>NW_025814896.1:137137829-138399494 GCF_022079265.1 Lynx rufus | reverse complement strand
GGAAGTAGGTGGTTATCTGGGGAGAATTTTAGATTGGGGACCTGTAACTTGGTTCTAAAGGTCTGTCTGTGAAGACCTCATTCAGGGGAGCCATGCCCTACAGGCCCCTGGGAAATGGACTTTCAACGGTGACTCTGCATGTTGGAAGTGGTCATGGGACTGCTGGTCAAGCAGCCGGGTTCCCCGTCTGGTATTTGTCTTCTTTTCAGGAAGAGCTTTGGTAACAGCCACTTGTTGCCACCAAGGCCTACAGAATCCTTCATGTTGGGTGCAGGGTGTGTGTTTTAGGGTGGCAGTGACTGTTACGTTTATAAAAATCCCAATTCAAGGAAGGGAGAGGCTGCGCAAACCAGATTCTACCAGCCATTGGCCATGATTATGTGTCAGTTTTTATAAAGGGCTGAGTTCCTCTTTGGCATCTCTCTGAGTTGGAGGGGGTTTCTGTTCATGCTGGAGGGACTGTCATTCTCTTGTTTTCTGGAAGAGTGCAAACCACTCTCTTCTTTTAGTCTTTCTCCTTTATTGTCTTAAGAAATATACACCCGGTATGCACAAACTAAGAGACACGTCACAGTTCATTCACAGAGCGCTAGCTGTAAGGACACCTCTGACCCAAACCTTACCCAGAGGCCAGACTTGCCTTGTTCTCTGCTTCTGTTCCCTCCTTTCTCCTACTGACCCCTTAGCTGCCTCTTCATTGCATGTGTGTCGTCCCCTTGCTCCTTCTAATGTTTTTTCATGTGTATGTATGTTATGGGTTGAGCTGTGTTCCCCCCAAATTCCTGTATTGGAATTCTAATGCGCAGTACCTTGGAATGTGACTTCATTTGAAGATAGAGTCTCTACAGAGGTAATGAAGTTAAGATGAGATCATTAGGATGGATCCTAATGTAATAGGATCGAGGTCCTGGCACAAAGAAGAACTTGGAGACAGACATGCGTGGTGATATTGCCATGGGAAGATGAAATGGCCATCGAGGACCCAAGGACAGAGGCTGGGACAGATGCTCCTCCCACATTCTCCAGGAGAAAACAACCATCACAACGCCTTGGTCTTCAACTTCCAGCCTCCAGGAGTGTGAAACACTAAATTTCTGTTTAAGCCCCCCAGTGCGTGCTACAGCCCGAGGACGCTACTGCAAGAACAAATTCGGCTTTCTTTAAAGAAAAGATATGAAGAACAATGACTTCATCACTCATCACCATACTTGGCAGTAAGGAGAAGTATAAAATTTTGGGTCCCTGCTGTTTATCAGGAACTTCACATGTACTTTCTTCAATTCTAAGAGTACCTTGCAAAGCAAGTGCTCTGCTTGTAGGTTTCCAGGGAGAAACAGGTTTGGGAAAAGTCAGTAACTTGTCTGAGAGCACGTAGGACGTAACGGGTGGGCCAGGGTGCAGTCAACCCCGGGCCGTGCGATTCCAACACGTGGTCTGGTCCTCGGATGTCCGTCACAGCTTCACTGTATTCACACTAGTCCCTGATCCCACAGGAGGCCAAGGAAATAAAATCAGAGAAAATAATTTTTTTTTTTTTTTATTAGTGAACAACTTTGAAGAGTTTTAAGAAGCTAAAACAAATAGCAAAGACGGGCCAAAAGGAGCTTGGAGACATATTTGATATGGAAGGGCTTAAATGTAAGCCGTGGGTTGCAGTTCCCTCCATGCAAGGAATCCAATAAGTATTTTCTCTTCTGAAAAGGCCCACTTTGCTGTTTCCTCGGGACGCGCTGCCAGGCGCCCGGGCGTTCGCGGGACTGATTCTGAGAGTAGACGCCCCATACGTGCAAACAGCTAATGGTGCTTGGCACTGACCGGGGCCGGGTGGCATCGTGAACTTGCCCCCTGTGTTACACGTCTGACAGCTTTGGGAGCTCGTGGGGACCGGCACCAAGTCATGGGCAGACATGGGATTTGGGCCCAGGCTGCACTCCCACCTCCTTGTGATCTCATATGGTCCCCGGCCTGACCCCCTGAGCTCAGGACCGACCTCGTGACGGCGGGGAACTCCTAGAAGCTTCTGCCTCACGGGCGGTCTTATCTTCTAGAAGCCAACTAACAGAGTTTTGGACAAAGGAACGTTCGGGGATGATGCCTGCACGGATGAATCAGAAAGTGCCAGAAAGTGCCTCAGCCTCCTTGTAATGTTGCAACTCCTTCTGAAGGTTTATCCCAGCCCTGATAGAAGGAGCCCACTCTGTTGTGTTCGGGGAGTCAGGGGTTTGGAAAGTATCCCCTGATCTCCTAATTCGTGCACGTAAGGATGACCTTGTAAGGCAAGCCCTCGGGTGTGGTCTGTGTCTGGACTCCCCAGGGAGCGGCTCTGGGCCTGGCCTTCCAGCCCCGGGGCAAATCCCGTGTCCTCCGGGAACCTCGGGGTTTCTTCCGCACCAGGAGATCTTGTGGCCTGGCCCACCGTGCCCACCTCACAGCTGAGCAGGCCCATGGGGTCGTGCCCATCAGTGGTTTTTTCGATTCAACAAAATTCGGGCTTTTTTTTTTTAAACTGTGAAGAGCTGCACAAGGGACTATTGTTAATGGGCCTGACCCTTCTTGCTCTGAGTCTCTCTTGCCAGGGCCTGTCAATATGCCCGCGGGGGCTGTGGGTCCTGAGGCTCCCTTGGCCGTGATTCCAAGCCAGGCTACTTGGCCTCTCCTTGGCAGTCAGCCAGGGCCCAGATCTGTGCCGCGGGGCACAAAGGACAGCTTTGCTTCAGTGAAGCTCTCGCTTGAAGAAGGGAGGGTATGTGGGCAGTCCCACCTGGGCTCCTCTGAAGGACGACGCGTACCTGGGGGTTTTAGTTTTAAAGAAGTGAAAAAACCTCTCACAAACCGAAGCTAATTTTATAACCGTGTTATAGGTACATATATATCTGGGGGCGCCTGGGGGGCTCCATCGGTTGAGCGTCCGACTTTGGCTCAGGTCACGATCTCACAGTTCGTGAGTTCGAGCCCCATGTCGGGCTGCCTGCTGTCAGCACAGAGCCTGCTTCGGATCCTCTCTCCTTCTCTCTCTGCCCCCAGCCCCCCCACTCTCTCTCTCTCAAAAGTAAAAACATTAAAAAAAAATAATATATATCTGAATTCACCGTGAAACAATTCTTAAAAATATATATCCGTATATTATAAAATATATATCTACATGTAAAAAAATATATTTCATCATCATCTGGTGTGTTTGTTCCATCTGGAAATCTGTTTCTGGCTTTAATCTGTTTGGGCTACTTAGGTTTTCTGCTTTTTAAAATTTTCTATCTATGGATTTTGTTTTCTGAATAACGAACCCAATTGATATAAAATTAAAAAAATGGAAATGTGTGGGTTTGACTTATGTATTATTTGGGAATCAAACCACAGGCATGCACACGACAGATTCTTACTCTACTCTGAACCCCCCACGTCCTGCACCTGGTACCTCATCAATGCCCCGAGTCATACTAAAGTACGTACTTTCTCTTTCTAGAATTTTGTAATTGTTCACGATTTGAAATGAGGATGTTTGTTTTAGCAGAAGCTCCGACTTGCCATTAGAAGTAAACCGGCTGGTCGTCCAGTGTTCTGTAGTTTTATTTATTTGTTTTGGTTTTCCTTAAATGCTGCTGTATAAGAAAATGTTTGACATCAGATTTGCACGATTTCAGCAGATTTTAACCAGCCAGAAGAAAAATAACTCATGCATAAAGCTTTCTAAGTCCAAAGAAAACGCCGAGAGCGCTCGCTTTGGGCACTTGAAGCGGGAAAGCAAACCAAAAGCTATTTAGTCTGATGTGTGTGTGGCGGGGCAGGGAGAGGGGATTAATGGAATACTCAGATGGATTATAAAAAGCAAGGCATTAAGTATTGGAAAGGTCTAGCAATCGGTGCTCAAAAGTAAATGGTGAAGTCCTTTTGCTCTAAGCCGGCGAGAGACCCACCAGCGCTTGTGGGGGAGACCACCCAGGAGCAGCAGACAGAGGGACTGGCGGCAGGGCCAGGGCACAGGCGTTGCAAAGGCACCACAGGGGCCGTCTTCGCGTCCCCCGTGCGTTGAGAGACACAGCCACGTTGGTACGTCTGCTCTGTCTACCCAGTGTGCCCCGTTTCCCCCCGGACGACTTTCTGCCTAGAGGTGGGAGAAAGCTTTGTCCCTCAGCTTACCCACTGCGGTAGTTCGAACCCAGGCCAGAACCTTCACGAGGATTCGGAGAAGGTGTGTTAAATATGAACCTCATCATATTTGACTTTTCAAGAAGAGACAGCCATACTAATTATTAACCGATTATTATTACTCAGATTACTAGTTACCTGTAATTATTTTTATTATAATTAACTATTCATTGTTTAATATGATGTTGATAGTATGTTCTGTATTAACTTTAGACGATGCACAAATATATATTGTATGATTAAATTCGTATATTAATGTATCATATGTCACATATATTGATATTATAGATGCTAGTAATACATATTACTAGTCCTAATATCATATTACATATTACATACATACTACATATTATAGCCTAATATTATCTCTGTTCTGTATATCACAGTAACACATACATTAGAGTTGATGATTATTATTGTCCAATGCTTCATAATTGTTAACTGTTATGACTATGAGTCTTATTATTAATAGTATTAATTGTAAGTGTGTCCCTACTTAAGAAACCCTGATAACGATTTGCGAAAGAGCTGACGTTGCCCTCGAGATGACTTTTTAAACCTGGTCTCCTCTGCTGCTCCCTGCCATCTACGGGTCCTCGGCGCTCACGGAACCGGCAGGAAGAGAACACAAATGGCACCCGGCTGAAATAATGCCTCCGACGCCAGTTACAGGTCCATCGCATGCTAGCGGAAATCCTCTTCGGAATTACAAAAACAGACCGTATGAAAATACAACTCAATTCGGTAAAAAGATTCACAAGTACCATCCTTATGGACTGTCCATACTCTGTGCCGCGGGACGGGGAGCCCTGAAACGCCCAGCCTGGCCCCTGGCGTGGCCGTGCTCCTGCCGTGGGACCTGTGACACCTTCAGCCCCACTCACCTCCCAGCGCTGTTTCCAGCTCCACGTGGCACCATGGATGTACCTACGTCCCCGCTGCAGCACTTGATGCAAACCTGGGAAGCGTGTGCGTGTCATGTATCCTATCTATCACCTGATACTGGATCACTGGGCAAGAATCCCAGGAAGACAGGTAGAAATGCCTCTTTGGCTTAACCCTGACAACTCTCTTCTCTCCAACAAAAATAATGCCTGTTATCATCCTCAAGTAAAAATTACTATGTTATCCTTAAGTAGAAGTTGTTTTTGATAAGAAATTCAGATTTTTAAATTGTCCCATCAAATTTACATAGATTCCTCACCACCATATGAGGTCACAGCCCCACGGGTCCATACATCCCAATAACCCTTCCTGGGCCCTCCCTGCGGGCCGTGGGCATTGACAGCACCAGGAACCTCCAGGAGGCATCTTTGACTCTAAGAGGAATTTCTGCCTTACTATATGGAATCATAAATATTACTCAAAATTTATCTGGAAACAATTACAGGAATAAAAAAACTGGGTGGACCCAACATCTTTACCTACAGCCGGCAAATGAAATGATTATTTAAGTACTTGCAGGCCCAAAGCCTCTTCCTATAGAAATGCCTATGGTGAAAGTGATGTCAGAGCTTGAATATTCAAGAAGAGAAAATGACCCTGGAACCTCCTTGCCGACTTGTAGACTAATTAGCTGGAGACTTTGTAATTTTGTGAAAATACATTTTCCCTCTGAGGCATGAAATAGAAAGAAAAATTAGGTGTGAACTATTAACCTTTCTTGCATGCGTCTTAGGTTCCGGGCTCCGTACTGGTCATTGCACACCACCTGCGCCATCATCAGGGTTAGGAAACAAACATGGCGCCCGTGGTGGTGGCGGAAGGTCAGGGAGGGGAGGCCTGGCCTCGGGGCATGGTCCTCCCACCCGGTGGTGCTGCTTCATTCTTCAATTTAAATTATTCTCATGTTTAATAAAAACAATAAGAACTCAATTTTATATGCTAGGCTTTCTGCCCAAATGGATGGAATCTAGTGGAACCATTTCTATTCTCACAGAACCATTTCTTAACAAGTGAATTCTGTACCTCAACACGGAAAGCCCCTCCTTCTCACTGCACAGAGAATTTTAATTATTACTCCAAGATGGCTACGAGAAGGGAGAACAATTGAAAGGAAACGCTGATGTCAGTTGAAAAAAGGAAACGTTGGAATTTTAAAAGGAAAATGTAACGATTTAACCCCCAACGTGGTAAATCGTCGAGCACATCTGTGACAGTCACCATCCCCCACAAGATAACTGAGAAGAACACCATAGGGTGGAAAGTGGGTTTCTATGCACAGTAAATTGGTAAAAACTATGCAGCAGTTTGACATAAAAAGTATGTCCATCCACTAATAAGTTATTCATATATGAACGGTGTTCTGAAGTTTTATGTCATCTTGATAAATTATAATATCGCCTCCCAAGTCCATGTGCCTAGATAATAATCTTTAACCATATAATTAAAACCTTTCCTTGGCTTTTACTTCTATTTTCTGTATGTAATTCTGTATTCAATTATTATGATTTGAATAAAGGAAGCCATTCCCCTGGTATACTACTTTGCAAAAATTCGAACTACTTGAGAGTTAAGAAATATGAGCATATTAAATTTTTAGGAAAATCTTCCTGTAATGGGTGTAGCTAGAGATACAGGTGCCTGACATCTGAACGAACCCAGCAAGGCTGGGGCTGGATGGCAAAGGGCCAGCAGAGGCCCGTAGAGTCTGGATTTGGTGTGATGGACAAGAGGGTCTATTGACTGTTTTTCAGCTGGGATGCGATATGACCAGATTCATCCTATGAATTTGAATCAGTGACCCGGGGACTGTGCCCGTGACTGGCCTGAACGGAGAGGATTGAAAACAACACCTGTCAGCAGTCGGCAGGTCATCCCGTGAAGACAGTGACACCACTGACTGAGCGCTGGTGCAGGGGGGAGTAAGACGCAAGGTCCAGAGTGAGGTCATAAGCCGCGTTAATGGAGTTGGTGGTCAACGGGATGGGGATTATGAGGGACAAGTCCAGGGTGACATCCGAGGCGTTGGGCTCAGGCAGCCGGTGGTCATAAGGGCCTGGAGTGAAGCCAGTGCAGGTGCCCCACCTTTGTACTTGGAGCCGCCTGGCCTCTGAGCTCGATTTCCTTCTGTCTCAACCTCCAGTAATCTCGAACAGAGCAGTGCAGGCCCGTTATCATGGCTTCGGATCAGTTTTCCATAAGAATAAAAGGCAAACAAATCAATAACTCCTGAACAAGTTGGATATGCAAATATTTGGAAGGGTGGTTATTAAAACCCGTAATTCAGTCTCTGCAGTCTGTCATGGTCTTTATTAAAGAAGTTTCTCAATTCCTCAGCCTGTGTATATATAATGTGAGATAGGAGGTAATGATATTCATTGCAAGCTCTGGGAACATTCCCCTTCATTTGAAGGATATAAACAATGAATATTTATATTTTAAAGAAAAGGATGAGTTATGCTATATTACTTTTCAATAATTTTATATGAATTCAATAAACAGATTATGAATATCATAAATCCCAGTTTATTAAACTAATGATATCTGCTGGCTAAAGGGACAGGTTGTTCAATCAAATAAGGAAAATACCAAAGTTTGATATATAACACCTTTTTCATCGATCATGGCTTTCTACTTGCACTGACATCTGTGGACCTAATGCGATAATCTTCCGTCTGGAGCTCGAAGACACAAGGGGAAAGCCGTCGAGCAGGCGTCTGCCAGCTCACGGGCACGCCCAACGGGGAGGTAATTAGCCAGGACCTGGAAGACCGTATTCCTCGCCAAATTCTGCATCGGGGGTCTGGAGGGGAGATGTTCGGGGTTCACAGGCCTCATTTTCCTCCCCTGCAACACGTTCACACTCAGAGTTCTGTGTTTTTCGGAAGGGTCTGCACGGCAGTGTATCTCCATTTCCCACGGCCCATCTCCACGCAGTCCGAGGAGTCCTGGGGGTTAAGGTTCTAACACACGAATTGCTGTAACGGACACAATTCAACCCATAACAGTCTCTTAAAGATTTCTGATCTCACAGCTGGTTAAGAATGTGTCCTCAGTCTTTCAAATGTCTTTACGTGTTTAACAAAATATATGACCTCCCTTTTTCTTATTAAAAAATTATTTTATTGTGGTAAGAACACTTCCCGTGAGATCCACCCTCTAAACAGAGTTTTCAGGGCAGAGTGCAGTGTGGTTAACTGTGGCCACACAGTATTGTTAACTGTGGCTGCAAGATGGTGTGGCAGAAAGTCTAGAACTTACTCATCTTGCATAACTGAAACTTTATGCCCGTTGAACAACACCTCCATGATTCCTTCTCCTCCTGCCCCCCACAGCCACCATTGCATTCTCTGCTTCTAAGAGCTCGACAACTTTAGTGACCTCGTGTGCAGTTTTTTCCCTTCAGTGGCTGGCTTATTTCACTTAGCATAATGTCCTCAAGATCCCTCAATGTTGTCCCACATGGCAGGAATTCCTTTTTTTTTTTTTTAATAGGCTAAATACTGTTCCAATATTCCAATATCCCCCCCCCCCCCACACACACAATGTCTTCTTTATTCATGAGTCCACTGATGGGCACTTGGTTTGTTTCCACGTCTTGGCTGATGTGAATAGTGCGACATTGAACACAAGAGTGCTAATATTTCTTCAAAATCCTGATTGTGATTCTTTCGGATAAATATCTAGAAGTTGGATTGCTGGGTCCCGTGGCACTTCTGTTTTTAATTTTTTAAGGAACCCCACCCTGTTTTCCATAGCACTTTCACTAGCCGGCATTCAAGGGTTCCAATGTCTTCACACCCTTACGGACACTTACGGCCTTTGTTTTGTTTTTTGACAATAGTCCTTCTACCAGGTGAGGCATGAACTCTTATTGTGGTTTTGATTTGCATTTCTCTGGTGATGCATGATTTCGAGCATCGTCTCATGTACCTGTCGGCCATCTGCAGAGACTTGTAAGTTCAAAAGGGTAGGGGCGCCTGGGTGACTCAGTCGGTAGGGTGTCCGGCTTCGGCTCAGGACATGATCTCACGGTTTGTGGGTTCAAGCCCCGCGTCTGGCTCTGTGTTGACAGCTCGGAGCCGGGAACCTGCTTCGGAGTCTGTGTCTCCCTCTCTCTCTGCCCCTCCCCCACTCACGCTCTGTCTCTTCCTCTGAAAAAAGTAAAAATAAACAAAATAAAACACATCAAAGAATTTGTAAGAAGGGCCTATAAAATATTATGTCTGTTGCAACCCTATTTCTGTAAGAGTATGTGTGTGAACATACAAATCTGCGTGGGGAGATGCATATTGGGATACCTACAGAGGTTGTATCTGGTATTGTATTTAAAAATTTTTCTTTTTGCTTGCCTCTGTTTTTTTCTACAGTGAGAATGTGTTGTTTTTGTAATAAGACAGAGAGGTATAGATGTCTTCTCTCCTTCCACCTTTAACTACTTTCCTCTGCGTAGGAAGTCTCAGGCACAGTAAGGTTGTCGTTAGCGCACCTGTAACATGGCAACCACAGTGTATGTCCTACTTGTCGTGCTCAGCTCGGAGGTGCCGTAAAATGGTGTTTGCTTCACATTTCTTGACTCGGCAAAAAATTATGCTATGGAGCTTGTGGCCCGGCAAGTGGGTGGCCAAGTGATGTCGACGCTGTGGCGATAACCCCTAGGAGGGGGGAGCGTGTACTCTCTTGGCCAAGTTCATTTTTTTCTTCCTTTACGAAAATGCTACTTGGGTCGACAGGCGTATTTCCTCAGCAGAAAGAGAATACGAGATAAGAGAGTGCTCTGACGTGGCTGGGGAATAACATCACGTTGTAAATCTGATTTAACTGACGAGACTTCGAAAGTGTTAAACAAAGAGCAGAACGAGAGCCCGCTAAGGAGTGTGGGGTGCGCTGGCTCTACAGAACCCAACAGAACTGCTATTTGTGATCGAACGCCCGATTACATGACTGGCGCGCAGCCAAACACCACGTCGTGAGTGTGTAGAGACCTGGAGTTACAGAGAATGTCTCCAGTGGCTGTTCTCTTCTGTTCCAACTGGATGTCCCGACTCTTCCCTCCCTCGGTTTCTCACCTCCTTAGACACGACCCACCGGTCTCCTCCATCTGACACCTCGAGGGGAACCGTGTGGAATTCTTCACCTGGAAGATGAAATAGCTCACGAATCTGCACAGACTCATCTGTTGCCTTCCTCTTTGATTCCTTCATCTCATTATGTGGCTTTAAGGAATACCCAGCACAGCCGTCCTCTGCCACCACCAGAGGGCTAGACTTCGTGGGCCAGTTGTTAGCAGAAACCGGACAGGGGCCCGGTATGGGCACACGTTTCTTTTACCGACTCTAGTAAAAACACACACCTAATCTTTCACTCAGAAAACATTTTGTAGGGCACAGGAAATCCTTTGTCTGAAAACTCGAATATTTTTCCACTCCATTCTGTCCATGATGAGTGACTATCATCATAGTTGCATAGATAATAGGCGGACTTTAAATTATTTTTTAAAAGTGTTTATTTTTGAGACACAGAGAGAGAGAGAGAGGGGCAGAGAGAGATACGGGGGAATCTGAAGTGGGCTCCGTGTTGACAGCAGAGAGCCCTAGGCGGGGCTCAAACTCACAAACCGTGAGATCGTGACCCGAGCTGAAGTTGGACACTTAACCGACTGAGCCACCCAGGTGCCCCTGAAGTACTTAACAGTTTGCAAAGTACATTTAATGTATGCTCCTTAATTGGGGGCTGATGGCCACCCTTGTTTTATCATCTACCCCTGAGTTTTTCTGTTTTACTAGTGGGGAAAATGGGACCCATACTCTTAGGGACACTGTAAAAAGTTTATTTTCAGCACTCCATCCCCTGCAACTAATAACCCTAGTTCTCAAAAACTGCCAGCTCTCCCTTTACAGTCTGGGAAGCTATTGTAAGATGACCAAATATCTCAGGGTTCGGTCTTGAACTCAAGACTTCAAACTATATTCTAAGTGATGTCAGCTATAGCAGGAACTGTTCGGCTGTCTCAGTGTGGGTATGCCGACGGCATTTACGAACGAAATCAGAAGCATAGCTTTCAGCAGCAAATTTCCTATTGATAACCACCCTTGTGTTTTTTCTTTCAGCTTTTGGGTATTTGTATCACTCTTACTTAATCTCTCCCAATAACTGGGTGTATTTATTCCTTACGTGGAGATGAGAAAAATCCGCTCACGTGGCAGTCACGTTTGAGAACCTCTGCGGTGGAGATACTGAGCTCCGGAACCCCCTGGGAAAGGGGTGGGCGTTTAGACAGGCCCATTACACGTATGTCACTTCCTGGCGCTGAAAAATCGCATCTAGAGAGTCCACATACATGCTGAACAGCCCGGGAGATAAGCGAGGCCTCTGGGGTATTCTGCATATTAAACCCCTTGTCAACGACGGCCATTTATTGATGTGTGTGAAATGTTTTGGAGCTGGAAAGGGCTGTTACAGGAAGTGTCAAGTCTTATTATTATAAAATTCCACGAGGGCTTTGCCAGAACATGTGCCTATGACTTTTCTTTTTTTCCCCCCTGTGAATAATGTATTTTTAATAAAAAATTTTAACTCCCCGCAATAAGGATAATATTATTATTACTTAGCAAAAACATTGGAGAACTTCTTCCCTTGAGCCAATTGTATCAGTTCAGGAGCCTGTGAGATCTGTATCTTACACAGAGGGGTGTTCAGCTGGCCTTACATTCCTTTATTCATTGAATAAGACGAAAGCTTTATTTGTGAACTAAGGTATCACTTGCAATTGGCCAGTATTTCAGACAAAATGCAATGATCCGTTCAGTTCACAGTCCAGATATAATATGCTGTCTGAAAATTGTCGTGTGTGGGTCATCTCCGTATCGGCCAATCAACGTACCCGTTTTCATGCAATGCTTGGCATTTGGTATTTTGTTGTCCACATTGATTATGACGACCTTCCAAAGAAATCGCATGTAAAAGCTATCAGGATAAACATTGAGTTCATCATCTGGAGATGAGATGGTGTTTGTAAAAGCCCAAAATAGATCTGCCTTCTGAATATTTTACAGACTTAAAGTGGGCGGGTGTAGAGGAATGAGCTAGAGAGCTAGGCATTCGTGTCCGCTGATAAGTGACTCCTCACAGAGTTACAGGGTTTCACCGTTTTCTGGGACGGTCACGGCTACGCCGGATTCTGAGTCGACCCAAGTGCGTTGCCGAGTCCGTGGCTGTGTTATGTGGATGGAAAGGGAAAGGGGTTGGCTGGCCTGTTTGTTTCCCCAAGTCACTTCTAGGAAACACAGGAGACATGCTGGTGGGGACCTTTTCAAGAATTCATTTTCAGCTCTCCCATTCCTGGAATCTCAAAACTGTCCTCACCGGTCTTCAACCCACAGCCCCACACAGTGTCTAATGTGCAGGGTGGCACCTACGTCCACTCTAAATGCTTGATGATAAAAACACACAACTTGGGAAGTGACTGAGTAGGTAAAGTTACCCCCCCAAAATACTGTTAGTTTTTAAGCTGGTGTGTAGTCGCAGGGGAGGAAAACCGTGGTCACATATCTTATTAATGCCAGGTGGGAGTGTCAGATATAGTAATGAGGGTCCTGACAAGCTCTCAGGGTGGCGTGCTTCTCTCGTCCTAGGAGCAGCTCCTGCGAACTGGTTCCCTTTCCCCATCGCCTTCTTGGTTTGGCTTTTAGGGAAGCCTGTCTTCCAGCTGCACCCCCTTTCCAACACGAGGCCATCCGTTCTGGACCCATTCAACCCTGAAGCATGCTTGCTCCTTGCACGGAGGTCTCTTCTGTGGGCTCCCAGTACGGGAGCTGGGCTGGAAGGGTGGGCTCTTACACTCTTAGTGTTCTGTCCTTTTCAATGCATGCGTCTTTCTGATGTTGGTAGGTATTGCTTCATCCTCGAGTGGAGGCGGTGGACAATGATGGTGAGCCTAGCATGTTATGTTTGCCCCAAGTCTCATGTCTGACCTCGTTTAGTGTGGGCGAACAGTAGACTTGAAAATGTGTCATGGCACCAACACAATAGAAGTTTGTTCCTCACTAATGCCTCGTGGCGTCGTCTGGGAGCGCCGGCTGATGGAGGGCCCGCCGTCTTCAGCATGAGGTTTCCCGGTTTGCTCTGGGGTCCATCTCCCATCACCTCCCTTAGAGAGTGAACAAGCATGGAGGGGGAGGGTGGGCTGTTCTTACGGGACAGGTCTGGAAGAGGTATGTTCATGTCACCTCCACCCACGTCTTGTGGCTCAGAATGAGTCGCATGGTCTACCTCGCCTGCGGGAGGCGGGGACGGAGCCAGGCCATGCGGCCGGAAAGAGGGAGGAGGGGATGGTCTTGGGGAACGAGAGATGTCTTGACCACACTACTTCCCAGGTCTGTGAGGCAGCATAAATGAGCCCATCGATGTAACACTTAGAACGCTCTCTGGTAAAAGTGAGCACTCGCTGTCAGTTATCACTATGTTTTATTATGATAGTAGTAAGCCCGGTGTTTAAAGATTGCCATTCTCTTCTGGTGGATAAGGAGACAGGCTCCAAGAGACTGAAATCCTCATGTCAGGCAACTAATACGAGATGAATTTGGGACTGAACCCATGATCTTTTTCACTAAGCGTCACTGTTTTGGGGTTGATATTCCCATCGTGTTTGCTGTGAGATCGACTCCTTTCGGGGCCCAAAAGACCAGGAAGACAAATAAAATCAAACTCTTAACTCATGTTGTGAAAGTAAATCTCAAAATATTTTAATTTGCTTTCCAATAAAAGGGGGGAAATGCTCACCTATGTGAAAACCAAAGGAGGTTTAGAAGTCTGTTCTCTCTGTCCAAGTTCAAAATCGCTAGCAGTGTTTCTAACGTGCTTAGCACGTTCCCTGGTGCCCAGTGAGAGAGCACCTGGTGCCATTTAGGGCCCATTCTTGTCTCTTTGTAAAGTGAGTTTTACTGACATGATGCTCATCAACACAAATAACGCAGGAACTTTTGCCCAAAGGCAGCGAACATTTTCTCTAATGTTTAATAGGCACCCCTTCTCTCTGCACGCTGTAGCCGCTTTGGGGTACGCTCAGTCTTCACGCTTGTGCACCCCATTGCCACGTTCCTTATGACCCTGCGCAAGCTCTCCTCCCGTTGCCAGCCGGATACAAACAGTACACGGTGCATGGGACTGGCTTCCTCCCTCTCAGTCTCTCAGATGGACTCCTGTGTATATTCTGGGTTTTGTGTTTTGGTTTTTTTTCCCCCTAAGCCTTTTATAGGAACAACTGTCTTTATTGCATTTTACATACGTATTATCATATCAAGTTCTCAGGATGTACGCTTGTTGACAAGGAAATATGTGTTACTTGATGAAAGTTGACAACTGTGGGAAAACGTGTTTTCCTTTGTCTTGTAGGCATGTCATGTTCTCCGTGCACTCTGTTTTGGAGGACTGCTTGCTTCGTGGCAGGCCTACATAGCCAGTGATGGTGTTGACTTTGGAGGCATATCAGTGTAACCCGAAGGTCTATTGTGGCTGAGAGTCCTGGCTGCCCAGGGAGCTGACAGGACCTCACTGGCCACCCATTTACAGGACCCTGGGGCTCCCCAACACGGGTCAGAAGCTCAGTGTGGAGTCTTAAGCCTGGGGCTTAAGGAGGAGACTGGTGCCCTAGATGTGACAACCCCTGCTGGGATTATTGGGGTCATGGATTGACAGTGTCCCTCGGGTCCCCTCTGGGAAGTCAGAGACGGGGCTTGGTTAGGTAAATTATATTTACACACAGTTATTTATATTAGGTATGGTCATGAACATGGACCCTCCTAGAAAGCATTGTTTTATTTTCCAGAGTTAGTTTTAAAGAAAATGAGTAATGGTTGCTCAGGCAACTTTGGTTTCTGCCAAAGTGGCACAAGGAACTTAGATGGGGTCCCTGGGGAGTGAGGAATCCTGAAATCCATTCATTTTGCTAAACCTTCAAGAACTTGCAGAACTGTTATGGAGAGACTGGTGAACTGTCTTCCGCTGAGATGGAAATAAAAACACACAGCATGGTATTAGCTGTTTCACGCTAATTAGCGTTTCATGTAGGTGAGCCTCATACCCCACGCGTCGGTCAATGGCACGCACATTCTTTTTTATTTAAAAAAATTTTTTTATGTTTTTATTTTATTTTTGAGAGAGAGAACGACGGCACAGCAGGGCAGGGGCAGAGAGAGAGGGAGACCCAGAATCCGAGGCAGGCTCCAGGCTCCGAGCTGTCGGCGCAGAGCCCGACGCGGGGCTCGAACCCACAGACCGCGAGATCATGACCTGAGCCGAAGTCAGTCACCCAACCGACTAAGCCACCCAGTTGCCCCAAATGTGTGACCATTCTTATCTGATATGTAAACCTTCCGAGATGGGCAGGGCACGTGTCCACCGCAACAGATGACGTCAAAGGAGGGTACGTGGTAAGTGTGGCACCTCCCATCTCCGCCTTCACATCCGGGATTCTAATCGGCACCAAACTTGCGTGGCTCTAACAGATACTAAGCTTCAGGGCGTGGAGCCACACAGTGTTGTGTGCCCCGAAGGACACCAGAGATCACTCAGGTATGCTGGAAAATCTTGTTGAAAAGAAGGGCACAACTCTGGGTGCCTTTAAAGTCATTTTTCAGTCCCATGATTACTTGAAGTTATATTTATCAAGCATATTTTATGGAATTCTCTGATTATATCTGCAAATATAGCATATATTCATAGTTAAGTAGCAAATAGAGTCATCGTCTATACTATATTAATTTAATCAGAAAAAGAATTGGCTTTACCCTTGAAGATACTTATGTAAAAAACAAAAACAGGTAGTAATAAAAAAAAAAAAAAGACTTCTTACTACAGGCCAGCCAACAAAGCTGCTTTGTGGAGAAACCATACCCGCTTTACAAAGAAGGAAATGGAGGCTCAGTCCAATTTGCTAACTTGGTCATGGTCACTTAGTAAGAGGGGCCAGATCCACACACAAGCTTGTCTGAACCCCAAGTTTGTCCCCCACACCCCACATCCCCCTGCCACCACTGTATCGTTCCTCTTGCCCCCTAATCCATGGTGACTCCCTATTGCCTCTGCCCACGCTCTCAGCCAGTCCCTCAGCTTTCTCAGGCTTGTTCTTTGGGGTCTGGAGCGAAATTAGACAAAGACAGAGACTGATTTAACAGACTGTTTCTTCAGGAATGTTAGAATGTAATTGTCTTTTGTAGCCAGAGGGCTAACCAAAAGTCAGAGATTTTGGTCGCTCAAAGACGTAGATTCTTGGCCGGTGTAGATCATTAGAAACTTTATGGGTAGGGTATTATACAATAGTAGGTGTTCGCAGTATGTAGTACAAAATACATAATGTTTATGTGGGCAGTCTTCTGATTTCAGGTTTTTTCCAACATAGTACCAACAATTACTATCTACATTGTACCCGTATCTAAATCTATTTGTGTATGTATACATATATATATATATATATATATATATATATATCCATTAATCTATCCATCTCTCTTTCTCCTTTCTACCCATTTACATCTATCTATATATCTATCATATCTCTCTCTCTCTCTCTCTACCATCTATCATCTATCATCTATCTATCTATCTATCTATCTATCAACTATCTGTCTATCGCCATGTATCTGTCCATCTGTCTATCTATCCTTCTGTTTGTCATCTCTCTGATGGGGTTTATGCATCCCAAGGGCAGCATGGTCATGAGAGATGGGAGAAACCTATCGTCCCTGCAACTGCCCCCTTTGCTTGGCCTGTTGCCTCCTGGATTTCCGTAAGCTCTGGCATCGTATGACCCGGGTTTCCCATTGACTGGACTGTGAGGGCTTCACTCAACATCAAAATGCTTGGGTCCCTGCACCACATCCACGTGGACGACAGCTAAGGAAATGGAAAATGTGTTTTAAAACAGGTTGTTGGGCTTTAGAATTGCTTATTTAAGGAGCTGCTCTGGTAACTCTGGGTCTCTGACGATTTTGGGAAAGAAGGCCCAAATGGACCCCGATCCCAGTTGAATGAACCCAACCTGGCACATTGAGGCCAGGTTCTTCTTACTGGTTTCCAAGGCCCCGACTTTTGTGGTCTCAAGCTTCTGGCCCAGCTTGATTTCCCAGCACCCCCCGCCCCCGACAATCTTGTTCATTCATTACACACTCGTAGCACCTGCATAAGGGTCTCAGCAGGGCACGTCCCTCCACCCGATGGGACAGTGCAGGTGTTTAGAGCTCCACCTCGTTCACAAGACGTGCACACACGTTGTATCCAATGTAGGCACGGTCAGCCATAGGCAGGCTCCTGGAGGCCCCCCAAAGCCATGGGACGAAGCCTGCTGAGCACAGAGAGAGACGGGTAACCGCTGCTCAGTGACAAGTGCCTCACCAGACGGTGTGAACAGTTTCGAAAGATCACAGAAAATGGAGCTCCTGATGCTGCCTTGGGGAGTCAGGCCTCTCAAGGAAAGTCGCTTTTGAAACGGGTCCCAATGGGTGGAAAAGAGCGCGTCAGGTAGCGGGACAGCGAGTTGCGGAGTCCAGGCGGAGGAAGGTCGGGCAGTTCCTGCTGCTGGGGTGTGGGCGTGAGTGGGGACAGGCGTGGGGAAAGCAGACCCAGAGGCCCAGTGTCTCCTTCGGGACTAAGGAGCTTGGGTTTCTTCTGTGTGTGATGGGGAGTCTAGAAGTGCGAAGAAGCAACATGATAAAATGTGTCTTGAAGGACATTTCTGGCATTAGTGGGAGGGTGAATTAAGACACTAAAACTTTGGGGCAGTTAAAACGGGGAGAAGGGGGTAAGGCCATGAGGTGGCAGTGAGCACAGGGTGGGGGCAGGCCAGGGGATGCTCCTGAAGGGCGGGGGCCGGGGCCGTTGTGCTTGGGTGCGCAAGGTGGCTCGGTGCCTGAGGCTGGTCGGGTTCCTCGGTGTGTGGGATGTGGCTGCACTGGGGTGCTAATTAAGGGATCCGGAGGGGCCGTTTGGGAGTATGTGGAGAGGTGCCTTTGTTTTGTACGTGTTGAGTTTGAGGCAATGGCGGGCCATTCTCATAAGGACGCCCGGAGCAGTCACGTGCACGCGATGGGAGCTGCGGGGAGGGTCCGCTGTCAGGCCGAGAGGGTGGGCATCATCCACCTAAGACAGCAGTGATGGTTCCTCTAGTCTCCACTCGCCAGGACACTTTCTCAGACCCCAGCCCATCCTGATGGCTCTCCAGCTGTACCTGTTGAGTACTGACAATGCTAATGCGTACTATCATGATATTTCCTTCATTCTCGCTTGAAAGCCCGGTGACTTGGAATCACACCTCAAAGTCAAAGCCTGGGTTTCTTTTCTTCTGTTTGCACCTGTGTTAGGATTCAGTAGCTGGATGACGACGGGCTGTGTACCTCGGCTCTTCCACCTAGAGTTTCCTGGCCCACAAAGTGGGAATAGTAGTCCTTTCTCAGGGTCGTTATGGGAACCAAGGGGAGCAGTGGTCATAACGCTCTGTATGTCAAACAGGTTGTGAGCCCTCAATTAATATTAGCTATTATTTTTATTTCCCCCAATACTTAGATTCTCTCGGGTTAAAAAGAACATAGTCCCGATGATTACTGAGAGTCTCATGGTGACTTTTATGTTGCGATGTTTTCTTCAAAAAGACAAGTGTTTCCTGAGTCCTTTCTGTGTGCTCCGGTCTTAATTGGGGATCTGAAGATATGTCGTCACCTTGGGTCTTTTCCCTGTCTAAAAGCGGACTGTCACTGGGGATTGTGCAGACCTAAAACGGCAATAGTGTAACAACCAATGACTCAAATACCTTTACTAGTGATGGGAATGTGGTTTGTCCTTATGACTGTGTGTCTGAATTATTTATTTTCCTGGGGGTGGGAAGGGCAATGTGATTGTACCGTGTGGTGGGTTATACTGGGCACGGCACAGGCTCGGCCGTGGGGATCTATACATCCCCCCTCTTACTCGTAGCTTTAGGAGAGAGGAAGGGTACATAAGGAACGATGTGAGCCTTAATGATTTCACTTACGCTGGTTGGGTTGAGGAGAATTCTTTGCATTCTTCAATCATTTCAAGTCTCATCTTGCAGGTGAATAAGGTTTCTTGTTGCTTTAGAACTGCCCTGAGAGACACATGTGACCTCTTGCTCAGGGCCCCGCACCCACCAAGGGAGGCCAGGCACGGAGAGATGATTAGAGCAGGTGACGGGGGCACGGGGAGCTGGGATGCCTGGCATGCACACAGAGTAGCCACTGCTACGATCATGAGTTATTAAAACTGTAACAGCAGCCAGCATCGTGCATTTTATTTAGAGGAGGCTACCCTTTTATGCAGCGACGTTAATGCAATTACAAAAGAGCTGTTCACTTATGAGATATAGCAGCCTGTGTTGCAGAGGAGGAAGCTTATTCTGACACTTAAGCATGGTGTTATCTTGAGCCGAATAAAAAGAAAATCAATGCAATTTGTGCTTAGGCTAGCTGATCTCTCCCGTCGTCATGGCTACACCTCGAGGTATCGATTTATCCCGAGAGATCCAAGGCTCCGACGGGGACTGGCAAAGGTACGAATATTTCTTTCAGCAGAAAACAAGCAGCCCCCAGGACCCGGCAGACTGCACAAAACAGAGTGCATCTGTGAACACACGGTCCCCTGCCCAATGCCACCGCGCTCTTCCAGAGAGGACCAGGGATGATTTGGACCGTGTGTCAGAGTGTGGGGAGCCCATGGCAGGCATGGTCCTGTGACAGCAGGACGAGGCGAAAGACTCGGGCACGCCCTAGAAAAGAATCGGAGACAAATACATAAATGTAATCACGTTCACTGTGAGTTAGGAAGGTAGCAAGTGTCTTAGCGGGAGAACCATCAGCTCAGAAGAGGAGTAACTGATGAAAGGGAAACGTTCTTAGGGTTTTAAAAGCATAGATGTGTAGACGCAGTAGTAACCGTGAACTCTGATTTATTTTTAAGGCGCGTGTCCTCAGAAGTGATGCTTCTTACAGGCGAGGTTTTCAACTGGTAGAATGAAATATGTAACATCTAGGTCACCAAAGGAGCTGCTGGTCTGATCGCCTAGGTTTTATGGTGTCACCAATATTGGTTGTTTCTCATCTATTATTAGAATGGATTAAGACGGGGTGCAAACAGGAGACAAAAGGGAGAACGCATGTAACTTCAGGGGAAACTGATCTTGACTGATCGGAGCTGGGATGATGGGGGGAGCGCTTGAAGAAGGCAGGCGTGTGTCTCACCTTGACTGTGCGGCAAGGGCCTGATATGTCACCTTCAGATCTCTCAGCTTCCGGGTCATTCCGTGACTTTTTAGAACACAGCTTCTGCCCTGTGGTTGGAATAATGCCACAGATATTTTTAAAAGAAGAAAAATGAGGAAAATTTTAAGGTAACAGATGGAAGACAGACTTTTCTCCCCATGATTTAAAATGAAGAATGGGGCTTAAGTTTTTTAAAAAAAATCTTGGGGCACCTGGGTGGCTCAGTCGGTTGAGCATCTGACTCTTGGTTTCAGCTCAGGTTGTGATCTTGTGGTTTCATGAGTTCAAGTAGCTAACTTTCATCATAAACTTGGATTAGATGTTTGCTGGGTTCATCTGGCTCCAGTAAGAAGTCTTTGTCTTCAATAAGAAATATGTATACAAACACAGTTTCAGAATCCACACTGGATGTCAGTAGAAATGGATAATAACAAGGAGCGTATCTGGGTTTTTCTACATCCTCACTATACTCAGTGCTCTCACCCAGTATTAGTCGCATGAGGAGGACGGGGCTTGTGTTCGTTTTACAGAACACATGGACTGAATGTGTCTCTCCAAAGTTCATATGTTGAAACTCTAACCCTCGGTGGGATGATGTTAGATGTGGGGCTGTTGGGAGGGGGATAGGTGAGATCTTGAGTGTGGGGCCACAGGATGGGTTAGTGCCCTTGTAAGAAGGACAGACACATTTCTCTGCGCCATGCAAGGCTACAACGAGAAGGTGGCCGTCTGTATTCCAGGACGAGGATTTTCACCAAGAACTGAATCTGTCAGCACCTTGATCTTGGACTTCCAGCCTCCAGAGCTGTGAGCAGCCAATGTCTGAAAACCCAGCCCTCCTCATAGGCCACTGGAGAGTTTAGAAACAAGTGTCCCGGAGAGCTATCACTCTTCTGTTACTTTGCCTGTTCACTGGCCTCCTGTGAGCTAACTTGGCTCCTGTTAAATTCGAGTGTACACAATTTCATGATGATTGCAAAAGTCCTTGCAGATATGGGGGACCACCCCAACTATTAATTGTGCAGCAAACACTATTTCATTTCACCCCAGTAGGTGCACGAGTGGAAGTGAATAGAAGGTCACATTTATTTTTCCGTGGTCCTGGAGAACAGGGCAGAGTCATAAATCTAGATAAATTGCCCTGTGGTTGAGTAATCTGTGTTCACTGAGAAAGGCTGGCAATTGAAATTCTACCAGTTGCAGAGATCCATAGAGGAGGGCGTTATGGACATCACTAAGGCCATATGTTCCACAGAAGAAAGTGTAATACTTAGTTCAAACTCCCTTTTAGAGAGATCTAAGTGGAGTCTAGAATATTAATGTAGCTGTTAGGACCAGAGAATTGCTAGTTGATGCGCAAAACATAGACCGCTACTCTTTGTTTGTATTCATGAATATAAATAAAAATCACTCTTGAAACCAGGTGGCTAACACAGTCTGGTTCCTAAAAGCAGAATGTTTTCTCCAGTGGCTCCAACAGTCTCCATCCTGGGAGTAAATATTTTACATTTGGCTTCAGTATTTTTTTTTTTTTTTTTAAGAAAAATGCTGCCTTCACATTTACGGGTAGCTTCTTTAAAATTCAGAGAGCAAGCAGACAAATGAGCCCGGATCAGAACACCTGCCTGCACGAGCCGGGCAGCGAGGCTCCTGGGCGCCCAGGGCAAGAAATCCTAGAGGGGGAGTCCACACGAGTGCAGAAGCACACGCTATATCCTCGTTACCTGAAGAGAGGCCATTTGACTTTGTTGTGCCTTCTCTTTGTGCATTTTATCGTTCCCATCTCTCTAGACTCTTGCAGGGAAACTAGGCTTCTTCTCATCCCCGTGAAGCAGGCTATCCGCCTCGCTCCCTCAGGAAGGCGATCACCATCATTCTTACCTTAGAATAGCACCGGCCCCACAGGCTTCAGAGGGTTTTCCCGCTCACGATCTCACTTGAATTTCACTATTTCAAGAGGCGGCAGAATGAGTAGAATTATCATTGTTTCAGTGACCAGGGGGCTGGAACCCAGAAAGCCTACAAGGACTCACCCAAGTTAATGTGAGTTAATACAAGGTGGGTCTAGAGCCAGAACCCAGGAGTCCTGCTTTGCACTGCATTGTTTTTGCCGCTGAATCGCTGCTTCTGGTAAGAAGGGAGAGATCGCTTTTTGGCCTAATTTCTACGGGGTCAGTAGAACCTTCCTTGTCTTGTAGGCGGCACTCGCGTAGACGGGTCCACTGTACTGGCTGGGAAATACCTGATACGGAGTTGGATATATCGGGCGGAAAGTGTAGCTCTGCCTATGGGATTCTTTTCTTTTCTTTCTCTTTTCCCCTTTTTTTGGTGGTGGGGGGAGTCTTAATTTCTTTGAGCCTCATTTCATAATCTGTAAGATGTGACTACCTACCTACCTGTGTGGTTATAGTGAGGCTTAAACAAGGAAAATCTTGCAAGACACCCTGTCCTTGGGCCATAATTTGATGGTCAGCGCATTGTCAAATGCATCTTTGAGCCTCAACCTGGGGCCTGAAATTTCCTGGGTGATATCTGGCTTGCTGACGGGGCAGGGAGAAGGGGAGGGCCTGGTTCCACTGGACTGGGTGCTATAGTGCAAGAGTGCAAAGAAAATGATGAACACGTTTTTATTTACCCCCTATAGAACTCTCTCGTGTGGTTCCTTGTGGCTAACTTTTCATTTCTCTATGCTAAGTGTTGCCCTAATCAAACCTTTCCCCAGAACTTTTGCACTTTTCGATGACATTGGAATGAACGGATAAAAATGCAGATTCTAATTAGCACTTCCTGCAAATTAAAGAGATTACTCTTCCCCTGACTGAGAGAAAGGTTGCTGGGAAGAAATAAGGATCTTTGAAATATAATTTTTCTTTTCAGAGTGTAAGGCTAATTCTTGGCAAGCGCATTGCTGCCAATGACAGACGTGTCCACAGGCAAACATGGTTCTGGAACAGTCGGAGTGATGGAGGGACCCCTCCGAGTAGGAGTGGCAGTTACTGAAAGGAAAAAAAATTCTCGCAATAAACATTTTTTATAGGAAGTTATGCGTGGACGCATTTGTTAAATTGTTTTAAATAACTCCGGCACCTAATAAAAATAGGATTTGAAGGAATGCCACAGTTTCATTTCAGGATATGGTAACATCTGCATTTGTTGAATGATTTATATCTGTGACATTAACTGAGCATTATCGAAAAAACACTGTTTGACCTCAGGCAAGCTGGCGTGAGACGTGAGCTTGTTCCAGAGTGAATTTCCCTCTTAAATTTTTCATGAAATTCTCCCAGCAGGGTCACGGTGGGGTTCTGAAAAGATTTTCAGCTTCAGAGTCGCTCCGGCCCCGCCATCAGAAAAGCCTTTATTTCATTAGCACCGCCGCCCCTATGTTTTAATGCCACATAATAATATAGAATGGGTTTAGGTCCATCAATTGTAAAATTGTCATTTTTCGCCAAAGCAACATTATATTAAACACTTAATTATTCATTACTAATGCTTGTCATGGTGAAATATTGGCCTCACTAATTTCGAAAGCACCGGGCCCAGCTTTTCTTCCTTGAAGGTTAATGGCCGAGCCCCCGGTTTCATTAGATTTCCTACGTGTAGTGCACCTCACATATCATTGTGCCGTCCCCCAGCCCCCTGCTCTCTTAGGAGGTAAAATCCACGCTGTGCCGGATGGGCTCTCACGACATTACTCTCCCGCGAGGATGAGAAACCATCCCAACGGGCGTGGGAGGGAGGACAGGGTTTGGGTCGGAGCGGTTTTGGGAAATATAACCAACGGACTGATTTTTGCAGGGGATATATTTTGAAAGGTGACATACCTCTTGAGTTAAATAAATGCTGTCCTTGTGTACAAACCTGTTTACCGGCTTGGAATTACGGCAGTGGAACGTGTCTGCATTAGTTACCCCGGGGTTTGCCTGCCTGCGTTTGGTCACAGTATCCAAGATGTCAGCACTGCAGTCTTGAATATTTACAAACCAGGGTCCCACTGCAGAACACCTGTGCTGGGTAGGTTTCTAGATGGGAGAAAGAATCCTCTCTGGTAGCTGGGCTCCACACCCGGGATTGCCTTCTGAATGCGACCCACGATTCTATTTCTGCTAACAGAGAAGGGTCTGATTCATCGGTCTTCTGGGCAGTAGCCAGAACCCAGAACATGCGGGCAGGGAGCACCGCTCACCCCCACATGGAACACGTGTCTGTAGAACGGCTTTCCTGCCCCAGGAAAGGGGAGAGAAATGCTGGTGTCGGGGGGAAGCGAGTGGATCCATGAGGAGAGAAATTGAATTTGGTAAAGGAGGGAGGTCGCTGTGCAGGAAGACCCACAACCGTCCTCCAGGATGGCTCCCGTCCTGGCCGGCCCCCATGCCCAGGCTTGCCCCTCGTGCCCAAGCACACTTCTGTCAGCTTGCACGCCTTCCCATAAGTGCCCTCCCCGCCCCCCCCCCCCCCCCCGTAGTCCTCACACCCACGACTGCAAAGCTCGTTACCAGGGTAAGAAAGATCCATCCGGATTTTGGAAAATTCCTGTGGCTCCCCAAAGTATCAGGAAACCAAACAGAAAAGCCCATATAAGGGAAAAATATATATCTTTGGGCTCATCTCAGAGGAATATTTTCCCAATTTCTGTTTAGCTTGGGTTGCTTTCTTTTAAGCCACGCAACATGGTGATTTGGGTGGGTTAAGTTGGACTATTACCAAGGCCTCCTTTTCTGAATTCTTTTTTTTTTTTTTTTTTTTTTTACAACACCCAGTGCTCATCCCAAAAGGTGCCCTCCTCCTTTTCTGAATTCTTACTGGATTATGGTTTATATGCTCTGTGTTATGGGTTGAATTGCGTTACCCCCAAATTTATACACTGACGTTTTCACCTCTGAAACCTCAGTATGTGACTGTATTCGAAAATAGAGATGAAGGTAAAATGAGGTTATTAAGATGTCCCAATCCAATACGACTGGTGTCCTCTGAGAAGAGGCTTTCAGGGCACACAGACACCCTGGTCCTGGACGTCCAGCCTCCAGAACTGAGAACGTAAACACCGGTTGTTTAAGCCTCTCGTTTGTGGTGTAGCCACACTTTATTACGTAGTATCTTCTATTCTTTTCCTTTTCCTTTGACTTTTATAAAAGTCGAACATACCCTTAGATGAGTTTTGACAAGTATGTACACATATGTATTCACGTAATCAAATATAATTATAGAATATGCTCATTTCCTCAGAAAGTTCTCTCATGCCTCTTCCAATCTGTTACCATTCCCTCAGACAACCGTGTGATCATAGATCAGCTCTGCCAGATTTTGAACTTCCTAGAATGGGCGAGTGTGAAAACATACTGTGATGCTGAGTTTTCTGCTCGCCCCTTGAGCTCGGGCACGTTTGCTCTAACGTATCTGCAGCTATGTTGTTAGGGACATCTGCATTTGGGAACATTTGTCTTCCCTGACCATTAGCTTTTTCTTCATTGGGAATTTTGTTCTTTGCCTCTGTCTGTTTGCCTCGAAGTCTACTCTGATAGTGACGGATCTCCACGAGCTTGTGCCTTGTGCACAGTCGTGTTGGGTCCCCCTTTACTTTCCATCCATCCTGTCCTTTGCACGTAATGTGTGTCACTTATAGCCACACACTGTTGGCTCTTGCTTTTTTATTGTCTGATAACTTTTGTCTTTTGATTAGAATTAGTATATTTACATTTTAGCTTATTTGATAACATGTTATAAGTCTACCATTTGTTATATATTTTCCCCACCTCTTTTCTTTTATTTTGCTTCTCCGTTCCTTTTGTCTCCCTTTTCTCAGGTTATTTATTTATTTTAAGTAGTCGATGATAACTCAGCTGCTGCCTTTAGACTATAACTCCTTGTGTTGTGTTTCCAGTGTCGCCTTAAGAAATTTAACACTTATCTTCAATTTCTTCTGTCTGCTCAGCGTCTATACTATGCCACAAAGTGGGAGAAGGGACACTATCCAACCTCAAGACTTAATACAAAGCTACAGTCACCAGGAGATGTGGTGTTGGTGAGACTATGGACAAACAGGTCAGGGGGACAGAACACTGAGCCCAGAAACACATCCACTCATTTAAGGCGACTGATCTCTGACCAAGGAGCAAAGGCAATACAATGGGGCGAAGGCAGTGTCTCCTGCTCTGTTTTCAACAAATGGTGTAGGGTCAACTGGACGCCCACATGCAGAAAAATGTATTTAAACACAGATCTTACCTCCTTCACGAACATTAACTCGAAAGAGAACACAGACCCAAATGTGAAATGCAAAACCGTAAAACTGTTAGAAGATAACCTACAGAAATCCTGGAAGATTTGGGGCGTGGTGATGACGTTTCAGATGTAAGGGAGAAGGGGCGATCCATGAAAGAAATACGTGATAAGCTGCACTTCATTAAAATTAAATTATTCTGCTCTGCAAAACAATGTCAAGTGAATAATCAGGCGAGTCACAGACTGGGAGGAAATGCTAGCAAGAGATACATCCGAGGAAGGACTGTTCTCTACAACACACAAAGAACACTCAAAACTTAGCAACGAGAGAACAAACACCCTTAAAAAGACCTCAACAGATCCCTCACCAAAGCAGATAGACAGATGGCAGGTAAGCACGTGAAAAGATGCTCCGCGTCATACGTCATCAGGGAGATGCGAAGTAAAACGATAATGATATATCACTACGTATCTATTGGAACGGTCAAAACCCAAAACGCTGACAACACCAAATGCTGGCGAGCACGTGTAGCACGGGAGCTCCCATCCATCGCTGCTGGGGACGCGGCACAGTCCCGCCAGTTGGAAAGCTTGACGACACTTTGCAAAACCAAACACACTCTTATCATGTGTTCCGGCAACCTCACTCCTTGGTATTTACAAAAAGGAGTTGAAAACTTAAGTCTGTGCACAAAGCTGCACATGGATGTGTAGAGCAGCTGTGTTCATAATTGCCAGAACTCGGAGGCCACCAAGATGTCCTTCGGTTGGTGAATGGATGAACGAACCGTGGTCCTTCCAGACAATGGAATCTTATTCAGCACTAAACAGAAATGAGCTACACGCCATGAGAAGACACAGAGGAAACTTGAATGCACTTGACGAAGTGATAGAAGCCAGTCCGAAAAGGCTACAAGCTGTAAGATTCCCAGTCCATGTCATTATGAAAAAGGCAAGCCTGCGGAGTCTATAAAAAGGTCAGCGGTTGCCAGGGTTTGGGCGTGATGGGATGGGCTGAATGGGTGGAGTACAGGTTTTGGAAGCAGCGGAACCCTTCTGTGCGATGCCGTAATGGTGGATACGCGTCCGCACCCAGGTGTGCAAACCCGAGAGTGGCCGACGCCACGAATGGCTGCCGTTGAACACTGTGGGGTTCGGGGGGTTATGACCTTCGTGATGGAACAAATGTCCCACCTTGGGGGGAGGATGCCGATGGTGGGTGAGGCTTGGACGTGTGGGGGCAGAGGGTACATAGGAACTGTCTGCGCCTTCCTCTCAATTTTGCTGTGGTCCTAAAACTGGCTTAAAAACACAGCGTCTCTAAAAAGTAAAAGTGTGTTGTCTTCTACGAAGTTTAAGCAGCCGTGGGAAAATGAGGCACACTCCCTTCTCATATGGCCTCTTCCCCTCCTGCCTTTGATGGTAGCCTTCACGCAGTTTGACCCGGATCCCAACTTTCCCCCATCCCCTGGCCCCGGGTGCGCACGTGTACCGTGCAGACAACAAAGCGTTCTTTGCTCCGGAGCTCTTATCCCGGAGAGAAGAGCGCACTCACATCCACCACATTCCTACTGTGGACGAGACACTGTACTTTCAGACAGGACCCGCGCAGTCTTCCCAGTAACCTTCCACAGCGGATGCGGGAGCGAATCGGGACTCCGAAACTGACGTTCTTCCCGCAGGGTACACAGCAGGAGGCCGGTGGAGTGTGAATTAGAACCCAATTCTGCATCGTGCCGGAACACACGCTCCTTCTAGTGCCCAAGCCTCTCTCTGCTCCCTGGGGGTTGCAGGAGTGGCTTGGGGAAAAGGAAACGGCTCTCGGCCCTGTGTGACCATCACCGACCAGATCTCCTTGGTTTAAAATCCGTCCTCAGCCTCCACTTTTGGCAGTAAATTGGGTGTCAGAGGCATGCATTATTGAATTTCATGTTCTGAATGTTTAATTCTCCAAGCGTCACGTAATTAGCCATTTGTAACGTAAATTGTTTTCATTACTTACACAAATTGCATTATGCTCCGGATTGGTGAGTGGCATTAACACGTCATAAATACAAACCATCCCACAGCAGGAAAGTCGGTCAGAACTCAGGTAGCCCCGGTCCCTGAGCTGAGCACTTGACAGAGTCAAGTCAGGGCTCCCAGAACAACACCCGTAGACTGTGTGGGAGGGGACAGCGACTCTGTCCTTCCCCTGATGGGCCAGCGGGGCGCCTGGTGGTGGCGGAGAGGAGAGCACTTCCTATGACAGCAGGACCACCCCTTCTGTGCTGGGGAACCCAGTGATGCTCACAGTTACCCTGTCGATCACCTTCCAGAATGGACACACGTTCTCTTATTTTCATTTAATCCTCTGATCCGGCCGTGAAGCGCACTGACTCATGGAGTGGCCTGGTAACTAGGACACACGGGAGGGCAGCGGCGGAGCCCAGATTCAAGCCCAGGTGGACGTGCCGCCCCGGCGGGTCCCCGGCCAGGACAGCTGTTCCGAAATCGCCGGGAGCGGCCCACCTGCTCCTGACCTTTTGTCCCGAATGCCTCTGCCCCGAGGTGCAAAAGAGGATTCCTGTAACCGGACAGCCCGGCTGTGACGCTCGGGAGCCGCCGTGATGACTCAGCCCCCACCTGCCCTGACGGTAAGGACCTGAGGGGCGGTCGGGAGCCTGGCCGCTGCGCTAAAGCTCATGGTGCTCACACTGTGCCCGGTGAGCAGGGCCGTGCCGGGAGCGCTGGGGACCAGGAAGGAGGAAGGACAAAGCACCACTTCCAGGCCCGGCCTCCACAACCTCATCCGCTTGCCACGCGGTGTGGACAGAGAGGGAAGCCCCTGCTTTCTGGGGGCGTCCCTGGGTTCAGAGCATCACCATCCTTCCCGCCCCGAGTTCGAGCCTCCGCCAGCGGAGTCATGTGCGAGTCCTGGCCACGCACCCAGCCTTCCTGGCAAGACCTCTCTGCCGGCCCCTCCCGTCCCCGCCTACTCGCTGCTGCACTGTTTGGGGCAAGTCGGGGTCGTCTGATCGGACCTGATACTCCTGTTTACGAGCCACCGAGGAAGCTGTGGGCACCCGGGTCATCTCTCATCCCGTGACCCAGGACTTCTGGAACCCAGGAGCAGGGCTGGCTCCCCGGACCCCTCTCATGGGCACGGCGCCCCGCGTGGTCCTCGTTGGGGGTCACGCACACGACAAGGCACACACCAGGGCCCTGCGCACACAATGAACTTTAACGCCCTGAGGCTGCCATCTTGAACTTCTCAATGACTCCTGGCAAGTGGCCTGCATTTTCCTTTTGCACCGCGAACCAGGAGGCCAGCTCTTTGCGGACCCTCGGCTCTGAACCCCCTTACAACCTCCCCCCTCCCCCAGCTTCCCACATCTCCCGGATGTGCCTTCTGGAGCCCATAACCATCTCCAAAATCTCTGATAGCTTCGCCTTGTCTCTAGATATTTTCTTTACTTTCTTCTCATCCGCACAGAAGACCTTGAAGAAAGCCCTGCTTCCCTCCACCCTGCTCGGCTGATTTCCCTTCCAGGCTCTTCTCTTGCTTGCTTGGAAAAGTAGCCACTCCCTGTCTCCGCCCGCCTGTCCCCAGGAGTGTGGCTCTCAGAAAGCAAGCCACTGGCTTCAGGTGGGTCCTTCGTGCTGCCTGGCAAGGCAGCCCACCTTTCCTTGGGACGCTTGCTTTCCTTCTCCACCGGATGGCTCTTCGCCAGCCCCTTCCCTCCCCAGCTCTAGCTGGCTCACTGTCAGCTGCGCACGGCAATGACAAGACAGCCGGCGGAGGGGGGCTTGCTTAGCCTTAGCCTTAACCGCTGGCACCGGTGTCCTCGCTCCCTGCCTTCCCACAGTGGATGACGCTGCTGTCAGCATGAGCCCCCTCTCCTGGGCACCTCGCCCCACCTTCTAGTCCAATCTTGGCTTTCCTCTGCAGGGTGGATGCCTCCCTGTCCGCGGATCTTCCCCTGGGCGTACCAACACGGCATTGTCTCTCGCATCCTGGAATCTCCCTCCGCCCCCCCCCCCCCTCCTGCCCTCCTGGACTCCTCCCTTCCTTTCATAACGCTGCACGTCCACACTGCTGTCTGTGCTCTCCTCGAGCTCTGTCTCCGTCCCCGAAACTGCGTCTACACCACGGACGCCCTTCATGCTGCTGGCTCCCGGGTCGGCCCCCAGCCTCCGCTTAGGGGGTTCTTCTTTCCTCCTTGAAACTGTCTCTTCCCCTTGTATCAAGGGCCCCCTTCTGCTGGCTCTTCTTCAATGTCACCGCTATTTACCTCTGGGACCCCGGCCGCCTGCCGCCTCCCAGAAGTCCCAGTGCAGGAGCCCCCAGGACCCACCCAGGTGGTCTCTGCCCTGCAACTTTCTCAGGGTCCCGGCTTTCCCTGCCACTTTGGCTGAGAACATGCCCTGGGATCCCAGAGCGCACGCCTGCTTATCGATCCCTCCTCTTGGATACCCACTGGGCGTCTTCAACGGGTGTCAGTAAAGAGCCGCTTAGTTCTTTCAGTGATCGTGACACACCCTTGTGGTCCGTCCCCTTTCTCCCTGACCCCACAGTCAACAAGTCAGCAGCCCTCCTGGGTCTGTCTCCTAAATACACCTGGAACGCGGCCGCCCCACGGGCCGATCCACACCCCGTGTCTGAGCCGCTTTCCAGGCACCTGCTGTTCCCTCAAGCTGCTTTCCGCCTGGCGGCCAGAGGGATCCTTTGGAACCGTGCGCTATCACGTGACTCCTCTGCGGAAAGCCCGAGTCGAGTCACTGGCGTGGCCTGCAGGACCCCGGCTGCTCCCACCTCTGACGGCCTCCCGCGAGCAGGAGGCCTGTGCCGGCCGTTCTCACGCAGGTGTCCGCGGTCGGCCCCGCCCTCCACTCCCGCGTCTGCTGGCTGCTGTCGCCGTGTCCCTCTTTCTCGTTAGTCCCGTTTCCTCTGTACTCACCACCAGCTGAAGCACTCTGTAGGTTATCACTTAACGTCCCTCCCCTCGCTGGAATGTGACCCATTCATAAAGGCAGGGTCTTTATCTGTTTTCTTCCCCTCTTCATCCCTACTGTCTAGAGGAGGGCCTGGTTTATCAATATTTATTAAATAAACGAAGAAAAAAAGCACAGCGGCTATCTGCGATGCAAGATCGATGCCAGGTCCGTGTGCTAAAGTGTATGTTCTTGGCTCACAGGGAAGCTGCTTGGGCCTGCTGCTCTATTTAAAGGCTTTTAAATCTTGAACAAGCTCGGTCATTTGCTTTTCTCGCCGTTGATGACGAGACTGGAGGGGAGGAGCCGAGTGGGCACAGGTGGGCGGGGATGCCACACGGACGGCCCGGTGGACAGGTGGAGTTGGTGCCCCAGGAACATGAGAGCCGAGCAGCGTCACACGCGGGCCGGGGGCCGTGCACCAACAGCCTGTGCCGGGCCACCCGTGAGCGTGGAGACGGGGCACCGTGAGGAGAGGGGTGGCTGGGCTCCATGACGGTGAGCTTGAGCTGGGAGCAAAGGAATACACGTATTCCAAGTGTTCTCTTTGGGGAGGCAATCACGTGCAGGAAACGTTCAGAGAGATTTCCGTCCGTGGTTAATTTTTCTTAAAGCTTTCGTTCTTAAACAGGCAAACAGGCATAATTTGGACATTCCGCTGATGGAGAGTGTAACTAACTCCCCCCGAAGCCAGGTGAATTTTTTACTGAATAGTGTACCAGCCTTACAGGAGTTTTCCAGCCGAGCTGGGGGGACAGATACAAACCACCAGGGGCGCCTGGGTGGCTCAGTGGGTTGAGCGTCCGGCTTCGGCTCAGGTCATGATCTCACGGTTTGTGAGTTCGAGCCCCGCGTCGGGCTCTGTGCCGACAGCTTGGAGCCTGGAGCCCGCTTTGGATTCTGTGTCTCTCTCTCTGCCCCTCCCCTGCTCATGCTCTGTTTCTCTCTGTCTCATGAATAAACATTAAAAAAAATTGAATTTGAAAAAAAAAAAAAAAACCAAAAAAACCAGATACAAACCACCAGAAGATACAGCTAAGGAACACTAGAGCCTTCTCAGCAGCACCAAACCAGGATGATGGGATGTGCCTGGGCTGGGACAGGCGGAAGGGGCCCCAGAAGCGGTGGCCCGGCTGCAGGTTCATGCGGGCAGTGATTTCTTACCCATCCCCGTGTCGTCACGGGGTCTCAGCCCCAGAAAGGGAAAACAGTTGGGGGGGGAAGAGGGAAGGACAAGAAGGGGATTTTATAACCTCCCTGGCCTTTGGTCAAATGTGAGTTGAAAGTGAGTCAGCTAACCGGCGGCATGCTCTGATCCGGCAGGCCCCAATCCTGCAGCCCTCACCAACTCCGGGGGATCCCAGGAGCCCCGAGGGTCGCTCAGCCACATGGAGTCACACATTCTCCCCTGTCAAGCTTCCTCCTGGAGCCGGATCCCCCTGCCCCCACTCTCCTCTCTCGCTGGCTGATGGTGTAGATGTTGGACATGGGTCGACAGAGCCCTGCTCGATTCCTCTGGGGTCAGATCTCAACCCCAGTGGAACCCCGCCCCACGCCATCAAGGTTACAGCTATTGCATTCACCTTGACATGTTCCCGCATTTCGTTTCTCCCTTGGCTTGCCAGAGGCCGGGCCCGGGGGTCAGGGTGAGCTGAGTCAGCGCCCATGGGGCCAATGCTCTGCACACCTTTTTCTAGAAATGTTCATTTATTTAACGTCCATTCTTTAGCTTAAACTGTTTGTTAATCATTCTTTCAGCTGTGTATTGCATCTCTCCTCTTAGCGGGTAAGCTCTCTGAGGGCAGACGCCAGGTAGAAGCTTCACAAGTGGGCATGTGGGGTGGGGTCTTGACGAATGTACGGGAGTGGGCCAGGTAGGGAAGAAAGAGGGACGCAGGGCCCTGGGTGAGGAAGGCTGTGAGGCGTTTTGAAGGGGTAAATGTGGAAAACGGCTCTCGGGGTTTTACTTCCATCTGTGGAATCTGGGGCGTCCGTCTCGTTAAGATGTGGTGTCCCCTCGTCCTTCTGCACCTGGACGGGTTTGTCGCTGGCCTGTAAGCATTAGGATGTGGCCGAGCGCGGTCTGCCTAACTCCCAAAGGGGCCTCAGAAGGAGATGATGTTCCCACCTTGTATTCTAGAACACTCACTTGCATGTGGAGCCCCAAACCACCATGTCAAAAGTTTGGCCACTCCCAGGTCGCCATGTTGGGAGGAAGCTCAGGCCACACGCAGGGACTCTGGTCCCTGGCCGGGCTGAGGTCCCTGCTAACCACAGCTCTCACTGCCTCTGGGCTGTCCCGGCTCCCGGATGTGGAGATCCTTCCAGGCCTGAGCCTCCCCAGCGAGGGCCCCGGGTATCACGGAGCAGACAGCAGCGCTCCTCTCGCGGCCTCCTGCGACCCTCGACTGCAGCACCTGTGAGTGTGAGACGGGGGTCGTTGAAAGCCCTGACATTTGGGGGTAAGCCGTTGTACAGGAATAGTGACTTGAACGTGGCTGAGACGGGGAAGGGGGTGAAGGATGATGCTGGAGAAATCTGCTGAGCTCACTTAGGGCGTCTCTTGGCTGCCAAGACCAGGAGTTGGGATTTTTATTCCATAGACCAGTGGTTGGCAAACTTTTTCTGTGAAGGGCCATATGGTAAATATTTTAAGCTTTGTGGGCCATATCCAGTCTCCGTTGCATTTTCTTCTTCTTCTTTTTATTTATTTTTTTACAATCCTATAAAAATGGAAAACCATTTTTAGCTCAGGATCATACAAACATGGGCAGCGGGCCAGATCTGGCCTTCAGACCGCAGTCTGCCAGCCCTGCCACGGGCCATGTGCAGCCAAAGGGGTTTATGAATGAACGAGTAAACGGATCTGACTTTGAACAGAACATCAACCACCGCAGACGTACTAATTCCAGGTGTTATAAGAGACATACATCGATATATCATCTGTGTTTTCTTTTTTTTTTTTTTTTTTTTTTTTTAAATTTTTTTTTTCAACGTTTATTTATTTTTGGGACAGAGAGAGACAGAGCATGAACGGGGGAGGGGCAGAGAGAGAGGGAGACACAGAATCGGAAACAGGCTCCAGGCTCTGAGCCATCAGCCCAGAGCCCGACGCGGGGCTCGAACTCCCGGACCGCGAGATCGTGACCTGGCTGAAGTCGGACGCTTAACCGACTGCGCCACCCAGGCGCCCCTCATCTGTGTTTTCAAATTCAAGAGCTGGATGCAAATTGATATTTGCTGTGCTCAGATCTGAGCCACTCGTGCGTCCTAAGAAGCATGTGCACAGTTTTGGGTAGGAACGGTGATTTTTTGTGTGGCAAGAGGACCCTGGGACATGTATTGTGAAGACTTTGAAATCTTATTGTCTGAATAGCGGATGTGTTGATAATCATTTTTCAAATGTCCTGTATCAGAAGTTTTATGTGAAATGAAGAGTCTTGGATGTCGTGATTCTCATTCTGCCCGAGGACAAGAATTCCGAAAATGGAGATGTGTGGTCTCTCTTCTTTTCAACTGAAAGATTTTGGAGTAAATAATGATCCTCACAGTTTTATATCGTGCTGTCTGTGCAAGATAAAACTTCGTAAGGAACCGCGAGCCAGAGAGCGCAGCCATTGTGGGGAGGCTTTGTCGCGTCCGTGATGGAAACCGAGTGCTGCGTCACAGAATTCAACAACAGTACGTGTTCTAATTTTCTTTAAATAAGCAAAAAGATTAATTTCAATCATTATCCACCTGCTTGTCGATGCGAGGTGCGATTTCAAGTCTTCCAAATGCACCCGACCAAACCGTCCTTTGAGCAATCATTTAAAAATTCTGTTTAATGTTTATTTATTTTTGAGAGACAGAGAGAGACAGAGCGTGAGCAGGGGAGGGGTAGAGAGGGGGAGACACAGAATCCGAATCAGGCTCCTGGCTCTGAGCCGTCAGCACAGAGCCCGACGTGGGGCTCGACCCCCCGAACTCTGAGATCGTGACCTGAGCCAAAGTCGGATGCTCAACCGACTGAGCCACCCAGGTGCCCCGTGCAATCATTTTTATTCGCAAAAGGACCTCTTGGGTTGTAAATGTTTGGTCCAAGTAATTTTGCCTCTGTCTCGCCGGGAGAGAATACAACCTCCTTCGCCCAAATGTGAGGTAGGAGTTTCAGGTCACGTGGTCGCTCCAGTGAATGAAGGATTGAAAAAAATAGCTATGGAAGCCTTGGCAAGTTGTTCACCTGGTTAAGCCCTAGCGGCTCTACCTGTAACCTGGGAGCAAATGAGCAAAAGAACACGTAAATGCACAGTGAGCGGGTAGCAGATAAATCAGTGTTCAGCCCCTCTATTGCCATTGCTCTATTTCCTTTTTCCGAGAGGTTGGTGACACAGGATACTATTTACAGGTCACAGATGATAAGGCAGGGCCTCAGCTTCCGGGCTTCGTGAAGTGGTGAGCTATAAAATAAGGTAGAGCAGGTGGGAACATACCAAGAGATCCCAAGAAAAATATCCTTTACAACCGTATGAAAAGTATTCATTTCACAACTCACGAGAAGAAGCTGTTAATTTCTTATAAAAGTTAGATTTCTTTTGGCCAAGTCAATTAAAATAATACTTTTCTTGGTGGCATTTTCTGGTTCTAACCGTAAGTTTCCCTAAGCACTTTCTTCTGAATCGGGCCAAAGCCAAGCAGATGCCGGCTCTCTCACAAGAGATCTTACTTGGTTTTGTGAAACTGTGTTGTTTACCGAGGGGAGCGTTGGGGGATGCTCATTTTCAGCCCTAACTGTCGAGGAAGGCACTGTGGTTCCTTTTGTAATCCTCTGCTCCTTGTGTTCCTGCCCTCTCTGTCCCACCTTCTCTCAGAGGATGTAATACCCCGCTGCTTCCTGACTGCACTGCGATTTTAGCCTCACGCCTGACTTTTCTCCGACGCTGCTGGCCAAGAGGGTCCACGACTGAGCCAATGGATGGAATCAGGCTCATCTCTGAAATTATTTATGATTCCTATTAATTCTCTCTCCCTCTCTCTCTCTCTCTCCCTCTCTCTGATAAATAACACAGTTAAAAGAGTCCATCGGATTGAGGACAGGCACTATGGTGCGGAGACTCAGCACATGGACGTCCACGTCCGTTTGCCAGCTCCCAGCACTCCCTACCAGCGTGGGAGACGAGTTACTTAGTCTCTCGCTGTTCTGTTTCCTCACCTGTAACACGGGGATGTCGATAGCCCTCCCTGATCCCCCCGGCGACACCCGGCGAGTCGGGTGAGTGAAAACATCCACAGCCTCAGAGCAGTACCCAACACGTGAAAGATGCTTGCCGCGTTTATGACAATTTCACAAAGGGTTCTAGTCAGTGGTGTTCACTACACGATGAGTCTCAATGGATAACGGGTCTGGATTGAGCAGAGGAGAGACAGCATGTAAATGTCCAGAATAAATTTGGAAAACTGCAGAAAAATTCACTTGGCTAGTTTTCCTTGCTTCAGATTAGAAATGTATTGACCTGTCATGACCGGAAATCTGGTAAGTATTTGGAGCGTAAATCTAGATATCCACGTTTACCTGCTGGAGAGTTAAAGAGAGTGATCGATATTAGTTAGGAACATGAAGTGACTATTACATTAAAAAAAAGTTTTGTTTTGCTTTTTTGAGAGAGAGAGACAGAACACGAGTGGGGGAGGGACAGAGAGAGGAAGTCACAGAATGGGAAGCAGGCTCCAGGCTCCGAGCTGTCAGCACAGAGCCCGACGCAGGGCTTGAACCCACGAACTGTGAGATCATGACCTGAGCTGAAGTCGGACGCTTAACCCGCTGAGCCACCCAGGCGCCCCACGAAGTGACTATTAAAACTGATACACCTTCTTCACGATAATGTGGCCCAGTGACATTTTTTAAGATAGTGACTTTTCAAGACAATGACATAGTCTTGATGCCTATTTTGTTTTGCCCATTCAAAACCATGCTGTGTTTTCTTTAATAGGAATTGTTTTTCATTTGTAAAATCGTGTTGGCAAAGTTAAGAAGTATCAGGGGTCCGGTCTTTACAGCCCACTTGAGGTTCTAGCTTTGGGGTAAGAAGTACCCCTCTGGGGCTGTTACAGCCAGAGAGAATGGTGAATGACAATTTACAAATGGTCCATGTTTGTCTCCAGGCTCTGTGTGTGTGTGTGTGTGTGTGTGTGTGTACAGGGAACAGTAGAAAGATGAGGAAATGCTAGAGAATAGCAACACACAGAACAGAGAAAGAGAATTCTTTTAATTCCAGACCCTGTCCCAACTATTGAGGGAGAGTTAGCAGGACAACCTCCGTGCATCTATCACCCTCTGCTAGAGTGATCCAGGCAACTCAGGACACAGAGAGGCAAAGGCCGGTGGTACAAAGTCCGAAGCACTTATATGACATGGGAGAACCCCGTCAGGATGAGCGCAGTGAGGAAGAAGGAAGGCCCTGAGGGACAGGTGAATAGGGGCGAGCACTTTGAGAACCTCACTGAAGAGAAGCAAACTTTGCTTAGGAATTTGCTGGCACAGACTCAGTACCCACAGTGAGACTTCTTGGAGGTAAAAATTGATCCAAACGCAGGAAAGGGGTTCAAGACGAGTGTGGAGTGGTGGGGACGGCCACGCAGAGCTGGAACGGCCGGGAGAGACAAAAATCCAGGGAGCACCAGAGCAGAGACTGTTTTCATAACCGCACCTGCAGATTTTTAAAAAAAATTCAGCCACAAGTACTGCTTTCTCACACCACTGCTATTTTCACTACTTTCTACTACTCATTGGCCATCAAAGAACAGACGCTGTCTCAGTACCTTACGTATTGGCTTATTTAACCTTTTCACATTTAAGAGGTAGTTACTAATATTTTTGTTATCGTTCTTCTTTCCAGAGAGGAAGAAAGGAGGCACAGGGACATTGAAAAGTGGTGCCTTCTTACCTTCTGTATTTTCTTCCGGTTGTCAGTTTCAGGAGTTCAGTTGCTTGATCTGTTTGTCTCGGTAGATCCAGAGTTGAACCCAGTGCTTAGCATAGACGCGGTGATTACTGCTGAATAAATCGGAGTAAAATTAGAATGCCTCGTGCACGAGTCTGCATCGCTTGGCGGCTCAGTGTCTGAGTATTTACAAAGGTAATAACGCCATTCCGGGGATTGCGCGACGTATGACACGAGTCGCTGTGTGAAGTCGTGATGCACAGGACGTGTGCAGTCGGCCGCAGTCCGTATTATACGGAACGGAGAATAGAACTCAGGCCGTAGATTGTGCAGTTTAGACAGGGGTGTGTTCCAGATGGCCCCAAGGGTGGCAACGTGGTGACCACGGGGAAGTAGAGGAGGAAGGTCCCCGACCACAGATCTGCACGCTTAGTGAGGGCAGCACCCCGTGAAATGTGACTTGTCCCCTAAATGCAATTACAAATTGGACTGAAGTGACAATGCTGACAGCTGACACCTAGTGTAGCCAAGTGTAAGCCCGAGGGAAGCTCGCCGTGCTGGCGGGTGGGAGAAAAGGAGATTGTAGGAGTGCGGGGGTGGTGGAGGCTGGAGGGACGCCGTGGGCAAGAGGCAGGCGTGTATGGGGCTCGGGGTGTAGTTGATCTCCCGGCTCTTTACCTCCCGGCCTGGAGGCCACGGTGCCGCCTTCCCGGGTGGTTGGCAGCATCTGAAGAACGAGGTCTCACTCTGAAGGCAGAAGCACTTGGTGGTGTTGGTTCCCTTTTCTCCGCGTGAAGTGATCTTTACCTTGAACAGTATTAGGTCACCGGGAAATGTTCCTGGCTCTCAGCCGTGTTTCTGGCCCTACGATAAACCCGGAAAATGCACGTTTCCTTAAATTCTAGTTATGGGGGGTTCCCGTGGCTACCCTTAGAGCCTTGAACTCAGTCATCCGATCTCGCACTGCTCACCTCGGAGTCAGAGCAGTAGAAGATTGTCGAGCGCTTCTTGGAAAGGCCGTGTTTTCATTCTTTGCAGCCATAATGACCTCAGAGGCGCCTCCAGGCTCTCGCAGCATGACCCTCCTGCCCAACCGCCCGAATCCAACTTGGCTGTGCAAGGGTTCTGCCCCCGCCTCCCGTCACAGACTTCCCCAGGTTCTCTGGCATCTAGTGTTGAACTTGCTGGCTGGAGGCTCTTGGTTGGTGGCTTTGCCCTTTTAAAAATAATGGGCCTGTGATTTTGCTCTCTTCAGTCCTTCGTGAACCTACTGAACTTTTCAAAATGTCAGAGAGAAAGAGAGGCAGGGAATCAGTCACTGGGTAACTTTTCTCCTTCTCCAATATTCGGAGGCAATTATCAGGACTAAAAGTTTGTCTTCTCACACTTACTATTCTTTAGGATTCTATCATAGACGCGTTGTCTCATGCTGCATCTGCCATTTCCTGGGTCTCCTTTCCTTTCCCAAGATGGGCAACGGCCTTTCTGGTTTAAACGGGAGGTTGGCGACCCCTGGAGGGGGTGAGGTGGACCCCTGTCACCGTGGTCATACTGACTCTGTGCTCCGGAGGCTGGCTCTGCTCTCGCACCACTGATACCTGGGATTTACAATTGTGAATGAAGTAGGGGAGAGTAAACCCTTTCCCGTGCCCTGTTGTCAGGTAAGTAATGGACAGAACCCACAACGAAAACCCCAGATTCTGAATGCTTGTCTGGGCTTTGCAAGTTACCGTGTTATTTATCCTATTTAATGAAAGTGTCTTTGCCACGTGGATGCTACGTAAAATAATTTTGTCCACGTGAATTTCTGTGCTGCCTCCATGTTTACCAAGTTGGTTAATTTGGGCCCCTGATTTGATTGTAAACTTGGTCCCATCCATTTCTATTCTCATTTGATTCCATTTGAGCTAGTGTGTGTCTGTACCTGATGTGGTCGTCGATGCGGTTTCGTTTGTTCCATGCCATTGGCATTGGGGTTTTATTTTCAGGGGGGATGCCTCATCTGAGTTTTGTCCCCCTGCTAGTTTTTCTCCTACTGTCTTTTCAGATAATCAAATATATTTTGCATTCTACTTGAAATTCATTTAAATTTATGTTTTCAAGAACTGTTCATGTTATTTTAGTGTTTTCTTTCTGGGTTACAACCTCGAACACTGTCTACTGAGATTTAACATTGTTACTTTATTTAAATACAGAAAGCTGCTCATTTTTGTCAAATTTATATTTAAGGATTTTACTATTTTAAGCACAGGGTAAATGAATTTTTTTTCAAATTTAATTTTCCATTTTTTGTTGATAGAATGAGAAATAATATTTCATTTTGTGTAGTGACCTCATATCTGTGGCCTTATTCCTTGTAGTTGTTCTGAAGACTCTTTTTCTAGATGATCACAGCAGCCGTGAATAAAGACGGTGTGAGTTCTCTCTTTCCATGTGTTACTTCTTTTTCTTGCCTTATTTCATTAGCCAGGAATCTCCAGTACAGCTCCTGTGTTAGTGCTAGAATACATAGTGTGGCGATAAACATTACTACCTTTAAAATACTGTTTTCATTTTTGACTTAAGCAGTAATATGCCTTCTAAATAAATTATGAGAAAAGAAAACATATTTACAATCTTTTATATTTGCTGAAATATCTGCCAGTTCTGATAGGAGCTCTTTATTCCTTCAGTAGGTCCGTGAACTTTAGGCTTGAAGAACTTCCCCTAGCATTTTGAAACAATTGCTTTAATATTTATTTTTATTTATTGAGAAAGAGAGAGAGAGAGAGAGAGGGAGAGAGAGAGAGACAGAGAGAGACGGAGAGAGCACAGCGGGAAAGGGGCAAAGAGAAGGAGAGAGAATCCCAAGCAGGCTCCACACTGTCAGCCCAGAGACTGATGTGGGGCTTGAACTCACCAACCGTGAAATCATGACCTGAGCCAAAACCAAGAGTCTGACCTTAAGTGACTGAGCCATCCATGTGCCCCATTCCCCTTAGCATTTTTATAGGTCAGGTCTGTTGATGAAAAAATCTCAGTTTTTAAATCTGATATCTTTTTTTTTAATTCTCATTTTCCAAGGATATTTTTTACTGGGTATAGATTTCTTGGTTGCCTTTTTTCTTTTAGCTCCTGAAAATATAGTTTTGTTGTCTCTTGGCTTCTGTTGTTTCTGACGAGACATCAGCTGACGTTTCTGTCATTTTTCTTCACCCCTCTATGTGTGCTATGTTGTTTTCCTCTAGGTGCATACGAGATTTTCTCTTTAACTTAGGATTTTAGCAAATTTATGGTTAGCAAGATTTATGATGGGCTTAATTATGGTTTTCTTCTTGTTTATCTTGCCTGGGTTTCATTGAGTTTCTTGGATCCGTTACTGGTATTTATCACCATATTTGGAAATTCTCAGTCATTATTTCTTCAAATATTTTCTGCCCCATTATTGTTTTTCCCTCCTCAGTCTTGGACTACAGTTGCACATATGTTAGGATGCTGGGCGTTCTCCCACAGTTTACTAAGACTGCACTAGCTTTACATCAGCTTTGCTTCTCTCTCTTGTTTAGATCGTATTATTCCTGTTGACCTTTATTCTGCTGCCTTCAGTTTGTCGGTAAGCCTGCCTGTTAACACCTCATCTCGGATACTGGGTTCGTCACTTTCGAGCTTCCATTTTGTTTCCCATTCATTCATTCATTCCCTATGAGCACATTTTCCTTTAAGTCCTTCAATACATTTATAAGAGCAGCTCTGGGGTTCTCATCTGCTCTTGTCAAAGTCTGGGACATTTTGAGTTTAGTTTCTGTTGACCTTTTTTTTTTTTTTTTAAAAGGTTATTTATTTATTTTGAGAGAGAGAGAGAGAGAGAGAGAGAGAGAGCAAGCAATCAGGGGAGTGACAGAGAGGGAGACAGACGAAATCCCAAGCAGGCTCCATGCTGTCGGCCCAGAGCCCAGACGTGGGGCTTGATCTCATGAACCATGAGATGATGACCTGAGCCTAAATCAAAAGTCAGACACTTAACAGACTGAGCTGCCCAGACACCCCTCTGTTGACCTCTTTTGGTTTTGATTTTGGGTCTCATTTTTCTATTTGTTTACATGCCTACTGACGTTGTTTACTGTAATCTGAACATTAAGGATGAAACAACACAGAGACTCCGTGTTTGTGCTCCATGGTAGCAATCTGAATTTGCTCCAGGAGGCAGTGCCCGTGTCTGAATTCAAGCCAACTTGTGTCTTGTCTGTAGCTGGCAGCAGTTGAGATTCAATTCAGTTCCTTCTGCTTTCAGCTGCGGTGTGTTTTGCGGGGCCCTCTGGGCCATCCACCTGTGTATGTGTGTCTAGCAATCCCCCCAACAGCTTGGGCAGAATTTATGTGCAGATTTCGTGTTCACTCCCCAGTGGCTCCCTCTCTTCCGGGATTCACTTTAACTTTCCAGATGCCCTGCCTTGGGCCTCATGCAGATGGGATAGTGCCCTTCAGAAAAAAAGGTGCAAATTCATAAATGTCACCGTTGCTTTCCCATGTTTCCAGTGCAGATCTCCTCTGGTTCCTGCCTGCTTCTGAAATATTTTGTCCAAGTTTTATAATTGTTCTCTGAGCACAGGTCCAAGGACTCTAGTCTTCACTGCTACTGAAAGCTGGCCCTTCCTTCTGAGAGTGTTTGAAGATTAAATTTTTCATATGACATTATTCATCCTACATGATTCTAAAGGTACGATCGTCATCACCGTCAACATCGTCGTTAACATTTTTTTCAACATTTGTTATTTAGCTACACTCAGAAGGATTGTGTGACGCTCCATGTTGAATACATAATCAGCTGTAGCAATAATAGCATCACATACTTGCCCCACTGTGGTCAGCCGGCAAAGGCTTTCAAAGGTGTCTAGTAAGACGTCCAAATCCCCAGAATGTATGAATATGTCGTCTTACACGGTGAAAGAGACTTTCTAGCTATGATTCGGTTAAGGATCTCAAGATGGGGAGATTTCCTTGGGCTGTCCAGGTGGGCCCGATGTGGTTGCGAGGGTTCTTCTAAGAGGAGGCAGGAGGGTCAGAGTGGGGAGAGGGTCATTTGATGATGAAGCCAAGGGAAACAGAGTTGGAAACAGAACGTGATCTTTCTGACTCTGAAGCCGGAGGAAGGAGCCATGAGCCAAGGAATGCAGGCAGCCTTTAGAAGCTAGAAAAGGCAGGGCAGTACATCCCTTCTCCAGCCTTGTGGACTTTGATGTTGGCCTAGAGAGGCCCATTTTGAACTTCTGGCCTCCCAAACTGTAAGGAAACAAATTTCTGTTGTTTTGAGCCATTAAGTATGTCATCGTGTGTTACGGCAGCTCTAGCAAACTCATACCTCCCGAAATGATTTTGTTGTAACTTTCATTTTATAAAAAGGAAACAGGCACATGGACCTTCCTGGGTACAATATGCTTAAAGCAACTCGTCAGAGACTTACTTCTATATCGTCACTACTTTCTGTATATTCGTATCGGTCTCTTACTGAAAATGACTCCATTGCGCATTTAGGCTTAACACTTGGAGAGCAATAAGGGGTGACAACGACGGTTTTGAGAAGCGATGCCCCTAGTAAGGAGAGCGAGGGAGCCCCCGAAGAAGCTGTGTTCACTGTCCTCAATGTCCCTACCTGCTCTATTGCTGCTGGTAGTGATTTTACGTCTCCTCCTAAGGGTTAATGATTAGTGGAAGCTTATAAACCAGTTAGTATTTCTATCTCTGACTGTTTCGCCTTGAGTTTCCCTTTATGTTATGAACTATTTGTAATAAGCTCAGTGCTAGAATATTTTAGGGTCTAACTGGCAGAAAGAGCTGTGTGCCCTCCAGGGTCACAGGCTAGGTATCTGATGACTAGTTCTCGCCAGTGGAACGTGGGAAGAAGTAATGTGTCTGTTGCGGGCCATGGTGGGCAGTGTGTGTTGTCTTCCCCGTTTGTGGTGACCACGGAGACCGCTCCTCACCTGGGGTGTTAGTGATGGAGGGGCCTGGACTCTGGAGTCACTCCTCGGAGCGGAGTCTCCCAGGGGATCTCTGTTGGACTCTCTCTAACAAGAGGACTTAAATTGTGTCCTGCCATTGATGCTCTGGGACCATTAGGGCAGCCGCTCTTATCCACTCATGTTTTTAGCTAGGAAATCACGCAGTCGTTAGATGGAGACAGAAAGGCTAGTTTTTGAGGATCAAAACGTAGCTACGAATTAGGGAGGGAACTCCCGTATGACACTTTAACATACATCTTTTATATTCCTGTATCATCCCTAGAAGATAAATATTTGGACAGGAGCCCAAGGCTCGAAATGAGTAATGGCTTTCCCCAAAGATAACAACCAGAAGTTGATGGGACTAGGATCTAAAGCCAGACCAGATTTCAAAGACTAAATCTTATCAGTACAATGCACTACTTTTAAAGTTTCAGAACTAGGGACTGCTATAATAATTTGGTTCAAGCTCTTCTTTTTTCCAGAGGACCACAGGGAGTAAATGGCAGCATAAGTTGGTTTCCTGAATTTTTAATCTTGTGCACTAGTGCAATTCTCAATGGGGAGAAGGGGCATCTCATAACGTCTGGAGATGGTTTTGGTTGTCACGACGGAAGAGGTGTCATGGTGTCTAGTGGGCGGAGGCCAGGGAGACTGCTGCACATCCGAGTTTGCACAAGACAGCCTCCACACAAAAGAACGATTCACCCCAACGCCCCTAGTGTTGAGGCCGAGAAACCCTGTTAAGGGGCGTACATCCACTACGTAGCAGAGACAGGACTCAAATCCATGGTACCACCACTGCACAATGTCTTTCTAGAAAGGTTAATTACCGCTGACCAGGGAACTCGGGTCCAGCCTTTTCACTGACCGCTTGGGAAGCCCAAGGGATACGTAATGGAATCACGTCACACGTTGACCTTCGACAGGCTGTGAGCTCTTGGAGTGCAGGGTCGAAGCCATGCGGTGCTGGTTTTTCAACGCCTACATTACATAGTAGGTCTTTGATCCCCTGTGTATGAAGTTGCTACACGAATCATTCAGTGATTTTTCTGTCCCCCTGAGGTCGATCCTAACGACAGCCCCTTGTAAAATAACCTGAGAAAACTGCTTCATCAAGCACACATCTTCTCCCCAGTTGACAAATTGCACAGCCATCCTCAGTCCTCCATGGAACCGGGGCCTGAAGATTAATTGTGCGGCCGAGTTCTTTGTAGAGCAGGCCCCATGCGCCCTTAAATTCCGAGGGGTGTTTGCTCTCGTCCTGTACATTTGTAGCTGCCTCCTCATTTCTTCTGAGTCTTGTAATTCCTGGCAGCTGCTTTCAAAGGACAGTCACCGCTCCAGTGGCCATTTTTCTGTGCACTGCGCCTTTCTGATTCCCTCTCCCGCTGGTCCGCAGCAGGGTCTGAGTTGTTATGATGTCTCGTTTCCATTTGGTACAGAATCTCTTGTGCAGAGGTGTTTCCTTAATTGGCGTCTTTGCGTTGGGAGCTTGGAAAGTGGGTGCCTCCCTTGTCCACCTTTGTCTCCACCTGACCCCTGGCTGCCCATCCCAGGCCTCTCTCTCCACTCCTCTGCATTTGGGGCTTATCTGGGGTTCACGGTCCTCCGAAAAAACAATTTCCACAGCCCGTGAGCCCACGTTATCTGAGCTGTATCTAAGGTATGTTAACCAATTAGCAAAATAAATGAGTGTGGAAAAGGAGGAGAGAGAGATCATACACAAGAGGTCCCAGCCCCCAAAAAGTGCTTTGTGGTTAGAAAAAAGCCCGGCAGAGGCCTGGCTCAGGGTTGGGTTGTAGGGGGGGAGCTGGCCCCGAGCGCTGCTGGGCTCTGAGTCTGTTGACCCGGTGACAACTGTTTCTGTGCAGACGCCGTGCAAACAGTTGACGTTCATCTGGGTAAGTGACGGAATTTGTAAACTGCCATGGTTTCCTTTAGAAGAAACCGTTGTCCTACATAGATCTTTATTGTTTCCTAAAGAACTGCTGTTTGCACCAGAGAAATTTCGACTCCTGTACCGCGGTCCCATTTCACCAGTGTGCTTACAGTCCAACACCACATCCCCGCGGTGCGGTGGGAACCCTCCTTCACCCACCTGCCGGCCGGGCCCAGAGGACCTCAGACTCGGGTGTGCGTGAAGTACCGTGAAGGGAGAAGGTGGGGGACGTGCTTGTTCTAGAAGGGCCCCAACGCCCTGGGAAAGTCTCCAGCGGCTCTGGGCTTCTTCCTCTTGGTCCAGAACACCTGTACCTCCCACCTCCCCCCACGCCCAGCCCCACCCGCTGGCACCCACACCCCCAGCCTGGCTCTGCAGTTGTCCCTTTGAGGGGCGCTGACGGCAGGTAGCTGGCACTTACCTGCCTCCCTGTCCCGTTCCCTTCTGGGCCCCTGCCCTGCGGGGGGCCGGCCTGCCCGTTCAGCCCCCTGGGGTGGCAGCCTCAGGGGCCCAGCCCTTTCGAGGGCAACGAGGTAGGATCCCCTGTAAAAGCCACGGATGTATGTGCAGCTACCCACGCCCCTGCGGACGTGCAAGAACATGGTGAGGGCGCACCGTAAGGGGACTGGAATAGGGACACGGGGACTGTTTGAGGACTCTGAAAAGGCAGAGGTGGTTATGTGCGTGATGTTTCTGTACCTGCTCCCAGCATGTTGTACCGGGTGGGATTCAGAGCAGCCGGCTCGATGGTGCTGACTGGGGAGACTGGGGTGGGGGGGGTCTGACGGAGGACAGGTGCGCAGCCAGGACAGGTATGGTTGGGGGAGGGGACGATGACCCCGTGGGGCCGGCCGGAGGGGCTTCCTGAGTTTTATGTCTTGGTGACTGAGACTACTTGGGGCGGTTGGCAGAGCTCATGGCATAGAGTAGCACCCAGCACGATTTGCTGAATCAAGAGTGGAGATGTACCATCTGAGCACCGATGCTTCTGTTTCTTGGCACTTAAAAACATTTTTTTTAATGTTTATTTACTTTTGAGAGAGAGAGAGAGAGAGACAGACAGAGAGAGAGACAGAGCTCAAACAGGGGAGGGGCAGAGAGAGAGGGAGACACAGAATACGAAGCAGGCTCCAGGCTCTGAGCTGTCAGTACAGAGCCTGACCTGGGGCTCAAACCCACCAACCGTGAGATCATGACCCAACCCAAAGTCAGATGCTCAACCGACTGAGCCACCTGGGCACCCCTATTTTTATTTTTAATTAAAATTTTTTTAATGTTTATTTATTTTTGAGAGAGAGTGCACAAGCAGGGGAGGGTCAGAGAGAGAGGGAGACACAGAATCCAAAGCAGGATCCAGGCTCCCAGCTCTCAGCACGGAGCCCAACGTGGGGCTCAAACCCACGAAGCGCGAGATCGTGACCTGAGCTGAAGTCGGATTCTTTTTTTTTTTTTTTTTTTCAACGTTTATTTATTTTTGGGACAGAGAGAGACAGAGCATGAATGGGGGAGGGGCAGAGAGAGAGGGAGACACAGAATCGGAAACAGGCTCCAGGCTCTGAGCCATCAGCCCAGAGCCTGACGCAGGGCTCGAACTCACGGACCGCGAGATCGTGACCTGGCTGAAGTCGGACGCTTAACCGACTGCGCCACCCAGGCGCCCCTGAAGTCGGATTCTTAACGGACTGAACCACCCAGGCTGTTTCTTGGCACTTTTCAAACATTTGTTTCAGAGTTTCTTATTTTTAAATGATTTAACACATTGTGTACCCCTTTTTGGTGTATATCTATCTCCTGGTCATTTGTTTTAATGAACACGTTTACCAGTATATCGTGTGTATTAAAGTGCAACATGTCGGTGTATTACCGACATGATTATCAGACTGACCGTGGCCACCCCGGCAGAGCGTGTGAAGTTAGTTTCATTATGGACTTAGTAATTTTTGTGGAGATCTAAGTCACTTCAGGCATTCTAGAAAGAAGGGTAAGATTCTTTTGGATAAAAGGAGCTTTGAAGAGACTGTAGGAGAAAAGTTTTCAGGAAATGTTGGACATAGGAAGGCGGCCATTAGTGTAAGTAGGAAAATTTTTAAAACTTGGCATCTAACAAAATTAAGGCACAGAGAAGGAGAGCAGAATAGAAAATATGAAAGAAACTGCCGAAGGGGATGTCGGAATGAACGTCTTGGGCCGTGTTCTCACAGGAAGAGGGGAAACACCATTTGTGTTTCCTAATGGGAACCCTGATGGGAAACAGACCTAATGGGTCTGTCTCCGACGCGTCTACAGAGATACCAAGGAGGCGCTCCCATGTGGGAAACGTGTTCTCCAAGAATCAGAAATCACTCGTTCATGCTTCGCTTCCCTTCCTTCCTTCGTCCTGTGCCCTCTTACTCTGCTCTCATTTTTGTCCACAGTGCTTTTCCCTTCTGAGATGGCTCAGGACCCATTTTCTGTGGCTGTCGTCAGGCTCTCCCCAGGTAGAGACAAGAGGATGTTTTTCCCCTCCTGGGCTATCGATGAGTGTACCTGTCTCTCCTAGGACAGGTGCAGAGAGGGAATTCGGAGATACTGAAGGAACGAGCACCTCTTCTGTTGCTTCCATCCAGCAAGGAGCTAGAAACACAGGCCTGGTTCTCTGGCCTCAGGCTTCTCTGCACCGGGGACATCAAGTAACAAGTGGGCGTAAACAATAGTGGGAGTATTCTCCAAGGGTTACCGACGAAGGCACTGGGGTCAGACAGGTGCAATTTTAGGCATATTCGCCAGTCCCGGCCGGCCGCACCTGCGCCCTTGCAACAGTCCTAGAGGGTCCAAACGGTTCCTTTCAGAGGAAGCACGATTGTTGTGCAGATTGGTTATAAGATGGGAGTGGGGATGGTCTCTGTCCCCGCACGTTCGGTCCCTTTTGTCTGGCTGACGCCCACACCCGTCATTTACAGCACACGTCTACCGGGTGCCTAGAACAAGCCACGCGCCCAGTTGCCGGAATTAAGGCCTCTCGCTTTTGTTTCATTTTGCTTTTGGATCCTGACCCTGTGCCAACCCTGGTTGGAATGGTCTGGAAAGACAGTGCGCAGTGAGATGTTGCCATCAGCGCGGGAGACCGCCTACCCGTGCGGCTGGACCCGCACCGCACACCCACAAGGGCAGCGCCGTTTGCCAGCGAGTGAGCTGGGGTTCAGGGCTGTTCAATCTTGAACCCAGAGTGGCTACTTCAACAAGTGAAGTACAAGAATGGGGGACTTGAGCCTTGGGCACAGTGGGGTTCTGCCACTGACTCGGTCCCTGGCTCTCTCTTTTTGTGTTTCTACCCAGAGGCTGCTGTGATACACACAGTTGTCTTTTTCTTTTCTTTTCTTTTCTTTTCTTTTCTTTTCTTTTCTTTTCTTTTCTTTTCTTTTCTTTTCTTTTCTCTTCTCTTCTCTTCTTTTCTTTTCTTTTTTTTCTTTTCTTTTCTTTTCTCTTTTCCTTTTTTCTTTTTCTTTTTCTTTTTTCTTTTTTTTGAGATTCAAGTGAAAACCACAATGTGTTACGCCCAAGACATCTTTTGTTCTGTTTTTTTAAGATGCATGTACATTTTAGGAGAAACCGTATTGCTGTTTTAGATTCACTCGCCCGGGAATCACTAGTGTTTTGCGTGAGTTCTGTTTGATTTCCTTAAACTTGAGCGAGGTTATGAACTGCCCCTGCTTTTGCTCTCTGTGAACGCAGTTCCGCCATGTTCCAAAGGCCAGTGAACCCCACCCCGAGGGCTGGGGGGTCACCAGGGATCAGGGCCGTGCATTTGGACTGGACACACATTCGGTCCACCTGGAGAGCCGCCCCAGGGACACGTGCCCCCCGCTCGGCCACTTCCTCGTTCCGACAGAGCCGGCCCGCGGGGCTGTTCGGTGGGACACTGTTCCCGGCTGCCGTGTCACATATTCAGGCCTCCGATTTGCTTACTTTTCCTCCTGTTAGAGGGGACTTCCTGTGTTCCCTTCTGCCTCATCTTCTCCCCTCCCCTTCCACTTGGCTCCTCTTTCTGCCCCCCCACCGAAAGCCGCTCCGGCTCTGGACCTATTGCTCCAGGTCCGATGGTGGGAGCTGAAAAGGCGGCCCGGAGCCCCCGGGTGAGGGGCCACGCCCAGTGACAGCGCCTGTGCCCAGATGGGATTGGGGCCAAGTGTGAGCCTTTACCTTGAAACATCGGCTGAGAGGTCTGTGTCACAGAGCCCGATCTTGCTCGCCTGGTAAGAATGTGCGTCTTTCATGTCTGCAGGGTGAAAACACACAAACAGAAAGCCTGTTGCATAAATGGGGCACTTTCACACTTCCCTAATTAGAGTGTAACTCGGTTGACGTTGTAAAGTGGTTTAGTTGTATGTTTCAAGAGCAGTAATTTGACTTCTGGGAACATACCCCGAGGGAGTAGTCTAAATGCCTCCAATTTGCTAGCTGTCCAAGCCCAAGACCGGCTGGGAGCCAGTCCCCCAAGCCAGCCCGCGCTCAGATCGCAGCTCCAGCAAGGGTGATGTGGGCAGACCTGGGAAAGCCGCTTAGTGAAGCCCTGCCTCAGTTTCCTCCTCTCTAAAATGGGAGCAGCAAGAATGGCGACAGTCTCGTGGAGCAGATGAGAGCATGTAACACACAGAGTATGGGGATTGGACACAGTAGGTGCTCAGTAAATGTTGGACACTCTTCCTTGACATCTCTCTCCTTTTTAATTTTTAAAATGTTTATTTATTTTTGAGAGAGAGAGAGAGAGGACACAAGCCGGGGAGGGGCAGAGAGAGGGGAAGACACAGAATCTGAAGCAGGCTGCAGGCTCCGAGCTGTCAGCAGAGCCCGACACGGGGCTCGAACCCACGACCTGCGAGATCGTGACTGGAGCCGAAGTCGGACGCTCAACCGACTGAGCCCCCCAGGTGCCCCTTGGTCCTCTCTCTTTGCCTTGATTTCCTTATTTGGAGAATATGAATAACAACCGTGTTCACCTAGTAAAATTATTGTGGGGATTAAATAAAACGAGGAGTGGTAACCATGGTGCGGGGCGTGCCGTAAACGCACGATAGATGTTATTTGCTATTGCATTTAGGCAAAAACCTTTATGAACAAAGCACATATTGCTGTACTATTTCTGATGGCAAAAATGAAAAATAAGGCATCTAGAGAGATTCGACCATTTCATTTCCTTGATATTTAGAAGGCAAAATGGTGTTGACAATGACTTTTTTTTTTTAATTTTTTTTTTCAACATTTATTTATTTTTGGGACAGAGAGAGACAGAGCATGAACGGGGGAGGGGCAGAGAGAGAGGGAGACACAGAATTGGAAACAGGCTCCAGTCTCTGAGCCATCAGCCCAGAGCCTGGCGCGGGGCTCGAACTCACGGACCGTGAGATCGTGACCTGGCTGAAGTCGGACGCTTAACCGACTGTGCCACCCAGGCGCCCCGACAATGACTTTTTAATAGCACTGGGAAAAGCTATTTTGAAACACTAAGTTGAAAAAGACAGGTAAGTCTTAAGTTATCATCTGAAAAAAATCTATCCACAGGGGCCACAAATCTAGAAAAATACACCAGTGTATTTATTAGCGCTTGCCTTTGTGTGGTAGGATTGAGAGTGTAATTTCTGTTCTTTATATTTTTGTATCTTTAAATAAATTTTTAGAGCGAGAGAATGTTAGTTTTGGAAACTAGGGGTGGAGGTAATTCCTTTATGAAAGATCTTTAAATATTTTTTAGGCTTGGGTTTGACAGAATATTTCCCGTCTGTAAGACCATTCAAGAGCAGTGCAGTAATTGCAAGAACCGGGCTACAATAAGTAATTTTACAATGGCTGCCTAATATCAATTCAAGTAGCAAAGGAAGGTGTTATCTGCCCCCGGGTCCGGGGCACTTGTCCACGCACACCGTGATGGAAATTTAATAATTTATGAAGCACAGACACTGGCCCCCACGTGCTCAATAAATATTTATTAAATAGATGAATGATTGTATTAAAGATGAGGTTTGTCGTTGAAAGGAGGTTGAATCCCCATAACGTTATCTGAGGCTCTAAGAGAAGAGATGCCCCCAAGAGGGCTGTTTGAGCAGAAAGGGCACGGCTCAGAACCCAGGCGTCCTGGATTCTGCGGACCGTGGAGACGGTGCGTTCCCCTGCTTCGTTTCCTCGTCTGTGTGGTGAGTCGTTTGCAGCGAATGTTTCATCTTGTTTTCTCTCTCTTTGCGATTCAAACAATATGAATACAAAATAGTGACGGTTCGCCTTGGTGAACGTAAGTGTGCAAGGTGGTTAGTACGTTTGATCTGGAGGAGGCTTTTTCTCCCCTGTTGTGCCCAGAATGAAGATCAGATGCTTTCTGAGACCTGAATGGTGGACAGGACCTGCTCCCTCTACCTCTTCACCCCTTCTGCTCTGCACCTGCCCGCCCTCCACCCTGCAGCCCTGCACACTAGCTGGTAACGGTTCCAGACAGACTCCTGCTCTCTCCTGCTGCACCTGCAAACACACCCTGGCCCCTCTGTGCAACCGCGCTCTCCCTGCACCCAGACCTGTCCCTCATCCTCCCGCCTGCTCCTCCCACGACCCCTCAGGACGCAGCTCAGATCGCTCACCTCTTAGGGAGGAGCCCCCCCACCCCCCTTTCCCAGGCTGGACCTACCTCCTTTCTGTCGTGCTCTTGGAGAGCTGGGTGTTCGTCCTTTTGGAATGCCCATCTTGCTTTGTAATTAAGCCTCCACGAGAGCGATTCTTGGATGAACGCCTCTGTCTCCCACAGTTGTCTGTTTCCTCCATGGGAGCAAGTGTAGTCGTTTACTTTTGGTGCTCTGGATACTGAGGACTCTCACTGAGTACTTGTTGACTAAGTGACGGGCTGCTGAAGAAATCAGCTCAAGGGGGAACGTGTATTTATTCGTCGACAGGAGAAAGGGAGGCCATGAAGTTCGAATGCCACTTTGAGCTCTCTCTCCCTGAGTCCCCCCTCCCCGGGACAAATAAGCAGGACAGATGAAGCTAGCCGCATCTGAAGGTTTGATGAATGAGGCAGGACAAAGTCCAGGCAGGGTGAATAACTTTCTCAAGGGGCCCGTGGGTGACGGAGCTCCTCTCAGAACCTACAGCTGTTGTCTTGGAGAAGAAACATGTCGGAAAGAACAGGATTAGGGCATTCTGGCCGAACGCGTGTGGCCTTTGCACACAAGAAGTCATGCATTTTAGGGTGACCCTATTTTTTTTTTTTTCTTTCTCCCTGTGCGGCTTAAGCAGTGAACTCTCTGACACTGTCTTCCTTCTGGTCTCTTCCGACTAGGAGAGCAGCCAAAAGATGGAGGCCTGGACCTCAGAGAGAGGGGACACCCGTGGGCACGCATCACTCTGTGGGTTCCTGGCCAGCAAACCGGAACCCTGTGTGGAGTGTCAGAGACCCCATCTGATGACAAAATGGCATTTTGCTTTCCACTGTCACTGTCTTTTTAGGAATATTTCTTTCCCTTGGGGTCTTACGTAGAGGCAGTTGTCCACTGAGGCAACATTTGGACGTTCCTGCATCTGAAGGCAAATATAGCTTCCAGGCTGTTCTAGCAGTGCCCTGTCCCACGGTTCTTTCCAACACGAGCCCTTGACAGTAATAATGTCTTCCACTTGTACAGGGTTTTCCCCATCTCGTTTGCTCCTCGTAGGTCTGTAGGTGTATTTACGTTCTCCTAAATGTCTTAGGCTTCCAGGTTTATCTTCTGCCCCTTGCAGAGTGATGGACATTCATAGCAGGTATTTGCTGAAGGGACAGATACCTGACTAACTCCGTGAACCGACGAACAACCCTTTGCAATAAGCACTGTGGTGGTTGCTAGGTCTGATTTGCATACAGCTGGGGAAAGAAAAGATTTAAAATATCAAATGACTTTGTCAAAGATTCATTCTAGGTAATGAATGGAAAGATTTCTGGCTCCTAGTTCAATGCTATTTACATAAGTGAGTTGTTATGAGATTCTTACGTGAGTAGCTTTTTTGGTACTGATGACTTATATTAACTTTTTAAGCAGCTTCGAGGTATAATTTACATGCACAATCTTACCAACTGTCGGCACCCAATTCAATGATTTTTTTTGTGAATTTAAAAAGCTGTGTAACCACCACTGCCATTGTCTACTTTTGGAATAGTTCCATCCCACAGTGAAGGTGCCATCGTCTTGTTACCACTTAACCCCTGCTCCCAGGCCAGGGGATCCTTTATCCTGTGTCTCTAGAGACATACTTTGCAAAAAAAAAAAAAAAATTCACGCACATGGAATTCTATGTAGTCCGATTGTATGTAGTACAAGATGTAGTACTTTGAGTCTAGCTCCTTTTTAGGCTTATCCCTGTAATTGTTCATTACTCACAAGTTGGTGGGTGTTTGGTTGGATTCCAGTCTTTGGGTGTGTGGACATTCTACCATGAACATTTGCAAATGTGTCTTTTTGTAGATGCGTGTTTTCATTTCTCTTGGGTAAGTACCGAGGAGTGAATTGCTGCCTTATGGTAAATTTCTGTTTATTTTGTTAAAAAATTGGTGAGAGCGCCTGGGTGGCTCAGTCAGTTGAGCGTCCGACTTCAGCTCAGGTCATGATCTCACGGTTCCTGAGTTTGAGCCCCGCGTCGGGCTCCGTGCTGACGGCTCGGAGCCTCCTGGAGCCGGCTTCCGATTCTGTGTCTCCCTCTCTCTCTGCCCCTCTCCTGCTGGCACTTGGTCTCTCTCTGTCTCTCAAAAGTAAACAAACATTAAAAAAAAAAGAAGTTGGGGGGCCCCTGGGTGGCTCAGTCGGTTAAGTGGCCGACTTCGGCCCAGGTCATGATCTCGCGGTCCGTGAGTTCGAGCCCCGCGTCGGGCTCTGTGCCGACAGCTCAGAGCCTGGAGCCTGTTTCAGATTCTGTGTCTCCCTCTCTCTGACCCTCCCCTGTTCATGCTTTGTCTCTCTCTGTCTCAAAAATAAATAAACGCTAAAAAAAAAAAAAAAAAAAAAGAAGTTGGTGAACTGTTTTTCAAAGTTCCTGTACCATTTCATACTCCCAGTCTTTTTGATGAAAGCCATTCTGGTTGAGCATGTGGTGGTGCTCATTGTGTGTGTGTGTGTGTGTGTGTGTGTGTGTGTGTGTGTGTGTGTGTGTGTGTTCTTTTTGTGGTCTTTTCCTGGAGAGGAAGAAGACAGAATAACTGTCATTCACAATTTGTCCTATCAATTTTTTAAAAGAGATGTAAACTGCAAGTGCAATTGCTGAGTTATTTAATTCCTCATTCAATTCTGTCAATTTTGGTTTAATGTATTTTGGCGTTGTATTGGTAGGTGCATATGCATTTATAAGTTTTCTATCTTTTAATATAATGACTCGGCCATTAAGGGATTTCCTTTTTCTTTCTAGTTATATTTCTTTCTTTCTAGTTATATTTCTTGTCTTAAATTTTGTTTTGTCTGATATAACTGTATCTCTTATGGTTAAGGTTTACATGGCATATATTTTTCCACCTTTTTACTTTCAGACTCTTTGTGTTTTTGAAACTAAAATTTGCCTCGTGTAGATGGAATATAGTTGCATCTTGCTTTTTTGTTTTTTTAATATTTTATTTTTGAGAGACAGACAGAGAGAGAGAGAGAGAGAGAGAGAGAGAGAGGCACGTAGGGGAGGGGCAGAGAGAGACACACACAGAAGCTGAAGCAGGCTCCAGGCTCCGAGCTGTTCACGTAGAGCCTGACACGGGGTTCGAACCCACAAACCGTGAGATCATGCCCTGAGCCAAAGTCCGGTGCTTAACCGACTGAGCCACCCAGGTGCCCCTGCATCTTGCTTTTTAAACCAGTCTGCCAACCTCTGCCTTTTGGTTGAGGTGTTTAGTCTGTTCTCGTTTTATCTAACTGTTGATATAGTTATATTTATATCTGCCATTTGCTATTTGTTTTCTGTATTCTTTCTTTCTTTCTCTCTCTTTTTTTTGCTCTGATCCTCATTTACTGCTACCTTATTTGTGTTAAGCACATATTTTTTAGTATACCATTTTTATTCATTTTTTTTTTGCTATATTTTAAAGTTGTTTTCTAATGATTGCTTTAGGATTACAATATACTTCCTATAGTAGGACAATTCAGATTAATGGCACCTTAAATGTAGAATTCTACTGTCATGTCACTGCATTCTCTACCCTCCCTTTGTGCTGTTATTGTCATAAATATTATATTGGTGCATATTATATATATTATATATATCATATTATATATGTATTATTATATTATTATACTATTATATATATACTATTATATATATTATATATATATAATTATATATTATATAACTAATACTACCCTGTTATAACTTTTTAACCAATCTTATGTCTTTTGAAGAAGAGAAGATATATGTTTGTAGTCTTTTTTATGAAACCTCCTATTTATAATTTCTAATTCTTTTAATTTTTTTTCCAGTGGATTTAAGTTACCATCTATGTCATTTCTCTTCAGCCAGAAAGCTGCCTTCAGTATTTCCTCCAAGGTATGTCTGCTACCACATATTTTCAGTCTTTGTTTGGGAATGTCTTTATTTCACTTTCGTTTTTGAAAGGATAGTTTCACTCAATGTTGAATTCTTGGTTAATATTTGTTCTTAAGCACTTTGAAGGCATCTCTCCATTACATTCTGGCCTGCCTTGCCTCAGTTGACCAGTCAGTACGTGTATCAGTATTTCTGTGTATGTGATGAAGCATTTTTCTCTGTGCTTTTGAGATTTTCTCTTTGTTTTCGCTCTCCATGGTTAGAGATGTGTGTAGACGTGGATCTCTGTGTTTTACTACATGGGATTCAACGAACCTCTTGGATCTGCCTATTAGTGTGTTTCACTAAATGTGGGAGGATTCCAGCCTTGTCTCATTATTTTTCTTCCTTTTTCTCACTCTCGACTCCTACTGGAACTCTTGTCGCAGGTGCTGATTTGCTTGATGGTGCCCCTTAGGCCTCTCTCTTCAATTCAGTTTTCTTTATTTTCTTCACACTTTTACTCTGTTGTTCAGATTGGATTCTTTCTACAGATCCTTCTTCACGTTCACGGATTGTTTCCTTCACCAGCTCCTGTCTGCTTGTCGAGCTTCCCAGTAAAGCTTCCATTACAGTTATTGCACTTTATGACTTCAGAATTTCCACTGGCTATTTGTTATTGTTCCTGTGTCTTTATTGAGATTCCCTACTTGTGGAGCCATTTTCATCATATTTTTATTTAATTCTTCAAACACAGCTTCCATCATCCTTTGAGTATCTTTAGCCGCTTTGCATTTTTGTCTGCTAAATTCAACATTTGGGCCCACTCGTGGTTTCTACCGACCGCTTCCTTCTCTCCTCCTGAATATGGGTCACACATCCTTGTTTATGCGAGCCTCATAAGTTCTTCCTGAAGACTGGATGTTTAGATAATAAATTGTTGCAACTCTGAATTTTTTCTCCAATGGCGATCGTGGTTATTCTTTTTTGTTTTGTTTTATTGATAGCAACTTGCCTCACCTCAATCTCCTGTCTCTGTCTCCCCTATGATGGGGATCTGGGAAGACCTTTGCTCTCTTTGTTTTCAATTCTTATTTTTAGTTTTTGGTCTGGCTCACTAGGAGTCACTCTTGAGTCTCTACAGGTTATTTTTCAGCCGCTCATTGCTTATAGTTTGGGCTCCAACTCTTGTGCCAATGAAGTTTCTTCCCTCTGCTGATGGGTCCGTGTGCACAGGCTGAGGAACATGGGCAACGCTTAGGTGACCTTTGTCTTTCTAAGCTCTACTGGGCTCTCCTGAGCCGGCAGGTAGGGTGAAAGGAGCCCCCAGGTAAAGGAGGCTCCAGTGGCTGAAATCCAAAATTCAATCATTTTTCATGAGTAAACACTTCTCCATGTGTTTTTGTTTGTTTGTTTGTTTTGGGTCAATATTCAGAGCTCTTAGAATGGTTGTGTTTGATATTTTTGTTCAGTTTAATATTTGTTTTACCAGGAAGAGGGTTTGCTGACCTTTTCACTTTGATGGCACTGCAGGTCTGTTCCCAAATTTTATCTGTTTTTATAAAGCATGTTAGTATGGATGTTCTAGATAGAAAAAAAGTCAAAATGCAAAAGTTACTCTAGAGAAAAAGGTGATATAAGAATGCTACAGTACCTTTTATCTGGTGTCCTCTAATTGTTTCTGAAATTTCCTTCTATGTTATTTTTCTTTTTACGGTGGGAGGCGGCAACAGTCCTAGGCAGATGCTTCTCTCTTTGCAAGTGCCGTGACTTCTAGAATGCACGTGATGGGGGAAGAGCTGAACTCGTGGGCTGACTTGCCGTGGGAGCCCCTCCCATTCCGTTGGCATAAACCCGTCTTAACTTCCCTCAGGTGTGAACAAGAAATCGGCAGGAGTTTGAGACAAAAGACACCTTATTTCACGTCCTGTCCTGGTTTCATCTGAACTCGGACGGCAGAGCTAAAGCTGGGAGTATGTGTGGCTGCGGTTTTAACCCTGACTTACACAGCCGTGTGAGAGCTGGACCGAGTCATCTTGAAATGCTTGGAAAACGTCCAAGACCGAACATTCGGAGGTGCAGACTTTTCCCTCTCTGTGCCCCTCCCCCTCTCAGCCCACGATGGGTGTTCATGCTGACGCGCCGCGGGAGGAGTGTGTTGGGGGGCACCGCGGACACATGCGCACACGAAGGACGTTTCCCAAACGAGGTGGTCTCCTTAAATCGTCATCTTCACAGCACTCATTTTCGATGGTAATCTAATTTTCTGATGAGAGGGGGATCATTTAAATTGACCTGATCTGTCTTTCAGCTCCTTGTCAGAATCCGTCCTGGGGACCCAATTTCCTGGTTCAGCAGGGAGCGTTTGTGCGTGGCCAGCGCCGCCGTGGCCCTGGACAAAGGACAGCGATAACAGACTCGCAGGTGGTTATAATAGCTTCAATTATAGCAAACAGAGGCAGCTGGGCTGTTCTCAGCTCAGCCAAGTTCTGGCCGCTAGCTCTCAGTTTCTTTTATTTGACAGCAAGAATGTTGAGGTCCCGTGGAGGTGCCCTCTAGGCAAAGGGAAGTCTGTGCCAACTGCTGAGGTGTCTAACGTCTGAACTGTGCTGGCATTTGCTCCCGGGAGAAATCATAGGGCTTGAATGCATGTTCTAATCAAATAAACATTGCTTCTTTCTTTCTCTCTGCCTCCCTCCCTCCCCCTCTCCCTACCCCTTCTCTCCCTTCCTCCCTCCCTCCCTCCCTCCTGCCTTCTTTCCTTCCTTCCTTCTTTCCTTCTTTCCTTCCTTCCTTCCTTCCCTCCCTCCCCTACTTCCCTCCCTCCCTTCCTTCCCTACTTCCCTCCCTCCCTCCCTTCCTTCCCTACTTCCCTCCTTCCCTCCTTCCCTCCCTTCCTTCCTTTGTGCTTTTCATTACAATTTAGCTTTTGATGACTTCAATGGCAGACTGTCTTTTGTAAGTTACTTCTTCTCGCCATTGGGTGACATTTTTACTCCCTTGTTGAGAAAAACTTGGGAAAAAGCAGTTCCTTTCTGCTATACAAATCTTTGTAGCACAGTGTATTAGAAATAAAAAGAGGTGAGAAAGAAAGAACTGTGGTGAGCGGGAAGCTGGGGTTTCTGTCTAATCCGCACGAATTGCAGCAGCCGTTTGCCAATTAAAGTCAAATGCGAGTTTCAGATACATAAAGTATTGAGCAATGGGGAAAAAGGGCATTTTATTTCAAACAGCTTTTATTCTGTTCTTAATGTTTTTTCCACGTTTAAGCTGTTTTTTTTTTTTTTTTTAACTTGTAGGGAAACCATTTATGTCAGCATGTTTAATAAAGAAGAAAAGAGCCTGAGAATGATGCATTCATTCATGGGGGTTTAGCTAATTAAGCAGAGCGGAGAAATCACAGTTGGTGGGGGAAGAAGGGATTTAATGGATCAACTACCCATGCGTGCACACGAGCATTTTGTGTAAAGCCAGAGATATAGGTACCATTGCGCAAACCGCACGATAGGATATGCGTGGATTTATTTACACAGGGAAGCATGTTACAGAAATAGGGCTCAAGGCACTTTATAAATTGAGTCTTGTTAATCTTGGCTATACTCTGGGGAGGCAGGTAGTTGGTAAATACCCTTATCCTTCCTTCTGACGGTGGGAGGACCACACATGGGGAAGGGTCAGGAGATTTGTACCAAGGTCATGCAGCAAGTTAATTAGCGAGCTTGAAATAACATGTGTCCCAGCCCAGCTCTCCTTCCAGCAGACCTTGTTGTTCCGTCTCTTCTCTTGGGTGTCTCAGCTTTTAGCCATGTTCCCAACACTTGCTGCTAATTAGTAATTTCAGGAGCCTCTTCTTTACAGGAGGCTTAGAAACTGTGTAGGCATGGGAACCAGTTAGTGTTTTTAGTACCTCTGAAGCCTCCTAGCCTCTGAACAAGTATATAGAAAGTGATTCGGAAGCCTGATGAAGATATATTGGTTTGCACTGCTTTTCAGAGATGTCTTTGAAGCTAACGCTTCCCTCCAAGCAAAGGGGGTGGGGTGTGTGTGTGTTGGGGGGGGGCAGTGGTTGTTGATAAAGGACAGGTGCAGAAGGAACAACAATCCTGTGTTTTAAAGACAGGGCTGCAGACTCACTGATTATTTCTGGGCATCCTGGGGACCGACGCAGGATCTATTCATTCATTTATCCGTTTGTTCATCTGGCTTTCTTCTAGGTGTGCTGGTGGGCGCGATGCCTTTTGGGTGAGGATCAGCTACAACTGAAGGTAATGAGGCAGGCACAGGCCCTACCTCTGAGCCCTTCACAAGCCACTTATTTCCTCATTGTAACGTCTGTGACTGGCACCTTCTTTCTCTCAGTCGCCCAGCCTTGAGACCACAGAATCGCCCTGGGACCCTTTCTCTCGTTCCTTTCCACACACAGCGACGAAAGCCGCTGTGTCCTGCGTCTATACCACCTCGCACTGTGGCTTCCCTGGTCTCCTCGGGGGCACCACCGGAGTCCAGGCTGTGGCGGCCTCCTGTCCGGCCTGCTCCTGGCTCTGCTCCTGCAGCCGTCCTGCGGGGCCTCGACCCTGCATGGGTGCGCTCCCGCCTCAGCTCCCCTCAGAAACCGTGCGTGCCGCCCTCTGATGACTAACTCTAGAACGATGCACCCAACCACCCGTCAAGACCTTGAACTTGCCCCCACCTGTTTTTCTGTTTCTGTAGCCTAATTATAGGACACTGGTCCCCAAACATCATTGTCATCACCAGAATCCTCGTAACAGCTATGTTTTTTTTTAAAGCTATTAATTTGTGCAAATCACTGTTTTTAGCTCTAAAGTGTATAATCTTATTTAATCTTTGCAATGAGCACCACCTGAGACGACTTCCTTGCTCAAGCCTTGTGTTGTGATGAGCCCTTAGTAACCTTGCCTCGTTCAAGCCGTCATGGCACATTCTTGGTAACTCTAAAGAGGCAATTATAATCTGTTATCACTTTTTGTATTTTCATCTCATTTCCTGCTTCTGAGCTGTGAGCACCCTCATTCACGGAGAGAGAATATTTGCAAAGTAGAGGGTAGCAGGGGTGTAGCTGGGAGTACAGGGTTGTACAAAAAGTTGTACCTTGACCACATTTTCAGTGTTTTGATTTTTTTTTTCTAGGAACAGCTCAGCCAAAAGCTTTGCTAAAGTCAAAGAGGTTGTATTTATTGATTTTTTATGCATTAATCCAATTGTTCGCACATAGGAGATTAAGTTAGTATGATAAGTCTTGTTAGACAACTTGATTTTGATGGATTGGGAGAGTTTCTGATGTGTTTTCAGAAGCAGAATTTAAATTTATAATTTTATATTCTTTTTTCTAAAGTTTATGTATTTTGAGAGACAGTGAGCAAGAGAATGGGGGAGGGGCAGAGAAAGAGGGAGAGAAAGAATTCCGAGCAGGATCTGCACTGCCAGCACCACCCGATGTGGGGCTCAAACTCCCCAAGCGTGAGATCGTGACCTGAGCCGAAACTGAGAACTTAACCGACTGAGCCACCAGGCGCCCCTATAATTTTATATTCACAATACCCATCCTTTTCCTTACTTGAGAAGCTAAACTTTGTATCATATGACATTTTTTTTTTTGCAATAGTGATTGACGTTCCTTGCCATGATGTTGAAATTTTGTAAGATTTTAAAATAAATTGACAAAGATTCAAGTCATACGCAGTAGAGTCAAAGACACGTTTTTGTGTTGTTTTTTCCTTGAGAAACATCTAAAATGACTTTTTTGGGAATGTTTTATTGACTTATTTATTTTGAGAGAGAGAGGGAGACACTCAACTGACTGATCTGCCCAGACACCCCTAAATGACTTCCATATGCCTAGACTCTGCTGGTGTTCGGGATATAGTAAGGCACAAGCAAGGATCTGGGGCCTGCCCTCAGGGAGCTGAGGATCTAATGGGATGTTCTGTTCATGCGCATTTGCCACTATCCTACCTCAGAACAGGTGAGTAGACAACGTTGAGACTTTTCAAAGAAGCTACCAAGACGGAATCAACCACGCCTTGTGTCCGTGATTTCATCAGTCAGAAGCCAACAGGTGAGCCCCAGGGGAACCAGTCCCTTCACCTAGTGCTCCCTACTTCATCCCCTGGCCCGACTGTTAATGGTTTCCTACTCCTAACTGGTCCCTCTGCCATCCAGAAATGCTTCTCACTTGGCAAACTCCTTGTATTCTTTAACTCTTTTCCAAATGTCCTCCACTTTCTTATCCTAGACAAAACCCAGCCTCCCCTTAGGATTCCCTCTGTGCCTCCCAGGTACTAACTGTTCTCTCACACCCACACACCTCAGGGTGGGGAGTTGGGGGCCAAACGGTCTTTGCTCCCCGTTTTGTGGTAGACCTGCTTTCTAATCCATACAATGACCTTCAAAAGCCCCATCCTCCTGGTTTCCTGTACTTCCAGCATGAAACGTGCAACTTCTCAGAGGAAATTCAGGTCATTAACTGCCAGCTACTACAATTTACTGCCACAGGCAGCCTTTTTTTTTTTCCTTCATGTTTTCCTGCTGATGTACTAAAGGAAGTAATTCTACTCTATTCAGAGTTATTCCCTCCAGCTGTAGATTAGATCATGCTCCTGTTGGCCTCCAGTGAACATTACACTCGTACCCTCTACCTTGTGACTCATCAGCCTTCCCTGTCAAGGGTGTCCTCACGTCAGTGTTTGAGCATGGTCGCGTTACCTTGACCACCCCATTACTCAAACTCTTTTCCTCTTACCGCCCCTTCTCTGCAGCCCGTCTCTCCTGCCACATTGCTAGATCTAGCAGAGATTTTTTCCAGTCCCCATGTTATCTCATACCCTACTGGCATCTGACAGGGCCTAGCCACCCCCTCATTCTGGAGACCTTCTCTGCATGGCTTCCTGATTGTTCTCCTACCTTTATGGCTGTTCTATCCCAGGTTCCTTTTCAGGGTCAGCCTACACCATGAAGACACTACAGGCAAAAACCCTCAAGATGGAATCCTTACGCCCTGCTGGGTTTCCGATGACAAAATTTCTTCTTTGGCAAATTCATGTGTGCCAAACCTTCATTTATATTCTGTAGGTTTGTGTCCTTCTGGGTTTCTTCCTTGGGCTGCAGAATTGGAGCTGCCCGTTTGACCACTTTGTCTGAATTGATCAAAGCCATCCCAAAGTCAATGTGTGCAAGCCCATACTCATTGTTTACTACCCAGAGAGCAGAATACTATCTTCTGTCCATTCTTGGGAGTGTTTCCCCAGAGCCCACAATGAAGGATTGCCTTCATACCCCACCATTCTAGCAATTAATGGGAGTTTGTATCTTATAGCTTCCATGCCCCCCACCCCCACCCCCTTCTTCTCCTCTGTGCTCAGTGAGTGTGGCCATATGTTCTGCATCATCCTACTCTCTTGGTACCTGCTGCCCAGTTAGGTGCAGGCAATGGAAGGTCAGAGAGCAGGGAGGGAGTGAAGTAGGATCATTCATTCACCCGTGTCCACTTCTGCTGGCTGTCACTACTCCTGTGAGGCTGTGCTCTTACACGGCTGCCTTCTCGGAGATCCCTCAGGCCAAGAGACAGACCTCACTTCTCTCTGTTGCTCACCTTGGGGGCACTGTGGGACTTCTTATTACATTTACCAGCCCTTGCATTAACCTGTGAAGCGGTCCCTTTATTAAACTCTCCTCAAATAACTACGAGCATGTCATGTATTTCCCAGTGAGAACTTGATAGACGTAGAACTCTAAATATTTGTTGAACTAAATGAATAGTTCCCCTCTACTGTACAGTTGGCAAAGTTACATTCTAAGAAGCATATGGCCAACGTCACTGGAAAACCTGTGACCCGTTATGAGAGGATACCTAGTATATAGAAAAGCGTAACATAAAGTTATGTGGGGGATGTTTGTGAAAGTGGAACATGTTGATTGCGAAACAGAGAAGACGAGGGAAGGGCTTGCTGTCTTCAAATATCCGAAGGGATGTCACTGGGAGCAGAGCTCAGATGTATTGCTTTGGCGTGTAGAAGTAAGAGGATGGAGTGAAAGTTACAGGGAGTAGATACCGGCTCAATAGTAGAGTTATTTTCAGTCATCTAGAATGGTCTAAAAATGGACTTATAGTCCAGTCCATCGTGAACCCCTTGTTTATGAAGATAATCAAGCAGAGGTTGAAGAACTTTGTGTTAGGATGTCATGGGTGTAGGAGATGGGCTTGAACTTTGGCTAAGGTTATGGGTTAAAGGAAAGTAGTTGTTGTCATTGAAAGGAAAGGTTTTGATATCATGGGACTTAGGTATTCAGATATAGAGACCAGGGACAAGTTCTCTAATCTCTCTCTTTGACTCTCATCTCTCCAGCTATCTGTCTGTCCATCTCATCTATCCACCTCTCTCTCTCTCTCTGTCTCTCTCTCTCTCATCCACCCATCTATTGATCTAGTCACCTGAGACTTTAGGGACTAGTGGACCTTCTCGTAAATTGAGGTACATTTCCTGCCTCAGAGAGTTTACATATGAACGTTTAGAAGCACTGTTTCAGACATTGATTGTACCTTGGGAACAGACTCCTACCATTTTCCTTAGGTCAACAGTTTGTAATCCTAGTTCCAGTTCTAGACCCATCCACTCAATCTCTTCCTCAGCCAACCTTTACCTGGAAATCAGGGAGCAAGGTGGAGCTGGGGTCTCAACTTAGATTTCTAAGGATTCTGTCCATCTTCAAATAGGTTTTGCACTTGAGTATGTGTGCTTATGTGTAGGGTGTAGGGTGATTCATTTTAAAGTTTGAAATTTTATGTCATTGTCTCAAAATGGAGCTCTCTCTTGCCATTTTATGATTTCTTAACTACACAAGAAACAGAGCAATCCTTTGAAACACGAGGTCATGTCTCATTGCTGCTTGGGACCCTGCATTGGCTTCACATCTCATTCTGAATGAAACCCAAAGTGCTTCTCGTGGCCCGTGAGGCCTCTCTGATCATGTACCCTGGCTCCCACCCTGACCCCTTTGCTGATTGTCTTCTTCACCCATGTAGCTCTAACCACACGGGTCTGCTTGCTCCTCAAGTGTGCCGAGCACAGATGACCCCACACCTTCCCTCAGCCTGTGACTCTTTCCTAAGGATTCTCTAGTGTCATGCTAGTGTCACCATATCTGAGAAGGCTTTCCCAGACAGGAAGGGAAGGAAGTAAAAGACAAACACAAGAGTCTAGCTTTTTTGTGCAACTTTCCCAAAGTCTCACTCGATGGGTTTCTCTTCCATCTCATTGTCCTGCTTCAGTCGTAAGAGCAGCATGGGAATGTCATCTTTTAGTTGGACATATTATACCCCAGGTACAGTTGGTGCTCTTTGAAATGGAGAAAAGAGAATATGGACAGGCAGCAAACATTATCTACCACGGGTGTGCTTTAGGGGGTCAATGAATTCCCATATGTTGCTTGTAAAATACTGTCTTTCCTTTCCTTTCTTTCCTTTCCTTTCCTTTCCTTTCCTTTCCTTTCCTTTCCTTTCCTCTCCTCTCCTCTCCTCTCCTCTCCTCTCCTCTCCTCTCCTCTCCTCTCCTCTCCCTCCCCTCCCCTCCCTTCCCCTCCCCTCCCTTCACCCTTCCCCATCTCCTTTCCCCTTTCTTCTCTTCTCTTCTCTTCTCTTCTCTTCTCTTCTCTTCTCTTCTCTTCTCTTCTCTTCTCTTCTCTTCTCTTCTCTTCTCTTCTCTTTTTTTTAAAGTAGTCTCCATGCCCCATGTGGAGCCCAAAGCAGGGCTTGATCTCATGACTGTGAGATCAAGACCTTAGCTGAGATCAAGAGCTGGGCGCCTGGGTGGCTCAGTCGGTTGAACGTCCGACTTCAGCTCAGGTCATATCTCACAGTTCATGAGTTTGAGCCCCATGTCAGGCTCTGTGCTGACAGCTCAGAGCCTGGAGCCCGCTTCCGATTCTGTGTCTCCCTCTCTCTCTGCCCCTCCCCTGCTCATGCTCTGTGTCTCTCTCTCTCTCTAAAAATAAACATCAAAAATTAAAAAAGAAAAAGAGTTATTTGTGCTACTCACCCAGGTTTTCTGGATCTGATTTGCTACCAAGGTGACCACGGCAGAGGGAGTCATGTAGTCGCGTAGCTGTTTCAGCCCATCGCCTCTTCTTTAGGTTTCCAATATCAAGAGAACCGCAGTGATGTCCATGGAGCCCTGGAGCATTCGTCAGGAATGCAGATACTCGCAGAGCTGTGCAAAAAGCATTAGAGCGAGCAGAGTGAGATGCATGCTGTCATGGGGAGGTTTGCGGTCTCCCAAACAGTCTTTCCTTGATTGGCCATGCTGCCCCCGGACCACAGTAGGCTGGGCTCTGGGAGCAAAGAGCTTTTGGTTTGTGGAATTTCGTTGCCAGCTACCATGCAGGCTCCTGGCATCATGCAGAAGAACCCTGGGAGCTCACTTATGAGCCCGAGGTCTTCAAATCTTTGAAGAGGCCATGGAAAAGGAGGAAACTTAAGGCATTTTACATTTACTGGATGATGAAATGTCAGGTGTCCAGGACAGTACTGCCCTGTTAGAACTTGGTGAATATCCATTTCTTTCTTGATTTTCTCTCTTTTTTGGGGGGGGGCACATTTCTGTCTTCCTGCAACCTTACCTCTTTTTCTCTCTGATTCTGCATTTTTTTTTTTCATCAGGAGCTCAATTCTTTCATCTTTCCCTGGTAGATTTTGAGGTGTAACAAATATAAAGTGTTTCACCCAATCACATGGATTAGAGAAAAGAAAGTGGGTCTATTTTCTAGTTTCATTTGGAAGTATGAATACCATAGGGTCATCACTGTCTTCCTTCTCCAGTTTTTTTAAATGATGCTGGCTTGCAAAGTTGGGGAGCACGTAGGCGCTTGGCTAGTGTTACATGATGCAGCAGGTCCCGTGCGTGGCAACAACCATAATCCTAGTTGTTAATAATCTTCTTGAAGAGTGCTTGGTACCTGTAACGTGCTGTCCTTTTCCTCTCCTGACCATCCTTCATATATTCCTGACAGAGAGAAATGGCTGATTTTATAATTTCCTTGCACTGATGAGAAACCAAAGAATCAGTGTTTACGGAATGGCTCCAGGTCACACGGCTAATTTGTCACAGAGTTGTTAGGGAAGCGCATTTTATTGCCACCAAATAATGTTTTCCCCTTATGAAAGAAAGGAATGGCAGTGTGCTTAGCATGGAAGTCGACATGTACGATGTGCTCAGTAATGAAATTTTCTCCCCTCAGTGGAGAGCGTTTTTTATTCACAAAGGTCACGAATTTTTTTTTTTTGGTAATTCTTTATATTCAATCTGAAAAAATATCCTCACATTTTTTACTAGTAATATGGTGCTTTCAACCCTGGCTGAATATGAGAAACACCTAAGGAGGTTAACAAACCATTTGGTCTGTCAGGGGTTCTGGGCATTGGTAAATGTTGAGTGCTCTGTAGAGAATCCTCATGAGGAGTTAAAGATGAACACCACAGGATCAAAAGAATAACTGAAATGAAACGTTTAAGTCAATTTTCCCCACTCAGATATCCCCTGCTTCAGAAAGTCCATTTAAGGTCTCCGTGATTCAAGGGCATGGCGTGAGCCTGCATGTGTGTGTATGTGTGTGTGTGTGCACGTTTCCCTATTGAAGCCTTTTTCGAGTGGAAGGCTGTGCTGTGTGCTGTCATGACCAAGAAGCTGGTCTTTAATGGGTATTTTGAGTTTGCTTCTCCACTTAGCCTAACCCTAAATTTTCTAGATAAAATGCTCTGATTCGTCAGTTCCTTCATCTGGTGAATTCTACTACTTATCTTTAAGATTGACCCAAGAATTAAAAGACATTTGTTATGGGTTGAATCGTGTGCCACATAAAAGGTCAAAGCCCTAGCCCTCCATACCTCAAAATGTGACCTTATTTGGAGATAATCAAGTTAACATGAGGTCATCAGGGTGGGCCCCGATCCAACGTGACTTATGTAAAGTCTATATAATCCAACGTGTCCTTATAAGAAGGGGGAATTTGGACATAGGGCCATGCCTGGGGTAGGATGATGTGAGGAACAGGAGAAGATGGCTGTCTACAAGCCAAGGAGAGAGACTGGAGCACATTCTCTTTCATGGCCTCAGAAAGACCCAACCTTGAGATAACCTCGATCTTGGACTCCCACTCTCCAGAGCTATGACGATACAATTCTATTTGAGCCACTTGTGTTGTAGTGCGTTGTTATGACAACCTTAGCAAACTAATATGACATTATATAGCATGCTTAACACTGTGTCAGTACATAGTATAAGCTCAAAAAAAAAAAAAAACTACGGTAAAGGAAATAAAAACCAGAACATATTACCAATGTTTTTAAAAACAAATAATAGATTGAGAAAATTATAAATCATGGTTTCCATGGGAATTAATAAAATTCATGAAAACTATAAATCTGTTGAACATTTTATTCCATTTTAAATCATATAAATTATATCATTAACTAATCCCTTGATATAGAGTCAAAACCACCTTTTTTTTTTTTAATTTTTTTTTTCAACGTTTTTTATTTATTTTTGGGACAGAGAGAGACAGAGCATGAACGGGGGAGGGGCAGAGAGAGAGGGAGACACAGAATCGGAAACAGGCTCCAGGCTCTGAGCCATCAGCCCAGAGCCCGACGCGGGGCTCGAACCCACGGACCGCGAGATCGTGACCTGGCTGAAGTCGGACGCTTAACCAACTGCACCACCCAGGCGCCCCAAAACCACCTTTTTAAAGTATGGTACCGATAATTGACGATTTTGGCTCCTTTTCCTCCTTAAACTACACTCATATGTGTTGTCTGTGATAGCCAACGATTTTCCTTTAAAGTGGAGTGAGAAATTACGGAGTTTTGGGAAGAAATCTGAGTTTTTCCTTTGGACTTCCCAATTTACAGTGATTTATTTTTTCCCCCTTGCTTTGTAGACACGAAATTGAGACTTTATGAAACATTCACCTGTTTCTCACATAAGTAACTCTTTTCGTGGTTCTAGCTCTTTGGGTTGTGTGCAATTTTATCAATTGTATAATTAGAATAAGAAATCAAATGGACATAAACAGGTGGAGAACGGAAACAACTAAGCCTGTAGACCGAAGCTAAGCTGGTGAGAGTTGGAGGCATGACAGGGGACAGGTGTATGTGTGCCAGGACTGTGGTTCTTCCTCAGTGAGTGGGGAGGAAGGGAGGGGTGGAAGCAAAGCCAGCTGTAGGTGAGGAGGAAGCCGGATGAGAGAGCATCATGGACTTGGTTATTACGAGGTTGTTTGTGTAAACGAGCGCATTTAGGGTACATTTGTGGTTGTGTTGGTTTGTCTACGCATTTTTTTTTTTCCTGGCATTCAGTTCTTCCTTATGTGGATATTTTATCTGTTGGGTATTTTTAAAATTACTTTTCTTATGAATGGGAATGAGTTTTATAAGAAATGCATCACATATGTAAATGCTCATTCTGTGGGACATTAGTTCGTTCCAGAGTTTGTTGGTACTTTGTCTTTTTGTGCAGAAATAACCTGTTGTTTTTGTTAGCTTCCACCATTTGCGGTGGATTTGAAACTGAGGAACATCCCTATTCTAGAATTTGTTGGGTATATAGTCTAAGTTATGCTTTCCAGAATGCTTCCAATTATCTTCATGCTAGTTTTGGATGATGTGGTCAATGTATGTATTAAGTATTTACGTATGTGTAACACGTGCATATATACCCATATATACATATATACACATATATACACATTAGAATTAGAAATGCTATTGCAAAGATTCTGACACATAATAGACATTAAATAAATCCATTTCTTTGTTGAATTTAGTGTCACATTGGCTGAGGCAAAAGATTATGGGTATCTTAGCTACAATTCATTTTTGACATAAAAAAGATTCTTCATTTACCTCTCTATATTTTAGAATTATTATTGTTAATTCCCTCTAAAACGGCAGATATATGAAACAAAAATTTTGGTGGGAACCTCGTTAGTATATTTTACAGATGTCATTTATTTTGGAAAAACACGTGATTTTTCGGAAGCCATCCTATTGAGAAACGTGTTGTAACTCTCAATATTCATAGTTTTATTTTGAACCTACTAATTAGATTATGTAGCTTTATATGAGCTCACACACTTTTCATTAAGGTTACTCCGATATGTGCATGTACGTGTGTGTGTATCTGTATATACACAGATACATGCATATATATGCATACATATTTATACATAGCTGTCTGTATATAACTTTATTCCAATATACATGTATGTGTATATACATCTTTATACAAATACTTCTCATATAAATACATGTTTGTACATATGTGTATATATCACTAAATAGCACAAATGACAGCAGTTCTAATTTTCCATTGAGTTATAGTGGAGACAAAGAAAAAAGTGTGTATTTGCCTTATAGCTGACTGCTTTACCAAATTCTATGCCTATTTAGTTTTTAGCTACTTTTTGTTTTTTGGATGTAGAACGTATAACTTCAAAACGACATTCTATTGTTTATTTCCCTTATTATTATTATTATTTTTTTATCATGCTAGGAGGAATATCCACAAGAAGATTGGGAAGTGTGGTATTATGGAAAATGCTGACTTTGAAGAACGTGATGAATCACGTGTGCCAACAAGGTTTGTGCACATCTTTGGCTTAAGGCTGGATTTGGATTTATGTTAAGGCGGCAAATGCAAGATGAGGGGCACCGGGGTGGCTCAGTCAGTTAAGCAGCCGACTCCTGACTCTCAGGTCACGATCTCACACTCGTAAGATTGAGCCCCATGTTGGGCTCAGTGCTCGGTGTGGAGCCTGCTTGGGATTCTCACTCTCTGTCCTTCTGTCCACACCCACCCCCTGCCCGCCCATGCAGGCATGTGTGTGTGCGCACACACACACACCCCCACATATACTCTCTCTCTCAAAAAAAACAAAACAAAACAAAACAATAGCAGGATGAAGCAATTTAATTTTCGTGTAAATTCTGTGTTTGGGAATCATCACAAAATGTCACAATTGTAACTTTTATTTTGCCCATTTGAATTTTACCCCCTATTTGTTTTGGTTTAATATTTTATAGCATTATGTCCTACTTTTTAAAAAAAGTTTATTTTTTTGTTTTGAGAGAGAGAGAGAGAGAGAGAGAGAAGTAGACAGAGAGGGAGAGAGAATCCCAAGCAGGCTCCATGCTTTCAGCACAGAGCCCATTGTGGGGCTTGAACTTACGAACTGTGAGATCATGACCTGAGCTGAAATGAAGAGTCAGACACTTAACTGACTAAGCCACCCAACCATCTCAACATTATGTTCTACTTTTTAAATGGCCTGTTCTAGACAGTAATACAATTCTACATAATTAGTGTTCTCTATTAAGCAAAACATTATCTACAAATTGGATGTATGACTGTATTTTTAAACCATTTTTGCTATTAATCTGTGTTTAGTTTTATTTGAAATGCTCAATATCATTTCACACATTATTTGAAAAGCGTCTTTCATGATCCTAAAATGTAAGTTTACCCTTGGAGAATTGATTTCTTTTTCTTTTTATAATTTTACTTTGCAATTAAGTGAATCCTCAATGGCACTTGAGTTCAAAATCTAATTATATAATTAAACATCTGTATTACTAAGTGATTCATAATGACATATAAAGTGCATCCTTTGAATGTAATTGATTCTACGTTACGCATCAGAGTTTTAGGCTATCACATAACTAAGGGGAAGAGGTTCTTGATTTATACTCTCTTAGTTTTGACTGGATTTCTGTTGCAGAAATTTCTTAACTTTGTTTTCTACCATAATCTTATAAATTCTAACGATAGTATAAATTATTTTTCTATTCAAACATTATGGTGATGTTGGCTATAAAGGATATAGAAATAAGTCTCATATTTTAGGGCTAACATCATCACAGTGCTAGACTAAGTTTTATCCCTAATAGATGTGCTATATATGCATGAATATCACAGAAAACACACTCGCTCATACCTTCTTTATAAGCTAAATGTTGCCCCAGAGTCAGTAGTCTACAGGACTGTTGAATTTTTAATGAAGTGTGGGTTTATCCATCCAGAGCTCAGGTTGGGGAGTGTTCAAAGGAGAGAAGGACATGGTCTAAAAAGCCTTGAATGCCAAGAAGCGTTCACTGTTAGAAGGTTCCAGAACTCAGTAGAAAGTTACCTGAAAGCAAAGAGTCTAAGAGGAGAGATAAATCATTGCCTGGGTACAGCTGTGTGCAGAACTAGGATCGGGAGGGCTGAATGTTTTTACACACTAGTGATATATGCTTGAAGAAAGAACTTAGCTTCCATCAAGTTCCTTCTAAAGCAATAATTCATCTATAACAATGTGGCAAGGAATAGAGTTGTTTTTAAATTTTTTTTAACATTTATTTATTATTGAGAGACAGAGAGAGACAGAGCATAAGCGTGGGAGAGGCAGAGAGAGGGGGAGACACAGAATCTGAAATAGGCTCCAGGCTCCAAGCTGTCAGCACAGAGCCCGATGCAGGGCTTGAACTCACGAACTGTGAGATCATGTCCTGAGCTGAAGTCGGACACTTAACTGACTGAGCCACCCAGGCACCCCTAGAGTTTTTAAAATTCATCACCTACTGTTGGAGTTTAGAAAAGTCATTAGTGTCCTTAGCTTAAAAGGACATTAGAGATGATTCTGTGGCCCCAAACCGCCATCAAAATTATAGTCTTTTGTGATCTGATGTAACAATTTTCCTTTTCCATCTTCCAGAAAATAAATTAAACCCAAATAGTATATACTTACTACATTTGCTTTAGCTCTGTCATATCATTGTATGTTGAATATGTATTAGTATATTTTATTTATTTTATTCATATATTTGGACACTATATGCTCGTCTAGTGGGTTTCCCTTTTCTGTCTTTTTTCTGTATGCATTTACCACTTAGACATGCTTGCATTTTTTTGCCAAGTAGTTATCTCTACAATAATATCTTTATGGAAGACTCTAGGTCCCTCTTGTTTGTCTATTTTGTGTTTGCTTCCTACTGTGAACAACAATGCAATCGTCTCCTAATCTCTTCTCCCCAGATTGTGTCTATCTTGTCAGAGAACAAAGCCTTGATATGCTATCTAGTATAATGTATAATCATCACTTAATTTTTATACAGGTAATTGCAAAGTTATCACTCACTATGAGGCCTTAGCAGTTACAGATCTTTCCTTGTGTTGCTTAAATCTCATTCTCTAGAAGGTTACGCACTGGAAGCTCTTGGAAATGGTAGGTTTTTTTAAAAAATTTTTTTAACATTTATCTATTATTGGGAGACAGACACAGAGCGTGAGCAGGGGAGGGGTAGAGAGAGGGGGAGACACAGAATCTGAAGCAGGTTCCAGGCTCTGAGCTGTCATCACAGAGCCCAACGTGGGGCTCAAACCCACAAACTGTGAGATCATGACCTGAGCCGAAGTTGGTTGCCTAACCAACTGAGCCACCCAGGCGCCCCTGGAAATAGTGGTTTTTGAGTTTTTGCATGGTCGTGTTGGTTTGTCTACCTCCTTTATATGTAAAGTCTATTTGACCAGATATAAACTCTGGCTCCTATATTCTTATTTTTTTATTATTTTTTTAACTTTCTAAATTTTAGTTTTGAGAGACAGAGAAAGACAGGGCATGAGCAGGGAGGGGCAGAAAGAGGGGGAGACACCGAATCTGAAGCAAGCTTCAGGCTCTGAGCTGTCAGCACAGAGCCCAATGCAGGGCTCGAACTCACAGACTGTGAGATCTGACCTGAGTCTAAGTCGGATGCTCAACTGACTGAGCCACCCAGGCGCCCATGGGTCCTATGTTCTTTTCTTGGGTTGTTAGCTATCTTACTCCATTGCTTTCCATCATTAAGTAATCCTGTTGAAAAGTCTGATTACAATTTTAATTTTCCTCTTATAGTGACTTGGTCCATTCCTTAGATGTCCTTAAGATTTCTTTTTCATTAAAACACAGTCGCTTTGGGACACCTATGTGGCTCTGTTGGTTAAGCATCCGAATCTTGATTTTGGCTCATGTCATGGTCCCAGGGTAGTGGGATTGACCCCTATGTTGGGCTAAACACTGAGTGTTGAGTCTGCTTGAGATTCTCTCTTCTCTCCCTCTGCCCCTCTCCCTGACTCATGCTCTCTCTCTCTCTCTCTCTCACAAACAAACAAACAAAACAAAACAACAAAAAAAACCCCACAGTATTTTTAGTGGAATATTTCTCAGTGATATCCTTTATTGATTGATTTTCCCAGGTACATGGCAGTGCTCTCCCTTTTAATATGTAGTTTTGGCCTTAAAAAAAAAAAAGTTAGAAACACTTTATTTTATTTCTTCTGTTCCATTGCTTTTGTTTCCTTCATTGACTCTTATTGCAAGCATGTTGTACCTTCTTTGCTTCTTTTCTATAGCTGTTACTTTCCGTCAACTTAAAAACAATGTTTTAACTTCTTTAGACCATAACTTTTTCTCTTATCTCCTAAATTGTAATGCATATAAAGTATGTTTATTTATTCTTGTGTTACTTCTATTGTAGCCTACATTTTCAGAGAAAATTCTACTTTTATTCTTTCCTCAGTGCTCTACCTTTCTTCTCAAACCCTTTTCTCTCCAATCATCTCATTTTTTCCTAATATTACTTATGCAATTTTTATAGGCTCTGGCTTTAAAAATGTCTTTTTTAAAAATGTCTTTTAGTTCATTTAGAAATATGAAGTTAGTATTTTTACCTATTTTGTGGGCATATCTTATAGTGTGTTGTAGGGATTTTTTTTTCTCCCTTTTCTGCATTTTTATATAATCAGGTTGTTGGAAGGGAATGATGTCCTTTTAAGAGGGAGAAGTTGGTCCAAGATACCTTGTCTAGCTTGCTGTTGCTGGACCTCCCTCTCCTTTTGTTTTCGTGAAGTGATAAAAAGTCTGCTGGACTCCTGGGTTGCTCCACTTTTTGGCTTTTGGGAATAATGCTGTTATGAACATGGGTGTGGAAATATCTCTTCAAGATCCTGCTTGCAATTCTTTTGGGTATCTACCTAGAAATGGAATTGCTGGGACATATGGTTTGGTTGAATGGGTAAATGAAATATGGTATGCACACACATACACAAATATTATTCAGCCTTAAGAGAGGAAGGAAAATCTGGCACACGCTAACAAAATGGATGGACCTTGAGGACATTAGGATAATTGAGAGAAGCCAGTCAAAGAAGAATAAATATTGTATGATTCCATTCTTATGAGTTATTGATTGGTTGATTGAGAAAGAGAGAGAGAGAGAGAGACAGACAGAGCACTAGTAGGGGAGGGGCAGAGAGAGAGGGAGACAAATAAACCAAAGCAGGCTCCAGGCTCTGAGCCATCAGCACAGAGCCTGATGCGGGGCTTGAACCCATGAACTCACGAACCCCAAGATCATGACCTGAGCTGAAGGCGGCCACCTCACTTTCAGAGCCACCCAAGAGCCCCTAACTTTCTTTTACTTTAGCTGCTCCTTTTTCTGTATTGTCTTTGTTCTGTTCAGTAAGGATTCTAGTCTCAGGAGCACCTCCCAGCACAGGAAGTGGAGTCCACAGAGCCCACTCTTGGTCCCTTCTGATGTTCTTTACCTGGGCGGCTGACTTTGCCTCCCTCCGTTTCCTGCTGCGGCTTCTGACGGGTGATGTGGCTGTTGTGATTTGCCCCATCTGCTGCTACCTAGGGCTTCATGGGGGAGCCTTGTTACCCAATTTTACTGTAAATGTGGTCTTGAATTTTGTTATCCTAGTACTTGTCTGCTTTCGTGTGGTGATTTGGGGAGATTCAGAAATACTTCACCGCCATCATCTTAGAATTCCTAATTAAGCTTTTGATTTTTTTCTTCTATTTCTCATTTTCTTTTTTTCTTCCTTTCATTTCCTTCCATTCTATTTCCTTTCTTAAAATAAAACAAAACAGAACAGATACAACACATACAAATCAGAGAAACAAATCCTAATGTAATGAATTGATAACATGGATTTTTTTCAAGGCTTTCCTTAAAGGATCTGCCCTAGACGTGTTTAATCTCTAATAGTTTTTATATTCTAGAATAAAACAATTTGATATTTGAGACAACATTCTCCTATTATCAAATATAAATGAATTTTTTTAAATAAATTTTTTAAATGTTTTTCTTCATTTTTGAGACAGAGAGAGAGACAGAGCATGAGCAGGGGAGGGGCAGAGAGAGAGAGGGAGACACAGAATCCGAAGCAGGCTCCAGGCTCCGAGCTGTCAGCACAGAGCCAGACGCAGGGCTTGAACACACAGACTGTGAGATCATGACCTGAGCCGAAGTCGGACGCTCAATGGACTGAGCCACCCAGGTGCCCCTAAATGAATTTTTAAAATTATATTTGGTCAGGAAAACTGATAATGCATATTTTTCCTTCCTTAGTATGAGTTAAAACAATTATCTTAAGGTCTATCTTTATTCAATTAGAAAAAATTCCTTAAGTGTTCTGATTGAGATTTTACTGTATGTTTATCTAATGATAGCAAGCAGCTATTCTATACTGTTAATACATAGTTTAGTTCAACGCTCCATTTCTGGGGCAGTCAGTTAAGCATCGAACTCTTGATTTTGACTCAGGTCATGATCTCATGGTTCATGAGATCCAGCCCTGCGTCGGGCTCCAGGCTGACAGCATGGAGCCTGCTTGGGGTTCTCTCTCTCTCTCTCTCTCTCTCTCTCTCCCTCTGCCCCTCACCCACTTGCATCTCTGATTCTGCATGTGTACACACACACACACACATACACACACACACACACAGTCCCTCTCTCTCTCTGTCTCTCTCAAAGCAAATAAATAAACTTAAAAAAACTCCATTTCACTGTCATTTATAGTCTCGCCACCTTCACTGGACTCTTCTCAGCCTCCATCCATGTTTAAACCTTCCCCCCCGCCCCCCCCGCCCCATGTTGCTTCCACAACCACTGGCCCACGTAGGTGCACAATACAGTTGTGTGTTTTTTCTTTTTTTTTTTAGAAATGAAATCACTTTTTATTTTCCAGTGCTTTTTCTAATAAATGGATGAGGACACTGGCCTGATAAAATGTCAGTTCTCTTAAAGAAGAAATTGTAATGATGAAAACCACATTTAACAATCATGGAAGGTTTTTTCTTTTCGGTATTTCCAGCTGGTTCAACTTTATTCACTGTGAAATCATAATGTAAATGAAAATGTCTGTTCCTCTTTGTTTTAGTGGAGTTAATGCTATTCACAATTGTCTTCAGATATTCAGAAATAATAGCACTTTCGCACATCATTTATGGAAGCGTTTAATGCAAACGAATGTAGCTATTATCAGAACTGTAGGCTACTGACTTCTGTGGGTCTTTTAAAAAAGGACTGAGGAATCTCTCTTATTAATGTAGAAGCACTTGCAGGAAAGTGACAGACATTAAGATTCATAGGATTTCTGCCCCTCTTTCACTGAACCTTGTCCACATCCCATCCGAAAATTAAATTATTTAGACACATATTAAAGAATAGGCTTCAGGAACAAAAGGGACAACAGAATGATGGCATTAGCCTAATTGCTCTGTGGTCTGGAGACAGCTCAGAATTGCTGTGAATACAGCCAAGAGTATTCAGGAGGACCTTTTCAAGACTATTCTCTTGCTTTTGATTTTCTCCACTCTGAAACACACACACACACTCTCTCTCTCTCTCTCTCTCTCTCTCTCTCTCTCTCTCTCCCATACACACACACACACACACACACACACACACACACACGCAAACCCCTCCTTCCCACTGCATTTCAAAACATTCTAAATGATAGTTTGCGTGTCTTTTGTTCTAAAGAGCTGACTTTTGAAGGAAAATAATGAAGAGGAAAAGAAAAAGGAAGGTATACCGAGTGAGTGGGAAAGTTTACCAGACAGATCTTGTGAAAGCAAATATTGTCTGTTTTGTTTTGACACATCTAAGTTGTCTTTACCTTCCTGGTTAAAAAGTCACATAATCCAGGTCTATGGTTTTTCCACCAACAAATCAACATCGAACTATCCTGATTTGGGGTACTATTGCCTAAGAAAGCCTGCCATGTTTTATTTGTTGTTACCTTCTCCTTTTTTGGCACAAGGATATGTACCATTAATTCAGGAATAGCTCTGGACCGTGATTGATGAAGACATTGTTTATACTGATAACTTTTTTTCTTTTTTTACCTGTAATGAATATCACAATGTTGACTATTTAGAGTTCCCTCTCATCTGTACAATCAGGAAATCCGTGGAAAATAGCTTAATTTTCAACATGTTTCCCTACATAAATAAACATTAAATTCTTTTTCTAGAGTGTATTTCTAGGAGTAGAGTTTTTATTTCACCTAGAAGATGCCTGCTATTGGTCACCAATAATTTCCTTGGTCTTGTATGCCGTCATGAGCAAATGGGGCACCAGTGTCCCTGTATCCAGATTTGTACTTATTCCTCCACACACTGGGCTTCAGAAGAGGGAGAAAGGATCCTATTAAACACAACGGTCACCTCGTGTGGAAGAAGCTGGTGTCTGTAGTAACTAGAAAAGTCTAGTCAGATCACGTCTTCTGCAAGTCTCCCAAAGTGGCTGGATATCCCAACACTAATCATTCCTTTTGGCTCAGGAATAATCTTAGCCCACAGAGGGGACAAGGAAATCCTGCTTACACAGGTTTGTCTGTAGCGTGTGTCCCCAGCACGGGAGACGTCTCGTCCTGCTCAGACAGGGCAGGTGCTGCTAACAAAACGTGCCAGGACTTGAGGAAAGAAACACCACCCAACTCCACTTGGGTTCCTCGGTCCCCGGTTTCCTTCCTGCGATGTGGCTTCCCCGTGCGCTTGGGGTCCCTCTGGGGGGGCTGTGGGTGGTGAGGGCCTGTGGGAGTCTGACAGACCTGTGCGTGCAGTAGACGTTGTCTACAGGAGGACAGAGTCTTGTCCCTGTGTCTCTACTTTCTTTAAATGTCTATGGGTCTGGTTATAATGAAGAAATATAAAGCCACGCAGCATTATTACTTAACTCTTACTAACACTTTATCGTCCTCTCAGTCAGGAAGCCCCAGTAACACAGGTGTTTTGCAGAACTCGTCACGGTCGTTGATGCTTCAACGGTGCCCTCGTGTTGAGGAAGTTTGGAAAGTTGGGTCCGAGGTAGGAGCCCTGAGAACTTGCTGGGAACCCGGTGCCCCGGTGTGCCCCGGGGTCCCCATCCCGTTCTGACTGGCTCTTGTTGGAGCACCGGCAGGGAGGAGGCACAGAAGGCTCCTCCGGGTGCTCTGAGGACGACATGCCTAGTGCCCAGGGGTGGCTTGCTTTTTCCCGGTCAGCGAAACAGCCGACGGGAGTGATTTCTAAAGCAAGTGCTCTTGTGGGCGAGCTTGCAATTTTGCGTTGCTGGAAGCAAGTTAATGATCCGATGCATTTGGAGATTTGTCTAAATCCCTTTTCCTCGCTTTAAAGAGATGAAAATGTCCTCTTTCCTCGAGCTGAAATTAGTGAATATTAATATATCACGGTACGCTTTTAAAAGATGGTTTGATGTTTGGACATAACCATTGACAACGGTATTTCCTGTGTGGAAATGAATGATAGCTTTACAGCGACTTGATTTGTACACACCTGAACTTACAATGGCCTAATTAAATACGGACTTTTACCCTAATTAAATACGGACTCTACAAATCCATACCGGATATTTCAGCTGGTTTTCATAAATTAGTTCTATTCAAATAATAACAAAACTTCCTCTGTTTTTAATAGAAAAAATATGTATGTTTTCAGGGAGCTCTGGAAAGTGCCTCCGGCTTGAATATGTTTCGTATTTCCTATCTGTGCAACAGAATCCATCGAAGGATATTGGCCCAGATGCCACACCGTCTTTCAATTAAATTACCGTGAGCACTTCTATTTTTAAACAATAGAGTCTACAGAAAGCAGTGATATTAATTTAGAAATAGGAGAACTACGTATTTTTGTTTATGTTCCGTGAAACAGCATCGCACTGTTTTGTCTCCTCTCCTCTCCTCTCCTCTCCTCTCCTCTCCTCTCCTCTCCTCTCCTCTCCTCTCCTCTCTTCTCTTCTCTTCTCTTCTCTTCTCTTCTTGTCTTCTCTCTTTTCTTTCTTTTCCTTTTCCTTTCTTCCCTTCCCTTCCCTTCCCTTCCCTTCCCTTCCCTTCCCTTCCCTTCCCTTCCCTTCCCTTCCCTTCCCTTCCTTCCCTTCCTTTTCTTTTCTTTTCTAAGCCACAAACAGGTATTTCTGTGGTGCTGTGATCCCAGGGTCTCCCCATCTGGCTAGTTGCCTCGTTGGCTATAAAGCTGCTAATCCAAGAAGGCAACGCAGAGCTGGTCTCTCTGCACGGCAGGGGTTAGGAACTTGCCGGTGCTGTTCCCCGTCCCGCCTCTGTGTCCATCCCATATATTAATTTATTGACTTGATTCGATGAGTGTTTACCGATGCTCAGAGACTGATGCTTTGTTACATGTTTTTTGACGAAATTAGAAAGAAAAGAGTCTGACGAATCCCGTGTTCTGCTGTCCTGCAAATTTCTGCTCTGTTGCTACACCTCGGAGACCTTTGCCAGTGTGGGAAGCCCCGGCTGAACCCTGGAGGCCCACGGGCCCCGTTTGGGCTTCTGTTTTGTTACTAAGCAGCCCTGTACTTTTGGTGGCAACACAGTCCATTCTCTGGGTTCAACTTTTGCTTCTACAGAATGTGCGCTCTGACAGTGCCCGTCTCATTAGATTGTCATAAGAATTCACCGGCTAATTCACGGAAAGTACTTTTATTTATTTCCTCGGCAAATATTCATTGTATACCTATCCGACGCTGATGCGGTTCTGGGCACTTGGAAGACATCAGTGGAGCAAAACCAAATTCCTCGCTCCCTTCCCAAATGTGTATTCTGCCTGGAGACTGGGGATGGGAAGGAAAGGAAAATAAACAATACAGATGAACATGATGAGGAAGCAGATTTTCTGGAAAGTCAAGAGCAGTAGGGCAATACGGGGAAATGGAACAGAGTGTATGGACTGGGGGTATTGGGGGGGAAGCTAACAGCAGTTTTATTTTATTTTATTTTATTTTTTTTAAATTTTTTTTTTCAACGTTTATTTATTTTTGGGACAGAGAGAGACAGAGCATGAACGGGGGAGGGGCAGAGAGAGAGGGAGACACAGAATCGGAAACAGGCTCCAGGCTCTGAGCCATCAGCCCAGAGCCTGACGCGGGGCTCAAACTCACGGACCGCGAGATCGTGACCTGGCTGAAGTCGGACGCTTAACCGACTGCGCCACCCAGGCGCCCCAAACAGCAGTTTTAAATGGGGGTGCCGGTTAGACCGCATCAAGAAGCTGGCGTCCAAGCACAGGCCAGAGGGAGGGGAGACTGGGCTCATGGAGAGGTGAGGAACACCAGTGCTCATGAGGGTCTCAGGGTGCGAGCAGCACAAAGGCCAGTGTGGCTGAAGGAGGAGAGAAGTCATCGCCGAGACCCAAGAAACAAGGGGGGCGGGGCCTTCCTTAGGATCTCGGCACTTAGCGGCCGCCCTGGGTACTGTGACATAGGTCCTGTTTGAGGGGCTGGCTCTGGGGCTGTTTGGAGAACAGACATTCCAGGATCAGGGCGGAAACGAGGACTGCCCCATTAATCCGGGGGAGAGGGGTGGGTGTTAGCGGGAGGTCGGAGAGACGCGGCTGCCTTTTGGAAGGAGTTTGGGGCTGAGGCAGCACCAGCTCGTGACAGGTGAGGGAAGAGGCGTCCTGGGGACGAGGAAGTGAGGAAGACCCGGGCCGCTGTGGCCCGGGCCCCGGCAGGCGTCGCCCACCTGTGCACCTGCGCGATGGCGGGGGCTGTGGGGAGCGAGGCGTGGGGCTGGAGAACGAGCTCAGTGTTGGGAATGTGCCGGCGGACTGAACGCAGAGCCCGACGCTTGACGAGAATTCAAAAAATAGGGTCGAAGTCCATGGTTTGTCTCTAACACTTAATGGTTGCTGTGGAGGCCGGCTGTGCCGGGCCTTGTGGCTCAGGGCCAGTGGCGAAGGGGACAGGTGTCCGCCTCTGGAAACAGACGACCCACCTTCCGCGCGCCCCGACCGTCCGAGCCACGTGGTGGCGGGCCTGTCCGCCTCCCTGGCTCTCCTGGGCTTGGCTGGCCCTGCTGGGCCGCCAACAGGAAGGAGCGGGTGATTTCGCTTTCTTTTCTTGCCAGGGGGTGGCCGCCGGGTGAGGCCCCGAGGACAGGCTGAGTCGGTGCTGCGTGGCCTGGCCTTCAAGGCCCGCGGAAGCCGTGATGGAGCAGCCCGGGTCTGGAGGCACGGAGCTCGGGGCGGTCGGTCGTGCCGCGGGGAGACCCTGCGACAGGGTGCCACGGGCCTCTCCCCCTTCCCGGGTCCTGCTCCGCGTCCCCGCTCCTGTTGAGGCCGCCGCGCTGGGCCAGCCCCCCTCCACTGTGTGTCCCCTACCCTGTGAGCCACAGTGTGTGGCCTCTGCAGTATGGCTTGGTTTGATCCCTGCTTCTCCAGCCTTGTAGCTGCTATGCCAGCCCCTCCTCTTCTCAACCACGTTGATGTCACTTGCGGAACCTTCCGGCTACTTGTCCGGTTCTGGGTTCTCCTTTTATCCCGGGTTTGCATACCACTAGGCAAGTCTGTCTGTCTTTCTTTCTCTTTCCTTCTTTCTTTTTCTTTCTTTCTTTCTTTCTTTCTTTCTTTCTTTCTTTCTTTCTTTCTTTCCTTCTTTCTTTTCTTCTTTCTTTCTTTCCTTCTCTTTCTTTCTTTCTTTCTTTCTCTTTCTTTCTTTCTTTCTTTCTTTCTTTCTTTTTCTTTCTCTTTCTTTCTTTCCTTCTTTCCTTCTTTCTTTCTTTTTTTCTCTTTCTTTCTTTCCTTCTTTATTTCTTTCCCTCTTTCTTTCCTTCTTTCCTTCTTTCTTTCTTTCCTTCCTTTTTTATTTCTTTCCTTCCTTCTTTCTTTCTATCTTTCTTTCTCTTTCTTTCTTTCCTTCTTTCTTTTCTTCTTTCTTTCTTTCTTTCTTTCTTTTTCTTTCTCTTTCTTTCTTTCTTTCTTTCTTTCTTTTTCTTTCTTTCCTTTATTTCTTTCCCTCTTTCTTTCCTTCTTTCCTTCTTTTTCTTTCTTTCCTTCCTTTTTTATTCTTTCCTTCCTTCTTTCTTTCTTTCTATCTTTCTTTCTCTTTCCTTCTTTCTTTCTTTCCTTCCTTTTTTCTTTCTTTCCTTCCTTCTTTCTTTTTCTTTCTTTCTTTCTTTCTTTCTTTCTTTTCTTCTTTCTTTCTTTCTTTCCTTCTTTCTTTTCTTCTTTCTTTCTTTCCTTCTCTTTCTTTCTTTCTTTCTTTCTCTTTCTTTCTTTCTTTCTTTCTCTTTCTCTTTCTTTCTTTCCTTCTTTCCTTCTTTCTTTCTTTTTTTCTCTTTCTTTCTTTTTCTTTCTTTCCTTCTTTATTTCTTTCCCTCTTTCTTTCCTTCTTTCCTTCTTTCTTTCTCTTTCTTTCTTTCCTTCCTTTTTTATTTCTTTCCTTCCTTCTTTCTTTCTATCTTTCTTTCTCTTTCTTTCTTTCTTTCCTTCTTTCTTTCTTTCTTTCTTTCTCTTTCTTTCTTTCCTTCTTTCTTTTCTTCTTTCTTTCTTTCTTTCTTTCTTTTTCTTTCTCTTTCTTTCCTTCTTTCTTTCTTTCTTTTTCTTTCTTTCCTTTATTTCTTTCCCTCTTTCTTTCCTTCTTTCCTTCTTTTTCTTTCTTTCCTTCCTTTTTTATTTCTTTCCTTCCTTCTTTCTTTCTTTCTATCTTTCTTTCTCTTTCCTTCTTTCTTTCTTTCCTTCCTTTTTTCTTTCTTTCCTTCCTTCTTTCTTTCTTTTTCTTTCTTTCTTTCTTTCTTTCTTTCTTTCTTTCTTTTCTTCTTTCTTTCTTTCTTTCCTTCTTTCTTTTCTTCTTTCTTTCTTTCCTTCTCTTTCTTTCTTTCTTTCTTTTTCCTTCTTTCTTTATATCCTTCTTTCTTTATATCCTTCTTTCTTTATATCCTTCTTTCTTTCCTTCCTGCCTTCCTTTCTTTCTTTCTTTCCTTCTTTCTTTTCTTTCTTTCTTTCTTTCTTTTCTTTATTTCCTTCTTTCTCTTTCTTTCTTTCTTTCCTTCTTTCTTTCTTTTTCTCTTTCTTTCTTTATTTCTTTCTTTCCTTCCTTTCTTTCTTTCTTTCCTTCTTTCTTTTCTTCTTTCTTTCTTTTTTCTTTTCTTTATTTCCTTCTCTTTCCTTCTTTCTTTCTTTCTTTCTTTCTTTCTTTCTTTCTTTCCTTCTTTCTTTCTTTTTCTCTTTCTTTCTTTATTTCCTTTTTTCCTTCTTTCCTTCTTTCCTTCTTTCTTTCATGTTTATTTATTTTCAGAGAAAGTGGAAGAGGGGCAGAGAGGGGGAGAGAGGGGATCCCAAGCAGGCTCCATGTTGTCTGTGTGGAGTCAGAGGTGGGGATCCAACTCACCAACAGTGAGATCGTGACCTGAGCCTACATCAAGTGTCTGAGGCTTCACCGACTGAGCCACTCAGACGCCCCCAGGCAAGTCTTTCCAGAGCTGACGGAATTAGGGAAATTCTTTTCCAAAATGCAAGCTTCTTTATTCTTTCATCATTCTGGTAGGTAAATAGGTTTTTGAGAGCCCACCAAGTGCCAATTATTGGGCTGATATTTGTATGTTGTGGTTGGGCCTTGGATGGCATCAGCCAAGAGGGTACAAACCATCTGGAAGTAAATGACCACACGACACATTTACTTATTAGAAATAAATGCGGAGCGCCGGGGTGGCTCAGTTGGTTAAGGCTCGGACTCTTGGTTTTGGCTCAGGTCACGATCTCACTATTTGTGGGTTCGAGCCCGGCCTCAGGTTCCACACTGACAGCTCAGAGCCTGCTTGGGATCTCTCGCTCCCTCTCTCTCTGCCCCTCCCCTCCTCACTCTCTTTCTCTCAAAATAAATGAACTTAAAAAAATTAAATAAAAGAAAAGAGGAAAAAATACAGTATCACGAGTGCAGGATGCAGGTGGTGTTTCTGAGTGTTGGGGGCGTCACTGTCAGTGTTGGTGGCATTTCCCGATGTGCTCGTCCGTCTGGCCAGTGCTTGGGTTGCTTTCTCCCAGGCGTGTTCCCTCCCATCTAGACCCCTCTCCTCCCTCAGGCTTTCACTTGTCGGGAGCACCACCCTTCCCCACCTTTCCTTGGACACAACTATGTAGTTTTTTTTAACTGAGTTCCTACAGTTCTGAGTACTCAGCACTTTTTTATCACTAAAAAGCCCGTTCTGTTCCTAGCGTTCTGAGCACACGGAGGAAGCTTCCTGTGTCTGCCCGTCGTCCATGTGGCTCCCGTGGGGCAGGTGCCAGGAAAGGCCGGTGGCCCTGCTCTGATGCTCTTTACCACAGTAAAACATATGGTATTTCACGAAGCTGCGTGAACGCCAAAGAAATTTTAATCGGATGGACTCATTGTTTCAAATGAAGTGAAAACACCTTTTACAGTTCTTGTGGCCATTTCAACCCGAGCAGCCCTTCTGAGTCCTTTGAAAGGAAGGTGCCCACGCGGGCTGCACACAGCTTTGTGGGTTTCTCAGGGAAATGCCTGTGTGTTGTTCCCCTTCAACTTCACACAGACCAACAATGCGACGTGAAGTGTATTTTTATTCCACTGGGAATATCCGAGATGTGCGTGCGTTTCCTGAGACATACATTCCTGGTTTCGCATAGCCAAATGTTGCTTCAGATATTTGTTTGCTTGTTTTTTTATTAAATATTTATTTTTGGGAGAAGAGAGAAAGAGTGCAAGTGGGTGAGGGATGGTGGGGGGGACAGAGGATCCGAAGTGGCTCTGCATGGACAGCAGAGCCCGACGCTGGGCTCGAACCTGTGAACCACGAGATCATGACCTGAGTGGAGCCACCCAGGCGCCCCTGCTTATTATTTTTTTTAAATAGAACCTCTCATCGAAAGAATTAGAAATTAGAAAAGGGCAGGACTTCAGTGTGCCCCAGAGGTCTTAAGTTTTACTGAAAGACTGAAAAATTGTATCTATAAAGAAAACTTATAGAATTTTGTATTTTTCTAGGAATTTCAGAATGGTTGGACATTACCTGTTTGTTTATATGTTCATAATGTTTAAAAATGCTCTTAACAAGCTCTTAATAGGAAGAGACTTTTCTAACAGATAATACTCTATTATCTATGAGTAGATATTCATCTTTTTTAAAGCCTGTACAAAACTTCATAATTAATGATGGTGATTTAGATTTCTCCAAAGTCAGAAATAATATAAAGATGACTGCTATCACTGTGTCTACTGAAGTCTAAAGGAAAGACAAAAAGGAATTTTAAACATTGGATAGGGAGAGATTAACATGTCTTTATTTGCAGGCGATAAGGTTGCTGTGGACAAATCCAAAATAATCCGTTGTCCTGAAATAATATGGGAATTGAGCACGTTTGCTGAGAATGAGGTCAACATACAAAAACCAACAGCACTTTTATACGCTAGTCATAACCGTTGTAACAAAGATAGCATTCACGATTTCTACAGTGTTTCTAGGGCTCTGGGAATAAACTGAATATGTGTAAAATCTTTATAGGGAAAATTATGAAGCATCACTGAATATTTGAATAAATGGAGATACACTTCCCTTTCATAGCTAGAAAATACTTTATCTTAAACATGTGAATACTTCCCAAATTAGTGTTCCAGTTTCGCTAACTTCCGACCAATATCTAACGCAGGTTTTTCGCAGACCTGCACTGACTTATCATAAAATTGTGAGGGGAGAACAGGTGGTCAGGGGTAGTTAGAAAAGCCTGACGAATTACAAGGTTGAGGAATTTGTCCTCCCAAATACCGTGATTTAATATAAATCCATAGCGATTAAGGTGGTGTTATATTATTAGGGAAATAGATGCAGAAAGCAATGTGCATCACGAAGAGCCCAGAAGCAGACGGTATTGGTGTCCTAGGACTGTTATTACAAAACACCACATGCTGGGGGCTTGAACAACAGAAGTGTGTTCTCTCAGTTCCGGGATCTAGAAGTCCACAGTCAAGGCATCCACAGGACCATGCTTTCTCTTGAGGCTCTGGGGAAGAATATTTCTTGTCTCACCTGGCTTCTGGCATTGTCTGTGATCCGTGGGTCCTAGGCTGGCAGGTGCATCCTGGCAACCTCTGCCTTCACTGTTGTATGGACCTCTACCCTGTGTCCCCATGTCCATGTTTCCCTCTTATGTTGGATTGGGTTCCATGATTTCATCTTAACATGATTATACCTGCAAAGACCCTATTTCCAAACAAGTCACACACACAACCTCTGGGGATTAGGCTTTGAACATAGTTTAGGGACACACAACTCAGCCTACACCACAGACCAATGCATACATGGAATTGTGACACCACAAAGGCCACCATTTCAATAGAATAAATGCTGCTAGAAAACTTGGTTGTTTGGGGGCACCTGGGTGGCTCAGTCGGTTAAGCATCCGACTTTTGATTTCCACTCGGGTTGTAATCTCACAGTTTGTAAGTTCCAGCCCCACATTGGGCTCTGTGCTGACAGTGCAGAGCCTCCTTGAGATTCTCTCTCTCTCTCTCTCTCTCTCTCTCTCTCTCTCTCCCTCTCTCTCTCTCTGCCCCTCCCCTGCTGGTGTTATCTCTCTCTCAAAATAAATAAATAAACTTAAAAAAGTTCGTCATTTACATGTGTCAAGAAAGTGAGGATTCATGACCTGAAAAAGAAAGAAAAGAAAGTCCATGTAAATATCAAGCAGAATGAGTTGTGCATTTGCAGTTATTTCTTAGGAGTTTGTTCTGAGGAAATTATCCACGCTCTCTAGAACTCGGGCTTCGTCCTCTCAGGTGAGGCTAATCGGACCAGCACCCCTGTTTTATTGGGAGGATTATGTTAGATACAAGAGAATCTACGTGTTCAGTGCCCGCGACAGCAAAAGCCCGCAGCCCATATCAGTTTTCCATCCTTCTCTTTCAAATTCCATATTTCCATCTCCAAATGTGAAACTGGGCAGAGGCCATCAGTTAGAGGGTACTTTTGGTTTACACAGGTAGATTTCTAAGAACTTTTCTTATTAAAAAAATAAAGTTTCTTGTGTTGTATGAAAGGAGAGTGGGTTAGCACTCCCCTTGCCAAGGATGGGAGAGGTCCCTCCCCCAACCCCCTCCCACCAATCCCCCCCTTCATCCCCCACCCCCTGCCCCCACCTGACTGCATGCATATGATCAAGGCACTGCCACCTCATGGTGGCTTCTAACTAACCATCTTTTGCTACTGTTCTAGTGTGGGGACAGATGGCAGGTACGCTTGGGGTGAGTACAGCATACAGTATAGACCAATTACATCACTATGTTGTACACCAGAAATGAATATAACGTTGTGTGCCAACTCTACTAAAAAACGAGTTTCCTTCCCATCTGGATGTCAGTTGGGCAAATCTCAAATGTACAGAAGCATAGCTTTCTTAAATAGTACTTAGTTATCATTGAACTTACACCTGGAACATTCCAAGGGATAGTTCTCACATGCTTTGATCTTTTCCTGTATCTGGATTTTAGTGTGGGAAAATTTGCCTGCAGGATTCCTTTTTGCCTCCAAGTGGGGATTGACCACCCAATACGTTAAACCCCACATGCCAGAAACCAACCAACCAAAGAAACAAAGAGTATTCTTAATATAGCAGAGAATAATATTGCAGTGAGAAATTGTGGAGCTGGATTTGTGGTTCCAGATGATAAATTTGGGTCAATTTTGACTTTCCAGACCTAGCTGAATAACTCTCCACTACCAGTGGCCTCTTGTAAAAGCTTCAGATGAATGTGTATTGATGAATATGGTTGGGTTGTGTTAGCATGCAAATCTCTTTATGAATCAGTTTATAAAATTTCTGTACCACAGTTTTGGATTTTTCTTCCTCTCAAAGTAGAAAAATGAACTGATACCTCCGAATGAACTGCTTTTATTTAGAGATAAATAACACACAGTTTATCCTTTAATTGGAAATTTATCAATAGAGTTGGTTATTACCATTCTGGGATTCTGGTTTAGTTACCATAGGACTGTGTTCAGTCTATGTTGCTACATAAGATAATAATAAAAGAGTACAATGGCTTAAAAAAAAGGGATCTTTATTGCATACTTTGTTGAAATTCGGTATTTTAAAAAGCCTGTAAAGCCATGAGCCTGTAGGAAATCATTTGCTCTCTGCCGATGTGTGATGTGTGTGGAGGTAATTTCTGACTCTGATAGGGACCCGCACAGAATGACCATCGATGCTACCCGGGACTGTGGTTTTCTGGTCTTTGCATGAGTTTATTTTCACCAAGGAAATAAGTTCCCCCCACCATGATGGTAACTGACCACTCTTCAGGCTTTATTAGGCTTTCCCTTTAAAAACCAAGGTCCAAATATGTAGCTCTAAGCAGCTATCAATGCTAACCGTGTCTAGCTCGACTGGAATGCTGAGCTCGTAGTCAAAACTTTTGGGGAAATAAGATTTTGAAGCTTCTGTGCAGACCTTGCTAGTTACTAACTTTGGTCTTAAGGTGCCATGTGAAGCATTAAGCAACATTTAACATGTGTATCGACTTATTATACGATGAGTTTTGAAATTATCCATCTAAAAATTATTTTAAGGGTATTTCTCCTTTTTTTGCCTTCTCTCATGTATTTATAGAAGAGTTATTAGTGTCCATCCCATACGGGGGGGGATTTATAACCCCTATTTCATTTTCATCCCAGCTCTGTGAAATAGAGGGTGTCACTGGCCATTGTTGTTGGTACCTTGTGTTTTGCAAATGAGAAACCAAAGATTGAATGAAGTATTCGGCTCACGGTTCCCAAAATAGTAAGTGTTGAGTGACTAGAGTGTAAGAAAAACAAACAAACAAAAAACTCTCAGAAAAAATTTGTGGGGGTTTCCTAATGATTCAGAGAATGTGATGCTCTGGTGATTACTAAAACAGTGAAAGAAAAGGAGGAGAGAAGGAGAAAGAAGGAAATAAAAGAAAGGAAAGGAAAGGAAAAAAGAAAAGAAGAAAAGAAAAAGGAAAAAAATATTTGAGAAGCTGTTGACAGGTAGGGATAGCACTACATAGATTAAATCCTGTCAGGCTTGAGTTTCCTATTTTTTACAAAATTGTTGCCTGATTACGAATTCTGAAATGAGAAAGCAGTTTGAAAGAGACACCATTTTCATTTTCCTTCCCTCCTAAAAGACATAACAGGTGCAATACTTACTGCATTGTTTTTCTCAAATCGGAACATTTTCATTTTATTTTCCTTCTTTTCCCTTTTGGTTTGTTCACTTGTCACAAGGAAAATTTCACTGAAATACTTGAATTTTCCTAATAGTCTGTGATGATTACCTTAGAGCACTAGAGGCAGTACAGAATACCCAGGTGTGCGGTCTAGGGAGGCGAGTGCTTCGTCCTGACTCATCAGCGGCAGCCTGTCTTCTTGAAGCCCAGGTAGGGCTGAAAAGCCACAGAAAGATACTGATGGGAGCCTTGCGAATATTTCATTATTTTCTCATGGGGCACCAGGAGCCACATTTTCATTGTGCTTTCTAAACAGACCTTCCTCCCTCCCTTCCTTCCTTCCTTCCTCCCTCCCTCCCTCCTTCTTTCCTTCCTTCCTTCCTTCTCACCTTCCCGCCTTCCCTTCCTCCTTCCTCCCTCCCTCCCTCCCTTCCTCCCTTCCCCTCTCTCCTTCCTTCCTTCCTTCCTTCCTTCCTTCCTTCCTTCCTTCCTTCCCCCTCTCCCCTCCCTCCCTCCCCCTTCCTTCCTTCCTTCCTTCCTTCCTTCCTTCCTAAATCTGCACTTGCATTGCAAAACAATACAAGTTTTTGCCATGAAAAGAAATATCCACTTTGAAGTGAGACTATGCAGGAGTTGCCTACAGCATGCAGCCTTCGGCAAAGCACTTAGCATTTTGAACCTCAGTCTCCCATACGTGGAAGGGAGATCATATTATCTACTCTCAAATTTCTTATAAGGACGGTATGATACAGCATGTGCATGGATCTGTTACAGTGCTTGGGACACTAAACACTAAATGCTATTTTCATTTCTTTCTCAATATCATTTTATTACTTGTCTCCGACAAAGCATTTTATTTTGACATAAACACACCAATTTTAAAGTATGAGCCTGTGATCACAGTCTGAAGCAAAAGTGTCAATGCTTTCCAACCAAGTTAAGTTTATTAAATAAAAAAAGCCTATTATTTTCAGGGTGCCGTATCTGGTGCAACGGAGGATGAAGTCAAGTGAAGCATGAACTTTGTTCCTAAGGTATATACGGTCTAATTGAATCTTGAGGAAAAAGTTAAAAATTACTGGGTTAGCTGGTAGGGTGGATCTTACATAATGGTGAATAATCTAGATGGTAAAGAGTGGCTTGAATTATTAAAGCAACGGTCAGAGATGTAAGGACTTCCACAGAAAGTACTGCGGTTCTAAGGGTTATCAGGGACATTCATAAGATGCCAACTAAAATAAATATATTGATGAATTATTTAAAGACAGAGCAAGATAAATATAGACATCCCTCAGTTTAATTATGGACTAGAATCTGGCAGCAAAATTTAAAGGGTATTTTTTAAGAGAATCCCACTGAAAGCCTCATTGCTTCTCGTTCCTAACATTTGGAGCTTTTGTGGCTTTTATCACTACCAAATCTTTTACTGTTACGGTAAGTCATCTCCCTTCAATATATAAAATACTTTTCACAGGAAGAGATTTTTTTCTTTTGGGATCTCAGATGCTCTTCTCATAGAATCAGCGTTAATAATGTCAGGAGTCGGGGCGCCTGGGTGCCTCAGTCGGTTGAGCATCCGACTTCGGCTCAGGTCATGATCTCGCAGTCCGTGAGTTCAAGCCCCGCGTCAGGCTCTGTGCTGACAGCTCAGAGCCTGGAGCCTGCTTCAGATTCTGTGTCTCCCTCTCTCTCTGACCCTCCCCCATTCATGCTCTGTCTCTCTCTGTCTCAAAAATAAATAAACATTAAAAAAATTAAAAAAAAATAATGTCAGGAGCCTTCAAGAACACAGTAGGACTCATGGAATGCACAACACACGGTGGTCATTAAAAAGTGAAAGTTGAATCCGAGACTAAACCTGAAACAATTCGTCTGAGCATAATTAAGTGCCAGCTAAACTTAGATGAGAATTAAAAAAATTCCTCTAACAAAACAGTTTGAAAATTACTACAGATAACTGAAGAGGTAGATAACTTTGAAAGTTAGAACTCATTTCTCACAATGAACTTAGAAGCGTAGAAATAGATCTTTTATAATTGGCGTGACAAGAGAAATAATTTATTAACATGTAGAAGAGAGTCCCAAGCTTATAGAAGAGGGAAGGTTAATTACTATGGCAGGAGTCAGTTGATGCTACGTCCCATTCTTTACTTTACGGATCAGTTGGTTTCTTAAATGATTTCCTGTATGGTTTGGAGGAGGAAATAATTTTCCTGACTTTAAGCCTAAACCACCTTTGCGATAGCATTTTTGTTTTAAGCTTATGATCCAGTCTTTATAGAAATGGTTCTTTCCTTAAGCCACTGTTCTAATGTGCCAGTACGGGGTAAGCAAAGCTACGTTGAGCTGATTTACACATGCTGCAAACATCATTTTAGCACCTGGGTGCTTGCTGGTAAAAATTACTCTCTCCTTCTGAAGATTATCACGATAGTCTTGGCTATGAGCATAACTAGTGAATATTCTCAGTGTACCTTCCTTGAAATTCTCCACCATCAGCAGATTATCGTTGGGTCCTGTCCTGCCTCACCATGCAGAAAAAAAAAAAAAATAGTCAAAGGTAACACCAGACAGGAAGGGTTTCCTTAAGCGGCAAATGGTTAAAATACCATCGTCATCTCCAATTGTTTTTGTGACTTTAAGTTATTTTTCTGTGCGTGACCACAGCTTTACGAAACGCTGGCTAGAGTTTCTAATAATTCCATTACTCAGATGCCCGACAGGTAAGACAAAAAGTGGTCTACTGGTGTCTCCGGATACTTAGTATGCAATTGTCACTCTTGTTAAGAATCCACAATAAATACCACTGTGTCGCCGCAAACCGAGAAAGAGATCGCAATATTGACTGTGTCCCATATTTTCATTACACCCTCTGCCGAGTGCTTTCTTTGGCTTCTGTGATTTCATTCTGTTCGCCAGAACAGTGGGGGACCTGCCACTTACCTGTTCTACATTACATTGGCTTCTTGCACATTGTATACTTTTCCATTCATTCATCGAGGTTGTACAATTCATGTCTTACACAGTTTAGATCCACAGTATCATTTAGGTACTCTTTTTGAATGGAATCTATGTGGTAACAACTTAGGGTCTATTACGTCTCTGCTTCATCTTTTGCCATATTTTTGAACATACTATGCCCAGTTCTTCTGTTTCATTAATTTCTGTACCTGGATCATGTTGGGGTCTGTTTCTTTTGTAGTTTCCTTTCTCGTTCTTATTTATCGTATAGTCTTTCCTCTTTGTGTGCTCGGTCAATTTTAGTTATGTGCTGGAAAATGTGTTAAAGACCTAGGGAGAGTGGTGATGCTTGTCTTCAAAGACTTTCTAATTTGATGTCTTGCTAGGGCGGCATGTCTATTTTCAAAGGAGTTCCAAGTTCTTGCCTGGTTTCTCTGTCCTCCGGAAATGGCCTCTCCCAGGAGCCAAACCTGAATCCCCGTCACCTGGATATCCGCAATCCATGGGTGCCCCTTGTCAGTCTTTGTTGTTGATCTTTGGTGTTAATTTGCCCCTCTAGGGGGCCTCCCTCATGCATGTTTTATTTTCAGGACTGTCCTCCTGGGATGTCAAGGAGTCCCCAGCACCGTGAGGGAGCAGGAAATTCTGAGTTTTAGAACCTCTCACCGGGCCGTTTATCCCGCACACAGAGTCAGGATTCTGCGAATGTCTTTAGTGAGAACCAGATGAATATTTGAGGCCTTCTAGTTTGTTGTTCTGGACTTGGAACTGTTCATTGGTTTCTCTCTCCACCGAGGCTAGACTCCTGTCTGGGCCCAACCCGAGCCCATGCTCAAAACTGGCAGATGTCTTCCCGAGAAAAGAGCTGGGTGTCATGAGCTCATCTGTGAATGGGCCTCCCATCCTGGAAATTTTAACCCATCAATTCCTTGTTGTTTTCATAGACCTCAAAGTGTCTTGAAATCGTTATTTTGTAAACCATAATGTATTACCTTTTTCTGTATTGGTGGGGCTGTTTGCCTACTTGGGCCTGTGACATCCAACAAGAAAGCATGCGTTCCGTCCAAGTCCTTATGTTTAAGTGAGATGTAAAAAAAAAAAAATCACTCAGAGAGAAATGACCAGGGGGCAGAAGGGGTTCCTTTGAGACTGTTTAAGAACTGCCTGTACGCAGCAGAGATGTTGGCTGTGAGGAGAGGTAATCCAGGAACTGTGAATGCCCGTTTACCAACAGTAGAAAGGTTTCCATGTGGCAGACAGGTTTGACTTTTGTGTGTGTTTTGCTTCGGATGGCTAGAAGATGCTGGAAGGAGACAGACTTGAGATCTAAGATCTCAGGTCTATGAGGAATCTCAGACCTCTGAGAAAACAAAATGCAGCATCTCTGGGCAGGATACATTTTCTCTTGTTGGAGTTGTGCACGCAGTTTGGGGTGTTTTGCGGTGAGCGTTTAGAGGATAGTGGTGTTGGACTCTAATGGGTCCTCCCGATCTTGCGGTTCTGGGAGTTTCTTCCATATTCTCTCCCAGCACCATAGTTACCTTGTGTTTTCATGGCAGGAATGACGGTTGTCGCATACTTCGCCTGGGGTACAGGAAGTCTTTCTGGACTCTATACGTTTGGCTACTTTAAGTTATTTATGTCAGTGCTATTGGTTCTTTCTCTAGCAAACGACTTCTGTAGTTATATCTCTGTCTAGGTCCCGAATTAAAAAGAATTACGGCTGCCTGAACATAAGTTGATAGCAATACATTACGTGAACCTTCTTCTTATTCTATAAAAACATGCGTTTGGAACCAAAGTCCACTCACCACAGCTAAGTACCTATTCCGAGGAGGCAAAAGTGGTGATACGTTTTCACACGAGTTGAAGTCCTTGATACGGCAATTATGCTATTTCTGGTGTAGGCTGTCAGGCGTCTCATAATCACGGCATGCCACATGCAGATTTTCTTATTGTTAGAATAACGTGTGGCTGGAAAAATGGCTCACTGCTTGAATTTGAGAGTAATAGACATGTGACCTCCGTGCAGCTATCAGAGCTGATGTTTGCAATATATTTGATTGCAGTCTCCGTGTAATGTTTTAATAGGCACTCACTTAGTAAAGACAGAACAGCGATCGCGTTAATGGTGGTAACAACTATAACTTTATACTTTTCAGAAGTGTTTTTCATGTATAACATTAGGTCATTAGCACGTACGTCTCTGAGGCAGGCGGGGCAGACCATTTTATCTTGAGGAGCTGAGGTCCTTAACTGTGAGTGGGCACAAAGCAGGCGGGACTGGCATTGGGATTCGGGTGTCTTTGCCCCAGGCTCTCTGTCTTTCCCAGCAGGATGGCTCCCACAAACCTGCCCCCATGATGTCCAGCTCTTCAGGATTGAGCTGGCCTTTTGTGAATTAACCCTCATGCAGGGTGACACAGCCCCCTGAGCCCATCCTGAGCCCTGCTCAGACTCAATGAGGCAGGGGTCTGGAAAGAGTTGCTCTGGAAGAGGGCTTGCGGTCCTGCTGGGTGAAGAAAGCCCGACCAGAGCGAGACAGAGGTGGCCTCAGAGGGATGCCTCCGTGCGCTCACTTCCGTTTGACGTGGAAATATGGAGAGAGTTTTAATGAGCAGTGAAATACTCTCTTACTCTGTTTCTGGAAAACTTTTTAGGAACATTGTGACCCAAATGTGACCCAAATCGTTACCCACAAGAGCCATCTGTCCCTGTCTGCTTTACATCCGTCTCAGCCACCTTCTCTGGTAGGAACTTTGGAAATGAAAAGGGGCTGACGGTACAGGAGCTATTCCCCTAGTTGCTAGCAAAATGACTCGCTGTCCCATTGCGGGGACATTCCCGCCACATCACCGGAGCACTCCCTCAGGGAAGGAGTGAAGTGCTCACAGACACCCCTTTTCGTCTCTGGGAGCCATCTGGTCGTGTTCCTCTGCCCAGTACCTACCGTCTACACCGTATGTGGCCCACATTTTCAACTTGTATTGAGCTTGGCCGGCTCTGGGCACAGGGGAGACCGCAAGGTGATCTTCAAGGACGGTATTACGGAGTCCTTAGATTCGAAGATAATGAAGTGATTCAAATCCAGGTGCAGAATTTTAGCCAGGCAAACAGTGACCGACTGATTCTCAGCTCAAGGTGAAATGTCTTTTTTCTTTTGGCATCTAATAAATCAATCTTAAATACACGTTCGAGGTGTTTTTCAAAAAAGCCTATTTGATTTGGGGCCTTGGACACTTCATCGAGGGATCTTCCCGAGATCTTAGAGGTGGGTCTGTCAGACAGTTGGGTATCTCAGGGAATCAGGGTGAGAACTCAGACTCAGGTAACTACAAAAGTTGAATGGGAGAAAATTTGACAGTAGAAGGGATAGTGTGTGAGGCAGGACCTCTAAGGCCACGTAAGTCTGCCAAGGGCAGAAGCCACAATGGAAGCAAGGTCAGCAGAGGTCTAGGTCAGAGAGCAGATGTCCTGCTGACCGTTTCTGTAATTGTTTGTGCCAGGTACTCTGGTAATGACTTTCCATATCAGTTCCTTTCCATGGGAGCTGCCTCTGGTTGTTCCCTCGATTCCCAGACAACAGCATCAGCTCTAAGACAATTCATATCTGGCACACACAGCTAGTGGAGTTGAGGAGTGTCTATTTGAACAAAGCTACATCTTCCAAACAGTCAAGTACTTCAACATATGCTGCATTTCAAAGATATTCCACTGTAAGGGCCTACCCAGTCATATCAACAGAAATAGCATTTTACCCTCCCCCCCCCCCCCAGGGTCTGATAGCCAGCAGGAGATCTGTGTTCAGAGAGATTGGACGGAATGGTTTTCATTAAGTTTATACTTAAAAATGTACCTCTGCTAGGAATAGCCTCTTACTACAAGTGACGTCCTATGGCCTCTTACCAGAGCTGTTCGCAAATGGCTAGAATACAAAGCCGGGGATATTTCGATCTCGCTGCCTTTCGGGGCTCCTCTGTATCATTCACACACTTTGCCACGTTTAGGGATATAACATGAACGCTTTGGCTGGGAAAAGCCGCCACAGTGGTAATATTTTAAGTAGTTTGGTGGTGTAAAAGTATGAACCACACGTCTTTTATTGTTGCCTGCTTGAAATTCTACACGGGTTGTTTTACTAACAGAAAACACACAGATATTTTAACTCGAATGGCTTAGATTTGAGCAACCTTGTCACTCACCATTGGTGTGTGACCTGAGGCCAGGTTGGTGACTTCTCCAAGCTAGTTACCTCCTGTGTCAAGGGAGAGGAAAATTAAAGGTAAAATTGACCTCTGACCTCTACACACAATGAATATTAATACTCCTACTGGTAATGATTGATACTCTGTGCAAAAGGACAGGGTTATGCCTCCAGCATTTAGTAAATAGTTACAAATACAATTTCTCCATTGCCCCAGTATGACAAAATCAGAAGGTTTTTGGGTAAATTGTATTTGCTTACAGATAGAACGAAACAGCAATGGTTAAATCCGAAACCCTCCAGGAGTCTTTTGTGCCACAACCTTGATTACTAACACGGAAAAAGAGTTCGATGCACCCTTCTCATTCAATCCTATACAGTTTAGGAGACCAAGAAGTAGATGTTGGGGTTGGCTCGGGCCTTCACGAAGAACAAGTTAATGCCATCCTGGGGTTTAGAAGCTGTTTCTGTCAGATGTTATTTGACAACAACTTGTGCTCTTGCCTTTAGGCTTGATGATTGTATTTGGTTACTTTTTGATACATCACTTTTCTTTTTTCTTTTTTCTTTTTATTATGTTTCTTTATTTTTGAGAGGCAGAGAGAGACAGAACATGAGTGGGGGAGGGGCAGAGAGGGAGGGAGACACAGAATCTGAAGCAGGCTCCAGACTGACCCGTCAACCCAGAGCCCAACGCGGTGCTCGAACCCATGAACTGTGAGATCATGACCTGAGCTGAAGTCGGACCCTCAACTGACTGAGCCACCTAGGCGCCCCGATACATCACCCTTCTTGATAATGGCTGATTTTTTTTTCTTCCAGGCCTTTAAAAAATACAAGTCCGTTTTGCACAGAACAATTTGACACATACTTCGTTTAAGTAATTAATACCGAGTCAGATGTATTTCAAGAATATTTTATAACTACTGTTTTTTTTATTTTTTTCCCCAGGGTTTTGTTGCTGGAAGTTTTTCTTGAAATCAAAAGCCAGCCTGTGGGTGAGTCCTATATCTTCTTGGTTCATTATGTTACCATTTTCTGGACAACATTGCTCAGCACGGGGATTAACAAGGTCAACTGGGCTGTGTTTGAACAAGTGCTTATTTAATTACATAGTATGAGAGGTAGCTGGCTCCTTGCTGAGAAAGAAGATGGTTATTTGCTAAGGATTTCACAAAAAATGGCATATTCTGTCATTCTACCTCCACCGACCCAGTTCATCCCTCCACAAGTTTGAAATAATAATGCTAGGTGTATTTATTTTTCTATATATGAAAAATATTCTAAGGCTTATGAATTATTTTTATGTCTTCATGGAATTTAGAATTTCTATGTGTATCTTTTTTCCTTTGCATTTTAGATATTTTTAGGTTTATTTATTTATATTGAGAGAGAGAGAGAGAGAGAGAGAGAGCACGTGCCCACACATGTGCACATGTGGGGAAGGGCCTGAGAGAGGGAGAGAAAGAATCTGTGAGGTCACGACCTGAGCCGAAATCAGAGTCAGATGCTTAACCGACTGAGCCACCCAGGTGCCTCCTTTGCATTTTAAACTGGAATCAAAGGCATCATTTCTGTGATTCAAAGACACATCATACCTGTGCCTTGCAGAGTGCAAACACACAATAAATATCTGTTGATCTGAAATAAAGGTAAGCTTTCTGCTATGACTTAGATGCAAGGTAGCTCGAGATAGAATGTGGAACCTTTTTTTTTTTTAAGTTTATTTATTTATTCTGAGAGAGACCAGAGAGAAAATCCCAAGCAGCCTCCACACTATCGGCATAGAGGCTGACGCAGGGCACGATCTCACAAACTGTGGGACCAAGACCTGAGCTGAAATCAAGCATCTATACCTAACCGACCGAGCCACCCGGGTGCCCCAAATGTTGGGCCTTTAACAAAAATAGGTCTTTAAAAGAGTTTGAATCTTGACATTCTATTTCATGAGGTAAGAAGGAATCTTTGAGCTCCTGAATGGTGTCAAACATTTTCTGTCAACTGTAGACTCTTTCTTGTGAAGTCCACATATCTGGAGAAAGGAGAGCGGCTCTGAGTGTGTCTGACAGGACCTCGTGAGTTGTCCAGGGCTCACTTTGGAATCCATTGCCATGGTCCCAACCCCACGTTTCCCAGACGAGGGTACGACCGCCGAGACAGGAGGCATGCTCTGCTGTGTACCACCCCGTGTCGCGGGTTGTGAGGGCCTTTCCACTCCGCTGTGCAGGTGGCTCTCAGGTACCCTGGCCTGGAGGTGGTCTTCCTGCCCAATTCCCAGATCATCCTCCAATCTGCACCAGTCCTTTAGAGAAGGTCGGTTCTAAAACTTCTATGAAGAGAATTCAGGAGCTGGAGAATGCTTTAGTGCTTATGTGAATTTTACTATTTACCAGCAAATGGGACATGGAGAAGAGTTTCGCAGAAGATAGCAGTAATTAGAAAAATGTCTTGCTTGACTTCTACCATGATATCATTAGGAGTCCTCCACCATCAAATGCTGTGATTTCTTTCTTTCTTTCTTTCTTTCTTTCTTTCTTTCTTTCTTTCTTTCTTCTTTCTTTCTTTTTTTTTTTTTTGCTTTTGCTCTAAAGTCACTGAAGAACTCAGACTTTGGTGTCTCATCCCAGAAGTAACAGAACTGGCATCATCATGTGGTCCTGCCTCTGGGATAGATGCATAGGTATATATGTTATATCTAATCTGATGTTTGCTGCAATCATGTGAAGTTACTCTTTTTACCTTCTTTTCAATAAAGTTTATTTAATTTTGAGAGAGACAGAGAGTGAAAGAGCAGGGGGGGGGGCAGAGAGAGGGAGAGAGAGAATCCCAGGTAGGCTCTGTACCACCAGCACAGAGCCCGATGTGGGGCTTGATCCCATGAACTGTGAGATCATGACCTGACCCAAAATCAAGAGTCAGGGACTTAACTAAGGGAACCACCAGGTGTCCACTTTATTCTTTTTGAAAGGATTTCATACCGTTTCATTTCCCCCTCTGTCTTGCTCATCTCTGCTCCTTGTCCCAGGAGGGGGGCCTCTATGGAGTGCATCAGGTTGGTCCCCTTGGCTGGCTGAATTCTCACCCCTCTCCTCGTCCTGTCGGACTTTGCACTCTTGGTAAGCCCTTAGTACCAAGTACTGTTCCTGTGTCTCTGCCATAGCTCAGTGCCTAGTCCCTCTGTTATAGACATTCTGCCCTGGTCTCCTCATTATCAGAAAAATGCCTCCGTAGGTACCCTGCTGTCTTCAGAATCCTGAGGATACAGCACAGCCATTTCAGTTTACAGATGGCTATCCAAGGATTTACCATGGAAGTGAAGCTTCAGGACCCCTCATTTATATGGAACGCTTCCAAGGCTCTCGTAATGACCCCCTATGGGTTTTCACTGGCACATGCTCTCAGGAAATTCGCAAAGACGATATGCCTTCCAGGTGACTTGTCTCTGCACTCACACTTCCCTGTCACGCTTCTCCTTGGGTTGGCTTATGTTCCAATGGCTACGGAACAATTTGTGTTCCAATGGCTACGGAACAATGTCTACGGAGCCAAATTTCTGAGATTTGGCTCCCTGGGAGTTGCACTGGAAATACATCTAACTTGAGTTTAGTGAGATGTGTTTATGTGGTGGCATTCACTGCCACGTAAGAGAATTAAGAATTAAGTTAGGGGCGCCTGGGTGGCTCAGTCGAGTAAGCGTCTGACTTCGGCTCAGGTCATGATCTTGCGGTCTGTGAGTTTGAGCCCTGTGTCGGGCTCTGTGCTGACAACTCGGCCATCCCAGGGTAGGAATACCTTCTAGAAAGGCTCAACTCTTATGGTCTCTTATGGTTTGCCTCCCTCCCTCCCTCCCTCCCTGTTTGTAACTATCTTTTCCCCCCTTCCCCTCCCCCATGGTCTTCTGTTAAGTTTCTCAAGATCCACATATGAATGAAAACACATGGTATCTTTCTCTGACTGACTTATTTCACTCAGCATAACACCCTCCAGTTCCATCCACATTACTGCAAATGACAGGATTTCATTCTTTCTCACTGCCAAGTAGTATTCCATTGTACATATGAATCACATCTTCTTTATCCATTCGTCAGTTGATGGACACTTAGGCTCTTTCCATACTTTGGCTATTGGTGAAAGTGCTGCTATAAACATTGGGGTGCAAGTGCCCCTCTGCATCAGCACTCCTGGATCCCTTGGGTCAATTCCTAGCAGTGCTATTGCTGGGTCACAGGGTAGATCTATTCTTAATTTTTTGAGGAACCTCCACACTTTACCAGCCCAGCTGCAGCAGTTTGCATTCCCACCAACAGTGCATGAGGGCTCCCGTTTCTCCACATCCTCGCCAGCATCTATAGTCTCCTGAGTTGTTCATTTTGGCCACTCTGACCGGCGTGAGGTGCTATTTCAGTGTGATTTTGATTTCTGTTTCCCTGATGATGAGTGATGTTGAGCATCGTTTCATGTATCTGTTGGCCACCTGGATGTCTTCGTTGGAAAACAGATAACCCTGTGGAAACTTCTAGGAATCAGTTGTGAAAATTGTAAGAAGCTTTGCAGCTTAATGGCTCCTAGATGAAATGGAAGTGCTTGGTTCCTTAGAAATGTACTTTATAAGGCATTAAGATCCAAGAGGCACAGAGAACTCCCTTCAGACGTAACTTGAATCGATCTTCTGCATGACATATCATAGTGAAACTGGCAAAATACAAGGATAAAGAGAAAATTCTTAAAGCAGCGAGGGATAAACGTGCTCTAACATATAAAGGGAGACCTATAAGACTCGTGACCGATCTCTCTTCTGAAACTTGGCAGGCCAGAAAGGCATGGCAGGAGATCTTCAATGTGATGAACAGGAAAAATATGCAGCCGAGAATCCTTTATCCAGCAAGTCTGTCATTTAGAATAGAAGGAGAGATAAAGGTCTTCCCAAACAAACAAAAACTGAAGGAATTCGTCACCACTCAACCAGCCCTACAAGAGATCCTAAGGGGGACCCTGTGAGACAAAGTACCAGAGACATCGCTACAAGCATGAAACATACAGACATCACAATGACTCTAAACCCGTATCTTTCTATAATAACACTGAATGTAAATGGACTAAATGCGCCAACCAAAAGACATAGGGTATCAGAATGGATAAAAAAACAAGACCCATCTATTTGCTGTCTACAAGAGACTCATTTTAGACCTGAGGACACCTTCAGATTGAGAGTGAGGAGATGGAGAACTATTTATCATGCTACTGGAAGCCAAAAGAAAGCTGGAGTAGCCATACTTATATCAGACAAACTGGACTTTAAATTAAAGGCTGTAACAAGAGGTGAAGAAGGGCATTATATAATAATTACAGGGTCTATCCATCAGGAAGAGCTAACAATTATAAATGTCTATGCACCGAATACGGGAGCCCCCAAATATATAAAACAATTACTCACAAACATAAGCAACCTTATTGATAAGAATGTGGTAATTGCAGGGGACTTTAACACCCCACTTACAGAAATGGATAGATCATCTAGACACACGGTCAATAAAGAAACAAGGGCCCTGAAGGATACATTGGATCAGATGGACTTGACAGATATATTTAGAACTCTGCATCCCAAAGCAACAGAATATACTTTCTTCTCGAGTGCACATGGAACATTCTCCAAGATAGACCACATACTGGGTCACAAAACAGCCCTTCATAAGTATACAAGAATTGAAATCATACCATGCATACTTTCAGACCACAATGCTATGAAGCTTGAAATCAACCACAGGAAAAAGTCTGGAAAACTTCCAAAAGCATGGAGGTTAAAGAACACCCTACTAAAGAATGAGTGGGTCAACCAGGCAATTAGAGAAGAAATTTAAAAATATATGGAAACAAACGAAAATGAAAATACAACAATCCAAACGCTTTGGGACGCAGCGAAGGCGGTCCTGAGAGGAAAATACATTGCAATCCAGGCCTATCTCAAGAAACCAGAAAAATCCCAAATACAAAATCTAACAGCACACCTAAAGGAAATAGAAGCAGAACAGCAAAGGCAGCCTAAACCCAGCAGAAGAAGAGAAATAATAAAGATCAGAGCAGAAATAAACAATATAGAATCTAAAAAAACTGTAGAGCAGATCAACGAAACCAAGAGTTGGTTTTTTGAAAAAATAAACAAAATTGATAAACCTCTAGCCAGGCTTCTCAAAAAGAAAAGGGAGATGACCCAAATGGATAAAATCATGAATGAAAATGGAATTATTACAACCAATCCCTCAGAGACACAAACAATTATCAGGGAATATTATGAAAAATTATATGCCAACAAACTGGACAACCTGGAAGAAATGGACAAATTCCTAAACATCCACACGCTTCCAAAACTCAATCAGGAGGAAATAGAAAGCTTGAACAGACCCATAACCAGCGAAGAAATTGAATCAGTCATCAAAAATCTCCCAACAAATAAGAGTCCAGGACCAGATGGCTTCCCAGGGGAGTTCTACCAGATGTTTAAAGCAGAGATAATACCTATCCTTCTCAAGCTATTCCAAGAAATAGAAAGGGAAGGAAAACTTCCAGACTCATTTTATGAAGCCAGTATTACTTTGATTCCTAAACCAGAGACCCAGTAGAAAAAGAGAACTACAGGCCAATATCCCTGATGAATATGGATGCAAAAATTCTCAATAAGATACTAGCAAATCTAATTCAACAGCATATAAAAACCATGATCGAGTGGGATTCATTCCTGGGATGCAGGGCTGGTTCAACATTCGCAAATCAATCAACGTGATACATCACATTAATGAAAGAAAAGACAAGAACCATATGATCCTGTCAATCGATGCAGAAAAGGCCTTTGACAAAATCCAGCACCCTTTCTTAATAAAAACCCTTCAGAAAGTCGGGATAGAAGGAACATACTTAAAGATCATAAAAGCCATTTATGAAAAGTCCACAGCTAACATCATCCTCAATGGGGAAAAACTGAGAGCTTTTTCCCTGAGATCAGGAACACGACAGGGATGCCCACTCTCACCACTGTTGTTTAACATAGTGTTGGAAGTTCTAGCATCAGCAATCAGACAACAAAAGGAAATCAAAGGCTTCAAAATTGGCAAAGATGAAGTCAAGCTTTCACTTTTTGCAGATGACATGATACTATACATGGAAAATCCGATAGACTCCACCAAAAGTCTGCTAGAACTGATCCATGAATTCAGCAAAGTTGCAGGATACAAAATCAATGTACAGAAAATCAGTTGCATTCTTATACACTAACAATGAAGCAACAGAAAGACAAATAAAGAAACTGATCCCATTCACAATTGCACCAAGAAGCATAAAATACCTAGGAATAAATCTAACCAAAGATGTAAAAGATCTGTGTGCTGAAAACTATAGAAAGCTTATGAAGGTAATTGGAGAAGATATAAAGAAATGGAAAGACATTCCGTGCTCATGGATTGGAAGAATAAATATTGTCAAAATGTCAATACTGCCCAAAGCTATCTACACATTCAATGCAATCCCAATCAAAATTGCACCAGCATTCTTCTCAAAACTAGAACAAGCAATCCTAAAATTCATATGGAACCACAAAAGGCCCCGAATAGCCAAAGTAATTTTGAAGAAGAAGACCAAAGCAGGAGGCATCACAATCCCAGACTTTAGCCTCTACTACAAAGCTGTAATCATCAAGACAGCATGGTATTGGCACAAAAACAGACACATAGACCAATGCAATAGAATAGAAACCCCAGAACTAGACCCGCAAACGTATGGCCAACTAATCTTTGATAAAGCAGGAAAGAACATCCAATGGAAAAAAGATGGTCTCTTTAACAAATGGTGCTGGGAGAACTGGACAGCAACATGCAGAAGGTTGAAACTAGACCACTTTCTCACACCATTCACAAAAATAAACTCAAAATGGATAAAGGACCTGAATGTGAGACAGGAAACCATCAAAACCCTAAAGGAGAAAGCAGGAAAAGACCTCTCTGTCCTCGGCTGTAGCAATCTCTTACTTGACACATCCCCAAAGGCAAGGGAATTGAAAGCAAAAATGAACTACTGGGACCTTATGAAGATAAAAACCTTCTGCACAGCAAAGGAAACAACCAACAAAACTAAAAGGCAACCAACGGAATGGGAAAAGATATTTGCAAATGACATATCGGACAAAGGGCTAGTACCCAAAATCTATAAAGAGCTCACCAAACTCCACACCCGAAAAACAAATAACCCAGTGAAGAAATGGGCAGAAAACATGAATAGACACTTCTGTAAAGAAGACATCCAGATGGCCAACAGGCACATGAAAAGATGCTCAATGTCGCTCCTCATCAGGGAAATACAAATCAAAACCACACTCAGATATCACCTCACGCCAGTCAGAGTGGCCAAAATGAACAACTCAGGAGGCTATAGATGCTGGAGAGGATGTGGAGAAATGGGAACCCTCTTGCACTGTTGGTGGGAATGCAAATTGGTGCAGCCACTCTGGAAAAGAGTGTGGAGGTTCCTCAAAAAATTAAAAGTAGACCTGCCCTATGACCCAGCAATAGCACTGCTAGGAATTTACCCCAGGGATACAGGAGTACTGATGCACAGGGGCACTTGTACCCCAATGTTCATAGCAGCACTCTCAACAATAGCCAAATTATGGAAAGAGCCTAAATGTCCATCAACTGATGAATGGATAAAGAAATTGTGGTTTATATACACAATGGAGTACTACGTGGCAATGAGAAAGAACGAAATATGGCCCTTTGTAGCAACGTGGATGGAACTGGAGAGTGTGATGCTAAGTGAAATAAGCCATACAGAGAAAGACAGATACCATATGTTTTCACTCTTATGTGGATCCTGAGAAACTTAACAGAAACCCATGGGGGAGGGGAAGGGGGTGAAAAAAAAGAGGTTAGAGTGGGAGAGAGCCAAAGCATAAGAGACTCTTAAAAACAGAACAAACTGAGGGTTTATGGGGGGTAGGAGGGGGGGGTGGGTGATGGGTATTGAGGAGGGCACCTTTTGGGATGAACCCTGGGTGTTGTATGGAAACCAATTTGACAATAATTTTCATATATTGAAAAATAAAAAAAAATAAAAATAAATAAAAATAAAATATAGGTCCCTCAAAAAAAAAAAAAGAAATGTACTTTATAACACACCATATGCAATTTGAAATGCATATTGCTCTAATGAGAATTGTGTAAAATAGAATTTGTCAGAATTCTTATGTTTATAGGGCATAAGCATGTGTGGCAATACACATGGAAAGAATTTTGATGTCTTCTAGATTGGATCGAGATCCTAAAACTTTCAGGGCATTAAGTAAAATGAAATGTGCATCAGGAGGAAGTGTTACAAAACTATAAACCAAAAACTTAACCGATCAATCTGAAAAGACTTAATTATCTACCAGGTAACATAGTCGGAATTATCCATTTATTTGTTTTACGGAACATAGCTATTGAAAATACTATAAGCTTATTTTCATGTGAAAAGGCATTGGAAAACTATCTAGCCAAAATGTATAGGGGTAAAAGCATTATAAAGATGAGCCAGGCACTGAATTAATACAAAGAATTTTTTCTCTCTAAGTTGTATTTGTTTTATTTGTCAACGTTTGAAAATGTTTACTTTGTTGTGATCTTTTGTCATTCAGAATAAATACTCATATTTGTACCTAAAGTTAGTATTTTAAACTCTTTTCTTCAATGATGCTCCACTAAAGTTCTGAAAGAAGTATCTGTCCTATGAACCCACCTTGAGTGTATACAACCCAATCCCCATCTCACTCATGAAGAGTAGCAGAGTTGGGTTTCACGAGTAGATCTTTATGCGGAAGTGGGTGGTTTTTCTAGTGTAATGCTCAATCTTCTGTCTTGGGCTGGGTGCCTTCAGAAATAAACTCTGAGACAAGGATTGTGGCACGATGATTAGCTTGGGAGGTCACTTGAGGAAGCACTGATTGGAGAGTAGGGAAGACAAGGAAAGACATCAGATCACTGCTGTGGATGGCAAGACTCGATCCTATCTGGAGCCTGGGGGACAATGTGAAATATATCCCATGGCTCTCCCATCCAAGAGGTGACAGAGCCGCCATATTCACCACCAGTCACTCTGAGTTGTCAACAGAAGCTGCCCCCAGAGGTCCTGACCCCCAAGCATTACCAGTCTACCTCACCCCGACCCAGCAGGCTCCAGTGGCCAAGTCAGCCCCTGGCTTGTATCTGAAGCAGCAGCGACAGGATGAATGCAAGGGGCTATGGGCAAAGCACTGATAACGTCCACATACTTCCCACAGATGACGCCTGTCCCTTTGTGTACTTGCACTTTTCCTTTCAGTTCTGTGATGACCTGGGATGCGTTTTGTTACATAGCGATTTCCACTTGACAAAGCATTATCATTATATCATCTGTTGTAACACGAAGTAGGAGACAGTCTTCATAAATCCACTTTTCTTAAATATGTTTTGTGGGTTTGGTGTAGACAAGCAAATTGAATTTAGCTGAGGATGCCCATTTGAGGACTCTGCCACTGAATTTCATCACAATCCACAAAAACATAAAGAGACTGGACACAGGTAGGCCTGGAATATAAATGATCGATATTTCCCGGCTGCAAAATGAAGAGAGAATTGCATGGTCGTGGCCTTCAGAAGCTGCCAGGCTTTGTGTTCTTCACACTGCTTTGCTATTGCCTTATTTCCATGACTTGGAAAACGTCGCTTTGGCCAATATCTGTGCCATTTGAGATAAATAGATGTATTTTATTGGCAATATCAATCCCAATATGTCATGTCTGAGCTGCTTTTGAGTTCATAGAGATAGCCATCGTTTCTGTAATCAGCAATACACAATTTTTTGATAACTTGTTACGAGAAGATAAATATTTTAACTGGCTATCTGAAAAGAAGCTCCTATACATGCTGGAAAATTGATTTTTTTTTTTTTTAGATCTGATTCAACAGAGATGAAGTGAACTGTTCTCTTAAGCTGATGAGATAACCATCACAGCATGTGCACTGTGTTCATGGTCGGCCAGGCAACTCTTTTTCTACTTCTTTAAAACAAATTTTAATGTATATCATCACTGGTTGAAATGCTTCCTTCTACCTTAAAAAAAAAAGATTCTCCTATGATAACTACTAGGACCCATGCTTTGGAAAGCTGCTGAATGAAGCACGCTCTCGATCAGAAACTACCTAGATGGTCAGAGAGACTTTTCAGGTGTGTGTAGTCAGGTGGATTGGGTATTCTTTATTCACGGATTAACTGAATTTGGTTTGAGAGGCAAGCGGCTTGTGCCCGGGGTAGATGTAGAAGGAGGGCCTGATTTTTTTTGTTTTTAATTTTAAAATGGTTTAGAAAAAAGGACCACCATGGTCCATGACGCTCGATGCAGAGATACTTTCCCATTAACGACCTTTATTCACACTCATTCATTTTGCAGAAGGGCAGGGCATGAATTGGCCCACAGAGTGCGGGAGGAGAATCCATTTCCAATGTTACATCTTCACCCTCAGAGAGAGAACGGTTTGCATATGTGTGTTATCATCTCTCTTTTTTTGGCAACTCTCTTACTCCCGGCTGCAGACGTTTGTCTGGGATTATCTTCTCTTGTCCTTGAAAGGAGGAAAATACCTTACTCTTTTCATACCCTTGGAGCAGTGCGTGGCACCTAATAAGTCTTCAGAATTCTTGTTAGGTCAGTGAATAAGTTGTTATTAAAATATAATGCAGCCTGGAAATCGGAAATGGCCTCAAATTCTAAAAGATGGAAAATAATGCAGTTTAATGGACATGTGAAGTCCTAAGGGGGAAATGCAATACAGAACACATTATAGGGTTTCTACAGCAGATGAGACACTGCTTAAGTCAGTGTGTGGGTTGGTCAAGTCCCTCCCGGCCAGAACTCAGGACCCACTTTTGTTACTTGAAAACTACTGGTGTCTCAGATACTTTCGATAAGACATTTGGTTCTTACCAGGAAGGGACGGTTTCCTTCACATTTAAGTTTGTTCTCATACAGTTACATGAAAACACGAGGTAACAACTTACTTGTCTTGCTTGCCGATTACAAACCAACTGGGGGCTGGGATCTCACCAAGACAATCGCTCTTATGAAGGTGTTCATTTTGATTGAGTTAAATATTGGCCTGGAGAGTGCATGACCCCCACTCAATTTTAGAGCAAGCGTTTCTGTTAGTTTTTCAGGTTCATGTGTAGCCCCCACTGATAACCAGGTAAGATTTTATTCACACTGTGTTCTCAAGAATCAGCCCTCAGGGAACACAGCTCTGTACCTCCATGCATAAGGAAGGCCATGTAGACGAGGAAAGGGCCATTCCACAGGTAAGTACACACTTGAAAAGGCAATATTTATATGGATATTCGGAAAAATGAGAGCAACACGCTCACTTAATGAAAACCAGCGAACAGTTAGGGAAAAATTCGTCTAATATTGTTCTGCTACACTGTTGGTGCATAAGCACGGATGCGTGCTCCCTGCGGTGAATGGTTATACAGAGTCCCACAGTCCCGTTTTTTGTTGTATTGAGATTACGTTGAGTGAGAAATAGAAGGGAGGGACACAAATGGACCCCAGGTGTCACCCTGACCCCAGGCATTTGAATTATAATGTCTTCAACTCCTCATCCATTTGTCCTCACTATTTGCCCTCCATCAACAAGTAGTCTTTCTTTAGCGAGACCGCAAGAACAGAGAAAGGTCTGTCTCCGACCACATTCCTTCAACCTGAAGTGACATTGTCAATGTAAAGGACAATTATATGTACTTAAAGGTTTAAACGGGCTGAGATGTTTTTTGAAAGCTGAAACACTGAATGTTTTATGTCGGTGTACTTGATCTAACCTATAATTCTTTGTAAAGCAGCATTCCGTTGTGAAAGCATGTAGCAAGGTTGTCAATAAATCAAATGAAGATTATGTGGATTTAACAGGCTTCACGGACACACAGAAAAACAACCGTGTTAGAAGTTTAGACCAAATGATAGTGTGTGTTTTGCTTACACTCTCTACAAATAAATTAAATTTTGATTTGTATTTATTTTTCCAAATTAGTGGAATCTGCTAGAACTGTCAAGGATTACGAAGGTGTGCCAGAGTTCGGGCTGAGAAGAACTTATTTGGATTCTGAGACTATGTTCCCGCAAGGACTTTTATTCCACACTTTGTTCTACGAAACTTAAACGGAAACAACTTCTCAGGGTGAACAGCACAATTTGGCTACGTATCTTTATCCTAAGTTCCCTCTTGTCTCTCTTGGTACTATGTTTCAATCGCTTCTGCCCTTTGCATAAAATGTTCCAACTTTTATATGGTAAATTGTAGTTATCATTGAGTAAATACATTCGTGTGGGCACTAGACACAAGGACTAACTTTTTGTACGAAAACTTACAGTTGACCCTTGAACAGGGGTTTGAACTGCATGGGTCCACTTCTATGCAGACTTTTCCCCATAAATACAGTCCAGTCCTGCAAGTGTATTTTTCCTTCTTTATGACTTTTTCTAGTAACATCTTTTCTCTACCTTTATTGTAAGAATACAGCTAATCCATACAACATTCAAGATATGTGTTGGCCACCTGTTTGTGTTATCATTAAGGTTCCCAGTCCACAGTAGGCTACGAGGAGTTAAGTTTTGGGGGAACCAAAGTTACATGTGGATTTGTGACTAACCCCGAACCCCCGCACTGTTCAAGGGTCAACGTACGTGGTACCGTTCTTACAAAAATACTCCTAAATTGGCATTTCGTGTTAGGGAAGCCCTTTAATGGCTACGAAGGACATGCACGTCACTTCATATGCTTCAGTTGGAGCTGGAAGGCATTCTCAAAACTTGAGTGACATTTTGACTAATACCACTGTTCTTTGCCCTGAGTCCTTGTGAGTAATTGGTGTCTCGTTACCCTCTCTACCGTTTCAAAACTACAGTTGTACCAGGAGTGACACAGCCGTGAGTTCCGTGGGTTTTCTATGTGCCTCATGCACCCCAGAAGAGGTGCTGAGAAAGCCAGCAACCCAGGAACACCAAGGGGCTGAGGCCCCCCCCAAATAAAAAAAATTGAAAGAGCCCCACAAAAACCCTGCTCTCTATAGACAAAGGACGAGGAAAGGGGCAGACTGGCAAGGCAGAAAACTTTTAGACAAAAACCACCCTATTCTAGACCGACACCCCAGGAAACACGCAGCCGTATCTGCATCCCCGTAGTAAAGGTTAAAAGGGGATTCTAGACTGCCACCCTCACCTGGCCATTATGACACAGCTGCTCTGTGCTGGGGTCCTACCAGAGAAGCCTGAGTCGGGGGCCGGACTTCCTCCCATCTGTAGCAGCTGGTAAGGTGCCACCTCTACAGGACTAGTGGAGACCATGAGGGGAGCGGTAATGAGGTGCCCCTCGCCCCCAGGTGGCCACAGAGGCTTGGTGGGGAACGTGGACTCCCCCACCGTGGCGGTATTGAGGCACCACATCTCCTTCCCCTGCCACGGAGTGTCACGGGACACCTGCCAAGACAGAGATGTAAACACGATCTAGAATCTCCTTACTTAACACCCCAAACGTCCAGGATTTAAGTGAACATCACTCATCATACTGCAAACCAGGGAAATGCCAACATGAGTGAGAAAAGACACCAACAGATGTCAATAATGGGACGACACAGGTGTCGGGATTGCCTGAAAAGGATTTAAAACCAGCTCGAGACATCAGAAAGTGCCAGCAAAGAAACGGAAGGTACGAAGGAGAACCAAACGGAAATTTCAGAATTGAGAAGTGTGATAGAGTAAGAGACTTACCGGACGCACATTCCCATGGCAAAGCCGGCTTCTACGCCATCGTTTCTTCAGTTAAGGAGTACAACGCAACATTCTGAGTTTGAGAGGCGTTCGGTCATTTCAGTATCCAACTGTGATCTTTAGTAATTTATTGTCAGTTACTTTTTGTATGCCCAAGACCTGAACTGTCTGCCTGTGTCACCACCACCGAGCCCTATTACCAAGATTCCGTCTCGCTCCCACCTGCTCTCACCCTCTCCCGGTGCCCGCACCTTCGCTAATCAGGTTCGACGATTCACCAACCGGTGGAGGGGTGCGGAGGGGTCAGCCCCACCCTGGCTGTGGCACCCCCACCTTACCAGCATCCAAACACCCCGCGCTTGGAAAAACACACCTTTGCCAAGTCCTTCTGAGTGTATTTTTCTGGGACTCCATAAAGTTTTTATGTAAACATGAGCAAAAGAACTATTACATCGTGATCAGTCCAGAAGGCCAAGAATAATACAAAAACAACCACCACCACCAAGGGTGGAAACAACCATCGTGTGGGGGCGCAGGAAACAACGAATGTACAGCAAGCAGCTATATTGACCTACTGGAAAAGAAATGCCTGGGACGTTTTCTCCCTGTAAACTTGGGTTTTGATGAAAAGTTTGGATGGAGAGTAGGGTGTGTCCTCTATGGCAGGAGAAAAGACTGATACTCCGTGTCTTTATGAAATCGCCACAATGTGTGTTACTCTGATCCTACCGGATTTGAAGAGCTCCATGAGTTAGGCAGGAATATGTCATGAAAATGCACAGCTTTTTTTTTTTTTTAAGTGTATTTATTTATTTTGAAAGAAAGAGAGCGCTCCAGTGGGGGAGGGACAGAGAGAGAGGGAGAGAGAATCCCAAGCAGGCCCCTCCCAGTCAGCACAACTGGCACCTGGTTGGCTCAGTCAGTTAGGCCTCCGACTCTTGACTTCGGCTCAGGTCACGATCTCTCAGTCGGTGAGTTTGAGCCCCGGGTCGGGCTCTGTGCTGACAGCTTGGAGCCTGGAGCTGCTTCAGATTCTGTGTCTCCCTCTCTCTCTCTCTGCCCTCCCCGTCTCATGCTCTCTCTCTCTCTCTCTCAAAAATAAATAAACATTAAAAAAGTTAAGATTTTGTTAACTTAGGTCTGTAAATAAGAATAATTTATTTCCCTGTTCCATTACATTGAAGCTTTACCGGTACCATGGATATACAGTGAATATTAAGTTCAGAAAAATGATACGAGCCTTACCCTTCTTGGCGAAGTTTGATAGCGGAGGGTGGAATCTGGCAATATGACATCGAAGGGGATGCATTTACAATTTACGGAAAAGACGACTTCAGGAAGGATTATTCTTCAAGTACCCGTTCTCTCATGCCATACGTTCCTTACATGCGGTTGGAGGAGGTCACGGAGAGGGCGCGATCAGAGCTGGCCCCTGACCCCGGGAGGCTCCTACCCCCCGGCCCTGTCCCTGGAATGTGCACCCTGCCCACCCTTCCCAAAGCCGGGGGCCGCTTTCAAGGACACAGCCTTGAGAGAGCCACACGGTGGGAGACCATCCGGATGGTACACATGCCTGGGACCGGTTAAGGCCTCTGTATACACCGTTATGATTCCGGCAGGTGCGGGCATCAGGACAGGTCCGCAGGGCAGTTCCCTTGCTTAGGACACCTGCCCCCATCTGGAGCGCCTCCCTCTTTCTCTGGTGTCTCCCTGACCTCTGTGCCAGGCTGGTTTCAGATGCTCCCTGGGGACCTGGAGGTTGGACACCAGCGTAGCTAAGCCCCTTATTTTAGGCACCTTCCTTTGCACGGAATTACAAAGATATGTGCTATTGTGCGTCCGGAATAACCACAGGAGAGTTATTTATGAGATGTCGGAGTTTCTGGATCATTTAAGACACATTTTTCTTTTTTTTTTTCTTTTTTAGCGTTGTGTGGAAACCAAATCTGCTTTTAAAGACAGCCCCTGACGGAGGGGGTTTCTGGGGAACAGTGCTTCATCTTTTTCATTGACAGGGTTTGGTTACTTTATGTCTTTCTGTTTGCTCACGTCGACCTTGTTATTTTTAGTTTCCAAGAAAACAAACAGCGGCAAATCCTTGCGCAGGTGAGTCAGTGCGTCCTGTGCTTTCAGAGGCATTCAGGAGGAGAGGGCCAGTGGGGCAGGGGTGTGGGGTGTGGGGGCTGGTGCAGGAGTAGGGGGGGATGCTGGGGGCTGGGACCATGGGGCAGGGACGGTGGGGGAGGGCCGTGGGGGCAGGGTTTGGTGGGGGCAGGGGTAGGTGGGGGGCACCGGTAGGTGGAGGGTGGTGCGGGCGGGGACGGTGGGGCAGGGGCAGTGGGGGGTGGGGGCAGTGTTTGGTGGGGGGCTGGTGCAGGGGTGGGTGGGGGGTGGTGGGGGCCGCGGCCATGGGACAGGGGCAGTGGGCGGTGGGGGAGGGCCGTGGGGGCAGGGTTTGGTGGGGGCAGGGGTAGGTGGGGGGCACCGGTAGGTGGAGGGTGGTGCGGGCGGGGACGGTGGGGCAGGGGCAGTGGGGGGTGGGGGCAGTGTTTGGTGGGGGGCTGGTGCAGGGGTGGGTGGGGGGTGGTGGGGGCCGCGGCCATGGGACAGGGGCAGTGGGCGGTGGGGGAGGGCCGTGGGGGCAGGGGTAGGTGGCCTGGCCGGTGAGGCAGCTCCCCGAGCCTAGGAGCCTAGCCTCCGAGGGCCCAGGTTCAGCAGGTGGCAGCCCGAGGGCATGGTACCCTCAACCTGTCTTAGTCCTAGTGTGATGGGGACTGCAGGGCCGAGGCGAGCGGGGAGCTCGGCTCAGGAAAGCCACCCACGGGTCTGCCCCTCGTGTCCCAGACTGCCCAGAGTGCACCCTGCGGCTTCGGGGAGGGCGGGCGCCCCGCACGCACCCCGCCCGCAGGGGGCCCTTCCCGGAGCTCCGCTGGGGCTCCCAGAGGGACGGGGCGGGACCCCTTCCTGCACGGGCGGCACACACCCGTCTCTCCCGGGCTTGCACTCGCACTCTGACAGGTGACTGCCCTTCCTCACGTTCAGAGAGGCCGCGGCAGCTCCACGGCCCCCGCGGGTGCGGACCCCAGCCCGGCGGTGCCAGCGGCAGCCGATGCGCACGGGCGTGCTCTCCAGGCGTATGGGTGCCCAGCGCGGGCGTTTCTCCCCTCTGGCTCCACGCGGCCCTGCCCCTCGGCTTCAGTCCTGTTCTGCTCCCTCCGGTCCTCCTTTCCAACCCCCCCGCCCCTGTTCTCTCCTCCCCCCCCCCCCAGCGGCCCCCTGTGCCGGCCCGTGCCAGCCTCAGCCCTGGCGTGGCGGCCAGCGGGGACCCCCTCGCTGGCACCACTGGGGGGTGGGGTGCAGGAGGCGTCCTCAGGCCTCCCCGCTCTGACGTTTGTCTTCCTCTCAGTGGTGGGCGGGGACAGCAGGTGCACCGTGGCGACCCCCAGTCCGGGCTTCACGGGGAGGGCCCGCTCTCGGTCCTGGGACGCTTTCATGGGCACAGGGTCAGACAGATGGCAAACATTTGTTCCCCTTTCCTAGGGAATGACACATCACGTCCCGCGCACGGAGCTCGCAGCGCCCCTTAGGGTAGGTTCTGTGTCCGCGTCCCCGGGGCTGGGGCATCTGACCGCTGGGTTCGTGGCCCAGGAGCCCACCTGCCGCGTGGGTCTGAACGGAGCTCTGAGCCCCGGGTTGGCCGGGCCCCGCTCCCGCTCTTTCCTCTTGCCTGAGCCAGCGAAGCAGCCAGGCGCCCAGGGGCGCTGCTTCTGCAGGTGGACCCCGAGGCCAAGGCCGTGGGCAGAACAGCGGCCCGCGCGGTCTGCAGCCAACCCGCCGCGACCCCCGGGGCCCCGCAGGAGAACGAAAGGAGCCATCGATAAGCCATCGATGAGGTTTGGGCTTGGCAAAACCCAACTTTGGTGAGGCTGCAAAGCCGGTTACAACGCCGTGTTCTTGATGAATGTGTACGGACTTGTGCCTTGGACTTGATTCGCGGGCGCGCGCGCGCACACACAGGGGGAGAGAGAGAGAGAGATTTTCTGGATATTAGGAAGTACATACTCAAAAATTTTCTAGAAAGGACAAACTATCACCTAAAATAACCGCAGCTAATTCACGATCCCAGGAGCAGTGTGAGAATTCTGGACACTGTCTTCCTGTCCACCTGTGTTGGTCTTTTAAATCTTCCCGTTGATGTGGGTGCCAAGTGAGGAGTCAGAATTAGCAGATTTCACGTGCTTTTTGGTAATTTGGCATTTGGGTATCCTGTGTTGTGAAGTGTCATTTAAATCATATGTGCCTTTTTACAAGGGATTACCTTAAATTTTTTTTAATGTTTATTTACTTTTGAGAAAGAGCGAGATAGAGGGCTAGTGGGGCAGGGGCAGAGAGAGAGGGAGACACAGAATCGGAAGCAGGCTCCAGGCTCCAAGCCGTCAGCCCAGAGCCCGACGCGGGGCTTGAACCCACGGACCGTGAGATCGTGACCTGAGCCGGTCAGATGTCTTTTTTTGAAATATTGACACATAACCTTATTTCTTCATCACAGATGCCATTTCTTTTGTTGGTTACGTGAGTGGCAAATAAAATTTACTACCTCTAATAAAATAATTTTTAAAATTTAAAGGAAGTAGAAACCCAGAATTCAAATGTCAGGAGTTATAAAAAAGAAGAGAGTATCTCTTCTATGCTACCGACACTGCAAAGACAATAAGACATTATTATGGACAGTTGATGCAGGTAATTTTAAAAAATTTAATGGGGGCACCTGGGTGGCTCAGTCGGCTAAGCACCGACTCTTGGTTTTGGCTCAGGTCACGATCTCTTGGTTGTGAGATCGTGCCCCACGTCGGGATCTACGCTGGGTGTGGACCCTGCTTGGGATTCTCTCTCTCCCTCTCTGTCTGCCCCTCCCCTGCTCGCATGTGCTCTCTCACTCGCTCAAAACAAATAAAGAAACTTTAAAAAAATTTTAATGACATAGAGAAATTTCTAGGAAAATATAACATTCAAAACAGGTTCAAGAAAAGAATCGAAAATCTGAAAAACTATATAAAAATTAACAAAAGTGAATCAGAAGTCAAAACCTGCATCCCCAAAACTTACTTCCAGGCCCGGATAGTTACTTCCATTCGTGACTTCTCCTGAATGGTCAGGGAAGATATCATTCCAAGTTATACGAGATATTTGAGATAGTAAGAAAAATGAGGAGAAATCCTCAATTTTATGCAGTTGCAGTGACAATGATACCAAAATTACTTAAGGACAATACGAGAAGGCAAAATTAAAGAATAAATGAACAGATATATCTATGCAACAATGCTAAGGAAAATGCTGACTAAATCCAGAATATAGACAAAAAAACCCCAGTAATGTATCATGACCAAATTATGTTCATCCTAAAGTTCAAAATTAATGTAACATTAAATAACCAATTGCTATAACCCACCCTATCAACAGAGGCAAATATATATATACATTATAGGGGCGCCTGGGTGGCGCAGTCGGTTAAGCGTCCGACTTCAGCCAGGTCACGATCTCGCGGTCCGTGAGTTCGAGCCCCGCGTCGGGCTCTGGGCTGATGGCTCAGAGCCTGGAGCCTGTTTCCGGTTCTGTGTCTCCCTCTCTCTCTGCCCCTCCCCCGTTCATGCTCTGTCTCTCTCTGTCCCAAAAATAAATAAACGTTGAAAAAAAAAAAAAAGTAATGTTTATATATACATTATATATATGATGTATATATACATATATACAATATTATGTATATATACATTATATATAATGTATATATACATATATACATATATACATTATATATACACATATATACACATTATATAATGTATATATACATATAATGTATATATACATATAATGTATATATACATATATACAATATTACGTATATATACATTATATATAATGTATATATACGTATATACATATATATATACACATATATACATATATTATGTGCATCTATATAAAGCCTTGTAAAATGTTGTGAATTCTGAATTTGATTGCTTCCTTCTGGTGAGATGTATCTTGTTGCTTCGACCTGTGTTTTCTGTATATGAGAGTCGGGTGTAATGGCTTTGTTAGATTCATTTTCACTGCTTTGACACAGACTTCGTCTGTGATGTTGGACACTTAACATTGCATTACACCAGGAGACTCCCAAATGCACATTAGCTTATATTTGATCATTTGGTTAATGGTGTGGGGAGAAGACATTTGCCACTCACAAGATCGTGACTCACTGCAAGATCGTGACCTGAACCGAGACCAAGGGTCGGACGCTTAACCGACTGAGCCACTCACGCACCCCAAATTTAAAGCTATTTTATCTCCTTTATGAATATTCCTGTCATTCTCGAGTTACCCTTGCCAGTTATTATTAATAGTTTTCTCTTTAAAGTCTGTTTTTTATGTTAAAATAGCCACATAAACTGTATTTGATAGTGTTTGCTTTATAAGTTTCTTTGCCTATCTTTTAGTTTCAGTCTTTCCACATTCTTCTTTTTAGGTAATGTTTTTGTAAATGGAATATTGCCGGATAGGTATATCAATTCTGGCAATCTTTTTTTTTTTTAATGTTTACTTATTTTGGGGGAGAGTGTGTGAGTGTGGGAGGGGCAGAGAGAGAGAGAGAGAGAGGGAGAGAGAGAGAGAGAGAGAGAGAGAATCCCAAGCAGGCTCCATGCTGTCAGTGCAGAGCCCGAGGCGGGGCTCGAACTCACAAACTGTGAGATCGTGACCTGAGCCAAAGTCGGATGCTCAACTCTGCGCTCTAGCTCATGAACCGTGAGATCATGACCCAAGACGAAACCAAGAGTCGGACGCTTAACCCACGGAGCCGCCCAGGCATCCCACTTGTTTTTCTTTTTAATGTAGCATTTTATCTACTGACACCTAATCGTTTGTTCTGCTTTAACCTGTCACTCGATTTGTGCTTCTGTTTGTCCTACTGGTTCTAGGATTTCTAAATTTCCCTTCTGTTTTGTCAACTCCTAGAGAATTCCTAATCTCATTTTTTCCCTTCCTTAGTTTAGATGCCTATGTTATGTTTCCCTTCTTCTGGTGAGTAATCCAGAAATTAGAACACATTTACTTAACTGATGAAAATAGAAGGTTATTCAGTCTTTTCCACCCTCCCTTCCTTCCGAGAACTAGGGAACGTTCGGACGGCACAGGGTCATCGGTGTCAGTCACCCTTGCCCTGTTCCCCGTACTTCCTCCCCTCCCTCACCGTCCACCCCCGCCCCCCAGGACCCACTCTGAGAACCTGGGTCCAAGAAGCCCCTGCCAAGTGAAAGGAAGTGAAATGGAAGATCCCATTTCACTGCCCGTGGCTTCTCCGATCGAAGTTGAGAAGCTGTCTGTCAACTGCTTTCTCACCCTTTTGAAGGTAATCGTTTTCTTTTGGCTATCTGAAGATTTTCTCTTTGTGCGTGCTCATCTGTAATTTTACAAACATCGGTCTAGCAGGAGATATATTTTCATTGGCGTGATATTTGATGTACGTTGCCCTCTTGCACACACGTGTGGCTCATGTCTCTCGGCACGCCTTTTCAGGTGCTGCCACTGTCCATTCTCTCCTTGTCTTTTTCTCGGATGCTGAGGACGTGTGTTAACTTTCCATTCTCCGAGTCGTTCACTGGTATCTCTCTCATCGGCTTAAGAAATTCCTCCTGTGCAACAATCTGGACCATTTCTTTTGACCTTTCAGCTCATTTATATTCTCCTCAGGTATTTCTTCCTGGCTGTTAAAAGACATTCATTGATTTCTTTATTTTGGTCATTGCTATTTTCATTTCAAGAAGGTTTATTTGGTTCTTTTATCACACTTTCTATAGTTTCTGAGCACCTGGAGGTATTTTCAATCTTGCATTTCTTTGAAACCAGGAAACGTAATTGTTTTTTTTTTAATTTTTTTTTTAACGTTTATTTATTTTTGACAGAGAGAGAGAGAGAGAGAGACAGAGCATGAGCGGGGGAGGGGCAGAGAGAGAGGGAGACACAGAATCGGAAGCGGGCTCCAGGCTCCGAGCGGTCAGCACAGAGCCTGACGCGGGGCTCGAACTCACGAACCGCGAGATCATGACCTGAGCCGAAGACGGACGCTCAACCGACTGAGCCACTCAGGCGCCCCCATCATTGTTTTTAAATGTGTGTATATTGATACTTACCGTATCTGAAGTTTTCTCATGGTACGGTTCTGCATGTGTACTCATTTTTAGCTATTTTAAAACTTGTGGTCTTAAGAATTATTTATTTATTTACTTTGAGAGCAAGAGAGCAAGAGAGCAGGGGAGGGGCGGAGAGAGAGGGAGAGGGAGACAGAATCTGAAGCAGGCTCCATGCCGTCAGCACAGAACCCAGGGTGGGCCCCAAACCCACGAACGGTGAGATCATGACCTGAGGTGAAGCGAAGTCAGACACCGAACCGACCGAGCCACCCAGGCGCCCCTGGCGTGTGGTCTTTGAAAACTGTCTGTGAGTGTTCGTCGAGGCGAGGATAAGTGTGTTTCTCCAGAGGAGATTCGCATTAATCTCCGCCAAGGGCTCTGGCGGTGACATTTCAGAACCTCAAATCCAACGAGGTCTCAGCTTGAAATTCTCTCTGCAGGATCCCTCTGCCAAGCCACACCTCAGTGGCCGGGTTTTGTCTTGTTTCTTCTCCTTTTCTTTCCGCCCTGGTCCTCTTGATGCCAAAGCACCTTTCCTGGGATCCCCTGGGGAGATAAGAATTACTGTGGGTTTTCATTTGCCTCAAGGGTTTCCCTTATGGCCCCCCCGCCCGCGCCGTGGAGCAGGGTCTGTCAGTAAGGCCCCTGCCCTGGGCAGGCCCTGAGCCTTGACTTGCGCAGTCCCTGCTCTAGCACGGTGTCAGAGCGGATGCCACACAGCCACCACTATCTGCAAACGATCCCCGGGTACAAGCACGTGTTCCTGTGCTGGGCTTGCCCTTGGATCGTCTCTTCCCGTCTTTCCGACCGTTTCGTATTTTGCGGGCCCTTCAGAAGTACTCTGTCCAAGGGCACCTGGGTGGCTCAGTTAGTTAAGTGTCCGACTCCTGGTTTCAGTTCAGGTCTTGCTCTCATGGTCTCGTGAGTTCAAGCCCCGCTTTGGACCCCACGCTGACAGCGTGCAGCCTGCTTGGGGTCCTCTCACCCTCTCTCTCTGTCCCTCCCCCACTTGCGCTCTCTCTCGGTCTCTGTCTCTCTCAAAATAAACAAACTTTAAAAGACAGTCTTTTGTCCGGCATGGTTACTTCTTACGAGACGGAATGACCGAGCTCATCAGAGTCGGAAACGGAGTCTCCCCTTCTGCCTTGCAGAAAAGGAAAACCTTGCCCACACGCGTATTTATCAGATACTCTCTCCACGTGAAAACTACAGAAGGGGCGTCAGAACGTGGGACACGACCTTCAGAAATAGTCATTAACGACCGCCTGTTGTAAAAGCCATTGTACCAGATGGAACGCGCCACTCCGATCTGTTCTGCCACCAGGAATGCCTGGGACGCCGCCTGGCGCTTCTGAGCGTGTCCCTCCCGTGGAACTGACCACACACTGAATCACTGTGGGGTGCCAGCTTTTCTTTGTTGTTTAGCATTTTTAAGTCTCAGGGCCTTCCAGCCATTATCTAGCTGTATATTCCTCAGAACCCCTAGGCTGTTTATTATGTGTGTTACTGAAATAAAAGTGGGATTTGCTCATATCTATCTATCTATCTATCTATCATCTATCTATTTTTACACGTTCAACATGTGTGTTGGTTTAAACTCTATAAAAGACATGATGGGGCTCCTGGGTGGCTCAGACTTCAGCTCAGGCCATGATGTCACGGTCTGTGAGTTCAAGCCCCGCATGGGACTCTGTGCTGACAGCTCGGAGCCCGGAGCCTGCTTCGGATTCTGTGTCTCCTTCTCTCTCTGCCCCTCCCCCACTCATGCTCTCACTCTCTCTTGCTCTTTCAAAAATAAATAAAACATTAAAAAATTAAAATAAAACAAACTCTATAAGACATGATGTATTCAATTTTTCTTTCTGGGACTTAGGGAGACATCGCTTCCTAATTGGACCGTGTCCCCCAGGGTGACGTTCATACGGAGGGTGGGCCTCTCTTGCTCTGTGGGTGGGAGATCTACAGATTTGTTCTTGGGAGCCTGACCCTATCACAGGCTCCCTTCACCTCGTAACCGTGGCTTCAAGATGCACAAATATAGGCAGCGAGGCTCACAGCCAGGAGTTCTGCCCTAGTATTGGGGGTACATTGTAGTCGAAGCCATAAATGTTCGGCACCGTACGGACACATAGTAAATATCAAATTATAATGATGATAATAAAGTAACATTTTCCTACTGAATTAAACTTTCTAGCTTAGTCACAATTTTGATACCTAATGAAAACTCTAAGGGTGGAGTCCACCTTCCTGCCCTCGTAATCGCACTAAATTGAATAGAATTGGATTTTTATGCGAACTGAGGCTACTAGGGGCTTCGTGTCTCAATTAAATCATATTCCATCCAAAGGAGATACATACGTGAGCCTGTTTCCTTACGATGCATCCTTTGGGTTAAGAGCCACAGCGGGTTCATGTCAACTCGAGATCTTCTTCCCGGGGCGCTGTTTCCTTGAGATCAGAGACTTGTAGCTCTGGGACAGAACTCGTCACTTCCTTTTCTAACGTTTTGTGTGGTGGAAATCCTGTTTTTTCCTGACTTTGTTCCCCTACCCCTTCTCTTGGTTGACACAGTCCTCATCCATCAAGACACTGTGTGCAGAAGTTAACCTCAGTAGCACGTGTCGGGGGAGGGGACAGGGTTTCAAGAGGGTGGGGCCCATTGTCTCCAGGACTCCGAGATGTGTGAACGCCTTCGATGGGCCTAACCATCACACCTTAAACTATGGTCTTCCGATTTTGAAATGTATTGAAGCATACTAAAAACTACAAATGGATTTTCTGTGGGGGAAATAATCGTCTATGAAATGACTGTAGAAGGAGAAACATGGAACACGGAAAAGGCCCTTTGTGACATCACTGCACTCTGACACTCCTATATGGTGATGTTTGAATCGCCTTTCTAAAGGTCACATGAGGAGAAGACTCCAAAAACACACAGGTGCTTGGGACTTTGAAACCGAAAACTTCTGGCAAACACAAGCCTGTCTGCGGGTGTGGCCTGAAAGCAGATATAAAAATACGTTGCTGGGAGATAATTCTCCATAGACCTGGTGTTTCTGCATATCTTCTAAGTATTGAGAGCTTTGTTCAAGAACGTTCTCACAACAGGCAGCCTTGGGAAGGTGACAATAGTCTCTCTCTAGAGACATCGCTGCGGGCAGACATTCCAGGGCAATGAAGCCAGACATATCGGCTGCCCTCCCCGGAGAAGCCTTGGCGGTCAAGGGGCGGGAGGAACCGTTGCGGACACGGAGCTCATGTGGTCCACGTGGCCGCCGAGGCCCTTTGCTTCCTGACCAGCCACGTGTGCGGAGGTGAGACCCGCAACGTAGCGGCCGCCTGCTCGGAGGGGCTGCCTGACCCCCGGGCACGTCCCCAATTCATCTCAAAAGAAAGAGGTCATAAATATTTGAATGGAAATTCCCGCAACTTTCTCATTTAGCCGTGGACTAAAATGTTCAGGTGCTTATAAAAGTCAGAAAACACCTTATTTTGCAATAAGACACATGATAATAGGTGCCTACTGCCTGTTTTCATCTCTAACGACCATAGAAAATGTAATTATCCCCAGCACTTCCTTGAAACCAGACTCCGAAGTGCATTTTGAGAACCTGCTGTGTTTCGACAGGTCCCGGACCATCTCACCGTCTGAATAAAAGGAGAGGCGTCGGGGGGGAGGCCCGAAAGTGTTCTGGACGGAGCGGTGTGGACACTGGCAACCCGCTGCCGGATTGATCGGTACCGTCGCCACGGGGCGTGGCCGGGTCACCTTCGTCAAGGCGCTACACCCGAGAGCGTCACATTCAACTGTCATCACAGGTTTACCAACCTTCGGCCTCAAGACGTCCACCCTCCTTGTGACCTCCTCCACCATTTCTAGGCGTGAGCATTCGGGGGTCCTAAAATGGACCCGGACAGCAGGATTCTGGGGGGTTGGCGGGTCTCCCTTTATTAGACGTTAATTGGGACTCCAATCACTACCCAACTGGAGCTTCATTCATTTGGCCGCAGTCAAAGGTGTAAAAACAAATCAGGGAAGGGAATTATAGTCTTGAGCAGTGAGCTGTCTGAAAACAGTTGTGTGTAACATAACGGCCATCACATGACGGAACTTGAATGTGCTGCTTCCAAGGAAAGCCGTGTTTAGGCAAACTGTCACTAGTTGCCTTTTCTCCTGAAAGTCAACAAGTAGATAGCTGGTGTTTTTAAAGTGCTCTGTGCTGTGATACGATGGGGTCCATTTTTCCTTGTCGTGTGGAACCGAACAGCTGTATTTTATATTTTAATTTATTTTTTTACACTTTTTTTAAATGTTTATTTATGTTTGAGACACAGAGAGACGGAGCCCAAGCAGGGAAGGGACAGAGAGAGAGAGGGAGACACAGAATCCGAAGCAGGCTCCAGGCTCTGACCCGTCAGCACAGAGCCGGACGTGGGGCTTGAACTCACAAACCACGAGATCGTGACCTGAGTTGAAGTCGAACGCTTAACCAACTGAGCCCCCCAGATGCTCCATATTTTATTTTAAATGTTTTATTTATTTATTTTGAGAGAGAGAGAGAGAGAGAGAGAGAGAGAGAGAGAATCCCAAGCAGGCTCTGCACTGTCAGCACAGAGCCTGAAGTAGGGCTTGATCCCATGACCATGAGATCATGACCTGAGTTGAAACCAAGAGTCGGATGCTTAACAACTAAGCCACCCAAGTGCCCCAAGAACAGCCGTATTTTAATAACTCAGTTTCCAATTTTCAGAGACACAAGTTCCAATTTGCACGTTTCTAAATTTATTCCTGGCTTCACGAATGCTGGCCAATTTGTGAACATTTCACAATAATTGTGGTTGATTTCCCCGCTTCCCTCTGAAGACTTCACATTTGCCTGTACAATGAAGGGGACTGGAAATGATTTTCTGCTAAAGAAAAACGCTGTCAACGGAGTTTGCCATAAGCAATAGTTTTTTTCTTCTTTAAAGGTGTTCTGAAACAGGTAATTGGATTGAAATTTTATTTTCTTTTTAAAAAGCAAAATATATTGATCTGTAAAAGGTTGTGTTTTATTTAAAACATGTTCTTTAAAATCAGCACAATTCATGCTGTCTTACTATAAAAGGTAATTGGGCTCTTGGGAATTGCAAACCCAGAGACACAGTCTATTAGGGGACATTTGGAAATTGTATACTTTTCCTGGAAATGACAATATTTCTGAAAACATGCAGGGGCACTGGGCCATCAGAAGTTCTAGAACTGCCCGCAGCTGTCCTTTCTGCGTTCTTCCTGGTAGCAATCTCCTTGATTAGGAAGGTTGGTAGAAATGTCTGGGGAGAGAGTGGAGGGGGCAGACATGTGAAGGCAGAAAGAATGCAGCTTCCTGCCTTCAGCTGAGCTCCTTGTAGCTCAGAAGCCATCACGGTTAAAAGGCTGGTGTTATAGGCCTCCTCACCTCCACCCCTGACTTCTGCATGGTAATTTCTGAATTAAGATTTAATAAGGTGGGGTGCTTGGGGGGCTCAGTTGAGTAAGCGTCCGACTTCGGCCCGGGTCATGATCTCACGGTTCGTGGGATTGAGCCCTGCGTCAGGCTCTGTGCTCAGAGCCTAGAGCCTGCTTCAGATTCTGTGTGTGTGTCTTTCTCTCTGCCCTTCCCCCCTCACGCTCTATCTCTGTCTCTCAAAATAAATAAGTGTTTTTTTTTTTAAAAAAAAGATTTAACAAAGCACTCCCAGGTTGTTCTTTGCGTGTGTAGACCGGGTTGGATTAAATGACTATTTAATGAATTTTAAAGCTAGGAGCTCAGAACAAACGAATACGAATAAAATAAGTCCTCCTCCACAAAAAGAAGACAAAAAACTTGGCTCACATCTAATGTATTGAATTAAAAAAAATTTTTTTAATGTTTACTTATTTTTGAGGGAGAGAGAAGCAGAGGACGAGTGGAGGAGGGTCAGAGACAGAGAGGGAGACACAGAATCTGAAGCAGGCTCCAGGCTCTGAGCTGTCAGCACAGAGCCCGACGTGGGGCTCGAACCCATGAACCACGAGGTCATGACCTGAGCTTGAAGTCGGATGCTCGACCGACTGAGCCACCCGTGTGCCCCTCTAATGTATTGAACTTAAAGCTTGTAGGATTCGTTTTTAAAAACCAGGGTCGAGAGAGGGAATTCAATTAAGTTGGTACATAACACGTGGAAGCTGGAAGTTGGAGCATGTGTCTCCAGACTGGAGAGCCCAGGTCGTTCCCCCAAAACACGGGTCCAGCATGCTTCCCTCGTGCTCCAATTCCTGCCCGGTGTGCGAGCCCGTGGGCCTCGGAGCCGTTGCTGATGTGACATCCGCTCTGCCAGCCGAGGGGCTGCTGGACCCTGGCCTTGTGCTCATTCTGACGGTGTTCTTAATGTTTTTGGTCAGGTCTGCTCCAGGGGTGACCCGTGGCTGCTCAGCCAGACCGGCCTCGGGCGGGCAGAAGTCTCGAATCGCCTAACGGGTGAGAAATTACCCATCAGTAAAGTATGATGGAGAAAGGACCCAAGAGTTTGGTTCATTTGTGTTTAGATCGCATCTCTATTACATTTCCCAGTTGTGAGACCTTAGGCGAATTACCTACTGTAGCTGAGGCCCCATTGCGGCGATCGCAGGGCAATGTGCTCCAACACCCCCACCCTGATCCTGGCCACATCACACCGACTATTTGGGACTCCTGGGATTTTAAGGGATGCGACGTTTTCTCTCTGACAGTTGGGAGCTGTTGGCTGTCGCTGTCTCTGGGTTGCAGGCCCGACTTCTACAGAGAACTCATTAGTTTCAACAGTGTTGACCAAGCACCGCCTGTGTGGAGGGTACTGAGCACCGCTCTCAGTTCCAGGAGACGGGAGCAGGGTTACAAAAGAGTCAGGATCCTTGCTTCTGTTCTAGAGGGAGAGAGCCAAAAAACAGAAGTAGCAGCCTGCCAACCTACTGCCAGGGCCCCACGGTTGCAACGTCAGGACTTTGTCCCATCTTCGGACAGCAGGCTGGGTCTGCACCGTGGGGATTTCTCTTCCTGGGGGCTTATGGCAGCACGTGGCATGAAGAGAGCCCTCAAAGTCGTACCGTCCCCCTTTCAAAGACCTGTAGGAGAGCTTACCCTCTCGTCGCAAAACCCGGGACAGTGAGCCTGTCATGAACACTTCATACATTCTTACGTCATGGGTTCTGCGAATGTCTTTCTTGGTTCCGCACTTCACTTTGTTTCGGTGGTCGGGAATCTCAGAGCTGCCTCTGCGTGGCCCATTTTGCCCTATTACGAAGCGCCATGGGTCACTGATTTCCTTGAACCTACCACGGCACTTCGCCACCTTTTCTACTCCGATTTCCCTAGCACTTTGCTCTCCTCATTCATGTTCTTTATGTTACACGTATTACGACGTATCGTGAATCTCTTTTCCCGTCAACAGGGGCTATTGTGTCAGCTAGATATCGAGTGCGCATGGGAACATCAGCGAATCCAAAAGCGATGGTTTCAAGAAGCTAATGCAATTGGTTACATTAATCTGATTTCATCCATCATCATCTGATGATTGCGAGGGGGACGCTGGAGGTTGGTCCAGGGGCCCGCGAACGCCGGGGTTGAGTTTCCTGCACTTTTCCCGGTCTTTCCTCCTTGGGCATCTATGGTTACAGCCACAGGGAGCATTGAACCTGCTTCCAGACACGAAGGAGGAGAACAGACAGGACAGAAAGAATCACCAGTTGAGTCACGAGCCTGAGTGTTTTTAACGGGATTTCTCAGAGGCCCCAGCCGATGACTCACTCCCAGGTGACTGGCAAGAACTGTGACAGGACCATTTCTAGAGGACTTTCTGTCGGATTGTTTTACGGCAGACACATGGCCACCCAAATAAAATCAGTCTTCCGTTAGTTAAGAAGGAGGAAAGAAGGGATATGGAGAAGGGAAACCGCCGTCTCTGACACGGGTATGAATAAATAAACAAGCCCGGCTTTCCTCGTGCCATCTCAATGCTTCATAATAAAAAATTTAGCATTTACATAGCACTTTAAACCTTCTCAAGTGATTTCATATCTGTTTCCATAGTTTTATATTAGTTTGCTACATTTTTCTACTAAATCACTGGGAATATTTGTCACTTCCTATAAGAACCGGCATTTTCATTCCAATGATTAATGATGTGGTTTTATGTATTTCTCCTTGTTATTCATATAATTTCTTTAACCCAATTTCCTTCTGATAGTTTTTCCATTGCTAGGCTAGATATTAATTTGACAAAATTTGCTAAAGCCTCTTACGAACGCCATAGATCCCATTAGGAAGTCATTATTCAAGATACAAAACAGAATGCATCGTACAGACCTTTTAACAGAGTCGGTAAGCCGGAGGTGATGTCTGGGGGTTTTTGCTCCAAATGGGGGGGCGGGCCGCGATTACCTTGGCTGCCCACCACTTCGGGCAAGTGCCAGCACAATTTATCGCCAGGTAGAGAAGTACCTGTCACGGAAAACGGGCACCAAGTGAAAAAGGCAGGAGGGCACCCTTTTCCTTGATTTCTTTGGAACGAAGCCCTCGAGGCGGTATCCGCGTGTGTTTCTATTTCTTTCTCCCTGTCCTCTTGTCTCCCGCGCTTCTAACAGAACCGTCAGCAGGTGACGACTGCGGGAGAAACGTGAACACCCATCAGGCAGTTCCACCGCCTGTCCGTAGCTCTCACCCTCCCTGGGCGCCGGGTCTCGGCCGCGCCTCCCGGCGCGCTGTCCCCGTACTGTCCCCGTGGCTCGTCTGTGCAGGGGCTGTGCGTCCCCAGTTCGTGTGCCATATGTGACCTTCTTCAGAGGAGACGGCCACGGCAGACGCATCACCAGTGCCTGCCACTCCCACGACCTAAGTCCACGCTTCTCTCAACCTTAGACTCTCTTTCCAAGTCTGAAATACAACCGGTTGTTGTAGTTCTGTTGCATTTTTATGGCCTCTTTTACATAAAACGACTGGAGTTTTGACCCCCTACTTTCCTTGCAGCTCCACTTTGCGTGCGTTTTCCTCCCTCGGAAATGCTGCCTCGAAGATAATTCTTGTTTCCGTGAGTTTTGTATACGTATTAAAACCCTTAATGAATTAGTATGTGTATTTTGTGGGTGGTCTCACTTTTAGTACTGTATTTCACACACTAGGATATCGACTTCACTTTTACGGCAAAATTCACATTAAGAAAAGAGGGCCGGGAGTAGGTGGACCCTGTAGGGCAAGTGGGTGGGCCGTGGACCCAACCGACTGCTTAACGGGGCACCTGGCCTGGCTCCAGTCGGGCCTCAGAACTGGGTCAAGACAGCATTTAAAAAACAAAACACAGGGGCCCCTGGGTGGCTCAGCTGGTTAAGCCTCTGACCTCAGCTCAGGTCATGATCTCACAGTTCATGAGTTCGAGCCCCGAGCCGGGCTCTGTGCTGACAGCTCAGAGCCTGGAGCCTGCTTCGGATTCTGTGTCTCCCTACCTCTCTTTGCGCCGCTCTCCCGCTCCCCCAGGCTCCCCCGCCCACCATGCTCTGTCTCTCCCCAAAATAAAGAAATATTAAAAATATTTAAAACACAAGACCAAAACAAACCCATACCGCACCACGTGACTTTTCTCTCCTTCCAGATTAGAAACAACACACGTGGAACTGCAGGGTTGGTCTACTTCCAACGACTGGTCTCGTTCCTTCCCTTGGGAACGAGGCCCCAGCTGGGAGTCTTGCCCGCCTTTGCTGCACCAGCCTGGGAGACACAGAAACGAAGAACTCTTCCCAGTGCAATGGAACCAGCAGTCCTAGAGCAAAGCTGCAGATCTTGTCTATTCTACGACCTTAGACTTGGCGCACGTGACTTGGCTTTTCTTCCTCCCCACCCCCACCCCCAGTCTCAAGCAGACACAAGGGGCACTTGCCAGACGATCTCTGGTTTCCTGGGTCTCTGTCCCTCAGGCTAACCAGAGTCCGCCCGGATCGGAGTGAGCCTGGCAGGGGATTAAGAAGCGGGTGCCGGGCGACGACCCTGGCCAAGCCTTCGCCCGGGCAGGAAGTCCCCACCTTCTCCTTTGTACCCCACATTGCCCTGTTCATTTTTTCACAACACTCCGGTAATTCATCACATCTACCTGATTATGTTTGTCTGGGTTTATTGTGTTGCAGCGATTTTGGGGTCAGGAACTGTATTTTCTTCTCCACGTCACTTGGGCACGGTACGGGGCCAAGAATAATAGTCATTAACTGAACTAATTGGCGGTAGTTATTTACTTGTTAATATGATATTTGTTATTTGTGGTTATTGGTTAATATCATACTCCAGTGAGAACCAGAGATTGTAAAATGAATGCGATTCCACATAACAGAGGCCCCTTTCCTTTGTTCCGTGTTATTAGATGATGAACTTTGCTTGGTAAGATACACATTTTTCCCTGAAGTCTTCCTTTTCTCCTCAAATCACATTTGAGAGGAGGGTAGAATTGGAAATGCAATTTTTTTCTAATAACACGCTTCCTAACTTACGGGATTCGTGTGATCTCAGTAAGTAATGCCCCTCTTTTCCTCTATGATGTGGGATGAGTTAAAAGACAGTCAAAAGAGTCAGTTAGTTACAATTCAGCTGTCACCTTCATGCCTGGGGGTCTGCATTCGAGGTACAGTCATCCTGGGCTTGCAGCCACATGAGGCCAGCGTCAGAGTGCCATCCACACAGGCAACGGCAGGAGCCGGACAGAACCCTGGTGGCCTGCAGACATGCTGGGGCGCTGCTCTCAGAAGGGGTGCCGTCGACTCACCTACTGTCAGGTGATCTTCTGACTCTTAGCGCTCAACTCCTTCCTCCGCGCCACAGTCATGTCCCCCATCAGACGTGTTAAGTTGACATCCGACATTTTTCACTGAAATTTTAAATAGCTACAAAACACGTAATTTCGGGCATATTGGAACTGGTGACATCGTAATAATAAAATCGATACCGAACTTTTTAACATACATCCAGGAGCTTCTAAGTGCAGCGACTTTATGCTCACCATTATCTATTTAAAAATACATGAGCCGTTACGATGTTCTCGGGGTACAGCGAAGCATCAGACGTGTATGTTAGCACACGCATGGGTGTTCTTATATGTACCCATGCAGGTGTGTGTATATGTGTCCGAGCGAATTCTGCTTTAACACGGGGACATTTTTATATACTTTCATTTTTCCCTTGACTTAACACTTCAGTTCCACAGAATTTCATCCTAAGCTATGTTTCTGTTTGAAATGATCAATTACTACATAATATACACGTTTGTCCGTATAGAAATTCAGTGATTTCCTGTGACCATAGGACTTTAAGTAGCAATACTTGTCTTCGAACCCATGTATGTATTGATTTATTATTAATACGCAATTCATCAAAATATAAATACATTAGAAGTTTGATGAGCCTATGACAAAATATAAAGCGTTACCGGAAAACAGTCTTTTCATGAAACAGATGGAACTCTTTGCCAGTTAGTTTTATACATCTACTTTCTGTTGTCCTTAGCCAAGGTTCATATAAAGTCTATTCAATATTTTTTTCAATTTTCACAGATGCAAGACCTCGGATTCATTGCTCTCAACTCATGAATAAGAAGACAGAGTTGTGAGGAGTCCAGGATGGTGATGTTGCTTTTTTCTCAGAACTTTCGAAGATTCCAACATATCGTATTATCATCAGAATGTGTTGTTAACGATGCAAATCAGCTGACAGATGCATTACAATTTGGATTTATCGAAAACAAAGACTGAAATCTGGCTGTGACTTAGTGAAAAGAGGTATCACTCATTCATAAAAGTTGTTCCCTTTTTCAAAATCTGAAAGGTGTAGTTACGAAAAAGATGTTTTTCCCCAAGATTAATCAAACAACTGTTGTTGTTGTATGATGGTTAAAGGCACCTCATTTAATCCAAAAGTGTCTGCAGGGCTTGCAAACATCCAAATATTGGCCTGGCGGGCTGTTGTCCTGAGGGTGTCAATTCCTGCATCACTCTTATAATCCAAGCCCTTGGGTCATCGCCTCCTCTATGCCGACCGTGAGCTTGGCACGTGTCTTGTCTGCCAAGACAGGACAATAGCAAATGTGACACAAGAAAGACTTGAAATGTCCTTCGCATGGGGACGTGCTCACCCTGGTACTCCAGGAACCCCCCTGCCATGTGATCGGAGGCTAGTCTGTTGGGTGCCCGTGACCCGGCGGCCAGCAAAGCGATCACCAGGCAAGAGAGCGCGCCTCTCAGAGCCCGGCTGGCACGGCCAGCCGGATGCGGATGCGTCGACCAGGGCAGACCAGATAGACCCGTCCCGGCTCAGGTTGGCAGAGCCATCCAGCTGCCAGTGGACTGGTGAGCAGCTGTAAATGGGTGTTGATATGACCCTGACATTTGGGCTGGTTTGTCACACAAAACAGCCTGTAACTGATAAAAACTATGAGTGATAAAAGTGTTAATTTCAACACACTTTGCCACTACTTCTTCATAACATGTCCTCACGGACTGTTCGTATTGGCTACTTCCATTAGCTGCCCGCCTTCCTTTTAGTCAAGCCTGTTTCCGTTTCCATCTCAATCAGCAAAGTGAGTGTCATGTTCTGTGAATAAAAGTCCGATTCTCATTTTTCAATTTAGGAAGATGTCTTCAGTACACATCACCAACTACAGCTCGTTAGATAAATTACAAAACAAGCCAGTATTTAAATTTTCTACATGTAACATGATTGATTTATGTTTTAAAGGAGTCCTTAAAAGAAGAGTCCATGCAGTTATTCTTTGCTTAATTTTTAATTGTGAAATATACTCTGTAGCTATAATTTTAACTGTTAATAAAAGGAAAGAATGAGATAAATGCACGATATTCTTTGATAAAGGCGCATGTGTGTGTACGAAGTAACGGTGTTCAGATTTTGGATATTGTTAAATGACCTTAAATTTTAAAAATTCATAACTAAGTCTACGGATTTCATGAGGCAACATGATGAAACTTTTCTTGCACCTTTAATGTAAAAGAGAGATGAAAGATAGTGAAACCTTAATTGGTCCACCACCTAGCATGTGATTTTATCTTTTAATACGAGGTAGAAAATTACACATTTTATGGATGAAATAAGATGCAGACTGACTGAATTAGAATGAGTGTTTGATGATACGATTTGCTAAAAGAGATTCTAACTCCTTGTTTTGAAGAAACATACTTATTCTGAAAGAAATCATCTAAAATTTTTACCCATGGATTTTTTTTTCTGTGTAATTGGAAGAGGAAAATCAAAGAGAAATGAAAACCCAGAATAGTATTTCCAGTCATTGAAAAGAATGACTATTACTAACCAATATTGAATGGATGTTTGAGGATGCGTATTGAGAGTAGATGGAAAAAATTCCTTACATTAAAGTATAGGAAAAAAAAGCCATTTGAATATAGGATTTGTATAAAACTTCCCAATAAAATACTCTCGGGAGTTTGAGTGAGAAATTTGAGCTTGTTTCCAGGAACATAATATTTTATATCCTATTTTATGTTTGAAGTGGGTACATCCACTTTCCTAAGACTTCCAATCATCTCTTCTTATTTTTGGTAGTCACATCAATGTGAAGATTTGCTCACATAGGTAGTAAAAAAACAAACAAATCAAAAAACCCAAAAACAAACAGAAAACACAACTCTAAGAAATGTTTGCAACAATTCAAATTTTACAGTTTTTAACTGACAAATGAAACGTTGAATTTTCATACATAGTCATTCTGCAAACCACTAAAATACTTTTATACTGCTAACACGCACTGCATATCATCTTTTTTTTTTTCAATATATGAAATTTATTGTCAGATTGGTTTCCATACAACACCCAGTGTTCATCCCAAAAGGTGCCCTCCTCAATACCCATCACCCACCCTCCCCTCCCTCCCACCCCCCATCAACCCTCAGTTTGTTCTCAGTTTTTAAGAGTCTCTTATGCTTTGGCTCTCTCCCACTCTAACCTCTTTTTTTTTTTTTCCTTCCCCTCCCCCATGGGTTTCTGTTAAGTTTCTCAGCATCCACATAAGAGTGAAACCATATGGTATCTGTCTTTCTCTGTATGGCTTATTTCACTTAGCATCACACTCTCCAGTTCCATCCACGTGGCTACAAAGAGCCATATTTCGTTCTTTCTCATTGCCCTGTAGTACTCCATTGTGTATATAAACCACAATTTCTTTATCCATTCATCAGTTGATGGACAATATGTATTTTCTAATAGACATTAAAGACAAATCAATTAGAATCTTCCCTAGATTCTCTAGAAAGAGAGACATATACTAAAAACAAAACTATAATTTAAGATGATATCTTCTTTAGAAAACATGAATAGACACTTCTCTAAAGAAGATATCATCTTAAATTATAGTTTTGTTTTTAGTATATGTCTCTCTTTCTAGAGAATCTAGGGAAGATTCTAATTGATTTGTCTTTAATGTCTATTAGAAAATACATATCCAGTAGCTAATCATTGCATATAGGTTAAATTGTTATAAAACCATAAGCCAGCAAATTTGAGTATTTAGATTTTTTTTTAACATTTATTTATTTTTGAGAGACAGAGAGAGGCAGAGCATGAGCAGGGGAGGGGCAGAGAGAGAGCAAGACACAGAATCTGAAGCAGGCTCCAGGCTCTGAACCATTAGCACAGAGCCCAAGGCGGGGCTCCAACTCACGAACTGTGAGACCATGACCTGAGCTGAAGTCGGACGCTCAACAGACTGAGCCACCCAGGCGCCCCAAATTTGAGTATTTTAAAACATTTATTTTTGGTTCTATATGTCAATTTATATCCCGCGTTGCATTTCTTGGAACCCCTTGGGAAATAAGACAGGATATCCTCATCGACACACATGCACATCATGGTTATTGTTCCTGTACCGTGTTTTTCTTCAAAAGCATCTATCAAGGCTCAAGTTTTGATCTTGGTAACATATCAAGTGCAAGAGACGTCTTCATATTTCATGACTTTTCGCCATATTCTATAATCTGCGAAAAGATTATAGAAAATCTATTCCCCTCAAATGAGAAAATCTCTCCTAGAAGCTTATACACAATTACAACATAAAGGACACTATTCCGTGTGGCAGGATCAGGGCTGTTCTCAGCAGAAATGGTTTAAATCCTGCCTCAACTATTTAGTAAGTGTCTAAACCTCCCATGCTGTATGACTTCTCTGAGTGTCCGTTTCTTCACTCATAATCGTTAATCATAACATAAGCCCTACAAGACAGGCAGTGTCATTTTAACTTAGAAATAAAGTTGAGGATTTTTGCATTCGATGTTACAGGGTACTTTTGAGAACTAACTAAGAAAAAAAGTGGAGAGAGTAGTCTTGATAAAAAGGTGATTGGGCACCTTGTATGAGCAGGACCAGAGATGTGCTGCTCCCCCCGGCAGACCTGGGTGTAAGGAGCAGCTTTACAGGAGGGGCCAACTCTACTCCCAGAATAGGATACCATCAGTCACTTCTGCCGGATTGGGGAAAGGTACCAGGGTCTGGGAAATTCTGGAGAACAATGGGCTGAGTCAAACCGTCCACCAAAGTGAGCGACTTTACGGAAAGGAAATCAAACAGCAAAAGCACTTACGCTCGACGTGGGCCTGTCATTCCTGCAGGTCTTTGAGGGTCTGTTTCAACATGCATCATTAATAGAATCTTAACAATTTAGGATGATTACCCATGGTCTCCGATCAACTTTACGTCAGGCTGAGCTATATCATAAAACACTTTCAGGGGAGATTACCTTAATGTTTTCTCTACCACTGCCTGGTGTTTAAGCCGCAAATACGGCTGAAGAGTGGGTGAGGCGGTGATGATGCAGCGGTAGGAAGCCTCCCCCACGCCACCTGGACTGGGCAGTGGGGTGCAGCACGTGAAGCCCCCTTCTGCTCACGGCTCTCGTTAGCCCTGCGGTATCCAGCTCAACTATCCCCCTCCATGAGGCATCCTGCCATCCGCTGCACGGCACCACTCGGCGTTCCTGCCCAGAGCCTCTCCCCAGGAACCGACACTTGGTGCCGTGGACGACCCGCTGCAATGCCAATTCTCACATGTGGTCGGGGGTTTTCTCAGGGATGCGGCACAGAAAATGGTGGTGCCCGCTGAGGAGGCACTGGGGTGTGGACTCTGACCAGTGGCGCTCAGTGGACCCGCTGTTCTATCACTTCTCTCTCCGTGGTCTGTCTCTGCTCTTCTGAGGTCCTCACAACATAGACAATCTGTGGCTTCTTCCTTCTTTTGTCTCTACCTCTCTCCACACCTTCTCCAACGTGCATTTGTCTCTTGGGTTTTCTTCTCAGTGTCTTTATCTCCATTTGGCTTCTCTTCCTTGTAAAACAGATCTCCTCAGCCACATTATTGCTCCGTGATATGTCATATCAGTGTATGTCTGTTATATATTGATACTTTGTACAAGCTCCCCACTATATATTTTAAGTGGCCTATTTACACGTAAGTATGTCTTCAGCTCTCCAGGCAAACGTCTTGTATCACGTTAAAGGTAGTGATTCTTTTTTTTTTTTTTTAATATTTTTTGATGTTTATTTATTTTTGAGAGGGAGAGACAGAGTGTGAGCAGCAGAGGAACAGAGAGAGAGAGGGAGACACAGAATCGGAAGCGGGCTCCAGTCTCTGAGCTGTCAGCGCAGAGCCTGATGCCGGACTTGAACTCACAAACTGCAAGATCATGACCTGAGTGGTAGCTGGACGTTTAACCGACTGGGCCACCCAGGCGCCCCAAAGGTAGTGATTCTTGAAATAAACTAAGCGCGATGAATGCTTGCTGAATGAATGCCAGATTGTGTATGTTAAGTTTTTGGTTCTTTTCCATGTCAAGTCTTAAGTAGTCCAGTCTGGTACAAACTATTTTCTTTGCAACTCTCAGCAAAATTATTCTTCAGTACGTAATAATCGTAAACAATATTAAATACATTATTAGATAGAATGCCCCGTTTATTTGGTCTAGATTTTGAAATTCTCTCATTAATGATTCTGCACTGCCCCCAAGGACACATTTTTCCTTTGCTGTATCATTCATTCAGTTATTTCCCCTTTTAACTTCTTCTAATACCATTTTCTACTCAATATTTGTTATCGTAGCAATTTATTATTTCTTTACTGTCTACAAGTCATGTCCGGTTCTGCGGAGACCTTTGCTGTCCATCTTGGGTAGAAACTTCTAGAAAAGTGCCGTCCAGTAGGACTTTCTGCAGCGAGGAACATGTGTAGCTGTGCTGTCCAGTCCAGCAGCCACATGTGCTTATGGAACACCCAAAATGTGGCCAGTGTGGCTGATAAACTGCATTTTAATGTTTTTTTTAATTGAAGCCAAAGTACAAATTCAGAAAGCCAAGCATGACAGGCGCTGACCATATTGGACAGCGCGGTTCTAGAAAGAAGTAAATTCCCATCACTCACGTCCAGGGCAAAATGTCGGCATCAATACCATCACTGCTTTGTATCTTTTTCTCAGATGTGTTTTTATTTATCCTCCCCAAACCAGGGCTTTGCGTAGAAATGGCTTTAATTTTTTTTGATTAAGCAAAGGTCACTTATTTTTTTATTTCCAACAACTTTTCAGGCATTCTTGTATGCTGATGACAAAGGAAGTGATGGGAAAAATCCATAGCCTGAAGACAAAGTAATTTTATTTGAACTTGTTTAAATTAGAAAACAGATTAAAAATTAACTAGTCGATCTTCTATGTTTAAATTATAACTTGATTTCTTATCTGCACATTTTCCATATTTATCAACAAGATCATCAGAAAGGGCTTTTATATGGGTTCCAAAGTCAGTAAGGATTTTTTTATGCTTTTATTTCTCTGGTTCTCCGGATAATTTTTTTTTTGTAAGTAAAATAAAAACTTATTTAATTTTCCCCGACCTGACCTCTCTCCCGGAAGCCAGATATCTATACAGGAAGACAAAGCAGAGTGGAGTGGGGGTGGGGGGCACAGTACAAAACATGGAAAACATAGTGCATCTTTGTGCTCTCTCTGTTATAAAAGCGAGAATAAATTACAGAAGGGCAACACGCTTTTATTATCATGTTAAAAACCCAAATGGATAATGCTAGGTTGCTCTACAGTCAAGGATCACTATCTGTCTCATTTTTAACACAGACATTTCGCTTTTAATAATGTGTTAATGGGAGGAAACATGAACACCATTTGTGTAATTCTTTGTTCTTGCTGAGGAATAACTGATATTATCTAATGAATATGCAAATAACTCAAGGCTCCTTATTAATTGTGTCTAACCATCTGTTCCTGTAAAGAGCACTTGAATATTTGCCACATCACACGGTATGAATGTGTGCACAGAACTGGTAACGAAACTTGGAACAGCCAGTCTATATATTTTAACAAATCTGTGGTTTTATTACCATCAATAAACGAGGCAACTTCCCTAAACTGAAATTAATTGTTCAAATGAGATTATTTAGGGCTGATATTAAAAAAAAATTAATGTTTATTTTAGTTTTGAAAGAGAGAGAGAGAGAGTGGCAGGGGAGGGGCAGAGAGAGAAGCAGACACAGAGTTTGAAGCAGGTTCCAGGCTCCAAGCTGTCAGCACAGAGCCCGACGCGGGGCTCCAACTCGCCAACAGTGAGATCATGACCTGAGCCGAAGTCGGACACTTAACTGACTGAGCCACCCAGGCACTCCAGAGCTGATATTTTAAAAATGAAATGTGAAGAAGTATATTTGTGTTTTAAATTACTTAACCCATGAATTTTAGGATCCTAAGATTTTGAATAGAACCCAATTTATATGGGCTAAATCTACCCAGTTCCGTTCTGAAACAGACTTGCTTTGCTCAAGTACGTGTACGAGAACGTAACACACTCACATTTATTCACGAAATTTACCATAGGAAATATTTGCTGCCGTATCTTCTAAAAGGTAAACGATAGTTTTGATTTTTTTTTTTAATGGAAGGAGAAGATAAAAGATAAACCAGATGCTGGGTATAAGGCATTTCTATACTGAAACGTCAAACAATAAAAGTGAATTGAAAATGTTTACTCCTAGTTTTTACTTCCCTTCTCCTCCAACTGAAAATTCTTATTTCCATTATGAATGGTGGTCGCCTATTTTCCATCAGTTATGCCTCGCAATCTGAGCTGACTGCATAGCTACTGTAATTAACTGTAGTATTTTTATCTTTTGTCCATGGGTGAGCATTAAAACAAACTGTGTTTGACTTTATATTTATCTCTGTGTAAGACACATGTTTCCCATCTTTTTAGATTACAGTTCTTTATAAATCAAATGCAATTTTATTGCATATCTGGTGTTCATTTATGGTTAAGCTGGTGAGCAAGTGAATGCATTCCTATCAGAAGTAAAAATTCTTCTTTACGTAAGTGAACAGATCATTGGACTTGTGACTTGTGATTGGTGACCTGACTAACTCCATTTTGTCCCAGCCTTATTGAAACATAATTGACAAATTACTCCATTTGCAACATCTTGGGACCAGGAAGAATAGAGAAATAATTTCAAATATGACCCAATTTTCCTTTTACCTTTCTACTGCGAAGTTGGGCTTTCTTATGGGTATAGAAGTGAAATTTTCCTCTCCAGAAGTATGTAAACTTATTTCCTTTAGGATAAAATTTATTGGTCAATTTTTTTAAGATAGCTAGTCATGACAATATTGTGACTTTTTTTGTTTTTCCAGAAATACCAAAGTTGGGCTGTCTCTGATGCTAATGTTTGTGCTTTATGGTCCCCTTGCTTCATTTATATTCCATTTTTGATAGCCTCTCGAAGTTTCCATATTGTTCGGTTAGTTAATACAGAAACAAATCTGGTTCTTCATTATTTTCTTGCTAATGACTCCCATTACACCAATCCTTTGGCTTCTCAATTATATGGTGAAATTGGTTTTTTTGAAAGTTGTTTTAGGTATTCATTGTATTTTCCATTATTGAATTTCTCCAAATAGTATTATAAATGTTGGCCATTACATCTTCACAAGTCCCTCATGTGTTCTGTCTTTTTTTTGTTCTTAACTCTACAGTCTGTGTTCATGATTTCGTTTCCTCTTGCCACTAAGTATTTCCACAACGCTTTCTTATTATATCTCTCGGCCTCTATTCCGTACTTTCTTCAGTCTCTCCTGAACAGTACAAATCTTTCTCCATAAATCGGTATTATCCTCATGCATTTTTGTCTTTAAGAATCTTCCGGAAATTCCCATTGCAGCTAGACTTTTTCGACACGGCGCTTGGTATCTTCCATTCTATGACTCCTACCTGCCTGAGGAAAGAGGAGGCTCCAAGTCAGACTCTCTGGCATCCTTGGGATCCCTGGTCACTCTTCATTTTCTCTCCTCCTCTGTGACTCTGGTGTTAGTTTCTCTTACATGCTGTCTGCTCCCTGTCTGCAATTTGAGGTAGTAACAAAGTATTAACCTATTTATACATTTCCAAGTTCTTTCATTTGCCTGTATTTTCATTGCTTATTTCCCTCTTGTGATCGTGAGTCTCTGAACGTCAGGAATGGCGTCTTGTCCATTACTTGCTGATGTCACTCCTCAGGCCACTTTACATTTGTCTTGCACGAGCTAGGTTCTAGGAGAACTTTGCATTGAATTAGTTGCCCACGGTTTTCAAATGTTTATTTATTTATTTAGAGACAGAGACAGAGAGTGAGCAGGGGAGAGGGGCACAGAGAGAGGAAAAGAGAGAAGCCCAAGGAGGCTCCGCATTGTCAGGGCAGAGCCTGACACGGGGCTCGATCCCATGACCTGAGCCCAAATCAAGACTTGGGTGCTCAACCAACCGAGCCACCCAGGGGCCCCAGTTGCCCGCTGTTTTATAAACGGAAGAAAGTGAAGGAATAACTAATACGTTTCCAGTCCTTCAGTTGTGACTACTGCTTTTACATATGTACGTTTTCAATTCAGAAGTATACATAAAAATATTATCTTTTTGCTAAGTAAAAGCATCACTTCCAGTTTTATGAGGTGGTGTCTTCAAGGAAAAAACACGGTGCCGCCTTCTGAAGTGCCTTCAGAGGTCCATGGGAAGCAGGTCACCTTGGCTTTACGGCACTGGTGGTCATCAAGCTGGTTCGCGTGGCAGGAGGGACGCCAAGGGCTCTTCATTCATCAGCTCTGCTCCTCACGGCTTCCGCACAACGTAGCCTTACTGCCCCTGCTTTCACGAGCAGGGACTGTGGGGCTCACGAACGTTGAGTGCATTCCAAGAAGCTATAGAAACTGCAGGTCAGTGGCAGAACATCTGGTTTGCTTGTGCTATTTGTGGTTCCTCCTTGGCTGTTGAATGCTGACTCTTGGGAAGGCATCCAAATACTGTCTCCTGGTGTGTGTTTGTAGGCTCCTCACCGATCTCTGCTGGCACCTCCTTGCTGAATCTTTGTCTGATTCAGGCGATGTCTGCTCCGGCTGACCTCTCACAAACTCCCGTCAGCTCCCGCCCCTGGCAATATATCCCTGTCTGGAATCCCCCTGTCTTGGAAGGCCTCCTTCTTGGAAATGTCTCCTTTACTGCTACTAAAACTTAGCCCTCTTTCACGGTATAGCATCAGGTCTTGGAAAGCTCGTACGTCTTCTGAGAGTCACGAGTTCTCACTGCTCCTTTCTCCCCTCACTTGGACATTGTGGGCTGCTCTGGAAAGTCACTTGTGCTCCCAAACTTCAAAGGACAGACGCCACGCTCTCCTGAGAAGTCCCTTCTATAGCGCTGGGTGCAACTATACATTTTCACAGCTCTGCCACGAATCCATGTTACTAGAAGACATTACATAACATCTGTGAGTCTCAATTTACCCAGCTTTAAAATGGGGAAGATAAGCAAATCTGCTTCATAAAGTTGTGAAGATTGAATCAATTCAGGTTCAGCACTTAGAAGAGCATGAAGAACATGGTAAACATTTAAAATTGATGACGATGTGTTGTATGGTTTCTTCAGGTTTCCTTATTTGGGTCCAAGGAACACACTCCTCCTCCTCTCCCCCCCTACAACACAGCATCCTCTATCCCTATAAATTCCCTTCAAGCAAATGTCTCCAGTATCATCCTAGAATTCATTATATGACATAGACTCTGGAGTATTGTTTCCTATTTCAGTCTCGCTACCTTAGAGAATATCCGCTAGGATTGTACCAGTTCTTCTCTTTAAATTTTTTTTTTCAACGTTTATTTATTTTTGGGACAGAGAGAGACAGAGCATGAACGGGGGAGGGGCAGAGAGAGAGGGAGACACAGAATCGGAAACAGGCTCCAGGCTCTGAGCCGTCAGCCCAGAGCCTGATGCGGGGCTCGAACTCACGGACCGCGAGATCGTGACCTGGCCGAAGTCGGACGCTTAACCGACTGCGCCACCTCGGCGCCCCCCAGTTCTTCTCTTTAAAACATAAGGCACTTAGGACCCATTGCTCTCAGCTCTAAAGCCTTAGCCAAAATTCCAAGACATTGGGAAAGATTCCCTTCACATTGTTTTATAAGGAAAAACACAAGTTCTTTGACTTAGCCATCACAGTGGCGATGATGTGGACTGAACGGGCACTGGCATCTGGTGGGACTTTCTAGCGAAAGTCTAAGTGGAGCGAAAATGCCCAACCTCTTCCATTTGGGATTACTGCCATTGCTTGTCTTCATGACAATCTGTACATGCGTGGAAATATGCAGGAATTATCCCACTCTCTAAATAATTGATATTGACCACGGTTCTCAAGGACAGTGAGATGTCTGTGAAAATTTGCTATCCCCCAACAAAACAGAATATCAAATCAAGGGACGGAAGGAGGGTGTTCACCAATCAGAAGACAATCGTTAGGTAATTTTAAGTGTGTTCTATTATTCAACAGTATTAGAAACATTTCAAATACTATAGTAGAATCATGGCACCCCACAGGTATTCACATCCTGATCCTTGCAAGCTGTGAGTAATGTTACCTAATGTGGCAAAATGAACTTTGAGGATGTGATTAAGACTATGACCTTGAGGGCAGTGAAGAAGTTATCCTGGATTATCCAAGTGAGTCCAGTCTCATTACGCGAGCTCTTTGCCAGCTGAGGTTGGGGGCAGAAGGTGATGTGGTGGTTGAAGAATGAGGAGAGAAACACAATGTTGCTGGCTTTAAAGAGAGAGGAAGAGGGCACAAGCCCTCTTATGGCGGAAAGAGGTTGGAAAGGGCAGATGAACTGATTATCCCCTAGACCAACTAGGAAGGAACACAGCCCTTTTGACACCTGGATGTTAGCCCGGTGAGACTCGTGTGGGGCTGCTAACCTACGGAATTGTACGAAAATAAATTTTTGTTGCATGAAGCCAACAGGTTTGTGGTAATTTGTTATGGAAGCGGTACAAGACGGATCCCACTTTGGACACCTGTAGGCAGGGCACTGCTGTAACAGATGCCTAGAATTGGGGCAGAAGCCCTGCAACTGGCCAGTGAACAGGCTGGAAGAATTTTGAGGAGAATGATAGAAAATGGCTAGAATGCCTTGAGCAGACTGTGAATAGAAACATGGCCTTTAACGATCTTGATGGAGAGGACCGAGAAGGAAGTGAGGAGCACGTGGAGAAAATCGTACTGTTGTAGGGATACCTACACTGTCGTGGACAGATTATTGGTAGAAATAAAGATTGTGGGGGTACTGTCAGTGAAGGCTTACTTCTTTTTTTTAATGTTTATTTCTTTTTGAGAGACAGAGTGTGAGCGGGGGAGAGGCAGAGAGAGAGGGAGACACAGAATCCAAAGCAGCCTCCAGGCTCCGAGCCGTCAGCACAGACCCAACGTGGGGCTCGAACTCACGAGCCATGAGATCGTGACCTGAGCCAAAGTCAAAGTCGGACACTCAGCCGACTGAGCCACCCAGGCGCCCCTGAAGGCTTACTTCTTATATTTTAATATTGGTTGCTACTCACACAAACATTTACAATTTTTTTTTATCCTCCCAATGATCTGACTCCTTTTTTATTAGGAAATAATGTCCCTTGTCATATTCTGCTCTGAAATCCACCTCATCTGATATTAGTAGAGTTAGTGCAGTTTTCTTTTGTATGGTGTTTGTACGGTGTATCTTTTCTCGTCCCAGCAGCAAACTGTGGCAATCCTATGGTTTCCCTTGTGGTTTTTCTTCTCTCCGGGACCACTGTGCTCCACTGCCTGATGTCTCACTTCTTCAACGTTTTTATTTATTTTTGGGACAGAGAGAGACAGAGCATGAATGGGGGAGGGGCAGAGAGAGAGGGAGACACAGAATCGGAAACAGGCTCCAGGCTCTGAGCCATCAGCCCAGAGCCCGACGCGGGGCTCGAACTCACGGACCGCGAGATCGTGACCTGGCTGAAGTCGGACGCTTAACCGACTGCGCCACCCAGGCGCCCCTGATGTCTCACTTCTTGAAGACAATCGTTTCATACATTTTGTCCGACTTTTTAATTGTTTCAGGCATAAGAAGAGATCGAATCCTTATCATTACCTTCTAACCAGAAGTTGACGCTTTGTAGCCTCTTTAGGTAAGAGTTTGACGGTTTCTTTTATTTATTTTTTATTTTTTATTAAAAAAATTTTTTTTTAACCTTTATTTATTTTTGAGACAGAGAGAGACAGAGCATGAACGGGGGAGGGTCAGAGAGAGAGGGAGACACAGAATCTGAAACAGGCTCCAGGCTCTGAGCTGTCGGCACAGAGCCTGACGCAGGGCTCGAACTCAGGGCTCGAACTCACAGATTGCGAGATCACGACCTGAGCCGAAGTCGGACGCTTAACCGACTGAGCCACCCAGGCGCCCCGATGGTTTCTTTTAAAGATAAACCTACAATTATCAAATGACTCATCACTCCTGCTCCTGGACATTTAACGGAAATAAAAACCTGTGTTCACGGATAGACCGATATGCAAATATTCGTAACAGCTTCTTCGTTAACTTCAACATTTGGAAATGACCTAATTTTTTTTTTTTAACCAGGGGATTGATAATAAATAAACTAAGGTACATTAGTGCAACAACCTACTATTCAGTAGTAAGGGAACAACACGAGTGAATCTTACATGCATTACACTAAGGAAAAGAAGCCAGAATCGTGCAAAAGTTTGCATTCTGTATGATTTTCTTTATATTGCATTCTGGAAAAGGAAAAACTAGGAATGAAAAGCGTATCTCTTGTCTAGGGGTAAAGAAAGAGGTTCACTGTAGAAGGGCACTGGGTAATTTTTTTGGTGCACTAAAACGTAGCTGTATTCAGATTATGATGGTTATGTTACTATATTCATTTGTTGAAATTCACGGAACAATATGCTAAACATCATGGCATGATTTAAAAGAATGGAAAAATAGCATTACAATAAATATATTGCAAAATAGAATATAAATAGTGAAATTCTAGGCCAGACAAATTAAAAAAACCCAACCTGCATTGTATTAGAGGTCAAGAAGTAAGCGAGCCAGCCCCCAAAAGAATTTGAAGTATTATCAGATATATATGACCTTAAATGTCTGGCTCCCAAATGAAAAAGTACCTATGAATTTACCCACACTTATTGGTGATTTATTTCACACTTGGATGAAACGTTATTCAAATTATATTTTTGATGTTAGAGAATAATAATTAACATGTTTGTCGCATTAAAGTGGTATATATTCCAAGTATCCCAGGTACTGTCATATGCTTTACGCTTGGACTATAGAATAATCCTATTAGGTAGGGATTCAGAAATTATAATTATAAACGTCTTGCGGATGAAGAGATGGTAAATTAAGATACCTTAACTGGGTTACTACATCTAATAAACGGGTAGAAAAAAAATCGGAAAATAACTCCATTTCTTCCAGAAAGAAAACAAATAGATAGCCCTGAGAGCACATAAGAAGAAAAACAATGGTACAAAAAGGAAATAAGAGACAAATTTCACTTATGAATATAAATCAATATTAAAACATTACCAAATACGATTCAAGAGTACACTCACAGATGCAGTAACAAAGGCCATCAATAAGTCGAATAAGAACAGTTGAACGCTCGTTTCAAAACATATGGAAAAGAATTTCCACAAAGTTTAAAACTCACTATCATCTTAGTAAAAGAAAATGCACTTCTTTAGTGTAATAAAATATATCGACCTCTAACTGTAGTGTCCATTCTACTTCACTGCAGTGCAGCCTAGACCCGGCTGGCAAGAATGGACTCAAAATCAGGGTGTTGATTACCACCATTTTTTAATTCATGTCGATCTGGAGATGCTGACCAATTTGTTAAAAAAAAAAAACAGGGGCGCCTGGGTGGCGCAGTCGGTTGAGCGTCCGACTTCAGCCAGGTCACGATCTCGAGGTCCATGAGTTCGAGCCCCGCGTCGGGCTCTGGGCTGATGGCTCAGAGCCTGGAGCCTGTTTCCGATTCTGTGTCTCCCTCTCTCTCTGCCCCTCCCCCGTTCATGCTCTGTCTCTCTCTGTCCCAAAAATAAATAAACGTTAAAAAAAAAAACAAAAAAAAACTTAAAAAATTGTCTCACCCATTGGTTTACCCACGACACTTCCAGAAGGAACTTTATTCAAAGGAAATTATCTCAAACTTAGAAACAAAGCTTAGCAAACAAAAGATATTGGGGTCTGGGGCCCCTGTGATCCAAGGTCATTTGGCACATTGTATTCAAATGACTCGTGTGAGTATTTGTCTCCCGAGGGCGAGCTCAGTGAGGATAACTGCTGTCTATTACAAGTGGTGAGTGCTCATATATCACACCTTCCAGCTATATGTGTTGAGTAAAATTATAAATCCTAAATAATGCAATTTTATTTACAATTGTGAAAAACCGCACGGTGCGTGTCCTTCTTGAAATACGGAGGCCCCATTAAGATGACGCTGAAGACGAAATGCTCATCGATAACATATCGTCCTAAGCAGGCGGGCCATATGTTTCTAACTGTGAAACTGGAAGAACATGCATTGAAATGTGAAAAGTGGTCGTAATTAGTTGTTTTCATACAGGCGGCTTGTTTTTTCTGATTCCCTATGCTTTCCAGCTATACTTTGATGAGTAAGTTTGCCCTGTTTAGATAGGGAAAGAATAGGCATTTAAAAAGAAAAACAGCTATTTCTGTCTTTTTCCTATTTACTCTGTAAATACTGCATATGACAAACAGATTAAAGAAATGGCCTCTGTAATTAAAACACAACATTGTTGGTAGATGTGAACGTCTAAGACGTGGGTAATTTGCTACATTAACTAAGAGGAATTTAACTTGGGTAATTTTGTGCCAGTTACAAAAATAAAATGTGAAATTTTTGTGCATTGTAACGAGGGGACTGGTTATATACATATAAGAAAGTCAGTGGCCACACAAACGTCAATTTACAAAATGAATGTGAGCTTCCTGTGAAGCTTTAAGAATTGAATATGTAGGTGGGAAACAGTGAGGTCTAGGTTGTAGTTTTATTTTGATATAATCTAAACTCTCATTGAGTCTTGGGAAAATCCAGAGGATTTATTTATAAGTTATGCTCTTAAAATGCAGGACATGTAAATTTTGTGGAATCATTTTCTGCAGAGTTTCTGTAAAGCAGATTTCTAGTTTTGAAATCCCGAGGTCACGTGCGGCTTTCATAAGAATTTGAAATATGCTCCTCTAGAAAGAATTTTGACCCTAAGACATTATGATATTTTAAAATCAACTTCCAAAACGATCTTCTTGGAAGAACAAAATAGGATTTTCTTCATGTTACCAACTCAAAATACTCTTGCAAGATACAAGGTTATTTAATATTTAATATAGTAGCTTTAGAGGATCGAAAGCCCCCAAATCTAACAATTTAAGTGGATCTCGGCTTATGGGAAAAAAAAAATTGACTTTTATTAGTTTCTCTTTCCTTCACGGATTTCTCTGAAAAGTTCTGGTTTTGCAACAGGGATGCATTTTTACAAATTGAAGGGAAAGGAGCTTTCTGGAAAAACAGCTCAGGCTACCATCCAAAATATGAGAATTCATGATGTGCATGGTGCAAACGTGTAGTTGCCTGTGTTGTATGCCGTCTCCCCGTTTAGGAAATGAGTCCCTAGAATAATGAGGCAGCTCTGCCCCCATTTCCTTCCTGTCTCTGAGCACCTGCACACCGGCCCTGGGTCTCGGACACACGGACTGTGTTCAGTGAGACAGAAACGTCCATGGAGTGTCATCAGAGACACAGAATTTGGTACTAGGAAATATATGGAACCTAAGATGTGGCAGTCTGCACAGGGGAGGACGTAGGGCTTTGTTACCCATCATGTAACTGAAAGCAAATGAGTTGGAAACTTACCAGAGTTCGAGAAAAATCTGCGGCCACGTAAAATCGAAGTCTGGTCTTCAATAGCCTGAGGGAAGGTGGAGTCCCTGGAGTCCAAAAGCCACCTGGACACGAGCCGCTCAGAGGCGCCCCCTGGAGGGCCGGGCTGTGGTTGCACGTCCACGTCCGCGGAGAACCTTGGGCTTTCAGAGGAGCTCCGTGAGGGGTGGGGGCTCTCTCTCCATCCGGCCTTTGCTCATTGCTAAGGACCGGTGAGCGCTGGTTTCGGCGCCCTCTCCCAAGCGCCAGTTTTAATGTCCCTATCCTTCCTGCTCCTTCTCCGCCATGGCACCTTGGATGCACGGGGCGCAGATTTGTCTTTGGGTTTGGGTACCACACAGCTGCAAGGAGCTGCAGCTCAGCTTAGCCCTCCACAGTATGGTAGCAATCATCTTCCCAGAAGATACAGCTCGTCAGAAATGTCCTAACAACTCTGCAAAGCGGTCTTTTAGGAAATGAACAGTAAGGCTCACTTTACTTTCGAAGTGAAACATTTAACCGCTTGTTTGGAAAAGGTGTATATAATAATAGTCAGCTATCCAAGCGTGTTCCTTGCTGTGCTAGTTATTCTTAGTATCGTCAGCCCCAGTATGTAGTGACAGGAGCCATATGCTGAGAGCCAACCACGTACCTGGGACTTAAAGCATCACGTAAGCTTATCCTATAGATGTCCTTACGAGATGGAAGGTAGGATACCCTGTCCAAGATTTTCGAGCTATTAAAGGGGCTTAAAAGAAATCCGGCTCCTATCTCCTTGGCTCAGAACCCTCTGCGCTGTGCACACAACTTTTCACTTCCTGAATATAGCCACGTGCCTGACATCAATCTTAGCTGATCTCAGGGTGCTTCGAAATGTCTAGAATGGGGAAAGGTGTTCCATTTTCCCTAGCTGTAATGGCACCAGATCTCCACCGTATCCGTGAGCGTGTTGAATCTTGGCTGGATTGGAATCACCTTGCCTTGTCTGATCGCTGACCGTGTTAGATGTTTTAACAGAATACAGCATGCGCAAAGGCTGTGTCTTTTTATGAGCTTATATTGTTTTGGAAAGAACACAAACCTAGCTCATCAACTCCTAATGGCTGCTTTAACACACAGCTCTCCTCCTAATTGTCCAGTAATAGGTAGTTGGTTACATGAATTATGTATATTTTACCGTGTGTAGCCATTAAAAAGTACATTTCACGAGAATATTCACTAACATTAAAATTCGCGTATGATCATTTGTAAGATGAAACAATGGAGTCGTTACGAATAGGTATATGATTTTTCTCTGTTTATTTAAAAACATGTATATAAATATGTAGATGGATAAGCAAAAGAAAGAGGCGATCTCTCAGGATGGTAGGATTTATGTGATTTCTAATTTTTCTTCCCTGAGCTTGCTTCATTTTCTAAAATTTCTACTAAGGATATATGTTCCCAGTGAGAAAAACGTTATTTATTTTATGATTGCTTTTTGTTTTGGAAACGTAATATGTGCTCTTTGAAAAATGTAAAATAAGAAAATATGAGGAAAGGAAAAAACATCTAAAATCACAAAATCATCTAGAGAAAACTTCTGTAACATTCCGATGACCAAACCTGGAACTGCTTCCCTGCGCATTCTCACTAACGTTTTATGAGCGGGTCGTGTAACGATTGCTTTTCCATAACTCTTACTTTTCACCTAACAACAAGCTGTGAAACTCTGCATTTGTCGGTAAAATAATCACCAATTTTATTAGAACCTAGGGCATATTATATGAAGGTATCTCAGTTTTCTATGCTAATTCCTTATTAATGGAAATTCATTTTTCCTTGTTTTTCTCACTTTTTTTAGAGAGAGAGAGAGAGAAAGAGAGAGAGAGGGAGAGAGGGAGAGACCTGCAAGTAGGGGAGGGGCAGAGAGAGAATCGTAAGCAGCCTATGCACTCAGCACAAAGCCTGACACAGGGCTCGATCCTATCGTGAGATCATGACCTGAGCTGAAATCCAGATGTGGATGCTCAATTGACTGAGCGCCCTTGTGTATACGTTTAAAACATTGTATTGCACACTTTACATTTAGAATTGTAAAATTGTGGGGGCGGCTGGGGGGCTTGGTCAGTTGAGCGTCTGACTCCGGCTCCTGTCGGGATCTCACCCCTTGTGAGTTCGAGCCCCGCGTCGGGCTCTGTGCTGACGGCTCAGAGCCTGGAGCTGCTTCGGATTCTGTGTCTCCCTGTCTCTGTCCCTCCCCTGCTCGCGCGCTCTCTCTCAAAATAAAGAAATGTTTTTTTAAAAAAGAGGCAGGTAACTCATTCTCATGCTCTCTCTCCTTCAGCCGTGGCTATGTTGCAGCTGTGAGCCTCGTGAAACGTTCTATGTGACCGTGCACCTGAGATGGAAAATGAGAACGATTCCCCAAACGGGCTTCAGAGCTGCTCCAAATCTCTTCTGGCCCAGAGCCTGCCCCTCTACCTGTGTGCGGAAACGGGGACTCCCCGTGAGGGCAAATTGAAAACTCGGTGTCCCTGACCCGCGGGCTGTCTCTTGGGTCTGGGCTGTCACAGAGATGAAATGGAATGCTTACGTGAATATGTGGTTTTTTTTTACCTAACTTGCTATTTGGATAAATAAGGTGAAATTCGGACGTTAAGTTTTCTTCGCACTCCTTGGCGTCCGCATTGGTCTATCGTTGTTTCATGTCTGAAATTCACACGGCCAGAGCTGCTTTCTCTTGGTTAGGGTTAGCATGGCACAGCTTTCTCCGTCCGGTTACCCTAAATCTGTGTGTGTCTCTGTATTTAAAGTGGGTTTCCTGTAGACAACATATTGCTGGTTCTTGTTTTCTATCCACCCTGACCATCTTGTCTTTTAATCAGGGCGTTTAGACCACTGACATTCAAGGTGATTATTGACATAGTCGGATTAATAATTACCATATTTGTCACCATTTTCTCTTCATTTCCCTTGTTCTTTGTTCCAATTTTTTTTCGTCTTCTACTCTTTTGCTATCTTTGGTGGTTTTGAACTGAGTATTTCATATGATTCTGTTTCTTTCTCGCCTAGTGTACCAACTAACTGGTTTTTTAACCTTTTTTAACTGGCCGCCCTAGAATTCGCAATGTCTATTTCCATCTAATCCAAGTTCACTGTTAAATAGCTCTGACCGCTTCATGGGTGGTGTGAATGTCTAATAATGACAAAACAATCCTGATCCTCCTGTCCCTGTGTCATTGCTGCCATTTCTCTCATGTACATGTAAGCCTGTATCCGCACGTATATGTACTTATATGTCACACACCTAAGATATATATATGTAAGCATTTGTAATCAAATACATTGTAGTCCTTATTGTTTTGAACAAACTGTGATATGCTAGATCAAGTAAGAATAAAAATGTAAAACTTTATTTATCTCACTTGCTCCTTCTTTGATGCTCTTCCTTCCTTCCTTTCTTTTTTTTTTTTTTGTAATGTTTATGTATTTTGAGAGAGAATGAGAGAGAGAGAGAGAAAGAGAATCCCAAGTAGGCTCCGCACCATCAGCACAGAGCCAGCCCGATGTGGGACTCTGACACATGAACTTTGAGATCGTGACCTGAGCCAAAATCAAGAGTCAGATGCTCAACCCACTGAGCCACCCAGGTGCCCCGAGCTGATCTTCCTTTCTTTATGTAGATCTAAGTTTCAGACATATATTATTTCCCTTCTCTTCAGAGAACTTCTCTTAACATTTTTTTGCAAGGCAGGGCTACTGGAACAGATTCCCTCAGGACTGTTTGAGAAAGTCTTCTCTTTCACTCTTGAAGGATAATTGAGAAGAATTCTAGGTTGGTGATTTTTTTTTTTCCCCTCACAGTGGAAATATTTCAGTCCATTGTCTTCCTGCTTGCGTGGTTTCCAAGGAGAAGTTGACTACGATTCTTACCTTTGTTCCTCCATAAGTAAAGCGTTTTTTTCCCTCCTGTCTTCTTTTAGGATTTTGTTATTTTTTTCCCCCCCTGTACTTTGAAAATGATATATCGAGGTGCAGTTTTGTTTCGTTTGCATTGAACGTGTTTGATGTTCTCCTTGCTTTTTGGATACGTGGTTTGGTGTCTGACATTAATTTGGGGGACGTTCTCAGTCCTTGTTGTTTCAAATATTTCTTCTGCTACTTTCTCTCTTCCTTCTCCTTTCCCATTCCCATTCCACACATGTCTATGTATAGTTGTCCCACAGGCCTCGGATCTCCTTTTCTATTTTATTTGGCCTTTGTTCTCTTTGCTTGTCAGCAATGAGGGTTTCTAACGAGATGTTCTCAGAGATTCCTGAGCTCTGTCCAGCCTACTGATGACTGATGCTTCTGTCAAGGGCGTTCTCCATTTCTGTTACCGTGTGTTTGCCGTTGTCTTTTCTCAGAACTTCCGCTCTCTGCTCACGTGGTCCATCTGCTCTCGCGTGCTGTCCACCTCGTCGTTTACAGTCCTGAGCTTGCTCATCGTGGTTGCTCTAAATTCCCGGTCTGGCGGTTCCAGCATCCCTGCCGTGTCTGGGTCTGATGCTCTGTCTTTCCAAATTGCATTTTTTTGTCTGCTAGTATACCTTGTAGTTTTTTTCCTGACAGCCAAACAGGATGTTCCGGTAAAGGACGAGCTGTAAACAGGCCTTTGATGATGTGGTGGTGAGACGTGGGGATGGGACAGTGTTCTACGGTCCTGAGATCAGGCCTCAGTCCTCCAGGGAGGCTGTGCCTCTGGCCTGTGGGCTTCACAAGTGCTTCTCTGGTTTTTCTTTCCCCGTAGGTGCAACAAGATGGCTGGCTGGAGGGGCTGGCGTTGGGTGTTTCCCTCCCTCGGGCCAGTTGGGCTTTGATCATCACCTCACTCTGTCAGGGGAGGTTCTGCTTAGGTGGATTCCCCCGAGGGCAGGCTTTGCTAAGAACAGAGCGCTGGGGGTGGGGGGTATTTTGGAAGGGTTTCTCTCCCCCTTCCCCCACCAGAAGCACAAGAGATTTTTCTTCAGTATTTACCGTGAGCACCTGGGGAGCTCCTAGGGGTGAATTTTACAGTGTTATGGAGCCACCGTGACTGGGTCCTCTCGGAGTTTTCAACTCTCGGAGTCGTCCACGCTGACACTCCAGAAATTCTGCAACTTCACTTTCCCTCCCTGGCACTGGCCGTGGTGCCTGCTGGCAGGTCAGCTCTGGGAAGCCACAGGTCTCTGTATTGACATGTGTCTCTCCAGTCTTGGGGGCAGGAGGACCCGTCTCCCATGGGTCTGACCGGAGTTGTTGATTTTTGGTCTGTCCAGCGTTGTACTTCGATGTTAGGACAGAGTGGTGATTCCCAAGCTCCCGACACGTGGAAACAGACGTTTCGTAAGAAACGAAGCAAAAGACCGGTGCAGCGGCTGCTGGACTAAATCACGACAAGCAGAGCAGAGACTTTCGTACGGACACTGAGTGAAGCACGTCTCGCGCTGGTGCAGATGTGGAGATGTGGAGAGATGTGCGGTGCCCCTTTGTAAAATCAGCCCAACACAGAAGTGGACTCGTGTGGTACAACGTGATTTCAATCCACATTTGTTAGTTTGATTTGTCTCTAATTGTTCAAGAAGAGAAAGTTCTCCACATTGGAGTTCACTTTTTGAGCTTGTGAAAATTGAGGCAGAGTGTTGTGATTCGTGGGTATGACAGAGCTAATGAAGTGAGGACTACATTTTCTGCCTTTTAACTGAATCACGCTATTTTTTATGTCTCTTGGTATCTTTGATTTTAGGAGCCGTGATGGTGTAGATCCTGTTTCTATAGATTTTTCTGTGTCTTCCACATCATTTAGCACAGTCCAAAACATACTGAGTGTATTTGATAAATGCTCGTTGAATTAATGAGTGAATGAGAATCACATTTCCTTTGGTTTGGGAACCTCAAATAGCAGGCTTTAGTAGGGATAACTAAAGGGACTTTGAGTGTGATTAATGAAGATTTCTTATTTCAGAAAGGTACATTTGTTTTTTTTTTAAATTTTTTTTTCAACGTTTATTTATTTTTGGGACAGAGAGAGACAGAGCATGAACAGGGGAGGGGCAGAGAGAGAGGGAGACACAGAATCGGAAACAGGCTCCAGGCTCCGAGCCATCAGCCCAGAGCCCGACGCGGGGCTCGAACTCACGGACCGCGAGATCGTGACCTGGCTGAAGTCGGACGCCCAACCGACTGCGCCACCCAGGCGCCCCCAGAAAGGTACATTTGTATGTGAAAACAACTTTCATACGAAGTTTAAAAATATTTCTGGGAACATATTAAGGAACGCGTAGGGGTAATGGATCAGCCTGAAACACTCTGAATGATTCTATTATCTCTGTACAATTCTATAAATTTTGCTTTGATGCTCAAGAATGATACCAAAGGTGGTATGATTCTGAAGGAAGTGGTCACTGACTGTGGGACAAAGCCAGAGTTCATGATATTAACTCCAAAAGGCGCATATGGCTTCGGATGTACCTTGAGTCTTTCCTCAGTAAAAAGATTGTGGTCTACTTCATTTCACTGAAGAAAAGGATGAGAACAGATTGATCATAAATTTCTAGAGACAAAATGATTTTTCAAACTAAGGGGAATTGACCTTTACATTGGCAGAGATGGGGGGCGTATCCACGGTCTCAGGTTGTTTCTGTCGCACATTGGCTTGACAGGCACCATTTCTTTCTTTCATTTAGTAGAAATTTTTGTCTCCTTTTGTCTGGTTCATGACTCTGAAACCATGCACCTGCGAGTGTGCATGAAAATGTGTTTCCACAGTGTTTTACGTACCTGCGTCCCTGTCTTCGGCTCTGTACTCTTGGGGTGGAGACCAATGTCCCAAGAGTGCCATATCTGCACGCCTCCACGTTCCCTTCTCGCCACCAACTCACGCCTCTCCTGACGTTCCCTATCACCCCTCTGCAAAGGGAAGAATCTTATCCTCGGTCCTGCAGAAACTGCAAACAGAAAAGGCAGGGACTGGGAAACTACACTGGTGGCCATCTAAGAATCTTCCCTGCGGTTGGCTCCTGCTCTATTCTGGTCCTGTCCAGTTCTGAGACTGTGAGGTGCTACAACAATGGGACCTCAGTTCAGAGAATGACTATAGGTCCCTTTGTGTCTCCACTGCAGCTGCTATAAACAGAATAGCATGGACTGACAGCTTAAATAGCAAAACATTAATTTCTCGGTTTCTGGAGGCTAGAGGTCTGAGATGAAGGTGCCATTTTGGGTGGGTTCTGGGGGAGGTTTCTTCAAATGGCAGAAAGCAGAGAAAGCAAGCTCTCTCATGTCTCATAAGAAGATCACTGAGCTCCAGCCTCGGGACCTAATCCCCTCCCGGACACCCCAGCTCCAAAGCACCATGACATTGGGGGTTAGGGTTTCAACGCAGGAATTTGGCACACACACATTCAGTCCATGGCAGCTTATCTTCCTTAATCCACAATGAAGCCAATCCATTGAAACAAAGAGTCACAAAGATTGAGTACCTGATACGTTTCAGGCACCGCAGTAGGTGCCTTACATACATTATTTAAATGTCAAAAAAGCCGTATAAATTATTATTGCCATCACATGAGAGAAAAGGAAAGTGAATTTTTAGCAAAGAAACGGACTCAGCTTTAAGCTTATTCTAGTCGACAAAATATCTAGCGAAGTCCACATAGACACTACCTATGGTATGTACGGGCTTTTTATGGACCAGGGACCAGAGACGTAATTAAATGTTGTGGAAGATTTACTCTTCAGAAACTGCACTGAATCTCACCCCAGGACAGGGTTCACTCTCAGCCTTCGCAGGAAACAGAGCTAATTCGTTGTAGGTCTAGTTTCTTGTGTCGGGTCCTCAGTTTCATCCTAAAATTTCCACCTGTCAGAGGTGATCCGTTACAGAGGTGTCTGTGGACGTTTTTTCGGAGCTGGAACGTACCCCACAGAGCCTATCTCACTGGGGGGGTAGCAGATGAGGAAACCGCTCATTGCTGCTAACGATCGGTCGTGGTCATCTTCCGGCAGAACCACAACCACGGTGGCCACAGCCAGGGCAGCAATGCGGTCCTGGCTTTTCTTTCTTTAAGAATAAGGACGCAACCTCACAGTTGCTTTCACGTGTCCTTGAAGAAAACGCAAAGCCCTGATGGCGGTTTTACCTCACACGTGAATGACCCTCCGCGTCAAGCCAGCCTCCAACGTCACCTAGAAACGCTCGCGGACTCCTGAGTCCATTCGACCTGCCACTCTCCTGATTCAGAAGGCCGTTTCAACCTCTCTTGTCTCTCCAGAAACCTCTTCCTCCTCTGCGTCTACCCTCAGTCTCAGCAGACGATTTGCTCCCCGACTCACAGAGAAGACGGAAGCAATAGAAGAAAAGGTGCACACTTTCCCCCGGGGTTGCTGCTTCCCAGCGGCCACCTCCCTTCCGGTTGCAGAGCCGCCCCCCTCTGCCTCGGCCCAGCCCCTCCCTTCGTGCGTGGAATCCACCTTCTCTACCCTCCTGGAGAACGGTGCACCTGCGACGGAGTGTTCTGTCTTCTCTGCTTCTCTTCCCCCCTCCTTCCTGCATGACTCCCGTTATCAGCACGGCTGTAACCTTCCAGCTTGAACAAAACAGCAACCATAACAAAGCCAAACCCTCTTCCCATCGGCTTCTGGTGACTGTCCATTTCTCCGTTCTCCTTCCCGACAGTCCGAGGGGACAACCGTCTCCATAAATGACTTCTCCCCTGCTAAATTCAACGGTTGATTACCCTTATCTGACTTGGTCCACGAGCAGCATTTGGCACAGTCAACACCAGCTTTCCCTTGTGATTTTTCACCCCAATTCCGGGGCACCCAGACTCCAGGGTTTCCGGTCATCTCACGGGCACCTTACAGCCATTGTTTAACTAGCTGCTGCGGCTCAGTTTCTGTTTCTTGTTTCTCCTCAAGAGTGACACGTGGCTGGGTGCTGAATTCTCATCTGTTCTACACTCATTTTCTTAGCGATTTACTTCTCACTTCATAGGTCATAGATGTGTAATTAAAAAAAAAAAAATCATTCAGGGCACCTGGCGGCTCAGTTGGTTAAGTGTCTGACTTCGGCTCAGGTCATGATCTCGTGGTTTGAGTTCGAGCCCCGAGTCGGGCTCTGAGCTGACAGCTCGGAGCCTGGATCCTGCTTCGGATTCTGTGTCTCCCTCTCTCTCAGTCGCTCTCTGACCCTCCCCCGCTAGTGCCCTCTCTCTCTCTCTCTCTCTTGCTCAAAAATAAATAAAAAGATTTAAATATTAAAGAAAATCATTTTGATTTTAGACCAATCTTAGTCCTAACCTAATAATCTAGCCTTTCGTTTCAGAAACCTCATTTCAGGGAGCGTCATCTTGCTGGCCCTTGGAGTTTTCTTCCCATCAGCCAGTGTGTTTAGGTAACTAATACTCCACCGATGTTTGAGGCTTCTGGCTCCACACGCTGCATCGTGAAGGAAGCCCCGGGGTGCCCAGCTCAGCGGCCGTCTACGCAGTCTTTGCTCATCACAGGAGGTCAGTGTCACTATATCCACGTCTTTGCGTGTTTCCGATTCTCAGGTTACATGGCTTCTTCTAGCTTTCTCCTACGTAGACAATGTCAGGCCTGTTGTGTACTGTCTGTTTTCCCTGTACACATCTTGTAAGTTTCCGAAGCTGGGACAAAATATTGCCCTTTCTCTTCCAGAGATACTTTCAGAAAAAGACCTTTACTTGAATGTGATGAGGGATTGTGGCTTTTGTACGTAGACCTGGTGGTCAGTCTTACCTGACGTTTTACCAATCCTTACTGCTCTTCCCCTTGATAGCTCACACTCCCCAATACTACAAGCCAGACGCGTGTGCTAACTCCTTTCCAGGATCCACCAATACCACTTTTGTGGCAAAATCTGGAGGTCTCTGAAGCACCAAAAACCTTTCGTGTGAACAAAGTCGTCCTCAGAACAAAGCTCCAGGCACGATGAAACGTGTCTGCGTGCTTACTCCAACAGCAGACGGGTTGCACGAACGATCTGGCTTTCCTAACACGTCATAATACACGTTGGGCATCTCCATTAAGGGTGGCCGGCCACTTCCTTAATTATATTACCACGTTGTCTCTTCAGACTCCTTTTTACTCAATACATAGGACTAAACATTTGCTTCGATACCTGGGAAGATTACACTGAGTCCGGATAGCCTGGGCTTTTCACCACTGCTAATCCCTGATCGTGAAGACTCCTGTCCCAGAGACACATCGTGAGCTTAGCTGGAAAAGTACACACATTGGGTGATGGACGTGGAGAGAAAAAGTGACAGTTTCTCCAAATGGTACGGGTTACATTGTCTTCGTCATTCCGCTTTCAGCATAGACAGAAACTGTTCAAGTGAAGTAACCCTGAACTTTCATCTGACTTTCAACAGGGCATCTTTTAGAACATTTCAAATAACGAACACAGCAAGATTCAACAATTTACTTTCTACGGGACAAAGGGACCGAGAATCTTTGGTTAAGGATTTGCGTAGATTGCTTTTGTAAGGGCAAATCTGGGGGCATAATTTTTATTGTAATACATTCACCCAAATAAAATTAAATAGTCCTACATCCGTCTCCAAATCAGAGTTCGGCCACGGTTACTTGCCACTTAGGTTGTCACATGTCATTTCTTCTGACCACAAGCTTCCACTGTTTCACTCAGATGTAAGTGATTTAGGAACATCACATCTAATACGTCACCACCCTAAAGCAGATGGGCTAATGTGACAGTAAGCAGCTCTAAGTGTGCCCCGAAGCAAATTGTTGCTGGACAGTGTGAAATGCCTAGCAAGTCCTTCCATGCCCAGAACACCACTGAAGGCTCAATATCAGAATTCTTTCTTGATGCATTAATAAGGGATGTGGATACCACAGACATGTCTGAACTGTGCCCACCCAGGCTCAGACGAAGACTTTCGTTTTGAAAATAAATGCCAGGCTTCGTTCTGCAAGAGGTTTGATGTGGCTTAGATCATGACTTAGCAGACAAAGAAGAAGCTTCCCTGGATGCTATTTTCTTTGCACCAAAAGGTCACTTGCAAGAGAGACCCTGCCAGGGACTGGGAAGTGAAATCAGATAGACTCACTGCAATTAAGGTCCTACAGCCCGCGTTTCAACTGGATTACAGAGCATGCACATCACAGTAGATGCTTCCTAAGAAGTAACTACAGCCGCTAAGTACAGAAAATAAAGTAGTTTCCTACAAGGACTCTCTGTTTGTAATATCTTGAAACAAACGAACAAACGAACGGATAGTCCTCTTAATAGGATTGTCGATATGTAGGTTCAGTGCCCAGAAATTATGACTCTGTGGATTTGAAGTAGGCCCAGTCCCTCGGAGATCTGAATTAAAAAAATTTTTTAATGTTTATTTTATTTTTGGAGAGAAAGAGAGAGAAACAGAGTGCAAGCGGGGGAGGGGCAGAGAGACAGGGAGACACAGAATCCGAAGCAGGCTCCAGGCTCTGAGCCGTCAGCCCAGAGCCCGACGCGGGGCTCGAACCCACAAAGCGAACCGTGAGATCGAAGTCGGACGCTCAACCGATTGAGCCACACAGGCGTCCCTCAGAGATCTGAATTTTTAACGCTCCTAAAAAAACTGAACAAGAGTTTTGCTTGTTTTGTTTTGTCGCTGCTTTGTTCTTAAGATTCTTACCGTTCTTCTTTCAGTCTGCTGTAATTTCTTATGCGTTAGACGTCACTGTTCAATACTGTGAGATACCCAATTTAATGTTACATATAACGACGTCTTGACTGTCTTTCCAAATTTTCCATAAAAGTCTATGCATGCCTGATTGCTCAGAAGCAGAAAATTTAATGTAATTTACAACCATGGTTCTGAAGTCTTTTCTTCCGTTAAGTATTATCATTAAAATAAAAATTAGCAAAATTGAAAGGAAGAAAATTCTACCCCATTTTTACCATTAACCTTGTTTTCTTCAATAGTGAAATTGGACATTTAACATATTTTCCAATTTTCTATTTTTTCTTCTATATCTTACTTGTTAATATATTTTGTCCATTTTTTGATTGGTTTATTTTTCTATTGGCTTATTATTTCTATTGATTTTTCTCATTAAACTATATGGACACTTTAGATACCTACAACTTTTTTCTAGTTTGCTTGCATGCTAAGTTTGTTTCTAATGTTTGCAATTCCCAAATATTTAAAAATTTTATATAGTCAAATCTGTCTAACTTCTACCAAATCTAACCCTATGAGTTAGCTCAGGTTTAGGAAATAGCTCTCCATCTACAGATCAATTAAATATACACATACATTGCCCTTGAACATTTCCTGGTTTGATTTTTTTTACTTATTTTTATTTTTTTAGTAACATTTTTGATTTTATTTTTGAGAGACAGGGAGAGACAGAGCGCTAGCGGGGGAGGGGCACAAAGATAGGGAGACACAGAATCCGAAGCAGGCTCCAGGCGCTGAACTGTCAGCCCAGAGCCCGATGCGGAGCTCGACGAGCCGTGAGATTACGGCCTGAGCCAAAGTCGCAGGTTTATCCAACTGAGACACCCAGGCGCCTCCCCCATCCCCCGGTTCATTTTTTAAAATAACTTTTATGTGTTACTAGTTTGGAAATACCTAGGTTTGTTCGTTCTCTGAAAGTTACTTACCTTTTGTTACATTACATAAACACAAGACTTCACTTCCTAGAATAGTGTCTTTGAAAGGACGATTTGGGAGCGCCTGGGTGGCTCAATCTGTTAAGCGTCCGACTTTGGCTCAGATCATGATCTCGCGGGTTCGTGAGTTCGGGCCCTGCGTAGGGCTCTGTGCTGACAGCTCAGAGCCTGGAGCCTGCTTTGGATTCTGTGTCTCCCTCTCTCTCTGACCCTTTCCCGTTCGTGCTCTGTCTCTCTCTGTCTCAAAAATAAATGAAACATTGAAAGGATGATCTGGAAAACCATGAGTATCAAAATACTGAGATGTTTCTTAAAAATGCGCAGTTCTTGTCCTTTCCCATAACTATGGAATTCAGAATTCCATAAATAGGGTCTTGGCATATACATGTTACTACATGCTGTAAGTGACTGTTAAGTGCAGTAAACATGTGAGTGTGTCCGTGGCGGGTGAGTAGGTGGGTGAGTAGTGTTGCTTGGGTGTAAAAGCTCCCTAAGTGAGATGAACTCCTTTGCCGCCAAGAACCAATGAACCACGGGAAAACGCATGATTACCTGGCTGTTTAAAACATAGCCTATATCATTCTTACACTTACGGTTCTGTCTCAGATGGTGTTGATTTAAATTAATTTTACTATCATGTTTTCCCTGTTAGTTCTTATAATATTTAGATGGTTGTTTCTATCATTACATTAATCTAATCATACTGGCCTACTGAAGGAATAAAAAAATTTAATATTCCTTAGACCTGTGTAACCATTGTTCTGGGCGCTAATCAAGAATGTCATTGTTGAAGTGACAGTAAGTTTAAATAGGCTATACGGCATTCCATATGCTCCCACAGCTTTAATTAACTTGGATTCTGTTGTCTTGGAGATGTGCATTGATTTAATTCTATGAACACATAATTAATTTGACTTTTTCAAGCATATGATGATAAAAAGCTGAAAAAAATTGATGTACTGACTTTTCACTTCTTTCTAATCATACATTCACAACCTTGGTTCAAGACCCAATTAGCTGACGCCTAGATTACAGCCACAGGCTCTGAACTGGTTTGTCACGATTTTTCCCAATTCACCAATACTTCCAGAATAATATCTCTATCTAATTATGTCACTGTCTGAAATCCTTAACTGATAGCTATAGCAGTCAGACCGTAGTCCCAACTCCCCGCCATGACATAAAAAATTCCCCACAGTCTGATGCAGGCTCATTCTTAACCTTCCCTTTTGTACTCTGAGTTTCCATACCATTTGGACGTCTCTCAAAATGATCTATGCTTTCTCTCACATCCAGTGTTTTGCAAATGCTACTTCTATCATTTGGAAGTCCCTCGTGTACAAACCCACAGGCTTAAGCCTCGCTGCCAAACTCATACATACCCTTACCTGACTACGAATTAAACTTTAGAAATTATTGCAATGCCACTTCCTCCAGGAAGCCCTCTTCGGTCGCTAGGTCCATTCCTTCTGGTCACCACAGCAACTTGTTCACCCATTTGTAATGCTACTGTGCTTCCTTCAATAAATTTTAGACTTCTTAAGGTTGAGTTTATTTCCTATTTATCTTAGAGTTTCTGGAGAATTCAAAACCTGGCACACAGTTGGTACTCAAAAAAAAAGATGTTTATTGTATTTATTTTATTTTTATTTCATGGTTGTTTCAGAAGAAGATTTTTAAAATAAATATTTTATATGTAAATTCATATGAACATACAATTATTGAGTAAAAGCATCAAATCTTTATATACGGGAATTTATCACAGAAGTTTCATAAACATGCATATTTGCTGGAAGATTATGATGTAATTTATTAAAAGCTATTTTTCCCTCAGTGCAAAATCAAATAATGGGAGAAGCAGGCTTTCTCTTCTGTCCATTACACAGTGGCTTGTATTTATCTAATCTTCCTGCCTAGGTTAGATGAAATACATAGAGTAGTTATTTTGAAATACTAAAGTACAAAGAAAGAAGAGTGGGCACAAGGGATCAAATGTCAGAGAGAAATAAACATCCTATAAAATTGCCCACACTCTGTATTGTTTTTTTTGTTTTTGTTTGTTTGTTTGTTTGTTTTCACTTGTTAGGACCAGAGACAATTTGCCTTACATGGAATAGAAACAAACTAAAACCATCATCCAGGAGTTGACAGAAGTCTTGCTCAGCTAGGGAGAGTTTTATTCTGGGTTTGTCTAAGAGTTGGAAAATCGAGGTATAGGTTAAAGAAACAAAGATAAGTGAAGTCAGGTGTGATCTAGATGTACTGATGACTTCAAATCTAGCTATGTACAGAGTAAAACCCATTTAATAAATAACAATAATTGTAACAGTAAAAACAATATCTGGGGGCATAAGATCATAAACAAAGATTTACAGTCTCTCAATGCTAAATAGTAAAGTTTGGACTTCAAGGAATGTTATAACGGAGAGGTCTCAATAAACGCTCTAGTCAATTGACTGAAAACCTGAAAATCCTACCGGGGAGAAAGGTATAGCATGGGAGTAAGAGTTCTGCAGAAAACAAACAAACAAAGAAACAAATAAACAAAAAAAGACAGTAAACCTGAAGTTCCACCTCTACTGAATCAACGTGATCTGCAAGTTATTTGTCGGTAAAGGATTTTTTTTTCAGAAAAAAGAGCAGTATTCAGGCCTATACAATTTTTCATATAAAGCATCTGAAACTCAGAAAATTAATTACCAGACCCACAAAAAGACAAGACCAAATAACTAAAAATGAAGAGCAAGAACAAGAAAATCAACTAAACAAAAACAGATCCAAGAGTTCTTTAGAAAAAGACTTCAAAGTATAATGGTCGATATATTAAAAAGAGAAAAAATGAAAAATGTCACCTGGAAGCTTGAATCTATTGTAAAGAATCCAATGAAAATTCTAGAACCGAAAACTGCATGACCAAAACAAAGAAAACAAAAATTAAGGGACATAAATATCAGCCAGAAGAAATGTCCAGATTGAAGCATACAAGGGGAAAAGTGGTTTTGAAATGCAACAGAATAGGGTAGTGGACCCATGGGGCATGGTGAGAGTTGTAATTTGTATGTAATTCAAGCTCAGGAAGGAAAGAAGAAGAGGAATAGGGAAGAAGCAATATTTTATAAACTGAAAAAAATGCATTACGCCATAGATTCAAAAAGCTATAGGAACAAAACCAGAATGAATATATTTACATTTGAAAGGCAAAATAATCAAGCTAATAAAAGACAAAAATATTTTCATGACATTGGAATAGGCAAAATTTTTTAAACATAACACAGGGAGTACTAATGAGAATTATTGAAATAATGTATTTCATTAAAATGAAAACCTTTTTTAATCAAAAGATTAAATGAGAAGAAGGAAAAGGCAAGTCAGAGAATAGAAGCTATGCAAAATATAATTCCTCAACAAAAGCTTTATTCAAATTATAAGAACATCTAATATCATCCAGAAAATGATAGCCAACCTAGTAATGATGGACAAAAAACAAATAGGCAAAAGTATGTTTATATAAACAAAATTGCATATGTCAATATTTATTACATCATTAATCATCAGAGACAAACCAAATAAAAACATGAGATACTCATATACCCACCACCCACCAGATGAATACATTAAAAATGAAGAAAAATACCAAAGAAAGAAAAGCACAAAGAACCAGGAAATCTGAAGATAGCACATGTGGATCTGGAACAGTTAGAATACTCGTACATTGCTGACGATAGACTAAATTGGTACAGGCATCCCAGAAAACATTTTTTGGTCTTTATTAAGCTGAACACATTCTACCTCCACAATCTGGCAATTCAGTTGGGCATATACTTAACTGCAATGACTAAAAACATGCAAACCAGCAATGTATGCGAATGTTTGCAGCAGCTTTGTAAAAGACCACACTGAAAACAGCCAACATGTCGATCACCATCAAAATGTATAAATAAATTATGGGATTTTAAAAAAAAATTTTTATTTTTTTATTTTTATTTTTTTAATGTTTTTATTTATTTTTGAGAGAGAGACAGAGACAGTGTAAGCACGGGAGGGGCAGAGAGAGAGGGAGACACGGAATCCGAAGCAGGCTCCAGGCTCCGAGCTGTCAGCAGAGCCTGACGCGGGGCTTGAACCCACGAGCTGTGAGATCATGACCAGAACTGAAGTCGGACGCTTAACCGACTGAGCCACCCTGGCGCCCCAGGGGATTTTTTTTAAATAAAAAGAACAAACTTCCATATGAACAACATACATGAATTTCACAGTAATAGATTTGAAAGAGCAAACCCAGACATACAAGAATATATGGGATATGATTTCTTTCATGTAAAATTCAAAAGCAAGTAAAATTAATCAGTGGTGATAAAATTCAGAATAGTAGTTACCTTTGGGAAAGGGATTTGGACTGATAAAAGAAACTTCTGGATTGCTGTAATAGGCTATCTCTTGGTCTCAGTGGTTGGACATGTTTATACAATCATAAAGTATCACCAAATCCAGGCTGCTTTTCAGAAATACACTCTAAAAGTATCCATGCTCTGGAAGGGTCTACAGATACCCACGCGATCTCTTGTCATCGTTCAGAAATGCAATGAGGCTTCGGTATGGCAGCCATCTCTGCCACAGCCCTCCTTGTCTCTACATGACTCACCCAGGTTAGATAACACGGGTGGTCATAGCTAGAATACAGTACGCATGCGTGCACACACACACACACACACGCGCGCGCGCGCGCTTTCTGTAACATTGAGTAACCTTCCCAAATGGAGCAGAGTGTTAACTCCTCAGATCTTTCTGTTTGGATTGATCTTTCTTCTATCAGAGAGAAAGTCTTTCACACTTGAGTCGCTCAGGAGAACTCAGTGTGTTCTTCGTCAGCTGGCTTGGTTCCTGGAAGGGGCATTGAGAAGCTCTCCAGAATTTTAAAGCCACGCAGAGGCTGTTGTACAAGCCTTGTGTGAGCCCGGGAAAAGGAGAGAATGCCTCAAGAACAGAAACAGGAGTGTCAGGCTAGCTTCCCACTTCTGCTTTTTTCTCTCGTCGCCTTCTTTCCTTCCTTGTTCTTTAATAGACTTCCTGCTTCCCCGTAATGCTTCGGTGTTGAAAGAGATGGTCGCCACAGTTCACGTGCCGCCCAGAAGTGAGGCAGACATTTGGGACCGAAGTCTGCCTTATAGGCGGCCCTAGGGGCTTTGGGCTTTTACCTGGTGTGTGGTGGTAAGACACAGGAGAGTTCTGGAAATGGGAGTGGAGTGATCTGACTTGTGTTTTATCAGGATCACTCCAGCTGCTGTCACTTTAGGGAAAGAAGGGAAGCCAGAGGAGGAAGCAGCAGCAGCATCAGAGCTTTCAGTCATCCAGGGGAGAGACGACGGGGTTTTGGACCAGAATATGGCGATGGTCCAATAACCAACGAAGAAAGGTTGGATTACAGATGCATTTTAAAGGCGGAGGCCAAAATACTTGCTGACGCGTTGGCCACAAAGTGAGTTTTCGATGTGAGCAATTGTTAGAATAGACATACTGACATAGAAAATTCAAATGGGGAAATAGTTTGAAGGAAGGGATCAAAAGGGCCGCTTATTACTATTATTTTTACTTTTTTAATGTTTATTTATTTTTGAGAGGGACGGAGAGAGCGAGCAGGGGAGGGGCACAGAGAGAGGGAGACACAGAATCCGAGGCAGGCTCCAGGCCCCAAGCTGTCAGCACAGAGCCCGACTTGGGGCTTGAACTCACCAACTGTGAGATCATGAGCTGAGCTGATGTCAGATGCTTAGCCGACTGAGCCACTCGGGTGCCCCAGGGCAAGTTATTACTTTTTAAAATTTATTTCTTTTTAAAAACTATCTAGAGGACTGGAAGGAGGATCTGGAAAATATGGAGATAAAGTGGAAGTCACTGTCATCTGCTGTAGGCAGACTGGGTGCCATGTTTTTCCAAATAGGTCATCACATTCTCATGAAAGACACGAGCTCTAGACGCTGTCACTCCAGAGTCACAATATGCCCAACGATAGTGGTGGTTTCTAATGAGACATGGTTCCTTAATTCCTCCTAATGTCATCACATGTTGTTTGCTGCAACCCTCACAGGACACCGCCCTCCTCCTGCGGCACATGTGAGTTCACAACATCAGAGAAGCAACGATTCTCTGCAATTCCTTTAATCAATGAATCTTTTCATGAGATTCCTTCACGCTGGTCACGCTTGCATTATTGATTTAAACTGAGTGCAGCTTTTTTTAAACAAAAAGAAATGGTGCTGGCTTTCACGTGAGTCTGGCCGATCCGCACGAGAAGCAATCGATGACAAAGGTCAAGGGTCTCCGTGTCTGCCTGCAAGGTCAATGCTGCAGTGAGACCGTTGGGGCAGTGTCCAGAGTGGAGAAGTCAAATATTTATTAACATCGAAATGAAGATGGAGCTGATTACACATTGGTCAATTGGGCTCTGGAAACCTCGTTGCAATAAAACACAATCGATGCCATCCATCAGCAGCGTTTTCTATTTATTACATTTTTCTCACGAGCTGCACAATTTGTCTTCTTGCTTTCCCTTAGCAGGTGCCAAAGCAACGCTATTAGGAGCTCATCTTGCGCTGTTTATAATAGGTAACCAGAAGCTGTCTTTTTCTTCCTCCAAAATAATTTCTAACATAAAACCAACAAATATTCAGTGGAGTATATCTTGAACACTCAAAATATATGGAGAACTTATGTCTTATTCACCCATGTTTCCACCATGATGAGGGAATTTCTGTTATTTTCTTAGAGCTCTTTCTAGTATTTTTTTTTTTGTAGACTTTTAAAATTTTATAACGGAATTCAAACTGTTTGGAGCGCCTGGGTGGCTCAGTTGGTTAGGTGTCTGACCCTCGACCTCAGCTCAGGTCATGACCTCATGGGTCGTGAGTTCGAGCCCCACATCAGGCTCAGCACCGACAGCGTGGAGCCTGCTTGGGAGTCTCTCTCTCTGCCCCTTCCCCACCCCTCCGAATAAATAAATAAACTTAAAAAAGCACGTACAAACTGTTTACACCATAAGATTTTTATGTAATTTTATATTATCACCATTTCCTCTAAATATTACGGACGCTTATAAATATGCTTTTAAACGATTGCACATGATTCCGCCGCATGGCTCTGCCATTATTTTCACTTGCTCTACTTTTAGATGGCATGACATTTTTTTTCTTCTTTCCCACTGTGAATAAACTGAGGCGCAATAATTTTTCCTGATCGGTATTTACGTATCACCTCGTGGAGTTATTTTGCTTTAGAAAACCCAAAGAGTTCTCCGTATTATCTGTAAGCTACAAACTCCGAAGTGTATGGGTTTAACCCAAACCTTTTCCCTGAGTCCTAGATTCTCGTGTGTAATTGCTTACCTACTATCTCCATTTGGAATCTACTAGGGATGCCTAATGGGAATCTGAAACAATATGTCCAAGTCAGAGCATCTTCGAAGACATTCCCAGTTCATACCTGTTCATCTCTCAGTCTTTCCCATCAGCAAATGGTTCCATCATTCAATCATCTAGTTGTTTCTTTTTTTTTCAAGTTGATTTATTTTGAGAGAAACAGAGACAGCATGAGTTGGGGAGGGGGAGACAGAGAGGGGGAGAGAGAGAATCCCAAGCAGGTTCCACACTCGTCGGCACAGAGCCTGATGCAGGGTTTGAACTCATGAAACCGTGAGATCATGACCTCAGCCCAAACCAAGAGTTGGATGCTTAACAAGGCATCCCAACCATCTAGTTGTTTCATCCAAAATTCTGGGTTCCATGCATTTTAATGGACTCAATTTATTCAGCCAACATTTAGTCACTGAAAATTTGTAAGTAGAAGGAATATTGGAATATGTTCTAATTATATGTTCTAATTCTGTAATCTAATTATGTAGCGTATTGAATTAGAGCCAATTCCACCCATTTCTGTACCAGCGAGAGACTGGGTGATTTGATACGGAAGCACGACAACAGTGTCAGACCCAGGACCTTCACGGGACAACAGCCGGAAGCAGAGACTGTGAGCGTTGCTTGCAGCTTTCATGACATCTGATCCGTCATTCAAAAAACATGTTTTTAATGTTTATTTATTTTTGAGAGAGAGAGAGAGAACGTGAGTGGGGGAGAGGCAGAGAGAGGGCGAGACACAGAATCCGAAGCAGGCTCCAGGCTCCGAGCCATCAGCACAGAGCCCGACGCGGGGCTCGAACTCACGAACCACAAGATCGTGACCTGAGCCAAAGTCGTCCGCTTAACCGACTGAGCCACCCAGCCGCCTCTGATCCATCGTTCAGTTCTTTTTCTTTCCTTTAAAATATACACCATACCTTCATCCCTTTCGTAACAGACAAGCCACTTCTTTGGACTCCCACGGTGGGTTCCAAACTTGCCGGCTTCCTGTCCGCTCCTGCTGCCATTCATAAGGCGTGTTAGTTCGCCTTTCTGCTGGAGCTTTTCCCGCGGCTTCCTAGGCACTAAGAATGAAGCAAAAGGAAAGTCCTTCTCATGGCCTGTAAGATCCTCGAGGACCTCAGTCTTTCCCTGGAATTACCTCATTCCGCCCTCCCCCTCACCCACCATGTTCCACCACACCGGCCTTCCTCAGGTTTTTGGACTTCGCCCTTGAGGCTCTGTGTTCCATCTCTCCCTTGTCGTCCTGGTGGGGTTTTATCCCGGATGCATCCGACCCTCGTTACCAGTTTCTCCGATGAACCAGGAACTACAGCTGGGAGTCTCTCCAGCTGGAGCTCCAGGGGGCAGATGGGCATGTGGTTAACTTGTTCTGAACTTGACAGTCTCCACAGGTTGGGCTCGAAAGGCGAGTGACAGTCCTCAAGGCAGGGAAAGAGCACCACCCAGTCTGACACAAATGCTTACAGTAATGGTCAGCGACACATATGAGCGGGTTCACGGGACGAAGCTTCTGCTAGGAGCAATGTGAGCGTCTGAGTAAGGGCATCGAGCCAGTGTGGACAGCTGATCTCAGTCTGAAGAGGAGGATCCACCTTCAACGGCTTAAACACAAAGCTTGTAGCAGATGCTACAGTTTTATTTATCGTTTACCTGCATATGAACGATGAGGTGTGTTCTAGGAGAATTAATTCAAATTCCTTAAGTTGGAAGGCCCGTTTTGGAAACAACAGGGCCAATTCCCGAGTCTCCGGAAGTTACCAAAGCGTTTCAATTAGTAACTTGTACGAGGCGAAAGCAACTTTTTGAGAGCAAGGGGACCATGCAGCAATCAAGTCAGAAAGCTGTTATGCTAACCGTCCTCAGCTCACTGATGGCTGGTGTTCTTGGTGAGCGCTGAGGTGGGATTTTACTCCTTTATCCTTGTGCGTGGGGTTCCTCCTCTGAACTCAGAGGCTTAAGTGTTGGATCATAGGCATCTCGATTTTTATCCGGCTCTGGAAGGGAGATGCCTCACGGACTGAGGGAAAGAAATCACTATTTGAAGCAATTTTCTCTTTCTGATTCTCCCCCAAGAAGGGAAAAGAAGTGCCCCCCACCCGCCTGCCCAGCACTTGAGTGAGCGGGCACCGAAGGCAGCCCTGTGGCAAGGGCGAGCCGTCTGTAACCTGGGCCAACTTGACCACAGCCTGGGACAGCTCTCAGACGCACCAGGTGAGACCCCCCTGCTCAGAGTCGTTGCACTTCATCTGGATTCTTGTTACTCTCAAGTCCCCTGGGACCAGACTTTCAGCGAAGGTCTCCTTGGCCGTCCTTGCCACCTTTTCCTTAGCCCCCTTCTCCTTCACCATTTTGAAGTGTGTATTATTCATCCACATGCGAGGTTCATGGGTTGAGTTTTTTTCAGAATATTTTCTGCTCATTTGTGCATAGAGAGGCATAAATTCCAAACCTGGGTTTCTCAAGAGGGAATCAATAACATCATCTACATAAAATACTTACAGTCCCTGACAGAAAAGTAAACATTTAATAAATACTAGCGGTTATCCATTGGCATATTAAATAACAGATGGTGAAGAAATTGGGGCTATCTGAAATATCACTGTAAATCCGCTCTCCTGTAAATTTTAATATCATAGATATACAAAAGTATGGAGTGAGATAATGGACAGTAGGTTTAAATATATGTCATGTTGCTTTAGATCACGCTTTAAAGAAATAAAATGACACAGATACAAATAAAAGATACCTTCATTCCATTTCCCGCCTACCCGAGGTAGTAAATGGAAATATAGTGGAGGTTTTAACACACATTTCTGTACTTCCGCATCACAAGTATGTCTTTGCAAATGATATCTAAGATCGCTTTGTGTTTAAATTTTTTAATGTTTATTTATTTTTGAGACAGAGAAAGACAGAGCATGAGCCGGGAGGGGCAGAGAGAGAGAGGGAGACACAGAATCCGAAGCAGACTCCAGGCTCTGAGCTGTCGGCACAGAGCCCAATGCGGGGCTCGAACTCGTGAACCAGAGATCATGACCTGAGTCAAAGTCGGTCGCTCAACCAACTGAGCCACCCAGGCGCCCAAGATTGTCTTACGTTAAAAATTTTATATAAATGGTGCTGTTTTTACTTTTAATTCATTGGGGCTATCTTCTTTTTTACTCAACATAATTTTTAGAGTCATCAAATTAACACAAGTAGTTATGGAGTATTTATTTTAACTGCAGTAGAGTCTGTGGTTATATGAACATATTCTAATTAGCAACGGGCACATTGGGTGAGTCCATACGAACCTTTCTTGTTTTCAGTGTTTTTCATATATATATCTGTGTTCTCATGAGGAGATTTTCTCTAAAGAATATATTTGAAATAGCTAATCGTTGTCAAAGGCTATGCACATTTTCAAATGTACTAGATACGACCCTGCTCTCCAAGCTTTGTAACTTCTTCCCCTCATCATTGTGTCGATGTGACCCATGCTGCGGGTGGCGCTGGGTCATTCATTTTCATGTTGTATGCAACTCCACCATTGAACTATAACATAAAGTATGTGTCCATTCTACCACTAATAAAATATTTGATTTATTTTCCGTTTTGCTGCTGTTATAGGTAGTTCTTTTATAAATGTTGGACATGACTTATGTTATATATACATATTTATCTTGGGTGTATATACCTAAGAGTGGGATTGTTCTATCAGAGTGTGTTTTGTTTTATCTTTTGTCAATATTTCCAGCTTTCCAAATAATTCCAGTTCAATCAAATTCAACTATTATATTTTTAATTCCGTAATTTCTACTTCTTATCATCTATTTTATGGAACACATTAATCAGAGTTATTTTCAAGCCATATCTGCAAATTCCAGAATCTGGTTCATCTGTATATCTGTTTTTATTGATTTTTGCTTTTTGATTCTTTTGATTCTTTGGTCCTATATCTTGGCGTGCTGGCAATTTGCGATTGCATGCTAGACATTGTTGTGATATTATCTTTCTTCAATGTGGGTTTACTTTGTCTCTCTCAGAGAGTCAAAGAAGAAGCAGATTCCATTTATCTGACTAGGAACCAAAATTATTGGAAACCAGATTTTAGATTTTATTAGATCTGGCCTCAACTGGAAGATCATAACATTTACCACGGTCCGTGATCTTTGGTAGATAATTCCAATTTTTGACTCTCCATTACTACAAAATAGCGAAATGTTCTGCTTTGTATTTTTGCCTGTTGGGTGCCTTCCACACACATACGAGCTGCTTTGGTTCTTAAGGCCTTGAGCATCACTGAGCCTTGAGGGGAAAAAACAAGTACATGCGTTCACATTCAGTTCTCTTAATTAAATTTTTTCTCGGAAACTTTTCCCTTCATACTTTGACTGCCTTGGTAGCTATGATATCCAGTTTTTGTCTCTTCAGTCCTGTGAATCTACCCCAGTCTCTGAGGTTAATTTTTCTCTCAACTTCTCAGTCTGTTGTTAGCACTCAGGAAAGTGCCTACAGGGGAAAATGATGAACTTCCTACTGTGTGTTTTTCTTTTCTCTGGGAATCTTTTTGTCTCTATATTTCATATCTATATCATGTCATTTAAAAATTATTTACTAATAAAATTAAATTTTCATGTTATTTTAAGTAAAATTATTTTTAAATTTTGTTCCAAAATTTCATTTTAAAAGCTTTAAACTTTAACCAGGAAATTTAGTGCATTTATATATATTGAAATTATTGATATAGTTGGATCTTTTTCTGTTTTCCGATTTTGTGTTTCTTTGGTCATTTTCTTTTATCAATATTTTTGTAGTTTGAATTGAATATGTATTTTTTATTTTTGCTTTTCTCATTCCATTTTGTGACATTACTCGTTTCAATGTCATGCCTTTTTTCTTTCACTGGTACCCTTGAAATATGGCAAGTGTATTCGACCTTAAAAAAGTCTGAAATTTATTAATATGTCATGTTCTCCTGACTTTTGTACTGTTAATTCTGTTGTTAGTATTTTAATAATATGTTAAAAAAACTTGCACATCATAATTATGATAATTATTGTTTTATTCAAAACATATTTGTTTACACATTTCTTTGTTCACTATTCTTTTCATACCTCAGACTTCCTCCAAAGTGCATCTTTTAGAAATTCCTTCAGGGAAAGTCTACTGAAGAGTAAATACAATCAGCTTTTATTTATCTGAAAATTATTCTATTTCATCTTGATTCTTGAAAGAGACTTTTGCCATGCGCCTTTATCAGATAGACAAGGTTGCACTTTGAGATCAAGCAACCCTCAAATCTGTGTGGCTTAAAAACACAAAGGTTTAGGGGCACCTGAGTGGCTCAGTCAGTTTAGCATCTGACTCTTGATTTCGGCTCAGGTCACGATCTCACTCCTGCTCTTTCTCTCTAAATAAATAAATAAGCATTAAAAAAAAATCCAACAAAAGTTTACTTTCTACTCCTGGGTCACGTCCATGTGGTTTAGCAAGAGGGCTCCAACTCAGCAAAGGCACCCAGGGACCAGCCCCCCAAACCAGTCTCCACCTTTGGAATGTTGATGGCTTTGCCAGAAGTAAAGATAAATGTAGCAAAATATGCAACAAGCTTCTAATGCTTCTGCTCATAACTGGACCAAACCACTAATACGTCCATACTTAAATTCATTAGGTCTGGAAGTGCAACCTTGTCATGTGTCCTAAGGGGGAGAGAGAGCTGGAATGTTTCTTTCCAGAATCATCTCTGTGACCGTCTTTGAATTTCCTATATCTCTTCAGCTTCTCTTGCATTCAGCCATTTATTATCTTCTGTATTCAGAGTCCTCAGCTACTTTTTTATTGTGCAAGAATGTTAGTTCAAATCTTAGGGTGTTTTGTCTCTTCAGCAATAGAAGATTTGGTAGGTAGCCTAGAGTCTGTTTACCCATAATCAAATGCTTGTGTCGTTAAAATATTGTAGGGTTAGCCTCTGGTCCATTATTGGGAAAGGGGGCGGGTGGATTTATACTATGATTTTACTCTGTGATAATGTATGAATGTTGATTTGAACCTTAACTGCTCGCTTGTGCTTGTGTATAAAGACCATGAGGCTGAAGATTCATGCTTCCCAGATAAGTTTCATTGAATGATTTAATCACCACCATCTAAACTTGGGCCAATTTTCATTCCTTATGTACTGGTGATAATTTTAATATGCCAGTCATCATAGGCTGATTCATCAAAACAGATTCTTTGGTTTCACCAAGCAGCATGCTTTTTAGAAATCTTTATCAATCTGATCTGGTTAAAATAAAGTGTGATGCCCTGACCTATTTTTGTTTCTCAGTCTGAACTCGTTCTGCTGTTATTTGTACCTTCTTACCTGTAAATTCTCAAACATAAATAATATAAATCCATCATCAGATTTAATGACAATGTGCACATATAACAATTTTTTTGCAGTAAAAGTAATCCTTTAATTTGAAAAGCATTAGCATCTTGTAAGTTATATATATATATATATATATTCACTCATACCTTCTTCCTGAGTTGTTTCTTTTTTGAAATTTAGTCTTCAGTGTTGCATATCACTTATTATTAAGTTATGTCACCCCCTAAAGCCTTGACATTTGTGCTGAAACACTTTGTAATTTCAATGGAAATAACCGAATGAGTGATCATGAACTACCTATGGTCTAGAGTTACTGCTTTTCTCTTTGCTGCTTGTCCAATCCAAGAGAACTTCAAGCTTCCTTCTCTCCAATTTAAGAAAGCCCTCTCTCTGGAAGTTGTGGAGTAACAGAAAATATATTGAGCTAAAACTCAAAAGAGCAGGGTGATTGTAAAACTCTGTCTGAGGAATCCTCGAAGGTCACTGGGGACGTAGCTCATAAAAGGATATGGTGGGTCGAGCTTACGGCCTCAAATTCTCAACTCGAAGTCCTTTATTGGTTTCACACACAATTTAGTGGTTCAGCCTCAGGAATAATTCTCATTTTTTCCCCATCTATTTGAAATATTTTTTTCTCGAATTTATTCATGCCTTGAATAGCTGATTTTGTAAAATAAAAACCATTATCAAGAAGTTAGGTTGACTGAGCAGTCTCAGTATGCTAGGATTTGTTAAATCGCACTCATCATGTGGCTGTGGCTTAAAGGAAGAGTAGCTACAATTACGCGTGGTGATCAATGTGAATGTCAGAGTGGAGCTCCATTTCCTCTTTGAGGGCAAGCATATCGGATACGGGATGAACTGTAGACACCGAGTATCGCCCTGCATCTCTATTTACCGTAGCAATGGACCACCATGGTTTATGATGTGGTTTAGCGAGTGCCGGTGCTTGGCTTAGTTTCCATGTGTTTGCTCATATTCTCCTTTCTTCCTGTTCTTTAGTAAGACTTGAGTGCTGGTATCCATCAGAAATGCATTTTTAAGGAGTCCCTTAGCATCCTGGGGTCACCTCATGGTGATGTGCTCACCAGGGACTCCATTTCCATAGTTGCCTTCAGGTAAAGACTTTCCTCCTTGCTGCTGGCTTGGGTTCTTAGCCCCTTTTCTCACCATTTCTCTTGAAGGTCCCGGCCCAGTGTTCACACGTTGGCTCTTCTGTAAGATCAAGCAGATCTTCATGACCTTATCCTGTCCTCTCTGATGTTCTCGTCTGGCTCACGTTTTTACTGAGCCATACACAGTTACCTGTCCTCCGGTTTGGTGAAACACTAGGTCAGACGTTTGCCACGGTAACGTCTGTCTAAAGGTCTGGCCAGAAAAACTCCGCATTCGTCTGAAGACCACTCCCAACAGACACGATTAATTTTGCCATTCTTAGAGTACTTCAGGACGGCCCCTTAACCTTTCTTCTTGAATGTTCATCTTCTTGGGGAGTGCAGTAAGATTTCTTCCTTTTCTGGGGCACCTGGGTGGCACAGTTAAGTGTTGGAGTCTCGATTTCAGCTCAGGTCGTGATCTCACAGTCTGAGAGATTGAGCCCCGCCTCAGGCTCTGCACTGATAGTGTGGAGCCTACTTGGCATTCTCTCTCTCCCTCTCTCTCTGCCCCTCCCAGCTTGCATGGGCTCTCTCTCTCTCTCTGTCAAAAATAATAAACTAAACTAAACTAAACTAAACTAAAATAAGATTTCTTCCTTTTCTTAGCTTCATCACAGAGTCTCAACACGGGATGAGTGGAGGGCTTCTCTGGAATGCTGTAGACAGACCAAGTACCACGAACTCCCAGTTGCTTGCCAGCAAAGATCGCTCTTTGCTGATGAGCAGAAATTCCTTCCTTACCCTGGAGCTTGGCCTTTACACATTTTTTGTTGCATCTGATGTTTCAGCCTCAAGGATAGTGGTCTTCCCCTGAGGGATTTTAGGAAAGCTTGCACGTCGGAGGCGGTTCCAGGGCAGATGGTGGGTTGGGAGAGTTTCTCCTTGATTTTTAAGATCCATAAAGCAAAATTCGGTTTCAATGGGAGAATTCCATACAAAAAAAATAAATGGCAAAATAAACACCTTGGTGAGGTTATTTGCAACCCTAAAAGGTTTGAGGCATGTAGGTTCCTTTGATGCATTAACGTGTCCCAGGGTTCCAGCCAAATGTCTGGCCTGAGCAGGAGTCCAACACGGGATCTGAAGTCTCACATTCTCCTTTGATTTGTCCTTACTGTGACAATCCACAAGAGAGATTTGAACTGGTGTCATGGTGTTAGACAAATACACATTCAAATTTCTGATATTGCCAAAGATTGGTCTGTGACTCTGGGCCAGTGATTAACCCTTGCTTGGCATGCTTAATTTTGCATTTCTACCATGGGCGATAATTACAGGATTATTGGGAGAAGTAAATGGATAAAATATGTCTAACATAGTGGTTGGCCTAATGCAAACCTGGGATGATTATTAATTATTGACTTAAAATGTTTCCCTCAAAGTCTCCCCAAACCCGTGTCGTTCTCCATTATATTTGGTCCTGCCATAACTAACAAAGCATTATTTAGAAAGTAAACTTGGTTCTCCATATTTAATGGAGCCCCACATCTTTATCTCCCGATGGTGAGGAAGACATTTAGAATAATTGATACTTAGAGAAACATTTCCTGTGTTCATCTTCTCCCCACATTAACTTTCATGCATGTTTCTGGCGAATGTTGTTTTTGAACACATAGGTTTAAATTTTCTCCAATTTGGGGGTGCCTGGGTGGCTCAGTCCGTTGAGCGTCCGACTTCGGCTCAGGTCATGATCTCGTGGTCTGTGAGTTTGAGCCCCGTGTCGGGCTCTGTGCTGACAGCTCAGAGCCTGGAGCCTGTTTCAGATTCTGTGTCTCCCTCTCTCTCTGACCCTCTCCCGTTCATGCTCTGTCTCTCTCTGTCTCAAAAATAAATAATGTTAAAAAAAATTTTTTTTTAATTTTCTCCAGTTTGTACCATCCATTATAAAAGCTCTAGGCTTTTGAAAATTAGGAGAAAAACTGTAGAAACTTTTACAAACTTCAAATTTCCAATATCATTAAATGTGTTTGGCGTGTAGAAAAGGTGGATAATTGACTGTAAAATATTAAAATGTTCAACGTAATGACCTGCACAAAAAGTTGGCTGAATTGTTGGAACAGTAGCTAAGTTAATTAATTCTAGAGTACATTGTCAGCTCTACAGAAGGCTTCAGATCAAGAGACATAAATTAGTTTGCTATGATGAATAAGGTTCTTCTGCATATCAAAGGAATTAAGGCTGATTAGATTAGCATTTCTAAGGGTTATCCAAATTTGATACATTATATAAATCAACATAATAAAACTGGAAAGAAAAAGAATCAGAAATAGATGGAGGAACGTAGAAAGCATAGGATAATCATTCTTCTAGTCTGTGCTGTGCTTTAAAAGTAGCACCTTGGATTTCATCGTTTTTGTTCCAATTATCGCGAATACTGATATTTTATAAATGTGGGTCCAAGGTCTTATTTTCTCCGAATATTATATTTTTCATCAAAAGCCCACATTTGATATCCTCAGAGATAGGCTCACATGCCTACCAGCAATTTTTATGTGATGAAGGGCTTGGATTAGTACAGATTTGGGTCTATATTCACTTGCATAAATAGCGTTCCATGAGGTAAATAGATGATTTTAAAAACGGAAGTTAGGAAAATATAAATCTAAGAGTAGGATCTTTACTTACCAAGGGTTGTTATTTTCATGCCGGGAACTGCCCGGTTTCGCCAAATTTAACAAGGAAGGTATTATTGGAACTGCTCGAGTCCCGAGAGGACCAGGGCCAGCACCCGATGGCCTGAGGATCAACTTGGCTCACCACCTGGGTTTGCACATAAAGTTTTATTGGAAGGCAGCAATGCCTGCTCATTTCGGCACGGTGCCTGGCTGTGTTCCTACTTGATCGCAGCGTCGCGTGCTTGCAGTGGAGACTGTATGTCCTGCAAAGCCTAGAACATTGATTAATTGATGCTGACCAAACCCTCGTTCTAGCTCACCAGACTGCTCTCGGCTCTCAGAACGGACCATCGATTTGGAAGCAGGCAAGAGTTGCTCATGCAGTTATCTCTGCTTAAACTCTTTTCTCGAGTTCTCCTTGATAATCCGTCCTCCATTCCCAAGCACGAATGTCTGACAGGTGGTCTTTGTCACTCCGAAGCACGGAGACTCCCCGCCTCCTTGGTGCTGGAGTAACACTTTGACCGGGCTTCACACAAAAACACGTTGGTTGTGCTCCTGCCTGTTTCCTTATTCGTCCTTCGAGCAGGAGACTTGGTGTAATTCATGTTTCTGTCTCCTAGAAACAAACAAACTGACAAAATCTTGTCTATGTTTAGCAGAAAGCCTAGGAAACAGAAGGTGCTCAAAGATTTTTGTTTTAGAAAATGGAAGGAAGAAGGAGGGAAGGAAGGAGAAAACAGTGGAGGGAGAGAGAGAGGAAGGATGGAAGAAACAAAAGATTTGAGGTAAATGATTGAAATAATTTACTGACACAGGCTAGAGAATGTTGTCCCAATAGAATGAGCCGGAGTCCTATTACTTAGGGCATCAGCGTTCAAGTTGGGGTGTTCACAATTACATATTGAGAAAAATAGCAAGAAATACATGTACATATGAAAAAAGCCATACCTATAGTACTTACAATATAATGTATATTAAAATATATATATTTTAAGTATGTATATTGGATAGAGAGAGCAGGGAGGGGCAGAGAGAGAGGGAGACAAAGGATCCGACGCGGGGCTCAAACTCACAAACTGCAACATCATGACCTGAGCTGAAGTCGGACCCTTAACTGACTGAGCCACCCAGGCACCCCGCCTTTTTCTTTTCTTTGTGTGTGTGTGTGTGTGTGTGTGTAATTGTGTCTACAGCAGAGAAGACAAATTAGGGACGGTGTTATAAAATGATCTTGTAGTTACTCTCCCTCATGGAATTTACAGGTGACAAAGTGCCAGATGAACAACTGACTTTTCATTCATTGTCACAAGATAAGATAAATTTCCAAAAAAAGCTTTTTTATTCAGGGCCTGAATTGAATTTAATAATTAAAGAGTAATTATAGCTCTCAAAAATAATTTTGTTTCCTATTATGACTGCTAGCATTCAAAGCAATTCTACAAAGAGTAAAATATCATATAACTTAATATCTATTATTATGCTTTGGAATCATATTTTTAACTCGTAAACATTTCCTGGCTCAAAAGAGAGAATAATTTTACTAAGTTTTAAATTTTTTTTTTTAACATTCATCTATTTTTGAGACAGAGAGAGACAGAGCATGAACGGGGGAGGGGCAGAGAGAGAGGGAGACACAGAATCGGAAGCAGGCTCCAGGCTCCGAGCCGTCAGCCCAGAGCCCGACGCGGGGCTCGAACTTGCGGACCGCGAGATCGTGACCTGAGCTGAAGTCGGACGCTTAACTGCGCCCCAGTTTTACTAAGTTTTATATACTATTACATACACTCTTTAATATATATATGACCTGCCACTCTATTTTCCTATTTAATTACTTATCCGAACATTTTCAGTGATTGTTTTCTATTGGAAAATTGGCAGCTTTGACTATAGGGAATAAATACTTGGCTCCTCAATAACATACATATAAAAAATGCATATATACATATATATAGAGAGAGAGATTTTAATGTAGAAAGCAAGCAGGGATTTTCACTACAGTTACATCTAGACTGTCTATTTAAACTTTCTCATGCTTGTTTTTTAATGTACACACAATGTAAATCACTCTTTTGGGTACACGGTGCTCGTTCTGGCCAATGCATGGAGTCACGTGACCAGAACCACACTCAAGGTACAGAACGGGTCTGTCAACACCCGAATTTTCTTGGTGTCTTCCTTTTCACCTCCAACAGTTGTCAACATGCATGTTTTCATGCAACTAATGTTGCTTTTCCAGAATGTCCTATCAGCGGAATCCTAGATTATTCAGCCTTTTGAGTTCAGCTTCCTTCACTTAGCGGGACTCCTGTGAGAGTCGGCCGTGGCACTGCGTGTGCCGACAATTTGCCGAGCAGCGGGCCACGGACAAACGTGCCCCCTTGGCTCATCTACTGGGGGGATGAAGGACGATCAGGTTGTTTCGAGCTCTTGGAAATTAGAAATAAAGCTGCAATAAACACCCACGTACAGACTTTCGCACAAGTATCCACAACTCTGGTTTGCCCTTCCTGCTTTTTAATAGTGTCTTCATAGAACGAATTTAAAAATTGTGATGACATTCAATTTATCCTTTTTTTAAAAATGAACTTATGAATTGTGCTTTGGGTATTGAACCTTCAAACTCCTTGCCTAATCCAACGACACAAATATATTCTTATGTTCCTTCTGTAGTTTGACATTTTATATGAATTTCTGTAGCTGGACATTTTATATCAGGTGTCTGATACATTTTGAGCCTATTTTTGTCTTTTACTTGGCCTTCACACTTTTGTCCAAAATCAATGGAACACAGGCGTGGAGATGTTTCTTGGCTTTCTGTTCACACAAGGCCAGATTGCTGATCCCTCCGGTCACCATGTGTGTGGTGCTGTGCCCTGCGGTAATGAAAACCTGTAACAGAAATTGGTGAGAATATACTTACCGAAAGTTGTGTGAGACCTTTCCAGGGAAAAATTGTCAAACTCACTGTTATCAAGATAAGGATTTTCACCAAACCTGTATACAGTCCAATGCTATCCCAATCAAAATATGAGCACGTTATTTTTGGCACTTGAAAATAACATTTTAATATTTATGTGGGAGGTCAAAGTGTGAAGCTAGCCATGTTGATTTTAGAGTGAAAGGGGATAGTTCACTTTCATTCTGTTGGTGAGAGTATAAATTGAGGGAATATGTCTAGAAATTCCAAGTCTAATGAGCGTTTAGTTTAACCAAAAACTAAGTTTTGAAATATAGCATTCCATTAACACATACACATACTATTGCATAAAAACAATTCCTTATAGATTTTTAAGACAAGAATGTATATTATAACATAATATAATTATATTATGTTATGTATTATTACACACAATATATGTAGTTTATATTGTGTATATTATATATTATTTTAAGACAATAATATATTTTCACAATATATTAAAAACAATTATTTAAGACAATATATATGATTGTGTCTAAATATACAGTTTAGTTTTGTTTAAATATACAGTTTGTTGAACAAAACAGGTTGAAACTACCTGAGAGCACTTATAATGCGGATTCTTTTCAATAAACGTATTGGAAAAGTTTTTGGAGATTTGTGACAATTTGAAAAGACTCACAGGCAAACCATATAGCTTACTGAAAAAACTTTAAAAAATTTAGGTATTATTGTAAGAATACAACATATAATACATATAGCATACAAAATATGTGTTATTGACTGTTTATGTTATCGGTGAGGCTTCCAGTCAACAGTAGGTTATGAGTAGTTAGTGTTGGGGGAGGCAAAAGTTATACACAGATTTTTGACTGTGGGTAATGTTGGGGCTTCTAAAGCCCACATTATTCAAGGGTCAGCTGTGTATGTGTGTGTGTGTGTGTGTGTGTGTGTGTGTGTGTGATGCCCTTTCCTTGTGGTATTAAAGGAATTATTTAGCGTTCCCACAAAAAGAGATATCATCCGTCATCACCCATTACTGACCTGGAATAGTGTCCGTAGTCTATTTTATGTGAAAAAAAAAGAGTGAAAATGGTATGTGTATTACAATACAAAAATGGATTTTTTTTCAAAAAGATGAGGAAATTTTATTTATCGACCATCTCCTGGGGGAGAGTTTCAGGTATATTTGGGAAAAAAATGATTTAGAGTGGTGTCGAATCACCAGGGCCATACTCATGTAGCAAGTGCTTGTCTTGTAAAGACAGCAGAGATTACTAAAACACCGGTGTTTAGTTCATCAAGATGGGTTTGGACATGTAAATTATGGGCTATTAGCTGAGGGAGAACCCAATGTTTTGCATAACAAAATGGTGAGATATCTGAGCCATATTTGGGAAGAAGAGGCTGGATATTGGCGAAGGAAGGCGAAGAAGAAGAAAATGTAGGGAGCCCTGTGATCAAGGGTGATCTTGTACTTGAGGGAGAAAAATTGTAATGGAGATTTTTATGTTTTTTTGTTGTGGGATGTGCAATATAAACCATGTCCGTCGCCTCCCCGGCGGAATCTGCGATACGTCGTGTGTAGCTCACCGCTGATTCTCTGCTGTGAAGAGTTTATCTTGGAAGAGCATGAGAGGGAAGAACGTGCTGAATTGTGTCTCCAGGACAGACATGGCCACAGAGACTGAAGTGAGAGGAAAGGACACAAGTGATGTGTTTGTTACCTGGGTGAAAATTAAAGGGAAATGGGTGGCCCAGCTCCCCGCGAAACACACAAAACTGTCAACGGGGATTGGTTTGTTACTTTCTGTTTCTTCTTTTCACGTTATATACCACCTCATTTCTAATAACAAACATGTGCTTCTAGGTAGAAAATGTATTATTTTCGTTGCAAAAGAGGTGTGCTAATTGGGTGGTTTGATTTCTGCTCATTTAGGCTTTAATCAATGCCGAATGGGTGTGGGTAACATGGCGGGCTTTCTGTATTTCTTGGTTTTACACTTTTACTGCCTCAAAAACTCCCATAAGCCTGTCCCAGGTTTCCTTAGGACTGTGCGGGAGCATGGGATCCTCCTTGCTCAGCCCTCCGTCCTTCCTTTCTCTGGACATGCGTCACGACACAAAGGGGTCCCCACCTTCTCCTGCCCCTACGTCCTTCAGAGAGGTTTTCCCCACTGATCTACACTTGTCTGGGTGTCCACATCTCAGAGGACCCAAGCGACCCTTGTGGCGCCAGGAAAGCAATTTACACAAGTCTGACCCTTCTGCGCCCCTTGCCCGTGTCTCTGGTGGTGTCTGTCAGGTCACGAAACGTCACGCGGTAATTCAATCCCACCTGATACTCAAGCCAGAAAACACTAACTAGAAATAATTGAGCGTGAACCATCTTGAACCAAAACTCGCCTAGAATTCAAAGTATGTAGCTTTTGCTTTCGGCGCTGCTCCCCTTCTCCATGCACAGCATCCTTAGTTAGCATCTCACTGAATCTCCAGGAACCTCGCTATTGGTTGCCCTGTAATACGATTGCCTGTGTCTGAGTTGCCTCATAGGGTCTCCCATCAAAATTTTGAATGAAGCACACAACCAAATATATTCATAAATATCCTGTATGTACCACTCTAATTTGGCAGGTATCGGCCCAAGATTTTCTTATGATATAACGGAAAATAGGTACTTAGTTTTATTTATGTAGTCCTAGCAACAAATGTCAGTCTCACATAATATTTATCCATAGGAAATGCTGGGAGAAAGAGGTAAAAATATTAAGATTATTGGGTGATACACTGGTCTTTATTTATTTACAATATATTAAGTTTATTTATTTATTTTTGAGAGAGAGAGAGAGAGAGAGACAGACCAAGTGGAGGATGGGCAGAGAGAGAGGAAGAGAGAGAATCCCAAGCAGGGGCTCAAACTCATGAACTGTGAGATCATGAGCTGAGCTGAAACCCAAGAGTTGGACGCTTAACCGACTGAGCCATCCAGGCACCCCGATCCATAATTTTTAAAAGAAATTACATAAATTTTATATATTTGGCATACATATCAGAGACCATTCAAGAGAGAGAGAACACACCAGTGATTTAAACAAAGCATACAGGATTGTTAACCTGATATTTCAGAACCGGAATAGCAAAAGGAAAGTGCGAAGGCATCACGCAGTAGGAACTGTACAAAGCAGCTCCTAAGAGTTCTGGAAACCAAGGAAAGAGATTATAACTTTGAAAACACAGATGCTTGCAGTGGGGTGGGCGGCTGGCCTGTGTGTCTAGAGCAGAGCTCTGCATAGAAAGAGCTGTGCACTTAGTGTGAGTACTTCTGGAGCTCAGAGGGATCCCAGAGTTGCAACCTTGACCTCTGATCAAGGAATCATTGCTGGTGTACCTTCAGGGTGTGCAGAAATGGGAAGGAGACATCCTGTACCCCTCCTCATGCCATGCCGCTCCCTCTGGTGCTCCCTATGGGCTGCACCAAGGATAGAACTGGAGGCTTAAAGGAGAAATGTGGCTGTCTGAGCCCAACTCCAAATCCCAAAACAGAGAAGCATAGGTTTGAAGCTTAGGACCATAACATAATACTTGGCAGAGAATATGTCACTTCAATTGAAAAATAAGTGCCCTCCCCCCACTTTATTAAAATCAACAGACCATTGCATTCTTGGATGGGAGTCTGCACGCAGTGGAAGATCATTGACAGAAGTCCAAGGGTAGTTGGCCACTAACAAGCTAATTAGAACAAGCAAAATGTGATGTAAAATCTCCTCACACCATGCCTGGTTTATTTAAAAAAAAAAAAATAGAAAGAAGCAACTCAATAGACCTTTGTGGAGTAGGAAATCATTGTGAGATCTAAAGTTGAGAAACAGAGCAGAATTTGCTAGTAGCTTTTCCATTTTCAGGGATCAGATATTTTCTGTTTAAAGCAGAAGTGGCTTTGGGTGAATGTGTCCATGATCTGATCCGTGTGTCAGTGAATTAATACGCAAACGCACAAGATAACGATCATTGGACTTGCCCAGTCGCATCCATCAAGGTCCAGGCAGGAATTGGATTCCCCAGGATCATTCACATGGAGAGACTTTATTGAAGGGACCGGACAGGGTTATGGACATAAACAAGGGAGCAAGCATGGGTCAGAGAACCCAGAGATGAGCTACTGTAGGAAGCCACTGCCATCGTGGGGGCTGCAGCACTCCAGCCAGGAGGAAGAAGGAGAAATCCCCAAAGTCCCTTCCAACCCAGACATGCTCTGCCCGTGTTCACGTGGGCTGACCTTGACCACTGGACATCTAGTAAGGCAGCCTGGGCTATGCAGATCACAGCAGTGGCCTTTCTGTGTGACGACCAAGGCAAGCGCACGGACAGAGATTAATTTAGAGCAAGGGTGATCGGCAAACAGCCTCAAACAGTTTTCCGGCCCACCATGATAGCCTAACTTGTGCGTGAGTAGATTTCTGGGCACAGGTTGTGACCAGTTCACAAGATAAGAACTGGTTTGGATGGCTGAGAGGTTTAATGCTCTGCTAACAGTTAGGATCCGTCCAGATTTCATAGCATTTTTACCAAAGCAATATTGTATTACCTGTGATAAAATTGACTATTCATTTAAAAAGAAATTTTTTTTTAATGTTTATTTATTTCTGAGAGAGAGAGAGACAGAGTGTGAGCGGGGTAGGTGCAGACAGAGAGAAGGAGACACAGAATCCCAAGCAGGCTCCAGGCTCTGAGCTGTCAGCACAGAGTCCGACGTGAGGCTCGAACCCACGAACCTTGAGATCGTGACCTGAGCCGAAGTCGGAAGCTCAAGCGACCGAGCCACCCGGGCGCCTTCCATTCATTTTTATTGAATTGCAAGTTGCCTATCACAAATCTGACACATTTCCTGTGAATGGAAACCACCACCTCCCACAATGGGGGGCCCCAAAACAGGATCTTTGAATCTGCCAACAGTGAGTGGTTTAATTGCCAGACGTAAAGGACAATTTGTGGCAAATACAAGCCAAAGGAATAGAAACAAAATGCCAATACAAATATTCTCCTCATATTTCATACAGAGTATTATTTAAAAATGTGTTTGAGGCACAGTCTGAGAAGGACTTTTTAAGATAAATTTCTAGTTAGCAGGTGCAATTGTGACAGCCTTTCTGAATCTCTATCTTCTAGGGACAGGTAAAGATGGCCGTTTCCTTATGCTTTACTCTGGCCAGTAAATGGTGAATGGCAGTGACACGTTCATTACTGGGGACACCTGAAGCCTCTCCTCCGACTGTCATAGTGAGCGCAAGTCTGCAGACGGGCCACTGTGCCGGCTCAGGTCCTTATGAGAATAATCGAAACCAGAACCCCAGGGAATCAGAATCAAAGCAGATGTGTGGTTTGATGTGAGTTTGCTTCACTGCATCGTGGTTCAGCTTGTGCTGTTTGGTACAAAGGCAGCTGACACTTCGAAAGCCTGGCACCCACGAAGGACCTGGTAGTAATGACACGGTCAAGCTCTTCACGATAGAAGCTTCAGGACTTGAGAAAATGGCGTCCACCTTCAAGCTTTCTCTTTGCATCACATCTCATAGGACGAAAAGCTGAGGCATGAGAGAGTGTTGATAATGCAAGTTGTTTGTGGGTACAGAGCTCTGTCGGTGTGGTGTGGGGGGATACGCTGCGCTGCACTGAACTCAACTTGTAGCTCTGGGGTTGACGGGCAAGCCATGGGCTCCAGGATTTATACAAAGGGTGAATTTGGCAAACATTACATGTAAGGAGAGAACATTTTTGACTCCTCGTAATGTAAGTACTCTCTGTAACTTTTTACAAGTGTATTTATTTATTTTGAGAGACAGAGAGAAAGAGAGAGAGAGGAGCAGAGAGAGAGAGGGAGGGAGAGAATCCCGAGCAGACTCCGCGCTAGTAGATGTGGGGCTCGAACCCGTGAAAGGTGAGATCAAGACCTGAGCCGAGACCAAGAGTCGGACGCTTAACTGATCGAGCCACCCAGGTGCCCCAACTATCTGTAACTTTCAAAGTTAGCTCGAAGACATTTCCGTTTCCATAAGTTTAGATTCCTAATCAATCTAAAAAAAAGTTTTTGATAAGAGAGCAGAAGATCACTGTACTAGGTGACATGTCCTTCTGAATGAAGGAGAGTAAGGAATGAAAATTATTTACCAATGTCTCTCACTTTCCTCTTTTCATTCGTCCCAAGTCGTACGTGGATCTGGCTACCCAGTGGAGACTACCACCTTCCAATCTGTGCCTGGGTCTGGAACAATATATACAACATCAGAATTATGTCTTTAAAGAGGTGAATATGAATTCCCTTGGCCTTTTCTGCATTCCTGCTGGTTTAGATGCAAAATGAAAAAAAAAAAAAAAGAAATGACAAAACATAATGGGAGTTGAGCTGGAATATTCAGTCTAAAAATGGAGCAAAGTAAACTTCTATGCAGTTTATGTCAATGTAATTTGGAGACTCTTTTTTATAGAGGCTTAGATTGTGCTTCTATTAGACTCATCAAAGCAAACACTATAAGGAAACCAGCTCGTGCCTATTATTGGTTGTGGCCACTGTTGCTTTTATTATTATTATCATTATATTATTAGTAGTAGTAATCTTCAGGCCCAGAGGATTGAGTTAATCATTCTCCTCAGTTCACGGTCCTTTGTCATTATTGATCTACTTGTTTTATTTCCTACCTTGCCATTTGTGTTATCGGGGGCTATTTATTTCCTGTCTCTGTGCGTCCATATTCTCCTTTGTAAAATGAAGATAATAATAGTTCCAATCTCTTAGTGCTGTTCTGAGGATTAAAAAAGTTAATTTGTGCAAAGCACTGTATCCAACATAGAGTCGTTGCTGACTATCATTTTTATTGGTTATTACTATCTGTTTCTTTGTGTTCTCACTCCTCAAGCCCACTTCCTGGGCTCCCATAGGCAATCTTTCTAGCACGGTAATGCATATCCTTTCGTTCACATCTATTCTTGCAAAGTCTGCATCATCGGTTTACACGCATTATTTTATTTTATTTTTTTAACTTTAATAATTTCTATTTATATATTTAACTACATCTGTTGTGCACATTATTTAGGTGCTTGAAATTTTAGATAAAAACAAAACCACGAAACAAGACCCAAGATTCGTAGGCGATCACAAGTACAATCAAAGCGACTCAGTGTTTCTGGAACATACGTGATAATACGTGCATTATTTTAAATTTGTGTACATGTCACTGTGCTGCAGAAATTGGCAGCAAAGTCGTAAGATCCGCTCACATCGCTATGAGCACGTCTGGCGTGTTTTTCTGAGCTGGTGCCTACGACTGCATGGTCTATACCCACGTTTGTCTCCTACCCGGCTCTCCCAGTGACAGAGGCCCAGCCTGCCCCGGTTCCTTCCGCCACAACCAACAGCGTCACACATATCTGTGAAAAGGTCCATTTTGGATCTGTTGGAGAATTTAGTTCCACGCACAACCAGGAAGGGCTCTTTGCAGTGACAGGCTGTGCTTCTGCCCAGGTTGACCAGGTACCACGAGATCGCTGGTGGGAATGCCCCTGCAGTGAGTGCTCCCGCCAGCGGTGGCCCCTCTGTCCCCTCATGCCACAAACACTTTGCATTACTCTGCTCTTGAGTCGCTGATACTCCAGTGGTGCTTCTGCTGGGAAGGAAAAAGCCGCAGAACATCCCTTGCCCCAAACCAGGAGAAAAAGCCAGATTAGTCACAGAACCCTAGCACTTTGAACCCTTTAGAAAACTGAGGTCACAAGGCACACGAAGGCGCTGCGTCGCAAGAGTGTCAAGGCTTCCGAGGAGGAAATGGACCCGCCACCTGTCCTTTCCACAGCCGGTGGTGGGAGAGAGAGGGAGGTAACCGTGGATGAAGTGCGTGCATGAGGACAGCTGTGGGACACATCAGTGCTAGTCGTCAACGCATCGGGTCTCAGTTCCAAGTCTGCCCTCTGTCCCTGCTCTGGGAGGTGGGTCTGGACCCTGTGACTATTGTCCTCTGCACACCCGCACCGCGCGGGGCTCTGCCAGGACAGGGCGACGGAGGGACATTGGGCAGAAGGGACTTTCTCTTCCCGGAGCCCAAGTGCTCTCTTGCGAGGCTCCTGCGACACCCCTCCGGGGCTCTGCTGCGTGCCACGGCCCTGTGGCAGCACCCGCGGTCAGCACGTTCCTCCAGCATCCTCTGGGTCACTTTGCACCGGGCTTCCGGGCTTGGCCCTCTCTGCGCACGGCCTCTCCAGGCATCCAAGGTAAAGAAAACGGCAAAGTGCTTTTATGCCAGAAAAATCAAATCAAAAAGAAAAGAGCTTAAAACTGAAACCATGTTTGGAATTATGCAAAGAAAACATTATCGAATAAACTGTGACACAATGTCCAGATCATATATCCTAGGGATATATATATACATATAAATGTTTATTTTTGAGAGAGGGAAAGAAAGGGGGGGGCAGACAGAGAGAGAGAGAGAGAGAGAGAGAGACAGGATTTGAAGCGGGCTCTGCGCGGACAGTGGTGAGTCGGACGCAGGGCTCGAACTCATGAACAGTGAGATCATGACCGGAACCGAAGTGAACCGACGAGCCAACCAGGCATCCCATAGGGATATATTCTTAAGAACTATGTAACTTCATGCAGTAGGTTTTTTGTTAGCAATAATATTGCTTTAGAAATTTCAAAATCTTATATACATATATACACACACATATGTAATTATATGTAACATAATTATAGACTTATAAATATATTGCATCATACTTATGTATAATATTTATGTAATAATGATTATATGTGGTATAAATCATATTGTATATGATTATAAATACATTATATAATTATAGTATAATTATGAATACATGCTCACGCTACATTAATGTTCTAGGAGCCGTGACTTTTTGGTGGAAGGGACTCTGGGTGCAGATTGAGGGGGAGCACTCTCTAAGGTGAAATTTGTGTGGGAACAACAATATCCGTTCACGAGGGTGTTGTGTTTTCGCGCTGTAATTACTCCGCGGGCTGCAGGCAGGGACCCCTCTGTGTCAGGGAGCAAGTGCCCAGATCTTAGATTCTAAATCTCGTTCTTCACAAATAGGCGTTAATCCCCTCAGAGAAATGGCTGACTTTAGCTCCAGGGCAGGGAACACACAAAGTACTTTTGAGGCACCCTTTCTGAGCCGGTGAGCACAGGATTCTTAAATATTAAGGGGGTCATGTCAGAGCGATGCAAGAACCATTGTAAGAGGCTTCCACTGCAAATTCAGTGGGACAATTTGAACATCCAAAATAGTACATGTAGGGTTTTCTCATGAGCAAGTGAAAACCCAATAATTTGCTGTGAAACTCACAAACGGAACACAAAAATGACAAAAAACGAACAAGTGACACTTAAAAAATTTTTTTTAATGTTTGTTCATCTTTGAGAGACAGAGACAGACAGAACGCAAGTCAGGGAGGGGCAGAGAGAGAGGGAGACACAGAATCTGAAGCGGGCTTCAGGCTCTGAGCTGTCAGCATACGACCCGACTCAGGGCTTGAACTCATGAAGTGTGAGATCATGACCCGGGCCAAAGTCGGACGTTTAACCGACCGAACCACCCAGGCCCCAGTAACACTTCTTGTTACACCAGAATGCCATCTAAAAAGAAAAATGTAAAAGTCCTGGGTCGCCTGGGTGGCTCTTGGGAGACTCTCAGTTTTGGCTCTGGTCATGACCTCTAGGTTTCGTGAGTTCAAGACCCACATCGGGTTCTGTGTTGACAGCAAGGAGCCTGCTTGGCTTGGGATTCTCTCTCTCTCTCCCTCTCTCTCTCTCTATGCCTTCCGCGCTCACGCTGTCTCTATCTCTCTTAAAATAAATAAATAAACTTAAAAAAATTAAAAAAAAATGTAAAAAAGTCCTAATACTGGATTCAGGCAAAAATCATCAATGAAAAATCTTTGGCCACAGAATTTGGGCAAGGGTGATTTGGTGTCCAAGTATTTCCTAGCAGTTCCTTAGAAACTGTAGAGACACAGGTGCAGTTCTCTAGAGGAGACATGAGAGCAAGACCGAGCATGATTACACGAAGGTGGGCAGCCGTCACGAACCGCCCGATCCCACACACTAGCAGGTGGCCGTGTCAGCTCTGTGGCATTTGCCCTCAGTATGTTTAGTGTGCACCTAATCGGACTTCTGGACCGGGGATCAGCAAACTTACCCTGGGAGAGGAGCAGAAAATAAATATCTGGGGCTTTGCGGACCATATACTCTCTCTTCCTACTCGATTCCGTCAACCCAAAAGCAGTCACAGACAATGTATAATCACCTGGGTGTGACTGCGTTTCAATAAAACTTTATTCACAAAAACAGGTTGGGGATCAGACTGGGCCCGTGGCCATAGTGTGCTGTTGACCCCAGTACGAGACTTAACCTCCTGTTTAAAGACACCACAGGAGATCGAAGAACAAGTTAAATGACACCAGGAGGAAACAGTCGTGGAGCACCGAGGGCTGGGGCATTCCACAAGGTCGCTGCAAGGTCACCGGCCACCTTCCAGTGCAATGCCATTCAAATGAAACAAAGGAACGCAAGAGAGAAGCCTATTCCGTAATAAAAGAGATTAAAGAGGCACAGAAGCTGAATCCTAGCAGGAAACTTAATTGAATTGCCATTCAAAAAAAAGAACAAGAACAAGAGAAAAACTAAGAGGGATCGAAGGCATTTCTGTCCAAATCAAAGGAATGTACACACAGGTTGGATACCTTATGATTACTGAATTCTGTTATTATTGTTGTTTTTCTTGTTAGATTTGAAGTGTTGTGTGTTTGTGGGAGAGAATATCCTTTTTCTTAGGAGGAACACACCACATTTTGTGGGACTGAAGGATCCTGATGTCTGCTACTCTTTTCTTTTTAAACTTTTTAACATTTATTTTTGAGAGAGACAGAGAGAGTGTGAGCGGGGAGGGGCTGAGACAGAGGGAGACACAGAATCTGAAACAGGCTCCAGGCTCCGAGCTGTCAGCACAGAGCCTGACGAGGGGCTCGAACCCACGAACCGTGAGATCATGACCTGAGCCGAAGTCGGACGCTTAATCCACTGAGCTGCCCAGGCGGCCCTGTCTGCTGCTATTTTAAATGGTTCGGGGGAAAATATACATGTACGAATATGTACATTTGAGGAAATGTAAACCAGTTTCTGATATAGGCTTAAGATATAAATATAGAGTGGTCATTTTCTCTCTACTTTTCTATATGTTTAAAATTTTTTTCCAAGTAAAATCTTAGGAAAAGCACATACAAAGAAAACTAAATCACTTTTATTCTATAATCCCAGTCTTCTTTAACTTGTTTTTTCCCAGAAGCCTCGGCACATCTTGAAGCTATCGGATCCGGACCGGTCTTCCCAGTATTTTGGTTTTCAAGATGCTTATACAAGCACCCCCCATCCCCAGGTCCCCCAAGAGACAGTTTTTTACCAACAAAATACATTCAGAGGCTTACCGAAGCCAGAGAAATGAAAATCCATATCCTCTTAATATCCCACATTATCAGGGAAACGTGTGAATGTTTTTCCTGGGGAGGGAAAGAAGAGAGGATTAACTATCTTGGAAGCCAGTCGGAAGTGTCAGGCATAACAGACAAAGCCAGTCAGAAATTAAGCATTTGCTTTTCTTAATCACCAAAATATGCTGCTGGAAATCTTTGAACCTAACCTGAATCCCAGCTGCTTCACGAAAGCTCCCTAATTCTCTCATGACCCATTGAAGAAAGGGGCAGCGTCCTGGCCCCACTAATTTTGATTCTGCACAGAGAAGCAGAAGGATAGATCTTTTTTTTCTTTTTCTTTTTCTTTCTCTTCCTCTTTCTCTTTTTTTTTTCTTTTTTCCTCCTTTCTGCTTGTCAATGCTAATCCAGCTTGGAATTTCAGAGTCAGGCAGGCACTATCTTTTCGTAGGCAAGACATACCTTACAGGAAAAATCATGCAAAAGGGAAGAAAAGTGATGTGGGTTAGTCGCCCGCTGCGTGCAAGGAAGTGTGCTGGGAACGCTTCCGTCTGGTCTTTCCATCCGCGGCAGTCCCAGATGCGTGCAGTGCCCCCGTCCTGCCTCGCCCAGGGGCCACCGTCCTGCTTTCTTGTTCTTTCCAGGCAGAGGCCCACCTCCCGCTGGACCGGTCGGTAGAGCTTCCTGGGGGTTCTGTCCGGCCACGTGTATGTGGTAACCAGCCCTTGTCACAACCAGACAGCGGAGGGGCACCCGGTGGCAGACGCAGGGGCTGGAGTGCTTCTGTGGTTCGGTCCGCGGTTAAGCCGACTCGGTAGGGAGGGGGCTGCTCTTAGGGAAGGATGAGGGCCAAGCCTGTCCCGGAAGCCTTATGCCTGTTCTACCTGCGCGGGTAACCGGAGGCCAAGGGCACCACATAGGCACCCTCGGGCCCAGCTCCGCTTCCGTTAGCGACGTGACCCTGGACCAAGCACTCAGGCCCCGGGAGCCCCAGTGACGTACCCTCTGTGGCTTCGGTCTCGGGCTCACGCTACTCCGTGTGGCATGGCGAGTCTGCCCTGAGCGTTGGCTCATTCGTGCACATCTCTGTTCCCCGAGTGTGTGTGTGGACGATCGTGCCGGAAAAACACAAGGTGTCACGTCTTCTTTCCCCTTTTTCAGAGACGGAGCCAGCGCAGCGAAGATGAACTATTTTTTCTTCCCTCTTTAGAAAGAAAGGACCTGGCTTATTAAAATTGGAAAAACGAGAGCCGAATGCTTCTCGGATTAGAATCTCTCCAACCGTATGTGATTGTGTCCCATGTACCAGTTCTGCGTCAGATATAAGATATTATAAGATATCATAAGATGTCCCGCCAGCCTGAAGTCATGGTGCGGTCATTCTCTCTCTCCTGTGTATGTAATAGAAAATATATGTCGACGTCAGGCGTACCTTCTAATTTCCACACCTATTATGTGCACATACGTATGACACGCTGTCATATCTCTCATTCTGTCTCATGTATATTTTTTTTTTAAAAAAAATTTTTTTTTCAACGTTTATTTATTTTTGGGACAGAGAGAGACAGAGCATGAACGGGGGAGGGGCAGAGAGAGAGGGAGACACAGAATCGGAAACAGGCTCCAGGCTCTGGGCCATCAGCCCAGAGCCCGACGCGGGGCTCGAACTCACGGACCGCGAGATCGTGACCTGGCTGAAGTCGGCCGCTTAACCGACTGTGCCACCCAGGCGCCCCTCATGTATATTTTATGTATATAGTTAACGTATTTATTTCACCTATGTGTTCTAACACACCTACGGGTGTATACATCTGTGAAATTTACAGTTTGGAGATCAGAAGGCCTAAAAGGAAGGAATTGAAACAAATTTTGCAGGGCGGTCTGTGGCTGAATAGAGATTCGAACTCTGTGCTGGGCACTGCTACACACGCTAGAATTACGAGCTCATTCTCTCACGGTTCTGCTTTATATTTCACTGAAACAGTGGCTCTTTGCTGGTCCTCGTCAGAAGTTGGTTGCCAAGGAATCGCCCAGTCGCGTGTTCCGTGCAGGAAATGAGTAGCTGATGTGAGCCACGTTCTCTGGAAGACAACCAAGTGCCACTCTGTGACTACCTGGAGTCTAACGTTTCGCTCATCATTCACTTCCGCGGCTGTTTTGTTGTTCTTGTTTTTGCTACTGATTCCGATACGGAAATAACGGATCCCCTTTGCTGCAGACAGGCCCTCAGCCATGCTTGCCTGAAAATCGGAGCGCACCTTGCTTTTTCCAAGTTTACTTGAACACATCCGCTTAGAATTTTGGAAAGAATGCCCCTTGCAGCCCAGGTCATTTCTTTAAAAAAATATTGTTTCAAAAAAAAAAAAAAAACAAAAAACCAAAAACCAAAAACCCAACCCAATAATAGTTGTGGACAAAAAGACACTGGCATGGTTTGTTTGCTAGACAAACGGTGGGTTTACTTTAGGAAATTAACACAAAGCAATGCGGGTTGCCAAATCTTAGCCGCAAGAAAAAAACGCAGACAACACTCTTACTTTTCTCCCTCAGAGTAGCCTGAATGGAAAATGCACTTAAGTCTCAATTTATTAACAATTTGCTGTAATGATGCATTTTTTTCATTAATAGCGCTTATATTCAGTACAACATTAAACTTATTAATAGCGGGGTTTTTTTTGTACGTGAGAATACAAACCGGTCTTTGACATTTTATTTCCAGTGTAATAAAGGCAATAAAAATTACCTTAAAAGGTTTTTATTCTTGATAAAATGATTCAGGAGACGGTGCTACAGTCATAACGTTGCTTCCTGTTTTCCAGTTCTGATTTCTTGCATAGTTTTGGCAACTGGTCAATAAGCATTAGATTTAAATTACTTTATATCATAAAATCACATTTTTAACTTCTTTCAATTTACTCTACCTAATGAATAAATAAGCTATATGAATTGTGACCTCAAATGTGGGAATGGCTAACTAAATTATTGCAGTATCTTTGCATTTTTTTCCCCTTTTTAAAACCGACAAGGGAAACACATTTGTGATATGGTTGGCTAGGGCCAGGGCAGATTTTAAGGTCAAGGAACGTGGTTGCTTTTTGTGTGAGTTAACGGATTTGTGTGTGAAGCAAACACACTCCAGCCCCGGCTTGGTGGATGCATACTCATAGAACTGCCGATAAAAATGTCCAACCGGGCAGAAAGAGCCAGAATCCATATTTCTCGTGATTTGGAGACCTATCGCAACCTGACGTATCTATGGTGTAGGCATGCGTCATATATTACATAGGTGGTTTTTTTTTTTTTCAACGTTTATTTATTTTGGGACAGAGAGAGACAGAGCATGAACGGGGGAGGGGCAGAGAGAGAGGGAGACACAGAATCGGAAACAGGCTCCAGGCTCCGAGCCATCAGCCCAGAGCCTGACGCGGGGCTCGAACTCCCGGACCGCGAGATCGTGACCTGGCTGAAGTCGGACACTTAACCGACTGCGCCACCCAGGCGCCCCCATAGGTGGTTTTTAAAAATGGGACTTAATGATATATTTAAAAGTCAATGTAAAAATATTTTAAGATAAGGTATTCACTGGAGAGGTTAAAAAGTCATATAAAACATGTTGAAAAGGTTAAAACAGTACAGTCCCTTGTTTTCAGCTTGGTTTATTTGCTTCTATAATGAACTGGTATTTGAGCTGAATTTTACATGTTAAGTTGGAATTACTGGGATGAATTTTCTTTTTTATTTATTTTTCTTAAAAGTTCCAAATGATAGATAAAAAGTTCCATGAAGTATTTAGAAACACGTGTCTCTCAACTCTTGGCCATGTTGTGCAGTAATCATTCCAAGGTCAAAATGTCTGGGTTTACACCCAAACTCCACCTCTTCTTACCTCTAATGACCTTGAGCGAGATTTAAAAACTCTCTATGTGTGAGTCTCCACGTACAGAAGGAAGATTCTAATAGAGTATTAAATGTCTTGTAGAGTTCGGGGGATGGGATGAGGTAACGTGTAGGTTCTAGGACAGCGTTTGACAAAGAGTAGGGGCTATGTACAGATACCCCCCTCGTTACAATCGTATTATTATCGTATTATCAGGAAGACCCCTTTCTCCTCCTCTATGAGATTATATTTAAAAACTTTAGGGATTCTTGAAGCATAGCCTACCTTATCTAGAAAGTCGATCTGTGTTTGGGATGTGGTAAGTGATAAGATAGGACTTGGACTTTGGCACCTTGGTCTTATGGGGCCCGTGTTTCCAGATGAACTCCAGATGTGCAGGCAGGACCCCGGACAGTGGCATCGAGCACCTGCCGGAAAGTCATTTTCTGTCCAGACCGTGCTTCTTTTACTCAGTCCAAGGAAGGTCACTTCTCGTGACCTTGTGGATGCCGCTGCTTTTAGATGGAATCACCAATGGTGTGTAAGTTCATGAGTTCATTCCCTCCCTCTATACACGTTTGAACCAGCCACTTTATGGAAGCTCCAAAGGTGTAAAGATGATTAAGACAAGGCACCTGCCTTTGAAAGCTCACTGGCCAAGCAGGAAGAAAGAAAATGCACAACCATTGTGCAACGTGAAAGTATAATGATAAAAAGAACAGACGCCTTGGGGCTCCAGGGAAGGTGGTAGTAAAAAGCCAGATTCATAGGATATTCTGGATACCACCTTTTACTCTCATAGCCAACCCCCACCCTCCCGCCACCTCCTGCCCCGGGTATGGCCTCCTTATGGGTGGTTGTTCTCAGAAACCAGAGATCATCACCTAAGAATCATTGTTTGCCCTTCTGGTATGACCACCAGACACACTGAATCCCCTCACACGTGGTAGGTACTTAGCAAGTTACTAGTTGTTGAACCGGACAAGCTTAAAAGCTGTCCAACGCTGCTTTGTTTATGTAGTCGCCATTGTGACAACTTGCTGGGTCCTGCGGCCATTCTGTTATTTAAAGGAAGCTTGCCTAGCCCAAAGGTGTGCATATTTCTTCCATTTTAGGAAGAGGATGGTTACAAAGTCACCGGCAGTTTTGAGTGGTCTCATAGAAAAGGCAGGTTTCTTCAAAATTTAGAGTGCCATGGATTTAGCACGTCAGATAAAAATACACTAAAATCTCGGCGTGTCCACCTTGTAGAAACTTCCTTAACCAGAGAAATATGCGTGGTACTGGTGATGCTTCTTGAGAGACGATAGAGAGCGGTGCACACGCTTCAGCTGACGGGCTCCAAGGCCCGAGACCACAAGCAGGACCGATGTTGGCCTTGGAGAATCCACAAAGATGCACCGATAGGCCCTCGAAAGGGAGGATTTCTCAGAGATGGAGAGGTGTGCCAGAGATGTGGGGGGTGGCCTTTCCACATTCCAAAAAAGCATGTGGAGGATGTAATTGAATGGCCCATCTGGCCTCCTTGGGATACGAGTGCTGTTGAACAGCCACCAGCTCATTAAACTCCGGTTGGCCATGCTTCCAGACTCCCCACCAAGACTGGGTTGGTAGCAAAAATTAATAACATGTGTTGACATTAACTTGCTGAAGTTTAAAAAAAAAAGTAAATTTTTGTTGGACATTTGCGCTTCACGGGCACGGGCAAAAAGCTTCTGTTTAAAAGAAAATGTAAAATACTCCTTCTTCTTCTTCTTTTTTTTTTTTTTTTAAAACCAAGCCTTGGTTATCCGTGGAGCGTGTTGCTGAGGCCATGAATGCCTCAGTAACTGGTGTTTTCCAGATGTCTGCCTTTAATTATTTTTAAGAGGCTGGCCATTTCAAATGCTGACTTGGATTTTCACGGGGAAGGACTTGGTAACTAAAATAATTCAACTTCATTTACCACCCTTGGAGGCTCTTTGCCCCATTCCTAAAGAAAACAGAATTAAGCTCACTGTTTGCATAGCTGCATAAAACTGAATTGGTGAATTCATGGGGTGTTCGCTAACAAAACGTATCTTTACTAGAGCGGCTGGAGGAAATCGGGGTGGGAGAGTGGGGAGCCAGGTCTAGCCTGGATTTTGTAAAAATTTGGCAGAAGCGTTCGCCCTCCGCAGCTGCGAAGTGCAGGCTGTGACTCAGTTTCCCTTCTTTCCTTCTTTTTTAATGTTCACTTATCTTTTGAGAGAGAGAAACAGAACATGAGCGGGGGGCGGGGGGGCAGAGAGAGAGGGAGACACAGAATTCAAAGCAGGCTCCAGGCTCTGAGCCGTCAGCACAGAGGCTCCAACTCTCGCACTATGAGATCATGACCTGAGCAGAAGTCAGATGCTTAAGGGACTGAGCCACCGGGCGCCGCCCCGGGTCCCTTCTTTCATATGCGATTTGAGATTTCAGTGTGACAAGTGCTTTGTGGCACAAGGTGTTACCCGCCCCTGATCGGGCTCCTAGGCCACACGGAGCTCCTCTTGGAGGAGGGAGTGCGGAAGCCAAGATTCTTGCATGCTCCTCGCCACACCGGCCGGCCCTGACTGCACACAGTTCACTGGCTTAGGAGACGGTTCAGGAAGAGTCTGCTCTGTCAGCGGAGGGAGGTCGGGACGGAGATGCGAGTGTCTCCTGAGCCTCTGTGGGACACCAGCCCGTTACTCTCGGCCTGCCGTTGCGCACCCCTCTTCACTGGACGCTCCGGCAGCTCTCGGAAATTGCCGAGGTTGTGTTTGCTTTCCAGACGAGGGGGTGACGTCAAAATATCAGAGAACTGGTTGGAGGCCGGCCCTCAGTGAGTGCCCAGATGACCGTTGCATCCAGCCAGGCTGTGTGGCTCCGCTGGAGGGCGGATGGCTCACTTTCACCACCCCCCCCCCCCCACCGGGGTCCTTAGCCCCGACCTTTGTCTCGGACCAGGCTTTGATTTTCCACGTGAAAAACTGTCCTCCGGTGAGAAGGTTACAAGTGTCTGCAGGTACGGGGCGGGGTCAGCGATTGTGAGGGAAGTGGGGGAGAAGGATGGATGAGAAGAGATCGAAGGCGGGAGGAGCATCCCAGACGGGATGTTTGAAAGGCGGGGTGGTGAGGCTCCAACTTGATGTTTCGGGTGGCGTTGAAGAAACTATCGTTCGCTCCGCTGTCTCTTTGGTTGAGTCACTGCTCCTGTCCGTAGACATAAAAATACACAGTCCGTGAAGCAGGTGCGCTGTCAGAGCAGGCCGGGGACCACCTGTAGGGACAGGGCGATGCTGGCCACCCCTCCGGGCACCGGGGCTGAAAGGGAGGGGTCTCACAGGACCCAGGGACGGGGTCTTTAGGAACGTCGTCACCCCATCCAGGCTTCTGTAGCCATATTTTTCTGCCGTAAAATAGGGCACTAGGAGATTCTGTGGGCAAAGGAATTACTCGGGCGCCGGGATGAGTCTGGCGCCCTATCGGAACTTTCAAACGGACGTGTCCCCCCACTGTGTGTGCAAACGTGCTTCAACAAACATTTCTGGCGAGCCATTTTTATCGGCGAAGCATCTCTGGGAGCAGTCCTGTCCTTCATCACGTGCACCACCGGGACCACCTTGAAATCTAGACGCGTCGTGTGATACGTTAACTGATGCAGTCTGTTCTCCGGAGTGGGCCTTGCGTGGCCATGCGCACAGCGGGTGGGTTTTCAACAAACATCCCTGTTTTCTACTCAGGCGCTTGGTTTCAGACCCCGGGGCTCCCTTCTGTCGGGCAGACAACCCCAGGGGTGTCTATGGCTCCCCCTCCTCCCAGGGGCTTCTATGGTGACAAGACATCAAAGAAGAGGCTTCTCTGGTGCTCAGGGGTCTGTCCACACAGGTGGGGTTTGAGTCCTTTCTGTCACCGCCCCCTGGGCATGTCAGCTCGGGGCAGCGCTCTATCGCCGCGCGTCTTACTTTGAGCCTGGGTGTCTCTCTGGAGCTGGAGAATGTTGTGGGGTCACATGACCTTGGGCAGCAGGGAAAATACTTCCCTGCCCAGGTCTCTTCGCATCTGGGGCAGCACTTGTGGACAGCAGCAGGTAGGTTTTAACCGCCCTGGGTCACACATGTGTCTCTGGACCCTCGTCCTCTCTTCCCTCCTAGCCCAAGGCACCTGCTAGTGTGGTGCAGTGTGGGACAGCCTGCTTTTCCCAGGCAAGTTTTAAACACAATACCGTCTCCCGTCCCTCAGGTTTAAGATTCCGGCTAGCAGAAGCCAGGAACACTTGCATTCTAACTTCGTTCTGTCCCAGGACTTGTGTCCCAGAGGTGAAAAGCACAAAGCTGACGTGCAGGGTGAATGGAGACGAGGGAACAGGAGAGCTACAGGAAGGAGGGGAACAAGGATTTGTGCCCCAAATGTAATCTCTCCCACGTCCTCCCCAGGAAGTTCTAGCAAAACATTACACATCCATCTGCCTGTTCTGCTCACCGTCACTGTGGCAGCCCTGTCCCCGGAGAGGATGGGCACCGGACACCTGTGCCTGGCATCCTGCTAGGTGGCCCATGGGACCCTCACCTCGTGGTGTCCATACCCTTGTATATTTCCCTTCTACGTTAAATAGGCTGAGCTGTGCGCCTGGGAACAGTGGCTCATGGCTCTCAAGACTTGGTTCATCAAAGGCATCTTTTGGCTTGCTGTCCCTTGGGTCACTTACTTAGGGAAGCCAGCTGGTGCCTCATGAAGATTCCTGTGCCGCCTGTGGAGGGTTCCTGTGTTGGGAACTGAGGACCCCCCACCCCTGCCCCAGGGCCGGCACAACTTGCTGGCTATGCGGATGATTTGTGTGAAAGTGGATCTTACAACCCCGGGCGAGCCTTCTGATTGCGTTCTGAGCCAAGATCTTTACTGCGGTTTAGGAGATAATCTGAGCCCGGAGCAGCAAACCCAGCTGTTGCAGAGTGCTGAGCCACCGGAATCATGTAAGAGAGTAATGGTTTATTGTTCTTTAAGCCACCAGGTTGTGGGGAAATGTGCTCTGCGGTGGTAGATAATCAATGTGGATTTGGGTCCCTGGAGGTGGAGTTCTGAGACAGTGAAAGCCTACAGTGTAGGAAAAACTTTCGAACAGCGGGTGGCGCTTGAGAAGACGGATGTAAGTTTCAGTGAAAGCCCGAAGGTGACTGAGGAGACCCCCCCGGCAGCTGTGGGCTCGCTCCCTGGCTTTGCTTCTCTACTTGTGTCTCCTCTCTCCTCCAACTTTCCGTGGCCTGTGCCCAACCTAACGCCAAAGGGTAATGGAGCCTTTCGTGTGATCCACCCCAGAGAGGATCCTGGGACAGAAGCCAGGGTGGAACGAGGTGGGGAAGGATCCATAACAGATCAAAAAAAACAAAAAAACAAAAAACAAGTGGAAGATAGCCGGCACAAAATCCCTGCTTTATTTTGTCTTTTCTTTTCCACATTTGACAATAAACCAGGATTTATGTCTTGTTCAAGGCAACATAGCCCACTGCTAGCCCTGTGTATGGCACAGAGTGGAACCATCCACCCACAGTGAGTCATAGTTTCTGCCGCCATTACACGGGAAAATAATAAGACCTCAGCCATGGTTAATTAAAGATGACACTTAAAAATGACATGGAAATTTTTGATCAGTAGCCACATGTACACAAATCTTTTTGCTATTAACAAAACTAAATTTTAGAATCATCCCATAAATAGTTATTTGTTTACTTATATTTCCATTACTTTGCGAGGTATTACAAAGATATAAAGATTTGTAGAACATAGCTTTTTAGACATAGAGTTTAAATTTTTACTTGGAAGACACAAACCAGCATTAGACTAATAGCCAAGAGCTGTGGTGTAGATAGAGAAAGTACAAGAATTCAGTAAGGGAGAAAGTGCTGTAGGTGGTAGTAATGTATAAGGGCTTTGAACTGTTCATCTTCCTTTCTGCCTTGCTTCCTTCCTTCCATCCACCTTCCTTCCTTCTTTCTTTCCATCCACCAACCATCCATCCATCCATCACTCATCCTTCTCCCTCCCTTCCTTCCTTTCTTCCTTGTTTCCTTTCTTCCTTCCTTCTTTCATCCATTCATCTGCCTTCCTCCCTTCTATTCACCCATTCATTCATCCAAGCAGCCAAAATTTTATAGATTTGTGTTGGGAAAAATTCTATTCTTTGTCCTGAGGCTATAGATGGGAATAAGAGGCAGTTGCTGTCCCAATGCAATAGGGGCAAAAGACAGCTAAGAAGCAAATGAAGAACAGAGAAAACACTTGCAGAATGGGAAACAAAATGCATATGTGATCATTAATTTTATTTGTCAACTTGTCTGAGTTATGGGGCTCAGTTGTCTAGTCAAATATTAGTCTAGGTTTTTCTGGTACATGGGATTGATATTTACAATCAGTTGACTTTAAGTAAAAGAGATTATCCTTGGTAATGTGGATGAACCTTATTCACTCAGTTGAGGATCTTAAGAACAAAAATGGAAGTTTCCAGGAGAAGAAGTTGCTTCGAAACCATTACATTATAGTTCCAAATTCCCAGCCTGCCCTTCAGGGCATGAGCCCAGGACCACAACTTGAGCTCTCACCTGAGTTTGCAGACTGTGGGCCGGCTGCATAATTGGACTTGTCAGCCCCAAGTCACGTGAGTCTATTCCTTAAAATAAATCATTGCTTAATATGCACTATAATAATATAATTTATTTTAGAAATATGTATTCAGGGAGAGAGAGAGACACAAACACAAGTTTATACCTAGGCCTGCGATGTTACAAAAACATCAATGAGAATGAACAGCCATATCTAGCAGGGAGGGCACAGTGCTGAATGTGTGTTAATTTCTTTCGGAGATCACCTCTTGCAAGGCAGTGATTTGCTTCATGGGAGATGTGCTCCCTTTATTCCTGATTTGCTGAAGGCTTGTTTTTATGTTAAAGCTTTACATTTCAGATCTGACTTTGCTTGCCCTAGTGGTAGAGATCCCAGAGTATGGGAATATACTGATAAATGATGTCACTTACAGGATGATTTGAAACGCTAATTTCCTCCCGCTGTGAACCAGTAAAGCCCTGAGTCCTGCAGATACCTTCTTGTTAACAAGGAGAGACTTAGACCCGGGAAGGCGTAAAGATTTTAAAAAATTCTCTTAAAGCGTATTTTGTTTTTTTTAACGTTGTTAAAACCTTACATTATTATTATAGAAAATATGGGAATATCGGAAAACAGAAAGCAGAAAAGGGTAGTAACAATGCTATCGTCCAATCATCACAGCTAATAGCACTTGGTTGATACGTCCTCGAATACTTTGCATAAATATTTACACGGATCCACCTCAGTATGTGATTTGACTTTAGTTTTTTCACTTAGTGTGGTATTCCACGCATTTCTCATCTGATCACTCATTTATTCATTCATTCATTCGTTCACTGCCTGCCACCTGGATTTCTACCCTGTGCCGGACCGTCGGAAATAGGCCAGCGAGGATTTACTCATGCCTTAAAATTTGCTGGAACATCATTTTTAATGCTTGATTAGTAATGATTTGTGCATTTTCGTGATAATTTTCTCAGTCGTTTCCCACGCTTAGGGTATAGGCTCAATATTGACTGAGTGGGGAGAGGTGCTCAGAGACTGAAGACCAAATGTTCTGGGTGTCCGGATGGATACCTTTTACACTTTCTTCGAACCTACCCTAACTTTCTTCTAACTAATCCCGCAGGAGAGAACAGGGTCGCCACCACAGAGGGGGGGTCTACTTCTAATGAAGGCAGGTCCCTGAGCCGGTCTCGCGGTCCCTGTCTGCCTCTCACCCTTCAGAAGCCATCCCAGGCTCGATCTGTTGTGTTCAATGCCTGCTTCTCTTCCAGTCATGGACCCGCCACGGTCCCAACTGGCGCTGTCGCTTACACCCTCCTGCCCCTTCTGGGCGTGTGGCAGCAGCTGTCCCATGCTAACAGCACGTGGAGCCCCCCCTCAGGTGTCCTCCTGACCCCGATGGCCAGCGAGAGCCCACTCCTGAGGTCAGGAATCCCAGCCCCGTCTCAGGTCGGGCGGTCTCTAGGAACAACAAGAGACCGCTCTGCTCTGGCGGGGCTGGCCTCTTTCCAGTTCGCCAACGGGCTGCCTTTCGCGTAATCGCTTGGCATTGTGGCAGCATAATCGGGTTGACAAAAGTGGACAAGATTTTTGGAGGCGATCAAGCACGCTAATTCATTTCAAAATGCTGAACAGGTGCACTGGGACACATGGAAGGTGGTTATTAGGCAAAAGTCGCTCAGAGGAAGGCGGGGCCGACATCTGCGCCTATTATTAGAGACACAATGGAGCGGGCCTCCCTGGAAGGGGAGCGCGCTCCTCCCCGGGATGGGGCAGCCCTCTGCGCGAACCTCCTGATTTAGGACTTTCGCGGCTCAGGGTAATTAGCATTTGAAGGAGGAGGATGCTGAATTCATCTTTTCTTTTCTCTTTCGTCCTGGGGGTGGGTAAACGTGGAGGCTGATTTAATTAAGAAAGGCAGCAACTTCAGGCACCCACCTAATCAACTGTGAGCTACCCTGAACGGAGCAGTCTAATGAGGTCTTTGTGATTTAAACCCGCCTCAGAGCGGTCGCCTCCTAGTCTCTTGGGTCCCAGGAGCTCTCCTTTGTTCTCCAATTTTTTGCTCCTTTAAACTGCCCCCATCCTACAGATTAGCTTCTCCTGGGGACACTTACTTGCCTTGGAGCCCACCGGGATCGTAAGGAAGCCTGAGCCAGCCGCTCGGGTTCTGATGGGAAGACAGTGGACACGGGGAGACTGGGAGATCGGGGAGCTCCACACCAGTGGGAGGGGCTTGCAAGGCGGCACTGCTGGACCCGTAAGTGAAAAAAAAAAGCGCTGATTTTTTTTTCCTAATTGAATGGGTGTCCCAGACATATTCTTTCAAAGATGGAATGGTGCCGAAGGAAAAAGCAACGCTGTGATTTTTGGAATGACTCGGTTCTAGACTCAAGTCCCAGTCTTAGTGCTGGTGTGTAAGGTCCCTCCGGAGTCTTGGGTGATGGATGTCGTGTCCCTTCAGGTGGCTCTGCTCCAGCAGGTGGGGAGGCGGAGGAGGAAAGGGGAAATGGTCGCCTTCGGGCAGTAGGAGGGGCTGCCTGGGGGTGGCGGGGGGGGCAGTTGGGGGGGAAGCCAGGGACAGCTCTTCCTGACCCATGTCCTGGGGAGGGAGCCCCAAACATGCCAGGTACTTCTGAGTGCTCCCAAGCCTTTGCTGCGCGACTGAGTAAATGCCAGTGTACGACGTGGGACAGCACACTTAGAATTCTACCGGACGCCTTCCGTCCCCAAATTATTGCTCCAAGGTCCTTAATTCAGTTAAAGAGGTTCTGGAACAATATCTCAACCCTCCCTACAGACATATTTTGAATTACGATAAATATATTTTCATTAAAAAAAATAAACCCTTTAATTTTTAATTTATTATGTGAAGATTTCTTCATTTATTCAAAATATTTCTTGCATATTATAATTTCAAGACAACCGAGTATATGTACCTAGCGGGTGATTCAGGAGCGAGATAGAGCTGGAGAGAGCATCAGGGAGGAAGCCACACTCTTTCTGTGATATGATTTTGGAGGTGACGTGCCATCGCCTCTGCCGAGGCCACACAGATCAACTCTGGCACCGTGCGGAGGGGACCACACACGGGTGTGCATTTCAGGAAGTGGAACTCACACGGGTGTGCATTCTAGGAGGTGGACCTCAAACGGGTGTGCGTTCCAGGAAGTGGACCATCGCTGGGGACCATCTTGGAAGCTGGCTACAGCACCATTGATGTTGCTTGCTTTCATCCGGAGTATTCCAGCCATAGCACAAAAACCTAGGGATCTTGCATGAATTATATCGAGATGAGATTGATTCCATAACATCTGGGCATTTCGCCGCTCTGAAAGTCACATGACCTCTTGCTCCTCAGGATGGGTGGGCAGAGGTGAATAAAGCAGACCAAATATGGCATCGTACATACCCCCCCCCCCCCCCCCCGAGAGCTCAGCCTCACTTCCGCTTTCAAATGTCAAGTAGGAGTGAAAATAAATGATGGGACATTAGACAACAGTGCTGTTTGCAGACTCACATCCCCAGTGCAAACAAAACAAAACAGTGGAATCTGTTGTGCATAAAATGATGCTTCTTAAAACACAGCCCCCAGCCAGAAACGTACATTTAGACGTTTTTGAAATTAAAGATAGTATTTTAAGAATACTTAATGTGTTAAGATGATTCAAAAATCAAAACCATATAAGAATATATAATGAGAGCCTCGTTCCACACTTGTTTGGAATGGCTCTATTCTCTCTCCCTACCCTCGACGTTTTTATTAGCATCTCGCATAATCCAGTGTTTCTTAATATAATTTATCTCTCTTTTTTTTAACGTTTATTTACTTTTGAGACAGAGAGAGACACAGAGCATGAACGGGGGAAGGGCAGAGAGAGAGGGAGACACAGAATCGGAAACAGGCTTCAGGCTCTGAGCCGTCAGCCCAGAGCCCGACGCGGGGCTTGAACCCACAGACTGCGAGATCGTGACCTGAGCTGAAAGTCGGACGCTTAACCGACTGAGCCACCCAGGCGCCCCAATTTATCTCTTTTTTTTAATGTTTACTTATTTTTGAGAGAGAGACAGAGCATGAGTGGGGGAGGGGCAGAGGGAGAGGGAGACACAGAATCGGAAGCAGGATCCAGGCTCTGAGCTGTCAGCGCAGAGCCTGATGCAGGGCTCGAACTTGGGGGCGGCGAGATCATCACCTGAGCTGAAGTAGGACGCTTAACCGAAGGAGCCACCCAGGTGCCCCTGATCCAGTGTTTCTTAACGAAAGTATGAAAAATGCACCATTAATTCAACCTCTCTTATGCCAAAGCAGTATACTTTAACCCTTATTCTACTCCTTGCTTTGAAAATATTTCGGGGACGTGTAACGTACGTAAGTGTGCAAACCTTCAGGATACAAATGAATGAATTTCACACAATTGTACCTAGTTAGCCACCATACAGACTGGTTGTAGAGAATTTCTAACATTTCAAAGGCTCCTCTGTGCCTACTTGTGGAGAAGATTTGACAAAAGCAGTGCATACGTATAGATCAGGAACATGTGACCAAGGGAAGCTTGGTATGTCTCAGGCCCCATGCTTGTTGAGGTTTATTTTATTTTGTCTTTGGCAGACGTAGCCGAGACCAGATTGCGATAATACTGATTACGCTCCTTACTACGTGCCAGCCGCTACTTTACCTGTTTTCTGCATCGTAACTGACTTATCCCTTACAGAAGTACCAAGACATAATCCTATCAGTCTCCCAATTTTATCAGTAAGGAGATCGATGGACTGAAAGATTAATTCCGTCGTCCCAGCTTAGTAGATAGACCGTGGACTGGTGTGCAAATGCGGGCACCCCAGCTCCATCCCAGGGTGCTTGGTGCACGAGTGGTCTTTCTAGGATGCAGCCTGGCTCGGATTGGTCATCGCTGCTGTAACGGCCGCGGGCCACTGTGCTGTGCCCGGGGTTTCACGGTTTCCTTTTCTCTGTTTTTAGTTGCTTCTTTATTACGGATTTATCTGTTTGCCATTATTTATTTATTCCTATGCAGGGAGAATAGCTGTGTTGTTTCTCCTTATCTTCTGAGCTTTTCCAACGTAATACTTTCTTTCATCGATGGCTTGAGGATTTATTCAGAATTTTAAGAGGCGACGGGATTATTTCATTATTACAGACAGCACACTGGAGCCTATGTGGCCCTTTTCTAGAAGAAAGCTCACTTATCGTCGTGGCACGTCTATGAATTACGTACCATTGAGGTTTTGTGGATGAAGTATTGAGTGTCTGGAATGAAGAACTCGTCCAAGAGGACAGTCACGGCGTGAGCACGGGGCATCCGGTGGTAAGCCCAGTGTTGACTGATCTGGCTACGAAGGGGCTTTCTGGTTTTGAAGTTGACAGGATTCTCTTTCACTGAATATTTCTAGACTTAAGGTACAGAAATCACATGAGTTCTTCCCCCCCCTCCCCCCACTAATAGGGCTTCCTTTCCTACCCATGTTCCAGAGACACTTTCTCTTTGGTTTAGATGTATAAACGTTCATTTCTCATAAAATGTATGACTCAAAATTATAAATGATGACTATTTCAGTATAATGTAGGCAGGAAGTAGAAAGGAAGAGGGAATTTTTATGATATAATTACATTTCTGATAAATGTAGATTTCAGTAATCATGCTATGGATCTGAAAGCATCACCTCTTTTCTGCTTGAATTATTCATTCCCTTTGACGTCATCTTCCACACTGTAAGTGACCAGCCTCTCCAGTGACAAATGCATGCGGACCTGAGCAGGAAACACTATTTAATAATGCATTTCCTCGCCGTGAACACCTCATTCAATGATCACACACCTGCAGCTGAAAAGCAGCTTGTCCCTCTGGCCAGCTGCTGACGGGCTCACAGAACCTTCCACATCACCCGCGCTCACTTCCCACGTAAAATCACAAAGCGTTACTGCCGACGGGGCCTTACGTGTTCCCGGGTTCAAACTGTCCATTTTCTTGGTGCCGCCCCAAGCCGAGAGATGCTCTTGACTCTGGACCTTCGAGAAGCTCGTTCACCGAGAGGCACAAAGGAGGTCAGGGACCCTGGCTGTCCCTCCACTCCCACCCTGACCACCTTTAGTAGCGACTTGGAGTCACTTAACCTCTCGACCTAGTTTTTCTCCTAGAAAATAAGAACTGGTCTAACGTGGTCTTCCTTAGAACGGGAGGTGAGGCATAGCAGTCCCGAGGTGGGGGAAGGGCTCCAAGGCCATGCCACCCTTCCTCCCCAAGGCGTCAGAAAGAGAAGATATAGGGCCTCCTGGGGGGCTTCGGTGGTTAAGCTAGACTTCACTCAGGTCATGATCTCACGGTTCGTGGGTTCGAGCCCCAGGTCGGGCTCTGTGCTGACAGCTCAGAGCCTGGAGCCTGCTTCGGATTCTGTGTCTCCTTCTCTCTCTGCCCCTCCCCTGCTTGTGCTCTGTCTCTCTGTCTCTGTCTCTCTCTCTCAAAAATAAACATTAAAACAAAAAAAAGAGAGAAAATGTATAACTGCCAAAATCAGCCAAAAAAAAAAAAAATCAAACAGCCAAAAATAAATTTATTGTAGGGGCACCTGGGTGGCTCAGTCGGTTAAGTGTCTGATTGTCAGTTTCAGCTCAGGTCATGATCTCACAGTTTCGTGGGATTGAACCCCTCTTCGGGCTCGGCATTGACAGTGTGGAGCCTGTTTTGGATTCTGGCTCTCTCTGTCTCTCTCTGTCTCTCTCCCTTTCTCTCTGCCCCTCCCCCCTTGTGCTGTGTCTGTCTCTCTCTCTCAAAATAAATAAATAAATTAATTTAAAAAACTATAAAAAATAAATCTATCGTAAAACCCCAAACTCATCTTAAAATGTCACCTGGTGGATGTGACTTCCTTAGCAATGTCCCCCTGATGACACTGGTCATGTCTGCCCCAGCCGGCCACCACCAACACTGAAAATGCCATGGGTGACAAGCTGAGTCCCAGAGCAATGCTGGCATTAAAGGGTGTGTGTTCCCTGGGAGGCAAAATAGGAAAGATCACTGTTGGTTTTTTTGATTTTTTTAAATGTTTGTTTATTTTTGAGAGAGAGACAGAGAGAGAGAGAGAGAGAGAGCGGAGGACCCAGAGAGAGGGAGACAGAATCTGAAGCAAGATCCAGGCTCCGAGCTGTCAGCACAGAGTTGACGGAGGGCTCGAACCCATGAACCGTGAGATCATGACCTGAGCCAAAGTCGGACGCTCGACTGACTCAGCCACCCAGGTGCCCTAAAAGATCAATATTTAAAATCTTTTTTCAAAAAGCCTGATTGTTCTAAATAGAAAGCACTGGTGGGGAGGTGGAGTCAGAGCGCGATCTTTGCCCCGGGGTTCCCTCTGTTAACCGTGACAGCCGGGACACGTTACCGAGCATCCGAGTGTCCTACGTCTCCTGGTAGAACAGAGACCCTGTAAGCAACGATGTCTCAGCGTCTATTAAGGGCCACGGTCTTAGACATGTGCTTGGTACACAACAGTCCTCAATATTATCGTAATGCTTGTCGATAGCCTTGTGGACGGTCATCCATGAAGGTTGGTTGGGACGTTATTTTGTGAGCCCATTCCTCACCACCCTGGTAGGTGACGTTGAATGCTTTTCGGGGCCCACCACAGAGTTCTAGGCATGCGTGGCCTCAAGAGTCAGTGCCTTGTTTGTCTTCTCTGTTCCCACAACGAACCTGCCACCCACAGTGGTGCCGACTTCCGTTCAACCACCTTGAACAAATATTTCTTTAAACCTTGGCGTGCGGTATTCCAACATGACCCCCCTAGAAACAGGTATCAGAAGCCCCCGCGGCAGGTGTGAGCTGTCTGTCTTCAAGGGGATCAGCCCTGAGATTGCAGGCCATTGACTTTTTGTGCGGGGAGTCTGGGGGTGGGTCTGCACACGACACCCTCTAACAGCCACTTTTACTCTAGGCTGTACTGTGACTCAAGAAGAGAAACACACGAGCTCCCTTTAATTTTGATGAATTTAACCTTTTAAAATATTTTGTTTATTTTTGAGAGGGAGAGAGAGGGAAACAGAATGTGAGCGGGGGAGGGGCAGAGAGAGAGGGAGACACAGAATCCAGAGCAGGCTCCGGTCTCTGAGCCGTCAGCACAGAGCCCGACGGGGCCTTGAACACACTGACTGTGAGGTCGTGACCTGAGCCAAAGTCGGACACTTAACCGACCGAGCCCAGGTGCCCTGGTGGGCCAGACTTGATAATCAAGTGACAGATGGGGCTCTTCTGAGCAAGAGAGATTTGAAGGGTGAGTGGAGTTCGACACATGGGACGGTCTCTGGATGGTGGTGGATAATATGGTGGGGATGCTGGACAGCTCAAGTTGTTGAGAGGGAACCCAAGATGACAGCGAGAGAGAGATCAGATCTCTAACCACAAAGGCAGGCGTTTGGCCAACAAATTAAATTAGGTTGAGGTGGATTCTTCCTCAGTCAAGACGGCAGACGAAAACACCGTCTGGTCGACACCTTGATTTCAGCCCGGGGCAGAGAAACACGCCATTCAGTGGCGGGAAGTCTGAGCCACAAAACTGCAAGCCAATAAATGGATATTGTTTGAAGCTCTAAATGTGGGTTTATTACTCAATGATGGAAGGTAAGAATCAATTTTCCAGGAATCTGTGGCATTCAGGTGTTGCTCCTGAACAGATAACAAGTGATCACCCCAGATGCTTTTGTCCGTCAGTCTTTATGGAGCTTGAGTTCTTCTCCTACGACAGGGCGCAGAAGCAAGGAGGCTTCATCTTGATTGTGGAGTTAAGAGATTTTGGAATAGAAAGGTAAAGAAATTCTTTTGACATTACCAAGATGTCAGCGATTGTCTAGAAATCAATTCTTCTTTCTCTTTAGAAATTTTTTTTTTGTAAGAGGGCAGATTCCTGGGGGTGCCTGGGTGGCTCAGTCGGTTAAGCGTCCGACTTTGGCTCAGGTCATGATCTCATAGCCTGTGGGTTCGAGCCCCGCGTCGGGTTCTGTGCTGACAGCTCGGAGCCTGGAGCCTGCTTCCGATTCTGTGTCTCCCTCTCCCTGTGCCCCTCCCCCGCTTGCAGTCTCTGTCTCTCTGTCTCTCTGTCTCTCTCTCTCAAAAATGAATAAACATTAAAAATTTTCAAAAAGAAAAAAGAGTTCTTTATGTATTTTGCATCGTAGTCCTTTATCAGCTGTGTTTTTTGCAAGTACTTTCCCCGGCTTCTATTTTCACGCTCATGACATGTGTTTTGTAGAACGGAGGTTGTCAGTTTTAATGAAGTCCAGTTCACCAGTTTGTCTTTCTGTCCATCTCTGAAAAAGGAGCCTTCAAAGCTCCAACAGGGGAAGGGTGGTGGACTCATCTGTTTCTCCTTGCGGTTCTGTCGGTGTTTGCCTCATGCGGTGCAACGCTCTGTTGGTAGGTCCGCTAAGGATGTTATGTCTCCTTGGAGAATTGACGCTCTGTCATGATGCAATAGTCTCCTTGATCCCGATAACTTTCCTTACTTTGAAGTGTGCTCGGCCAGAAGTTAATGTAGCTGCCACTGCTCCTTACAAATTAGTGTTAGTGTAGCTGTGCCCATCCATTTCCGTTTTATGTATCTTTGTATTCAAAGTGTGTTTCTTGTACGGGACATACAGCTGGGTCTTGTTTTTTGATCCCCTTTGACAATCTCTGTCTTTCAATGGGTCCTTTTAGGCCATTGATGTTCAAAGTGACTACTGAGAGAGTTGGATTAAGATCTACTGGGTTTGCTTCTGTTTTCTCTTCATCTCCCTTGTTCTTTGCTCCTATTTGTGTCTTCTACTCTTCTCCTATCCTTTGCGGTTGTAACCGAGCATTTTATACGATTCCGTTTTCTCTCCTTTCTTATATGTCAGTTATATTTTTTCCCTCTTTTTAGTGGTTGTCCTGGAATTTGTAACATACGCTCACTCCGCATCCAAGTCTGCCTTTAAATATCGCTGGCCACTTTACAGGTGGCGTGAACAGCTCACGACAACAAAACCATCCCGCTCTCTCTCTCCCTTCCTTGTGTCACTGCTGCCCTTCCTGTCACTGACACGTGGGTGTGCATATCTGCACACGCGTAGGTAATTAACACCTTGTTGCCATTATTATTTCGACAAGCTATCATCTGTCAGGTAATGATAAGCAGGAAAACAAAAAGTTGTTATTTGACTTTCGCGTATGCCTGCTCCAGCGCTCTCAGAGGAGGCAATGGGTTCTGACGTTCACTGTCATGATTTGCTGGAACTCGCGGGGGGCAGGACGGACGACATCCGCGCCCTTACACCCGCGTCCCCTGGGGAGTCTCGCCCTGCAGGTGGCCCACTCCAACGTCCGGCCGTTTGCCAATCACAGTTCAGATGTTCTCACCCGACGCGGATTCTGTGCACGTTTCCCCTCGCTGCGTTCTTCTCACGTAAATTGTGACCCTCCGTGTCCACCTCTCTGTCTCTAACTTCGGGGCCATGATCCGCCCTGTGGCCTCACTTCTCTGATGACTCTAGGAAGAGTCGTTGATTTTGCGGTTTGTTCATATTTTTGCTTGTTAGGACAGAGCCGTTACTTCTGAGCTCCTGGCATGATAGGCTGGAAACCGGACGTACATGTTATTTTTGACATAAGAAGAAAGCAAATATCGACAATACGAACTGGGGAGAAAGTTGGCCTGGTCTTTTGTTGACGGGCTCCCTTCCCTCAATTGTCCCTTCCTCTCGTGTAGCCTCTTCTGAAATCTTTCAGTTACCTTCTCATCCTTGACCGGGGTCATGCCCGAAGCACCACCTGGGTCGCTATTTTGGCTTGGTTTTCTTTGACCCTTTGCAAGCCTGTGAGTGTGAATGACCCTTGCTGCTGAATGGCTGGTTTGTGTCTCCTTTTCTAAATTTAAGCATTCAAGTAGAAACTTCATCCCGCAAGGTTGGGGAGCACCGCGGGAGCTGGAAGCCTCGTTCAGAGCCCCCCTGGCAACCAACAAGCACAGTGAAACCCACCGTTCCAGCCTCCATGGCGATGCCTGATGACTAGAGCTCTTGGTTCTCAGAGCGGAAGCTCCCAATTACTTGGTGCCTTTGCTGGGACACGAGTGTTTCATACTAAAGTCAGGGAATATATTACGTATTTGATGATCACCCTGATGTAGATGATGTGTTTCCTTTACTGCTAACGTACCATGACTCATGTCAGAGACCAATAAGCCTTATCATGCCAGGATTCTGTGAAATGGCCACTTCCTTCATTTTACATCCTTATATGGGCAATCATTACATACTTTAGTTCATTTATATATTATAAATAGCTTTGTTCCTTTCCTAAAGGAGGGACATGCCCATAGTAAAGAACCCCCCGGATCAGAACCATAGAAAGAGAACAAGAATCATCTGATAGCACAGGAAAACCACAGTAAACATTTTAATGAGCCTCTTTCTGTACATAGTTCTATATTTTTATAGACATTTAGATTATATGTGTATTATTTTTATAAGTAGATTCAGGCTCTGTGGGCTGTTTTAGAATCTACTGCCTCACTGAACAGTATCGGGGAAGTGTTTTCCATTTCAATAGATAGAGAACTTCATTATTGATTTTAATAACAGCACCGTGTGGGTAATTTATATTTTACTTAATCACTTTCCTATTAATACACATTTATTTTTTTCTTATTTTTCGCCATTGTAAAGAATGATGCAGGTTTCCCCTCGCTGTATTTCCCTGTATTGCCTGTATTGCCTGTATTGCGCTGTAAATGCCTGTATTTTTTTTTTTTTTGCACATATAATGTTGTTCTCGTATTGACACAACATGGAAACTGTGTTAGTTAAGTGAAACTTACCGCAGGTTTGTGTCTGCGATAAATATTAGAAATATAAGAAAGTGATTTGTTGAGAATATCTGAACCTGCATGATGCCACGGGAATCTAAACATTTTATCCTCGCTTGACTTAAGCATGAGTCTTTGCAAGAGCTGTGAAGTAGGGACAGAGGCTTTAATGCAACTTCTCACTCCAGCCCTGGAGCGTGTCCTTACGTGCTAGAAACTAGGAACTACTCCACGCTCTGGTAGAATCTGGTCTTCTCTAGGTTGTTTTCTACACTTGCCATCAGATTTCCCTGCACACTGGCAAGTGGAACTTGATTCACCCGGAAAGTAATCTCCGCAAGGGTTTCTACTGCACTGAAGTCGTGATCTCACAACGTTCGCATCCGCTCATCCGTTCTGCGTGCTTCCCTTCGTGCCTAATCTCAGCGCGTTTTTCTCTCTCTTTTCATGCCCTATAATATGCCTATTTCCATAATACAAAGAGACCCACCCCCACTCCAACTCCGGATCCCCCCAACAACCTTAGCTTTTTGTGTTTTTTGTTGTTAATGCTAACAGCGCTTTTGAATTTATTTGGGCGAAAAACCTCTCACAGACACACTTGATATACGCACGGTTACATTGTTACGATGAGTTATTTTCTTGTGAATGAATTGTAATTCTAAGTTATTTTTTCTTCTTGTTTGGCAATGTATGCCTGCTGCCTCTTTGAAATGTAGGTTCTTACGGAGATCCGGAGCATGAAAATCTACAGAGCTTCCACTGTTTGGGATGATTACCTTGATGGTTCTTTGTTTATATCTCATCCAGGTCATGTCTTTTGTGTGACCTTACCTCTCCGCCTTCCTTCCTCCTCTCTAAAATGAGGACGAGTAATAGTCAGCTCTCCAGGCGGCTTTGGGAAGCCAATGACATGACATACGTAAAATGCAGGTGCCTGGTTGGTGCTCGCTAAATGGTAACTCAGTAACTCATCTTGGTTGCATTTATCATATTTGCATTTGTTTGTATTTATCAAGATTTCATTTTTTTTTTAAATTTTTTTTTTACAACGTTTATTTATTTTTGCGACAGAGAGAGACAGAGCATGAACGGGGGAGGGGCAGAGAGAGAGGGAGACACAGAATCGGAAACAGGCTCCAGGCTCTGAGCCATCAGCCCAGAGCCCGACGCGGGGCTCGAACTCACGGACCGCGAGATCGTGACCTGGCTGAAGTCGGACGCTTAACCGACTGCGCCACCCAGGCGCCCCTCAAGATTTCATTTTTGATAACAGCCATCCTCCTCCCTTGGATGGTAAGAAATAAAGTTCATAAATTCCTCCTTTTGCTTAAAAAAATCTTCAGTGACTTCTTAGGGGCGCCTGGGTGGCTCAGTCGGTTGAGCGTCCGACTTCGGCTCAGGTCATGATCTCATGGTCCGTGGGTTCGAGCCCCACGTCGGGCTCTGTGCTGGCAGCTTGGAGCCTGGAGCCTGTTTCAGATTCTGTGTCTCCCTCTCTCTGCCCCTCCCCTGCTTGTACTCTGTCTCTCTCTGTCTCTCAAAAATGAATAAACATTAAAAAAAATTAAAAAAATCTTCAGTGACTTCTATAAGACATGATCTTTTGCCTGTCAACTAGCACTTTCTTCTTTTTTCTTGAGAAAACTCTGAATGTGTGCAGAGGAGTTGAGCCTTCCCTCTTACCAGGAGAAACCCAGTAATCATGTAAGCCAATCACACTAATGTGGCTAATAAGGGGAGGGGGACTTCATTCAGTCTGAGTTGATGGGACACAAGGAGGTATGTCAGCATGGATTCTGAGAAGGACCTATTTCCCTGAAAACAGTGTTCTCCTTCCTCCTGCTTTAAATGCACAGGTGTCGGGACTCCGCGCTGGGACCATGGCAGCCATGTTGCCTACATGAGGCACCAAGGGGTTAAAAAGCCAACACGACTGTAGATGTCAGGGTGGAGAGAATTCCAGGTCCCTGATGAAATTCTCATGTTTCTGCAGGAGACCCGGAAGTGACTACCTCAGATTTCTTAGCATGTGATGTAAACATCCTGTGGCAGCTGTTTTTGGGGGGTGTTACGTGTGTGTGATTTGTAGCTGAGCACATTGTAACTGGGAGCTTCCTCTCCCGCCGGAGATAACGGTCAGGTTTCTGGTTTGCCAGCCGGCTGCCTCCAAGTCCTCATTTATGAGATGCAGCCTCCCTCACCTCCTTTCACCCACTCGAATTCCCCCACTTAGAGCTTTGCTGTGTGTAAACCCCATGGAGATATTTGTGTCCCTGTCTCCTTAAGTCTGGTTGCCTTTGTCTGGAATTCTCTCATGCTCCTTTAATAGAACATGGATTTATTCACCCTCTACAGCCACTAACCTACATTCCATAGACGCACAGACACACAGGACGGTGTCACCCAGCACTTCCCAAGACTTGACCCCCTGAACAATGACAAGTATTTTTTGTAACGTTCATTTATTTTTGAGAGACAGACAGAGACAGAGACAGAGCATGAGGGGGGGAGGGTCAGAGAGAGAGGGAGACTCAGAATCTGCAGTGGGCCCAGGCACAGAGCCCGACGTGGGGCTGGAACTCACGAACCGCGAGATCATGACCAGAGCCGGAGTCGACGCTGAACCGACTGAGTCACCCGGGTGCCCCTTACAAGTGTTTTTTTATAAACCCCAGTAAGTACACATCTTGTTGAAAATGTGCATCAATAACCCCCACAGCCTAGTTCTAGGAAACGTACTTACGGTGTTGCCTGAATAGAATATTCTGACACCGAGTATAATTGTGTTTTGTCTCGGATGCTTATGTTTTACTCTTCCACACCATTCCAGGGGCCTCCAGTGGAGGTGGATTTACATTTGCATGGCATCCTTGGCAACAGAGGCGCGACGCCCCTGCTTTCCCCTTCTGCTCTCCCGACTGTGGAGTCTCTCCCCTGCCCTCTGCGGTTGCCTCCTGCCCCCTCTGGGCTTCTCTCCTGGCCTCTTCTGGATCACGGCATCCAGATGGTCCCGGGTAGGCCACAACTCACCTAATGCCCTTGCTCGATTCACGACTCCCTCCTGTCCCGCCATCAGATTTGGACTTGGATTCATGCCCTGGGCAGAGATGGACAAGCCTGCGGGATCCTCCTGTGCCGGCGTCTCCAAAGCCCCTTAACCCTCCCTCGCGGTCCTCTGCTCCCGCCACGCCGGTCTTGTTGAAGCTTTTTAACCCACTAAGCTCTGCTCTGCCTCAGGGACTTTGTGTAAATTGTTCATGCACGTGGTTCAGGTCCCCAATCTGCCGTCACCTCCACGTGGCCCTGTCCAAATGTCTAACTTAAATACCACCCTGCTGGGACCTCCCACCCACCACGCCCCATCCCTCTGGGACCCGAGCCCCACATGCATTCACCTGTTGTTGGCTTCCTCACTGGAATATAAACTCAGGGCAGATGGGGACTCGTCTATCCTGTTCAGGGTTGTATCCCCAGAGGTCTGGCTTATAGTCACTCTCAGTAAGTATTTTTCCCATGAATAAATAAACGCATTAGTTAATCACTGCAAAAAAGTGAAGAGTCACATGTTTTTGAATTCAGTTCAATAAATATATTTTCAGCCTGGGAGATAAACACACACACACACACACACACACGTATACTTAAATGGGAAGGGCTCATTTGGAATCTTTTTCTGAGAATTGCGGAAACAGGATGATTCCTCTAGAAGAGAGCCTTTGGCAAGATCTCAGTAGGCTGGGAAAGTTTTATGCCAGCGGTCCTTCCATAGACGTTTCCAGAGAACCCGCATCGTGACAGACAGCTGTGCCAATCTCCAAGGACTGAAATGTGAATTAAATGTTTTCTCCAGTCTCCTGGGATGTAGAAAGAAAAAAAAAAAAGGCGACGCGCGAGATTATTGCCGGGGTGGAAGCACGTGCGCGATCGGCCCAAGGCAAATTTAAGGACTCGCTTTTTGGAAGAACACTGGATCACGCGCTCAGTTTTTCATAAATGACAAATAAAAGCTGAAAATAACCTCAATTCCTAGTCACTTTAGAACACTGCCCTGTGAAGTTCAGGTAGATGTGTGATAATGGGTTTATGGCAACTCCAAAGCCATCCGAAGTCTAGTTTTGCATTCTTTCTCACTCTCTTAATGGCGGTCGCATTGCGGGGGGGACCAAGGGAGATAATGAGAGACAGAATACAGCCTGACCTTCCCGTGGACCATAAACATCTTCCAGTAGTGTTAAGTGGATGCTAAATATATAAAGTTAATTATTTTGCGAACCAGTGTCCTTCAGAGATTAAATTGTAGTTTATCTCCTGCCCACTCACTGATGCAGCAAGAATTCTCCAAGCAACCTGATCTAAAAGCAGCAGCCTCTGTGACGAGTCTTCCTGTGACGTTAGTTCTTGAGTATCTTTTTGGGGGACTTGAATTATGTGGCTAATTATTTCAAGTGCCCACTTTCCTTCGCTGGCGTGGACCTGATTAACGTATGGTTTTCCACTGTACGTCTCAGCTGGGGTCTTTCGGAGCAGGAGACGCTCCAGTGGAATTGTCTGTGGAAGGCGAAGCTGAAATGTTTATACTGCATGGTCATGCAGTGCTTATCTGGCCCAGATTGCTGCCTGCACTGGGTTGCCTTGCGTTCAGGTTTATTTTCTGGCACTGCTGACGGATGTGGGACCCCAACCAGAGTAATTAAAGCGAGTTCTGGATCTCTGTATGGGAACAACTAGAAAGTCTGATGGCTATCAAGAGGGAGGGGAAAATACAAAGAGAGGAAATTAATTCACACACTAATGAATTTTTAAATTAGTATTTAAAAATCCAAACCTCAGCAGTAAACTTCCCTGTAGGGAATGGTATGGGATGGTCTGGGTTATTAGGGGGAATGAAGATACTAAAACAAACTTATGGATATAAGGCGATGGAAGATGTTTGAAGGTCAGTGGCGGCCGTCCAACTCAGGATATGAAGCCAGTAAGAGGAAATATAGGTTTGTTATTGCTGTTTTCCTTTGAAAAGGAGTAGGAACGATCTCTAAATTTAAAATAAAGGATTCCATGATGGAATAAAGACATACCCCTGAAAGGACATTAAAACGCTCTTGAATATAAATTAGCCATTATTAATATTTTTAATTTGCTGTGTGTTATAAATCATCCTTTTATCGTATAATTCCCCAATAAAACTGAGAAGTTAAGCTAATGTTTTCAGGATAATTATTATAGTTGTCCCTAGGTATGATGGCGATGAGATACATAATAGAGCTCTAAAGAAATAAAGCCACGGTGGTGTCTTTCACTCATGTTTTATAGCTACGACTCCAGAGGTCTGGTGTCCCAGAAAAGAGGAATGAAATTTTAAATGTATGCATCCTAATGACTACTTTGAATATTTCCTTCCACAGAACTTTTTTAAGATCTCGAAATGGATATATCTGCATTTGCATTCATTCCTGGCCTACCTATCAAGCATTAAGAAGAAAGTGTTTGAAAGATAAATCTTAAACATGGAAGGGACAAGACAACCTTTTTGGAGTCCTACCCCAGTGACAACTACAAAGGATTGCTATTGCCAAGAGGGTGGCCGTGGTTCAGCTGGGGTGGGTGCCGGTCATAGCCAACCACGGAGGCCAGGGGCAAACATTCGAGGGTCCTTCAACCATTTTTGTTGTAATTATATCATCACGGCTCGTAAGTCGAAGAAACTCTACACCCTTTTCCTGCTTTCAATCTTTGTATTCTGGACTCTTTCTTGTATCCCATTACCAACCCAGCCCTCAAAAATACCATTTAAATGATGTTCTTCTGTTGCTGAAAAGAACATGTCGTAAGCCACGGGATATGTCTTAACATGTTTTTGCTCCTTTATACTTTTTTCAGGTTGTGATAACAAAATACCAGAGACTGGGGAGCTTCCGTAACAGAAAGGTATTCTCTCAGTCCCAGAGGCCGCAAGTCCAAGATCGAGGTGTCGGCAAAGGCTGGTTTCTCCTGATGCCTGTCTCCTTTTTGCTTGTGGGTGGTGGCCTTGTCCTGGTGTCCTCACACAGCCGTCCATGGACTCTTCCCCCTTCCTGAGGGGTCTCATGGTGACCAAGTGTGGCCGCCACTTTGAAGGAGCTGAGAGGGAAGAACGTGAGGAACAAATCCAGCCAAACTCATGGCATTTATCTTTGGGTGACTTCTGGTCCTGTTTCTTTAAGTGTCTGTCTGCTAGGCTAACATGACTTTAATGTTGCAGCTAAATCACAGTTTTGGAACCCTTCTTGGCCTTGGAGGGCATCTCTGCACCCATGTGTGTGGAGAGGAGGGGGAGAGGGGCGGGGGCTCACCCCTGACAGTTTGCCCTGCGGGGCGGATCTTCGGAGAAAGTCTTTGTCAGCGTGTGAGCCTTGACCTTCCCGTGTGCCCGCAGGCTGCACACATGCGTGCTCCGAGGCGTGTATCCCGGATAGGGGCTCAGGTGTGCAAGTGGGAGCGGCCACAGAGGCTAAGTTCTCACTTCCTCATCCTGATGGATTTTTCTAGACCCCATGCCTCTTTGTCTTTATATGTTTACAATTTCTTTTGTGACGAATATACGAAATCTCTCTCCGGTCAGTTTGAGTGGGGTAATTTAACTCAATGACACTTAATCCACGTTTTAAAGGAATTAGAGCAAGAAAGGGTGTGGAAAAAGCATACCTCCCGTGTACATCAAAAATTCGTTTTGACGTGTAGACGAAGGGAAATCACCAGTAAAACAGACCAGGCTTGAGGCCAGGACAACTCTTCATGTTGACATCACTTCCCTTGAATTGAAATATTCTCTTAAATTATTTATCCGGTTTTCCTTCTGGAAATTAATCTATGAGACAGCTTCTAAACCCCAAACAACACGAGAAAGAAATTCCTAGTATATTATGAGGACCGAATGCTTGCTATATCTCTGCATCACTGTTCTTGCTAATGCTCCCATTTTTAAAAATTACAGTTTTATTTGAATTATCCTATTTAACATGGAAAATTCAACCAACAAAAGCTGCCTGGAGTAAGAATTTGAGTCAACTAATATACTTAGGTGTTACACAACTCTTTAAAAATTTTTTTAGTGTTTATTTATTTTTGAGAGAGAGAGAGCACGACAGGGGAGGGGCAGAGAGAGAGGGAGACGCAGAATCGGAAGCAGGCTCCAGGCTCCCAGCTCTCAGCACAGAGCCCGACGCGGGGCTCAAACTCACGAACCGCGAGATCGTGACCTGAGCTGAAGTCGGACGCTGAACCGACTGAGCCACCCAGGTGCCCCGATGCTGTACAAATCTTAAAGTCTAAAATGAACACAACCTTTAAACAGTTTCTCTTACGACCACTGGCCATTCCAAACCAGCTACCTGAGGCTGCATTCTGGCCTCAGAATTATTCAGCTTGATGGCGTTTGTGTCTTGTTTCGCTTCATTGGATTTGAGGTCCTTGTGGTCCGGAAAGCTCTCTGCTACAGTGCAGCCTCCCTGCTCTCCACTGCCATAAACATTAGGCCACTTCACCCACGTTGCTTGTGTAACTGGTCCTCCTGAAAGCATTTGCTTTGGGTCTTGATCTATAGCCCGTGAAACTTTGGAGGACCAGATGTAGACATCCTCTAAACAGCCTTCCCTGCTCCTTTGAACCCCTCCTTCCCTACAACCCCCTTCTCTTCCGCACCTCCGTGTATGCTCTGTTCCAGTATGTGTTCGATTACTCCATTCTTGAGGAGTTGAGGGTGCGGGGGGAACGCCTTTTCAGTTGGGCCCACATTCTACCCACTTGTCATCACGGATCCTGAGGCTTTATCTGGGAAGGAGGTCCATATCCTAACGGTGGGCCTTCACGACAAGGGGCGGGGATCAGGAGCGGCTGGAAGGGCACAGGGCGCACACCCAGTCACAGTTCAGGCTTCCGCCCCGGGGTGTGGTCTGCTCTGAGCAGAGGTCAAGGACTTGGGGGTTTAAAGACAGAGTGATCTTGTGTGAGAGACTTATCAGCGGGTGTCACGGTCTGGGTAGCCTCCAAAGTCAGGTGGGCCAGCGTTAAGGCTACGGCTGCATCATCCTTTGTAGAATAAGATCACCGGTAGAACGTGGGGGAAATGGACAAAATTGGCCTGATGTCCTGAGCAGAGGGGCCTGGCAAGAGCGATGGATGCAGGCTAAGACCTCTGCTCAGCCTTTCGCCAAATGCAGCGAGTCAAGGTGTTTCTCGGATCCGTGCACGGGAGGATCATCGCACGGGCTCAGGACATACACCTGCTGGGCACTGGGCCCTCGGGCTCTCTCAGGAACCACCTGCCTAGTTTCAGGGCATCAAACCCGTCGGAGCCCCCGACACCTGCAGCGAGGGCTAGGTGCCTGTGCTGGCCGACAAGTCCCGTCCGAGAAGGCCAGCAGGCGGGGATTACAGATTACGTACAGATTGTAGGTTGGCGAGGCTGGGAGCTGTGGCTTCTCAGAGACTAGAAACGGTAGCGTGATTAGTTCGTGGTTTGCCGACCTGTGATCAGCACGTGGTTGGAGCTCAAGCAGCATTTATTAATGGACTGCTTTAATCTTTTCTGATTTTCTTTATTCATTGAATGCTGTGAATTCAGAGACAAAGACTCGGGAGAACCAAACCCAGAAATTGAAACATCCCCACGTCACCGTGGGAGATGAGATGGAGAATCCATCCCAGCCCGGCACAGGCTGAGCTGCCCCTGAGCCATCAGGAAGGAAGGAGGGCTTCCCTGCGCGTGCACACGCGTGCGTGGGCTGGTGCTCGCCCTCGGAGCACGCGTGTGTCCCCGTCGGAATGCCACACGGGCTCTGCACCGTGTTCGGAAGCGAAAGCAACAGCGGGTACCGCAGGGCCGAGAGAGGGGGTGCGTGGGACCCCGGATCATCGCGTGCACAGGACAGGAGCCCCCAGGCCAGACGACAAGCACCCTCTGCAGGTCCGTCTTGCGGGGAATCACCCGGCCGGTGACACCTGCGGCGGCAGGAGGTGAATGGAGGCGCGGCAGGCGGAGCCTTGGTCAGACCTGCGCTCCGGGGAGGGACCCCCGGCGACAGCGTGAGTAAGTGGGAAACCAAGTGCAGACTTGCCAGATAGAAACCACTTGTGGCCTGTGTGGCTGGGAGGCTGGCGTGTGCAGCTTTCGCTGGGGGGGGGGGGGGTCCGTGTCGTGGGGACGACAGTGGGCGGCATCCAGACCCGTCCCCTCCAGGCAGAGCACGGGACACGCCCTGAAGACACAGGGGAGGGTGGCCCGCTGGCCAGGGTTCGGACCTCTAGCCCGGGCCCGGCCAACACCAAGCCCCGACCGCGAGGACAGGAGAGACACGTGGGGACACACACCTGTCATTCCTTCAGGCACGATGTGGGGGTTTGAGCCGCCTCGTTGCACTCAGCAGAGCTGCATGGCGGGGCTGGGGGCCTTCGTGCATTTGGAGCTCGTGCTTGTTACCAGCCCGTCACCCTCTCTGCCTTCGGACACCCCAGGAGGCGGACTGGGGGTGTGTGTAATCCCGGAGGTACAAGGAGGCAGCTACCGTCCAGAGGCCGCAAGGGGACTGACCGGGGAGGGTGGCTGGTGGTAGAGGACGGTTTCTTCCAGGTCGCCTGACGCCGGCCGAAGTTTCGCGAAACCGCGTCTGGGCCGGGAGCCCTCCCACGGGGTCCTCTGGCCAGAGCGGACGCGCCTTTTTCTTTCCAGCGGCCCCTGCCCCCGGCTGCACCCCGTCACGGCTGATTGCACGTGGACAAGTGCTTGGGGCCAGCAGGGGAGGGGCCTGGGGAGGACCCGCATTTGGTGGCAGGTGCCCAGCACCCCACGCTGTCCTCCGGGCCGGGCTGGGCCGCGGCGGGCGGAGCAGAGCACCTGCGGCTTTCCGCCCGTGGAGAACATCCGACCTCCCGTCTCCTCGCAGCGAGGCGCCTGGCCCCTCACTCGAAGGCCATTAGACAAGCCTTCCCGTTTCAGACGATGGAACCTGTTCCTTTAAAGCCAACACGGTTCCTGCTCCTCACTCAATGGCACGAAATCGGCAGAATGTTACTTAAGACGTCAACGCTCATTTCGGCTCCCCGAGGAAATACCGTCCAGACAGCGGTGACCTAAATCGTGCCTGAAGTAAAAACATCGCTGGGGCCGGGGCTTTCTCTCCAGCTCCACGTAAGCCCTGCCCCTGTCCTTTTTGCTGAAATATTTTGGGGCCAGTTAAAGAAAAAAATATTTCTTCGGCATATGTTATTATTTAATAAGAGGACAACGTGGCCTGTAAACCGAGAATGAGGGCTGAGGGCATCGGGATGGTTCTGGGGACAGCTTTTCTGTGACAGCCTGCAGCAGTAACATGGGCTCGATTATTGCCCGTGGCTGGTTTAAGGTGCTTCAGAAGCCCTCGCTTTTTGCTGAGATGTAGAATTCTGAGAGTGGCTTCTAATTTATTATTTTCTTTGACTGTTACAATGCTATGAGCAAAATGGAAGGAAGGAAGGAAGGAAGGAACAAGGGAAGGAGGGAGGGAAGGAGGGAGGGAGGGAAGGAAGGAAGGGAGGAAGGAAGGAAGTAGGGAGGAAGGAGGAGGGAGGGAAAGAGGAAAGGAGGGATGGAAGGAGGGAAGGGAGGAGGGAGGGAAGAAGGGAAGGAAGGAAGGAAGGTAGGGAGGGAGGAAGAGGGAGGGAAGGAGGGAGGGAAGGAAGGAAGGGAGGGAGGAGGAGGGAGGGAAGGAGGAAGGGAAGGAGGGAGGGAAGGAAGGAGGGAAGGAGGGATGGAAGGAGGGAAGGGGGAGGGAGGGAAGAAGGGAAGGAAGAAAGGAAGGCAGGGAGGGAGGAGGGGGGAGGGAAGGAGGGAGGGAAGGAAGGAGGGAGGGAAGGAAGGAGGGAAGGAAGGAAGGAAAGAAGGGAGGGAGGAAGCCAGGAAAACTTGGACTGCTGGTGGTCAACAAATACAATCATTTAGAAATGGAATTGGGAATTGAAAGCCATAAATTAAAAGTACTTACTACTTTTGAAGGTTTGCCTCACATTCTCCCTTAAGAGGCACGGCTGAAGAGTTGGCAGGAAAAAGGAAATGATTAATTTCAGGAGGGGAAGGTCGGCGGGACATTCCCGGGAAGAGGTTTTGAAGGATGGATGAAGGTCTTCCAGGCAGATGGGAGGAGGGGGTCGGGCTCCAAACAGAAGAGCTAACACATGGTTTCTACCTTTCCAGACCCAGGACAGGACTCAGGATTTATGTTACAAAGCGAAGGGGGGCGAGTCCTGTAAAAATCTAAGCTCACATACAAAGTGGAATCTTTTAATCAATACTGAAGCAAATTTGTTCTAATTAGTGTGTAAGACTTTCATAAGTCACTTTGCTTTATGCTTGGCTTAGCCTTTCTCTTTTCTAGGAAAAAAGAACCTATCTCCCCCTAAATTATGCACTTGGAATTGGTTAGGGAAATGAGAAGCTTTGCATGGGAGGATAACATAAAAATAAATCTAACATTTTCAACATTATTACTCGTCATAATATTTCAGTTCCCAGATAATATAATGTATCCAAGTATTTCTTTCTGATTGTTGATGTCATTGAAGATTTAGAAGTTAAGTGTTACAGGAGAAAATCTGAAATAAAAAAACAAACCCAAAAAGGACTTTACGGTGACGAGGCACATTTTAAGCGAGATCACTCTGAGTGAGCCATTTAAAAACCTACCTGTTTGTTGATCAGCTTGAATTGTCATTTTGCTCCTGTTAGAATCAGCACGTACGCACTATTTTGTTTCAGAGGACTCGTTAGGAAGGGAAAAACCTTGCAATTTTAATTTTATATATAACTTTCCCCTTAACAGTTACACTATTTAAAAAAATTTTGTTTTTAATTATTTTTGAGAGAGAGAGAGACAGAACATGAGAGGGGGAGGGGCAGAGGGAGAGGGAGACACAGAATCTGAAGCAGGCTCCAAGCTCTCAGCTGTCAGCACGGAGCCCGACGCGGGGGTCGAACTCATGAACCGCGAGATCATGACCTGAGCCGAAGTCGGACGCTTAACCGACTGAGCCACCCAGGCTCCCCAAAAGTTAGATTATGATGCACACATTTCCAGACCACCCAATTCCCAAAGCAAATAAGAGAAACAGAGAAGTCCGACTTCACAATTCGACCTAAATCTTTGCCTCAGTACGTGCAGCTCTGAAAACTCATTTGTCACAATTTTAGAATCCTCGTCTGTTGCTTTTGCTGATAGAAATGAGACTATGGGGCGCCTGGGTGGTGCAGTCGGTTAAGCGTCCGACTTCAGCCAGGTCACAATCTCGCGGTCCGTGAGTTCGACCCCTGCGTCACGCTCTGGGCTGATGGCTCAGAGCCTGGAGCCTGTTTCCGATTCTGTGTCTCCCTGTCTCTCTGCCCCTCCCCCGTTCATGCTCTGTCTCTCTCTGTCCCCAAAAAATAAATAAACGTTGAAAAAAAAATTTAAAAAAAAAAGAAATGAGACTGCTGGCAGGGGTTGGTCTGTCATCGGGGGCGTTTAACCCCTTTATTTGCGGGTTCGCTAAAAAGATCACATTCAAGGTCCGAGCGCGAAGGATGGTATCTCACTCTGCTCGGGTGCTTCAAAGCCTTTGCCAACAAGCCTTCCTGGCCTAGTTCCTGGATCAGGGCAATGGCGCGCATTAAATTTGAACAGTCGTCGTTAAGATCATCTCAGTCCTACGAACTCGTGCTGTCTACAGACGTGTTTTCCTAAACAAGAGGAGAGTAAAGTTTCCCGGCTGGTGAAGGCGGGTGGGAGGCATGTCACCACCACGTGAGACGTGATTCCAACTGCCCCTCGTCTAACAGAGCCCAGTTCCGGAATCACGGTCCATGACGCTGGCGGGAGGAGGTGGGTGCTGTTTATCGCAACGTGGATTCCATTTGGGCGGGCAGCGTGCCCAACGTCCCTTGTCACTAGGCATGACATCGTAGTCAAATTCTACCAAAGAGATATAAAAAGAAGTTTGCGTGGTATCTGGGAAGTTTTCTTTGAGGGGAGGGGGTGGTGACTTTCTTGTACTTCTTTTTTGTTTATGTTTATTTATTTTGGAGAGAGAAGGCAGGGGAGGGGCAGAGAGAGAGAGAGAGAGAGGGAGAGATATATAGAGAGAGACAGACAGACAGACAGAGGGGGAGAGAATCCCAAGCAGGCTCCGTGCTGTCAGGGCGGAGCCCCACGCAGGGCTCAGTCTCTCCAACTGTGAGATCGTGACCTGAGCCAAAGTGAAGAGTCGGCCGCTTAACCGACTGAGCTGCCCAGGTGCCCCTTTCCTCGTACTTCCATTCAGCTCCACAGAACTCTGGTCGCGGCACCAGGGCCTGTGGCCACCTCGCACCACAAAGATGAGGGGCACATTTTAGAAATGGTACCATACCGGGGTTTGGGGCCCTGGTCCTTGACGGCCATGGGATTGTCACAGACGTGGTGCCTGCCCAACCCAGGCGGCCAGTTCCTAAATGCAAGAGGTGGATACGTTCCCAATGCCTCAGGACTTGAGTTTACCAAGATGGCGGCTGTGACCGAGAGTGGTTAGTAGCTCTTAAATAAGAGTGTGTCCATGGGCTCTGGGAAGAACACATCTCATCTCAAACTCTTGCTGCTGTAATTACATGCTGGGGGGGGGGCGGTGTTTGCTTGTGTATTTTGAGGAAGTGATCTAACCCTTGTGAGGCTCAGTTTCCCAGTCTGTACAATGGGGGCAATAACACCAGGCTCCAGGGTTGTCGTGAGTAACCAAGGACGTGGTCTTGGGGCAAAGCCTGCTATACAAACCCTAGGTGGCCACGTGCCTCTGAGACACATGTGTGACTTATAATAAAGTATGTGGACATTTCCGGGAGTGGAGGTCTCGGGAGGGGCCTCCTGTGCCCCTCGCAACAGAAGGAAAGCAGTTTTAGGGGCTGCAGCCTGACCCCCGGCGGCTCTCGGTCCCCGTGACGTGACAGCCGCAGCTCCCCTCTGTCCTGCCGACGTCTGCGGTCGGATATTTGAAGGACGCCTCTCTGAAAAGCATTAGTATTTTGGTGATGGGCCCCGGGAAGCCCATCCCGGCATACATCTCAGGTTAGGGTTTATCTCCCCGTCTTGAACATATGAGAATAAAACACTCCGACAGCTGTTCAGAAATGGGAGAACACGTTTCGGGCTTGTGGGGCCAACTCACAGCGCCATCCAGACACGACAGCTTGTCACCAGCTGGGGAGGCGCTCGGGAGGTCCCTCAGTGCGGCTGGCGCAGGAGACGGTGGCCGGGCCCGGGGCCGAGCTCGTGCACAGGCAGCAAGGAAGGGCCATCGGGAGCCAGGAGGAACACGCACTGTGTCCTCCAGAGGCCCCTCCGTGCTCCTTAGCTGCCTGGGACACAGGCTCTGTCACTGGTCTCTCTTGGAAACATCGGGTGGAGAAAAGCCCGCCGTAAGGGCAGCATCTGCCTCAGACACCTGAGCGTCACTGCTGATTTCTGTCCGCGCCTGACGGTGCTGTGACCCCCAGCGCCTCTGTGCCCCAGCGTCCTCGCGGGGAGCGCCTCCTCCGGTCCCCAGGCCCTGCGACACCCCTCCCCCGCACACACACGTGCACACACGGGCACACACCGCCTCCACGCACACGCACGGGTGCACACATTCATACACATACACACTCACTTCTTCGCCCAGATAAACTTTGCATTTCCGTCCAGACGTCCTCGCCATCCTCACTGCCGTGGCTGACTTGGAGCCTGTCGTCCGTGCTCCCATGATGCCCTGGCTGTCACTGTCCCGCGATAAACACATACTTTTAGACCTGTCCAGACGCGCACCTCTCTTTCTGACTACAGTGTGAGTTTGTTGCAAACAGGCGCTGAGGGCCTTCCAGCTCTTCTCTCTTTATAAACCAAGCCCGCCACAGTGACTGAATCGCAGTGAGCCGTGAGTCCGTCTACACTGAACTAGTAAAAAGGGCTTGGCGTGTAGACAGCGTGTGCCGGCCCTTGAGGGCAGGTCGGACTGTCCCCGTGGAATGAAGCAGTGTCTCCAGTGTTACTTGTAAGAGACCTTTCCATGCCCGATTCCTATCTCTCCAGGCTGTGGGCGAGAGGGGAGCCTTGCGGGATGAGTCCACAGATGACGGGAAGAACACACGGTATCCCAAAATGTGAATATCCACCCTCGCTGGCCTTGCGATTTCCGAGTGCCTTGTAACCCACTGGCGCAAAGGTTCAACAAGCGATAAAACGGCATTTTTATTTTTGCAGAGGGAGAGTTTTACACAAAATCAACGTGCTTGAAACTGGTTTCAAAAAAGCCTAAGTTGATGACAATAGGTCTCCTGTTTTCCTTTGTGGTTTGTTTTATTTCTGCAGATTTAAAAGATTCCTGGCCTCCTCCTGTTGCAAATTAACGGCTGGGGTAAGAAAGCTGGCTCCGTGCACGGGTTGGAGGAAAAGTGCCCTGCTCTCTTTGTGCCACAATTACTACAAGTAACGGGATCATTCCAGATTCGTTGAGTCTGGCTGTTTAAGGCCTGGTGGGGAGCCCAAGAGGAGACCATAAGGGGCCGGCAGATGGCGGGAGGAAGGAGTCCTGCCCGGCCCCACACGGACCAGCCCCTGGAGAGCAGTTTATGCCACTGAGCCTGTGACGTCTTTTATTTGCTTTCTAACAAAGGGCATTTTTTTTCACATTCTAGTTATGGATGAATGTTAAGGGTAAGAAACCTTTTAGGAAGATTCACACCTTTGCATTGACTATGTTTGGAAGGCGCGGAGGGTCTCTCAGATCCTATGCAATGTGTCTAGACAAGGGCTCTGCTCGTTCTGATGACCATTGACCTCAGACTCATTGATAGAAGTGACTGGTATGGATGGTCTCATATTTTCCCAACCATTTGATGGCAAAAATATCTTCTGTTATATTGGTTTTGTGTCTTTCCTTATATGGCCTGTCTATTTATTTATTTTTTAAGTTTATTTATTTATTTTGAGACAAAGGGAGAATGTGAGCAGGGGAGGGGCAGAGAGAGAAGGAGAGAGAGAATTCCGAGCAGGCTCCACACCGCCAGCGCAGAGCCCGATGCAGGGCTTGAACTCACAACCGTGAGATCATGACCTGAGACGAAATCTAGAGTTTGATGCTCAACCGACCCAGCTGCCCAGGCGCCCCTATTGTTTAGCTTTTAAAAACTGATGTGTTGTTTTAAAGTCCTCATTGAGGTAAATATGTGATAAACTGCGCAAAACTCGATGTTTTGATGTCTTTATACAGCAGTGACGTCATCAGCAGTCTGGACAGTGAGCTTATCTGTCACCTCTCTTCTCCTCTGTCATCCCTCCCCCTCCTTCCAGCCTCTGTCCCGCCCTCAGGCACCTGCTGAGATGCTTTCCGTCCTGCAGGCTGGTTTGCATCTACAAAGAATATACGGATGGAGTCGACAGGAGGCACTGTCTCCAGGCAGGAGGAAGGACCTGGCTCCTTCCACTCCAATGGTTTTGAGGACCAGTCACATGGTTGCATAGATCATCATTCTTTTTACTACTGAGCAGTACTGATCACATGGATAGACCGCAATTTGTTTACCCCTCACCCTTGAACGGACATTTTGGTGGTTTGCAGCTTTCGGCGATTACAAATAAAGCTGCTCTGAATGTGACATTTCGGACAATTACACTTTTTCACTTGTCTTGAGTAAAAACAAACAAGCCAAAAAGAACGGAATGACTGGTCACGTGCTAGGTGTGCGTTTAGTTAAGAAAGTTCCAGATTGTGCCACAGAGCCCTTCTGGGCATTCTGTGTTCTTGGCAGGAATCCACATTGTCCATGTCTCTCATTTTTTCTTTTACACTTTGCCTTTTTAATAAGCATATAGTTCTATTACACTATTTGCTAATCTGTGATTTCTTAATGACTATCCAAATAACTTTTCATATCTTTACTTGTAATCAGTGTATCTTCTGTTGTGAAGTATGTGTTCAGATACGTTGCCCTTTTTCCCCACTGACATTTCTCTTACGGAGTTCTGGGAATTCTCTATGTATGATGGATACATGTCCTTTGTCAGAGATATGTGATTTACAAACATTTTCTAAGAGTCTGAGGATTGTTTTTCATTTTCCGAACAGTATCTTTCAAAGAACAGATGTTTTTAATTTTGATGAAGTCAGAGCATGGTAAAAGCTGACTGAGAATAAATCCAACATGGAAACCGCAAAGTCCAGGCATGAAAAATGGACCTATCCTACTTGACAACTGAGGTCAGCTGTATGTAAAGACAGTCAAACTCAGACAGGCCGAGAGCCAAAAAATCGTTCGTGTTTTCCATGATACTAATCTTAAATGGGCCATGTGACTCACAGCTCCAGTGGAATGACATAGTTTATGATTTTGGAACTCAATTCAGGACCCTCAACTGTACTGCCATCTTGGAATTATACAGAAAACACGAGACACTGTGGTTATTCCAATACTGAGCTGCAAATCACGGCAAGTGTACCGTATGAGATGGGGTAAAAAAGACTGAGGCACAGCCCGTACAAACATGTGCTAGTTTCTACGTATTGTAGAAGTAAACTCTATTAAGAGATCATAAAAACAGAAAAAAGAAACTAATCCTCAGGAGATGATGAATCAGAAATTAGCTTTATTCTCAGCCTTCATGGACACGTCGTCTTTTTATCAAAGTAGAATTCTCTTTGTACACTAAGAGGATTTTGATGCCACATCAGGCTAAAAAGACCAGTTGAGAGATCCATTTTTAGCTCTGCATGGATATTATCCCATGAGCGGAGAACTTTGGGTCTTATGATAAAGGAGTCATAACAAAACATTTCAAGACATTTCAAGACATTTCTACAAGCTATTTGTTTCTGGAAACGTGGGAAATTAGTCATAAGAATTTTTCCAGGGTCCACTACAAGGGATTTGACATCATTATTAGAGGGTTCATGTTAATGAGACCAGAATGATAAATGAGAGGAGAGGAGGGGGAGGAAAAGACTGAGAGAGAGAAATAATAGTAAGTAAGCATTTACACGCAGGAATAAAAATTCTCCCCAACTCCTCCGTTTGGATTTCTACGGCCCATGCTCAAAAACTCCCTGACAGCTTGTTCCAATATGGCTGAACATTCAATATGGCGGAACGGGTCATGGTCAAGACCACAGTGGTGGATCACCCACATACGAGGGTTTGGGAATCGACAGCAGTGTAGAGATGGGCCTGCGCTGGCTTTATTGGAATAAAAGATGTGCCGTGCGGCTTGTCCCGTGTTCTCTTCCCCTCAACACCGTTTCTCTAAACCTAAGATGCTGATCAAGGTTGGAGCTGAACCAAAAGCTAACGTTGGACACTTTGCTCGCCAGTCTCCGATTTCTGAGCTCAAAGCTGTGTGTGACAGGACTTGATGGCATGCTCCCTCCTATGTTCGGAAAACAAAGTTTTGGCCAGTCGGTGTATTCCCTTTATTCAAAAGTGTTTTTTTTTTTCCTTGTCAAACTAGTCTTTGGGTTTGGGGACTCAGACTCTGAGAAAAGGCAAGCGGTAAGGGTGTAAATGCGGAAGAGGGTTTAAGGGCCAGAGGCCCATGGGCTCAGACTGGATGGGGCTGTAGGAGCTCAGGGCCTGGCAGCAGTGAAGGGGTGAATGCACGTTTTAGGGGGTGGGGTTGTCACTGCTTGGCAGTGATTCTTTGACAAAGACCTGTTCTGAGAGTGCAGCTGTACTGACACTCGTTTAGATAACAATCCTTCGGCATCCCGCATGCCGACATTTTCCACGGAGAGCATGCCTCCGAGGGCTTTGAAAGCAATTTGCCAAATGCATAGGTTCGTGGATTCTAGAAGATATTACATTTATCCAAAAATATTTTTAAAAAGGTATTAGGAAAGTGGGCAGATCAGAGAACAAGAAAGTTCTTAGAGATTGAAGAGTTAATATCAGAGTTTGAAGAGCCATCTGGGGTAAAGCTGGAAAACCCTCCAGAACACGGGGAGAAAAGAGAAACAAAGACGCACCTTCTGGTAACAGCAGAAGAATGGGAAGAAGAACCTATCTGACCCATATTTCAGGAAGAGAGAAGAGAGGAGAGAGAAAAAGTCCTCCAGAGAAGGGCTGTTTCTCCAAGAGAAGGGCTCTGAGACTTCTCGTTGTTAGAGCGCTCACCCACGTGTGGCTTCCTTCTGTCTCTGGTCCCCTGTGCAGACTACATTCTCCTGGCCCCTCACAGTCAGGACAGACCACGGAAGCAGTTCTAGGGAGTGGATCTGTGCAGGAGGAGCCGTTCGCATCTCCTCGTCGGGGCGCCTGCATGTCAGACCACTTTCTAGGCTCCTGTCTCCACCCACGTTGGGGCAGCATCGTGAGAGGTACAGCAAGGGGACATCCCAACCTGCTCGACCTCTTCTCTGAACAGCAGCCTGGACCCCTGAAGGACGTTACCCAAATAAAAAGATTTGTCCATATGCGACGCTGTGTGTTCCCGGGGCAGTGGACATTCTTCTGTTGATAACGGTTTTCTTGATTTCGATGCTCTATCGATTTATTCTGTAATTTGGATACCATTTAGCCGTGAAAGCTTATATTGTAGATTGGGAGCAAGATGTTAGGATGAATCGTGGACCTTAGCAAAAGTCTTCGGTTAATGTACAGAAGACTGGTGGGTCGCTGCAATGCCAACAAGGGGAGATATTAGAAACTATTATCAATCAAATCACCACGTTAAAATGTAGCACCAAGAGCAAATGGGATTCATATTTAGGGAGCATATGACCGTGTAGCATATGAGCTCCATCATGGTGAAGGCCACGTGGCACTTGATACCTTTAGTTCTAGCACACGCAGGGAATTCTAGTGAATAAATACAAATATGGCAGATCTGATAAAACCTAAAAGTACAAAGAAATTAACCAAGTGGGAGAAGGAGAATGTGCTCAGGGGGGAAAGAGAACGGGTGGGTACAGGTGGGGATTCAGGTGATTCACGGCTAAAGAATGCTAGGATGCGGTGAAAAATCCAACAGAGAATGCCATCAGGTCATGCTACTAAACAACCCAGAATATAGTTTACTAAATTCCTACTTTGTATTTTAGGAATTTAGTATACTGTAGGCAGCATCTGTAGCTGCATCCAGGCTGTGTCTGCTACCGAGGTTCTGATACTTCCGGACCTTGAGGACAATAGATGTGGACATATACATACAGTAGAGTAGATATTGCTCTTATATGTGTGTATGAATGTGTCATTATACCTCTGTGTCATACGTATAGGATGCATGTGGTTGTGTGTGTATATATATATATCAAGAGCCACATTGAAAAAACACCTGGTGATCTCTGTTGCTTATTTCCAAGTTTCAGACTCTTATCTTATCTTATCTTATCTTATCTTATCTTATCTATCTTCCACTCTTTTGAGACAGAGAGAGAGAGAGAGGGCATGAAAGAAAACAGGAGAGAGGGGCAGATTGAGAGGGAGAGAGACTCTTGAGCAGACTCCAGAACCCAACAAGGGCTCCATCCCATGACCCTGGGATCATGACCTGAGCCAAAATCAGGAGTCGGATGTTCAACCGACCGAGCCACCCAGGTGCCCCTGACAATTTTTCTAACCATGAATTTTGATCATGCCTGAGACAAGTGACCAAGAATTGTGTACTTCTGCGAGGAAGAAGAAAACCCGAGGACCCAGGCAGATTTTGACACTAAGCATCTGCGGATGAATACCTTTACTGAAAAGAAAAAAAAAAGCATAACATATCAGCGGGAACTGAAAACAAAGTAATGTTTTGCTTCCTTTACAGAAAGCGCTTTAAAACACACTGTTTTCATATATGACAGTCCTTGTCTGCTCAGCTGTTGGTGAGTTCTTTAACAAGTGACTCTCTGCCAGAAGTTCCTGGACACATTCACCACCCCAGTCAGGTGTCCCCAGTGTGGAAGTTGTCTATCTCCCCAGCAGCGGCTCAGGGGAGCCGGGTGGGTGTCCCTCCGGGCTACACATTCAGCCACGCCATCTCAGTACTGGGAAGTTGTTCTCGGCGGTTGTATTGACCAACGCCATGCAGCGCCGTTGGGGTTCTTTTGCCAGAGTCGGTTGCTAGGCACTTAGCAGCACATCACTCCCCTCCCCCACCCCATCTTGGACGCAGACACTCACTCCCAGTGCCTCACCGTAGCCAGAAGCTTCCACCCAGGTCACGTGCTCCAGCGCAGTTAACCACCTCCTTCAGAATCTCTCGGGTGGACTGTGAAAACACAGGCTTGTTGTGGTCCTCACGCCATGCTTCAGTGAATCAGAGTGCCTAGTCCTTAGGAAGGAGGAGTTCAAGTTCCCCAAACAAATTTTACGGACTGCAAAGTCTGAGAAACATTCCTTTAAAGATTTTTTTCTTGTCCAACAGACACTTTTAATGGTTAATCTCCCTGGATGCCTTATATTCAGAGATGACGCTAATTATTGCATAATTTGTTATTTTCTCAGTAGCATTACAATATAGTTAACTTTTCACTTAGTGTGAGGAGCCCAACATTTTCCTAGACAACAGAATAGATGAGGTCATCTGTCTGAGAACCGAGCGAACGATCACGGAAGAAGGATGCATGGCCTGATTATTAGGAGAATCGTCCTGACATTTGCCACGATGATACTAATTTTAAGTCTAAAACGTATGTGAGGTTAAGTCCTCGCTTTATACTTCCACTCTCTACTTTTTTTTTTTACTTGATGAGCTCACATGCTTGCTTAGCTGTCATTCTAGGTGGCATTAATAAAACAGCACATCGATCAAGAACATGGCTGATCATTTATAACGAGAACCCTAGGGAGTGCGTGTGTGTGTGTGTGTGTGTGCGTGTTGGTGCAACCCATATGTGAATCCAAACCCATGCGGTACACTTATAAGAGAACTCTTCAGGCTCTCCTTACGTGTTTTTTATTTTATTTGACCGAATTCTTGAGCTGGTTGCCGGCTACGCAGACTAGCCACCAAAACCAACGATAAACGCAGGAGATTTGTTGCCAGGGACAGTAGCTTCCGGTTAAAGGTGTGTAGGTAAGGATGTAACATGAAGAAGAGACAGAGGTAAAGTAGAGAACAAGAAGAAGTTCGGAAAAAATGAATTATGCTTCAGAAAAGAAAACATTTCCTTTACGAACAAACTTAAATATCCCCTGCAGTCTTGAATCATCTGAGGGGTTGCCATGTGTGAGTTGGGTAATAAAAGCTAGAGAGGATTGAATTTCTTTTCTTCTCATGGAGGAGAAAATGGCCTGGAATCCCCAGAGAGCGGGGGCGGCAGAGAAAGCGCAATCAGACAGTAAGGCCGATGTGTTCTGGGGGAAGGGCCGGAGCAAACATTGCTTGCTCTGAAGAATGTGAGTAGTTTACCTCTTGGTGGAGTTTTGGGCAAGGGCTACATTGCTTGTGGGAGATGAGCTGGGGGGACCCCAAAGTGGCCGTGACTGAAATAGATTGAGAAGGTAGAAAGAAGACCGAAGGAAAGTAAGTTCTTGGGAAATTTTCAGATATCTTGAGGACAGCTTGTTTAAAATGATGAAATTGGATGGCTACATCATTTTATGATGCTCCCTCCATGTTGAGGGCGGTGTAGCCATCGGGGGTGGCGGTTATGCTTACTGTAAGAAAACTAAAATTGTACATCATCTAGTAGAAAAGTTTCTGTCTCAAATTTAAGTGCTCCACACTTCCTTTGGAGGTATTTTTGGAATGACTACTAAGCAGAAGTACTGAGCACCAGTACTGCCATGCAACGTTTGGCTTCCTCCCACATGGGAGCCAGCTCCTGAAGATGATCTGGTGTTGCCAACTGGGTAATCAGGGTGGGACGGGGAGTGGAGATGGGGACACGGGCTCGCGTGTTCCAGTGTGGAAGAGTACTCAGCATTTCAGGAGCAGCACTTAGTTCAGCAAAGCTGGAAAGAGTACAGGAGTTGGGACTGCAAAGGGAGGTTTGGGCGGGATCACGAGTAATCTGGTAGGTCAAGCTAAGGAATTTGGACACTAGCTTGCAGGTGATGTGGAGTTTCAAGCGATCAGCTTTCCATTAAAAAATCACCCCTGTAGAGTATAAGGAACTTGTTCCTTTTTGTAATCTAGCCACGGAAGCTGGCCATTCAGGAAACCCATTGTCTGATGCGTGTAGATAGTGAGGGTGTTACTGGATTATGGATTCCTCTGCCCCTCTTTCCGAGATGGGATTTTCCCTCTCCTGGCTTTCCATCGGATAGAGACCACTAACGATAACAACAGAAATGTCAGCAACGATCCAAAAAGCCCATTCCTTGATTTACATCTTTCCCTCTTTCAGTGTTCGGGGAATTTAACAGGTGCAGCCGCGGACCAGCAGGAAAGACGTAGCATTTTCACGCGAAGACAAGTGGAGACTGCGTTAGAACACCCCTCTCCCTTGACTTCTCGCCCTCTTCCTGCTTCCATATACGCGTACATGTATGTTCGCAAACCCATTTCAGGACCGAGCGTCTGTGAATTATTAGACACTTCAGGGTTCAACGTCTCACAGTTCCGAGGTGCGCGGCAGCATTCGCGGTGGGAAAGTTATGTTCCTTTCCAAGGTAGGCTGCTGTTCCGTCAAAGTAAGTAACCGTATTCTTACTGAAGAATAAGGTTGGAAGCAGTAGACGCTCTCTCAGAATGGAAGGGGTGCAGGTGTCTGGCTTGAAAAGAACGCTCACGTGACCTCCAGGGGTACGGAGGTTATGGATAATACTTCTAAAGGATGATGCAAAAGTCATGGCAATTTATGTTCCATCAGCCACTAACGACCGAACAGCATTTCTTTTTTATTTTTTTTTTATTTTTTATTTAAAAAAAAATTTTTTTTTTCAACGTTTATTTATTTTTGGGACAGAGAGAGACAGAGCATGAACGGGGGAGGGGCAGAGAGAGAGGGAGACACAGAATCGGAAACAGGCTCCAGGCTCCGAGCCATCAGCCCAGAGCCCGACGCGGGGCTCGAACTCACGGACCGCGAGATCGTGACCTGGCTGAAGTCGGACACTCAACCGACTGCGCCACCCAGGCGCCCCACAGCATTTCTTTTTTAAACAGACGGAAGTTTTGTTGACAGATTATGTAACAAAATATCGATGATTCATGTACATATTTTTATTCTTCTTTTGCAAATCACATTTTTTTTTTTTCCTGCAGAGATTAATTTGAAAACTCTTTGTTATGGAACATCATGTACAATTTCACATTCTAACATTTGTTGAGCATGTTATTTCTTGAGACAAATGATAACATTTTAGCTGCTTCTCATTTTTCAGGGGAAATGCTATTTTAGAATCTGGCATCTGGTACAGGGGAAGACTCGTAGAGCTCATTTGGAGGATCGAAAGTTTGCTCGCTCAGGTATAATTTGAAATATTAAAATCTTTTTTCAAGTTTATGAAAAACTGTACCTCCATTCTATATGTGCATGTGTGTGCACATATATCGTAAGCTTATACACACACACACACATACACATTTGTATTTGTACAGTTAATCTCTGTGGGAGCATAATCACTTAAGGTCATTCTGCTGTAAAACATTTAAATCATTAAAGTAGGTTTACCTCCCATCCCCAGCAACACCCACCCCCCACTTGCCTTGGGCTAAAACGAAATTTCAAAGGAGCTACAAAACTTGAATGGCCTTCCAAGAACCCCTGCAGGGTTCATTAGCAGCACTGGAAGTTGATCTAAGAGTTGTCTAATCACCACTTGAATGAAATCTACCTGGATCCTAACAAGGGTGGAGGAGGGAATTTGTAAACTTGGTTTTGGATATTTGGAAATGATGACCCTGGATTCACAACAGAGGTCCTTGGTGCTAACGATGCATGGGTTTATTTTGCCCAAATATCACTGCACGTTTTGAGCTGGTGAGGTCAGCTGAACACCCGTAAAAGCAGAAATAAGGCAGCCAGCGATCGGGGCGCCTCCATACGGGTAAGCCATGAATCTCTGAAAATCACCAAGACAGCAGAGTGGTTAATTTAAGTGAAACTAGTGTTTACTCTGGACACACTTAAAGGAGTCAGTTTCAGACATGCAGACATTGGATCTTTCGATGACCTCTACTGCTCCTTTTAGAGCCGGGCGGGGCTTTTTTAAAAGGCTCTGCTATGCACAGTGCTTTGGCAGAATTGACCTTGTAGTTAATGTTAATGCAATTAATGCAGTGTACGAAGCTGACGCTTCTCAATCTAGGAACATGTTTCTGTCAGTTAACTGGAATCAGTGGGAAAAGTTGATTGGACCTGGAATTTATCACATCACTCGCAATTTTCATTCTTGTTCACACAAAACCTTTCTGAAAATTTGGAAAAAAAACAAAAGCAAAAACAAAACAAAAAAAAACCTTTCTTCCAAGTGTTAAGTGAGAAGTCTAGAAAATTCCAGTGGCGCATCCATAAGCGGAATGTATAATTACACGGCAGCATTAGCGGTCGGGCTGAACTGTGCACCCAAAGTCAAGGCTGACTCGTGGGCTTTTGGTACAGGGGTGAAGGATGCCAAGTCTGTGGGTCATCCTCAGGGATGGGTTCGGACATCATGAGTGATGTCCTGTGGTCTCCTCTGTCTACATTCAGCGTCAAGTTCCTTTGAAAGTAATATGATTATCTTGCACCAAACTCCAGTAAATCCGACTCGACAGACTTCATTACAAGAATAAACACTTCTTTTAGTAAATTTACAAACCCATGCACCAGATTTATAAAAACATACTTTAGCCACGTAATTACTTTCAGAAAAGACATCTGATTCCACTTTTACCCATCACTGAAGTTCTAATTACTTTGATATAATAGCTGTGGGATTTTATTTTTTACTGATCAGATTCCTCACTAATATGTAGCAGAAAAGAAACATTAAAATTCTGTTCTATTTGACAGGGCTATGGAGTCAGTTGGATCCAATTTGTTTTCCCCAGTTCTATCATATTGAAAGTAACTTTGATGTTCCTTTGGCTGTGTGTACTCAGGGAAACGAAATATTTGGTGCACAATGAGATCGAGAAAAAAAAATAATGAATTTGCCCTCAGGTGTTGTGTTTCTGTACAATGTTGTGTCTTATCGAAGCAGGCTTAGTCCCGTGACCAACTTCATAGATTTGTGGTATCAGTTTGATTTCTTACATGATTACCAGAGAGCACAGTTGGTTTAATATCTATGTGACAATTGAAACAGCTTATATGTAAGTTAGTGCTATCTAAATAAGATATTAGTACATACATACTGAAACTGTTTTCTGTTGATTCTTGCTGCATTGTAATCTCACTAGACCTTGGGATTATTTGCTGTCCTGGTACATCATTTTTCCTCTTGTTTACCATCGCCATTTACTCATTGTTGCAAAGATTTTGATGACCTATTCAAATATTTTGCTGTCATTCCCTTATTTTTTATTTTTTATTTTTTGCTAGAAGAACATTTTTTTTTTTAAATATCCACCTTTAATATGGTTATGGAATCAGGGAAAGGGAACACTTGTCCCCTCCCCCTCTATCACCAGTCTTAAAATGCCAATTTTGACTGTTTTCAGCCAATATGGTGGTTTCTCCTTGCCAATGCTTGGTTGAGACAAAAGCTTATGGTGATTCTGATGCCTGAGTAGACAATCCTGGGCCCGCTTCTGAGAAAAAGTTTCTTTACCCTTATAAAGGGTTGTGTGGAGGGAATTTTCCTTTGGTGAACATGTCTATAACTGTTTGATGAGGAGACTGTTGGATAAGGAGACGCTTAGAACTGTGTCAGCCGTCAGGGAGAACAATGCTGGGGACAAAGCCCAACCTGCTGAAGGGAAGTCTGTGGCAAGAAGGACACATTCTGGGTCCCTGGTTGTGCTGAAGCACCACTGATCCAATCACCTCGAGACCCTTCTTGCCTTTGGATTTCTTGTTATGAGAGAGAATCAAAGTCGACGTGGTTAACTAATTGACTTGGAGTTTCGTTGCCTCAAGCCGAATTTATACTAAATTGTACTGTTTACGGAAGACTATGCCAGAAAACTTCATAAACACAGTGGGGGAATTTGATTTTAATCGCATATAGTTTCCAATGCTGACAAGGTTTTAAAAGAATGCAAGTCAGAAATATTTGGAAGGCAATTTTGTAAACTGAAAATGTATAAACTACGTGTTCATCATTCCTTTATTCCCCGATGCCTTGATCAATTTGGTGAATATTTAGGAAGCACCTAGTATGTCTCTGAATTAGATCGATTCATAGAGCGATGAAGTTTCTACTGGACCCAGTCAAACCAGAGCACAGACATCTTTTTCTTTCTATGCCTTATTCCACCGATTTTGAATCACTTTCAAACTTCCAGAAAAATTGCAATTAAACAAAAACTTAAATTGTTGAGGATAAACTGTGGCGTGGATACGTTCGTGGGCTTTTTGCACAAACAAGCCTGTTGTCTTCCTCCACGACCACGCCACAATCACAACATCCCGAGATTTGCAAAGCCAATGGAGCTTCTCCAGCTTTCACGAATGTCCTTTATAGAAAAGGATCTATTTCAGAGTTGCACATTGCTACTGCAATTTCTCCTTCGTTTCCTACAACCTGAAACAGCTCCTCGGTCTTCCCCATGACTTTCATAAACTTGGCACTTTTAAAGACTCCGGGTTTGTCATTTTGTACCAAGGCCCACACTGATGTTTGCTTATGATGACAACCACACTCTTCATTTGGGGCAAGAAAACCACAGAAGCGTCTCTGTGTTCGTCACATCCCAAGTGGCCACGTGTGGCTTGGGTTTGTCCCTTTGCTTGTGAGGTTAACTCGGAGCACTTGGCGGGGGTGGTGTCTCCTTGGCTTCTCCAGTCACAGCTCAGTCGGTCACCCTTGGTAATTGACAAGCATTGCGTGGGGGTGGTTGCTTTAAATATTCCGTTCCTCAACAAAAGTGTAAGATCCTCATGCGCTTATTTACATCAATAGGGACTTGGGTTTTCCTGTTTTTATCCAAAGGATCATAATCCGTTGGCAACAGTGTTTATTTTGACGCCCAGTTGTCCCGAATAGTCCAGGGGGAGTGCGTGTGTGCTGGCCGAGAAGGGGGCTCTGAGAGGCCTGGCCAGCGTTTGGTCAGGGAGAGGATCTTTGTCATTTGTCGTCCTGCCATTTCGACTCTGTTTTCTTGTTTTTATTTTTATTTTATTTTTTAACATTTATTTATTTTTGAGAGAGAGAAAGACAGCGTGAGTCGGGGAGGGGCAGAGAGAGAGGGAGACACAGAATCCGAAGCAGGCTCCGGGCCCCACGCTGTCAGCACAGAGCCTGAAGCCGGGCTCGAACCCACGAACCGTGAGATCGTGACCTGAGCCGAAGTCAGATGCTTAACCGAATGAGCCACCCGGGAGCCCCAATACAGTTTCAACTCTGAATGTTGACTTCTGCCCATAAAAATAAGTTTGTGCACCGAAGTAGAGAATTGGAATCATTGAGAATTTGGAATCCTGCTGGAGGGCTGTGTTTCTTCAACTGTTCGTACCCCTCAAAGCCAGCCATCTAGCCCCAAGGAACCAACGTAAGCACCCATCTGGGGGGACTCCAAGGACTCCACCTTGTTGGCCATCTCCTTGGCACGGACTGTGCACCGATAATTGGCATTGGGGAATGTGCGGTACCGTGAGTTCGGCTTCAGAACGTACATATACGTCCTCCAAATAGTTTTAAGTATATTTACACAACTGGACCCTGCAATTTGCAGGCTGTAAAAGCACCTTCTCCCTTCTACCGTTGTCCTAGGATGGCTCCACGTTTCTCTGTTCGTTCTTCTATCTGTACTGGTCAGTGAGATGCTACTGTTCCATGCTTAAAAATGTAGTCTGGGGACACCTGGGTGGCTCAGTCAGGTTGAGCATCTGACTCTTGATTTTGGCTCAGGTCATGATCTCCCGGTCCGTGGGATCAAACCCCACATCAGCCTTGGCACTGACTGTGTGGGACCTGTTTGGGATTCTCTCTCTCCCTCTCTCTCTCTCTGCCCCTCCTCTGCTCTCTCTCTTAAAAGAAAGAAAGAAAGAAAGAAAGAAAGAAAGAAAGAAAGAAACTAAAAAAAATGTATTCTGTTGCTATATTAAGAACTGAATCATCCAACTGAGCACCTAGATGAGGAACACCCATCGGTAAGCACTTCTGGTAAGCTGCCCAGCTTAACGTGTGAGGCCTTTGCTGTAAGCGTCAATGTCTCATTCTGTGGTCTTCCGCCACCAAGAACGGTGGACTCACCATCGGGGACAGAGTCCTCTAAAGTGTTAGCACCGCCTTCTGTGAGCTTCTGATGGTCACTGGGGCTTGGTGGTGTCCTGGTCAGTGGTGTCCACCCCTGGGTGGGCCATCGATCTTAATTGAGGAGCCTCCCAATGGTTCCCTTTCAGCTATTATAACGCTCTTCGAGGACAGTCCTTGTCTGTGATGCGCTCTCTTCGTCATTGGTTGCTGTTGCCAATGTACCTTTTTTCCTATTATTACACAGCAAGCTACGGGGAAAACTTGAGCATTTATGCATTTAGAAATGCTATGAACACAAGCAAATCATTCCGCCACTCCTGGAAATGCATCAGCTTTTATTCTTACTCTGCTTTTAACGGGGGCGCCTGGGTTCAGCGTCTGACCCTTGATTTCAGCTCAGGTCATGATCTCATAGTTCACGAGTTCGAGTCCCACGTTGGGCTCTGCACGGACCGCGTGGAGCCTGCTTGGGGTTCTCTCTCTCTCCTTCTCTCTCTGCCCCTCCCCCATGCTCTCGCCCTCTCTTTCCCTCTCTCTCTCAAACTAGATAAATAAACTAAAAGTAGAATAAAATAAAACGATCACTGCCTACCATCTTTCTAAATGTCAATGACTCGTTTGTCTTCACTCATCCCTTGTCATTAGTTAGGGTGATCCTATTAAGAGGCTGAAAAGTAGAGTTTTACTCTACAATGTCTTGTGATTCTCCGGTACCATATTCTTTGGTGTGAGCTTTGTTGGAGCACCCCCGTGGCCCCGGCAGCCCTGGCCTGCCGGGCAGTAGCTCTGTGCCCCATCCACGTCCTCACGGGCCCCCCGCTTCAACCCAGCCACCCCGTGTCCTGGCCCCTAGGGCCCATATTTCTTTTTCTTTTTAAATTTTTTTTAATGTTCACCCATTTCTGAGAGAGACAGAGACAGAGACAGAGCGCGAGTGGGGGAGGGGCAGAGAGAGAAGGAGACACAGTATCCGAAGCAGGCTCCAGGCTCCCAACGGTCAACACAGAGCCCGACGTGGGGTTTGAACCCACGGACCGTGAGATCATGACCTGAGCCGAAGTCGGACGCTTAACGGACTGAGCCACCCAGGCGCCCCTCCTATTTCTAAATACATATGTTGGTTTAATTAATTGCCAGGTCTGACAGTAAGCATTGCCAATATTCCCTTTTGTTAAAGATGTTTATAGCAATATTAAGACTATTATTTTGAAAAGAATCCTCAAGTAGCACAGCCTAATTAAAGTGCTATTGAATATCTGCTTTCAGTCTGTTTCTGTCTGTTGTTTACGGTCTGATAATTAACTGAACCCCTCTTCACAAAATAAAAGTAGAAATCTTTCAGGCACGTACTTACTGGCTCTTGGTTAAGATGCTTCGAGTATTTCTGGAGAAAGTGGTCCCAGCACAAAGAGAGAAAGTGACATCCCTATGGAGGGAAACCTTCCACATTTCTAAAGAATGACTCAAAACTGGACTGAAATTAATCCACAAATTAATCAGGTGTCTATGATGGAAACCCTGTGCCGAGTACTGTCTAAAGGAAACAGGGATGGGAGTCAGTGGGTCCCTGTCAGGGAGAGCCCGTTAGCCACTCCCACACTGAACAGAACTGAGGAAATTAATGCAAACATAATTCCTGCAAAACTCACTTGAAGACAGAAGTCAGAATGAAGAGAAATGGAAAAGAGGCGTCGTGGGTAGAGTCAGTGAGGTGTGGCTCAGACAGAGGGCCTGAACGTAAAACCAGGTTCAACTACTTCTATCCCTTACTAGCTTTAGTATTTCTAGTCCTTGGGCTCTTTATCTATCACAGAGAGAGAATGAGCTGGGGAGAGGTAGAGAGAGAGAGTCCCAAGCAGACTCCTCACCGTCAGCACACAGCCAGATGTGGGGCTCGAACACACGAACCCCGGGATCACGACCCGAGCCGAAGTCGGACGCTCCACTGACTGAGCCCCCAGGCGCCCCACTCTGTTGTATTTTTTATAGCACTTACCTTTCCACATAATTCTAGAATGTGCTTATTTTCCGATAATCTTTTATTGGCTGTCATCCTTCACTGGAATGCCAGTTCTAGACAGGCAGGGATTCCGGTCATGAATAGGGTCTCCACACAAGAGGAGTATACTGAAGCATGTTAAGAAATGAATGAAGAGGTCATTCTGTATGCCCGACTTGGAGGTGAAGAAAATGATGCCCATCTGAAATATGTCCCCTGCTTCCATAGTTACAAGAAACAGAAAAAGATTAGAATCCAGGCGCCTTAATTTCCACATCCACGCGTATGCGTTATTACTGTCTTTTCTACATTCCAGGCAAACAGTAGAGATGATATATTAATTAATGATGACGCTGAATTAGGTAAAATAAAGTACTTAGGGAACTTAATAGAAGACTTAATTATGGGGGCGCCTGGGTGGCGCAGTCGGTTAAGCGTCCGACTTCAGCCAGGTCACGATCTCGCGGTCCGGGAGTTCGAGCCCCGCGTTGGGCTCTGGGCTGATGGCTCAGAGCCTGGAGCCTGTTTCTGATTCTGTGTCTCCCTCTCTCTCTGCCCCTCCCCCGTTCGTGCTCTGTCTCTCTCTGTCCCAAAAATAAATAAACGTTGAAAAAAAAAATAAAGAAGACTTAATTATGCTTCACTTTTTCAACACAACTGGCCACATTAATAAAATGTATACAATACAAAGCCTGAGAGAATTTGCCCCATTAACCACCTAAAGGTCTGTGTGTCTGGCAAGATGATGGCAACAGCCCTGGGGTAGCCTTTGAGAAAGCAACTTCTCTGTTTTCTGAATGAAAACCAGGTGCCTAAAGGTAAGTAATCCTTGGTTTGTCTCAGAAAAGTACGTAGACCATCATATGGGCAACCAAGATAGGATCTTACCCGAAAAGTCCCGTGTTGCACATTGTATTTTTGCCTTCTGACTTCAAAACCCACGACCCTCAGGCCACACAGATTGTGGCTTTATGATTTATTTGAGAGGATAAAGCGGTTCTTGTTTAGGGGGCTTAACGAACACGAGACTCCCGCGGAGGAAAACGCAGGCGGCGGGAGCTGTGGAGCCACAGAAACGTCAGGGGACCGTGCAGCCAGGGACACTGAGATCTGCTCCCTTTGTCTTTCCTACTTCCTTCGGTTCACCTTTGGTACAATCTAGGACTTGGGCAAACGTATCCCGTTGCCACAAAGAACAGACATCTATTGCAGACAGATCTCCAAGAATCCAAGGGATTCAACTCCAAGGTGATGAGTCCACCAACGACTTCTCTTCCCCACATCTTCCAACATGTAAGCATTTGAGGTTCGACACAGAAACGGGGCCTCTGGGAGGATGGAAATTCTAAAGGAAGCCTGTACCTCAGACGTAAGACCTGAGCAGCTTGTCCACTTTAAGGGGAAGGGGCCAGGGGCTCACGTCATATGTCACCTCCTCCGTGTCAACTACTGTATGACTTCATTGTCTTTTTACTTTTTGCAAGTTCATTGTCCTGTAGTTCTTTTGATTTCCATTGTATACAGGTAAGGAAAATGAGGGTTTTGGAAAGTTGAAATAATTCCAAAAAGATCACATGACTGATAACACTTGCAATATGTCATAATGCTTTCCTAGAAAGCCCCCAGAAGGACCTTCTCTGAGCTAAAATTCAATTCTCCCTCCCACATTTACCTCGATACTTTATAGCAGAGACTTAATATCGAAGCCAGAGGGAACAGAGTGTATTGGCTGTGTGAAATGGATAGTTCAGTTTCCATCCATATCTAATTCCGGATTTCAATTTTCTTGTAAAATCCCCATCTTTCTTTTAAGACAGCTGCTTAGTCCCTTGACTTCAGCTGCCCTCCAGGATTTTGGCTTGGATCCCTTGTATCAAACTGCCCATCACACAGCCTCTGGGCTAACAGAAATAGACCCCTGCCTAGAATCTGAGTTTGGGGTAGAAACAGCTTTGTTCTGGCCCTTTATCCCATATTCCATACATGACCAGCCTATCTACTCATAAAGCGCATGCTTCCAACGATAGTGTTACAGCAAATGTTACCTGCTTCAATTTCCACTAAACAGTTGGAAAGCCGATGATTTATTCTGCCACCAGTCTTCCAAAACGCAACCTGGAGGTCTAAAACTCTGTATGGTAAATAAGCAACTAGTATGAATAATAACAATGCAGCAACTAAAGAGACCAATAACTCTTGGAATTTAAATAATAATAACAGTAATGTAAGAGACTGTGGCTATAGTGAAAGCCATTATGTTGCTTTCATGTGAAAAAAATGTCAAGAAACAGCTTAAAACATTCACATTAGTATTTATGTTCTGGGGAGGGGAGTTCACAGCCGTTGTTTCATTTCTTGTGTGTATTTTGAGATAATTTCATTTTTAATAAACGAGAGTCAATAGAACATGAGATTTGTACAAATGGTTGCGTCCCCGATGAATCCCTGATATAGTTGATTACATTATTCAAAATTAAATTCCATTTTCCAAATGGCATTGCAGAGTGAAGCTATGGAAGAAAATTTTGAATGGAGACAATTCAATAGAAAGAGCAGTAAAGGGAAAAAAACTCTGTTTCTCTTTTCCACATACGACTTTTGTTTATTAACTCACTGCTCACCCGTACATCCAATATCATTTGGCGAGGAGATGATTTACCTATGAAAATGTCTCAGGCAACAGAAGTCTTAGCCTTTAAGACTTTTGAACAATTTTTATGAAGATAATCTCAGAGTTTGTTGTACATCTTTCTTTCCTTTTAAACATTGTCGTGATGAGTCCTAGTCATGATTTTTAAATGGGGATGACATCACGGGCTGCCTCAGTAAGTCGGGCCCTTTACCTTGGTACCAAATGTTCTCAGACTCTTCAACTTCTATATTTTTTCCTGCATTGTGCCTTTGGCGTCCCAGTCAAAGGGGACTGTTAACAGTCAGCATGTTCTCTTTTAGGTCGCTTCATTCTTGTCTAGCCAACTAAGCTGTAAGGATCTCCTCTTTTAGTTCTGGCAATGTTCCAAGATGAGAGAACTAAAGGTCCCTAGAACTACACCTTTACCCCAGACTACCCTGGACCAAATCCCCAGACTTCGTGTGATTGGTCTGCAGGGATCTCTTCTTCCCAGACGAACTCTGTCTATCGTCAGGGGCTTCTACCTAAGCCCTGCTTTGACTTCAGATTCTGACACCTGCAAAGTCTGTGGCTTTGAGCAAGGAACACGGACATACCTAGACTCACTTTTCTCATACGCAAGACAGAAATATTAGTATGTATCACACAGGATCGCTGAGCACAGAACATTCATTCTATTTATGCCTCCTCTCCCTCTGGCTTCTTCCCGAGGACGTTAGGAGGAAGGAGCTAACCAGACCTCCCTTCCAGGTGACCCCTGCCGGTAAGTCAGGGGGCTCTTCAAGGCGGTGTTGTACTATTCACAGTATAAACAGTACGATGGAAATTTTAAGTCAGAACAGTGTGTTTTGGTGCCCCCTAACCCACCCCCGCCTCCCCGCCCCACCATGTCATGAATGCCCCGCTGACTTCCATAAATCACCACCACCACGCTGATCGCGGACTTGGGACAGCAAAGCAAGAAGACAAGAGAAACAACTATATTGCCCGCAACACCCTGGCTGGCTTACCTGTGTCACGGAGGCGGTGCGAGGGACAGTGGAAAGGGCAACGGGTGGGGAGGATGAGAATATGCCATCAGCCCCCCCTCCCCCCCCTCCCCGGGGTCTTCCTTGTCCCCAGTTGCAGATTGCTCTGTCCTCCAAAACCCTGGTGGGCTGTGAAATTCCATCATTATTATTCACGCCTACGAGGTAAAGTTTTGACAGAAATGGGAATTTTTTGAAATGGATGATATAATCGTTTGAAATGAAACCATGCAAATCGCTGGTGATAGCATCATCCTACAACTGTATCATCAGACCCACTTTTCCGGCATGTCTTGTTTCTAAGTTAGGAGGTGGGGGAAGAAACTGGTTAAAAAGGATTGGCTTTGTGGTTCCACAGCAAAGAGTGCGAATCCCTGACCCCCTTTAGCAGACGCTGCCGTGCAGTGACTGGTCAATATGTGTTTGCAATTGGCATTATTTTTATTTGTATTAGACTTAGAAATGCAAGGTGTCTTAATGTCTATATTAATCCCAAGTATTATTAATCATCGAAAAATTGTGGTTTTTCTTTTTACATACAACACCACAAAGCGGCCAGTTTCATTGAACTGTTTCTGGAGGTTGTTTTCCTCCTGTTCATTAATTTATTCCTACTGGCTAGGAATACAGTGTAACTCAGGATCAAGAATAGACGCGAAAAACCACATTTTGAGGTGTTAAAATTAACAGAGAAAGCCCCTAGCCACTCAACCAACGAACTCAGGATTTGGTGCTCCTTTGATTCATGAGGCATCTGCATCTGAGGCTTCTGCTGCTATCTTACTCTACTCCTCGGTGGAGGTGATTTACAGCGCACAGCATAGTTAATAGAATTTCCACCCTGTTACGGGAGTGAGGGAGTAAAATACACCAGAGTCCCAAACCAAAGAAGAATTCCACACTGACAATTTACAAGGAAAATATTACAGCGTCTGGGGAGTACTTATGTGTACGCAGCTAAGTGATCCAGGTTGCAGTCGAAAGATCAGCACACGGCTTCCGAAACTCTAATTTCGCTATAGAATTCGTGCCCTACATGAAATAGTCAAAAATATAGTGTAACCTGTATAACACAGAAAAACCCTCTATCATAATATCTAACTAGCTCTCCATCTGAAGTCACGGATTTGCAAATACCTCGGTGGATGGATGGCTCCCAGTAAGAGAAAACATCTGATTCCACTTTCACTGGAGTCCTAATTACTTTGATTTAATGACTGTGGGATTTTATTTTTTACTGTTTGGACAGATTCCTCACTAATACTTAACAGGCAAGAAACATTAAAATCCTGTTCGGTTTGACAGGAGCAGAGTTTAATGTCAGCTGGACTGAATTTATTTTCCCAAGTTCTATTTTCTCAAAAATACCTTTGATGTTTTCTTTAACCAGATTTGTTTAGGAAACAACTATATGATATTCAGGGGATCCAAATGCATTTCTCATTCAATCATAACATCAAGATTCGGTGCACCACCCAGTTCAGGCCATCTCACAATAGCCTTCCATCATAAACAGACAGTACGATTCAGGAATGAGCCACACCACATCAGTCAGTGTCTATTTCTATTTGGGTAAAGTTATAGCGAGAAAAACACATGGTCAACCATCAGGATGTATATTTTTACTCCGTGCTTCTCTTCCAAGAGCATTTTTCCGATTCTTCTTGGATACCCGTCTGTTCTCTTTTAACCCCCTGTACTTCCAACATACCCCCTCGCTCAGTAAGTTGGAATTATTTTGTGCACGTTATGGACATGGGAGCTCTTAGAGGCCCGTGTATGCCTCACAGAGCAGAATATCTGGTCCAGCTAAACTGGCGTTCCTTCTTAAATGGAGCTGTGTTTTATTTACTCGTGTACTTGTTATCTGCAGGGTAAAAAAAGAACCTTTGCATTATAAAATATTGTAGAGTAAATGTCATTTTATTATTCATAAACATGTGTAGTAACACAGACATAGGAATGGTTGGCAACGAAAGACAAATTTTTTTTTTTTTTAACTTAATGACTATGAGCGGCTTGTAGCTAGTACATTCATTATGTTGATTTCCAAGGACAGATACTAATGAATGAATAGGATTCAGTTCATTTGAGCCCGTATAATCGCAGGTTATGGACAAATAACAGACCTCCAGTTCTAGCTGCTGAAAAAGAGAACATATATTTGCTCATGCAGCTGAGCAGAATTCTAAGTCTAACAGAGAATATTGGTGTTGGCCCAAAAGTTACTACTCCCCTTCTTTCTCGATCACTGAACAATTTCCAAATACAGTTGAGGAACCTTCGATGCCACATTACTTGTTCACAGTCTCTGTTCGAGGGGAACATAACCTCAGTTCTGACTGATGACGTAGAAGGTGAAGGCTACGGGCTTCATTCTGGGAAGGGTTTTCCTTTTGATACCAAAGGGCAAGTGAGGAGAAAGTCTCAGTACGGTGAAATGCCTTTGATCCCAGTGCTTTGAGGATGGAATGTCGGAGCTAGGGCAGCCATTGGGCAGCCATTTGGCAGCCCAGAGGAGAAGACAAGATGCCCCGAAACGATTCAACTACTTAATTAACCCTAGAACAGCCAACGTCCGTTTATTCTTAACGCCCAGGAAAGATGGAATCCCCATGTATTTGGGATCTCTAGGGATGTACCCTTGTTTATTCCTGACATTGACAATTCGCCTTGTCTGTCTTTGCCCTTGATCCGTATTGCCAGTGGCTTTGAAACTGAATTAATATTTCCAGGGAATCAACTTTGGCTGTTTTGATTTACTCTGTTTGTGTTTATTTTCCATTCCAGTGATTTCTTATTTTTATGATCTTTTCCTTCTTTTTGTTTTATTTTGATTTGCTGAGTTTTTCTACATTTTTATATGAAAATTGGATTGACCTTAAGTTTTTACGTGCTTCTAACGTGTACATTTTGGGCTATAAATTTTCCTCTAAGTACTGTTTTATCAGCATACTGCAAAGTTTTCATATGCAACATCGTTATTAGAATTTAGATCAAAATATTTCTTTTTTTAAATTTTTTTTTTCAACGTTTATTTATTTTTGGGACAGAGAGAGACAGAGCATGAACGGGGGAGGGGCAGAGAGAGAGGGAGACACAGAATCGGAAACAGGCTCCAGGCTCTGAGCCATCAGCCCAGAGCCTGACGCGGGGCTCGAACTCACGGCCCGCGAGATCGTGACCTGGCTGAAGTCGGACGCTTAACCGACTGTGCCACCCAGGCGCCCCGATCAAAATATTTCTAGTAGTCATTGTGATTTCTTCTTTCAGTTTTGAGATATTTAGGATTATGTTGTTTCTTCTTCTTTTTTTTTTTTTACATGACTGTGGACCCTCTAGTTATTTTGTTTTGTTGTTGATTTCTACCTTTATCATCAGAGATTCAGTTTGATAATATTTTGTTGAGGGGGTTTGCATCAATATTCACAAAAGTTATTGGTCTGCAGTTTACTTTTCTTTTAATGTCTCTAACTAGCTTTGATATGAGCATAAAGCTGATGTCATATGAAGTGAGGACATGTTTTTTAATTCTTAACCACAAACAGACTGTATTCCATAATTTAAAAAAATTCCAGTGAGCAATTTAGGAGCTATCAGGGACAGGTAGATGGCTGGTGATGCTGATTCCAGAAGAGAGACTATTTTGTATTTCCATCTGTTTCTTTGACCTGGAAATGTCTCTGTATTTTATGCAACAGGCTTTGCATAAAATTCCCCCTAGGAGGGAATCTCATTGTGGTGTAAAAAGCATCCCTTGTGAACGGTATTCACATGTGCCTTAATCTCTTAGTCCCGGAGAGGGTTGGGGGAGAAAGAGAGACAGAAATCAAATGCTTTTTGACAGCAATGATATGCAGGCTTCGTGTGCTCCTTTGTTCTGAGCCTGACACGTAGGGGAGGCAGGACGAAGGGTGAGTCATTGTTGCAGAACTAGAGCTGACCCCCCCTGAGTTAAGGACAGAGGAAAGAACGCCCAGGAAAGAACGCCCCCCGCAGGGTGATGACAAGGAGGGAGGGTCACATGGGCTTCTGCAGTCTGGAAGGCCACTGTCAGGAGTCATGAATTCTGTTCTCCCTGGTCAGCCTCTCAGTCTTCTGTCTCTAGCTTTTCCTTTCCCCCGACATTTCTCCCACGTGTGCACAAGCCGTGTCATCTGGAGTGTGACAGGAGGTGCCCCAAATCTCTGAGTCCAGACCAGCTCTGCTGGGAGGGCCTTTTTCCCGCCTTCAGTTGTTCATCCAACAGTCCTTGCCAACCAGCTGATCGAGCAAATGTTCAGATTTGTGGTGTTTGCTTGTGAGATTTTGTTTAGAAAAATTAATTGTAGGCTCAAATATTTCGGAGGAGAATAATATTTGCCTTTTCTTTTTTCATTCTTCTTAAAATCTTTTTTTAGTGTTATTTCTGTTGTTTCTGTTTGGTTTAGGATGCATTATAAAAACCAGTCTTATGTGCATACGTTCAGAGAAACCCTGTTTTAAACATATATATTTCATCAGTAAGAAGGCTCTAGTTTCTTGTCAAAAGTAGTCATTAACAGCCCAGTGGGAATGCAGCCATGCCTGGCAGCTGGTCGGCCCGGGAGAATCTTGTGGATAAAGATGTATCTTGATATAGAGACTAGTTTATGTCATAAATAATTGCATTGGCCACTCACTGGATTTTGGCTGGAATCAGGAGATAGAGGGTTTTAGCAAACGTTAAGTAATACGGATATAACTCTCTCCCCCAAATACCCTGTGCGCTCGTCTCTTCTCTATTTCCCACTCCCTCCCACCTCCACATTTCTTTTTCTTTCTGTTTGACTATTTATTCAAACATGAATTAGACCATGGGTTATCGTTGTTTTGTTCGCTGGTCTTGACCTACAATAGCGCATAGCTATCTTCCCATGATGTTTATCGCCAGGAACACACTCACTACTTAGTGCGGTGGTCTGCTATGAGCTTTTGCTCCTGTTGTGTTGAAGAAAAACCAGTACACGTACATGTGATGTTGTTTGGACATAGGTGGTTTGCAGATGTAATCAGCGAAGATGAGATCATTAGGGTGAGTGAGTCCTACTCCCATATGACTGGCTGTCTTGTAAAAAGGGGAAACACACACACACACACACACACACACACACACATGAAGAATGCCATGAACACAAAGGCAACGCCTGGGGAGAGTCCATAAGCCAAGAACCACCAAATGTTGTCAGTGAACACTGGGAGTTAGGAGAGCTGCAAGAGCACCATGGCCCTATCAACACCTAGATTTCAGACTTCCTGGTCTCCAGAACTGAGACAATTCACTTCCGTTGTTTAAGCCACTCAGTTGGTGGTGCTTTGTTACAAAAGCCGTAAGAAATGAATACGCTGTCCCAGCCTGGGATTTCATGACTTCACGATAAGTCTTCGGTGTCAAGGTAGAAAATATTTTTCAAGATATGTTCAGAAAATAAATCTGAATCATTAATTGACTTAACTCTCTATAGATTTCAAATCTGTTGTATTTAGGGGATTGAATCCATTTTACTTGTCTTTGAATCCCAAGTACCCAGCATTTGTCTATAAATAATGAAGGGCTTAGGGGCGCCTGGGTGGCTCAGTCGGTTGAGAGTCTGACTTCAGCTCAGGTCTCATGATCTCACGGTCTGTGAGTTCGAGCCCTGCATCAGGCTCTGTGCTGACAGCTGAGAGCCTGGAGCCCACTTCAGATTCTGTGTCTCTCCCTCTCTCTCTGCCCCTCCCCTGCTCATGCTCTGGCTCTCTCTGCCTCAAAAATAAATAAAAACATTAAAAAAATTAAGTAATGAAGGGCTTATATCCAAAATATATCAATTACTCCTACAAGTCAATAATAAAACGCTACACTCCAACAAAAGAAGGACGGGCATACATTTTCTACGTGTCCGCAAAAAAGACATGCAAATAGGCGGCAAGCTTATGAAAAGACACTCAACATCACTGTTCATCAGGGAAAGGCTCACAACAAGATGGGTTAACGGATAATAGAGGGTAAATAATGGATAAGTAAGTATCACAGCGAGTATAACCCTTGGTAACTGCAAAATTCAGTTGTGTGTATGAGTTTTCATGGGGCACCTGTGTGGCTCAGTCGGTTAAGTGTCCGACTTCCACTCAGGTCATGATCTCACGGTCCGTGGGTTCGGGCCCCGCATGGGGCTCTGTGCTGACAGCTCAGATCCTGGAGCCTGTTTCAGATTCTGTGTCTCCCTCTCTCTCTGACCCTCCCCCGTTCATGCTGTGTCTCTCCCTGTCTCAAAAGTAAATAAACGTTAAAACATTAAAAAAAAAAGAGTTTTCACTGTATTGCTCTTCTAACTAGTGTGTAGGATGAAACATTTCCATAATAAAGTATTAGAAAAAAATCCCAATTTTGAGGTATTACTGTACCCTCTCTTTCTGCCCCCACAATTCTTCTCTGATGCCTAAACCCCATTACAAGTGGGAATAATCATGTCGCCCATCTTGGCCAAACCAGTGTAAGCAGATGTCTCTCGCCGTGGCTTCCAAGATAGACTGTTTAACTGGAACAAAGGTAAGGTGCCTTGAGACGCTGTAGGGTCTTGTAGTTACGTGGACAAGTCCCGCTGGAATTGTGGCAGAACAGGAAGACACAGGGAGTCCGGCCTGGGGGGCACAGCGGAGACACTTTGTTAGACCTGCACTGCCCAGCTCCATGCTGCTTCTTTAATGATTCAGGGACGGTCTTACTGCTTGAAGCTTGCTTTCATCTACTCAAAGTGAGGACTGAAAATAATAAGCCTTCATTTGGGCATTGGCATGGGGGTGGGGGGGAGGGGAGTCAGAACTGAGGGCCAAACCCCGAGAGCCTGGGAAACTGTAGTCTGCTGTCCTGTGACCACACTCCACCGGGCGCCAACCGAGACTGCAGGGTGAGGAGAAATGGTAGGAAGCATCCAGAATGTGGGGCTTGGTTGGTTGCTTCCTGCTCTCTTGAGTGAGGTCCTGTCCCCGAAGAATCAACTTGGCCTAGGGCTATCGGTCTTCAAATGGAGCCAGGGAGGGAATCTTTTCTGAAGGGGGCATTCTCTACCTGCAGTCTCTAAGTTGTGTTTGTTATAACTCAGCTGGTTACAAGCATGAAACGAGAAAAGAGAATTGATTTTGTAGGTGTGCATCCGTGTGACAGAACCCAGGTGTGCCCCCAGTGACTGCTGTATGATCCGGTCATGGCAAAGATACACAGGTTTTGCCTTGATTAGCTTCATTCCTGCCCAAATGCACACATCTCTTCTATTTCTTATTTCCCAAGTCCAAACCAGATGGCAGATTTCTTCTGAATACGCCTGGTTTCTCCTGAATCTCCAGGAATACTAGAGATTCCCAGGCCTTTCTTTCCTGGCTCAACTGCTTTGGACTGACTTGGCCATTGGGAGTCTCAAAGGGAAGGGGGTCAGAGGAACGAAGAAGACAGCGTGTTTCCTCCTCTGTCTTTGCCTTGGGGCACTTCTGGAAGGCACCCGTGTCTTCTCAGGTGGTGGCCACAGGAGGCACAACCACCGACGCCACTGTTAGTCTCCATCCTGAGCGGCTTCCTCTCTCAATTCTTCGGGCCCGAGGGCAGTGGGCTCCTTTGCAACCTGCTTATTCTTGCTTTGTCAGGCCTGTTTCTCTTTGTCCTTTGACTCCGGTGATGTTTTCTTTACCTTAAATTCTCTCTGTTAAGCCTTTCTGATTGGATCCTGAGTGACAGAAGTCCCAACCCCAGGCCAGATGGCTCCACAACGGGCGGGGCTTGCTCTGGTTGGTGACAGAGCAGCCGAAGGTGGGGGTGGACGCGGAGGGGCCAGAACCGTGTGATAGGAGTTTGGCCGGCTTTCTGCCGTCTCGTCAATGAGTTACGTCACTTCCTCTTCCACGGCAAGGAGTTAGAGTGCTGAGAATGTCCCATATTTTACCCCGGCAGCTCTTAGGGGACCAGAGTTTCCAGTGGCTGATGGCAGGGATGTGGGCTCATGGAATGTTCTCACCAGAGCAGCATCTAGGGTCTGGGTGCGTGTGCACAATGGTGGTATTTATTTATTTATTAAATAAAGTTTATTTATTTATTTTGATAGAAAGAGACAGTACAAGTGGGAGAAGGGCAGAGAGAGAGGGAGAGAGAATCCCAAGCAGGCTCCGTGCTGTCAGCACAGAATCCAGTGTGGGGCTCAAACTCACACCGCAAAAACATGACCTGAGTGGAAATCAAGAGTTGGAGGCTTAACCGACTGAGCCACCCTGGAGCCCCATGCAATGGCAGTATTTAAAATTGCATCATGGGAAAAGACAACGTAAGGCATACTGATTGGGCCAGGGAAGAGAATATTACCCTAAGCACCTTAGGGTCTCCTGGGTGGCTCAGTTGGTTAAGTGTCTGACTTTGGCTCAGGCCATGATCTCACAGATCGTGGACTCAAGCCCTACGTTGGGCTGTGTGCTGACGGCTCAGAGCCTGGAGCCTGCTTCGGACTCTGTGTCTCCCTCTCTCTCTGTCCCTCCCCCACTCACTTGCTCTCTCTCTCTCTCTCTCTCAAAAAGTAAATAAACATAGAAAAACACTAAGTGTATTAAAATATTTGTAATATAAAAGAATTAAAAGTTAGCATCATACCTTCAGAACAAAAAAATTAGTGGCTTACTGAAATAGTATATATTGTTTCCATTAGAGGTGATGGTAGGTGGCTTTTCAAGGAAATTATTTATTATGTATTATTATTCTTTTTATTATTTCTTATTTCCCCCATTCTGTCAATACCGGAAGTAGAATTCAGGGGAACCCTGAGGGGGACACTGAGGGGGACACTGAGGGGGACACCGAGCCATTGCAGCCACTCTCCCCTGCCCCCATTGGACAAACTGTCAACAAAAGTGAATCAAATGACAAACATAAAAAGAAACCCCCAAACCCGATTTTGCCTTGTCTGGGTTGGTCCTCATCCTCCATATTCTCTGGAAGCAATAAAGAATCATGCAAATGAGAGCTGGTTTTGTTTTGTTTTCTTCCTTCCAGTTTAACAGGCAGATTCAGTGCGCCTCACCAGGGTCATTGTTTTGTTCAGTTACGTTTAGGAATTGAGCCTAATCCTCAGTGAGCCAACAATGTATTAAGTGGCTCACAATAAAACAGAGGGTCAATAAGGGAGACACGCAACCTTGAAAAGAAATAAAACCATCATTTCCTCAGAAGACTTCCCTTATGAAAGGGGAAATAAGAACTTAATTGGCATCCAAACTAACAGCAGCTGAAAGCCCTAAAGCGTAAGGGCAATTAGACCTCAAACCCAATTAGTCTCCCCTTCCTGTGCCACGTAGAGGCAACAGGTGTCCCCCGACTCCTCAGCGCCGGCGACTTCCTCGTTAGTGCTCCCAGGTTGCTGCCGAGGTGAGAGGGGATTGGATTCCCTGGCCCCTCTTGTCCTGAAGTATAGATATTTCAGAAACCAATTATGCTGGCCTCCCCAGGACACAGACTTGCTATAAACCTTGGTCTCCTCAGGCCCTCGGCCAGGATGTCTTCATCACTTACCATATGGCCTCTTCTGGTATGTGAGTGAACTTGGGATACTAGTCAAAGTATGGAGTTAACATCCTGGTTTCTGTCCTAAATGACATTAGCAGGTATTATAGTCCATAGCGGCTGTGATGATGACCATTAAGAAAACAATGTTAGGCAGGGGAATAGATATGCAGGGCGGTAAACATAGTTGGTGGTAAACCATAGGTATCGATTGTAGGATAGGCAACGATAAGACATGGGACACACCGACTGGCATCATTGTGGGGACGAAGGACTCTTTGTTGGTGAATGCAGATCCTGAAGACCAAAATCAACTGACGCGATGGCCAACATCCAACAGAGAGAGTCAAGAAAGTTGTGAGATTTAACAGAATCGATACATAAAAAGTACCCAGTACAAAATCTGGCAGGAGGCTAGTGCTGAGTAAGTGTCAACTCTTCCCCCTAAGTCACGAAGGCAGCGCCAAGTGAGGGTCCATTTCGTGGGGACTGTGCTGGCAGAAGACGGCACGTACTCTGAAGACAGAGCCAGAGAGCTTGGTCAGATACAGGAGAGGGGCAAGGAAGGAAGGTTAACTCTGAGAAATGTCTACAGTGACAATGAAGATGCTGACAGTACAGATCTTCCCTTCCTGGTGTGTTGACTTTAGATGCCCACTCTTACAAATATCCAAATCAAGATATATACAAATATCTTGGCAAATATCCAAAATCATTCTTGGAATAGATGAGCTGTGTCTTTGGTTGAGATGAATATGTCAGATGAGTTTGCCATCTCATTGTGACTTATACAGGCTCTTCCTTCTCATTTCCTTCCATTTCCCTTGGACCGAACAACAGAATCCTGCCCGTGCGTGGGTGGAGAGCACAGCATCTCTGGGCCCCTTCTTGCTTCCACATTAAGCCCTGTCTCTTTAAGAAATTAACTGGGAGACCACAGTTGCTTGAAGGTCTATTATCCAGTGCCTTGATTGACATCCACCATACACTGGGTCTTTCTGATTGGTGAACATTGGCTCTGCCAGGATGTAGAACACTCTAAGCATGGGATCTGTCAACCTCCAATGCCGGTCAGTCCAGTTTCAGGAGGGAAAAGGATGCCTCCTTCCTGATCGTGAAGCTCTAGGCTCCTTCGCAAAGACTTGCAGCTTCTGTACGTAAGTGACTTCTCGAAAGAGCTTCCCTTTCAAGGGAAGCAAAGTTGAGGAGCTTTGTAGAGCTAACAACACGTAAAAAGCATGAGAACCTACGGGACATACAGCACCGAGTAGAGTGAGAGGGAATACTTGGGTTCTACTCAGTGGGTGGCTGTGAAGTTTGAGTAACCGCGTCTTCCTCCCCCAGGTGATGACTCTTCCAGGGGAAGAACTGAGCAGTGCACGCAAACCACGGGCTTGACATTGAAGGATAACAGGTAGATGATATTTTTCTCATTTTGAAGGAGTCACGGCAGGGTCTATGACTTCCTCTTGACTTTTTTCTCACCGGTACAACGGCAATCATGGTTTTACACACAGATGATCACAGATGTACATCATTGGGCCTGCCAGCAAAGGAACCCTCTCTTCCATTTAGATATGGTGATAAAAGGTCTAGGGCAACGTTGCTCAGAGAATGAGCCATGGACAGACTGCTGGTGTGGCAACTCTGGAGTATTTATCGAAGGTCTGCTAAGGGATTAGGTGCTATGCCCAGGTGTATGTCTACCATATCACTGAGCACATATTTGTTTCAACCAACAGTTTTCCAGAGGATGTTGTTTTGGGAAGGGAAGCTTGTGCCCAAGCTCCTTGTGTCTCAGAGATGCGCATTTTGAGTAGAGATGACGCCACGGGGCTGAAACATCTCAGTGTAAGTCATCTGAGAGCCAGTGCCAAAATCGCTCATAGAGTTCACATGTCCTGGCACTGAATCCTTTGTTTCTTATAATACATTCTCTATTAATGATGTAGTAAAATACTCTAAGCAATTATTTTTTTTTTTCAACGTTTTTATTTATTTTTGGGACAGAGAGAGACAGAGCATGAACGGGGGAGGGGCAGAGAGAGAGGGAGACACAGAATCGGAAACAGGCTCCAGGCTCCGAGCCATCAGCCCAGAGCCTGACGCGGGGCTCGAACTCACGGACCGCGAGATCGTGACCTGGCTGAAGTCGGACGCTTAACCGACTGCGCCACCCAGGCGCCCCTCTAAGCAATTATAAAGAGTCTTTTTTTTTCACATGATTTAGAAAACTTTGGGGTTTTATAACAACATTCTTGTTTCTTCCTTAATCTTCACCGAATGTACGTTGAAGTTTTTTTCTAGCAAGACTGTTTAATTCATGACAATTAAATACAAAAGTCAAGTAATTGGGAAAGGAGAGGTAACATGTGATAAAAAGTCCAAGGTACAGAAAGTAATTAATGATATTCTCCTTTTCCATTTGCCCCACGAAAAGCACAGAGATAGCAACAGAGGGCATTTCATAAGGTAGAGGAGTAAATGAGGTAATCTCTAGCAGCTGTTTAAAACAATACCTGGAACAGTAAAACTTCCATAAATATTGCCTGTTCATGGTGGTACTGACATTAACGATAACTAAAGATTTACGCAGACCACGATCTGCCTTCAGCAACTCGTCTACATGTCTTGGGTAAATTATCTAATTTCATCCTTTCCCCAGCCTCAGTAGCTACTACTATTACCCTCATTTTACAAATGAGAAAACTAAGATCAAGAAAAGTGAAATAACCCGGAGCCCTAGAGCTGGTTAGCAGTGGAGGGGCAGAGAAGGCAGGCGGTCTAATGGTAGAGTGTGGGCACTTAACTGCTCTTGCCTGATGATTCAATAGTAGGAAAGTTTCCTTTCCACAGAAAGGAAACTCAACACGAGATGCATCTTATGCATTTTTTTTTTTTTTTTTTTTTTTGCCTAAAAGCTGTTGGTTCTTTGAGAGACAAGTTTTTACCTGGTCCTGGGATGCAGGAAGAAACTACTGAGTGGTAACTATCTAGTAGAAGTAAATCAGGACTAGATATAATTCCCGGGAGGGCATTGCAAAATCATGCAGAGGTTTTCCCCATAAAACTCACACTCCTATCACCGTTGGTGACGGTCACGGCATAATTTTGACTCATGGGTCTACGAAAGTAATTCTGTAGAAGATAGCGAGCTATATAGCTCACCTGTCTCCTACAATGTGTTTGGCAAATTATTGATTGACTACAATGTTCACTGACTTTCTACAAGGAAAACCAGCCACCATAGTGATGACTTCTCGCATACATAGTCCTACGTAGGAGCCTTAAAGGGAAGGCCTTTTGTTTCGTCTTTTGTCTATTTTGTACTCACTGCCTAGCCACCCCATCCAGTCCCTTGGCTTTCAACAGCAAGGGACCCCTCGCCCATGTTCCAAACTCAGCCGCCTATTCAACATCTCTGCTGGGATGCCTGGCAGACCGTTCAAACCCGGCAAATCCTAGACTGGGCTCTGATCCCTGCCCACTAACTTGTTCCGCCACAGCCTTCCCCATCTCAGGGAAGACCAACGCCAACCTTGCTGTTCATCAGGCCAAAAATCTTACAGTCACCCTTGCTCCTTCTCTCTCTCACTCTTCCACCCCATCCATCAGCTCGTCCCGTTGGACCTCCTTCAAATTGTATAGACGCCGACTGTTCCTCGTTGTTCACCACATTTTCCCTGACTGTGGTGCCCTCCACCCCCTCCTCTTCCCCAGATTCCTGCAATGCTACAGCGTGTTTGCAGTCTAGCCACCACTGCAAGCCTTTACGCGGTAAGTTCCAGTTTATTTCTGAGACAAAGTCAAAGTCATGGGGAGTTTTCTCCTTCTTCCCCTGTTCCCGTCCTCCATTCTTTCCTACAGCTCCTCCCTCCCTCATTCCATCCACCTCCACTGGCCCCGAGACTGGTTCCTAGACGCAGGCCTGCTCCCCTCCGGCCTTTCCCTGGCTTGTTTCTCTTCCTGAAAACCTTTCCCCAAGACGATCTGCTTGCTTGATTCTCTCGCTTCCTTCCAGCATTTGCCCAGATTTCCCTTTCCCGAGGAGGCCCGGCCTGAGCCCTGTGCTGATCTACTTCCGTCTCCCGGTCGTGTTTTCCTGACACGGGGGGCACACGTCTGTGGGTAGTGAGGGAACACTAGTTAGATGCCCCACTGTGCAGTGTGTGGGCACCCGGAGCACTTATTCTGCTGAGTCCTCTGCTTAGAACTTCACATGGATCGTATTTTGAACCTCGTGAAATTGGTACCTTGAGGGACGAAGACACTGAAGCCCGGAGAGGTGAGAAGTGCACTTCAAGTCACACGGTAAGTGGGTAGAGCTGTGACTTGAGCGCACGAGCCTCGCCTGAGCTTGTGGCCCAGGCTCTAGTGCAGAGCCTTCCTGCCCTGCCCGCAATCCATGCTACTCCTCTGGGGACCCACTGTTGTCCCGTTATGCACACTGGGCAGCAACAACGCTGTCGATGTGTCTTCTCAATAAGCCTCACTAGTAAGCATGACAAGAACTGCAGTTTTAGGGAGAAAAATATTGAGATAAGAGTTATGTAGGTGTCAAAGGTCACAACGTGAGTGAAAAGCAGAGCTTAGATTATAAACCAAGCTTCCCAACTCCCTGCACAAAATGCTTTATGGACTGTAAAATTCTCCTCTGCATGTGGCCCATGAGATTGTCTGTGCAGAGAAAAGACCCCTGTTATCTTCATTGGTCCAACAACCAGATCCTAGAGGAAAGAGTAGTGATTGGATCAGTAACACAAGAGATATCCCAGGCTTTGAGCTGGGGATAATTCCTGAAGGTGGCTAAAAAGGGATCTCTGGGGTAGAGCCAAGACAGGAGAACACTTCTATTTTTAAAGAGCAGGTGAACTCCTACAGTGACACACAAGCTTGCCAACCAGCGATGTGGCCCGTCCTGGTGTGTCTTTGTCACAAGTATAATTAGCACTACAAGCTTTTTTCGTGACCTTCCTATTTCCACCCGGCCAGAAGAAGGGGGGCTACCACAGGAATAGCTGTAAGGGACCCAGGATGAGAAAGCAGCTTCCTGACGGTGCCACCCACACTGACCTGCGTGCTCGGAGCTCCCCAAACTCCATTCTCAGCAAGTATTGTTATTTTCGATCATCTTTATTCATTGTGTCACCTGCTGGAGCTTCCGGACTCATTAAGCTCCCTGTGTGAAGTCTGCTTAACAAGAGATCCCAGGGTTGGGCCTTCCCCTGCAGCGACGCCCTCCTGCTCACCCAGAGCTGGGGAAAGCTGTGTGAAAAGCCCTTGCCCCGTGGCAAGGTCATGTGTCTCAAATTCTCCCTGGGACGATGCCATCACACATCTCCAGGTGGCCCCGGCCACAGCAGTGCCTTGAAATGCTTCATGTCTAAGCCATTCTGAGAAGTAAGAAGAAAAATCTTATTGTTATAGAAGGCCTGTGCTTACTTTTTTCATAATTGGGCCTGAAATTTGGCCTGCAGTGTTTATTTTTTTTTATTATTATTATTTTTTTTTAGTGTTAGAAAGTTTAAACAAAAACTTATCCACCTCTCATTTAAAAAAAAAAAACCACGCTGGAAAATATACATCCTCACTGAGGGGTAATTTGCTGTTCAAATCATAGTGAAAAATCAATGTGAGTTTAGGAAGAAATGTGGAATTGCTCAAACACAGACACACATATACACACACACACCATCATCAACACACACAAAACCTCTCAACATTTCTTTTCCTCTTTGGTGTGTGTATGCCAAGTGAATGTTCCTCAGATGCTCCCATATGTCCCCAAATATGTGCCTTCCTTATTTCATTATGGCAGGTTAATAGATGTGGCAGGTTAGATTAATTACGACTTAAAACTTGGCAGTCCACAGGAACAAAAATATATGGCTTGCAGATACAATACTTCTGACAATATGACTGATTTTCTGGGGGGGAGAAAAAAAAACCTGTCAAAACATGACATGTCAGATCCAGTTTCCTTCTACCAACATATCACAATCTGTTTTGATGGAGAAAGGATATATTTTAATTATTTGTTTTTAATCTGACTCCAGACTTGGCATATGGCACTTCACTAAGTTCTCGCTACATATTCTGGTAAAAACAAAAACAAGCTGTACAGAGCTATTCAACTTCTGGCATAAAAGTTATTTTTAAGAGCTTCGATCGCTTCTGATGAGGTTAAAGGATTCAAAAAGAAAAAAAAGCCTCCTAAAGACTGAAGCGTCATCCGTTCAGAAAGATGTGCCAGAAATCAATCACAGTAGACATTAGCTGTTGGCAAAATGTGTTTCCTGGGTGAGTAGGGCCATCGAGGTAAACAATCATTGGTCTTGCCGTCAGGTTTTTCCTCTCTGCGATTCAGAGACCGTCAATGGAGAGAAAAATGTATCTATTACCTAGTATCTTCAAACCGTGGCTAAAGCCCTTTGTCCCTCAACTCAAACTCCAAAGAGGAAGACAACAGACCTCTTATGTACTTGGCTTTGCTCGACATGCTTTACCAATGCCTTTACTGATAGAGCACAAAAAAGCAGTCCCGACAAGTTTTGTTTCTGTTGCCTGGAGGCCAATTAACCAGAACTATCAACTAACCAGAACTTAACAATTTTTTTTCTTGCATCCTGCATTAAAATAAATAATTAAATAAACAAAAACCCTTATTCACGATTTTGTTTAAAATGTTTAAAAATTCCTTCCAGCAAAAAAAATAATAATAATAACATTCAGAGAATAGGCTGATGCCAATACAGATTCAACCTAAAAATTTAGATTAGAATTACCAATGTACCTGGAGATGATTAACAATGTTCAGAGACATCCATTCATTTGCTTATCCATTCAGACAATAAACCCTGACTTACCATACGATAGACACTTTGTACTGAGTTAAAGCACTGTATGGACTGTGAAGATAAGACACAATTCCTGCTCTGAAGCAGTTCGTAGTGTTAAAGAGAAGCATCATGGTGACCACCGGGGAAGGGAATGAAAACTGAGAGATTTTAGCCAGGATCCTCGGGGCACAGGGTTATTCAGGGACCAAGCCATTGGAGACAATCCTAAATTTAGAGGTTAGTGGGCTCACTAGAGTCTTACATTTCACTAATGTCTATGAAAGTTCTATGAACGTATTCCAGCTAATCCACACAATTTAATAATTTTATCCACTAGAGTGAATTTCTAACATCAGCTTGCCAATGAACAAGACCGTGTTTTGATGGATGACTATCTAACATTTATTATACTAACTAGGAAAGCCTCTGGTATTGATGAGAGAGCCACGTATTTAAAGAACTTCTAATAGCTTTCTCTGAAATTTGGAATTTTGGAGTAAATGCTAGCCTACAACCAACACTGGGTTATGCATAACTAGAGCAGAGGTTAAGCTCGCCCAGCGTGAAAGCACACACTCACACACCCTGACATGTGAGAACGCTAATGCAGATCTCATCATTCTCCCTCCGGAACGTAAGATGCTAGACGTGTCTGTCGGGCTCCTCAGTTTGTCTTCACTGCATACAACCATGGCTAGTATCCAGTAGACAGTCAACAAACATTTCTTGACCACAGAGTCAGATTATGGATGGGACAACAGGTGTGTGGAAAGGGACAAGAACCCAGGAATAGAGACCCCAGGGAAAGAAGTGTGTGTTCCATCTGTTTCTGAAGACAAGGTCGCCGAGGGCACACGAGAGGACCTTGTCTCAACTAGAGTTGCCGTGTTTGGTGGCATTTGATCATCAGCTCCCACTTGGCGAGGAGGGACTAAGGCTGACAAGGCGCGTTACAGTCCTTGTGCATTCGTGTGTGGGACACGGGGCTGCAATTCTCCAGGGCACTGACTCAGTTACTCTGAAAAGCTCAGTTTTTGTCATTATCATAGTTTGCATTCTTAAAACGTAATTCTTGTGCTAATGTGACGCTATTTGACTCTGTGGTTAAGATGCTGTCGAGAGGGATGCCCCAAACCAAGTAGACATATCATGTTTCTAGCCTAAGGTTGGATGAACTAATGTCTAAAGGTCAAAGTGAGGATGCCAAGGTAAATACAATTACAAGTGGAGACATGAGAAGAATCTAGAAAGACTAGAGAGGACATGGTGGCTGTATTAGAGGACCTTAAACTTACATATGAGAGGCAATACTCTTTTCTTATGAATCGGGGAGACCAGTGGTGAGAATGTGAAATCAGTGTTGAGGAAGTAAAGAAGGAAGTTTTGAACAGAGTGGAAAACATTGATTGCTGAGAGTTGTATATTTAAGTGAGATATACTCCTCATTGAAGCAATTAATCCTGCACGTTCTCAACGGCTGAGAGATCACAATATCAAGGAAGCTAAAGCTGAAATCACGTGGGAATATGACACAATGCCTAGAAAATTGTCAGGATTGCTTTTCCAGCCACAGAAACATGCTCGCAGTAAGGACAATCGCTCCAGTGGTGTCCCTTCCTGGGTCCATCAATGTAGGGGACTCAGGGCGGGGAGGCTGGAGACCCCAAAGGACAGCACATACTTGGGGAGATGAGGGCATCAGTGGTTGGTAGGTCACACGTGCAGCATGGCCAGGCCGGAGCAAGCGCTAGCTGAACATTGGTAGAGTGCCCTCTACAACCTGAACCAGAATGCTCCCAAGAGGAAAAGATCTGAACTGTGCAATGCTATCTCCTTCTCAGGTGAGAGCTCGAGCCAGAAGAAAGACAGATGAAGTCCCCCAAAGTCACCTTGGCCCTTCACTTACCTCCCAGAGGCTCCGGGGCAATAGAAGCAGATAGAGAAGCAGATAGACCAGTAGATAGACTAATAGATACCCGCTCGGAGAGTCACTGATGCAAAACAAAAACAGTTCCTTCCAAAGTTCTCTGCTTTTCCTCCCCCCCTGAGAAGCTTTGACCAAAGAAGGAAGTGTTTTTAGTGCGGTGCTTTCTCTAAAGTGAAATAAGAACAAGGAAAGATACTTTGACGCTTACTAATGAAACCATTAATGGAACTGTCTATGTGAAAACCGTTTTCGCAAGAGGAGATCAGAGTTTCAGAGCCCTTGACAATTGTACGACGGGAGGAAGAGCCATTGGCAAGATCCCGGCTCCTTTCACACGAGAAAATGAAATGATACGGCTTTAGGCAGACAAGATTATATTTGGCTGTAAGTGTATTTTTAACGCCCTTTTAATCAAATTCTTAAAGTGAGAAATCCATGAGAGATAATTTGAAAGAAAACCTCACGGACTTTATTTCCTATTTGGCAAGAAATGGGGGAGAGCAGGTTTTAAAATCTAAAATTATCTTATTTTCCCTTCACTGTTAGTTTCTAATTTTTGTCTATACACACAGTGATTTCACATCTGAGCGATCGGGATTGTGTCTGAATAGAACTGGGTCTGACATGTTTGCTGTGGCCTTGCATGGGACAATGAGGACAAGAGCACTCTCTGGGGTCCATTTTACAAGGACACTAATCCCATTCATGAGGGCCCCACCCCCAAGACACAATGGCTTTCCAAAGGTCCCACTTCCTAATCCATCATGGCGGGTAGGGGGGACTAGGATTTCAACATGTGGATTTGTATAGGCAGTGGGGGTGGGGGACAAACATTCAGTCCACTGCATTAACTAAAGTCCATACTTCATGGTAGGGCTCCCTGTTTGTCTTGTGCATCCTTTGGGTTTTGACACGTGCAGAATCTAATTATCTACAATTACTGCACGTACCCTGTGCAGAAATGCTCTCTCACTCATTTCTTCCTCCCCCCAGCCCCGACGACCTCTGATTCTTCTGCTGGCTCTATGGTTTTGCCTTTTCCATAATGTCCTACAGTTGGGACTGAACAGTGTGGAGCCTTTTTAAGGCAGCCTCCTTCGCTTCGTGATACGCATTCAAAGATTCTGTTCTTTTTATAAGTGTGTTCTCCAAAGCTAAGGATTCTTTTCGTGGAAACGATGTTCTAAAATTTGAAAAGACATCGTTCGTTTTCCTCAACTCCAGTTTCCTCATTTGTAAAAGGGAGATATTTTCATTTCCATTCCCAAGAGTTGTTGAGCACTGAAAGGCATCATTTACCATCAGAAAAGTGAAGTGTTAGACAAGCATCAGTTTTTTCTTAAAATATCATAATGAACTCAAGGACATGGGGAATTTTGGGGGAATGGGCACGGTTGGATGATTGCTGACTTGGATGAGGAAGGAGAGGCCAAGTTCTTGTTGTTGCTTTTGATTTTGTTCCATAATCATTTCTTAATATTATTTATCATGTGGCCAAAGTCCTATTAAGAGATGAGTCACCGAGAACATATTAACTCAGAAAAAATTGCCCATCCTTTTCCAGTTTATTAGTTTTATAATGAGCAATTGGCATTTTAACTTTTCTTTAAGCTTCTCAGACTTGTTTTATATTGATCCACAATGACTTCAAGTAAAAACTACTGCTCTTGTGTGTGAACAGAGTATTTCGTTTCCACATCTTACATGGTGTTTCTATAGCAGACCCTTTTCTGTTGTATACAAATATTTTTATTTTGCACGAAAGGGATTTCCTTTCAATCCTTGCACTGTAATCCAAACTTGCCAAGGACACATGGTATTCTGTTGATTTTCCTAGTAGCAACATCTATTGTCTGCTCAATATCATTGGGGAATTATGAGTGAGTGTGAAGGTGTTAGAGTCTAAGATCATGTGAGAAAATGTATTTGTTTCATAAAATGATTCTTGGATCATCTTTGGTATTTCTAATATTGTAATACACTTTTTTGGGGGGAGAGAGAGAGAGAGCACATGGGTGGGGGAGGGAGGGAGAGGGAGAGAGAGAGAGAGAGAGAGCCCCAAGTCAGCTCTGTGCTGAGTGTGGAGCTTGACACAGGGCTGGATCTCACAACCCTGGGATCGTGACTTGAGCCAAAATCAAGAGTCAAACACTCCACCGACTTAGTCACCCAGGTGCCCCTATTATACTTTTGGATAAATTAAAGATTTAAAAGGCTCTTCCGTGAATCATCTTTTTTAACTTTTCCTTGATCTTTACCGTGACAGTATTTATATCATCTTGCTCATCATTGAGAAAAAGATGCATTTGGGTTTACCCTGTCAAAGATTTGAACACCATTGTATAAATGTATCTGCATTCTCAGGTGTCAGAGGGTTGGAAGAAACCAAAGAACTATAGAATGTCTCCCTCGTAGTCTTATCGATGCAGAATGGGACTCTGTTGTGCGGTGATGTTTGTTTTGAAAAGATTCTATGCAATGACCAAAACATAACAGACAGTTATTAATTTTCCCCAGCACATTCAGTTGCTCTTTTTGGCTCTTTTTTAAAACCAAATTAAATACGGTTCTAGGAAAAATGTTGCAGGACATGGCAGGAGACCCTGCTCAGAGCAGGGGACAGGGCGGCCTTCACTGGGAGAGGGCAGGGATGCCGAGGAAGGAAGTCGTACTCTGAAGGCTCAGACGCACTGGTCTGCAGAGGCTGAGGCTGGCACAGAGAGATCAAGGGACCCCTTGCCCCATCACAAGTTTTCTTCCAGTAACAAGCAACAGTGGTCTACCCCGGGTTGGCATGGAGAAGCCCCCGAGGAGGGCATGTGTTCAGAGTCGCTGGAAGCTGAGAGTGGAACACGAATGTGGAGGTGTCCCCCTGGCACCAAATCCAAGTGAGACAGAATCTACAGCTGCTCAAGGGAATTCCAGAAACCCAGCTGCTTCCCAGAGGGACTCATCGTACCCACCGGGAACCTGGCAGAGAAAGAGACACGTCCATTTCCGGGCAGAAACATTCTGTTTCTTCAGGGATGGATGTCTCTACCTGACATGCGTTCTGTTCATGGGTGAAGGTGACAGGAGACCGTCTCAGACGAACAAACCATAGACTTAATCAGGGGCAGAGCAGCATTATATGAAACGCTAAAGGAAGTTCAGGAGGCAGAAAGAAAAGTACCAGATGGAGATTAACATGTACATAAAAGAATGTGCAAGACCGTCATTTGTGAATATGGGCCATCTAAATCAGATAGCTTCCCCCATTTTAATCGTGTTAAGCTAATTAGCCACTTAAATGAAAATAATGGTGGGGGCTTGTACTCGATGACACACGTGAGAGTGAAGTCTGTGGGAACGGCATCCCGGATGGGAGGTGACGGGGCAGAGTGTTGGGAAGACCTTACGTGACGTGTCGCATTATCTGCTTATTTGCAGCCAGACTGTGTGAGGATCTGGTACATCCCCAAACAATCCGTAAAATAAAGAACTTAACTAATTCATTCATGTTAAAAGGGGTTGCCTAGTAGACAGAAAGTTGAGACAAAATGGTAACGTAAAAATATACCTAATTCAAACTAAAAAAGGAAAGGAAAAAATGGAGTAAGAAACAGATGGAACAGATAGTTTTTCTTTAATGTTTATTTATTTTGAGAGAGACAGAGAGAGGTGGGGGGAGGGGCAGAGACAGGAAGAGAGAGAGAGAAGCCCAAGCAGGCTCCACACTGTTGGCGCACAGCCTGATTCGAGGCTCAAAGCCACGAACCATCAGATCATGACCTGAGCCGAAATCAAGAGTTAGACACTTAACTGACTGAGCCACTCAGGTGCCCCCCCCCCCCCCCGCCAATAGTTTTTATTTAAAATAAAAGACAGTTTTCTTTAAAGCTTCATGTCAGATTTAAATGAAAACATACCAATAATTATGTGAAATAATAATGGCCTGAGTGATAAAATTTAAGGCTGTGATTGTCAGATGGGATAAAAGAAACAGAAAACACCCACCACATACCATCTACATGAAGAACATTAAACAGAAGCACAAACGGACTAAAAGTGAATAGACGAAGGAAGAAAGGTCATAAAAACACAGTTGCAAAGTAATTTAGATTAGTTGTATTAACACTAGAGAAAGTAGATTCCAAAATAAGAAATATTACCAAGGGAGGGGCACCTGGGTGGCTCGGTCAGTGAAGCATCCGACTTCGGCTCAGGTCATAATCTTCATGGGTAGTGGCTTCGAGCCCTGCATCGGGCTCTGTGCTGATGGCTCGGAGCCTGGAGCCTGCTTGGGAGTCTGTGCCTCCCTCTCTCTCTGCCCCTCCCTTGCTTGCTCTTTGTCTCTCCATCTCTGTCTTTCTCTCTCTCAAAAATAAATAAACATTAAAAAAGTTAAAAACAAAAAGAAGTATTACCAAGGGAAAATGGGGACATTACCTAATGATAAAAGAGTTATCATCGAGCAAGTGCAGTGCTAGAGAAAAGTACGTGCAAGTTGAAGGAACGCACGTTTGGGGACGGGAGCCGCACATGGGTGTGATTTCTGCTACGATTCCCAGGTACCTTCTGAAACAAGGCAGGTAGGTAGCACTCACTGGCCCACCTGAGGAAATCTAGTGCAGGGGGCAGGATGCCTGTCACAGCGGTGTGGGCAGAGCAGCAATGGCAGCGACAAAGCCGGTGGTGAGGGCACGCTTCACGTCACAGAGGATGTTCGGGACACAGGGGCGCTCTTCCCCACCAACTATCACTGACCTCCGCGACGACACCCAACTGAACTGTGTTTAAGCAGCAGGAATGCAGTGCACAGCCTGACCGAGTTAACACGCTTCCCCTAAGGATGCTACTGAGGACTCCAGGCACGTCCACAGGGCGCCTCCTCGCCCACGGCATCTGCAGAAGTATTATTTTAGATCTTCGTGACAAATAGCGATGCTGCTTTTTCCTTAGCAATTGTTTTCTCTTTTGTCCCACGTCCCAGGAAGCTCAGAACCTCACTTCCAAGCGCCCAGGATTTCATATGATTTGATATGAAACTTCCTTTCTGCAGCACTGACTTTCTCTTTCTCGACTGTTGTCCTTTTCCATCTCCTTCCTTCTGTGTGTTGGTCTTGTTGTTGGGCAGGACAGTCACCTGAAGGTTGGTCTGGGGCCAGAGGAGCATCTTTACTGGGAGCTCATGCACACAGCTACTGGCCGGAGACCCTTTGTCACCTGGGCCTCCCTAAAGGGCTGGAGTGTCCTACGGTCTGGTCCGGTAGCTGGTTTCTCCCAGGGCACACAAACCAAGAGACAGAACAAGGAAGCCACATGCCTCTCATGATCTAGTGCCTGAAGGCACGCGCCGTCCCTCCTGCCACTATGGGAGGGAGACCGTATTCGAGTGTGAACTTCAGGACACAGGGATCACTGAGGTCATGTTGGAGGCTCACGGCCATGGTTCTACTTCCAAAGGAAGCGTTATGGTGCGCGATACCAAGGAAGGCTTCACAAAAGATATAATATTTAAAGTAGCCTAGAAAAGCTATCGGACCTTTCACACGTGGAAAGCTGGGCATGCAGGACACAGAAAATACGTGATAGATAAAAGATATAACTGAATATAACTATGAATTGCAATGTTTGAAATAGCAGGAAATAGGACAATGTAATTGGAGTGACCGATGAAGAAAAGAGAGAGCCAGGAGAAAACGATGCTGAAAATGATAGATAGGAGTCAAATTGTGTCTTAAATATCACAGGAGGGGGGGAAGCTTGATACTTTCTAGGAAGAGAAACTATGAAATTCACTTAAGTAGGAAAGCAAAAATCCTAAGTATCTTGTAGCAAGACTGATGGCTAATTGAAGTGTAATGATCAACGTGGACATTGGTGGGCTTTCTAGAACCTGTGTCCCCCTTCCCACGGATCCCCTTTTGTGCTTCGTGGTCTATTTTCTCTGGGGAGGTTGGATACCACCAGCAGGCGCTAACTGCCCCGAGGTCACAGACGGGCTCAATGGGGCACGTTTGGCCTTAGCTGTCTCCACGTGAAGGGGCGTGAAGGTGGCCGTGAAGGTGGCCGTGAAGGTGTGGACAGAGGTCAGGCACCAGTGCAGCCGTCAGCATTCATGACAGGTGCACCCGAGAACACGCTGATGCTGACTCACCTGGCAGGGCCAGCAGAGGACAGACAGCAACAGAAGATACTCCGAGCCCTGATGTCACCCAAATCCCTGCAGAAAATTCACCCCTGGAACCCATTTTTATCTGGCCTCCCCCCACTGTGGTTTTGGTTTTGGCTAGCTTGAGTCAGACTGTTGTTTGAAAACTTTCTGTCCGATGCAATGTCACAGCAAATATAATTTTCAAACGTCATTATGGGTGGGGGGCGGCGCCTGGATGGCTCAGTCGGTTGGGCGTCCGACTCCGGCTCAGGTCATGATCTCACTGTTGGTGGGTTCGAGCCCCGCGTCGGGCTCTGTGCTGACAGCTCAGAGCCTGGAGCCTGCTTCGGATTCTGTGTCCCTCTCTCTCCGCCCCTCCCCTGCTCTCACGCTGTCTGTCTCTCAAAAACAAATAAACATTAAAAGAAATTTAAAAAAAAGGGGTTATGGAATATTCTGCCCGTCCCTGTCTTCCAAAGTTTACAGTCTCTATCAAGTTTGGTGGCTGAATGAAGGTACCTGAACTCCCAGAAGGGAAAATGTGACTGACTGTACATTTTTTTTCCCGGAGTTACATGTGCTACAATAATTTTCATTTATTACTATCATATTATTTTATACTATATGTGACTACAATTTCTATTAGAAGAGCATGCTGGCTCACTGTTTCTTGGGTTCTCCCACGGCTGCTTGTGCAAAAGCACGTATCGATGAGGGCATATACCAGCCTGTATATACACGGTGACTGTATATATCAGATGCTTTGGGAGATGCTTCGGTAGATGGGCTGGTATGGGAGTGTCATGTGTTTACAAACCAGATTAATCCAGAATCAGTTTGGTGTTTATTTCATATTTTATTCAATCACTTATTTATTACCCCATTTAGCCAGCCGCGACGGCACACGTCCTTATTGAGCTGCGTGAATGTGCCATACACAATCACCGTGAGAACCGCGAGGCCGTGGCGGGAAGACGGATGGAAAGATACATAACGGATAGAGAGACAAACAGGCAGGTGTCTCTCTAATATGAAGGCCAACGACTTGCCATGCTGTGCACATCTACTCCTTTCCATTTCATCCATCCCAGACTCCTGAAAGTTTGACAAACGTGGTCTGCAGAGGCAAAGCTGAGACTCGGGGGTGGGGAGGGGCGGGCAGGAGACCCCAGCAGCACGGTCTCAGGCTCTGGACAGGAACACAGCTTTCCGGATTGTTACGCCGCGGGCAGAGGCGCACAGATGGGAAGGTGGGAGGAGGGGGGGTCCGGTGGCCTCAACCTCCCCTACTAACCTGGTGGCGGTCTGACCTGGCCCCGGGTCAGGCTGGTAAGCGAGCATTTTGTTTCAGAACTAAACAGCATTACAATGAGTCTTTCCATGTTGTTTTGCCATCACGAATCCATATGTCTGTATTTATTTGTCTTCCTGATTCAGACTGGGTACCTTCATAAAGCGTGCGAGTTTCCTTCTGACACGTTCTTCACACAGGGGACAAAAATGTCAAACTCCAATGAACAAGCGGTTGCGAAAATTGCCTGCAGATTATTCAGCGGCTGGCCCCTGCTCCCGCAGACCCGTCTGTGATGGGAGATAAAGATACGTCATGCACTTCATCGTCCTACGCGAGATTTTCATCCATCACCTTTATTTAGCAATTTGTCACTTTTGGGGGGTGGTTAGTAAATATAACTGACAGGTCATTAGTAACACACTTGACATTCAGCGATCGAGGCTATTAAAAACATATTTTATGAAGTATTTGTGAGTTTACACACTCCGACCTACAGGGTGATCTATGGTTGTATTCTGTGGTGTTTTTGTTTTCAAATAATTATCATTTTTAATAACTCCAGACAAGATAGTGTCACCCTTCCCACCTCCCAGAGCCGTGGCTATTTTTTAAATTATTCTCTCTCCTTTTTTAAAATTTTATTTACTTTTGAGAGACAGAGAGAGAGATCGTGAGTGGGGGGGCAGAGAGAGGGGGGGGAGAGAGAGAGAGAGAGAGAGAGAGAAAATCCCAAGCAGGCTCTGTACTGTCAGCACAGACCCCGACTTGGGGCTCGAACCTACAAACCGTGAGATCATGACCTGAGCCCAAGTCAGACACTTAACTGACTGAGTCACCCAGGCGCCCCTGTTTTTTTTTTTAAATTATTCTGTATTTGTTCTTTATTTCTCACATTACCTCTGCAAGTTATTTTTATATTGGTATTTACATGTTTCTTATTAGAACCAAAGTTAGTCACCAGGAGACTGAGCAGAGTTTTAAATCCGTACCAACTGTTACATAATCAAGAAATTCTTTTTTTTTTTGTATCCACCGTTACACAAAATACAGATGCCGTAGATAGCTAAGCTAGCTCAGTTTTGCACTTTGACTTTCTACTGTAATCTGTAAAATTTCATGGCTTATTAAAGTGATTATAGGTTGTGGGAAACTTGGATTTCAGCCATTAAACATTTTAATGAAAATATAATCGTGGGAGCGCTGGGGGGTCCAGTCAGTTAAGCGTCTGACTCTTGATTTTGGCTCAGCTCATGATCTCCTGGTTCATGGGTTCGAGCCCATGTCAGGCTTTGAACTGACAGTGTGGAGCCTGCTTGGGATTCTCTCTCTCCCTCTCTTTTTGTCCCTCCCCTGCTCTGTCTCTCTTTTTCAAAATAAATTCAATAAATTAATTCTCCGTCTCACTTTTTCAAAATAAATTCAACAAATTAATTCTCCATCTCTCTTTTTCAAAGTAAATTCAACAAATCTTAAAAAAATATATACACATATATAATCACAAATGAACCTGGAGGCCAGTAATTTTTTTATTGCATCTTTCTGACAGCAATGTTGCCTACACAGAGCTCCAGCAGCCACTTAATTGAGGCAAGTTGCAGGAACATGGCTCTAATTCCTGGCGCCCCAGGAAAGAGCTCAAATGACAATGGGGCGGTCACTTGGGGAAATGGCGCAGAGAGGAGGAGGGGGCAGGGGAGGCCACTGTAGCCTGTGCTCAACAGCTGGGATGCTCTGATGCCATTTTTCTTTAAATATATTTATTTATTTTTGAGAGAGAGGGAGAGAGAGAGAGAGCGCACAAGCAGGGGAGGGGCAGGGACAGAGGGACACACAGAATCCAAAGCAGGCTCCAGGCGGTCAGCACAGGGCCCGACATGGGGCTCGAACTCAACGAACCGTGAGATCATGATCTGAGCCGAAGTCGGAGGCTTAGCCTACTGAGCCACCCAGGCACCCCGATGCCTTTTATTGAGTTGACTCATGGTTGAACAGCTGAATCAGGTTCAGTGCATTAACTTGAGCTGGAGGGGGTTTCTGAGGTCTGCAGCCCAGGGCCTGGGTGAAATGCGTGCCGTTTAACTGCCTCCCCTACAAACTTAGCAAGAGCGACTGGCACCGTCTCCAGACTTACATCCTCTGAGCCACCGTGCTGGAGAGCGGTCTGTGAGGCACGTCAACAAAGGCATTTGATACAGGAAGCAGTCACCAAGATGGCGGTTCTCTTCTCAAGGACCGGTGGCGTGAGGGAGAGGGAGTCTAAATTCCGTAACTTGATTCACTGTGGACAACTGGAGGTATCCACAGGGCACTGAGGGAGCCCCCGAAAGGGGAGCACTGACTCTGGTTGTTCCGGAAGTTTCCCAGGCGGTGGATAAGTAACGTGGAATAAGAATTAGCAATATTCTGTGGTTATGATCTGTCCCCATGCTTACCGTGGGGAGCATTTCACAATGTATACAAATGTCCAATGATTACGTCGCACATCTGAGTATTGTGTGTCATGTTCACTCCAATTTAAAAAGAAAGAAATAGCAACATTCTGGAAGACAGGACGAAGTTACCGTGTGTGTGTGTGTGTGTGTGTGTGTGTGTTTGTGTGTGTCTGAGTCTGGGATGGGGCCTCAAGTCACCGAGGAGAGCGAAAAATGCATTGTATGTTAAGGGAACATGTCTGAGGTAATATACATGATATTGAGAATAAAGTCATGAATCTGTGGTATTACAAGCTCTTATCATTAGAGCATTAAAGTTGTTCCACAGGAAGGGTCGTGGTGTGACATGATGGGAGAGTTGGTTTTATAGGAGAGATACTCAGTCGAAATGCCTCTTTTCTCTGAAGTGACCTCCACCCCCCCGTGCCCCCCCACCCCGCACCGCCATCATTGAAACACTTAGGGAACAAAGCCATCCACGACCCCATAGAAAAACTATCTGACTGGAGACCCAGAATGGCAGCTTTACCAACCATCACCGGAAGTAAGCAGTATAGACTAAATATTTACACATTATAAGGTAGTGTGGGTTTAAGAAATGACTGCTGTTTGGTCAATACTCCATACTCTGAAGAACACCACAGACCTTCTGGGGACACCAGACTGAGGTGTGCAAGAACTTCAAGGGGCCCTGAGAACAGAATCCAGGTCAAACCAGCCCAAAGATGAATCCTTCAACCACATTAGCCAGGGCCCTCAGCATTTTTTGGTGGGCAGATCAGGGAGTGGATATTCACTCCCTACTGGTGCATCTGGAAGAGACCATCTCCCTGGCCCTTGCTGTCTGTGACACTGGCTGGAAATGGGACTATTCGTAAGAATTAAATTCAGAATTCACTGAAGAACCATTTATAATTCGAAAGCAACTACTGGTAAGTTGTATTTCTAAGATGAGGTTTTGGAGTAGGAAGAATCACACTGAACCCAGTATTTTATGGGGCACCTGGGGGGCTCAGTCGCTTGAGCGTCTGACTTCGGCTCAGGTCATCATCTCACGGTTCATGAGTTCGAGCCCCGCGTCGGGCTCTGTGCTGACAGCTCGGAGCTTGGAGCCTGCCTCGGATTCTGTGTCTCCCTCTCTCTCTGCTCCTCCCCCACTCATGCTCTATCTCTCTCTCCTTCAAAAAATAAATAAACGTTAAAAAAGTTAAGAACGCAGTATTTTAATGCCTGGGATATAAAGAGATGACTTCCTTTGTTTTTTTAATTTTTATTAATATTATTTTTTTTAAAGTTTATTTATTTTTGGGACAGAGAGAGACAGAACATGAACGGGGGACGGTCAGAGAGAGGGAGACACAGAATCTGAAATAGGCTCCAGGCTCCGAGCTGTCAGCACAGAGCCCGACGCAGGGCTCGAACTCACGGACTGTGAGATCACGACCTGAGCCGAAGTCGGACGCTCAACCGACTGAGCCACCCAGGCGCCCCAACAGATGACTTACTTTGTGGTGGAGATCTGAACTCGACAAATAAAATCAAAGATACTTGGTCAGTGGGTGCCAACATCAAGGGGGAAAGAAAAGGATGCCCAAAATGTCAGAAGCAAAATCTTAAGGATGGATTGTGGTTACTAAGAAATCTTCGAAGCTGGGAAGTAATCATTTCATTTAACAATAGCGATATTTTAAAGAAAAGAAAAATCTTCTTTGAATGGATCTTGTATCCCAGGGCTTTCCAGATGTCAATGGAATCCAACAACAGCACCGAAAGGTAGGTAGAGATCTTGGTGGCTATGAGTGACAAAAATCAAGTTTCAGTTGGTTTAAACAAATGCTCCCGGTAACAGCGTCATGGTAGCTTCATCTTGTGCAGCTCGTGCAATATGCCAGGCGCCGTTCTTGTTCCTGTTTTCCAACCTGTGAGATGGGTACAGGAGAGGACGCAGAGGCACAGAGGGGGTTCGTGATCGGCTCACAGTCATACGCCTGCCGGGAGGTGGGTCTGAGGTTTGAATGTGAGCCACCTGGCACCAAGTCCTGGGCTTCTAGCCCCTACACTGAAAGGGGACAGGAGCTTTGTGGCACATCCCATGAAGACCCCAAGACTCGGCCGTGCTCTAGGCACACTGCAGTCTGTTGCTTAGGGAGCACGGCCAATTGGCCTCCACTCCTCAGCCACATTTTCCTTGGTTGGAAAGCTCTCCGGCGTCCCGCCTTAGCCTTGCATTCGATGTGCCTCTGCAACGCAGCCGGAAGAACAAGCCCCTTTCCTGACAGCTCCCGCGAAAGTTCTGGATGGTTTCTCACAGTGGGATGGTTTGAGCCCACACCTGTTTCTGAATAAATCTGTTCAACTACCAGGACTGAACACGTGCCAATGCCTAGAGCATAAAGGAAGGAGTCGCTCTGACTGAACCACATGGACCGAATCTGGAGCTGGCAGTTCCCTAAAGGAGGGAAATCACCAGTGGGTGTGGGGCAAGGAAAAGCAGTAGGTAATCATGAACCCGAAATGGATACAAGGAAGGGCAGTCAGGGCAATATGACCTCTTACGCAAATGAACAACTTATTTGCACTTACTCGGCAATCCATTTCCATTCTTAGGAAACCTTTATTGTTCATTGGCCGTTGTAACCTCAGTCCTCTGTGACTTTGTATGGAGGACTGATGAACTCAGACCCTGTGGAGACAAGACAAACACTCCAGCTGTCAGAGATGTACCACAAGGAAGAAGCGAGTCAGGCAAACGTGAGCCCATTCTCTGCCCCACTTGCCCTGAGAAATCATCAGCTACAGGGAGGGCACTGGGCCAGCAAGCAGGAGAGGGGACGTGATCTGTGCTGCCTGGAGAAGTTTGGCAGGTGACCCCTGGGTGCTGCAGAACAGGGGTCTTGGTTACACTTGCATGGGAACCCCATATCCCTCTCTGTTCCTGGGGATGGGCTTGTTATTATAAGCAGGTCTCCACATCATCTTTAAAAATGCTCTCCTTTATTATATAGAGACAGAGTGAAACCTTGGATTGCGAGGAACTTGTTCTGTGAGTGTTCTGCAAGATGAGTGAGCATTTCTAATAAATGTTAACATGATAAATGAGCGATGTCTTGCGGTACGAGTAGTACGCGACGCCGAATGTCACACGATCACAACTGAACCAATGGTTCTTGACATTCGCTTTGATAGACAAGTGCTTTGGATTACAAGTGTGTTTCCGGAACACACATTATGCTTGCAAACCAAGGATTTACTATACTTAGCCTGGCTGGACAAGAGTTTGTCTGGCCCAACCAGACAAACAAGGTCTCCCGTGACAGTTTTAATGAAGCTTATATCTTTCTAGTGTGTCCACTGCTGATAGAGCTTGAAGAAGAGAGTAAGTATGAAAACACCAAAGTTAATATCTTAGACTTTCATGGTACCTAAGAAGAGAAAGCATCTACTGTGTCATCACGTATAAAATGGAGTTAGGTCTTTGTGAAGACAAGTCCTTTCTGTGTTCTCAAATATTAGAAACACTAAGTTCTTTAACAACCTTTATAAATGATTATGATGGAAAGTTTGATTCTTTTTTTCCAGAAGATAATTTAAAACCACAATTTAAAATCTATATTCACTTTATTTGGGCATTTCTATATTTGTGGAAACTTAAGTTTTCAAATTTTAATAGGAAAGAGGAATTGACTAAATGTCTTTTATGATAGTTAACTCAGATTTTTAAGACAAGTAATTTGACACCCACGGAATGTCAACTACACAGAACCAATTAAGGAGCTAATCAAAACTTCTCAAGGGTTTAGTCTGCCTAGCCCTTAGAAACACAACCAGGGAAACTGTGATAGTATGACTTACAATAAGAAATATGTATATTTGATCATAGCGCAGAGCGCCCCAAATCCTTGGAGTTTCCCAAGTGATGAGAGCAATAGAGGTGTCTTTTGTTATGTTAATGGCATGGTTTTTGGAAGCCCCTAAGGATGGGGGCTGGTTGCCAGGACAACCAAGCCTTTAGGCCCACCTCTGACCCCGAGGGAGGGGAGAGGGGCTGGAGGTTAAATCAGTGGTCAATGGCCAATGATCTAATCAGTCATGCCTCTGTAATAAAGCCTTCATAAAAACCCAAATGGATGGAGTTCTGAGAGCTTCCAGGTTGGAAAACACAGAGGTCTGGGAAGACTGGCACCCCTGGAAGTCCCTTTCCCCGTATTTTGCCCTGTGCGGCAATTCCACCTGGCTGTTCTGAGTTACATCTTTCTATAATAAACTGGTGATCTGGTGAGTAAAAGGTTTCTCTGGGTTCTGTGAGCCAAGCTAGCAAATGGATGGAACCCAAGGAAGGGGTTGTTGGAGCATCTGCTCTGGAGCTGGAGTACCAGAAGCACAAGCGCTGACCCGTCCGCGTGACTGGACTTTGGGGTCAGTTTTGCGGGGCTGAGCCGTCCCTGTGGGGTCTGACAGTGCGTCCAGGTGGAAATGTCAGAACTGAGCCAAACTGTAAGGCACCCAACTGGTGTCAGAGAATCCTTGGTGGTGTTAGAACCCCATCCTTCAAATTGAAGGCAGGTGCAGAATCAGTAACTGGGGGACTTGGGAGCAAAACGTGGAAACAAAGAGCATATTTAAACAAGAAAGGAGATGGGGTGCTTGGGTGGCTTGGTTGGTTCAATGCCTGACTCCTGACCCCTGCTCAGATCACGATCTCGCAGTTCATGGGATTGAGCCCTGCATCAGGCTCTGTGCTGTCAGCTTGGGATTGTGTGTGTCTCTCTCTCTTTTAAAATAAATAAAACTTAAAATTACAAAACAGAAAATAAATAAAATGAAATTGGGTTGCATTTATTGAGCGCTGGGTATGTGTTATGTACCATAGTAACCATTTCACATATTTTATTGCATTAGATATCTCCATTTTACTGAAAGGAGTGTCAGGGTTTGGTGAGGTCACATAGCTAATACATGACAGATGTGAGGTTTTAATCCAGGTTCTGTGTTTCCAGGGTCCTCCTTACCAGTATGCCGACCGCCTCTCTCTTTTACAAGCGTGTGCTTAAACACTTATTCAGTTGGTTTCTGTACATGTTCAGTTATAGCAATTCTCCAGAACAGACACTATTATGGGCTGAATTATGTGCCTGCAAAATTCATATGCTGAAGTCCTAACCCACAGGACCTCCGAATGTGCCATTGCAGACGTAGTTTGTTAAAATGAGGTCATCCTGGAGTAGAGTGAGGCCCTGGTACGACATGACTCGTGTCCTTCTAAAGGGGAGGGATTGGAACGTGGGAACACACAGAGAATGCCATGTGACGACGAAGGCGGAGACCTCTAAGCTAAGGGCCAGAATGTTGAAGATGGCCAGGAAAGCTCCAGAAGCAGGGCAGAGGCCTGGAAGTGTCTCCTCATGGCCTCTGAAGGAACCAGCTTGGCCGACACCTTCATCTCGGGCTCTGGGCCTCCGGGCTGTGAGACACCACACGTCTCCAGCTCAAGCTGCCCCATGTCTGCGGTGCTTCGTGACGGCGGCCCCAGGGAACTGATGGAGGAACCCAAAGGGAAGTGAGGATTATAAACCGTGAAGACATGAAAACTTTAGCTATTAGAGGGCGGAGCCCTTATTAAGAGTCCGGTCTTTTTGCCTCCAAGGCCCCCACTCTTTGCAGTAGGATAACACCAGGAGAAAGGTACCGTCTCTGTCCTGGCTGTACTGACAGGGGGCCACACACATCACTTCATCCCGACAACAAACGCCATGTGGCCTAGTATATATTTTTGATGATAATGCTCTTTTTTGATTCATGTAGTATAAGAAAAATGCTTAGTTACTTATTAATGTTTGTTTATTTTGGAGAGACAGAGACAGAGTGCAAGTGGGGGAGGGGCAGAGAGAGAGGGAGACACAGAATCCGAAGCAGGCTCCGGGCTCCGAGCGGTCAGCGCAGAGCCTGATGCGGGGCTTGAACTCACAGAGTGCAAGATCATGACCTGAGCCGGAGTCGGATTCTTAACTGACTGAGCCACCCAGGTGCCCCGAAAAATGTTTTTTCAAAGAAGTGTTAATTATTTGCATGTTCAAAAACCTTCTGGTTTCCTCCTTTGAAATAATTCTGTACCATGGACATGTTTCATAGAAGAAGTCTGTACTATATGCTTTTTTTTTCTACTCGAAGTGCAGTTTACTTTTGAGAATTATATCCCATTTTGTTAAAGACGGGGATAATCTGTGTCATTGGCTGGAGCTAAGAGTCATTGAGTACCAACTTATGATTTATTTAGTGTCAAAAAATGGTGTAGAATCGACTTGTTTATTCATCCTGGATAAAAGTCTTTCCAGAGCTTCTCATTATAAAGCTCACAAAATAAACAAATTCCTTGAGAAATACTAAACTCTTGTAGCAAGTGTCTTTTCTGTAAATGGCCACTTACTTGAGGCATTCGTGTGTCTGTTCCTATTCCTTTAGAGAATCTCTTATCTTTCTTTTCCTCCAACTCTAATAATAAACAGCAATAAATTGATGATAAAGGTCATTAATGTTGCATTTGGGTTAAGTGAAAAATCCTCATAAAGATGATTTGAAAAACCCTGGGTGCAATTTCAGCGGGTTCTCTTTATGGGAGATCTCTATTGCGATGCCCATAAAGCGCATTTGTTCCGAAGTGTTTGGAGAGATTCATGTTTCAGAGCAAAAACTAATGATAGCACACTGAGAAGAGATAGAGAAATAAATGCTAAGATTATTTTATGATGACTACGTTAGTTACTTTTCTCCCTGAAATCAATATGGAGACTGGAATTTGAGGAGTGATGTAAGTCGGCCTGCTTTGACCATTACGATGCAATTGTGCAAAAAAGCGTTCGCCTGGCCACCAGAGCCTCGATGGATATGAGTCAATATTGGTTGCATCAGAAGCTTTATCTCTTAGGATGGGCAAGGATATTCCCAGACATCTTCATTAGCTGTGAAACAAAATAGAAGATTGAACATCTGCGCATCTAAACAATATTTGGGTAATATTACTAATGGGTGATGTTTAGAGAGATCGTTACATGCTCCTGGATTATTTTTACGAATGAGCTCCAGTAATGGGGTGCTATTTCAGTATTTGAAGTGTATCCTAAAGGATAGTTTATGTGTCCCGAGGACTAGAAATAGGAGTGCTTCAAAAACCCATTAAGACCATTTCTGTCCAAATACAACCAAAAGCCAATGTCTTTACAATTGCAAGAAGGGGGCAGAGCAGAAGGGACAGAGAGGCAGGAGATGGAAATTAGGAAATCTCGCTAACCTGAGATGAAACATGTTTAACTCAGGATTTTTTTTTTTCCAGTGTAGCTGTTATGCTTAAATATATCATCTGAAAAGTAATCAAAGGGCAACTTGTGTTTCAAGTAGTAGATTTTCTAAATGGATAGAAAACTTAAATTTTTAGCATTAGGTTAGAGTATCAGAATGTTCTATGCAACAACAAAAAAAATTCTAAACGATAACTCAACAACCTTTAAAGTCTAAAGTATACAATTTACTTCTGTGGAGTACCTGATTCTGCCAAGAAAATGTTAAAGACACACTTTAGAAAACCAGGATGGCTGTGCTTTGGAAAAACAGATGCTCTTTAGTTTTATAAAATGTTAACACCGACAGTATGAGATCAGATTTTCTTCAAGTCAAACATTTTATGAGGTCACTTTTTGTGCTATGATATGAATCTCCAGGAACTGAAAATACTTGTAATTTTGTGTTTTCCTTTTTCAGTGTTTCTTTGGAGGGGCTACACAAATCAGGACCATTATGATAAATTGGATGAGAATAACCTGTTTGAACAGAGCAGGCTTTTATTGTGAAGGCCCCTGAAAAATAACAAAGTGCTGCAATTTCACAACAATTTGTTTTCTAGAACGGAAAATTCCTAGTAAATTATGGATGCTCAAAATGGCTTTGAAAAGTCACTCGTGATTTTCAAGATTGGGTTAGCTTGTCCCATTATCTAAATGGCTGTTCGTGCCAATTAGTTAATTTCTTGTTATTAAATTAATCCTAATGGATTTGGTGGATAATTTCAATTTTCATTAAGTCATGCAGGAAAAAAAAAAAGAGAGATTCACAGCCCCCAGCCCGTGACACACAAACATTTGCAAACATCTTTTATTATTCAGCCAAAACATCTGCATTTTTTCTGTACCAATTAATGTCACGGTTTTTGCCGGCAAAGCAACAGAACTGGAAATCATATAGTTTTAAAAACAAGGACACACTGGGTTAACCAGATTCAGAGGAAATATCCTTTCTAAGAATGTCGGTGGTAAAAGTGAGAGAGGTAGTTTCATCATGGCGTTCGCATTTATGATTTTTAAAATACTTGTGTTTGAATAATCAGTAATCTCTCCTGCCCGTTAAAACAAGAAAAAGTGGATATTCTTGATGAGAAGCTCATTAGCTAAAATGATTCCTCAACGTTCCTTTGAGTGGAACACCTCCCGTGAGCATCGCACGCAGGGTTGAAGGATGGGTCTGTGCGTGGCCACGGGCCAGGCCGTATCTGACGCGAGGACTCTGACCACGGTGACCGCTCACGGAAGACAAACCACGGTTCTGCGGCCCGCAGCCCAGATGTCTGCACTCGGTCAACAACTGCCAGCTTTCTGTTGTTCTTCGGCCCTGCTTCCAACTCAGCCTCAACCGGAGAAAGTCAAACGTGTCCCAAACTTCCTACTTCCAGTAGCTCGCTTTCCGCTTCCTTAGCCCCACGCGCCTCCAGTCCGAGCCCACGTGGAACCTTCCACCCCCTTCTCTGTGCGCCGTGCGCCGTAGATCTCTCCCACCGCCCGCTCTCCCCCTCTCTGCCCAGTGCCAGTAGTGGTGGCTGACTTCCTGGCTACAGCAAACTCTGAGTAAATAGCCTCTTTTTGTTCTCATTTGGGTGGTTGGTCTTCAGCCATTTCCAACAGGCCTCATGGGAGCGTATTCCCTCGGTAGTTTGGAAGGTACTTCTTTGCTTAAATACTGGTTTACAACAGGGCAAAGATCTGATGATGCAGAAGCTTTGTGCACATGTATACAGAAGGCTGGGCAGTGGCCGCGGGATCTGGGATGGCCAGGTCACGGACGGAAAGATTAGCAGGCAGAGCTGATCTCACGTACGTGCCCTCCTCACCCTTCTCACCCATCCACACGTGATCGTTGACTGCTTTTGCCACCAGGGCGCCTCTCTCACGCGTCTGCCTTCCATTCTCTCCGGGTGAGGTTCCAAGGAAGGTCTTGAGTCTCTGTTACACATTCTGCAGTCTTGAAGTGTCCTCTCTCCGCTCGGATCTTACGAAATCGTCCTTCCCGGTCCTCCCTCCCTCCCCCGAAATTCTGCCTTGTGGGCCAAAATGTGTCAAAATGGACTTTTATTAAAATAAAATACGGTTCTTCCTTTGTGGTTGGGTAATGGTGCAGATCCTCAGCTTGCCCTCCAAAGTGCCCCAGGGTCGTGCCCGACACACTGCCCAGCTGTCCACCACAGCACACTTTCTCAGTGGGGTGAACTTGTTCTTGAACACAGAGCAGACCCTTCTCTTTCTTACCTTTCGGATTTCTTCTTGGGATCTGGAGATGGGCTTCCCTATTCCTCTTAACCTCACGAAAAGAAAAATGGCCATTTAGGAAATTATCCACTGTATCTCTTATTTAAATCCTTCTCCTATAAATGGCGGTGATAAACTGAGTTGAGAGTCTCCTAAAACACTGGGTCTCCACATTTTGCAAAGAAAGAGAGAGATTTAGTAAATCCTTTACTCCAACGACTGAGCTGTGAAAAAGCAGTAAAAAAAATATCCTTCATTTTCTTGGATCCCTTGTAAAGACCATGTTTAATTAGGAGATAATTTCTTTCTCTCGAATTAATGCAAATGGAAATGAAGAGAAGAAGTCAGGCACAATTTTGTTTAATCCAATGTATTTTCCACAAATATTTAAATACTTTCCAGGGTCCGGACACTAAAACTCTGCTTCCATTGCATAAGTAATTGTCTTCTTCCTCTAGCAACTTGCAAAGCAGGTGGGCAATGACACGTCCCAGTAATAATAATGCTTGCGAATTATTAGCAGGAGTAGGGTGCAACAATTATGACTAGTACCACAGTGACTATTTGAACAGCACTGTGTTCATTGACATTTATACGTAAACCGTAATCCTCACAATGACCCTGATGTGAGGTATTATTCCTGCCAACCTACTGTTCCAATGGCTGAGAAGGTCAGGATTTGGGGACTCTTCTTACTGTGGGTTTCTCTACGGAGGCCTGCGAAAGGATTAATGTCCTAAGTTTTTCTCTGGAGAACAGACCATAAACTAGGACCATTGCCAGGACTTTAGGTGATAGAAGCGAAGATTGTAATGTCCACTTTGGAGTAATGGGGACAGCTCATCAAGGAACTTGTCACATGACAGTCATTCACAAATGTCGGGGCTCTGCTGTCCCCTCCTCTTCTGCATGGAGGTAACATTCACGTGTTGGTCAGGTCCTTCACCGACGTGCTTGTTACCATAGACCTCAGATGCGCATTATCTCAGCCTCGACAGCCACTGTTGTCACACTTGGACAGGCCAAGGTGATGAAGAACAATTCTACATTTTCCAGCGTTCAGAAGGCTTACTCTGCCGTGTGAGTTAAGGAGAAATGAGATCAAGCTGTCCTTGGTGGTGCTTTGGATGCAATAGAAACATTTCAGACCACAAGGCACAGGTGGGAACCTGAAAATCACACCAGATTATCTGTTTTGTTGGCTCACTCATACTTCACAGACGGTCCCCAGAGATTTCCTGGTTCCTGAATATTTTAGAAATATTTCCTATTCATAAGTTTACAACAAAGATCACAAAGGAGAAGGGCCCAAACTATTTTTAAGCCATTTTTCTTGGGGCACCTGGGTGGTTCTGTTGGTTAAGTGTCCAACTTTGCCTCAGGTCATGTTGTCACTGTTCATGGGTTCGAGCCCCACGTCCGGCTCTGTGCTGACAGCTTGGAGCCTGGAGCCTGCTTCAGATTCTGTGTCTCCTGTTCTTTCTCTGCCCCTCCCCTGCTCATGCTCTTTCTCTCTCTTTCTCAAAAATAAATAAACATTAAAAAATTTTTTTTCTTCCCCCACTTTCTACCCTACGAGAAGGGGTATTTACAAGGAAGTTATTTTTAAATATCATGATTTGGTTCAAGAAACCTTCTCGCGAGGCTTGGAGGAATGCCACTATTTACTAAATGAGTGAAATACTGTGCTTATAAGATAAAACCAGGCACAATGGCCTGCCTTTAAAAGTTTGTCTTGAGTGAATATGAACAGAAAGTCAAAACCCCACAGAGGCACTTGAAGTGAATTGTATCACTAGGTTGAAATGAACCGTCGACAGGACCCCTGTTTTAGGGCATCTGCTCAAACCTGCATTGAAGGCTCTGCCCAGTCTTCTTGCAACGTCCGGCTCCCTGCTGAAATGCATGACTCAGGGGTCACTTGTCCTGCCTCACTGCACCAGCCAGTATAGAAGACATTCCACACCTTTGAACTCCAAATGCTGGCATTTTAGTAATTTCATACTCTAAAAGATGTTTGGGTGTTTCATGTTTAATAATCTGAAATAGGCCAGCAAGCATGTCCTGAGTCACTTCATGATTGAAATGTCAAGGTTAATCACCACGCAGGTGCTTGTCCGTGGGATTGGCAGGGACCATGATAGCGGGCCAGATCATAGTTTGCAACCGTGCTGTTCATCCCCGTGGCTAAAATGCTTTATTCTCCATACCAATCGGTCATAATCCCTCCCAGTATCCCCAGGCGGCCCAAACCAGAGTAGTGGAGAATGAGGCACCCACCATCACGGCACACAGACCTTCATGGAGTCAACGCTGTGTGCGTGTTTTACTGAGCACTAACTCTGGCAGGGAAAAAGACTCACGGGGAGAGGAAAGGATAGCCACATTGGTGTAGTGCATGCAAGGGGCTGGCCAATGGGGTCAATATTACATACCTACCTCGGCACTTCATTTTCATTCCTACCCTGTGACGCAAGGCCTAGAGAGTCTTGCCCAGGACACAGAGTTGCTAAGTGTTTTGTCTCATCTGGGAACCCAGCTCTGCCTCTTGCAAATGTAATCACTCAGTTATCACCCATTTATTGTTGAGTGCCTGCTGCGTGCTAGGTACTGTTTTAGGGGCATGAGACATAGAAGCAAATCAGACATAAGCCCTTGCCCTCATGGGATTTGAAATAGACGCAATAAGAATTTTAAGTGGATAAAAAGGTGATCGTGACTTATTTTTAGGAGAAAATACACGATGAAGCAGAGAGAGCAGGAACATGTCAAGGAGGGTGATGGTGGCCGGTCACAGTCTTAAATATGGTCGTCAGAGCGGAACTCGTGGAGAATGTAGCACAAAGCTGTGGGCTTTCAGGGGATGCCCGGATAGTGGGAAATTATTTCACGGACCAATGTCAAGGAGCTCTCTTGAGGAGTTTTACGTATCTGGGCTTATGTTTAAAATTTGAAGCCATTTCAAGGTACTCTTTTGAGTGGTCTAAGAAGAATTTTGTTTGCTTTATGTGGTTACCCATTTTCCCAACACCATTTGTCAAAGAGAATCTCCTTTCTACACTGAGTGCTTTTTTGCTGGGCTCTCAGTTCTACCCCACTGAAGACCGGGGCTAGCTGAATAGTCGGATCTGCTTGCGTGTTTCCTGTAAGATCGTGCAGAAGGCCAGCGTGGGGCCAGCAGGTTTAAGGGGTATATTTCGATACTTTCTTTTGAAATATTTTTAAATTTTAATTTTTAGCGCGGATGAAGGACAGCTATGGGGATTGCAATTTTTAATCTTTGGAAGATCCATATGTCATTGACACAGTGAAAACTTGATTTCCCTGGTCCTTCTTTCTCTGTTTGAACATATCCCCCAGTATGAGGTACTGCCCAGACCCCCTCTTTGTCTTAAAGATCTTTAGTTCTTTAATGATAGGACTCCCTGTGTCCTCACGCAGCCTCCCCTGAGCGCGCTCTCTCCCTCATCTTATAAGGCACAGATCCCACCCTCATTATCTCATTTAACCTTAATTACCTTCCAAAGGGCCCATAACACGGAGAGTTAGGACTTCAGCATATGAATTTGGGGGGGACGCGTTCGGTCAGAACAATAAATATGTCCCAAGTACCGTGCGGGGCATACTCACACCAAAGAAACTACCTGTTGTTTAGCTCAAGTTCAGGTTGACCGGGACATCCTCTACTTTATCTGTGTGTTTCCTGTTTAATGTGTAAAGAGAGCTAACCGGGAATCTGAAGGCTTAGACAAACCCAGCACGGTCTCCTCCTGCCCGCGGGAGTCGAGTGAGCTCCTTCATCCCGGGCCTCAGTCTTGTCAGTCAAGTGGGGATCCTGAGACCAGGGGAGACCTGCCTTGGGGGTTGTGTGGCGTAAAAGGGTTTGGTGCTAGCCAGATACCTGGCCCACAGCAAACACTCAGCCCTCCTCCTTTGATTTGAGGTTCAGTGACATCCACACTTGTCCCTCCTCTGCGGAGCCAGCCGCCTAGACTCCAGGTCTAGGCAGGAACCCAGATGCCCGTGGGGGCCTCAGCCCAGAGCCTGCCATGCAGGGTGTCCGGGCAGCATTTCCTGACCCTCTTCTCCTTTGGGTGTGGAATTAAACACCAGGCTCACCATCCGAATGAACGGCAAAGAGGGAAGGGGCCGGGAAGAGAGGGCAGGGGTAGGGATGCAGCCGGCTTGAACCAGGACCAACTTCCGATGGGCTCCAGGACCAAGGTCAGTGTCTGTCGGGGACTCAGACTGGGGTCCACTGAGGCTGAGTATCTGTGAAAGAGATTTTTAGTTTCTAGACATGCCATTAAAAGTTATTAGGCTATGATATAGAAGATAACGTGATGCCGAATGTTATCTGCATATAACAGAGAATACATCATAATTTAAAAGGGGCATCAGTTTCAAGGATGCACAGTTTAGACATTTTATTATATCTATTTAGTTTTTGTGAATTTCGCATACAGGTTTCGAAAAGAAGTGAGAAAAAAATAAGCCATTACCCCCGATACCACACATACGTGACTGTATGGCCTTTACTGCATATCCTTTTCATGCTTTTAAATGTCCGCATATCGCTTAATATCCAGATAAAGTAATGAAATATGAGGTTAACTGAACACAGTTTCACGACCTCTTAGTCTCTTCAAATTATATGTCGAATATTTTTCCGTGCCGATACCTATGCTGTTTTTCCTCAATAACCTGTGTTTCAGTAACTTCAGGTTACATGATTTTGGGGGTCAAGTCCCGATTTTGAGAACCGTCAGATGATGTTCCCTTCCTTTCTGATATTGCAATAAGTCGGTGAAGAATGCTCTTCTGGAAATCTTTGCGCACATTCCTGAGCATCTATCCAGAATAAATTCATTAAAAGTGTAGTCGCAGTGTCAGGAAAGTGTATTTAAAGGATCTTGATACTTTAAATACTTACTTCCAGGTGACTTTTCCCAAACGCGGGCATTACTGGTTTTGCAGTTCGTCACCGCGGCAACTGTCCCCAGCGCGGCCAGAGAAGCAGCGTGGCCTGCGGGTCCTTGGCAGGCCAGCGTCACATCCCCGCCCCAGACCCGGAGACTGAGAGCCCACGTTTTAGCCGGCTCTCTGGTAGATTTGCATGTCAAGTTCGGAGGCCACCGTGGGCTCAGCAGCCTGAAGACATTTGTTTTTTCCCTCTTTGCTCCAGGGGGAAGAGAAACAGGACACAGATAAGTCAGACGCTCGACTTCAGGCCTGGGAAGGCGGGATGCCATCATCGAGCTGAGAATTACTCACGACTGTTGGTTGAGTCACCCGTCCCCAAATAGAAAGGAGCCTGCGGCAGGGCTGAGGGAAGCGGGCGAGGGGGGTGTGGGAGGGGGCGGTCACACCTGCACCTCCTCTAATTCCGGCTCCGCACGCGTCTGTCGGGGACGAACCAGAGTCCAAGAACAGCCCTGACTCAGCCGGGGGGCCTGGACGGTGGGAGTGAAGGCGGGACGGCCTTTCTCTTCCTCTTCCTTGTTTGGATTCTGTCAATGGCCGTGGGTGGCCCCACCTATAGCATCATAGTCGCGGAGTCCGCTGAGTAATCTCTGCTTTGAAAGATGCGTCTGTTCGGCCCCAAGTCACAGGTGCACGTCACACGCGCTTCCGTCCGGGAAGCGTGACCGCGCGTCTGACCGCATCATCACACGTCTGGAGGCTCCCGTTTAATTTGCAAACTACGTGTTTTCGATTGAGCCCCCTTGGGAATAATGGGATCATCCAGGTCAGCATTTCTCTGACCCAGAAGGGCCGAGGGGTAAGCTGGGCGGCTCAGGAAGACGCAGGTCTGACTCGACGGCTGGGAGCTGGGGCCAGAGGGTCTGCGATTCCTGCAAGGCTGACGTGTTGCTGGGGGTGTGGGTCTGAAGATCCCGTTTTGAGCAGCAGGGCGTGGGCAGCTAAGGCCCCACAGGTGCCTGATCTACGTCCCCACTTAGTGACACCCCAGGGGAGATATTTGCTATCTTCGTGAGTCTATGTACATGACACTTCCCTCCCGAAATACAGCCCTAATTTATTTTCTAACTCGTGAAGCACCATTTCTTTTTTGTTTTAAGTATTTATTTATTTCTGGGAGAGCACAAGTGGGGGAGGGGCAGAGAGAGGGGGACAGAGGATCCGAGGCAGGCTCGGCGCTGACACAGGCTGACGGCACAGAGCCCGACGCGGGGCTCGAACTCACCAACAGTGAGATCATGACCTGAGCCGAAGTGGACACTCGACCGACGGAGCCACCCAGGCGCCCCGGGTGAAGCATCATCTCATGGTAAAATTGGCTTGTGCTTTTGATGCAAGGACACCTGGGTTCAGATGTGGAGTCTGCATTTCCCAGCTGTGACCGCAGACGTGTTAAGATGCCGTTTCTCCACTTGGGTCTCTGCTCTTTAACTGATCTGAATTCAGTCTCCCTGCGCATCTCCCTGCACGGTACCTGCTTCCAAGCAGTTGGGAAGATCAGTTCCAAGCAGATGGACACAAGAAGATCGCGTGCGCTGGAGGAGGTGTTATACTCATGCCACAAAGTTTCCTGTTTTAAAGTCAGCCATGCGGATCCTGGGGGCAGAGACTTGTTACTGTTTTCAACTCAAGGTGCATTTCTTTCTTTGCCCACTTGGACAAAACATATTGCTTTTGGGCTACACTTTTCTTGCATGCAAACCTCGTCTATTCTTTGACCGTTCAATACACATCGCCCTGGACACACTGCGTTGTGTGGGGGCGGCTGGGGGAGGGGAGTGCGGCAGTTATCATCACGGGGAGTGCGGTGTGGCTAAGGAATAGCACACTTGGGAGAGTAAATTTTGAGGGCGATGGGGCATCCTGGTGTACCTGCGCTGGAAATTCAAGCCAATTTTGTCAGAATCTAAAAGGACTGGGTGAGTCCAGTTGACATCAATTACACTTTCCTTATCCCCCTTTTCCTTCTATGCTGTTCCTCTGACAACCCCTGGGATTCAGGTTGCTCGTAGAGCAGCAGGTATGACATCGTGTCCAGTATTATAGCCTTATATGTGCACTATTGTTCTGGTCCCACGTTCACTATCTGGCCCTCGGCGTCGAATAGATGTTCAGCGATCACTTACTACATGAATCGACATGTACGTGTTCTTTCCACAGACAGTAAAATTCAAAATTCTAATACGGGGGAACAATTGCATATGGCAACTTAGACATTTTTTACCTGAGGGTCAAGCAACAGCTCTTCTGTTTTAACTTGTGTTTTGGAAAAAAAAATCCTAAAATATTTTTAATGCATTTACCTGTTTTGATAATTACAGTATAGATAAAACAAGTAGAATTTGACTTGACTCTGGATTTTTTCCATGAATTATCACCTTTTTTTTTTTGTTGTTATTTTCTTTATGCGTAAAAGTATGACCTGGGGCTTCAATCTTATAGAAAACCTAAAGGTATAGAGGGGCCTGTGCATAGGCAGAGAGGCACTGGGTAGTATGATAATTTTTAATTAATTGTTTCATCGTTTAAAAAAATTTTAATGTTTATTTTTGAGAGAGAGAGAGTGTGAGCAGGGGAAGGGCAGAGAGAGAGGGAGACACAGAATCCGAAGCAGGCTCCGGGCTCCGAGCTGTCAGTATAGAGCATGACGTGGGGCTCGAACCCACGAACCTTGAGATCATGACCTGAGCCAAAGTCGGAGGCTTAACCGACTTGAGCCACCAAGACACCCTCGTTTCCTAATTTTTAATTAATTCATTATATGGTCTTCAATTTCTTTTACAGGAAGAAGTTTTAGAAGTTTTCCATAATGGTGCCGTGATCCACTTGGATTTTGATACGTAAATGTTAAAAATACTCTTCTGACGTTCATCACTTTCATAGAGATTTGTTACCCCAAATCACCTTGGGTGAATCTGTGCATAATGTTTCCTTCGGCAAAATCTTGCGATGGTTTAATATAATGGGATTTAAAACTTGTTAGAATTGTTGGGCACAAACTGGCTACAACAATTACAAGTCACTGCTCTAAGAATCTGTGTTTTAACAATAAGATTAGATAGATGAACAGCTTTTCGGTTTTGGACTCAAGGATTCAGACCCAGTGATGTTCAGAAAACTTTCCCCTTGTCTTGCAAATACTATTAATAGGTCCAAAGCACAGTACTTTTTAGGTAACATTTATTGCCAACACTGTTCCCATGGGTAACAAAGCCCTTTCAGAAACTGCAAACTGGCTACAATCTCAGACACTGCTATTCAAACATGAGTGCCGGCGACCTGAGACTTATTCTTTCCTATTAAGTGGTATCTATTTAATTTAGAAACTTTCAAATAAATACTTGAAAAAATATTTGAATGTGATTGATATATACATTTTTAAAGGCCGTGAATATCAAGACCCATAAATCCCACAGTGCCAAAAGTAGAAAATCAAGTAACTTACTAATGAAATTTGAAGATGAATAAATTGAGTAATATTGACTGAGCTGCTACTAAAAAGCCGTTGATGTTTGCCTCCTCCTATGTGTCAGGTATTATCCCAATATATATTTCACACACACACTCAAAAGTTTAGTTAAGCCCCTTAGCAATGTTGTGACATGGATGTACTATATTTATCCCCATTTGTATAGATGTGGAAACTAAGAACTAGTTAATGCTAACTTGGCCATCGTAAGTGGTAAATAGGCTTTCAACTCGGGCATTTGCCTATAGATCCGACACGGAACCTGTGCTACACGTCTTCTTTATGTAGCAGGTGATTTGCTTTATATCATTTAAAACAACAACCACCAAGATCACTCTAATTGCATTCGGTTTCTAGATGCACTACGGTAACTAAAGTTATAGGACGTTAAGTCATCAGCTTAACGTAGAGCTCATGAAAAGTGCATCTAGATTTTCATAATCCAGAGTATTTGTCAATAGATCCCATGCTTGTTTCATTATCGTAGTTTTCCTTCAACTGTAGCATTCCTATCAGGCCTTCGTATCTTTACATTTTAGCACTAAACGTATGCGTGTATAGAAGTAATAAGGAACATAGGTTGCTTTTTTAAATCGCCTTAGAAGTATAATTTAGGGGCACCCGGGCGGCTCAGTCGGTTAAGCGTCCGACTTCGGCTCAGGTCATGATCTCACAGTTCATGAGTTCCAGCCCCGCGTTGGGTTCTGTGCTGACAGCTCGGAGCCCGGAGACTGCTTCGGATTCTGTGTCTCCCTCTCTCTCTGCGCCTCCCCTGCTCGCACTCTGTCTCTCTATCTCTCTCAAAAATAAATAAACATTAAAAAAATAGAAAAAGAAGTGTAATTTAATTCATTAAAAAAGGAGGGAGACTTGTTGACTTCAAACGTTTTAATCAGTCCGGGGAAAACAAACAATTCAAGGTGTGTGCTTTAAAAGCAGCAGGAGACCATGCAAAGGTGCTGGGGGGTGGAGAGAAATGTTTTAGAGATGACCCTGGAAATATTTTTCTTCCCACTTGCTTTTCTTCTCACGTAGTTTAATTTTGACATCGCCAAGACATAACGTTAGCGGTATTTTCCAAGTTGATTAAACACCATGTATTCTTACGGGTGGAAATATGGAGCTCATCAGATGATTAGACGCCCCTCACAAGTGGGAGTACACACAGTATCCGAGAGACGCGTGTGGTCCAGAAAGTGGTAGGTTGCCTTGGAGGAGAGTAAACCGTCCAGCAGAAATCGTTCTAGAACAACTTCGAATTGTTTCCGCTGGTGGAGTATGGTGGATCTTCAATTTATATTCATTCCAGGCAGTTGTGTCTGTTTCAAGGCACCTACTCCAGAAACACTCCAAAGCAACTGGATTTGGGCTTTGAAAAAATTCAGTCTAACCCAGCAGTGTCCATTGGAGCATGAACTCCATCCAGTGTAGCATGTGTATGGGTATGATGTAATTATATATATATATATATATATATATATATATTATGTATAAAGATATACAATATCTTTTTTGTGTTTTAAAAAGTAAAAACTAACAACAGACTAGCCTAGCTGTTTCCTACCTCATACTTTTGGACGTGCATTCATTTCTAAGAAATATAAATGTCCTGAGTGCATGGAATTGTTGGAACAAGGTGGGTGTGGGAGAACAGCCACCACCACATTAGAGGCTGCCCTGGAAGCAGTGTCCTCAGGCAGAACCCATCTCATTGCGAGCAAGTTCATACGAGGAAGACCATGACCCACCCCTCCTGGCATATTTCCTTCCGTGATAGGAAAGGAAGAAATTCTACCTCCAAACAGAGAAGGGATTTGTAAATGGCATCTTAACTTCACATCTCCCGGTATCTCCATAGCATTTGTCCAAACTTGTGATCGTAGCGTTGGCTGGAGAAGCAAAAGGCGAATGAAGACAAAATAGAAAAGAAGAAAAATCCTAATTGTTCATATGGGAGAGCACTTGAGGGACTATCAGAAAGAGATACTACAAAGATAAAAAAAAATCCATAACCTATCCTACGGTACCCCCATAGTGAACCGATCTAACCCCGACCTGCGAACCCTCAGACACTTCCTTTCCTTTCCACCTCAGCCCTGTGTGTACTCACCCTCTCCCCACATCTGTCTTCCAGCGTGGGTCTAATGTTGGCCTCTTGTACTCTCCTGTCCTCATCTGAAGCCAGAACAACCTGGACAAAAGACAAATTTGACCCATTTTCCTTCACCTTCTCTAGGTCTTCACCATTGTTCCCGGGGCAAAGCTCTTTCCCCAACTTAGGCCAGTCCAATTCCCCAACCTCATCTCAAGAGTGTTTGAACTCCTCACTGGGCTGCAGGCACGGCTACTCTAATGTCTCAAGAAAGTAGCTCGTTCAACCAAGTCTTCCATTGTCTGGTCCTTACCAATGTGTTCTTCCTTCCTGACATCCCTGTCCTCTCTTCCTCAGATTAGTGAGCTTCCTCAAAAATTTCACATGTGAGGAAGCTCCAGCAGAACCTTCTAGACAGGGGAAACTCCCTCTAGAACATACATGGTATGCTAATTTCCCACTGTGTGGTTATTTTACCTTGGCATAATGAAACTCAATAAATGAGTAAATAAGCACTTTGCATATAAGAAATATTTTTAAACATTCTGAACAAAGAAAATGAATGAGTGAACAAAAGAATAATTATACATTGGCAGATATCAGTAGTTTTCATACAGACAGTTAAGACATTTTTATTTTGAAATATTAGATTATAGAAAAGTTGCAAAACCTGTACAGAGTTCCCAGGTACCCTTCACCCAACTTCTCCTCACGTTAACACATTATATAAGTAATAGGGGCGCCTGGGTGGCTCAGTGAGTTCAGCATCTGCCTTCTGCCCAGGTCATGATCTCGTGGTTTGTGAGTTCGGGCCCTGCGTCGAGCTCTGTGCGGACAGCTCAGAGACTGGAGTCTGTTTCACTTCCTGTGTCTCCCTCTTTCTCCCTGCCTCTCCCCCACTTGTGCTCTCTCTCTCTCTCTCTCAAAAGTGAATAAACATTAAAAAGTTTAAAAAACATATTACATAGCTAAGAAGCTAAACAAGAAAGCCACACTGGCACCATAATGTTAATACATCTATGGGTTTTATTCAAATTTCCCCAATTTTTTCCACTAATAGCTTTCTTCAGTTCCAAGACTCCATACATTACCTCCCACTGCATGCAGCCATCATGTGTCCTTTACTTCAGATTTTCGGTTTTCCCTTGTCTTCTATGACCTCGACAATTTTAAAGAATTGCTTTGTAGAATTTACTTGAGATTGGGTGTGCCTGATGTTTTCTCGTAACTAGGATAACTAACAGGTTTTTGAGATTACCACAGATGACACAGATCACAGAGATGAGATGCCCTACTCATCACACCATAACAGTGATATTGAAGGTCAAAATGACTTATTTCTGATGACCTTCACCACTCCATTATTTGTTTTCTGTCGGATTTCTCCACTGTAAGTTTACCATTTTTCCTTTTCCTACTGTATGTGCTGGAAGCTGGTCACTAACTACAGCCCAAGGGAGAGAACCCCGGGTCCTGAAGGAAGAATTATAAAACATTTGTAGACATATGTTAAAACCACAACAGCAATTAATGCATGTTTTGTGGGAGAGACGTTGAGGCCGTGAACACGTTCTCTTTCTCCTTAAAGTTGTGTCCCTTAATTATAGTGTTCATCAACGAACCTTGCCTACAGTGATTACTACGGTGGTGTTCTAATGGTGATTTTCTATTTCCCTCCTTTCTTCTGTATTTATTAATTAGAATTCTTCTATAAAATAGTTGTTTTTTTCTCTTCCATTCATTTATTTATTCAAGCACATGTTTATAGTATTTGGACTCTTGGATATTTTTTTGTTACCTGGGTAAGAATCCTACACAATACCTTTCCTTATTTTGTTGTTCCACTTGGTCCAGCCTTGCGTTTGGATATTTGCTCTATCAGGCTGTCTGGTGTTACCTTTGACACGGCCCCTCCTCTGTTCATTAGCTTTTTTTTTTTTTTCACTTTCTGGCCTACACGATACTCCAAGCTTGTCTTGTATTTTCTTTGCCCCAGCTTTAAAATCAGTCTTTGCTTCAAGGAGCCCTGGTTACTTTTTATCAGAGAATGGTATTTAGAAACCAAGATTTGAGCAATGAGTGTGCTCATTGCCACTGGGGAGCCATTGCTTCCAGGCCCTGACAGCAGATAGAGCTAGAAAATATGGGTTTGTGTACTGTCCTGTGTATGCAAGAATGTCTCTATGCATCTAACTTTTTATTTATATCTAGAGCAAAATAAACATGAACCCTTATTTATCTCACTGATTCTAATCTAGCTTCGTAAGCTTCCTTCTAACCTTCCTCTTTGCTTATTTGTAACTTTCTGTCAGTGAGTAACTGAGCTCTCATCATCTACCATATACTTAGTTACTCGGTTCATTCTAGTCTCAAAAGTCCTAATATGGTCCCCAGTGAAGGACAACTTGCCAACCAGTATAGAATGTTCGTGTCCATTTCTTTTGTCTTTCCTCTTACAGTATCAAGAAAAACACCCAAAGTTATTTTGGCTACCCCCCCCACCCCCCACGGTGTCCTCAGTGCAGTTATGTCCTGCATTTGTGACATTGTTGGATTTAGTTATAACAGACTAAACTCTGTTCTGAGTTCCTCTGCAATCTCAGTTTCTTTAAGTCACACACAGTAAAATTCAGTTTGTGTGTCTAGATGTTCTCGGTGTTTGGACGAATGCATAAACTCATAGATCCACTGCCCTAGCCCTAGGAAGGGCACTACTCCCGTTACCCTACACTTCCCTTCATGTCTCCTGTTGGTTGTCAATTGCTCTCCTCTCTCCCAAACCGAGGCAAGCACCACCTGTCTTCTCCCCTGTAGCTTTGTCTTTTCCAGGACGTCACATAAATATCTGCATTCCTGCACTCAGAAAGCTTCATTTAAGATGCATCCAGGGGTGCCTGGGTGGCTTGGTCAGTTAAGCGTCCGACTTTGGCTCAGGTCATGATCTCACGGTCCGTGAGTTCAAGCCCCGCATCGGGCTCTGTGCTGACCGCTCAGAGCCTGGAGCCTGTTTCAGATTCTGTGTCTCCCTCTCTCTCTGCCCCATCCTCACTCATGCTCTGTCTCTCTCTGTCTCAAAAAAAAATAAACGTTAAGATGCATCCATGTTCTTCCACGAATTAATAGCTAGTTCTTTACCTATATCTGGATAGTATTCTGTTGTTTGTATAGGTCACAGTTTCTTTTTTCATTAACCCATCTAGATTTCTTCCAATGTTTGATAATCATGACTAAAGCAGCTATAAACATATCTAAGTTTTTGTGTGAACATACACGTTTTTCTAATTAAGAGTTTATTTTTTTAGAGAAGTTTTAGAATTGGAGCAAAATTGAAAGGAAGGTACAGAGAGTTCCCATACGCCCCTTCTGGGTCACATGTGTATTCCTGCTCCCCCGCCCAGAGGTCTAGATTTTCCCTTCCGTTTCATCCTTCCAACTGCAGTGGGTTTCTGCAGTTCTCCAGGGTGACAGATTTTATTCCTCTTTCCGCGAAGATTAAGATTTTTATTTCCAACAGGGAATCTTTCTTAAATGTATCCCCATCTCCTGCCTGGGTGCCTGCTTGGACGTATGTAGAACAAGCCCACAAATGGCAGAAAATGCCATGCTGTCTGGTCCTCAGAGACTCTACCCTCTCATGGTAACCCACACTCTGCCTTTAAGAATTTATAAAAAAGGAGATAAATTTCCTTTCTGGCTTAGTCTGGTAGGGTCTGTCCTGGGTCACAGACCCTTGGGACTTCTTTCTCACTGTGGCTACCGTCTCCCCTCATCGTTTGGGTTAGCTGCTCTTCGTGTGGTATCAGTTTTGTGCTGAATTCAAGGAAAGTCACCAATATGCATTTTTCCTGCTTTTTTGGTTGGTGTTGTAGGAGGAGAGTGGCACACTTTCCAGTTCTCCATCTCTGAACTGCAGCGGGATGTCCATCGATAATTTTGTGTTGTTGCTTTTATCCGTTGACAATTTAAACTTTTTGAAGTGAATTACAAAATAATTTTCCTAGAATCCACTTATGATATGATTTCAAGGATTCCCCACACCAGGCTAAATATCAAGATAACCACCTGTCAACGAGACAGGAAGCAGCATTTCAAACATTCATCCTAGCCCCCACATCTAGAACAACAGATCCTTCAACATTAGGTCTAAAGATCTTAGGGAATCTTTGCTCCCAAGTTTGTCTTGACTTACTGACTCCACAGAGAATTTAGCCCATCCCACATATTCTTAGTATTTCAAAAGTGATAGAAATGTATGCATGTCACATCAACCTGACCAATCATGATATTCTTCATGGGCAATACATAAATTATTTAAAAACTGTCATAGAAATAGATGTTCCAGATGCAACAATAACAAAGCATGTCCCAGGAGAATATTCCTCTGGCTACACAGTTTGCACCTGCTGTGTAATTTCTTGGGTTGCTTCCCCTGTCGGAATCGGTTTCTCCAATGACAACGCCCTGCTGAGATGGGTTTTGCTGTGCAGCCATTTGCTGGGCCTTTGCAAGAGCCTGGCTTCTCATGCCTTCAAACTTCTCTCATATTAAAGGACCCAAAAAGAAGACGGTGCCCCATGCACGGGTGTTAGACAGCGGGAGGTGGGGAAGAGACCGTTGCACATGCACGGATCACCACCGGATGCAAGGATCGATGGTGGGAGTCTATTGACCACGAAGGAGAGAATAAAACCAATTGTTTCATTCAGATTCTAACCCGTGGCTTCCAGATCCTCGTCCAGTGAATTTTACATTAAATCGGACTGCCTAAAAGATTTTTTTCAGCTGTGTTTTTTTTCCCTTTTAGAAGATTAAGAAACCAATGCTAATGTGTAATGAAGCATCCAGCTACATTTTAAACTATGTATTCCATTTCCATTTTCTTTGATTCTGCCTGAGCCCATTTGGTGCTATTATCCACAGATGGACAAAGCCATTTTCTATAGCTGATTTCACTTGTGATTCTGCAAACTATTTGCCTTTCCATCTCCTTCTAAGCCCTGAGATTATGTTTTCCAAATACTCTGCATCGCTTGCTCGTTCTCGTGAAGGCTGAACCTGTACCGACGTGAATAGCAACACCGTTTCCAAACAATCCTAGCTGGGGATCTGAATTGCAGCAGTCTGAAGAGAGGTAGGTAGCTTTAAGAAGAGCTCCAAATGTTCTTTTCCCCAGGTTATCATGCTAAGTAGGTCAGTGCTTTTCAATAGCCGTGGTGAACAAGAATTGAGGCGTTGCCTGCCAAGTAGATCCCCAGGCACAACCCTGAACCTCCTCAGTCAGGATCCCTGAAAGTTAGCCCAGGAATTTGTCGAGACGCTTCGTAACTTCTGGAACGCTCCCATTTTTCCTTTGCCAGGCAAAATGTGCTATTTTCTACTGAACATTTTTACTCTCGAAATGGTAAATCTATATGTATATATTTTTTATTTGTTTCTTTCTTTCTCTTTTGGAAGAGGAGGTTTTTTGGGGTTTTTGGCTTTTTGTTTTCCCCCCATATTAGTGACTATCTCAAGAGTGGTAAAGCATTAGCCTCACCTTTCCAACTGCAACATACTTTGTGAGAGTGTGAGAGGTCCTCTCTATCCTAACTCACTGATCCAGTGACACTGCAATGATCGTCATTCATTTGGATCTGAAGTGTTTTTTAATGAAACTCAGAAAAGTGGAAATATATCTACTAAGATAGGTGACGGGAATTTTGAGGATTTTTTTTTAATGTTTACTCACTTTTGAGAGACAGAGAGACAGATCACAAGTGGCAAAGGGTGCGCAGGGAGAGAGAGGGGAAGAGAGAGAGAGAGAGGGAGACACAGAATCTGAAGGAGGTTCCAGGCTCTGAGCTGTCAGCACAGAGCTCCACGTGGGGCTCGAACCCACCGAACCAGAGATCATGGCCTCAGCTGCAGTCAGACGCCTAACCAACTGAGCCACCCAGGTGCCCCATTTTTGATTTTTTTTAAGTAAATTATTTAAACCCTTGTGCATTCTTGGTGATGTGTCAAAATGCTCTGCTATGAAAGGGAAGAGAAGAAAACACAAGGAGATCTCTAGTGTGAAAGCCACGTGGCAAATGGAAGGAAACATGTGACACGATGCACCCAGAGGGCAAAGTTGTTAAAAAATACAGCACCCGGCTAAAGGATGGGAATAATAAGTATACACTTATTGATGACTCAGAGTCTTTCTTTTTCTTATGGGGATGAAGAAATAGTCATAAGTAGAATCGTTCTTAGTTGGCAGTTCGGCAGATGAAGAGGTGGGCCATCACACATGAGCTAAAAAAGGCCAGGTGAAACTCGACGGATAAGCGTGAAAACTTGATGGATAAGCTTCACAGTTGCACCGACAGGGACACTGAAATGTTACATCGAGTTGGACTGAAGGACGTCAAAGGGAGGGATGGAAGAAGGAAGCGTCCTCACCGCTAGCGTGGCAGGCTGGGCTTAGACGGAGTTTGCCTGGAAGGAGGTGGGATGCACCTCTGTGTTGTCTACACCCTGCCCTCTAGCTGTGCGAGCTTTAACCCCCCTTGGAAAATCAGGAAGTGGGTTAGGTGTTGTGACACAGGGAAACAAGTGGGGACTTTGTTGGTCAAAAGGCCTGGGTTTGATTTTAAATCCATGCCTGCCCAGTAAGGTCTACCCAGGTCATCGAAAAATCTCTGCACCCGAGATTCCTCATCGTCAAATGGAAGCTGGAATGTTAGACCTTCCGAGTGGCTGGAATCGACTAGGATACAGTGTAAGGTGCAGGGATGGGTGTGGGTCCCTCTGTAGCTCCTTGTTCCTCCTCTGTGCCTCCCTGCTGTTCCCTCCCCCAACTCCAGGGCTTCCAGGGAGGAGACGAGAAGCAAACATCCGAGTAGATGTTACTTCGTCTTCTCCCCATCACCGCCAGAGTGGTACTTCCAAACTCACATCCGCTTGCTCCCATAAACCACCACTGTTCACTCGCTTTCATTTCCTAGAGGACACAATCCAAATCACTTTGCCTCATCTAGTCCCTGCCTGAAATGACTTAAGGACTCTTTTCTCAGTGCTCCTGTGGCATTGTCAATATTATCTATAATCAACAATAAAATCCTGTATTATACCTGTGGAGGCGCTCTGTCCCACAGTGCAACGTGAACCTCAGAGTACCAGGACCGAAGCTTCTACCTTGCTGTGTCACCAAGGGTTAGCACGACACCCCTATAGCCATCTGCACGTAGCAGATGGCTCAGTCAACGTTTTTGTTCTTTTATTTATCCATTTAAAATGTATTTTTATTGTGGCAAAATACACTTAACAGAAAACTTACCAAAGTAACTACATTAAATTATACAATCTACTGGACTTAAGTACTTCACAATGCTGTACAACATTTCCCTATGTCCCAAATTTCCTTCACCCCAAACCCATTAATCAGTCACTTCCAATTCCTCCCTCCACCCAGCTCCTGGAGGCCTCTAATTACTTCCTGTCTCTATGAATTTGACAATTCTAGCTACGTCACATTAAGGGATGCATACGATATTCATCCTTTTGTGTCCGGCTTATTTCATGAGCACAGTGTTTTCAATGTTCATTCCTTGGTGTGGCTTTTGTCAGTATTTCATTGCTTTTTATCACTGAAAATTCTTCCATTGTATGTGCGTACCATAGTGTGTTTACCCACTCATCTGTTGATGGACATTTAGGTGGTTTCCATATTTAGGCTATTGTGAACAGAGCTGATCTGAATATTTGTGTTCAAGTGCTTGTTTGAATGTCTGTACCCCATTATTTTGGGTGTGTAAACATGAGCAGAATTACTGTGTCCTATGGTAACTTAATGTTTAGGGTACCGAAGAGACACCCAACTTTCCCACAGTGGCTGTATCATTTTACATTTCCACCAGTGATGTAGGAGAGTTCAGCTTCTCATCCTTGCCAACACTTGATAGTTTCTCTTCTTTTGCAGATCATGGCCATTCAAGTGGGTGTGATCTGGTTACTCATTGGGATTTTGATGTGCGTTTCCTTAATGACTAATGGCATCTACCCAATGGCCGTTTGCATGTATTGGACAAATCTCTATTTAAGTCCTTGACCATAAAAAATTGTAAAAAGTCTTTTTGTTGCTGAGTTGTAAGATTTCTTTATCAATTCTGGATACTAGACCCTTAGCAGTTAGGTGATTTGCAAGTATTTCCCCCCATCCTGTGGGATGCACGTCATTCTCTTGAGAGAGTATTTTGATGGACAAAATTCTTAACCTTGGATGAAATCCAACTTATCAATTTTTCCTTTTGTTGTTTGTGCTTTGGGTACCCTTTTTAAGAGATCATTGCCAAAAGTAGAAGGTCATAGGATTTGCCTTTTTTGTATTCTTCTAAGAGTTTTATACTTTTGACTCTTACATTTAAGTCATTGATCCTTTTTGAGCTAGTTTTTATATATGGTGTGATGTGTCAATTTTATTATTATTATTATTATTAATTATTTTACACATAGAGATCCATGTTCCTTGGAACTATTTGTTGATAACACTCCCTCCCTCATTGGAAAGTCTTGGCACTCCTGTTGAAAACTGGCCATGTAAGTGTGAGTTTATTGCTGGACATTCTATTCCATTGATCTACATGTCTAGCTTTATGCCAGTACCATACTGTTTTGATTATTGTAGCTTTGTAGAAAAGTTGTAACAGAGGAATGTGAGTTCTGAAACTTTATTCTCCCCCTGCCCCAGTATTCTTTGGCTATTCAGAGCTCCTTGCAATTCCAGATGAATTGTAAGCTCATTTTTTTCCCCATTTACTCCAAAAAGGCTATTGGAATTTCGATACAAAGTTTAGTGACTCTGTAGATCACTTTAGGAGTATCGCCTTCCTACCATTGTGAAGCCTTCCAGTTTATGACCATGGGACGCCTTTCCATTTACTTCATTCTTATTCTATTTCTTTGAGCAATGTTCTAGAGTTTTCATTACAAGTCTTATATCCTATACTGAGTTAATCCAATCTCTGTTTAAATATCTCTAGTTTGGGGAAACTTGCCAACTGTTAAGCACTGTCATACTGCTTACACATAATTGTATCAAACCCTACCTTTATTGACATGTTCTGAGGGAACACATGTGGACATTAGAGTTGAGTTTCAAAGGCCCAGAAGATTTCAATGCCATATCACTCAAGAGAAAACATAGTGTTAAAAGGCCAATATGAGAAAGAAAGCAGCACGTACCGTTGACGTCCATGCATCATGGACACATATCCACCAGGAAATGTGTATATGAATGCATAAGATAAGGATATTTTCTATTTTAGAAAGAGTGAAATTATAGAGTCTGCCTTGTTCTCTCTTTAAGTTGAAACTCTTCTACTTGCTTAAAATAATCAGCTTTATTATTAGCAGTATTTTAAAACATATGTCATTTCTAAGGAGAAGGCACACAAGTTCAAAGCTGGAAATGAGAAAGAAAAAGAAAACACAGCAGAAAGCACCCGTGTATTATTGTACCCATGGACACGAGTAAGTGAAATAAGGAAGCCTTAAGCAAAAATTTTACGTGAGCCCAACAGTGCGATGCCTTGAATCCTTCTTTCTAGAGCTGCAGAAGAAATAAACAAAGCAAAGTTTTTAAAAGAGCCATCAACTTTAATTTTACTGCTTCTGGCAATGTAAATGAAGGGTTGTGTAAATATTGGCAAACAAAATTATTGGAAATACAGTCAACATAATCAGGCTGAGGGAAAGAATGTTTTGATTACTTAAATTTATGGTTTTCTAAAAGCATCTGATATATAAGATCTATAAATATCCATAATCACCGATTTTTAAAATCGGAACTCCGGACTTACGAAAAGTTTAATAAACAACCCAAGGGGCGTTACGGCATGTGTGTTGCATCAGTAACGTGTTAAGAAAACATGGCTATTGCTTCAGATTGGGGAACCAATTATACCTCATCTCTGAAGACTCATTATTATTACTATGTTAATTTTTAAATCTATGCCAGACCTCCACCTGCCCCTTACAATTCTTCAAAGTTTGAGCCAAGGAAGAGCAATGGTGATGATTCTGAGATTATAAAGGTTTTACAACTTTCTAAGTGTCTGATTATTAATTGACATTGAAACGAACCTACCATGTCTTCTGGGCAGAGTGACGTACATTTAATTATACTAATATTCATCAAAAGATAAAGTAATCCTCATATCCACTTTGGGCTGAGGGTATTCTACAAACTTCTAGTAATTTGAAGCAGGTCGAGTGAATAGTGATTGAAGTACTTAAACCATTTTATTACCCGGATAAATGTATTAGGAAACATGCTTATTGTATATGATTCCGATCGGATGGAAGGATCAATCGGTTGCTTAGTATATTTCAAAGTAAAGTTGAAGCTTATCCAGTTATCTGGTCTGAGTCGTGCTGAGTATTCATTCTCGTTGGAGGGGTCAAGTTGTGACGACACGGTGTATCTAAAGAACAGTATAAATAAAACTGTGTTTAACATTCGTCAATCGTCTATTATCATTCTCTTTGCAGGTAGTACGTTGTTCTAGCCTCACCACAAACTGATGAGGCAGCTCATGTGTACAGATGAAAACATCCGGGCTTAGTTCACTCGGAAACGTCTTTTCCCCAGAAGCCATCTTAATGGAAATTTAGAGCAATTGGGTTTCTTACCAGGAAAGCTCTTCCAAGGATTTTTGTAGTTTCCTGGAAATGTAGGATGAGAGTAAGTTGAACATCAGCCATTGACACATGTGATGTTGTCTCCTTCACTCTCCTGTTTCTCCGGGTAGATTCCGAAATTTTCTGTCGGAGCTTGAGTCCATTCATATTTGTGTACCAGGACCTAGTGGTGTTAGCCACAATGTAGACACGCAACACGTGTGTCCGAAATGACGGAGCAAACCTGGAGCTGGCCAGTTGTCCTTCCTTGTGTTCCAATACAAGCCAGACAAAACACAGTTCCACTGTGGCTCAGGTCACACTGTATGACACTTGTCTGTGATCTTGACAGCCCCCGGCCCCACTCTAAACAAAGGACACTACCATGCAGTCTAAGAATTTCTGGTCCTACAAAGCGTCTGAGACACAGCGAGCAGGCCCTCAGTAAATATTCATGGAATGAGTATGTGGCTGGAAACTTCTCTGTCATCTTCCCCACTTACCCCCCGGTGGCGAGGGGGTTTATAATAAAAAAATATAATAAAAAGACATAAGGAATGTTAGCATAATAGCATATGGATGTGCTGACAGGAATAGCAATACATTTTTTTTTTAAAGTCTTTGTTTTAGATCTGCCATTCTCAAGAAAAATCTAAACCTTTTCCCCCAAAGACAGAGAACATCCACAGTTAACTGTCTCTTCCAGGATACAGCTGGAAAGCAGTTAGTGCTGCCAGGATGGGGGTGGGTCTGGGGCCTCACTGAAAGCAAACCCAGGCATAAAACCGATCAAAGAAGGACACGAGGACGTTGAAGAGAAAGAATGATCGGAGACAAAGGGCTCTCAGTCTCCCCGTGCAGGCGGCCGCGCGGTGGGCCCTGAGACGTGGGTGGAGAAGGTTAAATATAGAGCTTTTGCTCAGTCTGCCCTCAATCTTGTGATCAGTGAAAGAAAGATCACTCTCTCTCTTTAACAGCTCATGGCTCCAGGGTGATTCGGATCGCACGCAGATGGTCGGCTGTTTATACCTTTTCCTTTGTGGTTTAGAATAGCCCACGGACATATTCAGGACACGAGAGATGTCACCTCGTCAGAGCGGTCTTGGAAGGCCGGATCCCAGGAGCAGAGTCCCAGGGTTCCAGAGCTGCCTCAGAAAGGCAGAAAGAGTAGCAGGTTCCGGGCAGTTTGACGGGCGTGTCGCATGAGAACGGGCTTCCCTGAGGCCGGCGTGGGCACACTCCACAAGTCCACGGGAGAAGCATCCGTACCACCCATCACCACAGAAATCTCTGCTGGGGCACCCGGGTGGCCCAGCTGGTTGAGCGCCCGACTCTTGATTTCAGCTCAGGTCACGATCTCACGGTCCGCAGGTTCGAGCCCCACGTCGGGCTCTGCACTGACAGAGTGAGCCTGCTTGGGATTCTCTCTCTTTCTCTCTCTCTCTGCCCCTACCCCACTCATGCTCTCTCTGTCTCTCGTTCTCTTTCTCAAAATAAGTAAATAAACTTCACAGCAAACAGAAATGTCTGCTGATAAACATGTTTTGAAAATCCAGTGTGCTATGTAAACCACGCGTTAGGGAGATCGCTTGGCTTTTTCTCTGGGCGAACACTGTCTGGACTTTTCCTCTACGCGACCCCAGGGGCCTCGAAGCACAAGGCACGGTTTTCCTTCCTTTTGTTTTGCCATCTCGCCCTGCCGCGTGCAGCCCACGGTCAGGAGCAGGGCCCCGGTGTCCTGTCACAAAAGGTTTCTCGACGGTTCCACGGGCATCCGGGACCCTCCTCCTATGTCCTCAGTGTCCCCACAGTGCTGTTCTTTTCAGGTGTGCACCAACCGCCAGGTGTCCCCGCTGCCAGGCCAGCCCATCGGTGGCCTTCCCTTTCTCTTGGAACAACAGCCACGTGCACACATCTGAGCATCAGTATGTGCTGTGCACCTGTAATCTCCCGCAGCCATGAGTGTTCATGCAGCGTGCACAGGTGGGGGGCTCTGGGGGCAGGAATGGGAGCCGGGAGGGTCAGGAAGCAGGGGAACGGTGTGCACCTACCTATCCTCACCCCTGCTCTCTCTCACACACACACACACACACACACACACACACACACACACACACAGATGAGAAGAACTACCGGCTTTGGAGGCTGATGCTATAAATTTCAACCTACCCTTGGCTTAAATAGCCACTTAATTCTTGGAGCGATTTTACAAGGCTAACTGAACTTCTGCGAGGCTCAGCGTTTTCGTCTGCAGAAACGACGATAGCAAATTCTGCTCTTCGGGGTTGCGTACGGAAAGTGAGCTGCATGCTGTGGATGATGAGGGAACGCGTGGGAACAAAACCGAACGCGCGCAGCACGTCAGGAGTCCAGTGAGGGGAACTTCTTCCAAGCCCCAGACATTTTAAGGAGAATCTGTGAGTCAGGGGTGTCTCACCCTACCCTTGATGGCTGCCATGCTTCTTAGTTGGTCTGGGGACAGTGAGTCCTACTGTCTGACTCACTAACAGCGAGGAGAAAGCCATGTACACACAACTCTGAACCAGCTCTTGAATAAACCTCCAGGAAAGACCGTTGATTACCACGCGCTTCGCCATTGTGCTGCCGCGATTACATCCGGCTCCTTCCTCAACGAAGAATATGCACTGGTACTACGTTATTTGTGGGTTCGTTTATTGGTGTCTCCCCAAAAAGATAACAGAGCTTGCTAGCTGTTATTTGCTTTACTTTTCCTTATGAGAAATTTTGAACATACGTGAAAGGAGAACAGAGGGTAAAACAAATCCCAATCCCCCACCCATCATCAGCTGAAATAATTATCAATGTACAGCCCAATGGTTTTCATCTTTACCTCCCTACACCCTAGCACCTTCTTTACAATCTTGCTGGAGCATAATTGACATAGTATAAACTTGACCCAATAGAGGTGTACAATTCAAAGATTTTTTTAAAGAAAATAAATTGAGTTGTGCCGCCACCACCGTAGGGTACTTTTAGACCATTTCCATCACCCCTAAAGTTCACCTGTGCCTCCTTGCCATCAATCCCTGACTCCCGCCCCCAGCCTGAGGGAACCACTGCTTTCCTTTCTGGGTCTCTAGAATTGTCCTTTCTGATTATTTCGTATCAAGGGAATTTCAAAATACGTATATTTTGTTTCTGATTACGTTCACTTAGCTTAGTTTTTGAGGTTCACCCATGACGGAGCATGGGTCAGTCATTTCGTTTTATTGCTGAATAATATTCTGCTGAATGGCTGTACCACATCTTGTTTATTCAACCAACAATTGATAGACAATTGGCTTGTTTTAGATTTTTGCCTATTAGGTATAATGTTACTTCAAATGTGCAAACACTAGACTTTGTGTGGACCTATGTTTTCATCCATCTTGGTCAGATAATAAGGAATAGAATTGCTGGATCACTGATAAGTTTATGTTTAACTTTTAATGACACTGATAAACTATTTCCGAATTGGTGGCGCCATTTTACATTCCCATCAGCAATATGCGAGGGCTCCAATTTCTCCACATCCATGCCAATGCTTTCTCTTTTCTTTTCTTTTTGTCCTTCTTCTTCTTCTCTGTCTCTCTCTCCTTCTCCTTCCTCTTCCCCTTCCCCTTCTTCTTCTTCTTCTTCTTCTTCTTCTTCTTCTTCTTTTCTTCTTCTTCTATGACCATGACCATTTTACTGACTGTATGTGATATCTCATTATGGTTTTGATTTATTTTTCCCTAAAGACCAATAATGCGGAGCATCTTCTCATGTGGATTAGCCACGTGTATATCTTACTTGGTAAGATGCCTATGCAAATGTTATCCTTAGGCAAGTACCCATTGTCTTGATTACCTTATATGTTTGTAGGAAGTTTTTAAATCAGTTATTGTAATTCCTCCAACTTCTTCCTTTTCAAAATGGTTCCCCCTTTTCTGTGTGTCTTTCTATTCGCTGAAAATTTTAGCTCAAGCCTGTCACTGTTTACAAAATAGCCTGCTAGGGTTTGATAGGGATTGTGTGAAGTCTGCAGAAATTAAATTTGTACCTAAGGATAATATGACTTTGATATTACTCTGAGTAAAATTATTTTCTTAGTTTTACATTCAGATTGTTATTTGAAAATAAATAAAAATTTAATTCATTTTTGTAAAAGAATGCTGCAGCCTCTTACCTTGCTCAACTCATTAGCTCTAGATTTTTTTAATGGCTTTCTTAATATTGTCTCTCTGAGGGATCATGGCATCTGTAAATAAAAACTGTTATATTTGTTTCCGTACAATCAAGATCCTTCCTTCTTTGTGAATTACCATTTCTTTGCTCAATGTTTGCTTTGCTCAATTTTTCCAGAGTTCTGGCCTGGTGATTTTGGCAATATTGTCTACTTTTTTATGTTCTTTGGGGGAAAATGATTTGTTACTTACTTTGCCATCCTGGATGTCCTCACTCACGGGGGATTTTGCTTGTTTCTGCTCTTGCTTTTTTCTTAAAGGAACAGTTCTTATTGCTGCAAAGCGGTGTTTACAGTATGGTGCATACTCAGCTCCTTGACGGTGAACACGCATATTGTACCATGATAGTAAAGAGGGCCTGAACCACCTCATTTTGGGGAATCCAGGAGGAGTTTCCTAAAGAGTAATTTTTAATTTTTGATCGAAAACAAGACGAAACCAAATAGGAATTGGTCATGCAAAAAAAGAAAGCAAATCAACTATTGAAGTTCACCCGTCTGTGCCCAGACGCAGAAGTGAGAGAGGATGGTGACAGCTGTGCTCGCCACTGTCATTCTGGTGACAATGGAGGGCTGGAGGGCTTGCCCACAGGTTGTACGCACATCGTTCTTTTAAGGAAAGAAGACAGAGTGGGCCTTCCGTGTCGGGAACGCTGACCACACGGGAGCTACCGGAAGGGAAAAGCAGGATCCTGGTACCTGGAGTTCATCTCTAGGCCTGTTTTCTGCTCTGGACCCAAAGCTCCATGTCAGAGTTCTGTGCAGAGAAGCAGCTCGAAAAGGAAGGAGCTGCTTTAATGCTAACCCGGCTGGAGGTTCTGAGCTAACAAAGCAGGGGAGTTCTGAACCCAGTGCCTGCAGTCTGGGTAGTTCAGAGCCTCCCTGCTCCTTTGAAACCTCTGGACGTTTGCTTCTGAGTCCATGGCCTTTGGAGACCTGAAGTTTGTCTCAAACCACAGAAATATTAATGAAGTATAAAAGACACCAGGATTCTACTGATTTATTAGGGAGGTTCCTGCCACCATCGCTTTGTGCCCCAAGTACGGCGTCTCCGGGTGAGAGGAGGTGACCGAGGCAGGTAGGGCCATAACTGTGGAATAGGTTTAGTCTCAGGATTCGTGAAAATTCATAAGATCCTCCTCTGATGACTTTAAGGCAAAATTTGAAATCAAGACCATGAACCCCCTCGGAGAGTCCACTCTTATGAAGACAAGGACATGTAAGGTAAATCAAATGCTTTCTTGCTAAGACATAACCTTATACCGTGTAATCTCGGACCCTGGTGTCATGGCCAAGATGGTCTCATGCAAGGTGAGTGTTCTTCCTTTTTTCCCTTGAAATAAGTCTGGATTTTAAAGTTTATTAATCTGATACTATACTTGTTATTTACTAGGTGAGGTGTACTCTCCTGGGCCATGTCCAAATCATCTTATTTTTATGGAAATATCTAAGATAACAAGGACAGTATTTGTATAATTGGGGGGGGGAGTTACTTTGGCTTGTGAACTGGGGCACTATTATAACAAATAGAGATTTACAGAAACGGAAATCAGATGAAACTGTAATCAGACTTCTAGGGTAGAGAAATACGATGGAACAACATGTTCACCAAATTTCACGGCCACCTGTTCAGGTACAAGCGGTGGCTAATCTAGCTGTTTCGTAAATCTAGCGGTGCGAAGGACGTAGGTGCACTACCAAGTTTTACCTTTACTGTGCAATTTATAAACAAATTTGTTGGCATGCAAATTATAACTTGTCCCGAAAACTTCTTTTACTAATTAAAGCTTGCAGAAGCCTGGGAAGGGCTGAATAATTAACACGGTGCCAGCGTGTTTCTTAGGCAAGTGAAGTATTACTGAATTAGATGTCAAGATTAGGAAAAATGAACGATTTAAAAACACATGTTAGTTTTTGAACTCTCTTTCCTTTTGAGATAGGAACTTGATGCAAGGGTGAGACCATTAAATCTGAAGCCCCAGGAGCCCGTTGGGTGCACAACACATGCACGTGTCTAGAGTGAACAGTCCTGGAAGCTTACTCTATCCTCATCACGCGTGAGCTTTCTGACATCGGAGTGATGCCTCGCTTACCTTCCTGAACCTAAGTTTCTTCATCAGTAGATTGGAGATCATTGTAGAAATCATATAATCTAATGTGATAATCAGATTAAAGATGATAGTCACACGCCCCCCCCAACCCTCCCCCCCCCAATAAATCATTTCTCTCTATAAGTTTAGTTTGGGCACGGATATTCATAAGGTCACACAATCATACAATTAGTGATGAATAGAAGGGTGATAGACTGAAAACTGCATTAAGACAGAAGGTTGGGACGTGTAGAGATAGTTCGCTTTGAAAACTGAAGAGTAAGCGTAAAATGGGAGAAATGGAACAGATTTGTCTCACCTTACCCCAGAAAGTGAAATAATCGTAAATGGTACTGTGCTGTCCAATATACAGCTTTTCCGGCAAATTACTAATAGCGGTAATTCGAACAACTCTCACTGTCTGGCTCAACTTCATGTGCACAAGGTTGCCAAGACTTCAGTGAGAGGTGCTGTGAAAGGGGCTTCTGCCCTGTTGGCTGGAATTTGTCAGGCAATAACAAACAATACCACTGATGATCATGAGAGTTAAGCACAGATTCAAATGCATTTTGTTTAACTCGGTTGTCTCCGGCATCTGGAAGTTCCTGCCACTTAATAGATACTCAACGAGTATCTGTCCAGTTAGTTTCCAGACTTCTTCTCTGTCCCGTGTAGGACAAAGACCATCACCCACCCTCTTCCTATTCGAGCAAACACATGTGTGCACACCCACACCCACCTGCAGCTCTCCGATCAGGGAGAAAGGGGCATGTTTGACGATTGGGGTTGGTCTAGGGTCCATCCTGCAGGTGTGCCGTGTAGTTAGCTTTGCAGGGGATATAAAACATCAGGTGTCTGGAAGGCTCAGTCGGGTTCTTGCCTGTTTTCCTCGGCAGGTAAATATCGTCGCTTCGTCTGCTTTTTTGATTTTGGTCATTTACTTTTTTGTGACTTGGCGCTGAGAAGGCTTGGAACTGTGGGCTCCTCAGAGATAACATTTTTGGCGTGCTAAGTGTTTTCTTCCTGGTCGCTTCTTTATGGACGATGTTTAGAAAATACGAGAATATGCCATTTTAGGTCATCTGTTAGCTGGAAGCAGCTGAGAATTTTCGGCTTTTCTGCTTTTCCCACAATGCAGTGTCTCTAAGGGATGCGCGGTGGAGGTGGGCATCGACCTTTTTCATTCAGTATAATTGTTTAAGTACTAATCGTCGATGTACGTGCCTGAAACTATTTTCAAAAACGGAATCCCCTGGAAAAAGCTTTTGGTGAAATAACTGATCCTTAACATGTCTTTAAGTTTGAATTTATGGACGTTGTATAAAGCAGGACATGTTTATATTGCCAAATGTTATTTGTCAATAATTTGCAAGCTACCATTGTTAAAATTTTATCTTTATAAATGTGCACTTTAGGTGTATACTCAAGACGAAGATAAAATCGGGCCATTGGGTATCTAGCTTTTATTTATTTGTTTGTTTATTTTAGAGAGAGACAGTGAGAGAGAGAACAGGGGAGAGGGGCAGAGGGAGAGAGGAAATCTTAAGCAGATTCCATGCTCAGTGTGGAGCCCAACACGGGGCTTGGTTCCCCAACTCTGGGATCATGACCTGAGCAGAAACCAAGAGTCGAGCACTCAGCAGAATGAGCCACCCAGGCTGGACGTCTAGCTTTTCAATTATTAATCTACATAAAATTGAACTTGAATACTGACCACAGTTGCAAACATAGACAAACCCCTAGGTGGGTTTTGGTCTATGTCTTGAAGCGATTTTGGTATATCGGCTCTTTGCATTAGGATAAACTTCATCATTGTAAGCGTTGACAAAATGACCCAAGTGACAACTGACACCTGCTGCTGGAAATGACCGAGGACGTCAGAGATCTTGCCACCTTCTTCCACATGTATTCGTCAGCCACTGCACTTGATGCAAGTAGGTGGAAATTTACTGCATGGGACTATTTTATTTATTTTTTAAGTCAGTCAACCGGGAGACAGTGATACCTGCACCGTGTTGGGGGTGAAATTCCGGGTGGGTGGTGGGGGAGGGTGGGCAGAGAGATGTTTAGAGAAACTTAAAATTCTGTTTTGGAGACAAGACAATCAAAACGAGGAATAGGAAAAAAAATAGCCTTAAGTTGTGTGGCTTGGAATGAACCCAACACGCCTAGGGGTGCTGCAGACCCCCGGAGGGACAGTGGTGTTGTCGACCCCCGGAGGGACAGTGTGCTGAGGGTGAATGAGAACGTGGGCCTTTCTCCCTGGAGAATGAGTAGGATTTGGGTAAAGTAGAAGGAAAAGAAGTGGATATTAATATATTAATTTCTTATTTATCACCGGAACGCTGTTTTTGTTTTTTCTTTCCTGGCTGGAGTGTGCCTGATCAAACAGATTGAGTCCTTAAACCATGGCACTGAATCATTATTGAAATTGAAATTTGAAATGTACCAAATATATCAATTATATTAGGATTAGCATAGTCATTTTTGTTAAAGCCAAGAGTGGAACCATAAATCTTTCTGAATTCCAACGATTTCCTTCTGATTAATGTACCAGGAGCTCTGCGCAGCCGATGTGCTCACCTATAGCGTTAATTGAAGCGAGAAAAAGTAGGAAGAATAACTTCTTGCATTTTTTATTATGAATGTCATTTCAATAAGTCGCTGATGCAGAAGAGGGGACAACCGTGGTAAAATTACCAACTGTCAATTACGTTACACCCATGAGTTTTCAGCATATGGAGTAAAGCGTCCTGCTATCTCCCTTAAGGAATTCATTCTTAGGGAAATCCCCAGGGCTTAAATTCCTACTGAACATGACATTACGTGTGTGGGGGAAGGAGTCTGAGCCAGATTTTTCAGTAAAAGGATTAGTCCTTGGTTTTGTAGCGCTCCCAAGATTTCTTTGATGCCTTCTCCATTCACCTCATCCCCAATCTAGGGAGGAACCCTCCTCTTAAAAACCCGTTGTCAAGTGGGGAGTTAATGAGCAAGACTTAATTATTTAAGGCAACCACAGGATGTTTTAAAAGAAGACTGGAAAGCTTGCGTCAGAGGATAAAGGCATGTTCACAAAACATCCTCCAGTGTCTTCAGAGAAAAGCGGACGCTGTACAAGACCTGGTTTTCTGGAAATGACAGAAAACGAGCTAAACTTTGTACAGATTACAGAATTGGTTCGTAAAGGTTCAGGCGTAATGCAAAAATCAACAGCTCTGGGTGGCGGTGGTTCACGATGATTAAGAAGGTGCAGTCAGGAAAATAAAGGCAGGCTTAGTTCTCTTTTAAACTTTCATTTTGTAGGAGTCTGACTCAGAGTGAGTGGCTAGAAAACATTTAAAAACTCTCAGCATCCTCTGACCTGTGTCCTGCCGACCATGCCTTGCAGGGGGCAGCCCTTTTTCAATGGCGTCCGACAAACCTTCCCCATCATGCGTTTATGTCCTCTGTGCCGGGAGGCCACTCTTCACCCTTCGCCCCCCAGCCCCCCACGGCACTAACACACACACGCTCCTGCCCCCACTTCCTCAATGTTATCACCATAATATTGTGATGCCCCACTTCCTCAATGTTATCACCACATTCCCTGTATTAAAAATAAAATGAATCACACTAATTAAGAATGCATTTATATCAATACCATCTCCCCCCCCTGGGGAATTTTCAAAGTGATTCAGAAAACACTTTTCCCCGGCACTTGTTACATCCTATACATCATCTAGGTAGAAACAAGCAACAGTTGTTCATCACGAGGAGCCCACGATCTAGGGAGGAGACAAAAATATCGAAAACGTGAAGAATCACTCACGATTTTGGGCAATTGTTTACATTTGGGAGCTATCTTAGTGTCTTTGCGATGACATCAGTATGCTGGTTGGACGAGGACTGAAGGGGACGGTCTTGAACTCACCACCGGAGGCCTGCAGATAATAGGGACGGCTAATCAGAGTCAAAAGACAGTGTTTAACTGTGACCAAGGATATCATGGAGACTCACGATGAAAAAGAGCTTGAGAACGAAACGTAGCAAGAGAAGGAGGAGGCAAGGGCCAGGTACTGTGAGAACACGCCAGCCTGAAGGAGGAAAATGAGCCTCCGTGGAAGGACCACCCAGCGACAAAGGGAAGTGGTCCCCGATTCTAAGGCAGGAGTAACAGAGCGAGATGCCGGTCTCACAATTGTAAAGCGTGGATAAGAGGGATGGTCACCTCAAAAAGTAGAAAAATAGACCCTTGATGTCAGGAGTACTTACCTAAAGCTGTTCAAGCTCCACAAACCAGAGCAGTGACATTCTGTCCTCCAGCTCAGTCTTTATGCTTATACACTATTCTCATACAACATCTCGCCATTTGGCCATTTGTATTCTCTAGAGAGAACATACTGGGGCACAAACATACCGCCACTGGTTAATTATACATATATCTGTGGGTGGCGATTCTGGTTTAGCTGTGAGGCTCTTACAAGTTGTGTTAGTGTGAGTCTGTCCTACAGATTTAAGGTTGGGAGCAACGCAGCCCAGTGACGAGACGGCGAGAACCACAGACGTGTCACATTGCAAGACTCTGCCGGGCAATCAGCCTCCTTCTTTAGTGGCATGCCAGTCACCCACTCATCCATCTCTTGTGTGCATTTACAAATAAGTTAGCTAGCTGGCCATGGAGGAGAAATAACAATGTACAGCAAGATCTATATGCCCACATAAAAAGCCACAGCCGCGGAGTACATTTCTTTGCAGAAATCCTGGGTAGAGATTGGAACAGAATAAGAACAAGAAAGCAGGAAATGGATCCCATGTTCCCATTAAAACCACTACACTGGCACTGTGGCTAGACGTGGTGACAAAATAGAATTTACACCATCTGCTGGTGGTCTTAGCTTCAAAAAAAAACCAAAAAAACTTTTATATTTCTTGGGTTGCGCTTCTGATAATGACTTGTCCCTGGATCTAGAGAGAATGAAGAGAACACCACCAATTTTAAACTAATTTTAAACAATAGGGAAGAAAACAAGAAGAAATTATGGAGACAGGACATGTTTCTGAGACTTTAAGAAAAATTTTTTTAATGTTTGTTTTTGAGAGAGAGAGAGAGAGAGAGAGAGAGAGAGAGACAGAAGGAAAGCAGGGGAGGGGAAGAGAGAGAGGGAGACACGGAATCCAAAGCAGGTTCCAGGCTCTGAGCTGTCAGCACAGAGCCCGATGAGGGACTCCAACTCACAAACCATGAGATCACGACCTGAGCCAAAATTGGACACTTAACCAACTGAGCCACCCAGGTGCTGAGACTTTTTTAATATCCTGGTTAGGGATTGCAAGATTGTTTTATCATAAAAGTGATAGGTTGGGGTACCTGGCTGGCTCAGTTGGGTAAGCATCCGACTTCAGCTTAGGTCATGATCTCATGGTCCATGAGTTCAAACCCCACGTTGGGCTCACTGCTGTTCGTGCAGAGCCTGCTTTGGTTCCTCTGTCCCTTTCTCTCTCTGTCCCTCATCTACTCGTTCTCAACCTCTCTCTTTCTCTCCCTCAGAAATAAATAAACGTTAAAAAAAACTTTTAAAAAAGCGATAGGTGTAGTGATTGGTTTATCACTTATATTGGCATGAAAGATGCATCTAGACAGTGAGGCAGTTCTACGATTCAGGTTCTAGAACTTCAAATGGCTTGGAAGGGGAGCCAGGAGACTCAGCTAACTATATGAGAACAACGTTACTGCCCCCACAAAAATGTGCTCTTGGGTTTTAAAGTGAATTTTTTTCAAAAGTGAAGGTGTATAAACCAAAGGTGAAAATAAAGATCTAGAACACACCTAAAATAACCAGTGCCAGAAATCTGGATCTTAGACAAAGGGGGGATTTGTAAAATTTCAAAGAAAATGAAAAATGACCGATTTCTAGAGGAGAAAGGGCAGGCATGAAAGTGGGAGACAGCAGCAGCAGGCAGGGGTCTTGAGACAGACAGAGGACAACTCAATTCTGGTTCTGCTTCCGACTTCTTGGACAAGACATAAGATCTCGGGGAGGAAAATTGTAAAGCAAATTTCCTGTTGGAGAGCTGCCACTCAATACAGATGAGGTCAATTCTGAAAGAGCACTGACTTGTGGTCGTTTTTCAAAAATCTATGTGGTGTTCATCTCCTCTCCCTCTCTGAAGAGGGACCCACCTCGTTCTGACTCAGAAGGAGGCACCTGATCAGAAATAACCAGTCATAGAATTCCAACCTTCTTCGCACAACGTGCTATGATCTCAACCTTGCTAAACGTGTGCCTTCCCCAGGTATTTTCTTCTGAATCCGCAAGGACCATTCCCTAGAGTCTATTTAGTCAAGACACTGGCTTGGTTATCATGAAAATAAAACTCATGTATGCTGAGAGAATAAAAGTCCAGAAAAACAGAATTTGTTCCAATGGTCACTGAGTTCCTAACTCTAGCCGTTTAGTTTCAAGTCTGTGAGGTTCGGGATCTTCCCAATAAAATCTGCATCCTTGGGGTGTGTGCTTTTAGGCCAGTAACGGTTAACTTTCTGTCACTTTCAACCAGAAGAATCAACATCAACACAACAAAACAAAAAAGAACAGCAAAAACAAAGAAAAAAAGTCTTGACCGTGAGGACTAACAGCCTAGATTAATGCAGAGGGAACTTGTATATGAGGTGGATGAATGACTCAGGGTTATCTTAGAAAACTTATGATGGGGGCGCTGAAAAGGACTAAGGGTTCTGACTTAACCCCCAACAAAGGGTAAGCAAGACGTCCCTGTGAGGCCCTAAATGGGCAGCCCCATGTCCAAAATCGCTGGAAGAACACTTTCCACAAGAGGCCACTCTATTCCTAGTATGTAGTCAGAGGAAATGTGAAAAATGGTTCTAGATTTATTTAGATTGATTCGCACTAAAGGAGCCTTACCTCTCACGTGAGCTTGTAACTGGCCCATTCTAGCCTAGACGCATTGACTGGTGAATCTGGTTCGCGCACCGGGGAGGTCTTTCTTTGTTGGCCCTACATGTTCTGGGCCTCCAACTTCCTTCTGGTTAACTCTCTCTCTTTGACTTTTGAGTTCTGGTTATCAGATACCTTGCTTTCGTTTTACTATTACCTTATTTCCTTCCTTAGTGCATTTTTATAATATTTCATTTGCCATCTAGAAACTTTCTCTCCCAGGAGTCAGAGGATCGAGTCTCCACTTGAAACATTTTAACAAATCCATTTGTCTAAGGAAAACGAGCACTTAGATATTACCTATTACTTGTGCTTCTATCGGCGATGGCTCATGCATCCTGAAAGCTCCCATGTTTTCCAACTGGCATGGTCACATTTTCCTCTGCTTCTTCATCGTTGCCAGATTTATGTCTATTGTTTGTTTAAATGTTATTAAATAGCAGAAGCATTAACTCCTGACTACAACATGTAGAAGGCACGCATCAATCTGCATATGCAAATAGAAGATAGATTTCACCACTGTCATCTCAGGGACCAGGTTACCTCATGTGTCCGTTTCCTTACTGCTGCTGTAGCAAGTTACCAAAACCTCAACAACTTAGCACTTACTTATTATCTTACAGTTCTGGAGGTAAGAGGTCCGGATGGGTCTTGTCAGAGCATTATCAAGAGGTTGACAGGGTGTGTCCCATCCTGGAAATACCAGGAAACAATCTCAGTGTTTCCATTGCCTCTTCCAGCCTCGAGAGGCCACTCACATCGCTTGGCTCAGGGCCCGCGTCCATCTCCAAAACCAGCGATGCTGAATGGAGTGTTTCCTGTGTCCAGTTTCTCTGCCCTCCTCCTCCACACACGCATCTCCCGCGGAGTCTCACTGCTCTACCTCTCCCCTCCTCTTCCTCTTTTAAAGACCCTTTGATTGCTTTGGGCTCCACCTGACCAATCCAGGGTAATCTCGGTTTAAGGTCAGCTGATTAGCCCCTTGACTCTGCCTGCAGCCTTCTATCCTGTTTGCTGTGTTGCAAAACATATTCACAGGTTTCAAGGATTAGGATGTGAACATCTTTGGGGGCTTTTTTTTTTTTTTGGCCTACCACACCTTAGAAAACAAGGTATCCTCTTAGAAGCCCATCCTGACTTTGGGAACATGGCTGGACCAGTAGGTTCAGGGAAATGTTACAGACAAGGATACAGCTGGATTTATTTTAGCCTCAGCATTACACTTGCCCGCGCGTGCTGCAAGACAGAGGTGCAAAACGTTAAAACATAGGCGCTGAAGTCTAGCAGAATTTGGTGGCTCTATAGCTTTCTGAAAAAAATGTTGAAAACTATTGGCAAAGGGATGGCTATCAAACTGGAAGAGTAGTCCTTTGTCAAGGATAACACAGCAAGTGTTTCTATACGTACGCATGCATCTATTCACCTGTCGTGTCTATTAACACACATAGAGTAATTAAAGTTAAAATTTTAATAAAAATGTAGGTTGAAAGAATTATTGGAAATGCTAGAAACACACAAAAAAAATCCAGGAAGATTTTCATAATCCTAAAGAAGGGTATAAAATTGATAAAAATAAACATAAAATCCTCTCACTAGGTCTAAAAAAGAAATCTAACAACCCTTCACAGGAAGAACAAAACACAAAACACACTAGTGTCCAGTCACTGTTGAGGATATTCTATGTTTCCAGAATATTTTACAGAAGACAGATCTCAACCTTATTTACATTTTTGGCACGTGTGTGTGCAGAGGGGGTTGGCGGTTGGAAGTATGGAGACAAAAGCAAAATATACAGCGATTTTATGTTTTTAATTAAGATAAAGTCTAGCTTTAGGTAGACTTCAGTCATCACAGAGAATTCCTCCTTTACTCCCTACGGAGTCCTCCTAGAACCTTGCGCCATGGTGGTGCAAGGAACCAAGGCAAGGCCCTGGCACTGCATCCGGGGGTTGAACGTCTTTGTTGTTTGCCTTCTGTCACTGCTGCTGGACTACGTTCCTCCAGCACGGGCTCAGGGGTGTTTCTGGAACCTTTGGTTCCACCCTCTGTAGACTGCATATCAGAAATGCTCACTGCTGCCCATAAGCCTACGTACCCTGGCCATTGCTCTCCTGGCCTTATCCATTGAGGATCCCTCCTGGGTCCTACTGACAGATGAACCCTGGAATCTGTCTCTAAGAGAAATATCCTCCCCCCTAATCCAGAGTACTGGGAACAGTCTGTTCTCACGCAAATCCAGATTCCAACGACATTAATTTTCAAAAATGTATTTAAAGTTAAGACGTTGACCCACTGGTACAATGTCATCTCCCAATCCAAGCCCTCCCAAATCCATCCTTCCTGCCAGATCCTCTCACAGCCCGTATCTTTAAAAGAATCCCCCAAAATGCTTGTCTTGTCTCACCAGGAGCCTCTGAGTGCAGGGCATCAACTACAAGCTTTTTCCTGCATCCTAGATTGCAAAGGACGAACACCTTTAAAATCAACAGTGGGCTTTGCAATCCCAAATTCCAAAATTTACCTGCTGAGAGAGGTAGAGTTGGTTCCTATCACAGGTTCATAAAATTATTGAGGAGGAGAATGCAGGGTCTCATGGACTTCTAGATCTTTTCACCAGGAGGTGAAAAGGATTCAAGGGATATTATGTAAACAGCTGACAATGGGTTAGCACAGAAAGATTAAGAAAAATTGACTTAAAGCTACAAAACAACTTTATCAATCTGATTTATTGAGGGTTGTATTTAGTTTCAGTACTAACAACAGCTAGAGACTTCTGTTGCCTATACTCGTGCTTTCCTCATCAGAAGCTCGTGTAATAAAACTCTTTTTAATATTAACTGACATGTAATGCCTTAGTCCCAGGTGTTGGCACCTGGAAAGCAGGGACTTTGGGAGTGTGAATCAGGTTTTCTCCACAAAGATGACTGGAATATAAAGAACATCATTTGTCACACTTCTACTGTCACAAATTTAAATTACTAAAGATGCTAAGAAAATACTGGAGATGTTAGCGTAGAAGGTAGAAATCAAATGGGACACAGTAATGTCTACAATGCCGAACAGGAAAGATCATTCTGTGCATCCAGTGTGAGGGCAAGCTATATAGATTACTGGAATTTCGTTTCTGTCTATAAGGCTGGAACATATTTTGCAAGAACTGTGACAAGGAGGTTCCATCAGGGCCATAGATTGTAGTCAGTGTAGAATATTAAAATCACATGGGAATTTTGAAACCACGAGAAGCTGTACTCCACCCTAGTTCCATTAATTCTAGGTTTCTCAATATGGGGCTCAGCGAACCATTGCCCCCAGGCCAGGCTGGATTGGGCACAGCATTCACTCAGGAGCAATGAAACCCACTCTGGCTGTGAGATCTCAACAAAACAAAGAGAGGAGGTCAGCAATAAAGGAGAAGTGTTAAAAGATGGTTCTATTAAACAAGTCTCGTTTTATTTATTTTTATTTTTAATGTTAATTAATTAATTAATTTATTTATTTATTTAGAGAGAGAGAGAGAGAGAGAGCAGGGGAGGGGCAGAGAGAGAGAGAGGGGGAGAGAGAGAATCCCAAGCAGGCTCCACACTGTCAGCACAGAGCGTGACGGGAGGCTCAAACTCACGAACCATGAGATCATGACCTGAGCCGTCTCTACAAAGATGACTGGAATGTATAGAACATCGGACGCTTAACCAATTGACCCAGCTGATGCTCCCTGGACAATTCTTATTTTAAAAGCAGAAGACAAGGTAATGGATTGGTGGTTTAGCAGGGTAGGAACACATCAAGAAAACTTCTCATCCGAAAAGCAAGTTACAGTGAAATCATTGAGTTTAACATGAGCCAAATGAATCATGGGAGCTGCGAACCTGTTCTTATCACATGATATCCACACCATTGGAGACAGTACTCAAGAGCCAATGTCTTCTGCAGTCTCCGGAGAGGTGGATTCCCCTCATAAGAACTGATCGAGAAGCAGCCAAACCGTCACCTTGCGGGTGTGTTTTTAGGGGAGACTAAGGTGTTCTCCTCAGCTAAAGATTATCAGAGATAAATATAAAGCCTATGCTGAGATCCAGATTCCCAGCATCGCAAGCCTTGGTTGAAAACGCCTGTTTCAGGACAACACAGATAGAAGGTGTTTCTGCTACGGAAGCCCTCCCACCAGGGCCCTGGACCTCACCATCGTGATATTCTCTGAATACCATGCATGTACTCTGCATATACCCATGAGTCACGCTCCTTGCCCTGCTTACGTCTCTTTTCTTTTGCCAAGATCAATTTTATCCATGTCTCTTAAGGTGATGATTAACTCCTGTCTATATTTAGGTCTTCTAGACGACTCATCCTGGGCTCATTGCTCATAAAACAATTCTCTTTAAATGCCATAAATTGGGTGTTTGGACAGGGAGAATATGAGGTAAGCTAGATGGTAATTTGTGTAAAGCTAAGCCAAAAAATAAAATGACCAAGAAGCACAAATCAAAACACCAAAAATTACCACTGGGCACCGCTAGTTTCTATCCACCCTTGACAACAACTTTCTGTTCGTGTGTAATTAACGGAGAAAGATGTAAAATCGGGTCATGTCTTTCTTCAAATACACTCCTATGACTGCTTTGGGAACTGTAAGGGCACTAATTCACTCCAGGTGTCAGCTGAGACAGGCAGAATTAACACCACCAACAGGGATGAAAGTCGGACAGGTGGGTCCAAAGCCTGGTGGATCAGAGAGGCTCAGTTGTAAGGATTTCTTGTCACAGATAGTTTTTTTTTTTTTGTCACAACAGGGCTATTTAAGAGAGTAAAAAACTGGACAGCAGAAGTAAACCCAGCTGGCCCAGAAAACAAACCCTGGCTGAATAGGAGGCATAGAGGGCTTTGATCCCCAGCAGTGTCTGTCTATCGCTCTCTGGTCTCTGGGGGAAAGTGAGGCTCAAAAAAGCCGTACACAGTGAGGGGAGTCCTGGGGCCTCCAACTGATTCTGGTCAGGAAGTGCTGACCAGTCTCAGAGATCAGTGAATGGCAAATTCACAGGACTTGACTGTTTATATGCCAGAAAGATTCTTCCTTTATGAAAGGAAGCTTTCTTGAACTCAGTCTCATGTAACACATGCAACACACACTTCTGTTTTGTGAAAAATCAATGTCCGAAACAATGAGAACAACACCTTTTTAGGAGTGAACTTATTGTATAAAACAATATATTCTTGGGGCACATGGGTGACTCAACTGGTTAAGCGTCCGACTCTTGATTTCAGCTCAGGTCATGCTCTCACAGTTCGTGGGTTGGAGCCTTGCCTCGGGCTCTGCAAAGACAGCATGGAACCTGCTTGGGATTCTCTCTCTCCTTCTCTCTCTGCCACTCTCCCACTAGTGCTGTCTCTCTCTTAAAATAAATAAACTTAAAAAAATGTAAAAAAACAATATTTTTTTTAATATAATCAAAGTATAGATTGAACAGTATGAGAGAATGTCTAAAGCATACACTGTGCTTGAACTAGGGATTCCAATGTATTACTTGAAAATAACTACAGACAGTCCCCGACAGTTCGATTTAGACTTTTTGACTTTACTATGGTGCAAAGCGATATACATTCAGGGGAAAGTGTACTTGGAATTTTGAATTTGGATCTTTTTGGGGGTAGCAACATGGGGGACAAGCCTCTTTCATGACTCTGGGCAGCAGCTGCCGTTCCAGATACAATGACAAGCACTCTGTTTTCACGTCCGTACAGCATTCAGTCAATTACATGAGATACTCAACCCTATCAGAAGATAGGCTTTGTGTTCGATGATTTTGCCAACTGTAGGCTAATGTCAGTGTTCTGAGCACGTTCAAGGTAGGCTAGGCGATGATGTCTGGTACATTAGGTGTAGCAGATACATTTCCAACTTATGATATTTTTAGTTGCGATGGGTTTTTGGGGATGTAACCTCATCTTAAGTTTAGGACGATGTATTTCGTACACTTGTGAGTTTTTTTGTAATTGCATTTTTATGAGTATGCACATTTTTTATTTTGCCTCTTAATTTTTTAACTTCATTGGGTGACATTTTATTTAAAGAGGATCACTGGATGTAACTTTCAGCCGCTGAAATGACATAAGCAGGAATTTAATGTGAGTTTTCCAGTTCATTCCATATTGATGGCTCCAGTTATATAGAATGAACTGAAAAAATGGCAGAATCATCTTCAAAGTCATTTCTTGTGCTATTTCAGCCCTAGCCAGATTGGATCCAGGCTCAAATTGTTTCCAATATTGCCTTCTGAATTGGATCTCAATTTTCTGGTGTGTGTGAATACACCTGTGCTCAGAGAAGAGCATGTTTTTTCCCTCTTTCTGAAAACTGTCATAATTTACTGTCTAAAAGGACTTTTCATGGACAGCATTCAGAAGGTCTTATCAATAGACTGAGAAATATATGGCTGTCTTAATGGAACTCTCAATGCAGTGGGCACCTAATAGGTATGATTAAAAAAAATCACTTCCATTACTCGGGAGAGATTTTAGGCTTAAATTAACTTGGGATTTAACATAAAAAGTAAAAATGGCTAACATGTTAGAGTTTGTAAGCAACTATTTCCAAGAATTAGGAGTAGCAGCAGAAGAGAGAGAGCCTCTGTGAACCCAGAATAAGAAGGTCCCCAAATGATGGGACTGAGCCCTCAGAATCTCCCCCACAACAATACCCGCATCCCAGTCTGGTGCCTCATTTCTTTCTGAAATCCTTCAAAGGGAACACAAAACCTTTCCCAAGAGGTGTGTGTGTGTGTGGGGGGGAATGAATCTTGTAGTGCAAATTCTGTAAGATAAGGCAAAGAAAAGCATATTCAGAATAAGGTACAAATGCTAATATTGTAATTCTTTGAGAGCAGTTATTGATGGTCATGGAGAAGGAGACGGTCAGTTCCAGCTGAATATACATACCTTTCCCATTTTGTGGAAGGGAGCTGAAGACGATAAAGGATAGATCTGGAATCTGGTGTGGACTCCAACACACACAAACCAGAAAACCAGCAAAACCATAAAATACAACATCACGGTCGTTCTCAGAGACTTCTCTCTCAGTGTGGAACACTGAACAATTGTTTTGTTGGTTTAAGAGGTCAATGCTGAGAGAGGTCGGGCAATTGGGTTTGCAGTTTGGCTGCCACAGATGACCAACATCACCCTCCAAACCCAATGACCATGATGCCACTTTGAAATACAAACCTGAAAAAACGCATAGACGACTTACAGAGACAAGGGGCCAAGAACTCTTTGTAAATCAGGAGTCGCTGGTGCGTTCATGCTGAACTATGTGATGGCCTCCGCGGGTTCGTTCCTCTGAATGGCTTTTCTACCACTCATAACCTCTCTTCCATCGTTTTTGAGACCACTCCTCATTGAATGCGCTGACAATATACGAACGTGTCGTACAGCATTCATCGGCTTTGCTGCAATATCTGTGAAGATTGAACGCATGTGTGATGACTGTATAATTAAGGGAATGGAGGATGATTTTGTGAATTAAAAATTCAAGGCTTGTTCTGACATTGATGTGCTAATTCCCAGGATCACCCTATAGTTTCACCATTACTCCTCTCTAGACCTGGCGTCACCACACCCAGGGCGCATGTATACAAACGAGACAATGAGTGCCTGACGCTATTTTAAAAAGAAGATGACGACGTTGAATATCAATGAACTCTCTCGAGGAAAAGTATACAGCAGATTTTCCTAGCCTAAAAACCCAAGATAAACGGGGCCACATTGCTCTCCAGGCACGTGCATGGAATAAACTGTGCATCAAATATAATCGAAGTAGAAAATACGATTGCACTGGGAAATTCAGATTAAAGTGTGGGCAGTTGTATATTCATGGTAAAGCAGATGTCAACACTACCAATGTCAAGAGGACCTGTATTCGGGTGAGAAGAAATGCGGAGATAAAAATATTTTCCAAGTGAAAAGAGTGCTTTTGAAAAGATATTTTATATTAAAATTCATTTTTACTAAGTACAAAGAAAACAAAAAAACAATGATAAAGTCAGAGTTGGCTTATTTAGATGAAATAAGTCAGCCCATGTCCTAGAAATATCCTTTTAAACAAACACATTCAAGAATCAGGGTAGAGACAGACCTGGATAAACTTGTAAGTTGCAAACATTCTATGAACTACTTTTATTTACATTAATGCGATATAACCAGTTGGCATGTGTATACCTCATGTGGTGTGAATAAAAGAAAACCCATTTCTGGGTGGGTAAAGACTTGATAAATCTAAATGCTGAATGAGTTAATAATAAAAACTCACATGCCTAAGACCCCAGAATTTTAAGGTCTTTAATACAAATATTTTTCACATTTGGTTTTTACTGCAATCATCTGAAATATAAATTATTTTCTTCATTTAAATTATGTATATTTATTATTCCTGATCAAAGACTTCAGAAATAGAAGCACCACCAGAATACCTTTCTTTGCAGGCAAAGTAACGCCAAGTCCCAACTTAGCCCGAAATGTTACAAGTTAGTAAACAGCAGAAAGAAGTCTTGACTCTGCATCTTTAATTTATAAATCAGTGCTCTCTCCCCGAGGAGAAATGTTAGAGGAGCGTTTATTCCTTTATCTTTACACTTATAAAGCTCTTAGTCACTGTTCGTTTCGTGATCGGTCTTTGGCCACTAAGCTGTGGCTTTTCCAAGGAAAATATGGTTGTTTCAGTCTCTGTCTTCTTGGCGCCCATTGGGACGCATGGCGCATATTAGACATTTCCTAACTCCGGGGTTAATCTGATTATGCCATCCGCCGTGGCTTCACCCAGCAGATGTGATTTCCATTGTCTTGGGTACGTGGCTACACGTTTGTTAGCGGAGTGGGTCAGTTGTCTGATGGTAGAAAGCAGACGGTTTCTGCTGAACCTGGAAGAACTTGCCTGGGGGAAAAATAATTATCTAAATGCTTAGATTCCTCCTGTGCCTGTCAATGGAGTCGGCTTCAGACGGTTCTCTCCAAAGAGCAACATCTGTCTCTGGGGTCTCTTCAAACTTTTCCATTCTTTGTCAGCTTACTTGGTAAAAATCTGCCTGCAAAATAAAAAGAAATAAAGGAAAGAATGAGTATGGATACACTGTTCACGTTGAATTCTACCTGAGAAGGTTGGTTGCCTAGAATTCGGGTCCATATTTGATCCCGAGAGGTCTTCACTTGCAACAGAACTTGTCATTTCCTAGCGTTCCGGGGGTGAAAGCCACAAGAAAAATAGTATGGATGCAAGCCTACCACATGTCAGCACTTCACACACTATCTCAAAACTCCTCCCAGGCAGACTTGAAGCACTCGGTAAGATTCCCATTTTATAGATAACGAAAACAAAGTCCAGAAAGGTTAATGCTTTGTCCGGGGTCCACACTGGTAGTAACTGAAAAAGCCCAGACAATAAATCAGATCATGCTCTGGACTTTTCTTTTTTTTAAGTTTATTTATTTATTGAGAGAGAGAGAGAGAGAGAGAGAGAGAGAGAGAATCCCAAGCAGGCTCCTCATTGTTAGTACAGAGCTGGATGCGGGGCTTGATCTCACGAACTGTGAGATCACGACCAGAGCTGAAACTAAGAGCAAGAAGCTTAACCGACTGAGCCACCCAGGTGCCCCATCCTCTGGAGTTTTCCTGCCCCCGGGGACAGGCAAGTGGAATCCACTCACACTAGAGTTCTGACAGATTCATTCTCCTAAGTCTGCTTCCTTCTATTTTTATTTCTCGCGAGAAGACAAAGTTCTGTGTGAGCAAGACCAGAAGGATTTCACAAGGCAGACTTAGATATTCTTTAATACTTATACTGAGGCAACATATTTTCTCTTCTAGACTCCTTCCTACAAAGGAGCCGTCAAACTAAAGCTGACAAGCCAGATCTGGTGTGTGTCCTACTGTTGTTGTAAAGAAAGTTTTATTGGAACACATTTGTCTAAGGCTCCTTTCTTGCTACACAATAGTATTGAGCAGTTGGGACAGACGCCACATGGCCCACAGAGCCTAGAGCATATTTATATCTGGCCCTTTGCCGAAAAAGTCTGCTGACATCCTGTTCTAGATCGAGAGAGAGGTGTTCCCCGAGTCCTATGGGCTGATGTTTTTGCTGTGAGTCAGAGAAGACATAACGACAATAGGTCAGTTGTATTTGGCCACTGAAGGATGAGTAGAGTTCTCCAGGGAAAATAGAACAGAGGACAGACATACTGGGAAAGGGGAAGCCGGAAAGAGGAGTGAGCAAGCCAAACGTGGAAAGGTATGGGCATAGCTCATTGGCTCCTGGGCATAGAGGTTTGGGTTTTAGGGAGCAGTGAAGTGTCTTAGGCCAGAAGTGCTGTGATGTTCTGTGTGGGGCTCTGGGAAGGTCTGAAGGCCACATTCATGATTTCTTTTTACCACGAATGCCCCTCTTGGTCTGTACACGTGGAATTTGTTTAATAACCACGTAGGTGACTTCATCATTATTAAACATGTCTATGATTGGTTCCACTTCTGAGTGTATAGAAAGGAGATAAACAGCCTTGATTCAGACCCAGCACTTTGGTTATCTCAGCTCTATCTCTAAAATATAAATCTAGGTCGAATAAGTGACGGGGTAGAATGTTTGCATCCGTGCTAAATTCCCTATTGTCCTTTTAACTATAAGGTGGAATTGTAGAAGTTGTGTGTGACCAAGAGCTATTAAAAACAAGGGCATCTTATTCAAAAATATTTTTAAAAGAACTTTAATTGGAAAAACACACAGCCTAATTCCTGGATCGCTTGGCTAGGGAGCTAAGGTGTTAAATAAATTCAAGATGTTACTATGAATGGAATATGCTGAGCCATCACCTTTTAAGACAGAAACAAAGACAAACAGAACAGGTTTTCTTTCTTCCGGATTAAAAGCCAACTAAAACTAGGGTGCAGTATTATGCTTACAGTGACCTTCATTCCTGGTGCACACACTCTTTAGGGTCAAAGTGATTTAAAACACGTCCTGGCGGTCAGACCACCCTTCACCATTAAGGTAGCGTTCCAAGACGTCTGCATGATGGTTACTAAGTCGCTGTTGCAAATAATAGCGGTTACGACAATGAGCAGAATTCTGTACGCGATTACACTGAGAGTGGCCGAACGCTTTGCCTCTGATCCTAATGACCATCCACCTAACAGAAGAAAAGACACGTTCAGTGCAGCGAACAACCGGCTCACAGTTATTCACCGTTAGAGGGAGCACAGGTTTCAACACGCATGGTTACATAGGGCTTGAAGGTGTCGAGGGAAAGACAAGAGGTAAACTTGAGATCACGGAGAACCTCTTGGGGGTGGCACCACCACTCGACTCGTTAAAAAACTCAAATTTACAAAACATGGTATATAGATACGTATATGTATGTGTTGTTGTGGTACACACACACACACACACACACACACACGTGGTTCATGCTGTCGTCCGTTTCTGGTTTGGGTATCTCTTCATCGGAATTTGGATGTCAGCAGGTTAGGGGCTCAGCTTAACCACCAGAGGGCCAGAGCCAAGAGTGTGGGCTCAACAGTCATTGGTTGAATGAAGAAATCAATAAGTAAAATAATTAAGAATTAAAGGAGGGATTCTTTATTTGTCAATGTGATCGCCTATAATTTCTCCTAAGACCTGATTTATTAGTACAATTAAAATTGAGGAGGGCACCTTTTGGGATGAGCACTGGGTGTTGTATGGAAACCAATTTGTCAATAAACTTCATATAAAAAAAAAAAGCAGATAAAAAAAAAATAAATAAATAAAAATGGCTGAATTTATTAAGTGACACGACAAACAAAAAACTATTTTGATGCATATAGTTTCTCCAAGCAACCTACGAACAGGAAAACAAACCAAACCTTGAACGTGGTTAGAACTGTGTTATGCCTGCCAGCCTGTAAGGGGCATCTGGTGTGCGCTTTGTTCAACTTCTTAACATTTGTGTGTTCTTTAATTTTTTTTATGTTTACTTATTTTTGAGACAGAAGGAGACAGAGCATGAGCGGGAGAGGGGCAGAGAGAGAGGGAGACACAGAATTTGAAGCAGGCTCCGGGCTCTGAGCCGTCAGCACTGAGCCCGACACAGGCATCGAACCCACAAACCCTGAGATTATGGCCTGAGCCCAAGTCGGACACTCAAACGACTGAGCTACCCAGGCTCAACTTTGTAACTTTTGTATATAAAGGGAAGCTGAACTCCTTGATCCAGCTAACTTCCCCAGGCTCTTGCCAATGCCTCCAGTGAATTTTTGTACCGGGAATATGTACTTAGAAGACTATTTCTTTTCTTCTTCTTCTTTTTTTAATGTTTATTTATTTTTGAGAGAGACAGAGACAGAATGCGAGTGGGTTAGGGGCAGAGAGAGAGACACACACAGAATCCAAAGCAGGCTCCAGGCTCTGAGCTGTCAGCACAGAGCCCGACATGGGGCTCGAACTCACGGACCATGAGATCATGACCTGAGCCAAAGTCGGACGCTTAATCCACTGAGCTGCCCAGGCGCCCCCTACAAGACTATTTGTTTAGCAAGATCACTGTAAAGCTAGTAATTTCTCCAGATAGCATAGGTTAGTGTGCTAAAAGGAGAGACTTGAGGCAGAAAGTTGTGTTGTGGTCTTTATAACACCAAGAGATGTCCTTTGTCTTAGTTGGGCTCGCTGAATACTTATTGTCCAACAGATATTGTTTTCATAATTTCTTAAGAGAAAATATCCTATTAGTTTATTGGGGACCATTTTATTCAAATTTTCAGGGATCTAGACTTTGGGGGTAGAGGCTGCATTGCATGTTGGGGATATTCACTGAAACAGCAGTGTGTATTTCTATACTGTTTAACAGAAGTGGCTTATAATCATGCCTGTAGGAAGTTACCACCTCACCCTTGGGACGACTTCAACCCCAAGGGAGCCCCAGATGATGCAAGGTGAGTCCATGATTGGGTCACGGACATTCTGGGTCAAGAATGTCCATGGCGTTTCACGGATGCGCCCTCTTGAGTGGGTTCTTTCCTCCAGATCGCCATCTCACAGACCTCAACGTCTTCAAGGCCGAGTGCAGGTTTTGGTTCCGTGAGGTCTGTGTTTGTTGCCCCAAGATTTTTCACCTTTTTCTTCTCATAAAGTGCTTACTATGAAGTAGAGACAAAGTATCCTGTGGGAATGAGCTCTGGCCTTCTGGATGGGAATGGGGGAAAGGCTGAAGGGTTGGCTACTTCTGTTTGCCTTCATAAAAGCAGTATTTTTCTCCTCCCTGAGTCACAGAGTAAAGGTGTTACATTTATCCAACACCAGAATCTCCGTGTAACCCTTCATCACATTTGAGCATCACTACCCGGGTGGCTGCATGATATCTGGGCCACCCTTGTGGTTTTCGTCAAAGGGTTATTTTGATGAACTCCAGATTCTTTTAAAATTTACCTTTGCTGACTTGCTGTGGTTTTGGATACCACCTAGAAGTATCCAGTTGGCTGGAGACCATAGGTTTTCATGAGGAACAGAATGCATTTTGCATAAACTGGAGAGGTTACTTCAGTCAACGATTTGGGAATGCAGCATCACCGAGGCATTCCAGTGCTGAAGTTAATTGTGTGCTTGCTCTCTGTTTAGGAAGTCATATACTAAATAAATGAATTCGTAGCACTTTCCGTTTGGATGCAACTACCAGCAGCCAATTCTCCTTTAATTGGCAAAGACAGGTAAAATAACCACACAAAATAGAATTATTGGAGGTTACAGAAGCGAAGGAAACACAGACCTAAAGGAGGATGGAGTCCAGGATAATCCAGGGATCTGGCTACCAGAAGATAAGAGGGACCTTGGGGTGCCTTCCCCAGGACCGTTTAACTCTACATGTTTGTCCGTTACCACTATTCCTACGTCCCAGTCTTCTTGAAAAGAGTTTTGATTTGGTGTGGGAGAGTCATATACTACTTGCCAGGGGGGTGGCATGTACACACAGCCTCCAGGGATCCCCGAAATCCTTGCAAAGCATGGCTAGTTTCCCAGAGAGTAAACCAAGGGCTTTTGCCAAGAGAAGGAAGGAGGGTGCTGGGAAGACCAAACAGACAGATTTCTACTGGAGACGTTAAAAGGAAGCCAAACCTTCAATATCTGAGCAAACTATTTCAATCCCCCTGGTTTCGGAGTCTTTTCATTAGACTTCATATTACTTCTCATACCATTGCATTGCACTCAGACTGTATCTCATATGAACTCCAGAGGAAGAAAACCAACCATCTATACTAATTTCAAAGTATCCATAAGCAAAATATATTTGTTCTGGTGCTGCTGAGGCAGTGTGGGGTCTTGTGATATCATACCGTGAATCTGTTAATAGTGATCACGGCGAAGCACTCTCGACCAGGAGACAAGCTAGAGCTGGATCTGTAATGTAGACATTGTCTTTGCATGTATCTGTGAAAGAAAAACGTGTAGTCAGATGAGCTTTCTGAATATCTCTTTGAGTTCGTGCGTGCGAGGTGCAGCAGCAGGCTTCGTTTCAGGATTGGCAGTAAAGAGTCACATCCAGCTGGAATGGAGTGCTAGCTCAGCTATGTTCCGTTTCTATGAACTCGGACAAGTAGTCCAGCCGGCTTGAGCCTGGCAGAAGGCAAGGGCCGGAGCGATTGGCAGGTAGGAGGCAGAGCTGCCGAGGAGGGTCATGACGAGGAAAGTGCCCGTTCTCGTACAAAGTCCGGGCCGGAGGCTGCACAGAGTTAATCCCACCAAAGATCCGTGTTCTATAGGTGAGAAAACTGAGGACCAGAGAAGGAAGGTCTTCAAGATCACACAGAATGTTGGGATGCACCACACGCCGGATGTTGGTGTCCCCCCTCTGCCCCCAAATCCATAGGCTGAAACCCTAACCCTCGATGTGATGGCATTGGTCGGTGGGGACTTTGGGAGGCACTTAGGTCCTGGGAGTGGGGCCCTCAATCAGGAGGACTGATGGCCTCGTGACAGAGACCCCACAGAATCCCCTCACCCCTCGCACCACATGAACACGCAGTGAAGGTGAGGCTGTCTGGGAGCACGGATGTCCTCCCACACCAGCCACCAAATCTGTAGGAGGCTCGATGTCCTTGCATCCTCCAGGACCGTGAGATATTCGCGTCCCTAGTTTATAAGCCACCGGGCTATGCTATTCTGTGACAGCAGCCCGGGGGCCTAAGACAGGAGTTTCACTGTGAAAAGTCCCGGGGGTAGGGCAGAGGGTCTGGGCTTCGAACGCAGATGACTTATGGCACGGAGGGATGGCTGATGTGTGAGAGAGGAACTTCCAGAAGAACATGAGCGCAGAGGCGTATGCCCGTACAAATTTTCCGCAGGACAGACTTTGCCCTCACTTGGTTGAAGAATTCAGATTCTTTGCGGACTTGCAAGGATACCACCTAGAGGTAGTAGGCTGGAGGCGGTAGGTTTTCCCGCGGAAAAGAATATATTCTGCATAAACTGCGAGAGGAAGAAGGGATGGCGTGGGAGAAAACAGGTTGTCCTCAGAGACTTTATTTGCATATGTGCCTGTGAGTTTATTGCCCAAACCCACTCCAAACCCATTTATTTAGGTAAGGTAGCGAATCCTGAAGCCTTGGTTTCCAGCTAGAACCTTTACGTACTTCTGAATCTTGATTATTTTCCAGCTGGAAAGTATACTGCTTTGGGGATCATTCCGTTCTTTACAAATGTTAATTAAATATATTTGAAAATCCTGTCTACTGATGAATGTTTACCATTTCTCCACAGCTGGGAATGGAGGAGAGGTTTAAAGGTTTTGAAGGGAATCCTAGCTGAGTTGGGAATCTGTGATTACCTACACAGACTTAACTCTTCCTCCTCATTGGTGCCAAAAACCCAAACCTTGGGAATGAATGCACATATTTCCTTCATCCCGTTTTATCCAGCCTCTGTTTGTTGCAAGATTTCTGGCCAAGGGTGGAATTTTTCTGTGTCTTTGTCTGTCTCATTTAAACCGACCCGACACTGGGCCGCCTGCAGGGCTCAGGTGGCTAAGCGTCCGACCTTGGCTCCGGTCAAGATCTCACGGTCTGTGAGTTCGAGCCCCGCGTCGGGCTCTGTGCTGACAGCTCAGAGCCTGGAGCCTGTTCGGATTCTGTGTCTTCCTCGCTCTCTGCCCCTCCCCCACTTGCACTCTGTCTCTGTGTCTCAAAAATAAATGACACATAAAAAAAATTTTTTTAAAATGATACAAAAAATAAAATGAACCAACACTGATTCGGATGGTTCCCTCCCTTCCAAACATCCTTATTTGCCTTACAGCCTTGTTTAGTAATACATTTCCTCTGATTTTCTGGAAGAGTATAGTGAATGAAAGGAAAGACAGCTTACAGCCAATATGTTAACAGCAGTCACCTTGACATTGTGACAGCATACTGAAACAAATGAGTGATATTCTTATATTAGAAAATCAAGAATTCCTTGCCCTGATTCGCTGAATGGTGTACAACGGGAAGGGAGTGGGATAGGTAATTTGCCTTGGGTTCAGGTCCTAACGCTCTTGGCTGTGCATTGTCAGGCAAGTCACATAAACTCTCTGAGCTCTAGTGGCTTCACTACACACAAGGATTATGATGGTACTTTCCTCGCATGATTATCATAAATGAAATACAGGGAATATTTTTGAAAACACTAAGTTGGTCATGATAAATGGCTCGAGAACTAAAATGCTATTCCTGATAATGTTGAGAACACTTTACTAGTTATGGAAATAGGTATAGAAATTTGGCAATTGAGGTAAGAATTTGGTACCCTTTTTCCCCCTAGTGTACTTTAAACTGTGTTTTATGAGCTATTCTAAAAAAGAGAAAGTAAAAACAAAACTTATTAAAGTGATATTGAAATGATATCAGACAAAACATTTACTTCTGAAATAATTAAACAATTGAATCAGCTGCACTTACCTCTAGAGGAAAGGAAAGGCAAGAGCTATTTTGTAAGCAACCCAGCTATGTGCGTGTAGGTGTGTGCATGTTAGATGTGCATGTGTATGTGCATGGGTGTGCATGAAGATAGATTACGGTAGGGCAGAAGAGAATGGGTAGGTAGATCAAGGAAACGGTGGGTTCAAGGTAGAACCCGTTGGCCCTGGGTTTGGGTGGAGGTGACGTAGAACTTTAGGGTGTCCATTTTAAGAGAGTTTCAGGAAAATTCAATCTGGTGTCAGTTTTGCATGATTTGGGCCTTCATCTCTAAGAGTCGCATCTTGGAGGAAAGATGGCACAGTGAAACGGGGTAGTTACAAGTGCGTGGTAAGGGGGTAGGGAACCACCAGGGACGCTGCAGTTCCAGGGGCTAACGACTCCTTGACGCTCCCGAACCCAGAGGGAGAATAGCAGGTGGCTCCCAGCAGCCAGTAACCGAGCCTCAAAGGAGTAGGGCCCTGGCCAAGTTTGGAGCTTCAGGAGGAGTGGAGCTTGCACAGGGACCCTGAAGAGGGAGAGCTGGGGGAGGAAGTATTAACTGATTCCCCTTCCTCTCTCCTACCTCCTCACCAATGGGCAGACACAACCAGAAGCCAGTGGACAAGGGACCCATACACTCACCCTGCCGGAGCAGCTGGCCAGGAGCAGGGAGTCACAGGAAAAGTCAGATTGCAGATCCCCAGAACCAGAAAGGATAAGGTGCTGCACGACACTCACTGAGGGAAGAGCATGACTTTGAAGAACGACCAATCCAAGCCCTCAAACTCCACCTCTGCAGCTTCTAGAAGCAGGTTATTTAACTCGTGATGCTTAACTTCCATCTCCTTAGTTACCTCAGGTGTTTAACTGGGAAAATAATATTTACGGTGCTGGGTATCTGCGAGGAATAGAAAAAATATGAATAGGGAACTCACGTCATGAGGCCGTGAAGCTATGCCATTAATATTATGACTCCTAATAAAGATGACACACTTTCAAATTGGGAGTTTAGTAAATATGTGTTTTGTCCCTACTCTATACTAGAGACTGAGCTCATCCCTGGGTAGGTGGCTGGATCTAAATTGTGTAAACATTACCCCTTGAGTTCAGAAGCTCAAAGAGGTTGGAAGAAGGTCGGAGCTCAAGGTTCAAGACAAATAAATCTCAAGAACTTCTGAATTCCCCATGCTTTCAAATAAGTGTAGTGTGACAATAAAAATGTGTATGTTGCTATTAAAAAAACCAACCTTTTATTACCTGTTACACCATTTGTTTCTCTGTGTTTCCCACGAGATTTTAAACTATCTGTGCACTACGATCTTTTCAGTGTTAGTCACAGTGCCAGTGCCTAGGACAAGGTCTAAAACAGGGAAGAGGTTCCACAAGTAAGTGTCTATTGAACGAATGTGAAGGAAATGGCTGGACCACCAACCGTTCTATGAATGGTCCCATTGAGTTGGCCATTTCTTCTATCACTTTGCGCCAGCACCACGACTCTGCCAGCGACGAAGGCTCAGCTTGTGCAGTGGCATCAGACACTCACTAGTAGGGTCCTCACTTCCGTACGTGATCTTGATGTTATTTTTGTCCATCTCTATTCCTGATATCCTTACTGCAGGATATGGAAGTCACTCCAATTAGCATCACGGGACTATTCTAAGGGGGAAAATGGTGTTCTAAGTTCATGGTGGTCCCCCAGCTAGTGCTTGTTGGTTGTTGGTTGTTGGGTCTCCCTTTGAGAATGGCCAGCTTCCTCACCGCCTTGGTAGACACCTCCCAGGGAAGCCATTTTAATCACAACTTGGTTCACACAGACGTCTAACTCTAAGTCAGACCGGCAAGGGCAGGGGACTGCCCTGAAGCCACGCAGATATTTAACAGCAGAACATGACAGAGAGATTCCGGTGTCCAATTCTAGGTTCCCTTGGGCCACTCCTGGGTGCCAGCTTCAGCCACAAAATGAGGCTCCTTGAGAATCCTCTCTGCCCCCACCCGGGCTTCCCATTCCGTATCCTGTGTTGTTTTACCAACAGCCTACATGGGGACTCCACCAAAATAAATATTAAACAGGCAACAGTATCTCAATGGTGTGCTCGTTCCTTTTTGCATAACAATTTGCCTGTCTGCTGAATATATTAGCATTCATTGTGAAATGCTTTCAAAGAGACCACGTATCTATTGAAAATACCTTTCAGTTCATTTTGGAATCACAATAATTACGTAACTACTTTAAGAATGCTGAGTTCAACTTTCTGTGTGTATCCACAACCTTTCCTGGACTACCTGCACGGTCAAGTCCATATTAAAAATGTCATTAACTCTATTTAGTAGATGAGAAAACAGTGGCTCAGTGATTTCAAGTCACTAGGTCACAGTCATGCAGAAAGAACACCAGGACGTTGATCTTGGATTTGAATCTTAATCTCTTTGGCTGTAAGCTTAAAGTAATTTCCATTATACCACACTTTCTTCTGTCACCAATTTGAATGAATTAAAATGACTGTTTTTGAATAAGCTATTTTGACTCTCTAGGTTTTCATCCTAAGATACAGGCTTCTATTATGGATGTACTGAAACCATTTGTCAACTTTCTCTACTGGTTGAAACACTTTTCTTTTCACTGGAAGTTCCAGCTGCTCGTGACAAAGAGGTCAACTCCTTCTCCCTCCTGGATGTCTGGTCGAGCGGCAGTAAAGTTTGGTGGGTAGGTAAGGAGCTTGTGGCCAAGTGGATTTCAAAAACCGAATGAGACTTTTTCGGGAACAAGCATCATTTGGTCCAGGCAGACATTTTTATCGGTTTAAGTAGAGGTAATTATTGCCTTGAAACCTGTGATTGTTTCACTAGCCTTATCTTTCTTTTTCAACAGAGAAGCTAAGAGTAGGTTATTTCTGTGTATTCAGTTTATCTGTGTTTTGAACAGCCGAAGAGAAGAGAGGTCGAGACTATGTGGTGAAGCGTCTGTGTGCCCAGTTATCTTTATGGGAAGGAGGAATCTGAAACCATCAAATCGTAGATTGACTCATCCTGAGAAAGGGAAAAAAATGTTTCCTCGTGTCAACAGACATGCTGAGAATCACTTAGTTAAACTTATTGTGAACTTTATAAAGGTGTTATGTTCATGGTGCCCACTGGCCATAACCCCCCTCCCCAAACAGTCCAAGTCTTCACCGTCATCTGAGACATTTCCTGAGGAAATTGCTTTTCAACAGGCAGTTTAAATTGCCATCTGCCCCTTTCGTAGAAAATAATGGGGGACGTTCTTTTCGTGGGGAGCAAAGGATCAGCTGGTGTGAACAAAATACACTGTGTCTGATCTTGCTGCCTTGTGGTTTGGGGCATGTGCTGTTCTGTCTACGGGCTCTTGTGGTGGGACATTTACACGTCCTTTTCACCCCCCTTTGGACTTTTCTCTAAGTCCGGGATCTCAGGAGCCCCCCCCCTCCCGCCCCGGCCCTTTTTGTTTGTTTATTCGTTTCTTAAGGATCTATTTTTCTGAAATGTTAGTCCTGCATCATCTGGACACAGACCTTGCGTTTTTGCACAGAGCCCGCGTAATCTCACCCTGTTTTACTGGGTCTTTGTCTGACTATGCCGGTGTGTCTATCCCTGTTGATTTTGAACTCTCCTCTATTTATGTGGATGATTTTCAGTAATTAAGTCTAGTGGAACTGGTTTTGGGGCTTTGCTCTTGTTCTTTTCATCCTCAGAGTATTAACATGAGCCTACGTTTATTTATTTTTTCTTTCTTTCTTATTTTTATTTATTTGAGAGAGACAGAGAGAGAGAGAGAGAGAGCAGGTGGGGAGAGGGGCAGAAGGAGAGACAGAGAGAATCTTTTTCTTTTTTTTAAAATTTTTTTAAAGTTTATTTTTGGGAGAGAGAGACAGAGCACGAGCAGGGGAGGGGCAGAGAGAGAGAGGGACACACAGAATGGGAAGCAGGCTCCAGGCTGAGCTGTCAGCACAGAGCCCGATGCGGGGCTTGAACGCATGAAACTCGAGATCATGACCTGAGCCCAAGCGGGAAGCTTAACCGACTGAGCCACCCAGGCGCCCGGACAGAGAGAATCTTAAGCAGGCTCCACGCTCAGTGCAGAGCCCGACATGGGGCTCAAGCCCACCACCCTGGGATCAGGACTTGAGCCCAAATCAAGAGTCAGACGCCTAAAGGACTGAGCCACTCAAGCAACTGTATTTATTCTGTTGCTGCCACCACACTGAGTGAACATCCAGTTTTGTCTCCACGTTCAAGAGAAACCTTAGCATCAGAAGTGTGAGGACAAAATGCCTTTACGTCACTTAGGGACCCTTGATGCCTCTCCTTCTTGCACGTGGTTTTCCAGCTGTAAGGGGGAAGGGGGACGTTGCCTGGAATCTTCTCTTGCGCGTGATTCCTAAATGTTCTGCCACGTGCCAGTCCTCTTCTCCATTACAGGCTGTTCCTGAGGCATGTGATCCTGACAGAGGAAGGCAGGTGTGGCGGTGCCCTCCCCAGTGGGCAGGAGTCCCCGATAAGCCCAGTCCGGAGCCCTGCGTATGGTGTGCTGGCGGGTGCGGGTCAGGTCTTCGATCCGGAGGGTTGTGCTCCAGGGCAAGACAATGGTGCTGACGTCAGCTCAGATCGTCCTCAGAGTCTCCCCGTGTCTTCAACCCCTCTCAGTCCCTCCTCTCGCCTCAGTGGAAGCTCTTCCCCCCCTCCCCACGTCAAGATCCCCTCCTCAATCCAGCCCTTGGGCCTCAACCTTCCCTCACGACCTTGGCATTTGCGTTCTCACCAAACCCTCAACCACATCTCCTCCCGCTGTAGTTTTTTTTTTTTTTTTCCCTCTAAGGTCTGAATTCACTCACCACCAAAAGCCTTAAATAAACAACTAGCCCTTATTACTTCCTGTCTATTCATTAACTCTCCCGGCTCTGGCCCCATTTGTCACCTGAAACTGTGCTCTGTAAACAGGGTGGCATTGATGTCTTCAGCGTCAAAACAGAGGTGTTTCCTTTCCCCTGAATTTCTTTAACTGCTTTAAATTAAATTCATTACATCGCCTCACCCTTTGGTGATAGTCTCTTGGATCTTATGGTTATCACCACTTCATGTGTGAATTATTTTAGCTTATTATGGAGACAGGCTGTTCTATTTTTTTCCTTTTTTTTCCCCGTAGAGGAACATTCCCAAAAGTTCTTGTGTAGACTGTCATCTTTTTCCTGTGTGCTAGCTAGCCAGTGCTTTCTTCTCTTTCCCTCTCTCCATCTCCCTCTCCTTCCTCTTCGCTCTCCCTCTCTCTCTTTCTCCCTCTCATTCACTCTCTCTCTCCCTCTGCCCACTCTCCTTCCCTCTCCCCACTCTCTCTCTCTCCTTCTTGCCCTCCCTCCTTCTCTCTGTCCCTCTACCCCTCTGTCTTTCTATTAGACACTGGATGCCAAGGTTTATCCATGCGGACAACTTTGAAAGTCAACCTTAATTTCCAAATCCTCCTTTCCTTCTTTCCTAATTTCCTGAACATAGGCCATCTCTCTTAAAAACCAACCAACCAGCCAACAAACAACACTTCTCTTAACACTATATTGTCATTTACAGGTGTCAGAAACCCAGCTCAAATGAACTTGAACAAAAAAGGGAAGGGTTTGTCTCACATACCTGGGAATTATAGGAGGGCAGCCTGGCTTTAGACGCTGTTGGCACCAGGGACTCCAAAGATGTATCTCTCTCCATGTCTTCCTTTGTCTTCTGGGTATGTTTTGCTCATCCTATCTTCCCACTCTTTCCAGGCAGCCAGGAAGAATTGCTTCAAGCAGGGTTCCTCAACTCTGACCTTAAAACCCAGTAGCTCAGGGACTACAGAGACCTTTCCCTACTCTCTTTTCTCAGGGCCTCATGACCAACTTTTAGGGAAGACGCGGGTCATCCACGTGCAGATGTGGTGCGGACGTGAGAAGAAGGAATAGCGCAGAAGTCTCAAAACACGGGGAGGTTACTTGTCAGGGCTTCTCCGGAGAAGCGGGACCAATAGGAGGTGGGAGTGGCTGGCAAGTCCCAAATCTGCAAAGTGGGCAGAAGCCTGGGACTCAGGAAGAGTCCATGGAGTGTTACTGTAAAACCGTATAGACAGACACAGACACACGCACAGTCCGGAAATCACTGCTCCCCATACAACTTCGGATGGGATGCGATTATACTGATCGATTCCTAAAGGACTCATTTTCTTCCCCTCTACCATATCAGAGATAAGTTTGAAGAGACATTCTGCCGAGTCTTCTCTGATATTCCACCGCGGACAAACGAGAAAATGTGGGGAGGGGGCCCAGGACAGAGGCACGGTTTTGAGCTGAGACTGAAAACCACTCAGCACAGCAGTCTCCTGCCAGCCTGTGGGTCTCTGAGAGGTCAGGGAGTGCATCCAAGACTGGAATTGACCTAAAAGTCCCTCTTGAGCGCAGACATTTCAACAGCCTGCAGAGCAGAGCTGTTGATTACAAGCCTCGAAAACGCGTCCAAGGTAAATATGGAAATTACCCAGTAATGGTGGTTTCTTGGAGTAGTTCATTGATTGTTTACTGAGGGGCCCAAGTTGAGCCTTCAAAGTTCCAGCCTTGCTCCGCTGTCCCTAAAGGAGCCTGTTTGACCAGAATCCTAAGGTCACAACAAATGTGAGTCTCTAATCATCGCCAGCTCTTTACAGATATTTGAATTCTTTCTGCAAACATTGCTTAAGCCCATGGAACTTACCAGCCCAGGTGAGTCTCAGGCTCCCTGATGTCTACAAGGGCCGAGTTTCCAGGCAACGATGAGGGATAATTGGTAATTATGGTAAAATATATTTAAAGGTTGTGTGAGAATCGTCCCCACCCTCAGAATGTTAGGAATGACCGACTCTATCAAGAAATATTTATTATAATGTATGTTTTGGGTGTTGTGCAAGGTACTGATTCTTGGAGATCACACTTTATATTCTTTAACGTACTGATTCTTTTAAATAGTCACTTTGGAAGCACATTTACTTAGGGTAACGGTCACAGAGGTTTTAGTGGTACGCACTTGGGCCAGGAGTTGTACCGGGCGCTGGGACGGGAAGCAAGGCCATGAGCTAATAGTGTCAAGAATTCAGGGGACAGATGACCCGGGCATTTGTAAAACAGCTTTTAGGCAGGAGCTCAGGGCCTTCTTCTGTCCTCTTACGGCAGCTGTGTGGACGATGGTGCGACAGCGAACAGAGGAGCTCCCCACCAGGGACGTGGTGGCGGAGGGCACCGAGGCTGCGAGCCCTGTCTGTCCTCAAGGGAGAGGAATGGAACCCCTGAATCAGACGCGGCGCTTGAATTCCTGGGTTCCTTCTCACAACCGGAGGCCTCGGCTCATGAGTGGAAAAGAGAATTAATTAATTATGCAGCAATTTCCAGCGCTTCAATGGGAGGATGGACCCAAAGCTGCCTACTGCTGCTGATTAAGGATTCCATCCGTGAGGATGAGGAATGGGATTTTTGCGAGAGATGGAGTTGCCGGAGGCTTTTGTAGGAATAGAAATGGTGTCCTGTTTAGTGTATGTGAGCGTGCACGTCCGTGTGTCTGGGTACCAAGGCCGGGGGCAGACAAATCGCTAGTGATCAGAGTAATCGAGCCATAAATAGAGCTTTTCTGGAACTTCTCCCTATACTATTCTGGTTCTCCAAGTAAAATGTCCTCCCTTCCTTGCTCACGTGTGTTTGTTTGTTTACTCATTCAGTACATTTTACTGCAGAGATGAGACACTTGGTTCTATTCATCGAGAGGGTGGCAATGGGATGGAGTCTCTAGACCGTCGATTCTAAAACCCCACAATGGATCGCTAATCTAAACAACAACAACAAGACCGGACATTTATCGGTGTCTTACCATGTGTTAGACGTGGAGATAAGTGCTTTTCATGCCTTAATTTAGTCGTATACAGTTATACTCATTTCAGAAATTTGGAACCCCGGAAAAGAAAGGGGTTAAGTGCTATTAACACATGTCTTTCCGCTCTCTGGACAAAAGCCTTCCTCTCTTGCCTACAACGTGGTGTTTTCATCCGACGCTCACGGGGACAGAGCACAGAGAATTGTACCCACATATAAATACCAGGGGGGTGGAGCATGTAGCAATGTACCCATATATAAATACCAGATGATGACATTGAAGCACACTTGGGACTCATAATAAGTCTAAACGTGCATGGCCAGGAAGTGACAGACCTGAACTTTGACCCCAAATATTTTAATTCCAAGACAAATTCTCCTTCCACGAACCTATAACTGGTAGATTTTGCTGAAAGATGTAATATCGATGCCCACATTGTCGCAATTTCACTTAAGGTTTGTAATTTTTTTTAACCTTCGAGAAAATAATTTCTCTCTACCAGCATTCTGACGCCAGCTGACTGCCAGGTTTATGTGATGAATGTTCAAAGGCATTTGGCTGTAGTTTTTATTTTAGTGAATGAGCTGCACACACACACACACACACACACACACACACATTGGACAGAACTAGTCTGCCTGTCCTAGCTCTATCAGACTGCAAAACCGGCATCAAAATAGAAAATGGCACTTTCTTCTGTTCAATTACAACCCTGATTGTTATTATTATTATTACTTTTTTACATAAATAGATCCGCGGGTAGACGGCCAGCAGATCAAAGGCAAAGTTGCATTAAGAAATAGTCGGGGTGTGGAGGCTGGCTGGCTTCTGACAGCTTTCAGCCGCTTTGATCAGACACCTATCAGCACAGGCAGGCACCTTTTTTTGCCTTTTGTCTGAGTCAGGAAATGAGAGAGATGATAGCTGCATTTTGGTCCTAATCCTTACTACTGGTAATAGCTGACTACAGTGCGCACTCATTATCCTAGTTATCATTACAAATTACACGGTCTTCTCGGGTACCTGAGGAAAGGAGATATTTAGAGCAAGCAAACCCTCTGCCTGCAATATTCGATAAGTCCCAAGAGAAGAACCCTCTGTCAAAGTGTTTTCAGTGCCGCGTTACCAAGAAGATGAAATCAGATGGAACCCTCCCCGGCATCGGTCTTCTGTGACAGGACCCAGCTGAGACTTGTGTGTGCGTGTGAAGCTATAAAATGAGAGGACACGGTGCTTTAAGAAGTCGTTTCTAAGATTAGGGCACTTTTGTCCCCAAACATTTTCTCAAAGGCAATTTATGGTATTGCTTTTGGGCATCAGTGGATGAGTCAACACGTAAACCATGCATCTACTTAATCAACTCGTTTTCCTGGGTGCCTGCGTGACTTAGTCGGTTGAGAGTCTGACTCTTGATTGCGGTTCAGGTCAGGATCTCACGGTCGTGACATCCAGCCCCACGTCGGGTTCTGTACTGAGTGTAGAGCTTCTTTGGGATTCAGTCTCTCTCTTTCTTTCTCTCCCTCTGTCCCTCTCCCTTGCTCATGCACGCTTTCTCTCTCTCAAATAAAAAAAATTAAATAACCTAATTTGCGGTTGTTAACTATGAAAACTGTGCATCACCAGATATACACTCTGTTTCCAAGGGTGTTGAGCCAGAGGCTAGGGCAATTTAGATCTGTGCAATTTCTGAAATAAGAACCATAAATATAGTAATAATATGTGCAACTGTTTTTCCCATAATAGCGTGCACACATGTGTTTGTGTGTGTGCACGTATGTGCATTTGTGTATGCAGTGGTGGGGACGATGGTTTTATAACTGGGATGAGATTTATGGTCTATGTAACATACGAATGTTTTCACAACCTTCACAGAAATGTTGAGACACAGGTATTATTTATTATAAGACTTCAAAAGGAGGCAAGCTGTGTCTCAGAAAGTTACTGTAACTCCTTCAAGGTCAACTGAAAAGAGAAGTCTTGGCTTTTGATTCCAGGCTTATCTAATGTGTCTCCTTATTTTGGTGTGTTTGAGTCTCCTTATTATCGTGAATTTATTTAGATAGTTATGCTAGCTCATAATCTATCTTCAGCCCGAATACTTTTCTCAACCTCCCAACCCCATACTATCTGCAAGAACCGATCATTTGTCACCCACTTTATGCAGGCTGATATTATTATTCTGGCAAACATTACTCTGTCTACCTTGTGAATATCCACAGCACAACTCACCTGCCACATGTAGTAAGGTCACTTCTGTGTATGTTGAGATGTGCATTAAGATCTGAGCTCACAAAAAAAAAAAAAAAAAAAAAAGAAAAGATCTGAGCTCCTGGAAGACACGGCCAGATTTTGTTCATCTCTGAATCCCCAGCTAGCACCGTGCCTGACAAAAAGAACAAAAATATTCAATGAATATTTAAATTCAACTGAATCCAATTACCAGAAAAATAGTCATTATGTTGCCTCCAGGGCTCCACGGCAAGTGATTCTTCTGAAATTCTTCTCTCTGCTTTACTCTTGATTTCAGGAAACTCCTTTGCCATAAGAAACACTAATCTAAAAACATTTAATCTAATAACTTCCCATAATTAAAAAAGTATTTAGGTAAACAATTAAAAAGTAGTGGTTCTACTCCTTGTAGTGGCAAAGTAGTCTGTAGAAACCAAAGCCTCGGAGGACAATCTTAGACTCTGGAAAAAATATCAAAATACATATAGACATAACTATCTGAAGGCACTGGAGGTATTTCAATAGCAGAGAAGAGTTCCTTTTGGGGAGAATTATACAGGATGATATTTGCTGGGACAGGAAAAGGAGAATTTTGAAATCCAGGGGAAGAAGAACATTCAAAATTCACCATCACTCAGTGGAAACGTCGGTGGTACAACCTGAAGGCAGACGTTGAAACTGGGAGGGACTTTTTAGTCCCTTTCCACTACTGTGGATGCATGGAAAGGCTGGACAGTGCTGGAAGGTTCTGGGACTCATGAATTAGGAAAACAAACTAGCCACAATTTTCCCCCAGGTAAAAGGTTGACTCTAAACAGAAAATGCTATGAGTGGAAAACTAATGATTCAGCTTGACTCAGTAGGTCCCAAGGAAAGGGAGGGTCCATTGGAGGAGAAAGGCAGAAAGCCACCTGATGTCTAGAAGGAGACTACCATATTTTTTTTTAACATTAGGCCAACAAGATTTAACATTCCAGAAAAGAGAACTTAGGGGGGGATTATAAATAAAACAACCATTTCAGAAATAAATTACTATACCGGGAGGATGTCAAAAGCAAGTACATAAGTAACCAGCATAGATTATGCCTCAATAAATGAGAAGATATAAAGAAAAACATGATTAATGAAGAAAGGCATTAAGTAAAAAGCAGTAGAGAATGATATAGAAAATAGCCAAGAGAGATTTAACATCCCTGTGTTAGGAGTTAATAAAGAGGAAAACCAAAGAAATAATTCAACATGTTAAGTCAATAATTTAAGAAAGTGTTTCTGAAAAAAAGGAGAGTTGAAAGTATAAGCCCTGGGTGTTGTATGGAAACCAATTTGACAATAAATTTCATATTAAAATTAATAAACAAATAAATAGTTTAAAAAATCTAAAAAAAAAAGACAGTACAAGATAAAAGAACATGGAGTCTCCCTGGGGAAAACACCCTACAATAGGTAGCTTATTAATAATTTTTTGTATCGTTTAACTTTCAATATATGTTCATTATTAAGAATTAGTTAATTCTACTATATTCTCAATAGTTATATTAGCAATCTTTGAAGACTGTTAGACAAAAATACCAAGCCACTTACAATGGGAAGAAAACAGAACTGACATCATAATTTTTGGTTGTGACGATACGTGCAAGCAGACCATAGGAAACTATATTTAACATAATCAGGAAAGGAAAATATAATCCAAAGAAGTACGTCCACCAAATTGACCTTCAGAAAATAATTACATAGTATAAAATAAATATAAGACCAGAAAATATAATGTAAAATTATAAAAACTTAGAGGGAATATAGAGAGTGTATCTGTATAGTCAAATCCATAAACACTGCATTGATTACCATAGAGGAATGAACTGGGAAGATGCCGTTTCTTCAATTTGGCTGCTACAGGAAAGAGAGAGAAAGTGAAAAGTTATTACCAGTTTCAAAATTGCTAATGATAGGAAAGCAATAGACAGTTTGAAACACGAGAGAGTTAAATGTATTACAGAAAGTTATTGTATGAAAGAAACTATTAGGGAAAAATGCATTCCCTAGATGTCAACAGTTACATTAAAAAAAAAAATTAAATACAACTAGAGTAAAAGATTTTTCAGATTCTAAACAAAATTCAAAAGCGAATTCTACGCCAAGTCTTCTAAAAAAGGACAAACTCAAGCAAAGAGATCAAAAGAGTAAAAGTTAAAATCATGAGCATTATATATTAAATATGAAGAAATAGAGCAGAGGTCATATTTTGATGCTTAGTATGTTCAGATCTGACATCTTAGATCAAAAAGCATTACGAAAGATGAAAAAGGAGATTCAGAAATGTTGAACACAGTAATGTACAAGGTTCTGTAACAGTTATTAAAATTATGCTTCTAATACCATGAGAATCAATATCAGGAATAGAAGAGGGAGCATACGAGTTCTTAGATGTTAAAAGAATAATAAATAAAGACTATGTACAAAAAACAAATAAATAAATAGCACGAACAACTTTATGCTAATAAAGTCAACAGCTTAGATAAAATAGGTCAATTTCTTGAAAGAAACAAACCACTGAAACTCTCCCCAGAGAGCTTTGAAATTGATGAACTGAATGGTCCTGTATTTATTTAAATTTAAATGTGTAGTTTAAAACGTTTCCGTTAAAAAGACGGTGTCACTGGCAAACCCCACCAAATATTGAAGGAAGAAATGACACAAACTCTTCACAAGTTCTTACAGAAAATCGATGAGGAAGGGATAGTTTCGCACTAATTGCATGAGTTCAGCCTAACCTGATACACAAACCAGATAAAGACATTACAAGAAAAACAACAACAACAAAAATCTCTCATGAAATAGACGCAAATATTCTTCCCATGTCTTACGGGACTATAGAACGATCAAGAGTGCGACAGCTGATAACGTGGCTCTTACGGTTACACCTGCATTAAGAGATAATAGACACCACCATTATGCTCCCCAAAGATCACTGCTAGTGAACATATTAAGATGTGACTTATATGCCCTATAATCTCAATACAGTTGATCAGAATAAGTCACATTTAGATAATAATGTAAGATCAGAGGCGAGTTTTTAAATACAGTTTCTGTTGCCAAAACGTCTGCAGCGACGATCGGTATTATTTACTTGAAAACAATGTATGCTTACCTTATTTTATTATATATATTATTTATTAGTATCTTAAAAATGGATTTACATTTATTTAATATGAATATATATATTTAAATTTTTTTAATGTTTATTAATTTTTGAGAGAGAGAGAGAGGGAGACGCGGAGCGCAAGTGGGGGAGGGGCAGAGAGACAGAGACACAGAGACGCAGAATCCGAAGCAGGCTCCAGGCTCTGAGCTGTCAGCACAGAGCCCACCACGGGGCTCGAACTCACGAGCCATGAGATCATGACCTGAGCCGAAGTCGGACGCTTAACCGACTGAGCCACCCAGGCGCCCCATATATTTAATATCTATGTTAAAAGGAGATGGCTTGTTATTCGCAGTAAGTCTAATTTTTGCAGGCAATTTTTACAGGTCACTTATTTTGTGTCTCTCCTTTCTCAGCACTTTATCTACATTCCTTTCCTTAATTTTCCCGGATACTATAGAGATCCCATGTGTGACACTATTTCACACACAGGGAAACCCAAACCTGAACTTGAATAACTCATTCAAAGTCGCCTTGCTTATAAGCTCGTATATACTGATATTCTGGGCTTCAGCAATAGATTCCAGTCTTCATTATTATTCCATGCTGTCCTTTGAAAAGAGTTTTAGGTGAGTTGTATTTATTCTCCTGTATCCTTTGTTTATTATTTCTGTCTTTTTTTTTTTTTTTTTGTCTAGGTATTCTTCCATAGACAAGTTCTCAATGTATTTTTAAACAAGTGCCCATCACCCCAGGTCTTGTACTTCCTGATAATCTCCCAGATCTTAAGCCTTCTCTTTCTGGTCTAAGTATCTTCAGTTTTGTAAATTTTACTCATCAGTCTTTCTTCCTGGAGACACCACCATTCTAAGGACACATCTGGATTCGATTTAGATCGGTCTGCCACTGATGATATTTTTGTTTGGCGAATTTCAAGAATTCTACCTTCTCTGCTTCAACCAAAAAGAATGATAAACTTCAGTTTATTAAAAAAAAAGTTAATACATGACCTTTGAAAATGTCTGCATTTTATCATATTTAACTTATTCTACTTTTCCTTTACTGTGAGTTAGCAAAAATATACCCATTGTACAAACATTGAGATGAAGCAAAACGAGGAACTTTCCGACACAGTAAGTTTTATATAGGTTGGGATAAAACAATGGAATTACTGTAGAATTTATATTTTACATGCCACTATTTCCATTTCTGAGTCGATTCTCATAGAGCTAATCATGACATATCAAGCACTATAGCAAAATACGTGTACAGAAATACTGAAATAAACTCCCTTCATTCATCAGTCCTGTCTCTATGTAATTAGTCTATCAAGTAAGAACTTCACTAAAAATGGATGTCTTATGTATTACAATGAGTTGTTTTGGTAAATAAGGTTATTAAAGATTAAATAAGTAAAAAATCCATGATCCCTTAAAGGACACAAAATTATACTAAATATAGACATAGAACCTAAAAGGATTTTTTAACATATTATTTCAATGAATACTTTCAATAGTAATATGAGACAGGCATCATTTCCATATGCAATTAAAGTTTGGAAACAGATACTCATATGTATTAAGTAACGTATCCAAGTTCAGGATTTTTTAATCTGGTATAACCTGACCTCTCCTTCTGTCACCCTGGAGCTAATTTATGTTTGGTTGTTTGTTGTTTTATTTTTTTACAATGCTTCACAGCTGCTTGTGGATTTCAATGGCATACATGTATACGTCCATACAAATGTAGCTTAAAGTGTTTCGTTGGTAATTCTACATAGTTGATCGTTGGAACAATTATTACTGCATAGATTGCTAAAATGCACTAATCCTTTCCAAAATAACTCTGATGATGCACATTCTTTTATGGTGATTTTACCCTAAACGTAGCCAGCTGTATTGCACTCTGTTCTTTGGGAAGGTTAATTAGGGAGTGATTTATTGATGGCATTCAAAACTCTTTATGGCGAGGTCATGGCCTGTAATGTCTGACTGCCTGTCTACCAGGATATCACGCCTTGTTTGCCTCGGAGCTATAAAAAGTCAAGCACAAGACCTCTGTCTAATTTTTACTTCCTTAGATTTGTGCTGACTCCATCCAGGTACTCGTTAAAATATGAAAATGTAGACAACAACAAAAAAGGCAGAAAGACAAATACTATCACGGTTATAAACCTGGGTATTCTGTTAATGAAGAAAATGGTATTTTTTTATTTGGTTCATACTTTCAAACAGTTTGTTTATTATTCTGGTCGCTCTCTCTTTCTTTCTCTCCATATAGAAAATTAATTCTGTATGTATTCTGATTTTTTGCATGAACCTTGTTCACTATGGTAAGTAAGGGATTTTAGAGACAAAATCCCTTAAAGAAGGGAGCGATCACACCAGATCTGAAAGCACCCAGGACAGATTATGGCATATAGTAAGAGCTCAGTGAACATTAACCAATTTTAAGCGAACAGAGTTTTTACGAAGACGAAAGAAACAGTGTTGTAAAAGTGTGCGTGCGTTTAAATTCCAGTACAGTTAGAATACAGTGTTATATTAGTCTCAGGTGTACAATATAGTGATTCACAAATTCTTGTATCCATCACTCAGTGCTCATCAGATGGGTATACTCTTCATCCCCATCACCGATTTCACCGCACCCCCCCACCTGCCCTCTGGTGACCACCAGTGTGTTCTCTGTAGTTAAGAGTCTGTTTCTTGGTTTGTCTCTTTTTTCCCCCTTTGTCTTGTTTCCTAAATTCACAGATGAGTGAAACCATATGGTATGTCTCTCTCTGACTGACTTACTTCACTTAGCATCATACTCTCTAGATCCATCCATGTTGCAAAGTGTAAGATTTTATTCTTTTTATGGCTGAGTAATAGTCCATCGTATATATTAATGGAATTAATGGATATAATATAATCATATATATTAATGGAATTAATTATATATATATATATAAATGGAATTGTACACACACACACATACATATGCAATGGAATATTCCTCAGCCATGAAAAGAATAAAATATACACACCACATCTTCTTTATCCATTCATCTATCGATGGACACTTGGGCTGTTTCCATAATTTGGCTATTACAAGTCATGCTGCAATAAACATCTGGGTGCATGTATCCTTTGAATGCATTTTCATATTCTTTGGGTCAGTAACCAGTAGTGGAATTACTGGGTTATACGGTAATTTTATTTTCACTTTTTTGAGCGAACTCCATACTGTTTTCTACATGGCTGCACCAGGTTGCATTCCAACCAACAATGCAAGAGGGTTCCTTTTTCTTCACATCCTCCTTAAGACTTGTTTTTTGCAGTTTTCATTTCAGCCATCCTGACAGATGTGAGGTGATATCTCGCTGTAGTTTTTGATTTACGTTTCCCTGATGATGAGTGATGTTGAGCATCTTGTCATGTGCTTGTTGGCCATCCGGATGTCTTCTTTGGAGAAATGTCTGTTCCTGTCTTCCACCCATTTTCAATTGGGTTATTTGTTCTCTGGTGTTACGTTGTGCAAGTTCCTTATATTTTTTGGATACTGACCCTTTATGGAATATGCCATTTGCCAATATCTTCTCCCATTCCGTAGGTTGTCTTGTATTTTTGTTGATTGTTTCCTTTGCTGTGCAGAAGCTTTGTATTTTGATGTAGTCCCAGTAGTCTATTTTTTATTTTATTTCCCTTGCCTCAGGAGACATAGCTACAAAAATGTTGCTATGGCTGATGTGGGAGAAATTACTGTCTGTGCTTTCTTCTAGGATTTGTATGGTTCCAGGTCTCACATTTAGGTCCGTAATCCATTTTGAGTTTATTTTTGTATATGGTGTAAGAAAATGGTCCAGTTTCTTTCTTTCTTTCTTTCTTTCTTTCTTTCTTTCTTTCTTTCTTTCTTTCTTTCTTGCATTTGGCTGTTCAGTTCCCAGTATTCCCAGCCCAGTTACTGAGAAGACTGTCTTTTCCCCACGCCTCTGTTGTCGAAGATTCATTGACCATATAATTGTTGGTTTATTTCTGGGTTTTCTATTCTCTTCCACTGATCCTTGTGCCCATTTTTGTGCCAGTACCATGCTCTCTTGGTCACCACAACTCTGTAGTATATCTTGACATCTGGGATTGTGATACCTTCTGTTTTGTTCTTCTTTTTCAAGATTGCTCTGGCTATAAATTGGAGAAATTTTAGGATCACTTGCTCTGGTTCCGTGAAAAATGCTGTTGGTATTTTGAGAATTGCATTAAATCTATAGATTGCTTTGGGTAGCTTGGGCGTTTTAGCAATATTGGATCTTCCAATGAGTATGGGGTATCTTTCCATTTGTTTCTGTTGTCTTTGATTTCATTCATCAATGTTTTAGTTTTCAGAGTACAGGTCTTCTACCTTCTTGGCTAAGTTTATGCCCAGACATCTATCACCAGTGCTTATTGAACACTGGCTTTGAATTCCAGGACATAAATGTGTGTTCTGTGGGTCCTGCTACCACAATCACAATATTTTTGGTAAGAACAATTCAGGTTGACTGCTACTATTTGGGAAGGATTCGTGGCGGGACATGTAATTTTGCACGGGTTCTCGCTTTGAGTTCAAGTACTTTCTGAATGGCTGCTGAGCCAAGCCAGTCCCAAATACAGCCCGCTATTAATGCCCACAGCGGGCCCCAGCTGCACAGGCACCAAGGGCCAGGCCCCGTACCCGGTGTTCTGTGTAAATTATGTCCAATCTTAGTGATAAGTGTCATACCTGTAAGCGGCTCGTGACCCGGTTGCAGACAAACAGTCACATTCAACATCAGGGTCCAAATCCTGTGCTCCTTGTAGCATTCTAAAATATTAGCAAGCGTGGTCTGCCGACCAGGAGACACAAGAGAAGCCATAGTCCCCCACTGTGAAGATGGGCCCGTCTGCCTGGTTGGTCCAGGTTATGACCCGCAGATGCCTACCAGTCAAAACCTTCACGTGCCTAGTGCCGAGGCACTTATGCACTTCACGTACCTTATCTCCTCGCGCTTAGAGGCAACCTGTGAGGAAAGCAGTGGAATCCCTATCTCATAGGAGTTTTGGATGCCTAAGCCACCTGGAAATAGAAGAACCAGAGGCTAGCTCCCTCGAGCCCAGCTGTTCCCTCTTCACACGCTCTTTGCCATTGTCATCTCTGTCCTACTCAGAGCCCCTGCTTGTCTCCTGACCCCTAGCCACACCCTACTTCAAATTCTTGGAGGTCCTAAACTGAATACTGTGACCATCTGGAACGATAGGGTACTTTCTTAGGTGATGCGATGGCTATGCTTCCAAAATCCCAAAATAACTTATTGCAAAATGAATCACATCCTTGAACCCAAATATCATCTCCAGCTCGGTAAGCCTGCACTTTGTGATGAGAGAAAATACTTCCTTCTAATTTGAGTCCACGTTTGTTATATCTGTTTTTTTTTTTTTAAACAGTTTACTCAAGCATTAAAAAAAGATCACCTTATTTTGGGAAACATGAAAAATGCTAGGATTATTCACATTGGTTACTATGCATTTTGATCATCTGGTAGTTACACGTTTTAATGACAAATGTTTAAGAATAATTAGGTCATGCTAATGAATAGAATAATGATTAGAATTAGTAAGAAATCTGTAGCAAAACTGTCGTTTTTTTCTTTTTCCGCCCTAGTGGAAAAATGACAAATTTAGCAAGAAAGTGAAGTCACTTCAGGGTGTGTCTCTTATTTCGGTTTCTATTTTCCTCATAAACAGAATTTTGCCTTTGGTAATATTGCGTTATATTTAAAAATGATAAATGTCATGCTCTGCTGAAGTATTCTGCTTTAAATCCCACATATATGCAGTATGCATTATTTGATATTTCACTTAAGAAATAATACATTGGGGCATTTGGGCAGCTCAGTCGATTAAGCGTCCCACTTCAGGTCAGGTCGTGATCTCAGCATTCCTGGATTCAAGCCCCATGTCGCGCTCTGGGCTGACAGCTCAGAGCCTGCTTGGGATGCTCTCTCTCCCTCTTTCTCTTTCTGCCCCTTCCCCGCTCATGCTCTGTCTCTCTCTCTCTCTCTCTCAAAAATACACAAACATTTTTTAAAAAGGAAACAATGCAGCATGACGATATTTTAGTAGCGAGCTAGCCACCGTGGAATGTACGTGCGCACACAACGTGAGGTGGGAGACGGGTCTGGTGCTGATGCTTATGCAGCCTAATGAGTCTGCCAGTCTTGTGAACTAGTTTTCATTTTTTACTTCAGCACTTTCAAATGTTACGAAGGAGCGACAGAGAGGACAGAGAGCGTCGGAGGACAGAGAGTGGGATAAATGAAAAATGCAGACTTAGAAAAAACAACGTATTTTCTTTAGCTCCAGAATTGTTAGAAGACATCATGAATATTATTTTGTTAACTGGAATTTCAGGGGTAGTGCCTTATTACACGTTCTTAGACTTGAGTGATTAATTCTAGCAAATCATCGTCCGAATTGATGGCCTGACAGGATAGCAGCGAGTCCCTAATGAATACGTGGTGGCCACGCGAGTGAAGAAGAAGAGAGTTCAAATTATGGCAATTTCTGCAGTGATACATTTCACACTTCATCATTACATGATCAGAAAACACCTTCCACACGTTGTTTTAAAGACACTGAAATCGAATTGCAGTGGAAGAAAATTACTGGAGTTTATGGACCTGTCAGATGTGTTCTTGTGAAGAAGTCCGTCTTTGTTCTGGGAGAGGAAGGGTCGGGGTTTCCAGGAAGGAGCGAGCAACGGTGTTTAGCACCTGTTATCTGGCTCTTTCTTTCTGGGCGATGCCACGCTCCCTTGAGACATGACGTTACAGCTTTGTCTGGTTAGCTGTGCCTCCCTTGTAGTCTGTTAAACCCTTGAGTACAAGCACAATTTTATACATTGCCTTTTATCCCTGTCACAATATCCACATACACTGACCAGTCTGCACAGATATTTACTGAATAAATATCAAACAATTGGGAACGCATTTGGGGGGACCCCAACAAGAAACTATACAGACCATTTCAAATGTTTATAAAAATTAACACAAACTACTTTGCCACCTTCTTTTTGGGGGGGAAATATTCATCCCAGTGGCAACTCATTCTTTCACTGGACCTCTCCTAGGGGACTGACCCAAGGACCCACGTTAATACAGTTACATGCAAGGTCATTTATAGGAATTAGTAAGTCATGACTGTGACGCTTTAATCTCCCAGCATCTTGCAGTCTTGGTTTAGCGTATTTCTTAGGGGCTTCGCGAGGTGATACTCCTGTGCTATCAGATGTTTGTTTTTAGTAGCAAGCAGTTCTGGGAAATTACTTTAATTAACTCAACATAAGCATTTACTGCATTAGTGAAACGAGTGCGTTAGAATGATGACTGCCTAGTCCCACGTGTTCGTGTATTTTAAAATTTTATTTACCTTGCCGATGTCTTCATATGTCAAGTAGTTACTCAAGACCTGGGTAATTACCTGAGGCCTGGAGTAAATCTGACATAATTTTGTCGTTTGGTCTTTATCATTGCTCCTGACCAGCTTTCCTGCTTGTGTGAGTTAGTATTTGCAGCGAAGAATCATCCAATGTTTGTTAAGATTTGCAAGGCACAGTTTTAAAACCACGGCCCCTGCTTACATCTGTCTGACCGGGATCTCCTCGCTCTTCCACGCTCCTGACTCTTTCGCAAACAGACGGTGCCCCGGAGAGAGCTCAGCGGGTCAGGAACCATTATGTGATCCCTTGAGAATCTGGGGACATTAACCACCATGTCCCTTCTTATGTTGGGCCCTGTCCCCTCTTTCTTGGAAAAGTGACCCAACACCTAGTCCGTTCCCAAACCTCAGGCCAAGTGTCTCTCCAGTAGGAATTTTTTCCCTATAAATCCTATAATTTCATCTCCGCTCCTACCAACTTCCCACCCCACAGACATATACCAGGGTTCGTATATAGTAGGTAGTCCGAATACTTATGAATTTTTCATAATGACCTTGTGATTATATATTTATTCCTTTTGCCACTCATAGCTTTCACTTGTGCCATATTGTATGTTTTTTTTCTGCTCCTAGAGTTACAATGAGGCGGGATCCGTACCTTTCTGTGCATTTTCGTTCTGAAACCTTTAAAACTTTAATCTCCACCTGATTTTACCCTATACTTCAGCACAGGCCTTGCTGTCACCTCCGCGGCTTGGAGAAGAGGGAGGGGTAGTTCACTTTGAGACATCCCATCACCTCCCCCTAGCAAAGCTCTCATTTGGAGGAAAGGGGTTGAGATACCTCTTTACTCGGCTGGCCAAATATTTGGGAAGGAAGGAATTCAGATACAGCTCCTGTCCTGTGTGGCCTGGTGAGCGGAGATTTCTGTGTGTCCGACGTGTGGCTTCTTGTGGAGATTGTTAACTTCACCTCGGTCGCATCCACCACCAGTGACTGTCACAGCGATGAAGTTAGCTCACTCGTCGGCCTCCCTCCTGGTACGCACTCCCATCTTCTTTACAGAGATGGGGCTTGTATTTGCTGGTCCCTCTATCTTGCCCTCCATCGATCTCCGTGGGTTTTCCTTTGGAAGGAAAAAATAAAAATTCGGGGCCCCCTTCAACACTCTTCGAAGGCTGTGGGGGACAAGAGGAAAGAGAGGGTGACCCCACCTTTTGCTCAGAAACACTCGACATTGATCTTTACGACATGAGCATCTCCGGAAGGTCTCCATCCTTGTAGACAGTGAGTCACAGGGAGAGAGCCGTCCCCGTGCTCCCATCCAGCTGCTACTCCAGGGGCTGTGTGCTCGTATCTCCTGGGAAGAGCACTCTGGGTGCTCTTCCTCCAAGAATGAAGAGCGATTCCCTCTGGCCCTAGTCCTTTGGCTTTAGAGAGAAGGAAGGCAGCCGCACACTCTCCCAGCGCGGGGAGCAGATACTTCCCATTGAGGTCAAAGACCACGGACATCACCCACCCCTGCCGCGCACGGCTTGCACGTGGGGCGCTGGCTGGCCAGGCACAGCTCTGCTCCGTGATGTTTAGCTCCGTGTGGCACTCAGAGACATTCGGAGCTGTTACTTGGCATCTTTTTTTCCTCCTTTTGTACCTTTCACACAGCACGTGGACAAGAAAACGCCCACTCGTCATCCTCTTAAAGGCCGAATGGGTGAGCCAACGGATAATTGTGCAGCCAGATATTCCTTCTAATGTAGCTTATCTGTACTGCGATTGCCTTTTCCTCAAATTAAGCTATGTTATCTGCAATGTCACGTTTCAGGAGATCTCTGATTTGACACCGGACGTCACGTTGTACGAGAACTAAACAGCCTCAGAGATAGAAGACATGTCTTTCTAATTTTGTGGCATATCGTCCCGTAGAAGACTGCAAGCTCAGAAAAATAGGACGCATAGCCTACCTTTCTCCTCCGTTTCTCTTCATTGTTAGGAATAAAGCTAATAGTAACTTTCTCAGCTTATATTTTGAGAAGACATTCAGGGATTTCTTTGGACCCCTTGTGTTAATTCAACTCGATATCCTCATGCTGTGTGGAAAGATTCAAAATTGTAATCATTTATATAGATGATGATGCAGAAATGACATAAAAATGACTGATAGGATTGACTAATATATATCCTGATTTAAAATTTTGATTTCAGCTCAGGTCGTGGTCTCACGGTTCGTGAGACCGAGCTCGAGTTGCGCTCTGTGCTGACAGGGCGGAGCCTGCTTGGGATTCTCTGTCTTCCTCTCTCTCTCTGCCCCTCCCCTGCTCACATTCTCTCTTTCTTTCTCTCTCTCAAGTTTTTTTTAAAACATTTGTGCTTTAATCTTATAAAATAAACGCTTTGCATCCTGTCATCTCAAGAATGCAATCACTAGTAAGGCAATGGATAGTTTGTCACAATTGTCTCACAATTTACCGTGAAAGAACAAATTTATTAATGATATCAAAAGTAGCCTACTTATCAGTCCCTTATCAACTTAAAGGTTAATTGCTTCCAGACTCCCAAAAGACAGGGACGGTGTAATTTCCCTTGCTGTCAGCCCTATTGCCCAGCACAAAGTAAGCACTCAATAAATGTGGGCAGAATTGAAGAGAGGAAAAGAAGCAGGTTGGGTACCAGTACATACTCTGATGCAGATTTAGAGAGATTGTTCGGAGCGTGAGTAAAAGCAGTAACATCCAGCCTGAGCTCTTGGTGTTGCCTCTCTTCCGACGAGAACGAACATCACTGCCGTTGATTCAATAAGAAGAACGTGACATGTAGTTCACAGGCAGAATTATGATAGGCACGCTCATGACCCAGGTCCAATTATTGCTTCCAAATATCCTAAACTGGACTGGAAGAGACGGCCGTGTACCTATGACTGGGGAGATGGGCCATGCGAGCTTAGGCTGGAAAACAATTAGTTCAGCTGATAGGTTTCCGGTAAGAGCACCAATGGGAGTGAGAACCTCAGATCTGCATTGTCATAGAGGATGTGGTGACAGGTCGTCCGGAACACAAACTTTACTCTGCTGTACATGACATTAGTATAATGGTCTGGTGCATTACATAAAAATGAAGCTAATTCTTACCAATGGGGAACCAGAATTGGTAAATGAGTTGGTCTTTGTCTTCAAGCGACAGAAAACACCACCTAGTGTGGCTTCAATAAAAATAAGCTTGTATTTCCCACAAAGTGAGGGTTCTGGAGGTATGTAGACAGCTCCCAGCTTTGAGATTTCATGTCTTTTCAATTCTCTTAACCCTCTCTGTCGCAAACAGAAGATGCTGTAGGTGATGCTGATGCCCTGTTAATATCCAACTCCGGGAGAAGAGAAGGGGAAGGAAAAGATTTGTCTGTTGCGTTGGTCTAGTTAGTAAATCAAAGCTCTGTGACCCTGTCTCCATCACTACCACTGAATATCCCCTTATATAGGCATGGCTAGGCACAGAGAGGGAGCTGAGGGAATGGAATGTGCATCAGCTTTCACGGGCTCTACGTTTGGGACATCAGAAACAAGGGGACTGGGATGCCGATAGGGCACCGAGAACATGGTCCAGTTTGATCATCAGAGAAGGGGATAGAAGTGAGTGTTGTTATTCATTACACATAGTTTTAATTTTGCAGGATTCTATTTGTCTGAAGACGTACTAGAATACTCTCCCAAATGCTAATGTAGTGAGCAAACAAATTTTAACTATGCTTATTAAATATGCACGAAATGAAGAGACACATATGTTACATTAGATAGAATAAAAGAGTTCAAAGAAAGAGAAGTTTGGACTGAAGCTAACAGCGTCCTTCAAGCCTCATGCGATCCACTGATCTAGAGTCTGCAGGCGAGTTTCATTTCTTCTCCTGGGCCTTCCCTTCCTCTTCTTTCGTCTTCAAGGGAGATCATTCTTCGTGTGAATCGTAGCAACACCTTACAGTATGGTTGTGTTTTTATTATTGCAGAACACATGACATTCTGCACAATTTATGTTCAGCTTCCTTTCTTCCAAACAGGGAGCGGATTCATAATTGACCGTGCACGTGACTTGGTACAAACAGGATGCCATCATTATTTAAGTGAATGAATGAATGATTCTTGAATGATTGAGTGAGCAAGAGTAGAACGAACCCTGCTCATTGAAATCTTCTGCCTCCAGTTGATCTAGAAGATTTGGTCACACACCATTGACACACGAATGGCAACCATCTTCTAGGAGCAGAGAGTGACTGATGAGCTCACGGTTGTTTGTTTCTAGGGACATGGCCGCTATTTTATCGAACTGGTCATTCTCCACATTGGAATCTCACATAAACCTTCCTGAGACCCTGCATGAAACACCCACCTTGTTTTTGTTTCCTGACTTTACAAAAATACACATTTAAAACATTTTTTTAGTCCTTATTTATTTTTGAGAGAGAGAGAGAGAGAGAGAGAGAGAGACAGAGCGAGCAGGGGAGGGGCAGACAGAGAGGGAGACACAGAATCCAAAGCAGGCTCCAGGCTCCGAGCCGACGGCACAGAGCCCGATGTGGGGCTTGAGTCCATGAACTATGACATCATGGCCTGAGCCGGTGATGGATGCTTAGCCACCCAGGCACCCCACAAAAATACACATTTTTAATCGGTGTGCCCTACTCTGATATTTCTCTCACAAATGCAATTAAGAGAGAATAATCTCTCTGGGTTTTAGAGGAGGAAGCATCTCCATAGGAAGAGAGAGAAACAATTCAGACGTAAAAACGGTTCCCTACACCAAACCAAACTGCCACGCAATTTCTGTGTAGACCAAACCTAAGGTAACCAAGTGTTAACCTGTCTGAGATACACACGGACAAATCTGTTGGCAAGACAGAAGTCGGCGGATTTCTGTAGAGCGCCATTTGCTCTCTGACAGGCCCACGTCGAGGTGTGAAAAATATCTCGTGAGACGTGACTTAGGGTGAGAAAAATTACACCTCAGTCTCATTAGTCTGAGAGGTAGTTAGGCCTTCAATCACCCACCTATAGGGTACACGACGTGGTCAGGAAGATAATTAGGATAATTCTCAGTCAACTTTCCTGCCTTAAAAATGCCCAAGGAAGTCATTTGGTCCCCATTTATCTATCTTTCTAATTTCTTTTTCCCCATAAGATAAGTGTGACAAGACGGACTAATGAACAGGAGAAACCGAGAACCATTTACTGCCTCCGGCCTCGGGACTGATGTAAGAAATGAGAAATCAACTTTGCTTAAAACTTAATAAAATTATCTAAACAGTCTCAGATCTTTTCTGCAACTATGAAAATTCTAAGCAGATCAGTATATGCCTTACGCTGGCGCAATACTGAAGGGGGAAGAAAACGTTCGGACACAGAAGCCTTGGCCCCTACCTGCGCCTCCGGGATCAACACCAGCGGTAAATAACAGCTTTCGGGGACCTATTTTCCAGCAGGTAATCTTCGTGCACTGTTGCAAGATTATGTAACATATTCTCACTCGTATCCGTAATTTTCCTCCGCTTCCCTCTGGAGAGTCTGTGGTTCCTCGTTCGTCCGGGGTGGATGGAAGCTGAAGTCATGTTTGCTCCCCGAAGAAGAATGCTATTACTTCACCAGCACAGTCTGGCGGGCCGTCTGCACCTATAGCTGTCTTCTGTGCCTCCTTTAAGACATTTCTCTTGGGGCACCTGGGTGGCTCAGTCTGTTGAGCGCCCGACTCCGGCTCAGGTCACGAATTCGCGGTCCGTGGGTTCGAGCCCCGCGTGGGGCTCTGTGCCGACAGCTCGGAGCCCGGAGCCTGCTTCGGATTCTGTGTCTCCCCCTCTCTGACCCTCCCCCGTTCATGCTCTGTCTCTCTCTGTCTTAAAAAAATAAATAAATAAACGTTAAAAAAACCCTTAAAACATTTCTCTTAAACTAGAATCTCCTATGCCCTCAAACCCCATTCGCACAACACTCCCTCCCTTGGAGAAATTGCTTTGTGAACGAGTGAGCGCATGAAAAGTGACAGGAAAAGTTACTATTCTGTGTATTCATGGTTATGAAGTCATCGGCATGGATTGACCCCTTACTTTTTGCCAGGCATCGGATATTGGTTGCCTCATTTGCTTCCTGTGAAGAGACACGGGAGTGAGGTCGGGCACATACCGCACCCTTCATAGATGGAAGACGGAGGTGTAGAAAATAGAATTGAACTGCTAGCTAGAAAAAGGCAGAACTGGGTGTTCTCCCCTATCTGTGCCCAAGGCATCTCCAATCCAAAGTCAGTTCTAAATACAGAAATTTATGATACAATTTTTCTTATAGGAATGTACATAACCTAAATATAGAACATATTAGAGCTTGCCACCTTACCATTTCCCACAGCTACTTAGGCTAAAAAAACCTGCCTCTGAGTTTCAGGCTGCTCACTCCTATTTTTATGCCTGGAGGGACTAGGAGTTTCATTGGCTAGGTCTTTCAGTTTTCCAGAAGTATGTGCGGCTCTATGGTTAGGCTGAGGGGGCAGTACCCTCGCCTGGGCAGAGCTGAGGAAGCCGGGGTCCCTCTGCTCCTTGGGAAAGAGCCCTCACGCGGCCGCGGCCACACGACCCGGAGGGGATAGCGGCATCAGGACTTGCAAGGACAGTAAGCCTGAGTCCTGCCTCTGGGTTTACTCAGCCCCTTCCCTGACCTTGCAATGGATTTGGAGAGCTCTGATGTTCCCTGAACGAGGGGAGGATGTACCAGCCACCTAACTGTGATGGCATAACCCGGACGCTCCTCCAGAAACACTGTTTCCCTGCGTGGCATGGTTTACTCACGTTGGTCTCCAGTATTTGGCCTGGACTGGGTTTTCAGTTTTTCTACTAGTGGACCTCTGGATCTGTGGCCCTCGTTTAAGAAGAAAGGGAAAGGGGAAGGAAAGGAAAGGAAAGGAAAGGAAAGGAAAGGAGAGAAGGGAAGGAAGGGAGGGAGGAAGGAAGAAAGGAAAGAAGGAAGGAAGGAAGGAAGGAAAGAAAGAAGGAAGGAAAAATATTTTCGTTCTTTGCTTTTCCTTATTTTCTGGATGGGTGGCTTTAACTTGCTCTGTGGGAGTGTGGGAGACGATTCTGGGAGGTAATATTCCTTGTGTTCCGTATCCGTGCATGCAGTGGGGTGGACCGATTTTCTTTTTAGCAGTCAGAATTCTCTGCTGCAACAATGAAACCTCTGTCTGCTTCGAGCAGGAAAGACGTTTGGTGTCAAAACTGCGGGCTCCACGCCGAGCTTCGGAGCAAGGGCGCCCACCGCTTCCGCACGCAGCAAAGTGCCTCGCGGTCACGGCTGAAGACGGAATGCCAGAAGTCTCCCTCCTGCAGCCACAATGCCAGCAGTGTCTATGCCACCTGTGGGTCAGAAACCTGCAAGTGCCTCCCAACAGCCCTGCCTCTAAACCTGAGGCTTCTGGGTCTGCTGATCAGACGAGGTAGAAACTTCCCAATATGATTCCCAGGAGCAGCTGTCCCATTCGGTAGCCGATGGGCTTGGGATATTTTATTATTATTATTATTATTATTATTATTATTTTTACTTTTGTCTGCCCAGGAGCTCCGATCATTATTCAGATTTGGAACGTTACAAGGGGGGCCCTCGACACGCTCTGCAGTAACAGAAATAGTCCTGGATTTGTAAGCAAAATGACGAGCAAAGTCTGGTCTCCAGCCCATGATTACTGGGAAGTGTTGCATTTTTCAAAGCGAAAGATCTGTGAGAGATTCAAATGGGAACAAGGACCCAGGTAGCAATCACCTCGGAGCATTAGCTACTGTACTTTGCACAAAGCTGGAAATGCAGGCTTCAACCACGGTGAGGACCAGCCAGCCGTGAAGGTCCCTGCAGGAATCTGGGACACCTGAGCCATGTTCTGGTTTCCTGCCCTCAGGACCTTCCCTCCGCGACGTCTCCACTTGGGGACGCGCGTGGATTGGACCCATGACTGAGGGACGAAGGCATGTTTTAGCAGGCAGTCAAGTGACAAAGTAAAGGAATTGATTCTCTGCCGCAGATCTCTGAGACGTGACAATTCTCTTTCAGGCAAACTTTCCTTGAGTGTATGAATGGGAGAAGCTCGTGTCCATCAGTCCTTCTCTCTCCCCTTCCGTCGCTGCGTCGGATGCCCTGATGAACTCCCAGGGAACAAAACATCAGCTCTGTGGTCCTCTGATACAAGGAAGAGTTGACAGAAAGCACTTTCACACCGGGGTCCCGTTTTTACTGTACTTTCCCCCCACAATTGCGAAAACAGTGACAAAGCTAAGAAGAGTTGGAAAACACAAAAATGGGTTGAAACAATAATACAAGTCAAGGAGAAAAAGAGAAATGGCACGCAGATCTCTTCACCTAAGACAGTCAACATTTTGACAAATGTCTCTCTTTTTTTTGTTGTGTACGATCATATACGTATGCGGTAAAGTACTGTATAATTAGTGTTAGGACAACTATTTTCCACCTCAGGAAATATTTTTCATCGACATTCTGAGCAGTTCTATTATTTATTTCTAGAGATGTACTACAGACAATGCAGCCACATACATTGTACCTTCCGGAGGTTTCCGGTTTGGGATAGCATGCACGTAATTTCTAAGTGCTTGCACGGAAATCGCTTCTTTCGCAGTGGATTTGCTGGAGGAAAGATTTGGATATTTAAAAAATTCCTGGTAATCGTTGTCAAATAAGATTCAGAAAAAGATGCGACAGAGACAACGTAACCCAAATGCTGGCCACCTGAACATCAGGGTGGTTTCATTTACTTGAAACTTAACTAAATAAAGGAACATACTACGTTGTATCAATTTGTATTGATATGCTCACTACCAAGGTTTTTAATGTTTATTTTCAAACACTACTGACTTATTTCTCAATCATCATTTTATCATTCTGTTGCGTTTTATCTGCTTCTATTCATCATATATTGACTTTATAATTTTAACCTATTAATTCACTGCTTACAGTTGTAGCAATTTCTTTCCCAGTTGATTTGGAAATCTGAATTTTATTTTTGGAACTATTATAACTTGTGCCGTCTCCTCTTGATTTTAGACTTTGCAAGTCTTGCCCTACTCATACACATTCAAAAGAAACAGGTGACATGTTATATACGCGTGCATGTATACCCGCACACATTTTAAAAGCGCAATATTGAGACAAACAACTCTACACGCTTCTCCACAGCTTAAGAAATAGAGCAACATTGGCATCACCACCTGATCCCATCCGTCACCTTGCCCCCCTAGGGTGGACACTAAGACCAATTTTCTGCTTGGGAATTCCCTTGCTATTATATTGGTTAAAAAAATGCCTCTATCTTGGGGCACCTGGGTGGCTCCACCGGTTAAACATCCAACTCTTGGTTTCAGCTCAGGTCACGATCTCATGGCTTTGTGGGTTCGAGCCCCAGGTCGGGCTCTGCGTGACACTGTGGAGCCTGCTCGGGATTCTCTCTCTCCCGTTCTCTCTGCCTCTATTCCTCTCGTGCTGCCTCTGTCTCTCTCAAAATAAATAGACAGACTTTAAAAATGCCTGCATCTCAAAAGAATATATTATTTGATTTTGCCAGTTAAAAATATATATGTGAGTACCACGTGCACGGTGTGGCAGGACTTTCTTTTTCAATCACCACGACACCTTTCAGTTCCAGTTATGTTCATGTGGATAGCTGTGTTGTGTTTATTTTCAGTCCCAGATATATTACTTTGCGCCTGTGTAGCACGGTTTAATGATATCTTCTACTGCGGATGAATATTTAATATTCTTCCAATATTTTTCTGCTACAAAGCACACTGCTATAAACATGTATCAGTCAAGGTCCAGTCAGGAGAACTGTGAGGTTTTTTTTAAGTTATTTATTTCTTTATTTTGAGAGAGCCAGAGAACAAGAACGGGGGAGGCGCGGAGAGAAGGAGACAGAGAATCCCAAGCAGGCTCCACGCTGTCAGCGCAGAACCCGACGTGGGACTCGAGCTCATGAACTGTGAGATCGTGACCTGAGTCAAAATCAAGAGTCAGACGCTTAACTGACGGAGCCTCCCAGGTGCCCTGAGAACTGTGAAAATTTAATTGAAGAGTCGCAAACCAGTAAGGTGGTCTTCATCTCAAGCATGCCTGCAAGGGGGTGGCTGGAGGGAGGGAGGAAAGGAGAGCAGGCCAAGACCCTGCCGTCCTGGAGGAGGCACTGCGATCACGGAAGCCACCGCAGGACGTGTGTAGGGCTGGCCCAATGGCAGGGGCGTTTACGGAGGGTTCGGGGCACAGCTGGCCACGGGGGCCACAGAGGTGGATGCCACGGGGCGTCTTGCACGCTGACCCCTGGAGGCAGTAAAAACAGCACCCCAGAACCAGGAAAGGAAGCCTTTTCCTGGTCAAGTTTTGCAATGACTTTCCAGCGGTGTCCACGGACAGAGCCCAGCTTGGAGCCAGGAGGCAAAGGAGATCTCCGGGCAGGGCCCATCCCTGGGAGCACGCAGCGGGGCCGAGAAGTGTGGCTTTGGAGCCGTCGTGTGGCAGTGACCCACTGTGGACCCAAACCTGCTCGTGCTCCTCGTCTAGTGTTCAGGAGCCAGAATTTGCCAGAATTTGCCAGAATTTGCCAGGGCACCCGCCCAGCAGGGGAAACGCTCTGCCAGTGCCTGCACACATGTTATCATTTTTTAAGAAATGCCAATGACTTTCCAAAATTAGCATTTGATACTAGTAGACGTGGCATGTAATCTCTCTGTGGGTTTAATTTTCCTTTTCACAATTACCGAGAAGGTGGACTCTATTTGCTTAGTTTTCTGGACATTTCTGCTTTCCTTTCTGTGCAATGATGCCTCGTTTCGTTCGCCCCCTTCCTCTGCTCGGTGTGTGTGCACGTGCTCCTTACTGGTTTGTTTGGTTTGGTTTTTAAATGTTTATTTATTTTGAGAGACAGAGTGTGAGTGGGGGAGGGGCAGAGAGAGAGAGAGAGAGAGAGAGAGAGAGACAGAATCCCAAGCAGCCTCCAGGCTCCGAGCTGTCAGCACAAAATCCGAAACGGGGCTCGAACTTCCCAGCTGCGAGGTCATGACCTGAGCCAAAGTCAGACACTTAGCCGACTGAACCACCCAGACTCCCCTCTCAGTTTTTTATATATTAGGAAAATTAACCATTTTTAGTTGTATGCTTTGCAAACATCTTCTCCCAGTGGTCAATGTCTTTATGGTGGCTAGTTGAATAAAATGCATTTATCTTAATATAATTTTAATGTTAACACTTACTTATTTTCTTTAAGGACTGGGTATCATAGACTTAATTCCTTTTCAGGGACATGAAAAGTTTCTGCCACTTTCCTTATAACGTTTTTTAAATTTGGCTTTGCTTTCGATTCTGTAATCCACGTGGGATTACTTTTGGGGGATAATCATATGGAATCAGTATCAATTTAGCTTTTTTTTCAACAATATGGATCGGGGTTGTCCTGACACCATTTGTTGGAGATTTCTTCCGTATTAGACTTACCGGCGCTAAAACTGGTTTCCCTCAGTCTGAGGGGCACACAACACCCTAAATACATCGTGTAATAAGTCATGACATCAGGGAGGGGGCTTTGCTCCACCCAGCCCTTCTGCAGCAATAAATGGGCAGGCTTTGCAAATCCTCTATAATTGGGAAATGCATTTGTGAAGTTCCACGAAAAATTTAATTGATTCTTCAGGCAGTGTTTGCAAGAACCGATATTTTTACAACCCATGAGTACGCACATTTTTCCATTTATTTAGCCTCGTTTAATGACCTTTAGCAAAGGCTTACAGTTGTGCCCAGAACGGTTTGGAATCTCTACTGATAGCTTTCTTGCTGGTCTCTGTCTGTTTGTTCATATTTTGTAAAAAGTATTTTATTTTCTTTTATTTTATAAGAAGTATTTTAAAATTTCTGTTTCCCAAATTCTGTCATCAATGTATAGAAATGTAGCTGAGTTTTTTTTTTTTATGTTTATTTATTTATTTTTGAGACAGGGAGAGAGGCAGAGAGAGAAGGGGAGAGAGAGAGCAGGGGAGGGACAGAGGGAGAGAGAGAATCCCAAGCAGGCTCCAGGCTGTTAGTGCAGAGCCTGATGCGGGGCTTGATCCCACGACCCTCGGATCATGACCTGAGCTGAAATCAGGAGTCGGACTCTCAACCAACGGAGCCCCCCCAGGCGCCCCCGTAGCGAAGTTTTAATAAGGATTTTATATCTAGTCCCCTTGTGGTGCGAGACCTAAAAGTGTGGCCCAGTATTATGTGCTGCCTTGACATCCGGGAAAACCAGGCAGGCCTGCAGGTTCCCCCCTTGACTTTACTTCCAGAACATAAGGAGGGAGAAGACAAGCTGACCCCCCACCCACCCCTCCACCCCAGGTGGGAGATGTGTGATATTCCCCAGGCTCTCCCGGCTGCCCAAGAACAGAGGAAAGGGGGAAAAACAAAGGTTTAACTGATAGAGGTCACAGTCCTGTAGGAACTGAGTCTCCATCACCCTCCGCAGCGACGTGGGAACAAAGGCAGAAGGAAATGGCAGGTGGAACTCAATGTCCCTACACCTGCAGCCCATTGGCAAACACTGGAGGTGGTGTCTCAATGCTGATGCTTCTCTAGAGGGAAAACCACCTTAGCCTGACAGTAGCCAGGCCTCCAGGATCCTGGGAGTCTTCTTTAGCATTTGAAAACCTCACTGGAAACTTCCCTGGGGGGAGGGGGGCTCACCTCTCCCAACCCCCAAGTATGTAACCAGTCTCTCCTCACGGTGCCCTGGGAGGCTCTTCCTGCCCACGGTCCTGTCCCTGTGCTTTAAGAAAACCACCTCTTTGCACCAAAGACGTCTTCAAGAACTCTCCCTTGGTTGTTGGCTCCGGACCCCGCAAACCCCACTGTCACCCCAAACACCTCATCATAATACCCTCTAGACAAACCACCTCCTTATCAAGGGAGCCAGGCAGTTCCCACTTATCCAAGAGTGTGGGCCTGCAAGACCACTGATTTGTTCAAATAAGCCAGCCACGTGCACCCAGGGGACCCAGTGACCCCGTCCCCTCCTGATATTACAAAGCCCGCCCCCTGCAGCCCCTGGGGGTTCGGCCTGTTGGCAAGGGCAGCCCCTGTGGGGCCGTGTCCCACCCTGTGACCAGCAGAATTGCCAATTTCACCCTCCCAGCGCCACGGGTCGCGTCCTGGGCACGAGCCCCACCAGCCTGGGGCCGGTGTCTCTCCAGCCCCTCCAAGGGGGAGGGCAGGAGACGGTGAAAAACCACCTTGCCCAGCCTACTTTGATATTCTAACGCTTTGTTTCTACGAGTCGTGGTCTCCGAGCAGGTGCCTGGGGTGAACCGTAACTATGTTGAAAATGTTATCAATTCAGCTCCTCCAGTCCTAAGGTTGCCCAGAGCCTGGGGGCTTGTTGCCTACAGCCGGCAGTAAACAGATTTTTAAAACTCAGTGTGCTGTACAAATGTAACCATTTTAAGAAAAGAATGTAACAGAAGCTTTAGGCAGCCTGATGTAGACAATGGGATCATCGGCCAGTGGTGACCTTTTTACTTGTTCCAAACTTTGTAAACTTTAAGCCCTGGGTTTTCCTTTGAAGTATTGCAGGGGCAGGGCCTCCGGTCTCCTTGATTTTTTCCTGCATTGATACTTGACCATGCGTTCAGTTTCTAGTGAATTGCGCATAGCATTTCGGGATGGAGACAGTTCCCTTGTCTTCTAGTTTGCCACAGTGTTTCTTGCGAATCCCTGCAGAATCTGCTAAATTACTTTTAGGATACATTAAGATGATCACAGAGTAGTTAACTTTTATGAACTCATAAAAAATATGAGTGGTGATCCACACACACACACACACACACACACACACACTCTCCCGATGTCCGACTCAATGTGAACCTGCTGGAGACAGGCCAGCTGGAGAAGCGGTTCATTTCTCAATTTTATCGGCTGATATTTTCAAAGGTTTTCAAATATGTTCCTGAGTTTTATCTAACAACGGTTTCCTTCTTACTCTTTCTTTTTCTGGATCTTATATCCAGGATTAAAATAAACCATAAAACGAATCAAGCAGGATCCCCCTTTTCCTATTCTCTGGAAGTGTTTACACAAGAATGGGCCGTGTGTTTTTCCTTCTGAGACTTTAATACTTTTTCTGAAGTGTACTTATTTGTTTTGAGGGAGAGAGGGAGCGTGAGCAGGGGAGGGAAGAGAGAGTGAGAGGGAGAGAGAGAGAATCCCAAGCAGGCTCTGCACTGTCAGCACAGAGCCCAATGTGGGGCTCGAACCCACGAACCATGAGATCATGACCCGAGCCGAAATCAAGAGTGGGATGCTTAACCGACTGAGCCACTCAGGTGCTCCTACTTGTGAGGTTTGAGTTTTAATTTCGTTTTTGACTCCATTTCGTTGCAGGTTATGATGTGGGAACAAAGGTAGAAGGAAATGGCAGATAAAGTTAAATTTCCTTACAACCTGCAGCCCATTGACAGATACTTGAGGCAGCAAAGTTTCTCCAGAACTCTCCTCTGTCTTTTTTTTTTTTTTTAAATTTTTTTTTCAACGTTTTTTATTTATTTTTGGGACAGAGAGAGACAGAGCATGAACGGGGGAGGGGCAGAGAGAGAGGGAGACACAGAATCGGAAACAGGCTCCAGGCTCTGAGCCATCAGCCCAGAGCCCGACGCGGGGCTCGAACTCACGGACCGTGAGATCATGACCTGAGCCAAAGTCAGACGCTCAACCGACTGCGCCACCCAGGCGCCCCTCTCCTCTGTCTTAATGCTCATGCTTTGCTGGAGGGAAACAAACCTTAGCTTGACAATAGGCAGGCCTCCAGGAACTTGGGAGTCCTCTTTAGCATATGAAAATCTCCCTGGAAACTTCCCCTGGACTTCATCTCTCCCAACCCCATAGCATATAACCCGTCTCTCCTCGTGGTCCCAGGGCAGCTTTTCCTGCCCACAGATCCTGTCCCCGTGCTTTAATAAAACCACCTTTTTGCACCAAAGAATGTCTTCAAGAACTCTTTTCTGGCCGTGGGCTCTGGACCCCACGAACCGCACGATCACCCCAAAACTCTCATCAGTTATAACACCATTCAGAATGTCACTATATGCTGGCTTGGCATTTTCATCAAGAAAGTGAGAAAAGGAAAAAGGAAAAAAAAAAAACTACAGAATCGCAAATTGTATACAATACTAGGGTTTTCCAGAGACCAGCCTCTGACCTAAAACCACTGAAGAGAAATAGTGGTCCTCTATCCGAATCGCTCACGCCGAGGTGATTGCTGCCTGATGCAGAGTGGCACCTTTGCCGAGGAACTTTCTTTTCTGTCTGTCTCCAAGCAAGCTGTCCCCGGGCACCCTCTTGTCATCCTGGGACCACCTTGGAGTCAGGTAGCGTTGACTGGTATCCTTTACATTGGTGGTTTTCGCTCCAGTTTTTGGATGTTTGGCTGCTGATAGCTTTTAAAATATCATCTCTCCCTCTCCCCTTGTGTCCCACATCTGGAAAACTGGATCAGAATACTCACGTACTCCTTCGAGGCAGAAAATTCAAACCGTGCAAGCGTCTGCCCACATGGGAAGCCTCTCCTGGGCCCCCCTCCGCCCACAATTAACCCCCCCCCCCCCAACCGGGCTTCTTTCCTGCTCGCCTCAGAAAGCTTCATTTGTGAGCAGCAAACTTTCTTTACAGTGTCCGCCTTTAACCCAAACTTCAGGTGGGGGGGTTTTTCCTCTTTCTGCGCAGTGGCTACAACAGAATGGAAGTGTCCAGTCTAATTTTAAGCGCCTGTTCATTGAAGAAGTTGCTTAACCGAGTGTGCTCCAAAGCGGCTGGGCCATTTGCGTTCCATAAAATCATGTTACGTCCCACGGTGCTAACCTAGGAGGGTTCCGATTTCTCCTTGTCAACAGTTATTACCGTCTGTCTTCTTGATTGTAGCTCCTCTGTTGGGAATTTGAAGGTATCACATTGTGTTGTTGTCGTTGTTATACCTTCTCCCACGTGGAGGGCTGAAGGGGGCTGGAGTTGGGGATTTACCTTCCCCAGGGCGGTCAGGCTAGGCTAGGTCTGGTGACCTAGTTTCCGCTGAGGGCTGGCCTTGGGAGGGACACGGGGCTCTGGCAAATTTCAGAATGGTTCCTTTTCCCTCCCCAGCAGGATTTTTCTGCAATATTTATTTTGGGTACCAGTGGAGCCCCTGGAGATGAGTCTCATAGGGCATGGTGGGGGGTGGCTATGACTGCATCCCTCTGGAGCTCTGATCTCTCAGAGTGGTTTACTCCGAGCCCCCAGCAATGACCTCGATCACAGGGAAGCTTCCCCACCCCCCGCCCCGGCCCCGGCTGGTTCTCAAGGCCATGTCCACTGTTGGTCTGTGTCCAGGTGAGCCCTGGCTTTTCACAGTCCAGTCGATCTCTTCGATCTCTTCAGTGTTGGGGCAGCGTTTGCCCTCCGTCCCCACCCCCGTCGATTCCAGATCCGAGAAAAATTGCTGATGTTTCCACCCGTTCCCCCTTTTACTTGCTAGAATGGAACAGCTGTCCCCGAGCTCCCGAAGCTCCGAACTGGAAACCGGCAAGGGTCACACTGTCCCCTATCGGCTAATGATGCCGGACTCCTTAGCAGGTGTTGGTGAACCGTCTGTGCATCTTCGGTGACATTTCCACTGAAATCTTTTGCCCGTTTTTCTCAGTTGTGTTTTTCTTATCAGTAAGTTGGAAGAGTTCTTTTTGGTTTTCTAGATGCAAGTCTTTGGTCAGCTAGCGGGTCCAAGGATTTGCTCTTTGGCTGTCATTTCATCGTCTAAAATGCCGCCTTCTGAAATACAAGCATGTGTTCTGAGGAGGCCTGCTTCCTCCGCCTTCTTCCCTCCCGGACCGTGCTGTTGGCTTCCTGCCTACGAACTTGGCCTGACCGCCAGAGATTCTCGTATGTTTTCTTCTAGATGTCGATGGCCTAAGCTCTTCTATTTAAGTCTATGACTTCGTCAAAGTCGGGGTGGCGAATCGGCACGCTAGGAGTCTGATTTCATTTGTAACGTGTGCTTTCGTGGTGGTGAAAACACCTGACACGAAACGTATGATCCTTACCAGTTTTAGGTTCAGTTCAGTAGCGTTACCTGCGTGCGTTCGCGTTGCTGTGGAATTGTTTTCTCCAGATTTTTTTCATCTTGCAAACTCTACACCTACCCGTTAAACAGCTGCCCCAGCTCCTGCAACACCCATTCTTTACCCGGGTTCTGTAGATCTGAGTATTTTAGACGCCTCGTAGAGTGGAATCATAGGACACTTGTCTTTCTGTGACGGCTTACTCACTCAGCGTAATGTTCTCACGGTGCACCCATCCACGTGTGCCCGGATTTCCTTCTTGTTTAAAGCTGAATAATAGTCCGTTGTGTGTATAGACCGTTGTGTGTATACTTAGAGGGTCTCATTCCATTACTTAATTTTCACACTTAATACATAATTATCCCCGCACAATCCGTTGAAAAGGGACGATTCTTTCCCCGCGGGGTTGTGTTCACACCTTGCAGAAAATCACTTGGGAAGAAGTGGAAAGGTTTATTTTCCATTCCGTTCCATTGACCTGTATCACCAAGCCTCGATGCTTGTCCCACCTCATGACGAGGTCACACTTGCATTGTCCGTTTTTATGCAGAATGTTGTGATAGGATCCTGCAGAGAACAGGGCTTCTGATTTTGTTTCTTTGCCTGTTTGCCTGGGAAAGCCAGAAAGAAATATGGCCCAAGGCCACCTGGAATCAGCAGATGCTCTCAGGAGAAATTCTGGTCCTGGACTCAGCCTTCTGGCTGGTTCTGCTTTCTGGTAGTTCCTCTTATTTCAACACCTGTTCAGCTATATTATTAAAGCGATACTCTTGTCTTTCACCACCGTTTCACGTATGGGATCAGTTTCTCTACATATCTTCATCTGCCAGATACCAACACCAAACTCTTTAAATACTTAAGCCTCCATAAAATATATTTGGGTTATACTGTGAAAAAAATGTAAATGTATTTTTTTTTCCTGCAATTGTAACCAACAGTAAACTATAGACTTAATTTACTGTTTTTCAGTATTTCACTAAAGATGCGTTTTGGTTCCTTTTGGACGTCCCTTTAGAGCTATTCTAACAGTATTTTGGGGAAAAGCATATCAGGCTGTGCCATTGCCTTGTCCTGTGTGCCTCATGGGTACATCCATACTCTGCCTTTTCCCCAGCATAGAATTTGTTCAGGTTCTCGGTCTCACTCAGCTTTGCAACCTTGACAGAGATCTCTGTCTGGCTCACATTGTCGTTTTCAGCATTGAACCAGAACTGCATCTAAGGTAGCCATCAAGCTCGGACTGATCACAGCACAAAAGCCTTCCTAAAAGTAGTGCCATTTGACTGAGTTCCGAAGGATGTGTAGCTGGCCCTGTGTGGAAGTGAGGCAGACGGAGTGACGCGTTGGAAAAACACCACCCAGGATTCTCAGGCGTCAGGTGTAAGGAGGCAGGGAGGGATAGCAGAACATGTAGAAAAGTGGGTCTTCGTGGACGTTGAGGTCGTGCTGAGAAGTTTAGGCTCGTCTGAGGCCAGGGAGATGTATCCATGAACTTTAAACCTAGAAACGGAATGGTCATATTTGCATTTTAAAATATCACTTTATCCACAGTATCATGAATGAATTAGAAAGACACAAGGCTGAAGACAGAGAGATAATTTTCACAGCTGTTTGCATTTCATATTTTAATTGAATAAAGTGATACAAAAATTCTTGCAGTGAGAGTCAGATCATTGCTACTATTTTCAAAACTCCCCACGTTTGGTGCCGACCACAGAGTTCTGAAGAGCTTTTGCTCCGGACAAATTGTCACGTTACCACATCTCCAGTGGCACAGGCGACGTTTCCCAGCAACTGTGAACCAGATTGAGTCCAATTGCAATTTTAAGTGTGAGGCAAATCAAAGATTTTTATCCTGACAGCAAGGTTAAAGCGTCACCACCCTGTGTAAACAAATGATCATAGTGTCTGAGCACGCGGCCACTCCTGGGTGTTTTCATATATGACAGAAATGCGTATCTTCGGTGACGGTATTTTCGTTGAGAGTGACTTTGGCCAATCTCCATTCCAGAAGACAAAGAAAATAAACAAAAAAACAACGAGTAGTTAAGAGAACTTTTGAAAGTCTTGGTGCCCTTAGATTTTAGAGATGACAAAAATGAGGCCCCAGGTCAGACAGCCTTCCGGGAGTCACAAGGGGGCAGAAGGCTGCCAGTAGGAGATTAGCCATTAGCTCCAGAGTGACCGCATGTCTTTTTTTTATGTCTATTTATTTATTTTGCGGGAAGGGAGAGGAGGGACAGGGAGAGAGAGGATCCCAAGCAGGCTCCACACTCAGCATGGAGCCCGAGGGGGGCTCCACATCATGACCCTAGCTGAAATCAAGTTGGAAGCTTAACTGACTGATGTGCCCAGGGACCGCTACGGTGGTTGCGTTTCAAAGGAGTCCAAGCTTCCCTGCTCACTGAACATGCTGCAAGGGTAAGTTACTTTTCCTCTCTGAGCGTGGATTTCTACCCAGGCATAAGGGGTCTAACAACACCTGTCTCGTGGGGCCATTGTGGGATTCAGTAAACTGTTGTGGCAAGCTCTTAAAACACAGTCTGACACATGGTTGCTGCTAAATGCATGGTTACTATTGTAGCCTTAAAACATAGCAACAAACTTTTAATTTGAAATGTGAACCGAGGCTTGACCTACATCAAGGGTTTGCTCGTAGGGCTATCCCGCCAGTCTCACTCAGTCCTTGAGGCCGCTTTGATTTGTGTCACACGTTGATTTTCTCCTTTCTGCATTAACTAAGATGATCACAGCCAGAGTAGAATTTATATGTAAATTTCACTTTAATAAAATATGGCAACGTTATCTGGTAAAAATGTATTCTTATGTGAACTATACACCTGTGGCCAGGATCAGTAAAATACGTCATCTCTGCCTCCCTTCAGATAAACTATCCTTTACGCGGTTTGCACATCGTATAGTCCTAAAATCCTGTGTTGTGAAGTACTTTTGGAAAACATATTTGGAAAAATTTGTTACTACGGAATCTAAAAGGATCATGTTTTCATCTTTCTCTACTCATCTCCAACCCCATCTGCACCCTTTGCGTGCTTCTAGAAAAAATTCATTCGTCCGTCCATCTGTCCATCTATCCATCCATCCATCCATCCGTCCATCTGCCCATCTGTCCATCCATCCATCCATCCATCCATCCGTCCATCCGTCCATCCATCCATCCATCCATCCATCTGTCCATCCATCCATCCATCCATCCATCCGTCTGTCCGTCCATCCGTCCATCTGTCCATCCGTCCGTCCGTCCGTCCGTCCATCTATCCATCCGTCCATCCATCCATCCGTCCATCCATCCATCCATCCATCCTTCCAGCAATTATTAAGTGAGGACACAATACACAGCTCTCAAGCTCCATGATAGGCAGTGGGAATACAAACGAGAAACACAAAACAATTCCACCTTGTTCGGGAGAGAAAAGGAGAGCTATAACCCTGAAATGTTAATATATTGATGCATGTTGTTTTTATAGATATTAAATCTCTGGAGTATGGAACTTTATAAGTGAAGCCGACTTTGATCTGAGCAAAACAGGTGAGCGCTCACTAGGTAACCCTAGCAACAGGATGGTGGGGGGAGAACGAAGTGGAAACAAGGAACTCATGGCCACCTGATGTATTTGAAGACCACCGGAAGATTTCAACTGGTGTCCACCTCTGGTGTCCACTTCTAAGGGGCCCCGTGTGTCTGGATCAGGGAGCTAGTGAAGGTACTTTACTGAAGACTAACCTTTTCAGATTTGTATTTTGTAAAACAAAAGCAAAACCAAAAACAAAACCCCAAAAAGAAATTAAAAAACCCCACAAGTGTTCACATTGTTTTGACCAGGGGCCATCATTACACCTATGATCAACACTGAGTTCCTTGTGAACTGTATTCAGTTCCATGAATGCCACATACCAATTGTATTGGAAATGCAAAATAAAGTGTGTTTTCTCCTAGTGCTAAAATGAAATGTACAGCTATTTTCACAAATCAGTAGTAGTTTTCTTTGATGAGTAAAGAATCAAGCTCATTCCATCACTCTTAAGAGCATGTTTGAAAATATGTATATTCTAAAATGTATACATTTCTTAAACAGCCATGATGTGCTATGTCTGGACCAAATGCTGTAATGTACTTTATACCATTCTATTTTTCAAACAACCCTGCTGTCATTAAGTTAGTTGCTCACGTAGTAATAGAAGCTGGGGACTCCACTGTGCTAAACACATTCATTTTCAAATGGTCAGGAACATATAGCAATTCTAGGTCTCTTTTTTCCCTGAATACCCACACCCAATTTTGTAAGCCACTTTCTGCCTTGTGTTGAAATTATTTATATTATCTCCCTTATCAAAAAAATGAGTCCTGGAAAAAAAAAAAGGTCTTGGGGAAGAAGTTTGCTGATTTCTATATCCACTCATAACATGTATAGAATCGATAGTGATTTGATAAAAATGGAATAAATAAATGAGTGATTAAAAATAGGAAAAAAAAGCCAATGAACTATTATCCTACCATAAGAACACTTTCAGATGAAACCACTTAAATGGTTTTTATTATATCCATTAGTTTATTCTAAGAATAGTCAATTATTTCAGAGATTATTACAAACAAATACACAGCTAGACATAGCTTTGAAAACCTTTATACCCATAAATTAGTCCATCCAGGCTACTTTAACAAAAATATCATAGACTGCATGGTTTAAACAGCAAACACTTATTTCTTGTACTTCTGGAAGGTGGGAAGTCCAAGATCCAGGAATGCGCACATCCAACGTCTGACGAGAGCGGTCTTCCTGGATCGTAGACGGCCATCTTCTTGCTGTGTCCTCATGCAGCGGATGGGGGGAGGGAACTCTCTGGGCCCTTCTTTGTAAGGGCATTCATTCCACCAGGAAGGATCCATTTATGACCTAATGACCTCCCAAAGACTCACCTCCTAATGCCGTCACCTTAAGGGTTACAGTTTCAACGTATGAATTTTGAGGGGACATAAACATTCAATCCATTGTAACCTCCACGCAGAGTTTTTGTTTGTTTGTTTGTTTTAAATAAGGTGAGATTTACATAGTGCAACACACATATTTTATTTAGTGTGCCATTTACTGACGTTTGAGCATGTAGAACGTATCTTGATCACATAGAACCAGCCACTATGAGGAAAGTTTCCTAGATTCCTACTTCAGTCTTATCTCCAAGAAACCATTACTGTTCAGACTTAAAAAAAAATAATAATAATTACGTGGGTGTAGGTGATTGTCCTGACTTACTTTTGTTCTTAGACTTTGTATTGGTCTCCTCCGGCTGCCATAACGGAATACCACAATCTGGAAGCTCACCCAACAGAAATATATTCCTTCTCTCGGACTGTTAGAGGCCAGACGTGCAACATCAAGGCATTAGCAGAAGTGCTTTCTCCTGAGGCCTCTTTCCTTTTCTTGTAGATGGCCTGTGTCCTCACACGGTCTTTCTTTTGTGCATTCATGCCCTGAAGGTCTCTGTGTGTGTCCAGATTTCCTCTTCTTACAAGGACACTAGCCACATTGGATCAGGGCCACCGTAATGGCCTCATTTTAACTTAATCACAACTTTAAAGACCTTACCTCCAAATACAGCCACATTCCAAGGTACTGGGTGTTAGGGATCTATCATTTGCGTTTGGGACCCGACTTATAATAGATTTCCTATAAATTGACATATGTGACAAGCACTTTTCTCTTTGACTTTTCTTGCTCAGCATAATGTGTTTGAGATTCACCTATGAGGCTACATATATTCCTTTCTGGTCTTTTTTTTATTTTTATTTTTTTACTGATGGGTGATATTTCACTAAATAAATATGTCACATATTTGTTTTCAGTTTCCTGTTGAACACTTAAGTTGTTCCCAATTTGGGTTATTATGAGCAAAGTGTCTCCTCATTACTTTAAATGAAAAAAAATCGCAACGTGTCCAATGTTCCCGCATACTCCCGCTATTTTTCGGGATAAATATGATCCCCCCTTTTTGTATAAGGAAGGAAGTGAGGTGTTTGTAATTCCCCCAGCTCGGGCAATAAAAACGTTTGGGCTGCGTCTCTGTGCTAGGTGGTGAGATTCTTTCCCGCCCGTTATCCCGATCCCTGAACAAACTACCACTATTTTTGTATCACGCTCCCTATGAGACGTAGAGTTTCTCCTTATGGGTTTCCTGTCTAAATCCAAGTATACAGCAGGGTTCCGGCCACGAGAAAAACTACCGTTTTTCCCCATTGCCGCAGCGCACTGCTCTGGAGAAGACAGCACACAGTTATACATAATAATTTTGTCATCATCTACCTTCACGTGAGCTGTTCAAAGCACCAGTTGAAGAGCTGGCTGGTTTACAACCTAACGAGAGGTCATAGGGCATAAGCCTGGAGAGTATTTTAAAAATTACGGAGTTACACCTATTGATTTGACAGATAAGTACAAACTCAGAGGGCTTATTGACTCTGGGTACAGGCAGAGGTAAAATGAAATGCACGATTCCTGACTTTGCTATTATGTTTGAACTATGCCATTTTTCTCTTAAATCATTATGCCTTTAATAGTCTCTTTACACTGTTTTCAAATGACAAAAAACTCACACGTTGTTTACAAAGCGTGAATACACAAAACGTTGTTTTCCTGTCTGAAGCCCTCATCTTTTCGTGCCCTTGGTAAAATAGTATTTTTTTGCAGAGCCCCAGATCCACGTGAGAGTCGCAAAGCGTTTCTGCCGTGAGAAAACCGCCCTGCTCACCTCGGGGATATTCGGTTCGGGAAAACGCCGGCATGATCTGGTCTACTGGCGTTGCCTCCCCGACTCACAGTGCAGGGAGCAGCACGAAATGATATTACAGGCAAGTGTTTTACGAGAAATGGGTTGTGCATACACTAAATAGCGATTTTGACCGTTGTGTGCAATCGGGCTCTGAACAAAACCCCCACTGCGCTCAGCACTGTGTTGGGTGCTGGTGTGTGGCAGTGACCATCAGCAAGGACAGAGGGCCCCTGTCCTCACTCAGCTTGGGTGACAGCTGCAGTGTCATTTTAATATTGCCACCCGGCGATTTTGTAAAAAGTCACACAATCATTTAAAAAAAAATTTTTTTTAACGTTTATTTATTTTTGAGACAGAGAGAGACAGAGCATGAGCAGGGGAGGGTCAGAGATAGAGGGAGACACAGAATCCGAAACAGGCTCCAGGCTCTGAGCCGTCAGCCCAGAGCCCGACGCGGGGCTTGAACTCACGGACCGCGAGATCGTGACCTGAGCAGAAGTCGGACGCCCAACCGACGGAGCCACCCAGGCGCCCCAAAAGTCACGCAATCTTAAATGTGGCATCTCGGGACCCTTGTGTTAAGAGACAGAGGAAATCCAGAGTTCCCTTCGGAAGAGTGATTGAGAGTTACAGCCACAGATTGCAACACCGTGTTCAGGGACGGTATGGGGGACAGGCTGCCACTGACTTTGATTTGCTAATTATTTTTGCAGAATGACAGGCCAGCTACGCTCTCTAGGAGACTACAAAGGACGTGTCTATTCTGCCTCCTGTAAAAAAGAAAAAAAAAACACAGCCAAGCTCGAAGCTTTTTCCAGGAACTTGTTATAAAAACAAACAAACCAAGAGGCAAGACGGCCATTCCGTGGAGTAGACAGCCAGCCAGATGCCCCCAACCTACTGCCCCGTCATCCGTACTTACATCTTCAGCCAGGTGGACTTCCAGAACCGCTATCCTCCGCTCTGAATTACAGCGTATTTCGTAATACGTAATAAATGAGTGGGTCGGCTTTTCTGGAAGGTAAAAGGATTAAATGTCACAATTACATCAGTCAGGGGTAGCTGGTGTCTTTGATGCTTCTTTTCCTTTTGCCTTGCCATTGGTGTCCCCAAAGAGGCGAGGGCTTTCACTCTGAATGGATCATAGCCTTTGCCCCCTCACTGTTGCTCTTTCGGGTCCCCCCCTCAGGAGCACCTGCGTGTGTTTGAAGGTCACCGTGCCCCGGGTGCATAGCTGAGCGGTCGGCTGCTTCTCCACGTTGGGCAAATGTGCCAAGGCCATGCTTTCCGTGTGAGGTGAGCTAGGGGACGTGAAGGGAGGATGGCTGGTCAGGCTCCCAGAGCGCTTGCACCTTTAGAAGAGTTATGCAAATGTTTTAGGAGGAGTTCCTTAGCCAAATAAAGGCTCCGCTTGCCTAAAGCCTTGGAGGAATTTATGCAATAAGCTTGTAAACGGACTTACATGGTCAAAATATGGTACATTTTGCGCCTCATTGTCTCACTGGACACGCCTTATCTAATGCCCTGTAATGAGGTAAGTTTAACATGGTCAAGTTAGAAGAACAATCCAGAAGAACACTTTCTAAGATGTTCGCAATGGCAAATAAAAGTTGCTCTAGCATCGTCTCTGTGTTCAATTATTATTTTTTAAATGTTTATCTATTTTTGAGAGAGACAGAGCAAGCAGGGGAGGGGCAGAGAGAGAGAGGGAGACACAGAATCCAAAGCAGGCTCCAGGCTCCGAGCTGTCAGCACAGAGCCCGACGCGGGGCTCGAGCTCGCCAACTGCGAGCTCATGACCTGAGCCAAAGTCGGACGCTTAACTGAGCCACGTGGGTGCCCCTCTGCGTACAGTTCTGTCCAGCAGATTTCAGTGTGGAAGTTTTGATGTTTGAAAATAAAATACACACTTCCATCCTGCTCACGAAGTTCACTCTAGAGATGGTAAGAGTCCAGGTATCTACTAAACCCTATTACTATGTTTTAATAAAGCAAAAACATTGCAAATGATCATTTCTGAGCTTTCGGAAACTCCGTGTGTGTTGCTATGTGGCACTGTCCCTAGGGATGCAGAAAATGATACACTTTGTGGCACTAATGGTGATACTCTAAAGGCCAAGAAAAGAATGCCTTTGTCCACTGAGCATGATTCCAGCGTCTCAACGGTCTATTAAACAGATGTTGGCTGGGCCTTATCCGAGAAGCCGCAAACGCAGCACAAGTCGTTGCCTTCAGGGAACTTATAATTTAATGGGAGACAGAAGTCAAAACCCAAAGTAAACCCAAATAAAGGCTGAGAGCACCACTTACTAAGTTAAACTAACAGGAGACATTTATGAAATTGATCGTTTTGAAAATCCCATGCCCAATTTTCTAAGATATGAATTAGTATGTACTGATCTCTGCCCTAATGGAAACAACAACGTGAGGAAGCAGAGGCAATAAGCCTTTTCTTTTGAAGACATCACAGCGTAAACCTTCTAAAATACCGGAACTCTGATACGGCTGATATTTACTGAGTGTGTGGCACGTGCCAAGGTCTGTGGTAGAGATCTACAGGTATCAACTCGCTTACTCCTCACCACAAGCTTAAAGCGGGTATTCATGACCTCAACTTTACAGCTGAGGAAACTGAGGCACAGAAGGCTGGAAGACTTGTCCGAGACCACACGGTTACTGAATGACACAACCGCCTTCCCATTCAGGCAATCTAGCGTCAGCGTCCGCGGTCCAACCGCACCAGAAACGACCTGGGTTCCTCGCGGAGGAAGGAACCGCTACCCTGTTTCCTGCCTAAGAAGACATAAGCGAGACACCCGACGAGCCCTTTCCTTTCGAGAGGATCGCAGGCCCGCCTTATTCAGGCTAAAGTCATCAGAACATGTATGTCTTTGTTAATAATCAAAGAGAAAACCTGACGGTACTAAGGAGGTAGTGCACGAATCAAAGTAACAAAGAGGCGTGCACTGTCTGGCCCAGACCCTTCCTTGTGGGGATGGGCCGTTTCTGGAAATGCACGACATTCCCTGAGGCTTGTCTCCTCTTGCCTGTGAATGGCTGGCCGGCCCATGATGGGTCGCTGGGTCTGCTCATCAGAAGCCTGGCCCCCGACCATCTCAAAATTTAAGATGCTGTATGGTTTCACTGAGAGGCCTGAGAAAATTGAAACTTAAAAGCTTAAGTTATGGGAAACTGAAACCTAACCAAGCTTAACCAGCTTGTTCCGCTTCTGTACAATTGCTTGGCGCGCCCATGTATTCCTGATCAATCATTATTGCCTGGCACTTCCGTATATTCTTGATCAACCATTGTTACTCGGCACATCCGTGTACTCCTGATCAATCATTGTTGCTTGGCACATCCGTGTACTCCTGATCAATCATTGTGATACCCGTACCCCCGGTTGTGGTCTGACCTAAAGGCAGGAACCAATCGAATACTGTTAAGTGTCCAACTTTAAACACCAACCAATCGCAGCTCTGTAACTGTGGAAGATTCCTGATTTCCCCATGACTTGTTTGTACCTGTCTATAAAAGGGGTGTAAAAACCTCTCTCAGGGCCTCTTGGCGTCACCGGCAACGGGGGCGCAGAGGTCCAGGTTCGAACCTGCAATAAATGACCCTTGCTGCTTAGCTTTGACTCTGGACTCTGGTGGTTCGTTTTTGGGGGTCTCTTAGACTCTGGGCGTTTCATCACCAAGCCTGGATGCTGCCACCTGACGTTTTCGGGGAAACCTCCCGAGCTGCAGATCTAGCCGTACATGGCGGTCCCTCAATCTGCACCAGGGTCCCCTGCTTTCCCGCCTTGGAATGTGCGATGTCCTCTGCTTCGAACCCTCTTTCCGTGTTGCGTCATCTGGCCACCTCCGGTGTGGCTCCGAAACATCAACTTGTAGGTATTATTTCCCCCCCGGGAGGCCTTCCCTGACCCTGTCCAGTCTTCACCGGTTGACCCCTTGCTGATCTTTAGGGGTTTTAAAATTTTTAAATCTTTAAAATTTAAATTGTAAAATTAAAAAAACAATTTTTTTAAACATTTATTTATTTTTGAGAAAGAGACAGAGACAGAGCATGAGCAGAGGAGGGGCAGAGAAAGAGGGAGACAGAGAATCCGAAGCAGGCTCCAGGCTCTGAGCTGTCAGCACACAGCCCTACGTGGGGCTTGAACTCATGAACCGTGAGATCATGACCTGAACTGAAGTCAGACGCTTAACCAACTGAGCCACCCAGGCCCCAAGGTCTTCAGGGATCTCTATGCATTTCTCCCTCTTAATCCTAATTGTATTTTAGTGTAGTTATGTGTTCACAGGAGTCCCCTTACCAGGACAATGGCCGATCCATCTTGGTGATTTCAGGACAGAGCGGTCCTGTCTGATTTCACAGGGACTGGCCCGGGGGTGGTGAGTGCCTTATGTACCCAACTTCTAGCAGAGCCCAGACGACCCCAGGACAAACAAAACCAGTGTCGGGAGATATTTTTATGCTTGAGCTTTATCCTATCTGGAAAGGTCTGTTCTCCTCTCATTTCCACAGACTTCCCAAGCCCGGGCTTCTGAACATCCTCAGAGTCGATGGTCTCCTCTTCCTTCAAGATCAGGGTTGAGTCATGCAAGGTCTAGACCCGTCCTCCGGGGGTAAGCATGACTGCTGCTGCCTTTTGGACTCTCTTTAGCCCGAGGTGCTGGGAAGTCCTCCAAGCTCCTCGTCACCCCCACACTGTGAGGAAACCAGCCCTCTTCCCTCGGGGAACTCGGGGAGCTCTCCCCTCTCTTCCCCTTCTTGCCTCTGTTGAGATTTGAATCCCACTCTGCCTTTCCTCATCTGCCAGGGCCCACTTTTCCTGGTTCCTCACTCGGACGTGTCCCCTGTTCCTTCACCGTCTAGAGCGTTGTAAATACAGAGAAGGAGGCTGTTAGGGCAGTACCCGGAGATTCTTAAAAATCGCTCAGATAGTGAGAACCGAAAACTACAAATGGATCGGATGGGGATCGGGCATTCCTTGCCACTGACTGCCTCCTAAACCCCAGCCGACCCCAACTTCTGCCTTGTGCTTTTCCTAATGAGACCTTCATTTCCTCAAAGCCCTTCCGTGTGACTCCAGTACAGGCCGCCAGCCGACTCTCCAGGCGCGGCTCCCTCCCAGAGGTATTAGAGTTGGCCGATTAAGAGCATGAGCCCTGGAGTGGGAGGCCCGGGGCTTAGATCCTGGCTTGCCCGCTGCCGGTCCCCTCCCTGCACCTGGGCCGCTGCACCTCATCTGTACTTGTTCCGTCATGCGTATAACCGGGATGAGCCCGTCGCTAACTTCCAGGGTGGTTCTGGACGGATTACACAAAGCCGTGGGCGTTGAGAATGAGCTTGGTGAGTTCCTGGTGCCTGTCGGCAACTTTCCTTCCGGAAGGTTATGCCAGTTATTTTGATAGTCTCACCGGCAGGGTGACCGTGTCTCCTGCACCGTCAGCACTGTCAGCTAATAGCATTTTGTTGGACGTTTGCTCTGATTATTGATGAGCCAAGTAGGGTTTTTATCCACTTATGGACTATTCATGCTGCTTCTTTGCTTTTGGGCAAACTGGCTAAACGCGGCGTTTGTCCATTTTTCTATCAGCATTTTTTGTGTTGTTAAGAGGCATTTATTAAAAACACATTTTCCCCCCTCTCTGAACGCTTGCTGCAAATATTTCTTCCACATTTCTTATTTGTTTATGTTATTCCTATTAAAATATTCTTATTTTGGCTTTTACTTTTGAGACCCGCATATCATTTCCTTCTCCTCTGTTGTCTCACCATTATTTTATGGTGACCAGTTGTCCTCTCCCCGATAGGACTTTCTTACTGACACCTTAACGGATGGCTTGGCTTTACATTGAAAGAAGCTAGAAGAACTTTAAAAGAGAATGGCGTTATTGAGTCATCTTTTCTTATGGACCGATCTTGATTGTGTATAATTTTGGAGACCTTTTTATTATCAAATTCAATGGCAATACACTAAATGTAAAGACTACTAGGCTAGAATAAAGGTGTTCTGAGTTCCTGTGAAAAGCTTTTAGACACTGAAGTTTTAGTGTAAGACCCAGTTGAAGGTTTTGCATCAGAAATAATGCCAACTCAGAGTTTCTATACACGGTCCATTTAGATTAAAGGCAGAGCCGGTAGGGTATTCTGGCTCTCTTAGAGTTTATCAATATTATGCAGCTGTTGTGTCTCTTAAAGAAAACGCCAAGAAGAAATGAGGAGGTTGTATGGAGCTCGGAGAAGTAAAAACTTTCAAAGCAAAATCACAAAGCTAAGGGAAGGAAGGAAAAAAAAAAAAGAAAGAAAAAAGAACCAAAGCCACAGTCCTACTGCTTATTTACATAACATTACCCTAAATGCTTTGCATTAAAATTTTTCTTTGAACAGTTGCCCTCTTTGGAATATGCCAAAACCCAAGTCTGCTTCTTTCGGGAGCTGGCCCCGCACCGATAATTTCCGAGTTCAAAGTGTGCAGCTGCAACGTCTCTTTTCACTCTGAGCCTGAACTAAAGACGCCTTTGATTGGCATGAATACGGTGCCACATGACGAGACCTCACTAATACGGACAGGAAGAAAAAAACAGACAAGTCTCATTCATTCTCTACGAAACATACCATTCGATTCCTGTAAAGGGAAGTTAATTTTGGAAAGGTTTACTTCTGTTTTCTTGAGATAACAAGATGTGAAGCGTTCGCTCAGACTCAGACTGTTGCTACATTTCTTCGGACAGTATCATCATTTGCTCTGTATTTGGTACACATCACAGAATGTTATTTTGGTAACTCGTGAAACTCACTCTTACTGTACCTTCCCTGCACGGGAATGGTGTCATCTCTGTCTTTTCTGTGCCCTGAGGAACATTCCTTAAGAAATTAAGAAAATTTAAAATACACTTGCTTTGGTTGAATTTTTCCTCGTTTAAGGTAATGGGAAATTCTGGAAAGGTACTTCTGGTTTCCCGGGAAATAATGATCTCTCAAACCTCTTTGGGATTGGAGCGTGCATAAGAAATGTGTTTCACGTGCGCAGACCTAATTCCATATTGATATGCACGTTATGACTTCCTCTGTAATGACTGCGTGAAGATCCTGACACTGTCGGGTCCGAGTTGAGGATATTTTGGAAGGGTGGCGGTATGTCCGTAGACATCAAGTATTTGCATGAAGTGTCAGCTGTACAAATGAAAATCCATAGACCCTTTGATTTTACGGTATTTTGAAGTGCCTTATAATACTTTTCGGTCGAAGCAAAAATCATTAAAGTATACTTCATCCCTACGAGGCGAAATAGTTGGTTTAGTTTTGATTGAAAAATTACCGAGTAACCAAATTGACGCGTAGGAAATGTAATCCAAAGTTCAGAGTATTTATTCCAGATAGAATGGACTACGTGTGTAGAAGAGAAACCTAGGACACATGAAAGGGAATGTGACTTTAACGACAGCTGGTAAGTTAGGGAAGCGATTTCCACCAAGGGCCATGTTTCCTTTTCTCTTGTTGGTTTTCCTTTCCCTTCCGGTTGAACGGTATCATAGAATCTGACACTGGCTTTTGGAGTTTAAGAGATAGGCCTTGTTTCCCATCACCCAAACATGCTAGACACTTCTTTTTATGGATTTGTAATAAAACGGTACTTGGTTCCCATTTGGATTCTCTTTTCCGGATTACAGATCCCTTGGTAGCCGCGATAGCAGGAGGGTCAAATGACGGGGCAGGTTCGGGACTGCGGCGTGTAGCGTGTATCTCTTGGACCATCGGTTACCATTTTCTGGAGCACTTTCCACTCTGCCCACCCCTTCCTCCACCCCCCGACATTGGTTGGTCTGATTCATCCACGCGGCTTAGACTGGCGATCAAGTATCTCTTTCTGAGGAGAGCATTGGATGAGGCGCTGTGTCCCAGGCAATTTACCATTTAAGCTACGACACTGTTGAAGGATGGAGGGTGCATCACCAGTAATTATGCTGAAACAGCAGATATAGACCGGCATTGTTCAGGGTCAGCTGGGATGTATGTTCTTTTGAAATTAGGGTTCTGGGATACAGGCTGTTCAACTGCGTGGGCCGCCGTAACAAAACGCCCCAGGCTGCGTGGCTTAAAAAGCAGAAATGTATTCGCTCGGTTCTGGAGTCTGGAAGCCTGAGATCAAAGAGCCAGTAAGGTTCGTTTCTGCCAAGACCTCTTTCCTTGGCAGGTAGATGCCACCTTCTCACTGTGTCCTTATGTGGTCTTCCCTCTGGCACATCTGTCTCTACATCTTTTTTTATAAGGACACCAGTCATACTGGATTAGGACCCATCCTAATGACTTCATTTAACCTTATTACCTCGTGAAAGACCCTGTGTCTCAGTCTGGTCATATTCAGAGGGACTGGAGGTGAAAACTTCAACGTGTGACTTTGGGGGGGGGACACAATTCACCCCTTAGTGGGCTCTCGGCACACTGCACGTTTTCATCGGAGACTTTATGTCAAGTGACATGATAGCTATGCATGCATTTATTTAATATCTGCCTCCTCCATTTATGAGAGTAGAGACCAAGTCTATTTTCTCCACACCTACACAGTGCTGGGCACAGAGTTGGCACCAAATAAATGTTTGTTTGTTAAAATATGATACGCACATCACAAAAGCCTCTGGTCAAGGTAACGTTCACCCACTTTGGGAAGAGACAGTGAAGAAAAGACATACCAGCATTCGGGCTGCCATTACACCAGAGCACCCTGTCACCCTAAGTGGGTGAATTTCAGGAAACAAACAAGACTATCAGTTCAAGAAGAAAGTTAATTTGGGGCACCTGGGTGGCTCAGTCAGTTAAGCATTCGAATTCAGCTCAGGTCACGATCTCACGGTTTGTGAGTTCGAGCCCCGCATCGGGCTCTGTGCTGATGGCTCGGAGCCCGGAGCCCGCTTCGGATCCTGTGTCTCCCTCTCTCTCTGCTCTTCCCCTGCTCATGCTCTGTCTCTCTCTCCTTCAAAAATAAGCAAACATTAAAAAAATTTTTTTTTAAAAAGGAGAAAGTTAATTTGATGGTCTCAGAGGGAAGGGCAAAGGGAGGGAAAGAGTCATGGATTATCAGGTAAAGATCCAAGAGAACAAAAATCTAAGTAAATGACTGTGCCCCAAACAGACAAGGTATTCGGAAAGCATGGCCTTGGTACCACATCGGGCTCAATGAGGTCGGAGACACTGAGAAGATCTCCCTGTTCCCACAGCTGCTTCGGCTAAGTCCCAGCGCCAGTGCCAACCGAGGCCACGGGGAAGACGCCAAGTGCTCGGACGAAGACACGCACAGTCACACACGCGCATACCACACACACACGCGCACCAGTGTGCACCCAGTTGTGTCGTGCAAGATGCTTAGTGATAAATCCCAAAGTGGGGTAGCCTTTACTTGGTGAAACACTTTTTAAATTACATACAAACTAAATGCTCATATAGTAGAGACTGAAAGTACAGTTAAGCAAAGAGAATACAATTTACTCGTAATCCTTTCATTCGAGACAGCCACAGAAAGAGTTGGTTTTATTCTTTTGAATATACAATGTTCTATATTGGCCCATATTCACTATCGTTTTCAATGACTGTATTCTTCTACTAAGTGAATGTTTCATAGCTTGCTTAGCCCGTATTCTACTGATAACCATTGCCTATGTATGTGCTATGGCTTTCTTATGCCGGGCTGTGTTCAACACCTTTGTTTAAACCTCTGACTGTATCTTCAATTATTTTCTTCTTCACTTAATGCTCACAGTACTGTAATGAGAGTCAGCTTGAGGTCTTGTGTCACATTCCTGATTTATCTTTTGTCAGGGAAAAGTATTCTAATGGGCTTAACTATATATGCATTTACAATATCTAAGGATAACATTAAAGCAATGATAATAAAATGGAGACCCTTCCTTTGTAGATAACTTACAAGTATATTCTCAAATTGAAAAACAAAATAGCGGTTACACAGAATAGCTTCAGTGGACCGATCACAAGAATTGATTCAGTTCCCCTTCTGTGTTACAACGGCTCGTCACAGAGGTTTCCCACTCCTCCAGAAGGAGATTTACCCCTTGCCTCTATATCTGTTGATTTATCCCTTCTCAGCAGGTGTTTTAGACTTAGTCCAAATTTGGAGCCATGAACCAAAGGTGTTGCGCTGTTTCTTTTGTAAAGTTTATTTATTTATTTTGAGAGAGAGAGTAAGAGAAAGACAGTCAGTCGAGGAGGGGCAGAGAGAGAGAGAGAGAGAGAGAATCCCAAGGAGGCTCTGCATTATCAACATAGAGCCTGATGGGTGGATCAATCTTATGAGAGTGTGAGGTCGTGGAAGGTCTTGTCGTTCACAGGTAGGGTGGGGAAGTTATCTGCAGAATGAAAAAAATTTGGTAGGATAATTGGCCTCTTGTTTGCCTATGGTTTTATTCCATCTATAATTTCATAATCATGAAAGCTATGGGCGAGATAACAAAGTATCAAAATAGTGCAAGAGGGTGCTTATGTAAATATGGCCCAAGGGCAAGGTATATGGAAAAGCATTCAGAAAATATAATTTTGCCTTTCTATGCAGATTCCCTAAATTAACAGTAGCTCTCAAAATAAGACGAACTGAATGAGTCATCGAGGCAATGAGGGTGTAATGAGGACAGCACTGGGTGTTGTAGGTATGTGTTGAATCATGGGAATCTACCTCCAAAACCAAGAGCACACTGTATACACTGTATGTTAGCTAACTTGACAATAAATTATACACACACACACACACACACACACACAAATAAATAATAAAAAGTCAAATAGGGAAAAATAAATAAACATTAAAAATATTTTTTAATTAAAAAAGAAATCTAAATAATTGGGTTCTTGTCTCAAAGTGAGCCAATAAAATCTACGGGGTGACCACTCTGGACAACGAGGAGATGCCTTTATGACAAGAGTGGCTGTCATGAATGTTACTGTAGGGAGGGTGACCGAAAGTTTCCTAATAGATGTCAAGCACCCAGAAATCACAGAGTTTACGAGATGGGAGACATTTTAGAGAGCCGCCCGCCTGCCTCCACTGTTCTACAGATACTGAAATTGAGTCAGAGAGGTACATTCTTTATCCCATCACAAGTTGAGTTAACGGCAAGTAACAAACAAATTGAAGTTTCTGGATTATGGGATATGTACGCTATTTGACTTGCATTATTAATCAATGCCTTCTTATGAAACGCATGCTAACCTGACTCTGTGAGTTTTCTCTCAACATATCAGCACCAAGGTAGCAACTTGAGCAATTTGCATTTATTATCATTATTAACCTCCTGTTTGATTGACTCAAAGTCAACTGAAGTAGCTGTAATGACATCTGTAAAATCCCATTTTCCACGTAATGTGACATTACCTCTGGTGTGCTATCTCATTGTTTGGGTGGTGGGCAATCAAGGGAAGCCATTTTGGAATTCATTCACACTTAGTGACATTTTTTTAACTTTTCTCAAAAAGAGAGACAACAGAGAAGCCAATGCTGAACGGCCGTGTTGCAATTTAGCCCCTTTAGTGACTGAAAGGCAATCGGGCAAGAGCTTCCAGGAGACGGAAATATCTTTACGGGTCTCCATCAAACAGAGGGATTTTTGGTCAGTAGTTTCACCGATGGTCACAGCTTATCATCAGCTAGTTCAACAAAGGCCCTGTTTACCATATGACGTCCAGAGGAGAAACACTTCTTACCAAATAGACAGTTTTGCCAACGATGGAATCATCTTAGGATCTAAGGAGGTTCCCACTGTGTTCTGTCATGCTCTGCCTCCACACATTGTTTGCTTTTCCTCAGTACTTACCACCATCTATCATTGCCCTCTTTCCGTGTCTTTCTCCCCAGCTACAATGTGAGGTCTATGCAGGCAGAAGCAATTTCTGTTTTGTCCATGACTCTGACCCCAGTGCATATAATCACACCTGTGCTTACCAGGTGACCTCAGTAAATCTGGTTGTGTGAGTTCCAAAGAGAAGCATTATGGCTTCGTGCTTTTTGACACAATTAGTGTTGCCAAATGTTACATTTTACCAAGTGTTCTATATTTAATCTACCTTTCCTATGTTCCTTTCTAGAAATCTTTTTATTTTTATTTTTTTATTTTGGGGGGTTAATTTTGTCGTTCCATTTTTTCCTCCACCAACTTGTTAATCATACGTTATCACACTATTTCTGTAGCAGTTATCCTACAGATTTCAAATGTGTTTTAATATTACTTTCAAATACGATTCTCTGGTCACTATCCAACAATGCAAGGATTATAGAAGGCTTCAAATCAATTTTTTTTCTTCTCAGTTTTTGCATCTTTGTTGTAGTGTGTTATAATTCTATTTGAGTTCCATAACCCTATGGATTATCATTGCTGTCTTACATAATCAAAATTCATCTAGTTATCCATACGTTTATCCCTTCTTTTTCTCCATTCATTCTTGAGCTTCATTCTAGAATCAACTTCTATGCATCTGAAGAATTTATTTTCATAGTTTCTTTAGTGAAGCACTATTGTCATGAAAAATGTCATCGCCTGTTTATCTAAAATATTGTAAGTTTGTATTTATATTTGGAGGATATTTCATTTAAGAAGCATATGTTTCCAAATCCAATTTATTAGACACCTCCATTTGTAGGAGAAAGGAAGATGAACTACCCAGTTGGATCAAGGAGCAGAGACTCTGTCTTTCAGTTCTTGGAGCAGCTTCTGGACAACCTAATGCAGTTTCAAAACTACCAGTGTGATTGATGGCTTAGACTTTATAAAACTGTTTGAGGAGAGTAACAGGGTAGAAGGGAACTAGTAACGAACTGGCAATCAAGGTTTCTTTGTTGTTTTTTCTTCCCTGATCTCAGTGCCAACCAGTTAAACTAGTTATATGACATTGAGCGTTCTTAATATGTAAAAGAAGGAGAAGAAGGAGAAGAAGGAGAAGAAGAAGAAGAAGAAGAAGAAGAAGAAGAAGAGAAGAGTGAAAAAGCTGACTCAAAAAAAAAAAAAAAAAAAAGGCCAGGAAGGACGGAGCTGGGTACCAGTTGCCCCAACGTCTTGCATGTGGATTGAGATACGGTTGCGGGAATGAATCATTTCCAGTGTTGTGTTTCCTTTTTCTTTCCTTTTTTTTTTTCCCCTTGCAGTTTTCCATTGTTCTTCCCCTACTTCAAAACTGCACAAGAGCTAATGGGGTGTAGGTTATGTCTGCCACATGCTTTCCTGGTGCAGAGAGGGCACCTCACGGAGGAGTCTTCGCCAAAATCGAACACGGGGAGGTGAGCGTGTTTTCTCAAGGAAAATGAGGTTGTGTCACCGGAAGGAAGGCTGTGGGGTGGGTGGCTGTAACCTGCAAACATGGTCTTCAGTCGAAGCCCTTCGCCGGCCCAGCCGGCCTGGCCTCTCAGCCTGACCCCGGACCATGTGGAGACGAGACCACATCTTGGCATGCAGCTGGGATGTGGATGGCACGCTTTGGGGCTGAATTCCTTTTTTTTTTAAATTTATTTTTTAATATTTATTTTTGAGAGAGAGAGAGAGACAGAGAGAGAGAGACAGAACACGAGCAGGAGAAGGGCACGGAGAGAGGGAGACACAGAATCTGAAGCAGGCTTCGGGCTCTGAACTGTCAGCACGGGGCTAGAACTCACGAACTGTGAGATCATGACCTGAGCCGAAGTCGTGGGCTTAACCGACTGAGCCATCGACGGCATCCCTGGGGCTGAATTCCTCAACTCCTTGGATTTCCCTTGAAGCAAACACACAGTTAATGGAGGTTAAGGTACTCATTTTATCAGACTTTCTAATTCATTACCATTCTGAATAGGGGAATGTTTAAGTAAAATGTACCTTCATTTCTTTCCTTCTTTCCTGTGCTAGAGCACAGAGGAGTTAAGATGTACCTGAATATAAGGTTTCAAACCTGGAAGTATTTTCAGAATTTTAGAACTTCCCCGACTTATGCATAAATGAAAGTGTGAAAAACCTTTAGCTATAGTCAGAGGGAAATGTAAAGAAACGGAGTAGGGGAAGGTGTTTAAGAAATGTGAAACCTCAGGGCACCTGGGTGGCTCAGTCGGTTAAGCGTCTGACTCTTGGTTTTGGCTCAGGTCATGATCTCACGGTTTGTGGGTTTGAGCCTCGCATCGATCGGACTCTGCACTGAGGTGCGAAGCTTGTTTGGGATTCTCTCTCTCTTTTCCCCTCCCCCACTCATGCTGTCTCTGTCTCTCTCTCTCAGAATAAATAAATAAACTTAAAAAATTAAAAAAAAAAGAACTGTGAAATGTCAACCTTGTACTTCAAGTGCCAGGAAGAAAATATTTTGAGGCTGGAAGTTTCAAAGAGTATCTTAATAGATGAATGAGTGCATGAGGCCTCCTTGCTTGGGAAGCCGAAGGAAGTGACAAGACAAGTAATACTCGGAAGGCTTCTGGAAGTTCTAAGTGCAGCTACCTAAGGAGAAATGATCATGCACAAGTTGAAACAACTCTGCCAATGGATATTTTAGGTTATACAGTATCGAGTGGCCCTTCATATAGCTTAAAAAGAGATAGGTCAGCCTAAATAGTGCTTGTTGTGGATTGAACAGTTTTCTCCTGGAAAGATATATTGAAATCTTCACCCCTGGTACCTGTGAACATGACCTTATTTGGAACTCAGGTCTTTGCAGACCCTAAGCAATCAAAACCCAGCAAGCAAGTTAAAATGAGGTTATACTGGGTTAGAGCAGGCCCTAAATCCAACGTCTGTGTCCTTATAAGGAGAGGGATTTGGAGACACAGAGACACAGGGAAGGAGGCCATATGAAGACAGAGGCAGACATTGGAGTGATGTTTCCATAAGCCCAGGAATGTCAAGGAAGGTAGGCCAACAACAAAAGCCAGAAGAGGTGAGGGTTCTTCCCTAGATTTTTCGGTGGGGGCCTTGCCGACACCTGTATTCTGTAGTTTTCCTCTGCAACTGTGAGAGATGACATTTCTGGTGTTTCAAGCCCGTCAGTTTATGGTAATTGATCTCAGCAGCACCGAGAAACTGGTACGCTCACGAGACTCACAGCTCCGCAACACTCGTGCTATTTCCAGTAGTAGAAGTAACAGCGATGTTATTATGACTGTTACTGGGGATTACTACGACACCATTACCGCCACCACCGAATACTGCTAAAATTCATTCCTATCATTGCGGTGGTTCAAAGACAGTTTGAAAAGCACCCACACGGAAACAACTTATTAGTACCGCTTCAGACGGCCGGGCTGTGGTGACCACTGACGGCAGGTGCTAATGGACGGGGGCAGCAGAAAGTTACGATAGGCGTGCGTATGTCGTAACAATGGCGGCCGAGTCACACGCCACTGTCAGGAGAAAGAGGTGCAGATTCTGAACTTGGTGTGATTTCGGGTCACGTCACCTCTCACCACGTCTATGCAGTGAGTGATTTAAAGAAATAGCATTCCTGCATTTTTGAATTTCTGCAGAGTTGAAAAAATTCTTAAGCCAAAAGCAGAACTATCGTTACTCGTGGTTGAGGTTTAGTTTGAAGGCTAATTTCATTTTTTATTTCTTTAGACTTTTAATGGCTGGTTGGGGGATTCTTTTTCTATCTAAACCACGTTTCTAAAGAATAATTTATTATTTTAATTTTTTTGAAACGTGTTCTTTTTTAAATTAAAAGTATAATACAGATTATAACCAATATTTTTAGAAGTCATGTGAAATCTCTCAGAAATGACCATTAAGTTTATATTTCTCTACTATGCACATAAAAAAGAATGAAAGGGAGCGAGACGATGTAGCACGAAATAAGTTGAAAACCATGGGATCATATCCCACAGTCTTGACTTTCAGAAAAAAATAAAGTTTAAATAATACTTCGGTTTAACAGAAGAAAAACAATGATTGGAAATAGAAGTTATTGCTAAAATTCACAGAGGTGGTTCTAGTTGTAGGCCAGTTTCCATTGCTGCTATGACTTAGTAGTGCGATTTTTCGAGTTTTATAAAACTGAACGCGGCATCCGTGCCCATGACTTCCACGTGGCTGTCTGTCTTGGATTGTAACGTATCCAGCGTTTATCTCCCGTCTTTCCTTTTTATCGCTTATTCCACTGCCTCGCATCAACAGGCAGATTTCCCCGGCAAGTTGGTTTTCAGGGAGGACTCCCAGGGACCACACGGGCGGCACTTCTGTGAGGGACATCCATCTACCCAGAACTGCGAGGGTATTTTCTTCCGTCTTCTGACATTGTGCACTGTGCGTATACTTTTATCATGGATTTTGCATTTTTCATTCGATTGGCTGACTTTTGTCATAAAATAATTGTTCCTCCCCAAGAAAGGCTCATGGAAGCGTCTCTCTGACTTTACTCTCGTTTGAAATGTTTGCCCATTGTCTTTATAATGAATGGCAGCGTGGCCGGATATTGTATTTTGAGGTCCCATTTTCTTTCCCATCAACCCTTGTCACCTGAAGTCTGTTGTCTTCTTGCTGAGAACACGGGAATCTGACTGGACCGCCCCTCCACCACCCCAGCCCCCAAAGCGACTTGGCTGCATCCTGAATTCTTGAATAAATTCTTCCTTTCTCCTCAACGTTTAATAACTTATCCAGGATATGCCAGTGTTAATCGTGCTGTATCAGTTTCCTTCTCTGGGAAACATTTTACCCTTCCCTTCTGCAGACTTCGGTCTTTCTTTAGAGGAAATAGAATTCTGTTATATATTCAAATTCTTTTGTTTTTCCTCCATGTTTGTTACTTTCTCAACCTCAGAGACACAGTTATTCAAAGGCTTCTTTGTACTCCACAGCAATTATCTTTACTTAATGGCTCTAATCTCTGAGTTCTTTTCCTAACATTCGGTCAGGCTACCTCCTGCTTAACCTCTCTCTGTGTCAGTAATTCAAATCCCAGCCTTGTTTAGTTGTCTCTAATATATTTTTCTGTCCCGTTCTGACGTTGTGTCAGTTCTCATTTTGTTTTGTTTGATCTTTAATTGCACTCTCTCTGTGTTTTGTAATTTTTTTTTTTGTCCTGAGCAGCATCTCCTTGCTAAACTCAGTGAATTGAGGGTCTTATTAAGCTTTTCTGCAGGGAGAACTTGAAAGAGTTTCTCCCTCTTAGGTTATTTTTCACTCCCTGCCCCGCCAACCCAACCCATCTGAGTGTTTATCTGAGGCTCACAAAGATTCTGTCTCCCTCACTGGCCCTGGGTTTCCCTCCCCTTTCCCTTCTCTGGCCATGGCTCCCATAGCTCCCTCTGCCCAGGGCTCCCCTAGCACCCTCTGCCCAGGACTCCCCTAGCCCCCTCTGCCCAGGGCTCCCCAGTCCCCTCTCCCCAGGGCTCCCCTAGCCCCCTCTGCCCAGGGCTCCCCAGTCCCCTCTGCCCAGGGCTCCCCTAGCCCCCTCTGCCCAGGACTCCCCTAGCCCCCTCTGCCCAGGGCTCCCCAGTCCCCTCTCCCCAGGGCTCCCTTAGCCCCCTCTGCCCAGGGCTCCCCAGTCCCCTCTGCCCAGGGCTCCCCAGTCCCCTCTGCCCAGGGCTCCCCAGTCCCCTCTGCCCAGGGCTCCCCTAGCCCCCTCTGCCCAGGGCTCCCCAGTCCCCTCTGCCCAGGGCTCCCCAGTCCCCTCTGCCCAGGGCTCCCCTAGCCCCCTCTGCCCAGGGCTCCCCAGTCCCCTCTCCCCAGGGCTCCCCCAGTCCCCTCTCCCCAGGGCTCCCCAGTCCCCTCTGCCCAGGGCTCCCCAGTCCCCTCTCCCCAGGGCTCCCCAGTCCCCTCTGCCCAGGGCTCCCCTAGCCCCCTCTGCCCAGGGCTCCCCAATCCCCTCTGCCCAGGGCTCCCCAGTCCCCTCTGCCCAGGGCTTCCCTAGCCCCCTCTGCCCAGGGCTCCCCAGTCCCCTCTGCCCAGGGCTCCCCAGTCCCCTCTGCCCAGGGCTCCCCAGTCCCCTCTGCCCAGGGCTCCCCTAGCCCCCTCTGCCCAGGGCTCCCCAGTCCCCTCTCCCCAGGGCTCCCCCAGTCCCCTCTGCCCAGGGCTCCCCAGTCCCCTCTCCCCAGGGCTCCCCTAGCCCCCTCTGCCCAGGGCTCCCCAGGCCCCTCTGCCCAGGGCTCCCCAGGCCCCTCTGCCCAGGGCTCTCAGTTCCATCTGTGCCTGGAGCTCCCCCCCTCCTCTCCCCCTCTCCTCCCACCCCTCCCCCCACCTCCCCCCTGTCCTCTCTCTGGCCACTGTGCATTATGACCATCGGATTCTTTTCACCTTCTCAGGTTCCCCTTCAGGCCTGGCTCACACTTTCTCCATTATCTTTCTCATTCCCCTTAAATCTAAGCTGGAGGTCAAGGGATTGGAACAGGAGCTCTGGGCTGTTGGAAACCATAGCCCTGCTCTTTTTTTTTTCTGAGGTTTTCTTAAATGTGCTTTATCAAAATTCAATTTTCCAAGTTATAAGGGTAACCTACGCCCGTGAAAGCATACCTTCAGAATCTTTATTGTTTCCTATTTTCGCTAGATGCCTTGGTAAAGAATGAGACGCTCACTCACGTATTTCCTGCCTCTTCCAAACTTCGGGAGTACAAGTTTCCATACTTGAGACTCTTCTGCTTTTCCTTCTTCATCAGACGTACCGATTGAATTCCCCTGAGGGCTTTTCCCCACCTTTTGGGGAAGTGGTACAAATATCCGAGATTTTTTATAGGGGCCCCTGGGTGGCTCAGTCAGTTAAGTGCCCAACTTCGGCTCAGGTCCTGATCTCACGGTTTCTGAGTTTGAGCTCCACATCGGGTTCATTGCCGTCAGCACAGAGCCTGCTTCAGATCCTCTGTCCATCCCTTCTCTACCCTTCCCACACTTGGCGCGCTCTCAAAAATAAATAACCATTAAAAAAAAAAGATCTTTTACATTTATTCCTTTCTGCAGGATGGCCTTTTAAGAATGGGGGAAGGGAGGGGCGCCTGGGTGGCGCAGTCGGTTAAGCGTCCGACTTCAGCCAGGTCACGATCTCGCGGTCCGTGAGTTCGAGCCCCGCATCGGGCTCTGGGCTGATGGCTCGGAGCCTGGAGCCTGTTTCCGATTCTGTGTCTCCCTCTCTCTCTGCCCCTCCCCCGTTCATGCTCTGTCTCTCTCTGTCCCAAAAATAAATAAACGTTGAAAAAAAAAAAAAAAAAGAATGGGGGAAGGGAGAGAACATGCTGATCCTTGCCAGAATTGTTTCTTCCCTTTACCAGAATTTTCTCAGGATTATTGATGAGTGTTTCCCCTTTCGCTGACCGTATTTTTAGTAGGTCTTCCTTTAGTTTTGCTCATTTTGTCAGGTATCAGGAAGAAGAGTCAATGATGGAGTTTCCTTCTACCGATTCACATAGAATAATGTCTGAGTAATAATTGTTACAATGTTTTCTTTAGTTGGAGACTTCTTTGTAAAACACAGGTTTAATGAGGAAGGTATGATGTAGGAAACTGTAGAATTAATTTGTGGTCTGGGTACGCACCCTGAAAGGAATCTGAGACCTGTTCCAATATTCACATCGAATGACTCTTCACCCTTGGGATCCCATATTTCTGGCCGTATTTCTCTTATACTGGCTCTGTGAAAACGAGTCTATAAAAAATAGCTTTAGTGGCAGAAGGTCTAAAAAGCCCAAGACAATTTGAAAAGTGTTTAGAGAAACCAGAGTTTAATACTTCCTGTGTTAATGAGGGCTTCTTGCCTCTGGAACTCTTTTTGCAAAAATTAAAGTCTGTTTTTATGATTATTTCCTTTACTTTTGCCGGTCACCAGTCTGTTAAGCATGGTACCAATTCTGCCCGCCATCTTGGTGACCCAGCCAATAACCACTGCTCTGTTTCTCACCCGGCTGCATAATCTACAGAATGGGCCATGTCTTACTACAAGCAGTTACATCTTACCCTAAGATAGAAGGGTTGTTTTTATTTTGGTACAAATATCAATGTAACATAGCTTCACTTGCAAAAATATTCTTAGCCGAAGCACGTGTGGTGCTTAACTTTATGTGTCAACTTGGCTGGGCCATGGTGCCCCACGTTGGGTGAAACATTATTCTAGATAGTTCTGTGAGGATGTTTTTGGACATGATTAACACTTAAATTGGTCAGCTTCGAGTAAAGCAGATTGCCCTGCATAATGTGGGTGGGCTCCACCCAATCAGTCAAAGGCCCAAGTAGAACAAAGAACTGACCTTCCCTGAGCAAGGGGCGGGGGGTGGATTGTGCCAGCAGAGAGCTGTACTTTAGCCCGGCCGGCTGGGCCACCCTGCAGATTGTAGACTTACCCGTCTCCTTAACCACATGAGTCAATTCCTTAACATCTCTCTCTCTCTCTCTCATTCTCTCTCTGCCTCTCTCTCTGTCTCTCTGTGTCTGTCTCGTATCTGTATGTGTGCGTATATTATATCCAGGGTTCCGTTTCTCTGGAGAACTCTAATACATCATGCCTTCATTGTCTCCAAAAAGGTGTTCATGATAAGAACACTGACTTTCTTAAGGCAAATATCACTGTTTTGGAAAGTGGCAGGTGTGGGGGCGGGGGGAGGAGAGGAGTAGAAGACCACAAAATGAAACAAAGCCTCAGCCCGAAGAAAAAAGAGATCTCTTTATCTTCTCTAAAGAAAAAGTGCCCTGGAATTCGAGCTCAGGATGTTGTTGTTTCTTCTAACCCGGCGGCCTCCAACACCGCTTCGTATATAGCTGCGGGTTCTGGCTACCCTGCTCTCACGACACAGCCAACCGCCTTTATGGTTAAACATCTCCGATTTAACACCCAGGCTGGTTATCAGCAAAGCAGACTGTTTGGAGTTGTCAGCGTTGTTCATAGTTCTGCTCTGCAGTGGAAAATGAAAAAAAAAAAAAAAAAAAGGTTCTCTCTAAGAACTAGCTGGCAGCTTGCCTGGAAAAGCCCTACGTTTTTAGTCTTGGCCTTCGGAGAAAATCCCAAGTCAGTTGTCAAAGTTTGGTTTTGTTTATTTGTTAGTTTAACATTTTTACAGAGGCCAAATGACCTCAATCTATCCGTCTCACCTGATACTCTTTTGACCAGAAGATCTGTACGCCGAGCCATAAGCACCAAGAAGGAAACGGTGTTGATATGCTCTCAGGATGTCTACCCTGTTCTCTCCGTAAGTCAGTTACGCACTTTTGGGGGAAACAGAGCCACATTGTCTCGTTCTCCGTCTCCCACGATCAGGGCTGGAAAAGTCATTTCTCACCCTAAGATTGGCCGTATGGAAACTGACCGATTCTCTGACCAGATAGATCGTGGCATAGATTTTCCTGGGCTTAAGCAGTCTACCTGCACCTGGTTACCCTAAAGGCTTAGAGTTATCGGCAAGATAAAGACAATATTTTAAAAGTTATTATTCTGAGGATATAAGATAAAGTGACAGAAAAGCAGAGAACAGATGCTGTAGTTTGTGTGTGTTTGTGTAAAAATGAGGTTGGTACACCCTCATTTACCAAATTTTGCATTCCTCTCCCTAGAAACGCGGAGAACGGCTTTTATATTTTGTCCAAGACGGCTGCATAATATTACCTTTCATATACAGTTTGCTTTCCAACCTGGGGAGGGATAAGCCTTTCTAATGATCAGATCAGTACAAATCACACTTACTCAAGATCAGCTATTCCAGAAGTTATTATCAATAAATCAATGTTACTTTGATCACTGAACAGTGCACTCAACATCAAAGGAAGCGCGATAGCATTTTCAAAGAATTCGGAAATCACGTGTTGATGAAGAGATCATGGAGCTCGCCACCAGACAAACAAGGATTTGAACGGCAACCTTTTCACTTTGTGTCAGGGGAGAACATTTTGCCTCCCTGAGCCTCGGTGTCTTCTGTCTGATACGGATATGCTGAGACCATTGGGAGGATTAAGGGGAAGCACGTCTGCAAGCCATCTAGCAAAATGTTGGCCCAGGTAGGTGCTCAGTAAGCAGTCACTGCCCACCCTTTTCCTGGAATCTCCATTGCCTTGTCTTTACCACGTGGGTAATACTATCAGCCACGTACGGGTTTGGAGGGATTGCATGTGGCACCGTATGAAAGGTCTCGACGTAGTACCGGGTAAATGGCGTGTGGCTCCTCCCATCGGCTGCTCAAGTTCCATCCCTCCCAGCCTCGCCCTGCTGGGCGTCACAAGAGCTAGAGAGCCAAAATGACCCTTTGCAGATCCTTTGGCTGCTGAGCACTGGACCCTCTTGCGATGCGGAAATAAAATGGAGGCCATCTTCGCACCACGTGGGCTGCTTCTGAAGATTGTAGCAACGCGGTTCTCTGGCACCCACAGTGGCCAACTCAGGCTTCCCGGTGACCACGGGAGGCTGCTCCCGTGGGCTTCTGGTTTCTGGCTGCCCAGTTTCTTAGATTCAGCGACGTGTGTCCTGGAACTTGATAGTTTTGGTAGTCGTCTTGCGGGAAGTAGAACACTGGTGTGTATGTCGTTTCTCCCTCTGGAATTCATTCCTGGAGGCCCACCAAACTTTTTTCCAAAACAGTGTTTGGACCACCGAATTCCTTTTGAGACTATTTTCTGTTTAAATCCCTGCACTGTTTTCTATTTCCTGTTCAGAATCCTGAGTGGCCCACACTTGGTCTTTACATAATACTTTTCTGTTAGTTTTCCTTGACGTCAAGGGAATTATAGTCTAGCCAGGGGTGGAGGGCAGGGGGCAAGAACACAGGAAACGTACAGAGAAAAATCTAAGTCTGTCTGTGAGTAATTGCCAAGGGGCCACTTGGCCCACGAGAGCTTTGCGGGCTGTGGGTGGAAGGGGGTAGGACAGAGAAGGTGGAGAAATGAAGGGAAGGGTCCAAGCATAGTAAGAACCTGAGAGGAGTATGTGAGGAAGAGCATTTGGGCCATCTGTAGTGACACGAAAACATTTTATCACCAAAATCTGAGTGAAAAGAAGCAAAATCCTTCCAAGATAGATAGCACACTTGAGGAGCACGATAGTTGGGCTCTGTTTCCAACTTTTTATAGAAATGCCTGCTCTGGGCCTCAACAGAATTTCAGGGATTCTGGAACTTTGAGAGAGGTCATATAGCTTTCGGGGTGGCGTATTTGGGGGAATTAAGGGTCAGTGGCAAAGATGAGGGGAAATAGCTGAGTGACTATTTTAGGATCAACACGAACCAATTTGATGTGTTTTCTGCTGCCAACATTAGGGTGTTTGATTCCTTCTTAGACGTATTAATAAGAGTAAGTTGTTGTGTGGCATAATCGTTTTCGACTATTTCTTTATGCAGACATACAGAAACGCTCTGCATTTAATGGCACAAAGTACACTTGAAAAGCAAGAGCCAAGAGAAGTCATGGAGAAGACGACGGAATGTATGCAGAAAAACAGGAATAGAGAAACTATAAAAATAATATAGCTATTATGTTAAGATCCCAGCCAACTTTTCAAATGAGAGTAGAAAATCGATGCTCTTAATTTTATGGTAGTCATTTAATTATGTTGTTCCCCAACTGCCTTTACAAGAGAAAAGGGCTTTGTAAATTAGATTGTTTTATTACAAAATTCCACCAGAATGTATATTCTCTGTAGCCTCTTATTTTTCTGTAAATAGTCCTTGAAGACTAAGCAATGGGTGGGCTGGGTGAGATTACATAAGACCCAAACTAAAATTTAAACCACCCAAGGTGACTGTATCTATGATGACTGCTATACACACATCTAGGACTTCATTTTCAAACAGGAAAACAGAAATCTTGCAAGTTGGGGCCGAAAAAAATGACATGCTAAAATCGTGAAAAAGATTTCATTCATCTCAAGCATCACGTGTCCCAGGATTTGCTGCCTCGTTTCCCTTCCATAGTTTAAGAGCATATGCTTCTGACCCACAGAATTATATTTGTGAAAGACTGTCACCACCATTTTCTGCATCATTTGCAAGCAAATTTATGTCTCCTTTTTTGCTCTGAATTTATTTTTATTATAATTAATACTCATAATAACTAACACCTGATTGTTTTTTTTTTTCTCTGTACTGTCGTGCGTAAAGTGGCCTTTTACAGATTAGCTGTTAAATGTTTCTGCAAGCATTACCCTCCCTTCGGGGAAGCCTTGTCCGAGGTTCTGTCTACTCAGCACTATTTGCATTCGCCTGGTGCTCGGGTGAACAATGCACTTACCTGAGAAAAAGTCACCTTAAAGGTGTGATATTCGTTGGCTATTACAACATCCTGACATGTGTCTCTGGGATGCCCCAGGAATGCACCCCTTCAAGGAAAGTGAGAAATACATTTGTTGTTGTTGTTGTTTTAGTTATTCAGAATCTCACCAAAAAATAAGGACATTAAATTGTCTCCCCTAAATGAGTTAGGACATCTCTTATATTCCTTTATACTGACGTCACAAGGCAGTGTTTACCTATGTATTTCTCAGGCGAACAAACATAGATTCGGCACACCAGATTTTTTTGTAGCCACGTTATACAGCAGGTCCTTGTGGGGCAGACATTTCCCCCCACGTTTCCCCCCCCGACTCGATTCCCTTTAGTTTCTTTTTTTAATATAATTTATTGTCAAGTTAGCTAACATACAATGTATACAGCGTGCTCTTGGCTTCAGGGGTAGATTCCCATGATTCATCGCTTACATACAACACCCGGTGCTCATCCCAACAATTGCCCTCCTCAATGCTCGTCATCCATTTTCCCTCTCACCTGGCACCCTGTTCAACCCTCAGTTTGTTCTCTGTACTTAAGAGTCTCTTAATGTTTGCCTCCTTCTTTGTTTGAAACTATTTTTTCCCTTCCCTTCCCCCATGGTCTTCTGTTAAGTTTCTCAAGATCCACATATGAATGAAAACACATGGTAGCTTTCTTTGACTGACTTATTTCACTTAGCGTAATACCCTCCAGTTCCATCCACACGGCTGCAAATGGCAGGATTTCATTCTTTCTCATTCGCAAGTAGTATTCCATTGTATATATAAACCACATCTTCTTTATCCACTCGTCTGTTGATGGATGTTTGGTCTGTTTCATCTGTTGTTTTCTGAGTTGTTAATTTCAGTCACTCTGACTGGTGTGAGGTGACATCTCAGTGTGGTTTTGATTGGTATTTCCCTGATGATGAGCGATGTTGAGCATTTTTTCACATGTCTGTTGTCCATCTGGATGTCTTCTTTGGAAAAGTGTCTGTTCATGTCTTCTGCCCATTTCTTCACTGGATTGTTTTGTTTTCAGGTGTTGAGTTTGGTAAGTTCTTTATAGATTTTGTATACTAACCCTTTATCCAGTATGCCATTTGCAAATACCTTCTCCCATTTTGTTGGTTGCCTTTTAGTTTTGTTGATTGTTTGCTTTGCAGTGCAGAAGCTTTTTATCTTGATGAGGTCCCAATAGATCATTTTTGCTTTTAATTCCCTTGCCTTCAGAGATGTGTCGACTAAGAAGTTGCTGCAGCTGAAGTCAAAGAGGTCGTTGCCTGTTTTCTCATGTAGGGTTTTTATGGCTTGGGGTCTCACATTTAGATCTTTCATCCATTTTGAATTTATTTTTGTGTCTGGTGTAAGAAAGCGGTCCAGTTTCATTCTTCTGCATGTAGCTGTCGAGTTCTCCCAGCATCATTTGCTAAAGAGACTGTCTTTTTTTTCCAGGGGGTACTCTTTCCTATTTGGGCAAAGGTTAGTTGGCCATACATTTGTGGGTCCAATTCTGGGTTCTCTATTTTACGTGTTTGTTTTTGTGCCAATACCATGCTGTCTTGATGATTACAACTTGGTAGTAGTGGCTAAAGTCTGGGATTGTGATGCCTCTTGCTTTGGTTTACTTTTTCAACATTATTTTGGCTATTCGGGGTCTTTTGTGGTTCCATACAAATTTTAGGATTGTTTGTTCTATATCTGAGAAGAACGCCGGTGCAATTTTGATGGGCATTGCATTGAATGTGTAGATTGCTTTGGGTAGTACTGACATTTTAACAACATTTGTTCTTCCTATCCAGGAGCGTGGAATGTTTTTCCATTTCTTTGTGTCTTCTTCAGTTCCTTTCATAAGCTTTCTATAGTTTTCAACATACAGGTCTTTACATCTTTGGTTAGGTTTATTCTTAGGTCTTTTATGGTTCTTGGTGCAATTGTAAATGGGCTCGATTTCTTGATTTCTCTTTCTGTTGCTTCATTATTGGGGCATAGAAAGGCAACTGATTTCTGTACATTGATTTTGTACCCTGTGACTTTGCTGAATTCATGTATCAGTTCTCGCAGCTTTTTGGTGGAGTCTTTCGGGTTTTCCATATAGGGTATCATGTCATCTGTGAAAAGTGAAATTTTGACTTCTTCTTTGCCTATTTGGATGCTTTTATTTTTTGTTGTCTGACCGCTGAGGCTAGGACTTCCAACACTGTGTTAAACAGCAGTGGTGAGAGTGGGCATCCCTGTCGTGTTCCTGATCTCAGGGGGAAAGCTCTCAGTTTTTCCCCATTGAGGATGATATTAGCTGTGGGCTTTTCATATGTTCCTTCTATCCCAACTTTCTAGACAGTTTTTATTAAGAAAAGATGCTGTATTTCATTAAATTTTTTTTCTGCATCTATTGACAGGATCATATGAGTCTTATCCTTTCTTCTATTAATGGGATGTATCACATTGATTGATTTGTGAATATTGAACTAGCCTTGCAGCCCAGGAATGAATCCCACTTGATCATGGTGAATACTTCTTCTGATATACCATTGAATTCAATTTGCTAATGTCTTGCCGAGAATTTTTGCATCCTTGTTCATCAGGGATATTGACCTTTAATTCTCCTTTTCAGTGGGGTCTCTGTCTGGTTTGGGAATCAAGAATGAGTCTGGAAGCTTTCCTTCCATTTCTATTTTTTGGAACAGCTTGGAAAGAATAGGTATTAACTCTGCTTTAAATGTCTGGTAGAATTCTCCTGGGAAGCCATCTGGCCCAGGACTCTTATTTGTTGGATACAAAAGAACTGAGATCATATCATGCATATTTGCAGATCACAATGCCATGAAACCTGAAATAACCACAAGAAAAAATTTGAAAAGCCTCCAAATGCATGGAGGTTAAAGAACATCCAACTAAAGAACAAATGGGTCCACCTGGCAATTAAAGAAGAACTTAAAAAAATATATGGAAGCAAATGAAAATGAAAAAACAACAGTCCAAACTTTGGGATGCAGCAAAGGCAGTCCTAAGAGGAAAATACATTGCAGTCAAGGCCTATCTCAAGAAACAAGAAGAATCCCAAAGACAAAATCTAAAGCACACCTAAAGGAACTAGAAGCAGAGCAACAAGGAAACCCCAAACCCAGCAGAAGAAGAGAAGTTAATAAAGACCAGAGCGGAAATAAACAATATAGAATCCAAAAAGAAAAAAAGTAGCGCATTTCGGTCAATCTAAGAGTTGGTTTTTTGAATGAAAAAACAAAATTGATAACCCCCTGGCAAGACTTCTCAAAAAGAAGAGGGAGCCCAGATAGAAAAAAATCACAAATGAAAGAGGAGAGATCACAACCAACACCACAGAAATACAAACAATTATTAGGGAATACTATGGAAAATTATATGCCAACAAACCAGACAACCTGGAAGAAATGGACAAACTCGTAGACATCCACACACTACCAAAACTCAAATAGGAAGAAATATAAAATTTGAACAGACCCATACCCAGTGAAGAAATTGAATCAGTTATCAAAAAATCTCCCTTTTGTTTCAATCCAGTGAGCTCTGTACAGCTGTCAGGCAAACCTGAGGTTGTTTTAGGGAATGTCGGAGGAGGGAAAGAGCCAGCCTCATCAGGGCAAGAAATGGCAGCTCCAAATCACCAAACATTTGCTGGTCCCGAATCTTCTGTCTCATTCACAACGCATCACGATCGAAAGAGCGGTTTGTGCTGGTAAACGTTTAGCTACAGCTATCGAGGAAACACACATTTAGGATTCGCCAGTTGTGAGGGTGCAAAATCCCCCCACCAAGACCGACTCCAGCTCCCAGGGTCCGAGCTGAGCCCAAAGGATGGAGGCGATGTGGGCAAATGGCCCTGGTGAACCTCAGGGGGCTGGGCTCCTGCCAACGCCACTCACCCCACTTCACCAGGTGGAGAAGTCTAAGCTGAAGACACGAAGCGATTTGCCGGAAGTCAAAAAATATAGATTATACTTTGCTATAGATTAGCCAAGTAGCTCTGGTGGGGATCGAAACAAGGACTCTCTGATTCCAAAGTTTTTAGAAACAGCATTGGAAATTGTTAAACTGCTTATAACTGCGTGAGAAGTGCTTTATTCTACAGATTACTCAAAAGTACTGACGGAAGAGGGCTGGCTTTTTGGCCCTGCCCGTCCCACCCAGTAGGTAACGTGTGTGTCTCTGGGCATGTGTTGCTTCGTTTTGTTTCATTCTCCCGAAAGGTTGTGGCAACGTCTTCTAGGAAACAAAATTGTCCTGTAATTTTACCGACAAGATACTTCTAGCTTTTCTTAAAAATCTGGTTAAGATACCAATTGCACTGAGCTGATTCCCCCCATCGTGGAAGGTGAGAAGCTGTGCACAGGCGGTTAGGGATTCCTTTCTTTGCCCTTGATATAGAGCCGGCCATTTCCCCTGTCAATTCTGCCAAACAGTGAACACAACACTGTGAGCCATGGAGGTGCTTTGATTCCTACCCAGAGATCCCTTTTTCAAACCAGACTAGCGAAGTGGTGATATTATTAGACCTGCTCTGTGCCCTAGGCTTCTCCTGCCCTCTGGTTCCCGGCTCCTAATTATTTCTTTAAATTTATGTTTCAGGAGACAAGGAAATGGAAAAGTACTCAGGATTTCTTTAAATGAAAAGTACAGGGTGTTTACCAGCAGTCGGCCCAACTTCGAAAGGGCAGTGTTTTCCCAATATGGGCGGGCAGCTTGGTGTCCCCGGGTGAAACTTTCCCGATTGGCATTTTCATACTATCCGGCATTAATACCTTCAAGTATAGATTAAAATAACTACCAAAGTCCTGTCTTAGTTCTCTCTGCTGTTTCCTTCATGAGCTATCCGCTGTGCAGTCCAATGGAATATAGAATGTGGATGTGTAAAAATAATCCAAGAGAACTAAACACACATAGACACATTTCTCTGTCACACATGCACGCGCGCGCGCGCACACACACACACACACACACACACCCCTACATACAGGCGAACACACACGCCTCTTCTAACTTTGAGAGAAAGCTAAAAATACCTGCTGTTTGAAATCACTTCCAAGGGTGATTAGAAAGGACCTTTCCCGCTGAGATCAAAGACAGATTTTCTTTGTGTTGAAAGGGGCTTTGCCTGTGGTTGTCATTGTGGAGAGAACGACTCTTCTGGAAGCAGAGTAGATGATGTGTACCGCGGGCTGGTTTAAGCCAGGTTTTGTTTAAAAACAATCTTTTCCAAAGCTATTTATAATTCTTTGGCTGAGAGGAATACAGTTTTAGTGCAAGTGGATGGGAAAAGGAAGCAATTACACTCCGTCATGCAGTGGTCTTTTTACAGAAGGAAAAATCCCGGAGTCAGAAGTGCTGGTGACCCCCTCGCTTACGCTGTCATGTGCACCGTGGCTGGAAATAGAAGACTTAACATTCCTGCCTCTTTGTTCCCACCTCTGTGTTCTCATCCTGCCTCTTCTGTACACCCTGGAGACTAGAAAATGCTGCAGGACTGTTCAGCAGATTGTATCACATAAACTATAAGTAAATTGAAGAAACCGCTCGAAGTACAAGCGTCCATTGGCCAGACGTGATTTTCTGGGGGGAGGGTGTGATCAACCACCCCCCGCCCGCGTGTGCACTCTGAAGATTATGGGATTTTATCTCCAGGACTCTTTCCCGCTCTGAGATTATATGACTCCAGAATTAACTCACTCCTCCAAAAGCTACACGAAGACCATTTGACCGCTTAGTCGTAATAGCTATTCCATAATATTCACGAATGAAGGATCGTCTCTAATGGCCTCTTTCTTATTGCATAATAGCTTCCATACACTGAGTGCTCATGACATGCCAAGTACGTGGCTAATGTCTTCACTCATATTACCTCCTTGAAAGTCATTGAATTATCGCAATAAACTTGTGATGATTTATTATATCCCTGTCGTGGATGAAGGAGCTAAGCCTCAGTAAATGTCACTGATATGAACTGGCAGCTACATGACTGTTGGGGCCCACACTCAATCTCACTTATTATCCACTGTATAAATTCTACGAAATAAACTGATTCAAACTCATCTCTTTGCATTTCATCTATGTGTAGGTATTAATGTAGAACATTACATTTCAATTGATGTTTAATTTTTTTTAACGTTTATTTATTTTTGAGAGAGAGAGACAGAGTGCAAACAGGGGAGGAGCAGAGAGAGGGAGACACAGAATCCGAAGCGAGCTCCAGGCTCTGAGCTGTCAGCACAGAGCCCGACGCGGGGCTTGAACTCACGGAGTGTGAGATCAAGACCTGAGCTGAAGTCGGGCACCTGGGTGGCTCAGTCGGTTGAGCATCCGACTCTTGATTTCGGCTGTCACCATCTCATGGTCCGTGAGTTCGAGCCCCGTGTCAGGCTCTGCGCTGACAGTGCGGAACCTGCTTGGGATCCTCTCTTTCTGTCCCTGTTTCTCTCCTGCTTGTGTGCTCTGTCTCTCTCTCTCTCAAAATACATAAATAAACTTAAAAAAATCTTACTTTCATCAAACAGGGCATATTCTTACTGTGACAAATGCAGGCAAACGATATTGGAGGAAGAAAAGAAAAATGAAAAAGATGTAAATGCAAAATGCAAAGACTTTGGAGTTGAAACGGTATATAATAATGATTGATATGTATGTATTTCATCAATAATTAGAAGTATATAATCATGATATCTATATTTCATCAATTATATAAAAATTAAATAATTTATATAATTGTGTAATATATATTCATATATACATATATAATATACAATTATATAATAATTATATATAATTATATAATTATATTACATTATATATAATGTCTAATGTATATATATACATATATAATATACAATTATATAATATATATAATTATATAATTATATTACATTATATATATATATATAATGTCTAATTGCTGCAAAAACTAAGAAGTAAGCTAGAAGTAAGCTTATAGGGATATGATAAGATTATACAGTTGACCTCCAGATCTTGGGACTAATGGAGACTTTATGGACACTTGTAGCTTTAGATTATACCCTCTGTGTGAGAAAGAACATATCTCTTAAGCTTTGAGAACATATGAAATGAGGGTGATGATGGTGGGTGGGAAGAGGAAAGAGGAAGATTTTCCAAAGGCGAATGACATGGCTCGTCAAGGGTGTGGGATGAGCAGTGGTCTGAAGTTTCACTAGAGGAGAAGGTCAGTCTCAGGGAATCTCCCTGAGTCCCATGAGGTGGGACTTTGCTGTTAGTGGGTAAGACATGTGACCCAGAGATCACATTTATGAGTCCATTTCCTGGCAAGCACTAACTACTTTCTCTTGGCTTTAAGTTAAAAAGAACAAGTTTATTGACTTTTCTACCTCAGAAAAAACGTATATCAAATATGCCATCCATTACTCTCATTCCATGGTGCCTGGATTTTCGACAGAAGTGACAGCACACCAAAGAGGGAAAAGCTCGAAGAATGGGGGTTTGGGGTCCGTTTTGAGACTCTATCTGTCACATGGAGATGGGATGAGAGGAAAATGAGACACCATCCTTGCAAGTTTTTTGGACCTTGGTCTCTAGGCAGGAAGTACATCTTAACTGCATATAACCCATTTTATTTTTTAGCTAAGATTGACCTGAATACCACGTGTGTCTGGAAGATGCCAGTGTGTACAAATGCGAAACTGTTATTAACTGAAATTAACTGGGGCTCCGGGCTGGCTCCGTTGGTGGAGCATGTGCCCCTTGATCTCGGGGTTGTGGGTTCGAGCCCCATGTTGGGTGTGGAGATTACTTAAACAAACAAAATCTTAAAAAAAGAAAAGAAATTAACTGAAAGTCCTTCCAAAATTGTTTTCCTTCTATCCTGAAAACTACAGCCCACGAGTCTCAGATGTCTGCTAATTTTGTACCAAAAGACGTCTGATCCATTGGGCCACGTGCTTACGTCATCCTGCGGTAAAAGGAAGGGATGGGATTTCACTAGCTCCATGTTCCATCTTTCTGGGTTGCCTGACAGACGGCGATCACGCAAGCCCAGCACGTCATCTTGGAGACGTTTTGGCGGGACAGCCTCTAATGAGATAACGGGGACCTTGAATCGGAATAGCTCTGGACCTTTCTAGTCTGGCCTGACTAGATGCACCACCGAATGCACCCGGGGCAGAGCGACGGAAGGGGCTGTTTTATGTGGCCGTTTTTGGGACGATTCCCGATTGTCCATTGTCGTTTCGCCTCTTTTTTGTCCTATTTGAACAGCTCTTGCTACTTGGTACCTGTCTTCTGACTTTTCATTTAATTAAAAAAAAAATGCTTTGGTTAACGTTCTGTCACTAGCACCTTTTCTCCCCCCTTGCTTTTTATGTATCTGCTTTGCTATCTTATCTGGTCAGCTGGCCCAACTTTTAAAAACTGACTAATTAAGGTATTAATGCGTCTTTAAGCTCAATATGGCTAAATCAACAGTGGTTACTGGCTTGATTTCCAGCCCAGAGACCATCATAAAGTCTGTTTCCTTACATCAGATGTGTTGATTAATACATTGTAGAATTGGGTTCCAGATTTTTACAACTCACTTAATTGATGAGAGAAGTCAGAGCTTGGGGCTGTATAATTAAGTTAGCTGGAAAATTAATGCAGGGATTGGCTTTGTAATTTGATTGGTTTAAAATCTCTGAGTACACTTACCTAATCCTTTTGAACTAAACTAGGTACCAAAAAAATTACGTTAGCTACATCTCTGGGATGTTATATCTTTAGGGCAGTGTTCTTTTGCAACCTTCGAAAGAAATGATGTGTATACAAAACACAATAACCACTGGCTCTTCAGAAAAAAAAATGAATTTCTTGTTCATCGATGAAGGATGCTGGACTTTTTCCTATACTTTACTTTCTCAGCTGATTATCTAATTAACTTCTGTGCCATAAATAATTATAGCTCTGTGACTACATCTGAATACACTGAAGTCTACTGTTAGGATTAATTAATTGGCTCTATAGGTCAGCGACAACTGACAATTTTTATGCACGGGAGGGGTGCCTAACAAGAAAAATCATTTTGAAGCCTTATGCTGTCCATCAGCACATGGCGGGAAATACCTCCGTGGGAAAAACGCAGAGCTCACGGGAGTGTCTGACTTTCGAGGACCAGAGTGAAGTCTAGATATTTGACTGCTCCCTCCTAATTACCAAATAAACACATCATGAAGTAGTAATGGGATAACCAAATTAATATAATGCCTTCCTGAATTGCTCTCTTTCTGGCCTCTCAGTGTTAGTCTTCTTCTCTCTCGGGCCCCCGCCTCTCAATATTTACACCATACAGACTTCCTGTGTTGACTACAGGGATGTTACTAACGATGCTCTTTTGTGTGTCTACTTCTTTCTTTGAGAGCTTAGTGGCCGAAATCCTGAAATTCGGATTATATCGTGTTCTTTAAAAATAAATGTGTTGGGGCGTCTGAGTGGCTCAGTCGGTTGAGCGTCTCGGTTGAGCGTCTGACTTCCGCTCAGGTCATGATCTCATGGCTCAGGAGTTCGAGCCTGGTGTCGGGCTCTGTGCTGACAGCTTGGAGCCTGCAGCCTGCTTGGGATTCCGTGTCTCCCTCTCTCTCTGCCCCTCCCCTCAGCTTGCAAATCCTCTCTCCCTTAAAAAAATGGCAAAACTGAAATGAATAATAAAAATTTGAAAGCACATGTTTATAATTGCCTTAAAGACTTATGAAAATGTGTTTATTTGGAACAGGTGTTTTAAAGCAAGGAGGAGTTGAATGCAGTTGGGATAAACCCAATGTGTGTAGCTAATAAGGTTGTGCTACCGTGGTGACAACCGTAACCTTGACAAAGGAGTAGTGTTTTAGTTTAATCTCGAGGTAAGATGATGTTTGGGAACACAGCCACATTTTCCGTTCTGAGTGGTGTTTGGGGAAATGGCTGCAGTTTGCCTGAAACACTGAACCGAGGAAAGCAGCTCTGTGCTGTGGCAAGCTGGCTGCGTTTGTTTTTATGTTTCTATTTTATTTTTGAGAGACAGAGAGAGACAGAGTGTGAGCGGGGGAGGGGCAGAGAGAGGGGGAGACACAGAATCTGAAGCAGGTTCCAGGCTCTGAGCTGTCAGCACAGAGCCCGACGCGGGGCTCGAACTCACCAACTGCGAGATCGTGACCTGAGCCAAAGTCGGACGCTCAACTGACTGAGCCACCCAGGCGCCCCTAAGCTGGCTGCCTTTTTAAGATCCTGTCGACCTGCTGACTGTATTTGTTCTTTACATTATTTCTTATTTTACTTTATGTGAGTGATATTAAGAGGCTCTCTGAGAAAAAAATTACTCATTGACAACACCTCTTCCAAAGTCTTCTATCTGGTTTGGCGTGGCGTTGAGCACCCTTATTCTGTCTACCCCTTCTCTATTCCATCCTCCAATTACCTCCTAATATTAAGCTTTAAAGGCAATTCTTTGTGTTTCTAGAGAGTGGGAGGGTGGACAAGTTTGTACCGAATGAAACGACACTGATAGAGACCAATTAAATAATCGTGGTCTATTTTTACGATGGAATAGTCTCCATCCATTAAGGAGGGTGAAAAAGCTTCATCTATGGTGTTATATGTATCGAGCTCTGAGAGATTTTGGAAAAGAACCTTGCTTTGGAATTACCATGTTTTGGGGGAAAAGACTATGTAGTCGGTATGTTTGTAAATACACACGCATGGGATGTGTCTGGAAGGATATGAAAGTCTCTGGTTAATAGTGGTTGACGTGGGAGGGAACAGGGTAAGGCAGGGCCATGAGTGGAGAGGGATCTCCCCACTCTTCCTTACTGTCACTCCTGCATTTTGTGTCACGCATGGGGACTGCCTCCTCAAAACAAAGACGGTGCCCTGTGCCAGAAGGAGCACGACTTTTGTAGTGCGATATACCTGAGGTTTGATTCCTGACCCAGTCACTCGACTAGAAGTGAGACCCTAGACGACCTTTGGAATTTCTCTCGATGCCCATAATCTCACAAAGGTTTTATGACAGTTAGCTGACGTCGTGGAGCTGGAAGCACCCGACATCTGTGAAGACTAATAAATGTTCTTTTCTTTGAAGGCATCCATCAACGTGAAGAGGAGAGTATCAGTGTCTATTCCAGAAATGGGCAGTATTCCAGAAGGGTGGAAGCTGTCACTGCATGCAACAGGGCCATCCTGTCAGCATAGCTCTTACCTCTGAGCATTTTCAGAGCAGGGCTCCCTTCAGACCTCAGAAGAGTGGCTGGCACTTTCTGCTGTGTCTGGGCAGGGGCAGGAGTAGAAGCGCTGGCCCCAGTTTGGAGTTCCACCTCGTGCATTACAGAAAAAACGATTTAACTCCCAAGCAATCATTTTTTTTTGTGCTTTGCCCCCAAATGTCAACGTAGACGCAGAGCCATATACAAATTGTGAATCTGTCTCTGTTTGCCCTGACAGTAGACCCACAGAGTCTTTTTTCACTTTTCCCGAGACTTCGCTAGCGCATCTAGGTAAATATCTGTTGGTGATCAATTTCAGACACAGCTCTGAGCTCCTTGGAGGAAACCAGCTTGCAGGGCTATTCTCTCAAGGCAAGCAGTTTTCTTTCACACTAGCACCGGTTTGTGCCTTATTCATGCAAAAAGGAGAGGAAAGGACCCTATACGCAAATGGTGTGCCAAACAAAAATAAGCCAGGAGAATTCATTTTAAAAAGCGGGGGTGGGGTAGGTAGATGTGTCTGTTGGCTGTGGTCCAGACGAGGCGTCTGTGGAGGACAGGCTAACATTGGTATTCTCACATCATTCAGGAGGTTACTCGTGCTAGAGTCATAGATCCAAAGACATATAAATCTCATTTTAACGCAATGCTAAATATATTATGAATATACACTGATGCAAGCTCTTTTTACAGCGAAAACCAGCTTGTATTCGAGATAACTTCTAAGTTACAAGCTTCCTTCACTAACGTTTTGAGAAAATCATTGAAATGTACCTGCAAACTACTTTCTTTGTAACTTTGTTTTCTTTCTTTGTGATAGTCAGCGAGCCCGGGATTCTCACAAGTATGACTTTGTCTACCCAGCAAGGTTCCTATAGTGCTTTCTGCTCATAAAGCTAGATGTAAGTTTCTCATTGGGTTGGCTGGAAGAAACAAACGCATCAAATAAATGGATCCCATTCTTGGGTTGCTTATGATCTCGTAAGGCAGAGAAACCCTCTCCATAAATAATTATAACTGAAATCACATGCGGTGCTGTTGTACTTCAGCGCTGGAAGGGGCAAACCTCATCCAAGCGTTGGGATGATAGTTCCGAAGATGAATTTTGATCCTGACTTTGAAGACAGTGTCAGTCATTCTTACAAATATTTCATGAGAGCCCGTGGTAGGGAATGTCGGAGAATCTCTGCCCAAATGTATTAATAATATCATATGGAGGATGACATTCATAGACTTTCACAAATCAGTTTATGATTCCAAATTTGATGAATGCAGGAAAGGAGAAGTACTTGCTCCAATGTTACATATGAGGTCAAGGTGAGAGACCTTGAGCAGAGGTCGGAAGACAGAACAGAGTCATCGAGGCCAGGGAGGGAGGAGGTGGCCATTCCAGACCCGAGGGACAAGAGGCGCGAAGACTGTGCTTTTGCAGTGGAGCATTGCTGACTGCCAGACGCTGAAAGATCAGTGGGGAAACAGCGTAGACCGTGAGGGACGTGGGCACAGGATGCGGCTGGAGAAGTGGGCAGAGCTACAGAGAATATGTGCTGTGATTCTTGCCGTCTATCCCTAGTCCCTTGCCTTGCCTCATGGCACCGACTCACATTCAAACGTTTTACACTTATTGTTTCCCACTTGTCTCTTCCTCATTTCCATCCAGGCTCGGTTTGGCTAACTGCTATGGTATCAGCCCTGGCATCATTACTGCTAATTACTTCACTGGCTGCCACTGTATCCCAGGACCTGATCTAAACACGATGAGAACCGGCCCATCTGATTCGCACAACAACCGAGTCCAACGATGACTGTCACCATTTCCTAAGTCACGTAGCTGAGGCACACAGAGGCTGAGGAATGTGCCCCAGGTCACAGCACTGGAATGGAAAGGCCGGCATCCAAGCCTGAAAAACCCCCTCCTCAGCCCCTGCACCGCCGGTGCCTGGAGCCTGCCTGCCACCAGGAAGGTGGAAATAATATGGCAATGAGAAGCTGTTAGACTGGTTTGTCTTTTGTTTACTTCTTTCTTGTTGCCAGGGTAGAGGGACGTTCATGATTATATTTCCTTCCTGAGATGAGCAGTGCTTCTAACAGTGACATATTGAGTTGCTGGAATGGCTGGAAATTTTCAAATAACTCCCAGAAAACGTATAGCGAACAGAAACGCACTCACAGGGATACAGCGGTCGTTGCATCTTTCTACGGCCCGAAGCAAATAGAAGACAACGGAATACATAATGTGCAAATATAGAAAGTAACTAGAATACCAGATTGCGTACGTTACGTTCTAAATGAAATACTATTCCATCCCATCCCAACTAGTTGGCTATACTTACTTACAAAGACGATACTACAACTGTTATTCGGAAAACAATGATGACAATTAATGGTAAAGAACATATTGTATCCCAAAGCCTAGCAGATACTCCAGCTGAATGAATGAACGAACAAGACTGAGCAGTGAAAATAAAAGAATTCACGCTTCTCCCTTTGGTAGGCACCTATTTTGATCATTGATATGGTCTCAACTGGAAATATTTTTCTTTCCTTCCTTCTGAAGTCCAAAGCAGTGAGGTCCAGGTGAGCTGGGAAATGACCATCAGTGCTTTCTTGTCCAGTTTTTGTATATCAAGCTCCTCAAAACCACTTTGAGCCCCATATTTATTTATTTATTTATTTAATTTTTTAAATGTTTTCTTTATTCTTGAGAGAAAGAGAGACAGAGCATGAGTGAGGGAGGGGCACACCGAGAGAGGGACACAGAATCCGAAGCAGACTGCAGGCTCTGAGCTGTCAGCACAGAGCCTGATGGGGGGCTCGAACCCACGAACTGTGCGATCATGACCTGAGCCGAAGTCAGACGCTCAACCGACTGAGCCCCCCAGGCGCCCTCATGAGCCTCATCTTTAACATTCTATTTACTAGAAAAGGGGGAGTACTCTTTGTGATGGTTAAATCTGTGTCAACCTGACTGGGCTACATGATGCCCAGATAGCTGGTAAAACATCACTTTTACCATGAGGGTGTTTCTGGAAGAGATTAACATTTGAACTTGTAGATTGAGTAAAGACGATGCAGGTGGGCATCGTCCAACATGTTGAGAGTTTGAGCAGAACAAAAAAAGCAGAGGAAATAAGGATTTGCTCCCTGCTTGAGTCAGAATAACCATCTTCTTCTGCCCTCAGGTGCTAGCACTCCTAGTTCTTGGGATATGGGACTCAGACGGGGACTTACACCATTGGTCCCCACTTCTCTGGCCTTTGGACTGGGGCTGGATTACAGAACTGACTTTGTAGCTTGTAGACGGCAGATTGTGACCCCGTAATTGCATGACCCAATTCCTATGATAGATCTTTAAATATATACATGAAGATAGATGCCTTCTTGGCCTGTTTCTCTGGAGAACCCTGCCTAGAACGCTATTTTTCCAACTACTCTTCTCATTAGAATGGATTTCTTTATCTCTCAAGTGCGTTATGTGTCATCTCAAAGGTCCATTGAGTGTGCATGTCAATACTGTGCCACTGAGCATGAAGACTGTGTTATCTCACCTGACAAAGGCAGGACCAATAAAGTAGCAATAATTTTCCCGGCTAATTTACGTAGGAATTTCTAAAATCTCTGATCTCTGTAGTGTCCCTGGCTAAGAAGGAAACAAGTAGGTTTTGTGTTTTGCCACACGAGAAACTTAGCCCAAGAGAAATAATAGTATACCACTGAGTTGTTGAAAAAGCTGCAATTAGAGTCTTGTCCCTTTGGTCTAAGCTTGAATGCATTAGCTACTAATCTATATGCCTTTTGGACCAAAAGGGATGGCTCACTATATAAATTGATTAGGCTCTCTCGCTGGGTATTTTTCTGCCATAGGAATTAATCTTTAATTTGCTCATCTCAAAAATGAGCCCTGTTGGATTGTGCGGCTGGGGGAAAATGTCTGGCATTAATAATATGCATCCTTTCAATTAGTCCTGAATTCAGCACATTACCTCCAAATGAGAGTATTGATTAAGAGATGAAGGGCCCAGAAGGTATGCAGAAAATCTTATTAGTTCCCTAGAGGTGTCATAATATTTTTTAAAGAAAAGATCATGCATTGTGCATCAATGTTTGAAGTGTGTTTATGGAACTGTGGTTTTTAACTTTATAAAATAATGTCTCCAGTTGTTAATTTGTAATAGAAGGTCACTCAGACTCTCACATTGGGGCATTAGGGTCAACATGATGTCTCACAGGCAGCCCGTGATGCCTCCACACCCGTGTCCGCACCAGAACGCCACAGGGCTAGAAAGAGAGGCCACAGTTCGTCACGCTGAAAATATCAAATGACAACCCCTGAAAGCTCTAAATCGGACATAATCTGATACTTAGTGGGAGAAAAATGGATGTATATTAAGAAGTCCTCTCCCCTATGATTCTTCTCAAGGATGACGCTGGCTTTGCTTCTAGGTGCAGACCTCAAAGATACTGTGTTTTCACGCTCCCCAAACTCAGAGACGCAAGGTCTACTGACCCCCAAAGCTGAACGTTCCTTCCAGCACCACTTTCAGAGAAGGGAATGGTTCTCTCCTGAAGACTCCTTTCCCACCCTCCGTACAGAAATGAAGACGGAATCGGCCGGGAAGAGACAGTAAGATCAAGGTGAAGTGGCATCTGCACCCTGGTGGAGATTGAAGCCTCCCGCCACCCCCACCTCCATGCAAAAGTAGAGGCCGAATAGCCCTGTCGGCCGGCAGCACTGCGTCCTGAAAATGTCTTAGGGACTCTCAGCCACATATTGGTTCCAAGCGCCAAAGAGGAAGGCACTGGTGGTGGGAAGAACATATCACTAGAAGAGGTAAGAACTCGTCGGAAATGGGGGATTCCATTCCCTGTTGGACACATCAACGTTGTCTGCACGTGCGGACCGCTAAGAAAGGTCTGACTACAGACAGGCAAACCATGACCGAGGAAATCCACCGATGGGGTTCTTTCAACATGTATGAGCACAAAACTGGTAAGCAGAGGGAAACCAGGATGAGAGGAAAGCATGTGGAGGGCACGATCGCTTCAGCCCTTGTGTGACCCTTCCGGGCCCCCTCTCCCCACCAAGGCAAATACTCGTCAGGGGTCCAACACCGAGCCTCACGGTGTGAGGACGGACGCCCACTGCGCTCTGGCTTGCTTCGAGGGCTCCAGACGCTCACCATGCCTGGCCCTCAACGTGGCCACCCCCCTCAGCTCTGGCTCCCTCTTCTCCCTGTTTCAGACATTCCTGCTCTTTTTACCTTCCAGCCCTCTTTCGGACACAGTTCTGTCACGAACCCCCCAGCTCTATCACCCGTGACCGTAAATACGGTTTATTACTGCTCTCAGCCTGCTGCTGCCAGGCTCCGGTGAGCTGAATTCATCAAATGGTCGATGGAGAGTAAACACGATAAGAGCTTCAGATGTCAGGGCCACGAAATTATGAAATAATGTGTTAACGTACTTTCTGAACCGTCCACGCACCGTGTTATCAAGCTATGATCCCGAGAGATCGCAGCAGCTTTGAAACATGGCGTCTTCAGTTTTATTCTTTAGGAATTTTGTTTTTATTTAGCTTTAAAGTACCACCATATCTTTCGAGCTTAGTATATTGAAATTTTATGAGGAGGGACTCTGTGTAAGCACGTAAAATAATTTGAAAAATCACCAATGGTTCTTCCTTCTGATTTTTCTTTTGGCTTAAAAAAATAGTTTTCTGCGGGAATCGTGTCTAACGACGTGTTCTGCAAAGTATGTACCATCTTACAGTTTATATTTTGCTCTGAATATGTATGTGTGTATACATATATAGGAAAGAAATCAAGTTAATTTAAATTGCACAGATTTCTTGATGAAGAAAACCAAAGGTTTCAATATTGTTCTAAATTTAAAAAGAACCAATTTATAATCTTAGAGACTTATCTTAGTCATTGAAGCCACTCATTCATGATCTGCAGATCTCATGTTCCATGAATGTAAAATAACATCGTGCACTTGCTAATCAAGATCCATAAACAATTTACAGCAAGCAGTCATTCAGGATATTGACTGCTACTTTTCCTGTCTCAGAATTTTGTCTGAAGTCCCCAGATGGAACACGGAAGCTGGGAAGCATCTGTGCAAAGACAGCAGCGGTGGGCAGTGAGAAATCTCTTGCAGAGCATTTAAGGGGAAAGCCAGCCAGCCCTGCCTATACCCTGCTAGGACCCGTATGTGACCTCCTCCCACAAATATACGATCAACTGGGACACCAGCCCTCCAGAGCCGTTCACCGAGGTGGCGAGTTCACAGCACAAGTGTATCATCACTTGTGAGAAGACTCCATCCCAACCAGGTTGGGGGGGGGCCCACATAATGAGTCGGCAACATGGTGGGCGTGCCTTGTGGTGCAACAAAGGGCATTTTCTGTCTTCGTGGCTGGGTGCTTGCAGAGCTTTGAAACTCGGGCTCCCCCAACTCGACACGGAGCACACGGAGAGAAATCTGACATGCGTCTGCTGGAACTGGGATGAGTAATTGAACCAGCGTTTTCTTATCTATGAAAATTTTGAAGGTGAGAGGCTGGGAGCAGCCTGAGATGGCAGGCAAGGAGGTAGTCGCTCTGTGGCACATCCTTTGGCCCAGCAGATGTCATCGAAGTTGGTAGACTTGAGCCATCTTACAGATGCTGCACCAAGACGGCAGCCAACCCAAGTGAGAGTTTGAGGGGAAGGCGGTCTAGAGGCTATTCCCCGGGCAGAAGAGTGAAGACTAGCTTACGATGTCAGGAAGCTTCCTGCACTGACACCGCCTGTTCTAACACGCCCCACCAGGGTAGTCAATGGCAAGCCGGGGTTAGCCAGGAGACAGGTGCACCAGCAGAAGCAATTAAGGTAACAGAAAATCTACAAGCACTTCATCCCTTTTCTGCTAATATCTCTTTCCCTACTTGACCCTGAATTATCCAGAAGAGAAGAAACAAAGAGGTGGAAGAAAAAGAGAACAGGCCATCTGTGTTCCCGCCCATAGGAGACCCCCGGCCAACCATCAGACCCAGAGGGGCAGCTGTGGGAGGTGTACGTCAAGGAGGGAGACTGAATTAGACCGGAGGACGAAGCACGATGCAGGCTTTGCAGGATGCGTTCACATGTTCAAGTCATAAAATTGGCTGGGATGAGATTATGGAGCCAAGATGCCCCGGAGTGGCAGAGAAAGGTGGTGGGATTGAGCGCGTGTGCAGGCAGCGGTTAGAGAGAAGCATTTCTCCTTATATCCAAGTTCAAACTGTTTAATAATGTGCTTCCTAAATGACCAATATTGTTGGCAATTAAGCAGAAATGTGACAGTGAGGATGCTCTGAGAGCCCATCGAAGCAGCTGCTCAATCATTGTCCCCAAGGGACAAATGTTTTACCAAATGCATGGATTTAGCCCACCTTTTGACCTTATCCCCGTTCCCTGCACACCTTGCAGAGAGGGAACCGGCCGCATTCGGTGTTTTTCCAGTGACAGGGGATTTGAAGTCAGTTTCAACATGGCTGAGCGGGATTAGCAAATTTTATGGCATTGCCAACATCTGAAGGGGCACGCCGATCCAAAACACAGATGGTAAACGCAGGGCTCCATTCCTGGGATGATGTGGCAAAACACACACCTCTGTGGTGGGGAGGAGTAGAGACTGCACTTGGGGTCATAAAGGTAAAAACAGAGATGCGCATGATGGTCTATCCTGGTAAGAAAGACATTGTTGTCAATCACCTGGAACCCTGGCTTTTGCCCGTGATGTGGGGGTGTCACGTGCATGCTACACGGAGGGTTCAGGGAGCCCCCCTCATCCTGACCACACCTCAGCAATCAGAAAGAGACTTTGAATTCAGTCAGGCTAAGACAGAGGACTCCCGGGCCACAGCAGAATTTCGAAGCACTCTTCCGTTTCTTTAAGGAGCGCTATTCGCGGGTAGTAAAACTGAAATGAAATAAGCAAAAGTAAAGTAAGGGCCGAGTTCTTGAAAATTTGTGGGTAATTTCATGGGTTTTTAAAATCCTCTTAATAATTCAGATGCTCTCTTCTTCAGGACAGCGAATGCCTCGTCCAGGGTCATGTTGGTGACTGGGTCTTGACCACTCTACATACCAGTTTAGGACGCACGCGTTTCTCACTGTCGCTTCCCGACTGCCCTTCTGCATCAGTCACTCAAGTATTACCTGAATCGTAAACTCATGAAAAGCCAAGTCTCATCGAGTTACGCAAGCCCATCTCGCCAGCTCATAATTTTCCTCGTGTGGTCCCGGACACACAAGAGCTTGTTCCCTTGTGAGTAGCTTCTGGTCAAACGTGTCATTTCTGTTTCATTATACATAAATGTTTAGTCACTGGAGGGCTGTTAATCAGAAAAAATGAAAGAGGGGCTCCTGGGTGGCTCAGTTGGTTAAGCATCTGACTTCAGCTCAGGTCATGATCTCATGGTTCGTGAGTTGGAGTCCCCATGTTGCGGGTATCTGTTGTCAGCACAGATTCCACTTCAGAGCCTCTGTCCGCCCCCACTCTCTGTCCCTCCATAACTCGTGATCTCTCTCCCAAAAATAAAAACATTTAAAAACGTGTAAAATAAAGAAGAAATTAATGAAATGGGAATCACCAAAGAGGCAGAGAAAGCCTCAAGATTTTAAATCTACCTATCGATGTATCCATCCACCTGTCTGTGTGTCTCTTTGTGTCCAAGCCTTGATACAAATGAAGAAAGAACATTAGTCCTGAATTCTGAATTTTATGGGGAGCAGAAAATGATACCTCTGGAAGCAGAGCAGCTCAGACAACATTCCCCCCCACCCCGACCCGGTGGCTGGGACAGTGTGGCCGGGGGGGGGGCAGGATGAGCAGGCAAAGGTACAGGGGAGTCACTCGTAAGTCCAGGAGGCATAATGTGGGAGGGGAAACCATGAAATTCAGAAGTAATAGCATAGATTACATCAAACCTTTAGATGGCCAGCCACACAAAGAAAAATGTCTCTGATCTTCTGTTTCAGTTTCAACAAAGAAAAATGAATTCACGGTCATCCCACTGAAATTTCAGGGAATGGGATAGCTAAAATAAGTTTAAGGGAAAAAATGCTTAATGGGCATTAACAGTATAGCACATATTAATATTTATTTAAAATGTATAAAATATACTTTAGAAGTCATTAGTGTGCTATCTTTACTGCATCATTAGCAAGCAAAGACATACACAGTCTTCCAAAGGTTGACCATGACTTTATCTTATTTCCCTTAATTTTGAACTCTCCTAAATCCTGTGTTTGCAACAGAGATATTGTATTTTATCTATCATGTGATATCATATCATATCATATCATATCATATCATATCATAATCTATCCATCTGCCACTCATTATAAAAGCCAATTTAGAAAACTGTCTACCAGGGCTGGAAGACAACATAATTCAAATTATGTTATCACAATCCTATCGTAAATATCAGGAAATCTTCTTTTCCCTATTGTTTTGCATCTGAAGCCGGATGAGAATATACACGGTCTGGGTTTTCAATGTCCAAATGCTGGCAACGTGGAACTGGTCAAGGGAGTCAGAGATGGGTAAAGATTAACAAACTTACATAAGCCCGGCACTGAGACTCAACTCTCCCCCGTGAAACAGAGCTCACTCCCGGGCGCACAAGCAGAAGTGAATGTGAACATGAAGATGAGGATCAAAGTACTGACTTTACTTTCTAAGCTGAGCTGAAGCACACGGCTCCTCTCAGGCCCAGATGAACTCGGATAATTCAGCGCTGCCCACGCCCCGGTATTCTCTGCGTCACTAAAGACGTAGCAAACCGCAGGTCTCCTCGGCAGGGCAGGCAGGCGCAGAGGAGCGTGTGTGGTGCAGGGAAGACGCTGGAACAGTGAACCCGGTGGTGCGGGAGCCGCTCACCCACGGGGCTTCCTCCGGTCCTGCCAACCAGTGGCCGTCCCTCCATCCGGAAGGCTGAGCGAGGGGGGGCGTTTGGAGGAAGACGCGGGAAGTAAATGCTCCTCTCTTCCTTCCTTCCTTCCTTCCTTCCTTCCTTCCTTCCTTCTTTCTTTTTTCTTTCTTTCTCTTTCTTTCTCTTTCTTTCTCTCTCTCTCTCTCTTTCTTTCTTTCTCCTTTCTTTCTTTTCCTTCCTTCCTTCCTTTCTTCCACTTTCTTTCTTTCTTTCTTTCTTTTTCTCTTTCTTTCTTCCTTTCTTCCTTTCTTTCTTCTTTCTTTCTTTCTTTCTTTCTTTCTTTCTTTCTTTCTTTCTCCTTTCTTTCTTTCCCTTCCTTCCTTCTTCTTTCTTTCTTTCTTTCTTTCTTTCTTTCTTTCTCCTTTATTCTTTCTCTTTTCCTTCCTTCCTTCCTTCCTTCCTTCCTTCCTTCCTTCCTCTTTCTTTCTTTCTTTCTTTCTTTCTTTCTTTCTTTCTTCTTTCATCTCTGAAGACTTGCAATTCTATCTCTTCTGTGGGAACTTAAGAAATATTGGTTAAATTCTTTCCTCCAGGACTCTCTGTCTTCTTTGCTAAGAGGAAAGAGAAGATGTGATGTGTAATACACTTGGCACTTTGGAATTTCTTTAGATTTACACAGAAGCTGGAAAGATGATACAGAGGGTTTGCATATGCCTCTCACTCGGTATCATCCAACGCCGACATCTTATATTATCCTGGCACAGCCATTAGAATGAAGAAGCGGACATTTGTGCATGACCGTGAACTAAATTCTGGACCTCTCTTCAACCATTTTTAGTGGAGGACCGTTAGGAGGCAGGGGCAGCCTTAGTAGGAGAAGAGCCTCTTCCTGTCGTGAATCCTCAGCCCCTTCTGGAAGGCTCACAGCCTGACAGTGGAGCCCGGGTCGCCTGATGGATTCAGAACTCAAAGCAAAGAGCCTACGTGTTCTGGAAGACGGAAGGTGTCCTCACACGTGCGGGCCATTATTTTGATTAATAAAATCAATACATCTGCTTAAAGAAACTGGCCTAAACAGGGAGGAAAAACCTGACTTTTCCCAAAAGTCTGCATGAAATAAACATGCCAGTCTTTAACCAGTAAGCTATAGCACTACCACAGAAAGGCGCTAACGAGTTTGCAGGAACAGTTGAGCGGCTGTCACCATGCACATCCCAATAACACAGCCACAGCCCAGGTAGGAGGCATCCACGGTCAGCATTCCAGAGTGCCTCAGACCGTCACCCACACCCTTCCTTGTCCCCTTCCTGCAAAGTCGACAACCAGCCTCTTATGGATGTCACGGCCCCGGCTTTTCCGTAAAATTTTACCAACTAAGCACGTGTCTTCGATACTTTTGGTTCATGTTGCCAGTGTTTTTAGAACTTGATATGAAACACACCACCAGTAAGTCCCTTCTCGTGTCTGAGTTCTTTCATTCAATGTAGTGTTTGCCGGATCCACCTGCATTAGAGTTGGTAGCTTGTCCTCATGCTGCTGTATAGCCTCCCCGTACGTGAGCCTGTACGGATTTACTTATTCCCTCAATTTGTGTTTGCAGCTTGGGGGTATGATTAATAACACGGCCCTGTGTGCAGGCATCCATGCGTGTACCTAGGAATGAAGGTGTTTGGTCATGAGTAAAAGGTACCTTGCACGTAGCATGTAACTTCAGACTGTTTTCTGAACGGTGGTGTCAGCGGAGTATGAAGGTCCCGCAGCACTCGGAATGGTAAACGTGAACCGTCCTGACCGCCGAGTGTTGCAGACTTGTACTCATTTAAAGCGAAATATGACACCGTCTGAGGATCTTGTAAGGCCTCGAAAACATACCTTCTGCACAATAAACCCCTTTAGATCTTCATAAGCAGATACAGCTTGGTGCAAAGAACTCTTTAATTCTCTACTCCTCAGGCCGACCCGGGTGACAGAGCTGAGTTCTACATAACTGTGAGTTACAGACAGAGTTCATCTCTCTGTCTCAGGATCACGTGGCAACCATCAGGGAAGCCACTGTTACAAGATGACAGAGACAGATGCCTGGGGGCGGGGGCGCTCAGTCACTTAGGTGTCTGACTCTTGATTTCGGCTCAGGTCGTGATCTCGTGGTTCATAAGTTCGAGCCCCGCATCGGGCTCCAGCCCGCGCCTGCTTGGGATTCTCTCTCTCCCTCTCTCTCTGCCCTTCGCCTGCTGTCTCTCTCCCGAAACAAAGAAATAAAAAGACTGAGGCAGAACACAGCCGAATGCAAAAGGCCAGAGGAAGGTGAAAGGTCATGGCTGCAGAGGCAAACTTTCAGAAAGAGGGGAGACCACTTACGGGCAGGGCAGGATGAGGGAAAGCACTTTGCATACAGCAAGGATGGAAAGGGGATACCAGGCAGGGTGGCCGGGGATGTTGAGGACCCACCCGCGTGAGCAGGAGGGGCAGGTGAACGGGTCTGCTTCACACAGACAAAGGCAGGGTTCACGGGATCCGAAGACACACAGAATAAACAATGCCGCTCATGATGCCTTGGGCTTCTGTCTGATCTGACAACACAGCCTGTCACACACACAGAATCCCACCCCATGCCTGGCAGGGTTTGTGGGGATCTCACGTGGAAATATTGCATCTTTTTTTCTCGAGAGAGCAGTGAATTGTTCAAATAAATAAGCCATTCTACCCGTACATACTAACTGCCTTTGCCCATTACCAAAAAGCGCAGAAGGCTCAATCACGTTCGCTGGGAGAAAATGGCCACCATCTTGAAAAGTGGAAATGATGGTTTTTGAGGTTGAACTATTTATGCCTCTTAGCTCAAAGTCTAGTCTTTTCTTGTTGTTCTTCTGCCTGCTTTTTAGTCTACCTTGCCCGGTTGTTCCGAAGAGGAAACTTCAGTTTTCAGCATCAAATGATCCATGCTGTGAATTGAATTGTGTCCCCCCCCCCCCCGAGATGCGTATGTTGAAGCTCTCATCCCCCAGTGTGATGGCACTTGGAGGTGCAGGCTTTGGGAGGTGATTAGGTTCAGATGAGGTCATGAGGGTGGGCCCCCACCCCCCATGTGGGATGAGTGGCCTTCAGAAAGCTTGCTTTCTCTCTCAGTGAGAAGGTGGCCCCCGTAAGCCGGGGCGAGGGCCCTCATCAGGAAGAGAGTCACTGGCCCCTTGATCTTGGACTTCTAGCACCCATAAACGGAAGAAGGTAAGTAAGAAACTGTTGTTCAAATTCCCAGTGTGCGGTGTTTTGCTGTGGCCACCCCCGCTGACTGATAACGGCGTGCTCGAAAGGGTAGAGGAAGACACATGAGAAATAATTTCTCAGATAAAATCCTGCAGAGCAGAAGCTGGGATTTATACGGATAATAAAGCCAAAGAAAATATATGCACATGTTTTTCCTAAGCATTGACTGGCGTGTGCCATTTACGATTGCAAACTAGTGTCTGCTGATGCTTTGGTCTGTGCCTTTTGTGTTTTGAAACTTCAGAACCTAAATCACATCCCTGGAAAAAACCTTGGGCAAGTCACTTAACTGTAACATTCTTCATCTATAAATCAGGAATAACTCCCTTATCTCATTGGGATGTAATTAATCTTTGGATGCATACCTGTGGAGATGGAATTCGGTACAATATAATATCTATCGCCTTGATAATGTGGGCTTATAGTCCCTGATGCTGAGGATAACCTTGCTCTGTGCACATTTATACCACCCACAGTTTCTGACAGACCGTGAACCCTTTTCTCTCCCTAGCGGGACAATGTCATGAAAGTATGTTGAGCGGTAAGAGGCCAAATCGTGGATGGAATGAGTAGCTTTAAATTTCCCTCCAGAATGATGCCCTAAGTTGATGACTGTTGAACATCTGCGTTTTTAAAGGGTGAAGGCCAGTGACTCATGGTGGCTGGCGGTGTGACTGGTGATTCCCCGGGTTTCTTGACCTCAGCGCTGTTGACTTGGTGGTCAGGGGACTCTTGGCCGTGGGGCCGTCCTGTGTACTGATAGGATGTTTAACAGCATCCCTGGCCTCTACCTACCAGGTGCCAAGAGCATCTCCCCCCCCCATTATGACAACAGCAACAACAACAAAATCCCCCAAATTTGCAAATGTTCTTTGGGCGCTAGCTTGAGAACTAACTACTGGTCTAAATAACAGTCATTGTCCATAGAAGGCAGACAATAAATGTCTGTTGACTTAACTCATGAAAGATTAAGCTAAGTCCTGATCTTTTATGCCTCTTCCTTAATCGTTGAAAATGATAAAAATTGGGGCGCCTGGGTGGCTCAGTTGGTTAAGTGACCTACTCTTGGTTTCCACGCAGGTCATGATCTCAGGGTCCATGAGTTGGAGCCCCATGTGGGGCTCTGGGCTGACAGCTCGGAGCCTGGAGCCTGCCTCGGATTCTGTGTCTCCCTCTCTCTCTGCCCCTCCCCCGCTCATGCTCTGTCTCTCTGTCCCTCTCCCAAAAATAAATAAACACTAAAAATTGAAAAAAAAAAGAACTTTGGTATATAGTCTCACACACACACACACACACACACACACACACACACATACCCCACTGCACAACACGATAAGATAGGTGCCGGCCATCAAATATTTCAGGCAAAAAGTCACTTTGTGCAGCGAGTACAGCAGGTGGGGCAGCAGCATGGACGCTGACACCCGGGGTGCTGCAACCACCACCTGGATCCGGGTTACACGGCTGTACATGTGGCGGCTGGGGTGGGGTGGGGTGGACACGTACTGCAGTGAGGAGACTACTCCGGGAGCCATATTTTCTATCCAAATACTAGACGGGTGTATCTGTCCCGCCGTGCCTGTGGCCACTTGGTCATGTTGTCCGTCTTAACTTCCTGACGTGAACAAGTGCCTGCAAGACAATGGTAGAGTCTCAGGTTCTCGAAGAATGTGGTGCTAATGAAAAATATGAACTACCCATGCTTCACTGGTTGCTGGTCCGGATAACTGACTCCGCGGGTGGCAGAGGAAAGAAAAATGGGTTTAACTGAAGACCCTGAGTTTCTGGCGGGGAGGGGTCCCTACTCTTCGTCTGTGTTTCTCTCGGTAACAACACCGGTCCTTCCCACTCGCAAATCCCTCCAGCTGCCTTACTATCTCAAGTCCTCGAGTGACACCTGCACACCCACTGTCTGTGCTTTCCCGCTGTCTTCTTTTTTTTAATGTTTTTTTAAATTTATTTTTGAGAGAGAGACTGAGCATGAGCAGGGGAGGGGTGGGGAGAGAGAGGGAGACCCAGAATCCGAAGCAGGCTCCAGGCTCCGAGCTGTCAGCACAGAGCCCGACGCAGGGCTCGAACTCACAGACCTCGAGATCATGGACAGAGCCGAACTGGGACGCTGAACCCACGGAGCCACCCAGGTGCCCCTCTGCTTCTCCACTTTCTAGTTCGGGCTCCCTCTGTCACCTGCAGCTCCTACCACCTCCACGCGGAACGTACTGGAGCTGCTCAATTTCTTTCCGTCTTCAGATCTGCCACGTGACCTCATTTGTGAGACTTGGGACAGGATGCCACTGCCTGGACATGTCCTCAACCCAGTTTCCCTGACTTGCTGCTCCCCTTCCCTGGCTGTGCGGTGCAGATGACGCTCCCTCCAGGAAGTACGCCCCGACCTGCACGAGCGGGACTGGCTGTGCTGTCGTCCTCTGTTCCCCACAACACACAGCGTGTGCTTGTTTTGATGCTTATTATGCGGATACAGCCGTCTGTCTGCCTTCTCCCCACTTTAAAATATAGTCTGTGTGCCTGGAAAATAGCCAGCACTTGAGTATTTGCTGGGCAACAGAATCAATGAACTGATACCCCTTGTAGATCTAGCACCTGTCTTAAAAGGTGGCACTGAATGCCAATCGGCAATTTTTTGAACGAGTAAACACACATACCGAGACTTGGGAATTCAAATTTCGGCTAGCAAAAGGCTGGTCTTCTGCCTCTGGACTCCCACAGTATTTTACATATGCGTACATCGGGGTGCCTTCATAATTATACCTAGAGATGGCTTGGTTCTGAGAGCAAGTGTGATTCACGTTTTTAACATCCCTAAATATTGGTCGCCACGCCAGGACCGTAGCCTGGGAAATGCTATGGATAATTTTTGAAAAAAGACCACATCAAAACTGTGAGTATTTCCTTAACAAGTTGTGCAAGGCATCACTTCTGTTTTGCTTTTTCAAATGTGTTCGTAACATACCCGTTAGAAACATCCCTGTCGTCAGGAGCGAGGGTCTCATTTTGTATCTAATTCCAGGGTGAAAGACGTGTTTCAGACTGGGCAGATGACAGGGCAGGAGGAAAAGGAAATGATAGTGTTGAGGAAGGCTCGATCAGTTTAACGGAGTTCCCTCTAACTAGAACTACTGAGTGAACAGAATTTTAGCGCCGTCCGCACTCGATCCCGGTGCCTTTACCAAGTGACTGCTGTGTTTGCACACAGAGCAATCTGAATTTTCAGGCCATGATGGCCATGTTATACATTACCGGACCTGGTTTGCCGATATTGTGTTGAAGGTTTCTATGCTTGGGATTTGGTTTTCTTTTCCTGTGTTGTCTTGGGTTTTGGTATGAGAGCGATACTGGTCATATAAAAATGTTAGGTTTTTTCCTGTGTCTCCTGTTATCGTTTGGAACAGTCATGTAGAATCGGTATCATTTCCTCTCTAAGCACTTGGTAAAATTCACCTGTGAAACCATCTGGGCCTAGAGATTTATGCGTGTGTGTGCCGGTGGTGTGGGGAGAGTGGTGCATTTAACTACGGTGAAATATATCTGACAGTTATGGGACTATTCACGTTGTCCAGCTATTTTTAGATAAGCTTTGGTAATTTGTCTTGTTTGAGGAACTGGCCAACTTTTTCCAAGTTGTCCAATTAACATTCATAGAATTTTTCATCGACCTCTTTTATCATATGTATTTATTACACGTATTATTTTTGTTGATTATATTTATTTATATATTTATAGTCGTATTTATATCTATTAATATTTATATATTTATAAGTATGTTTATTACATTTATTATTTTATCGTACCTTTAGCGGGTTATACTTTTAATGCACACTATAGTGACATCTGTTGTTAATTTCTTACACTGTCATTTGTTTACTTGTTCTCTCCCTTTTCTCCATGTCCCTTGTAAGAGTTTTAGCCACTTCATTGGTATGTTCAAGAAACTGGCTTTGGTTTGGTTGATTTTCTCTAATTTTGGTTTCCTGCTTTGGTATTGCTTATTATCTTCCTTGTACATTATTTGGGTTTATTTTGCTTACCTTTTTCTAACCCACTAACATGGAAGCATTGACAGTTGACTTGGGTCCTTCCTTCTCTTTGCGCATCGGTGCACGGAGTCTGGCATTTCCTCCAGCTGAGCTTTGGCCATCCCATCAACCGTGTGCCGAATTTTCACTTGTGTTTAGTTTAAAACACGTTCAAAAGTATTTTCTTTGAGGCTTCCTATTTTACCCATCGACTTTGTAGAAATCTGTTGTGTAGTTTTTGAATGTTGGGAGATGTGTTGATTATTTTTCTACTATTGATTTCTCTTTAACCGATTGTGGTAATAAAAAAAAATAGTTGATGTGATTTCAGTTCTTTGAAATTTGTTGAGTTTGTTTTATCATGCCAGGGAGGACATTTCTCAGAGAATGTTTCGTGCGCTCCTGGAAACAGCTTCTCTTTTGCAGCCTTTGGGTAGAGGATTCTATAAATGTTGATGGAATTCAGTTCTTTCATATCCTCGCTGATTTCCCGTTTACCTGTTCAATTACTAGAAAAGGAGTATTAAAGTCTCCAAATAATAAAATAATATGTGTGTTTATTTCTTTTCCATTCTATTATGCTTTTTCTTTCCATGCCCTTTGGGCCTTCCTTATTCTCTGGCTAGGTGCACGGAAACTTGGAATTGTTATGTCTCTTTGTAAAACCGATGCTTCGTCATTGTGTGATGCGTTTATTTATGCATAACAATTGTCTTTGTTTTTAAACCCACTTTGTCTGAAATAGATATAGGCACTCTATAGGTTTTGTTTCTGCATGGGGCATCTTTTTCTATTTGTGGACTTTTAACCTATCTTGGCAATGTATTTAAAGTGACTTCCTTGTAGATAGCAAGCAGTCGGGTCATTTTTTAAAATCTATTTTGATATAATCTGTTTTATAAATTTTTTAGTCAGATGACTTATCTTTAATGCATTGTATGCATTATTGATGTATTTGGATTTAGGTCTACCATTTTAATATTTATTTTATTTTTTCCTTCTGTTTCTCATTTCGCTGTTTTTTTCTCTCCCTCCTTTAAATTCTTTGAACTTTTTCGTGTAATTCCATTTTTTTTGATATTTATATATATTTAAGTTTATTTATGTATTTTGAGAGAGAGAGAGAGAGCAAGGGAGGGGCAGAGAGAGAGGGAGAGAGGAGAATCTCAAGCAGGCTCCGAGCTGTCAGCACAGAACCCGACGTGGGGCTTGAACTCATGAACTTTGAGATAGTGACCTGAGCTGAAGTCAGACGCTTAACTGACTGAGCCCCCCCAGGCGCCCCAATGTTATTTTCATTTGTCTTCGATCTCCAGACTTACGTGGAAGAACAGAGTGGAAGAACGATTTATCGTTTTTCCCCAGATACTCACAAGTCTCACTTCTCTCTCTTGTCCCTCTGTCCTAACTTCCTACTGTGTCATGTCCCCTCTTTAAGTGGCACTTTCCGAATGACCTTCCCTTGATGAATTCAGTTAGTCTGTCTTTACTGAGAATGTCTTTGCCTCATATTCATTCCCAAGGGCTATTTTTGCTAGACACAGAATCCTGGGCTTAAGGTTCTTCCCTTTCAATACGTTCAGTAGGCTTCACTCCGTTCAGTCCTCTGGGGTTGATGAGAGGCCCACAGCCACTAAGGTGATCGTCCCCTGAGAACGATGACCCGCTTTCTTTCTCTGCTTTCATGATGTTTAATTTGACTTGAATTCTAAGCAATTTGATTACAGTGCATCTGGCCATGGGTTTCTTTTTGATTCCGTCTGTGTGGATTCAATGGGCATCAATTATCTGTATGTTTTACATCTTTCACCAAATTTGGAAGAGTTTCCGTCATGATTTCATCAACGCAATTGTTTAGCACCACACTGTTCCCTTCTCTTGAAACCTGATGACGTGACTGGTCTTATACTTATTCCACACTTTACTGAGACTCTGTTTAGTTGTTTATTTATCTGGAACAACATCCCCCTTAGTTTTCCTCTCCTCTTCCATATCCATTATTCTCTCAAGTCTATCCAGCGAGATTTTATTTTATTACTACATTTTTTTAATTTCTAAATTTTCTGATTGTTTTTTCCTGATATTTTCTTTTGAAAAAAAAAATTTTTTTGCTAGTGCTTTTTAAATTCATATTGTTTCAACATGTTCCGGTAGGGTTTTTTTTTTTTTTTTTCGAGCAATTTCATAGCTGCTTTAAAACCCCTGCTTGATGCTCTGAGCGTCTACACCATCCCCTCATCGGGGCTGTCAATGGATTGTCTTTTTTACAAACTGAGATTTTGGTGGTGTTGTTGTTGTTTTTTTTTCCCTACGATGAGCGCCTTTCGACCGTATCCTGTATTTGAGACATGACATTATAGGACTGTGGGACCTGTGCTGTGTTTGCGTCATGAATTTAGTAAGCCACTGACTGGCTTAGTTTTAACCACAAGTTACAAGTTTTAACCACCATCAGTGGCTGTGGCTCCAGAGCTGGTCAATTTTCGAAGCTTGGAATGTGCTGTTTGGAGCTTTCTATGAGGTTATCATCCAGCGTGCAAGGCCTGGAAGGATGCACAGCCTTTACTCAGCGCGGCTCTCCAAGTCGTTGGCCCCCTAACTGGGACCAGGGTCCTGCCATTGCCGCCCGGGAGCGCGCCAGCTTGCAAAGAACGCTGCAACACAAGGTTGCTTCCGCTCCTGTCTTTGCAACCCCTCTGGTCCTCCCTGATTTCCTGAGCCCCCCTTTGCTCCTTCAGCTGCGCACTCGGACGTTAGCTATCCTGCCCAGTGTTGCTACTGGGTCTACGTGTGATGTCAAGCACTGGAAACAGGGCGACAGAAAGTAAGCCACAGAGTTGCCAGCTCCCTTGAATTCCACCTCCTCCGATTGGGAAGAGGCTTCCCTTCCTTGGAGTTTCACACGCTGTGCTCCCCCGCCTCCCAACCCCAAGAGGCTCTCGCAGCCCAGGAGCCAAGCCCCCACTCTCACACCCGCACCTCCCCTCCCAGAACCCTCTTTCCTCATCACTGCCCACTTTGGAATTTCTGTGTCTTGATTCAAGGCTGGAAAACCCAAAAAGAAAAGCAAAATGTTAAACTCATCCCCAGCTGGGTGGAACTTCAAATCCAATACTCCAATACACCTGCTACTATTTGCTTTATGAGACTCCGCCAAGAACTGCTACAGAGATTTGTTTACAGGTGCCTTTGGTGGAAAAGACTGGATACAATGTGCTTACTCCTTCTTTTCCCAAACCAGAACAGTAAACATCACTTCTGAGATACATCTTATGCGTAGTGAAAATTAACTGAATACATCCCGGGTCAAACACAGACGTGGCAAGTTCGAGCAACTATGCAACTAATTTGTAAACACTTCCTCCAAAGTCAAAAGTCAAAAGTTTCTATTCAGGGTGGCATGCTAGTGACATTGTCAGTCCTGGAAGAAGAAAGGGACAGAAACTTTGTAAATGGGCCCCTGGTCATTTTTTACCCTTGGCGTCCAAGAAACATAACACCAAAATACTAGCTTACAGTACATAATATGGCCTTTGATTTCGTATTTACACCCTCCATTTCTATGATCTAAATACTTAATGAAATTTCCATTGTTGTATACTAATAGATGTAAACTCAACCCTCCTCAGAGCTTTTAGCAGGTTTTGCGGAATCAACATAGTAAGTTGTAGATAAAAAATCAGGCTGTGAAGAAATTTCCACCCCGTTTTCCAGTTTTTCCACGCATCTGTATGATGAGGGAAGAAAAGATCCATTCAAATGCAGATACAGTGCTATATTCACCTGGGACTCCTTTCTCAATGAAAATTCCAATTCAACACTTTTCTCTGTGTTTTCACGGGGACTGAAATTTCACTTGTGTATATTAACATCTGAATCCATTCTGCTTTTTATCAGACCATTGATTTATTTAAAAGCTGAAGCATGGAGTCCTCACAATTCAAACAGTTTTGTAAAGTCCACTTGAGAATATATAGGCAATTTTGGAAAAGCGTAAGAAATCCAAGGTTTCCCCCTAATTAGTCCCTTAGAGAATCACTAGAACAAACAAAAGCATAGAATTTTCACCTCCCAGGTGCCACTTAGCAGAATCCTAATAAAGTGTTACAGATCTTCCAATGCTGTCTTCAAGCGAGCACAGATGAATTATTTGGGTTATAATCAGGAGATTGGCAAAGGCAGGATATTTAAATAAATATTAGATTAGAAGGACGTGTCTTCATAGAGAGTGGTTACTCCGATTCTCTTCTGATTATGTTTGCTTTTACTCTCTCTTTGGGCCTTATTCGCCACGTTTCTTCCCAACAACATGCAAAAGTTTCCTCTGAATAAGGATATGTGCAAGAAGGGAAGGGAAGGATCCCTCCCGTGCCCTGTGCCGTGTGCTGCATAGTCTCCTTTCATTTTTGAAAGCCAAGTCCAGGTTCTGTGTCCGCAGTGGGAGTTTGACCATGGATTCCTTCCACTGGTCATCATTCTCAGTCCCAAGTCTCCGACGGCCGGCAACGGCGCTCCATCTGAGCAAATGCCGGTTTGCAGTTCACCCCGTTTTTAAATATGGGGGCCATTTATGCAACACGAGAGAGGGGTGCGGGTGTGAACCTGGTGCGTGTGGCTGGGGACAGGGACGGGAGCTGACGGCATTCACACAGGCGGCTGTCCCAACTCCTGAAATGTCCTCTGTCGTGGAGATGGCTGTCGAACTTGATCGGCGGTCCCCGTGAGAAGCAGTCCAGAGAACCTGAGGCTTCCACCGCAGGACTTGAGGGGCAGACTATTTTAAAAATTACCTTGTTTTCCCCTCCGCTGTTCTCACCTCACGTATGAGTTGTTAGGATGCGGAGATTGCTTCTTTATGAAAAAATATTGAAAGTGCACTCCCACAGAAATATTAGCATGTCAAATCTCCTGTACACATATTCCTCAGGGATTTTTTTTTCCCCATTCCACAGCTGCTCGGAATTGAATTTTAAGGTGATTGTCGTGGACGCTTTTTGCAAAGGTAGACAATGCTTCTTATTGGTAAAGAGGATGAAGCAAAGTTTCCAGAAAGAGTGAAATGGAAGATCTCCCTAACAATGCTGGCGTTCCTTTCTGTATCCCCATGGCCGCTTTATAAATCATCTTTCTCCTGCGTGAGGTGAAACCTGGCTGCTTCCGGCTCATCTCAACTCCTCTGAGCTATAATTCATTTCTCCACCTGGCGATAATGGTTGCATCTTGGAGTGGAATGCTAGGTGGCCACGGGAGCCTGGTGATGCAAAATGTTGTCACTGTTCCTAGATGTTGTTGTCGGGTAACAGAGTCGCAACATATCAGGCAGATACTGTGCAAAATGATTTGTAGGTGGTTATTTCAGAAAAAAAAAATTGCCTCCTAAAGGTATGTTTCACCAGGAGTCCTTCCATCTATATAATTGGAGTCTGTTTGGTTAAACAACCATTCATATGTTTCAGGAGGCATCCGGAAAACCGTGGGAAGGGCAAGCTGACCCTTGTTCCACACCACGTGTGACCCCGTGACCTTCAGGAAGTTTAGCATCCACGTGGACACGTTTGCTCGGAGGAACCAGACCTTTGACAATGGGACGCATGGACTTCACTGTAGTTCTCTGTGTATCACTCAGCTTTTCTCTAGTTCTTGACCTCTGGGTTTACACCTGAATCCCGGAGGGGGGAAAAAGTCACTAAGAATCCTGAACGGGCATGTTAAAATACTAAAACAAAAACCCAACAACTAATAATCGCTATAGATAAAAAGCCAGGAAAAGAAAGAAGAAGGAAATAAAAATATATCTGAAACAAATCATACAAAGAGAAATAAGAAAACAATAAGAACATGGCATTACATCACTGTAATGGGACTAAACAACTCGGTTAAAGGATCAGAGAGTGTCAGTTTCAATACTACACAAGGTTCCACTGCAAGCTGCTTACAAGAAACGTGCTCTATTACAAATATAATACGAGGTTAAACGAAATTGGGTGGAAAAGATGTAACCCAGTAACAGCACTCAAAGAAGCTAGAGGGGCTGTATTAATATTTGACAAATTCAATTTCACAGAAAATCACTTTTCAGAGGTCTAGAAGGTCATTTCGCAGTGATAAATGTGTCAGTTCATCAGGAGAAAATAATGCGCCGAAACTCTCATGAACCTAAATAAATTGAGAGACAGTTTATGGATGGCGAGACCCCGTATTGTTAAAATGTCAATCCTTTCCGCATTGATCTATAGATTCAATGTGATCTCAATCAAAGTCCCAGCAAGTTATTTTGTAAACCCTGACAAACGGACTCTACAGTTTACATGAACGGGGTAGAGACACAGACTAGCCACTGCGATACCGAAAAGGAAGAAAAATATTCTAGGACTGACAACATCAAACTTCAGGACTGACTATAACTCTACAGTCAAGTCAGCATAGGGTTGGTAAAAGAAGAAAAAAATCACAGAAGCATTGATCAACAGAACAGAATAAGGAGCCCTGAAAGAAACCCACATAAACAGAGTCAAATGATCGTTGAAAGTGGTACAAAGGCAATTCAATAGGGAAAGGATTGTCTTTTCAACAAACGGCAGAACTAATAAGTGCCCATAGCCAAAAAAACCACAAAAAAACAGAACATCAGTCCAGACTTTACACCTTTCACAAAATTTAATTCAATGAGACACCTAAATATAAAAATGCAAAACTATACGGCGTCTATAATAAAACATACGACAAAAAATCTATGGTATGGTGATTTAAGATGGAACATCAAAAGCATGGTCCTTGAAAGAAAAAAAAAACGGACAATTGGACTTTATTAAAGTTAAAGACTTCTTTCGGGGCACCTGGGTGGCACAGTCGGTTAAGCGTCTGACTTCAGCCCAGGTCGTGATCTCACACTCCGTGAGTTCGAGCCCCGCGTCAGGCTCTGTGCTGATGGCTCAGAGCCTGGATCCTGTTTTGGATTCTGTGTCTCCCCCTCTCTCTGCCCCTCCGCTGCTCATGCTCTGTCTCTCTCTCTCTCTATCAAAAATAAAAACATTAAAAAACAAAATTTAAAGCAAAAAGATAAATTAAAGACTTCTGCTCTACAAATGACATAGTTAAGAGAATAAAAAGATAAGTCACAGACTGTGAAAGAATATTTATAAAATGCATATTTGATTTAAGAATTGTATCAAAGTTACTCAAAGAACTAGCTATTTGTGTTAAATAAGCTATCAAGCAAAAAGAAAGAAACAAACAAATACAGAGAGGAATCTTGAAGGTGCATTGCTAAGTGAGAGAAGCCAGTTGGAAAAAGCTGTATTCTCTATGATGCCAATTATATGACTTTCTGGAAACGGCAGGACTAAAGACAATGAAGATATCAGCAGTTCCCAGGTGTTAAGGAGGAGAAGACAGACGCAAAGAAGTGAACCACTGAGGGGTTTTAGGGAGGCGTAACTAAAGTGTATGATTCTCTGGTGGTGGATATATGATATTGTGCGTTTGTCAAAATGCATAGAATTTCACAACACAAAAGATGAGCCTTATTGTGTGTACGTTAAAATCAAGTTGGAAGGTTGAGGGATGCTGGGGAGACCTACAGACCGTGCCAACAGATTCCAACGTTATTGCAAATCACGTGAAGAAAAGGAACTGCACGCAAGCACTACCTTCTAGCTGTTAGCGTTATTTCCACAGGAGACCTGGATAACATTCCTCACATGCGTTGTGTGCATATAGGGAGGACACAACATAGTGAATGGTGGCAGGTGGTCAGAGCCGGATGGCTGCCTGTGGTTATTTGCAGATACGCACAGGGAGGAGGCTGAAACGACCCGTGTGGAGGTGGACTGGAGGTGGGCCGGTCAACAAGAACTCCTGTATGGGTTAACGTAGTTACAGAAGCTTACGCATGAAAATACTTGCGGCTGTTTGTGTCTACTCGGGTCAATATACACACAAACGATTCCTTGCTCCGTCAGCTCTGACAAACTAAAACAAAGGTGACGCTTTAGTCCAACAAGCCCATCTAGTGCCCAGATCTCGAAGCCCATCTAGTTCCCAGATCTCGGTTTCCACCACCCTTCACCAGTAAAGGGAACCAAAGGGTCTCAGAGAGATGACTGATTCTAGGACTGGAGCAGGAAGTGTGCAAGACGGGCACGTGGTAGTGCCTGAAAGTAAGGAGGGCGCAGAAACAACAACGGCAACTCCTACTGACGAGGGTGTTCCCAAGGAGCACGGGGGCGGATGAAAAGAGCCCCCGCTGGACAAAGCTGGAACAATTTGAGCCGTAAAATGAATAAAGTAGGGTTGGATTTCGGTGCAAAGTACAAAATAAATATCCACGAGTCCATACTGATACAAACAAGTGATTTCCAACTAATAAAGGAGGGAGGAGAGATCAGTCTCCCGCTCAGAATTCCAAATAATATACGTATACATATATATTTTTTCTTCCCTAAAATAGGAAGAACATCACCGTCCACTCTTCAAGCGTGAGCTGCACAGGGTGCACCTTCCAAAGAGGACAGGGTGGAAACGGGGAGTGAGGTGACTACAATAGGGCAATGTGACACACTATGTTAGCCAAGGGTTCCAAGTCAACCACGACGGTCATCAACTGTGTTGATTATGTGCCCTTGATGTCATACGATGAGGATGGCACTTGATTTCTGGGATCTTATGAATTAAATCCCAAACCCCAATCAAACCACGAGTGAAACATGGGACCGGTTCCAACAGAGGAAAATCCTAGCTGACCAGTATTCCTCAAAATCCTCAAGGTCACAAGAAACAAGAGAAAGAATGAAAAACCATCTGAGCTAGAAGGAACTTAAACAGACGCAACAACTAAACATGATAGGTAATGCTGACGACATTCCGAAAAGAAAAAAAGTCAATTAGGTAAAAACTGAGGAAATCTGAATAAACTGTGGACTTTGGTTTATAATAAAATATCCATATCATTTCATTAACCACAACAGACGTACGATACTAATGTAAGAGCTTAATAAAAGAGAAACTGTGTATGACTCTATGGGAACTCTCTGTAGTATCTTCTCAGTTTTTCTGTGTTTTTCTGTATTCAAATTTTCTCTATTTTTAATCTAAGATTCCTCGAGAAAGTAAAGCATACAAAAAATAGTAATAATCACAAAGTAGCCGTGTTGCAGTGCTTTCTCTAACAGCTTATTCCAACTAGTTCTTGATTATTCCAGTATGTCTCAGTTTCCTTTTCTTTTAAATTTCAATAATTACTTGATAGTGCTACTGGGGAGATTAAAATCTCAGTATGGTCCCCCGTGTAGAGTCGATGGCCAATAAGAATTCCTGTGGTTCCATAACTAGAACCATTTCAGAGTAGCCTTTTTCAGAATTCACTGAGAAATGAATATGTATTCATTTGTTTTTATGATTTTTTGAAAATGAATTTTGTCACCATTCAAAACATCTTAAAGAATACACGTCAATGTATTTGAGAACAACTACCTCGGAGACATCCGTAGGCTTCTGAGTCTCTCGGGCAGGTAGCAGATGCATGTTGGGGAAATCTGCTCTGGCTTCAGGAGGGTTGGGATTCCAATCCATCCAGGCCACCCTAGTACATCCTGTACTTTTGAAGAAGTGATGTGATCTCTCCAGACCTCAGCTTCCTCTTCTTAAAACAAAGTTAACAATCTTTTCTAGTACTGGTGTGAAAAGTAAATGGAGTAATGCGTATTAGGTATTTAGCACGGTCCTCGGCAAAGCGCTGTTCTGTTATTATCATTATTCGTACGTAAGTTCACGAGCCCTAAATTGTTTTACTAATAGCTTAGAAATGCAGAAATCTAAAGTAATGATTATATATTCTAAATATGGGGACTCAAGATAAAGAGCTGATTAGTGATCTTACAAAATTTTCACAACTAGTTACTAATTAGGGAGGTGGACCAAAATAGAGATCCTTTTTCTTGCAGACAAGGGATCTTTCTTGTGAAAAAGAAAAAAAAAAGTAGTGTTAACATTCTCAAATATTAGGCACCATATCTCTTCATGTCTTTTTATAATTTTTGATACGAAGGCTCCACAAACTTAGTTTTGGCTCAGTTATGGTTTAGAAGCCACCCAGATGGTCTCTCTGTTAGACAAATTTTGAGATTAGTTTCCTGCAATTCTAACTTCGCTGTATTTCCAAAAGGATGGATAAAACAGAAAGCGATACGGAACGTCTTACACCATGGAGCCTGCACTACCCCCCATTCTAATAATCCCCATGCCCAGTGGAACAGGATTGTTGCCAATCAAGGAGTGTTGCTCTCTAACGTTTTAGCGATGAATGTCAGCTCTGAACATCTCTACCCAGAAGCACTGTGAGACCAGCCTGGGCAGGCACCACATCCACATGCATTAAATCCTCATCGGCACACCGATGGTTACCCGACTTGACCACTTCATCAAATCAAAAATTCTTCAAATATTTTACGGGAAAACATAAGCAACCGTGATGGTGAGTGATTTGATGGAAGCCATTATGATAAGTGAATACACGGCTAGTGGTTACACATGCAGCCCTTTTAAAATAAGAGTGAACACCTCATCACATCAGGTGTTCCCCCACTTTGTACTGTGGAGTGTAGGAGGAAACAGAAATGCATTGTTGTTAACATTAATTATTGGACCTACTGCCTTAAAAGTATTTTCACTTGGGATCAGAGTTGTCATATTTCATAGACAAATGCAAGTAAAGAACTGTATTACCATCTTGCAACGTGTCCTTTCCTCGGGGAAGGACCTCCGTCACTGACTCAGCCATATAATTTACTAAACGTGAGTTGTCCAAGCACTCAGCACTGCTGGTTAAAAATTATTTTTATATTGTATGTAAACTTGAAAATTCCAATCAAAATGAGAGACAGAGGGAGAGAGAGAAGGAGGGAGGGAGGGAGAGAGAAGGAAGATAATGTCTTCCAGATGACAGCTTTCTGGATGGAATCTGAAGCCTGAAGCAAGAGAAAATTTTCATTAACATTCAGATTACATGTCATTTTGATTCACACTCCCTAAGCGAGCTGATTTGGTCGCCAGCCAGCCTTCTCGCAGGGTGATGACGACACCACAAGCCTTACTACTAATGACTCCTTGAGTGACAGCCGGTCTCAGAGCTCCCCATGGCGCCTCTGCCTGCCGGCCCCGTGATGCCAACGCGGCTCCACCCAGGGCCCCTGGTGCATCTTCCAGGCCAGGACAGTCGGCGACTTCAGGAATGAGGCCACCCTCGCCCCTCCAGATGGATGGCTGCCCATGCAGGTGCCCCTGATGCTGACTTCCCAAGCAGTGCATGCTGTCAGAACAGTAGCTTCAGCATCTGGTATTGGAGCCCTCTGAGGACCTCAGTCTTTCCTCTCAGGGGAGGGGGATTGACCCTTTGCCTCACGGCGTCTTCACTTAAGCAATGACTTCCATGGTGCGCTATAGACATTCTATTCCTTGTTCAAAAGCCACCATGTTTGGTGTTTTTTCCTATTTTTAATTTTCACTCACTCCAGTTTTAAAAATCATACATATATGATATATATGGTATATATTCCACCCCCACCCTGGAATCAAACTGTTTTGTCTACTTACTTGCTTTCGGATTTCAGTTCAGCAAACCACAGCCCTCTCCTCCCAACCCCCTCCTGCTCAACTGGCGTTTTGAGGCCTGAGCGAGCCCTACCTGCCCTTCCTTTCCGGGGAGGCTGCCACAGATGTCGATTTGGAACAGGAGCGTCAACATCCACGATGGCAGATGTCTTGTTTTGATTCCCTGTGGTACTCCCGAGCACGGGAGAATGCTTGGCACACGGGAAGCGTGAGGGAGCAGCTCTTGGTGAATGAACAAACAAAGAAATGAATGACAAACGTGTACGTCTCACAGTGAGTTTAATTTTGTCGTCCCTGTCTGAGATTTAGCGGGATAATTTTCAAGTGTAGAAAGCACGCTCGTCTCCTGTATGCACCTCCTCCCTCACTTGAGTTCTCCGCGTTCATCTCTTTGGAACGAGTCTTGCCTTGGGGAAGCTACAGGCCAGAAGAACCTTGCACCGGGCACCAGTCCTGTTGTCCCGTCACGTACCTGGGTTGCGTTTCCATTCATTTATTCAACTAAGAGGTCGTTACTGAGTGTCAGTAAAGGGCAAGGCACGGTCCTGGACTCCTGGGCTGTACAGGTGAACAGTGAGCATGAAAGAGTTCCCCGTGGAGGCATCTTTAATGAAACATGTAGAAAAGTTCATTATAGTTTAAAGATGCTGGGGCAGAGGAAGTTCTAGGTTAACCGTGAGAAGTTAAGTATTGGTCAGAGGAGCAGGTGACCAAGGCTCCTGTAGAGGACTCTCTTGAAAGCCAGCGGTGGGAGGCCGTCATTCCCTGATACCAGTGACAGCGTGCTCCTCTGCAGTCGAGCTGGAGGTTCTGGGTCGTGGAGAACACGTACAAATACACGGTTTACAAATAAAGAAGATTGCACTCTTTCTGGTTTAAGTCCTTGGACGCCAGTGACCCAGCATAGGAAATTAAATGTGTATATTGATAGCGAAATATAGTAAGGAGCTATTGTAGATCCAGCATTTAGGAATTTCAGTAAAGACACATTTCCTATAAATATCCTTCTTTGCTCGACTGTGGTGATATGCTAATCACTTCTCTCTTTGCCTCAGTTTTTGGAATGCGTGTGTGGGGAAGATTGGGAGTTTGGGAAGAATGACCGCTTTCTCATCAGAAATGTGTACCTTTTCGGGGCGCCTGGGTGGCTCAGTCGGTTAAGCGTCCAACTTCGGCTCAGGTCATGATCTCGCGGCCAGTGAGTTCGAGCCCCATGTCAGGCTCTGTGCTGACAGTTCAGAGCCTGGAGGCTGTTTCAGATTCTGTGTCTCCCTCTGTCTCTGACCCTCCTCTGTTCATACTCTGTCTCTCTCTCTGTCTCAAAAATAAATGAACGTTAAAAAAAATTAAAAAAAAAATTAAAAACAAAATGAAATATGTACCTTTTCTTGGCATATGAGAAAATGTGGAAATATCAGTCGATTTGGAAGCAAAATAATTAAAGTCAATAGAGATCCACAATTTTTTGGATTGCTGAAATTTTTATCCTCACTAACACTTTGTATTCATGTCTGTAAAATGATGTTGATAATAATCGTGCCTATTTACGGAAATTTTTTAGGATTAAATGAGGTGATTTGATAACTAAAGGTAAGTAATTAAACTCTGAACACAAGTCAAATTTTGTCCTCAAATCATATTCTATTCCAGTGATACAGTTAAAGGCAAGATGCATTGCAATTAAAATTAAGAACTTTCTGTCTCACTTTATATTTTTATTATAGCTTCTTCAAAGTGAAGCTATTTAAAAAATAATGTCCATAATGCTTTAAAATCAAAATGAAATGTGGGGGAGACCGTGTGTGGAAATGAGACTGAAAGGAATTGTTTTAGAAAAATGGGAATTTTCTGAAATGGAAATAGACCACGTTCTGCAGTAGGAAGTATCAGGCGATATAATTTTTACAGAGTAGACAAGTTCTTGTAAACGATGTTTAAGCCTGTCCACATACCTGGCAGAGATAGGAACTGACATGCTCTCACTCTGGATGAAACATTAGAGTTGCCTGGGATGCATTTTGCTATAGCATGCCTGGCCCCCGTGGTAAAGGTGGGCCCTCATCGTGATTATTTCTAAGCCGTGGTTAGAATAACTCCCTGGGTGCTCTCACGTGCACCCTGAATTCAGAAAGTGTCTGCTAATTGATTTCTAGAGTTGTTTCTCACTGGGCGAATCTTGTGCTTGTCGTAGGTACCTGTGCTGAGCAGGGGTTAAAACCATGGAGTATAGCTGAGCATCAGTCTAGATTGCCCACCCAGCCGGCAAGGCGGTCTTGGTGCAGAGCCCTGGGAGCAGATTGATGGAGTTTAAATAGAGCGCTGATCTGTGCCTTGTTCATTACTGCTTTATTCAAGAGGCAAGTATCAGCCAAGTCTTCCGGTCTTTGCCTCAAATAGAGACAGATGCTGACAGTCTGGCCCGCCCACCTTCCCCAGGAAGACGATCTTCGTGGAAGCAGGCCAGCAGCGCCGTCCCAGAGTCAGCGACAGAGACAAGGTTATATTCCACGTCCACCTATGTAGCGCATCGAAAGATCGCAGAGCCCGGCGTGTATTTCATTAAAACCACCCCATTCCCAGGGCCTGTTGGCGGTGACTGGAAAACATCATTCTCAATGCGGTGGGGAAAATCCTGTCATTCGGTGACAGAAGCAAGATGGGAATTCTGACACCTCGGTGGCAGCGTGTGTTTGTCACAACCTCTTTTCTTTGTAACTGTGCCTCCCAGACTTCATGACACCGAGTCTTGGCATGATCCCCGCCCCCGCCTGCACATTTGCTTCTCCTGAGAATTAGCTGTTTAATTTCTCTGGGTCCTTATTGTGGCGTCTTGGATGTACATGTGCATTAAGCTACTTCTGGGTAAATAGAATCTTGACACAACAGGAGTGCCAACGCGGACTGGTGTGGCTGCTGGCACGTCGTTTCCAACCCCGTATTCCACACTCGGGCTTCATTTAAAGGCTGGGTTCCTTGAAAATGCATTTATTAAGTCTGACCTACTTTTCAAATATTTAATATTCCATTTTGGTTTCCTCGTGACAAAAGCAGCTTCAAGGTCTTCACGTTCTTGCCAGTTTTTAAAGCAAAGATACCGATTCAGCTAATAAGACACTGCACAGACTCACCGTCCCTGGACCACTTTCAAGAGCGGTATTTAAAGCAATTAGCAGTTCACAAGATCCTACGGGTACTCGGACGTCCCAGAGGACTGATCTGCATTTGCTCTTTCTGAAAATTCTCCTTTTTCCCTTCTCTTCACACATGTGGCTACGCTGTTGGTAAGAAGACTCGAAATGCACAGCAGGGAACACGCTCACCACCTTCACAGAGTGGGACCTGCTCACAGTGTAACTGACTCTATTCCTTTGATCAAAATATTCCGACATGGGAAATGACAGACACGCAGGCAAAACATAGATATAAGTGGTTCACCTTGAAGTGAGAAGAAAACAGGGAGAAGAGAAAAAATAAGGCGCGATGCACATTTGTGAAATTTCAGCAATATCTATGTAGGGAAATGGCTCAGCTCATTGCAAAAATAAGGTAACGTACACTAAAACAATCTCAAGAGGGACAATAAAAAATAGAGTTGGAATGGTGTGAGAGAGCATGAGGGGGGTAGGTGGCATAAGTCGGCCCAGAGAAGTGCTTTGCGTGCCATTTTGAACTAGATGGAGTTCGATTTCCCTGGCCGCCAACGCCGAGATAAAACAGGACAACTACGTGAATTCACTCTCCGTAAGATGGGAGCAAACGAGTCCATCGGTTTCGCTGGTTTGGATCCCGAACTCACAGTGAGTTTGCTCAACAGGGCCACTCAACAGGAATTCTTGTGGTCTGGATGACAACGCCCAATAACAAATGCGGCAAAGGGTTCCAAGGAGTCAAAAAGATATTTACGTGAGAGGTCTCTAGCTAGACAAAAGCTCATGCTTAGTTTTGGGAATGGAAATAAAATAGGTAGTGGGCATTCTAGGCCATCTAAGCTTATTGTTCTGTGTGAAACAAGAGCTACAATTACGCAACTGGAAGGAGGGGAAGGTGCTGGGGGGAGGAGGGGTCACTGCTCAGTTACTGCAGAGGAAACCGAGATGTATCAGAGGGGGCTGCTAGGGGCGTGCCTTCAAACAGCAAAGGGCTTTGCTTTAATCTCCCGTGAAAAGTTTGAAAACAACTTTGGCGAGTATGTGTGGAGAGTGACAGTAACTCTTACAAGACGCCTTCATCAAAGAGACGACAATTTGCTGACATATCTTTATGTCTTGAACAGAAAAAGGCGTAGGGAAACAAATTATGATGGGCACGTTTTTTTTTTATTTTTTTAACGTTTATTTATTTTTTGATAGAGAGAGACAGAGCGTGAGTGGGTTGGGGCAGAGAGAGAGGGAGACACAGAATCCGAAGCGGGCTCCAGGCTCCGAGCTGGCGGTCCAGAGCCCGACGCGGGGCTCGAACCCACGAACCGTGAGATCGTGACCTGAGCCGAGGTCGGATGCCCAACCGACCGAGCCACCCAGGCGCCCCATGATGGGCACAGTTTCAGCACACCAAGCTCTCATGAAGAACTCGCTATTTGTAACGGTACATATTGGCAACGTTTTAATGGTTTTATTAAATAATACGTTGCGGTTTTTATAATAAAGTAACATTAATAAACATGTTTCTGTGTTGTTTTTAGCAGCTTATCTTTAGCGGATGCAAACCCAGTGTAATTTCCTGCGCTGGAAGCGATACAGGTAATACATCTAATCTTAAACAGATGGAATTTGGATGTCACTATTTGTTTTAGGAATTTTTAAAAATTTGAACCATTCCTCCTCTGAGACTACTAGATTTTCTATTTTGACTCTCAGGTCTTCTGAGTGTCATAATAATCTTCCTGTTGTTTATACTAGTAGTTACATTTCTTGCCTAACGCATTGGCTGGACTTTCAAGAACAATGTTGAATTATAACAGCGATAATGGGACTGATTGCTCCTGATTTTAATAGGAGTTCACTGTGCTTTGCGTTCATTTGGATACTTAAAACCAGTTTTAGATATATTCCATTTATCATACCAAGACATTTCTCTTCTATAACAAATTTACTGACATCTCCGTTAATCAGGAAAATATTTTACGCTTTAAAATTAGTTTTATTGCCACTCACAAAGCGTGGATGGATCTCCACTTCTAACCTATTACTTAGATGAATTATACACATACATTAGGAAACATGCATTAATATCTTTGCAGTATTGGAACATCCTTGTCACCTTGAAATTGTGTGTGCGTGCACGTGCGTGTGCACCTGTGTGTGCACGCGTGTGTGTTCATATCTATGCACATTTAGATAGATATCTAGGTTATCAGTCTCTTAAAAATAATGATATTTTTCTGTGCTTTCAAACTTGAAATGCTTTAGGAAGTATGTATTCCTTGAAGAACATATAAAGCTCCTAAAACATGTGAACCAGGTACTTATTTATAGAATTGTTTTCGTTTACATTTTCCTAGAAAAAATATTTTAGTATATTTGCAAACTTAATAACAGGATTTTAAATAATGTAGAACATTCGTAAAAGTTGAAAATTTTTCTCCTCTAGAATCGCAGTGGTACCCCCCTTTCCTGCTAAAATTTGTGTGTGTATTCTCTCTCAATGTTTTTAATTTCATACATCAGAAATTTATCGGAGGTCGTATATTTATTCATCTTTTCCTGTAGCATGGGACATCCCATTTTATTATTTCCTGCTATTCTTCGTAGTGTTTTTCCTGTTTGAATGCATTTGGCTGGCCAGCCCATCAGGACACGGGGCCTGAGGTAACAAGCAACGCAAATTCTCAGTGGCTTAAAGCATCAGATCCCCTTCTTCTCCTGGTCCCCATCCCATGCAGGGTGACAGGAGCGCTTCTCTGAGAGGCCCCGACTCCAGGAAACAGCCGGTACCGTGGTCTGCATCACACAGGGACAGGACAGAATAGCTGAGGACACCTGGCCGTCAGGGCTTCGGATGTGCAATGGCACGCGTCCCGTGGCCAAAGAAGCGGTGGCCGCCTCTGACCTCAGATGGCTGTGAAGTTCACCATCATGTGCCTGGAGGGAAGCCAGAGACCCTTGGTGGCCGGATCCTGGGGCTGGCACAGTTCTGCTTATTTGCTTATTTGTATCCGGTTTTGTTTGTTTCCCCCAAGGCTGGCTGTTAGTTCAATTTTTAGTATCCATTTGGTTAAGACTTATGCAGAATTCTTTTCTTTCCCCCAGTGTTCGTTACTTTCTAAATATTCTCCTCTTTTGATTTCCAAGTCCAGTGGCTATATACTTTTTTTGTTTTGTTTTGCTCATTCTTTGGCTTTTAGTTTAAAAGGCCATGACATGAGGCTGAAAAGCACTTGCTCTCCGGTAGACAAAACGGCTCCAGTTTTGAACTTGAGGCTTATCTAAGTTTGTGTGTCTGGGTGTGTGTGTGCCCAGGTGTGTACATAGGAAAGATAAGTCATTACAATCAATATATTCCAAGATATTTTGAACATTTTCTTGAGATGGAGAAACGGAAACAGAAGCTCAAGTCTGTATGGTTTTCTTGGGAGAAAGAGAGGGGAGGAAGAGGAGAGTTTAGAGTCAGGGGAAGGGTAACTTCAATTTTGTCGTGAATTTGACATGTATCATCATACTTAGTAAACTGAATGTGCTGTGGAAATGCATGTGTGTTAGGGCGTTTGCCCAAAGCCATACATCTAGTCATTCAGACCTCAAGTTTGCTCACCTCTTTTTGTTTGTCTGGATGTTTCTTCTCATTTCACTCACTGGGGCAGAAAAGGGGGAACCTGAACGGATGGAGTTAGGGGACAGCTACTCCCGGTTCGTTTCACTGGGGGGGGCGGGGGTCCACTAGCTTCTAGAATGAGCCCTCCCCTGTGTGTTTTGTTCCGTTCCTACTTCAGGGCTTTGCCCAGGTTCCTCTCCTTCCTTTACTGGGCCTTCTTCCACTGCTAATCTGGGGGGCGTCTCTTGTTGCCCCTGACTGCCTTGCCCGTCAAAGTTCTGCCATGCCCACTCCTCAACTTGCACTACGCACAACGTACTCTCCTCTACCTACTGCCTTTCGCCACTCACTGCTTAGTGATTATTACTGATAAGTCTATGATTATCAAATTGATACGCTACTTCCGGAACTTGGGTCCACGTCCCAAACATATGTGTCCCGTGATCTGTCATATCACCACTTGGATAAACCAGCATCAATTTCAACACATCAAAAATTACCCTCCTTCTCTAGTGTCACTCCTCTCTAGGAAGAGCATTCCTAGTCACCTGACTGCTCCTGAGGAAATAGCAGAAATTATCCTTCAGAGTCTCCTGTCTGCTAACCCACCTGGACAGTCGCCACAGACAGCCAATCCACTTCCGTCTTCCTCACAGACGTCCATTTGCCTCAACCTCTCAGGTGGCTTCAGTCTAAACCACTGTCCTTTCCTTCGGGCTCAGGGCCAGACATTCCAACCTTTCTCCTTACAAATCCGCTTGCCTCTTTCGAACGCTTTCTTCTCACAGAAGCCGGAGAGATTGTTAAAAACGAAAAATAAAAACAAAATAAACTGACCATACTATCTGCTTATGTAAAACTCTCCAGTAGAAATGCTCCCAGGGTGCAAAGCCACCAGCTATGCAAGACCAACACTGTGACCGGGCACTTGTCAACACCTCTGGCCATCCTGTCCCTTGATTAGTATTCTCTTCCCTCATTGTCCATTTTAGACCCCAGACCATCCCTCTTTCTGCTCTATTTGGTGACCTCCTAATTATTATGTTGGTCACACAGTAAATATCATCATTCAAGGCACAGAACAGTGTCTATGCTTGTCTGTAGCACTCACAGTCATTATCATTACCTATTTGATTACTTAATATCTATCGCCCCCACTGATCTAAATGCTGCATGAAGGCCACGAATGACCCTACCTTGTTAACTTTATATTCCCAACACCTGGTACCTAGTGTCTGACACATAAGAGGGATTAGAAATTATTTGTCTAATAAATGGAGTACTTAGAGACCACATAGAAACAACTAATGAAGTATATTGGATAATAAAACATCTTTTTAAAGAGAAAGCCTGGCTTGTAGAAACTCCATGAAGGCCCCTTGATATCAAATTAGTCTGAAAATTAATTCTTTCTAAACAGAGTTTCTGACAAAATCCTAAACCTATATCAAGGTTATAAATTCTATTTATCTTTCCATACCACAAGCCAACAGTATCGCCTCCCCAAAGCCTTCCTGAACCTTCCCTCATCTTCTACTGTGAATTCTAATGAATCTTGTTCTTGTCTTATCTGCCTAGTTATCCAAGAACTTCACGAGAGCAAAGACCTTCCCTTTGTATTTAGCTTTCCATTTTGTGCATATTAAGTAACTATTAAACCTCTGCTGAATAAATAAATACATCCAGGATGATTTATTACGGAATACTAAATATCAGGAAGCACTAATGGAGAACCTATTATGATCCAGACATCATATTAGACCACAATTATGCAAAGTGCAAATTAATACAAATAAAACCAACTTGGAGACCTTACCTTAACGACTGCGTCCTTTTGCTTGGGAACACTTTTAGTCTTTATATCTGACACCCATTCTGCCCTGACCAGTGTCCTAATTTGAACACCTCCTTAGAGGAAATAAGAGAATCACACCTCACTCCTGGTAATTGCCAGAGTAATCACATGCATCACAAACCCTAGGACAGCTTATCGAATTAAAAGTGTATGTGCCTCATAATTCATTTTTATTTACTGGAAATTTGGCTTACAACTGTTGTCATGTTGCATATGATTAATTATGCCATAAAATTTGTATGTTCAAGCTTATGTTTACTCCTGTAAGAGGATCCATGCCTGGTTTTCTGTATTCCATGGGGGAGCTCAACAAGATGTGCTGAGTTTTAATTTGCATGATATTTGCATAAATTTGCATTTCCATGCAATGGTATTAATTTTACATAAGAAATACACCTGATTCCAAGGATAATGAAATCTAATCTTATGGCCCATAAGAGAAGTGGCGGTATTGGAAGCAACTGGATAATAGAAGTCGGTGGAAAGTGTGGAATGTGTGTCAAATAATTGCCAATGATTATTCGCCATTGAATAAGCAGTTCTACTTGCAAAACATTCCCATATGTCTCTTCTCCTTTGAGCTTCATATGAAAATTTTCAGACCAGAGATGACACCAATCTTACCAAAAGGCCCTAGAGGTCTTAGAAGTTAAGATTTACCTCCAAGGTCAAGGAATAGGTTCCTGCAGCATGAGCTCTGGAGCCAAGTCTCCAAAGCTGATGCCCCTTCTATAGCTTCCTGAATAATGTGTCCACAGAGCCAAGAAAGATAGGAAGGGAGAGAAGTCTACTAAGGACAAGAACGTTTTAGAAGTCTACCCTTCTTCCCGCTCCTTCCTCTGATGCCCTTACTTCCTCCTTTTCTCCGGACTTGCATTCCCTCTCCCCAAATGCACAGCCCGTTCCCATTAACTGGTTATGTTGAAAGCCGAACTAGCTTTCTAGTGTTTTTTGTGTTTGAGATAGAGATCATTTTGTGGGATCATAAGCAGGTTGATTTTTGACAACCCTAAAGGCCAGTCCAGTGCATTATCGTTACGTTGCTGTGGGAATAAATCAGAAAGGCAGCTCTGTGTTATGAATCCTAAGTCCCTGCATAGATGAGAAAGAATTAGAATGGGGGAATTAGGACCCCTCCGAGGATAACACTCAGCTCTTTAGATAAAGAATTGAACCGAATAAGCAATTAACAACAACCACAATAATATCTGTAGACACATTGTTCAGTAGACTCTCTGTACTAAATCTAATCCTTTTGCTAAATTCATAAAAGTTATTGCTAACTTCCTAGGTGAGCAAACAGTTGCTTAAGCAGATTACATAACTTGTCCAAAGTCTCACAGCTAATGTGCTGCTGAGTCAAAATATAGACAGTGGCCTCTCAAATTCTAAAATCACTTTCTAAATTTGATCCTTCACATTGTCGACAAACATAAGCTTGACTAATTGGAAAGCTAGAACTGAATATAAAAATCCTGCCCCATATCTCGCATTTTACAATGACAAGATTAAGGCTAAGTGACATGTTGCAGATTGGATAGCTGGTGGGTGGCCATGTCAGAAATAGAACCAAGTCTTGTTTTCCAGGCATAGTTTGCTTCTTTGTTCCCTCCTGGCCCCAAAGCATCAGGCCGCCACTCTTTTCCTCAAGCTGACTCTAGTCATATGCTCCCTGAGTCTCTGTAGGGATCCTGGTAGGTGACATTAATTAACACAAAAACAGTACAACCCCATTGGTGACTGATGACAGTAGAATATTGACAACGAACAGGAGACACAACGTCCCCCAGAATGTACGACTTTCTGTTGCATCGTAGATTACCCAAGACGCTTATATGCTTGCACCAGTGGGATTCTGGGTCAGAACAATTTGTGTTCCAATCCCAGTATGAGTGTAGATAGGTCGTTTGCCCTGGATCCTCTCGTAGGTACCATCGGAGACACAACTCTCACACCTGTGTAGCTGAACCGATAAAGCCCACCTCACAGAGCTGTTGTAAGTAATAACAGTTATAAGTATAACAAATAATGATATGTATCAATGATATATATAAAATAAATGACACTGCTGTTTGTTTTTCTTCATGTGTTTGAATGCAAACACTTCTAGAGCCAGCATCACTGGTTTGTCGAGTACCCGGTGAAAAAGGAGAACAGTTGGATACTGTGGTTTAAGTCACTGTTGGGTAGTTTTCCAAGAAAGCTCGGGAATTAGTTGTGCAGTCATGATATGAGGCTTGGGCAATATTTGGTGCTCGTTGCAAACATTTCTAGCACATACCATGAATACTCAATATTTCAGTATTTATCCACCTATTTTTTCTTTCCCTTTCTCTCCCTCACCGTGCAGTGAATGCAATGTTGTCCATTTTGAGAAGAATTGTTATACGATATTGATATGAGCATCCTCACAGTATTGTTGTTACCTTACACTTAATACATTATGTGGACAGTTTTATGTTGTGATATGAAATAGGTAGTTTTTTGTTTTGACTTATCAGGAAAATAATGCCTCAGTACATGGCTATTGTGCATTCACTCGTCCCAGCATTGCCACCAGGAAGCCATGATTTCAGCAAGCTGTGGTGTGGAAGGAATGGAGAATCGTGCCGTGGGAGATGCAAATACAATTCAGACAATACACATTGACTGAAATAACCCTATTGATTCATTTCCTTTAGTTTTTGCCCTTTTCCAAGGATGTGAATATGCTGTCTTAACTCATTGTTGAGTGTCAGCCCTTGATGTCCCATATTGCCTTTCCATAGAAATAATTCTCTCCAACTAACTCAATTCTTTTTGCCCAACTCAATATCTTCTTTTCCTTTCATTCTTATTAACTTCAGGATTGTTTGGAGCCACGGTAGCTGGTAGCACAATCTAATTTTCCTCCCTAGCATTCATTCAGCTCAATGGAACAGAAGTTGTCACCGTGAACTAGAACTTGGGGTGTGATTTGGGAAAGACTTATCTTTGTACTCATTCTGAAAGTGCTTGTGGGCTTGCAGGGAAATAGAAACACACACACTTTGATTCTAGTATGATACTGTCACCTGAGAAAAGGGTCAACTGAAGCTGGTCGGGTGGGTGAGAGCAGAGGTCTTGAGAAGAAGGAGCTTCACTTGGGGTTGAAAGACAGGTAGGTGTGATTCAGGCAAGGAAGACATGGAGGAAGAGAGAAAAGGCCCAGTTACAGCAGGAAATCACACACAGCCCGAGGAGATACAAGATACCTGGCATTTCTACAATACCAAGAGGGGGTGGGGAGTGTCGGGGAAGGAGGGTCCAGGGGGGCTAAAGGGCTGAGCCCAGACCCCTGTAAGTAGGGGTTATGCCGATATTAGGTGTTCTCCTAGAGGCACCAATGGATAAATTAAGATGGAAGCTGATGTGGTTTTGGAGTAGTGGTGGGTCCAGAGCTGATGGCCAAGAAAGTATTCCTGAGACGTCTTTGCGGCAAAAAGGTGATTTTATTAAATCATGGGGACAGGACCCGTGGGCAGGAAGAGCTGCCCTGGGTTGTGAGGAGAGACTGACCATCTACTTGGGATTTGGGGGAAGTAAAGGCAAGGGGAAATTTCCATAAGGACTTTCATATGCTCAAGAAGACTCCCAGGATCCTGGGGGCCTGGCTATTGTCAAGCTAGAGTTATTTTCCCCTCTAACAAAGCATTAATGTTAAGACAGCTGGGAGTTCCTGGAGGAACGGACACTCCGCCAGCCTCAAGTATTTGCCAACGGGGTGCAGGTATTAGGAAATTTGATATTGTCTACCATTTCCTTTTGCCTTTCTTTCCCACATCAGCATCTATGAGTGAATGCCACAGTCTCGTGTAACCAGGGGCGGATAGGTAATAAGGCAAGTGACGACCCCATTTTATCTTAAATTAACGGAAGGGAAGGGGTTGGGACATAATTTGGAATTTTGCCAGAGTAGCAAGGCTGAAAACGCTAGACTTCAGTGGACATCACTGTAAAATGATACGTGTGTGTGGTGTAATGACAACAAACGGCCAGAAATCCAAATTGATTGCACATGCCCACGGTGTATAGTGTGTGTGTGTGTGTGTGTGTGTGCACGTGCACGTGTTTGAAGCTCACAAAACCCCAATCAACATGCTTCCCCTGCTCTCATCCTTTTGCTTCAAGGGGAGAAGGTGTCTCACCAACAAATGTATTTCTCAGTTACTCTAAGTAGCCCCTGAGGCAACCGTGACCTCTAGGGTAAACACTGACCAGGCTTATCTATTCAATTTAGGAAACAGAATGAGATGAGGGAAAAAAGAGAATTGTTTTCAGGAGGGTGTAGTTCAGAGACCACAATTCTGAGCTTTCAGTCTCCCTGGGGCCGCGTGGCAGGCAGTGGCCTGGGGGGCGTCGCCCCCTAATGGCGTGGGGAAAATCAGATACTCTTGCTTTACCTTAGTTATAAAATGCCGAATCTCCGGCTTATTCTAATGAATACGTGCATATTAACAAGAAGAGATACAATACATTGAAAGAATAACTCGATGGCATATTTGGAGTTAAAAAGTCAGCTTCAACCATCGTACTATATAAATTAAGAATGGCAAAACAGCATTTTTTATTCATGACTAGCTTATGTAGTTTTGTAACCCTTACCCAAAATCATACTAACGTTTAATTTGTTTATTCTTTAATATTCTTATCTTCAAAAATGTTTCTGAAACTTCTGGACTCCTTCGTTCTTAAATCCGATTTTATTCCTGAGACATTCACCACATGTTTCTTTGAAGAGACTTGAAAAGATGGTCAATTGTTCCAAAAATAAACTCAATGACTAATCTCTAATGTTTAAGTATAACACAGAACAAGTTCATTGTCTTGTTATTACTGTTTCAAATATGGACCTTTAGGTATACAGTCTTAGAGGGCTGGTCTTTGCCCAAGACTATACAATTGGGAAATTAGGTTTAAAAAATTTGATCTGTAAGCAAAATACTAGTAGGAAAATAAAAGGATGCTCCTAAGGTGGTATGCTGTATTCATATAAAGATTTATTAACAAATAAAGGGTAAGTAGATACATAAAACTCTTTTTAAAAAGTGGTTGTGAAACATCTCTGGCCCAGGAATTTTCATCTTCGGTGTAACTTTGTATGAACTTACTTTGAATTTGCGTATATTCCGGGACACCTGGGTGGCTCAGTCGGTTAAGCATCCAACTTCGGCTCAGATCATGATCTCACAGGTCACGAGTTCGAGCCCTGTAGTCCTGCTCTGTGCTGACAGCATGGAGCCTGCTTGGGGTTCCCTCTCTCCCCCTCTCTCTCTTTCTCTCTCTCGAAAATAATTTGAATATATTCTGACATGTAAGCCAGAATAGTTACTGAACTGGTTAATATCTGCAAGAGAATTATTCATAAATTAATTAATTAATGAAAACACTTCTTTCACACACACATCCAATATTATTTTTGTGCGCCGTAATCTCTTTTGAGTGATGAAGTTTTCAAAGACGAACTGAAATTAGATCTGCTCCCGACCACTACGGAAGTACAAGACAACATTCTAGGAATCCTCTTTAAATATGGTTTGTGTGGTTTGGGTGCTGTGTAGGCGAGCTCACGACTCACGGGCGGCTGAATGCCTCTAGAGCAGACAGAGAAGGCAATTTTCTGAGGAACTTTCAATTTTTTCTCAAACCGATCAAATATTTAGGTACACGTCATCTTCTAAATAAAATGTAGAATCAGCTGGCAAGCTCAAAAAATTGATCAGAGATTCCCCAATTTCTTCTAACCTAAACGAAACCTTGAAAATTGAAATTATAAAGAGATTCGTATATGTGGCAAAAAGCGTGTGTGAAATAAATTACCCTTAGAGTGTAGATTGAAAGCATGCTTAGTAAGGTAAGAGTTCAAGTCCTAGGTGCCCATTTGCGATTCTAAGTTTTCCAAATGGGGACCGATGTTGTGTTCGCATCAGTTGGGAGACAGAGTTAACAGATGGGTGCTGACACTACAGGTGGTGAAGTTGGAAGATTCTTTTAAAAAATTGTTTTTGGAGGCACCTGGATGGCTCAGTCTGTTAAGCGTCCTCCTCTTGATTTTTGGCTCAGGTCATGACCTCGCGGTTTATGAGATCTAGCCCCAGGTCAAGCTCTGCACTGACAGCAAGGAGCCTGCTTGGGATTCTCTCTCTCTCCCTCTCTTTTCCCCTATCCCTCTCTATCCGATGATATTCGTTCAAGGTTACTATTTTGAATGTGATTTCAGTTATTTTGTAAAATAAAAAAACACCATCAGTATCTATCTCTTATCAATTATGGGGCAATGCTATATGTTAAAAAGACTTTTAAAGAAAAACCTGAATCTGTTATCAGTTACGAGGAAACAGAAGATAAAGCCAGAGAGGGAGGGAAACCAGAAGAGACTCGTAAATACAAACTGAGGGTTGATGGCGAGGTGGGGGGGGGGGTTGGGGAGGTGGGGGGTGAGGGGGGAGGGAGGGAAAACGGGTGATGGGCTTTGAGGAGGGCGCTTGTCAGGATGAACACTGGGTATTGCATGTAAGCCGCGAATCACCGGGTTCTGCTCCTGAAACCAACACTACACTGTGTGTTAACTAACTTGAATTTAAATATGCAAAAAAAAAAAAACCTAAAAAAAATGAAAAGAATACATGACCTCCACTATTTCAGCTGCATTTAAACAACTACCCCTGATTCTTTAACTCTGTTAGGTCACTTGAATCTCTGCAAATGTTTTATTCAATGCAAAAACGGAGCCAACTCCCCAAGCGCTGCCCACTGGAAAGCTATTTTAACAGAAGACCAGCTTAAAATAGGGTCGTTTTACGTGGAGCTTCAAAATATTTCTGACACCTACGTTCTGTAATCACATTCATCAAAACACACGGCCTTCTTAATACTGTCTTTTGCATTTGAATGTACCCTACCTACAGGCTGTTCTCCATTAACCCTTCTTCCACAATCAGCCACTTGAAAGCATCCTTCCCCCCTCTTCCCTAAGCGGTAACGGGACCCTTGAGGGCCCGTTGATGGCGACCTGCCAGAGTCAGGTAATCTCAGCGGGCAAAGGTTAGTCCTAATTAGCGTGGGGTCCCCGGGATGGTGTGACTGGTACTGTCACCAGCAGGAAGTGCCTTAGACAGGTGGTTTCAAAGGCAGGCTATAAAGGAAGCACGGCACATAATCAAGTCACCAGAGACCAGTCGCCGCACGGATTCTGATGCTCTTTCTGAAGCTGGCCTGTTCACAGAAAGTGGGTCTTCTCTTCTCCCTGGGATAAATGTGAGCCTAAGTCATGTCACTACGACCTTTGAACATATGGGTTGATCTTCAACCGCCTACCCGCTAATTCCCAGTGAGGGACCCACGCGAGGTGACGGTCACAACCGTTACCTTCATGCCCAGACCGGTCTTTCTGCTGTAGTTTCACCTAGAAGCACGTTGTCATCACGTCAGTTGCCAACGTGATGCACCGTGGTTGGGTAATTGACATTTCCTTCGGCACTAATTTAAACGAATTTAGTAAGAGCAAAGACTAAGGATGCCCAGCCCCAACTGTTCTTTATGTGTTTGAGGCTGTCATTTTACCTCCCAGTAAATAGAGATTCCAGGTTATGGTCAGTTCCTGATCTGAGCACCTAAGAAATTCTTTATTAGTGACCTGATCAAGAATTTGCTGGTGGGCCTGAGTGGCTCAGTCGGCTAAGTGTCCGACTTCGGCTCACGTCATGATCTCATGGTTCATGGGTTCAAGCCCCGCGTCGGGCTCTGTGCTGACGGCTCAGAGCCTGGAGCCTGCTTCAGATTCTGGGTCTCCCTCTCTCTCTTCCTCTCCCCTGCTTGTGCTCTGTCTCTCTCTCTCTCAAAAATAAATAAATATTAAAAAAAAAAAAGGATGTGTTTTCAGGAATCCGGCAAACTGCATGATTAGTAAGAATCTCTTTGCCTGCAGCTCTCTTCTCTGCTTGGGTTTCTTTTGAATCCTGTCTTACTTTGTTACATTTTCAAGTGACTGGTAAAGATTCTTGAACATTCGGCTCTCCATGATTCTAGACTGAAGCGTCTCAGACCTTGCTGGGCTGCTGTCTTGGGACACCCCACCGGGGAACTTCCTGTCTGGACAACAAAAACTCCGTTCATTCTTACTGTTCACCTTCCTTCTGATTTTTTCCCAGCCATGTTTGCCTACCTCCTACCACACAACAGGCTCATTTCTCAAAATGGGTCTCTCTCCCATCAGTCAGCATTTGCTCCAGAAGGCTCTGCTTCTGAGGGTCCGAATGTGCCCCCCGCCTGCACAGGAGAGCGCTTGTCCCGGGGGCCCTAGCCAGGCACTGGTTAGCAGTGGGGTCCCCACCCTTAGAGCATGTTAGGGGAGAAAATAGCACAGGTTATCAACCAACAGTGCAGGGGGATGGTCAGGGCCCAGCCCAGTGACTCAAGTGTTGTGTGATTCTCCATCTCACAGAGACAACTTCTGGACTCTTGGATCCCACCATCTCCCATCTCAGCAAGCTGAGGCTTACACCTTCGGCCCTCCGCCCTCAGCCAAAGTTGGCAGCGATCCCATGTTTCACACGCCTTGAGATGGCGTGTCTGTGGGTGTGCCTGTCCCCATGGATGGGACAACCAGGTGGCCTCATGGATTCATCCTGTTCCTGACCATTCAGATCTGGGAGCCCCCTTTTCATCCAGGAAGACACAGCTTGGCCCCCTCTGTCATTACCTTTATGTTTTGAGACACTTGTCTTAATCATTGCCCCCACAATCCTTATCTGTAGAATGGGGACTGTAAAATCATGGTTTTAGTTAAGAAAATGGTGCATTGTGTACAGTATGCAAGTCAAAATGTGGTATCGCTATTGTTAAAGTTCCTGCCTTTTTTCACATATGCAAAAAAATATATATCTTTCACCTTTAATGGTGTCCCTTCAGTCAAGACCCGGGAGGGGGAACGCTTGGGTGTTCACTCTGACTAAAGCACTCCTGGGCTCATTTACATCCCACACTTATTCTCACTTCAGAAAACAGAGTATCAAGCCAGAGATTTCAATCTAAACTCCCAACCTTGGTTCATGTCAAATGTTTCCTCTTCCTTCGGCAAGAATCCACCCACCTGGAGGTTGAGGGTGGTCCTCGAGTTGGCATCTTTCTCCAGGGCCCTGCAATGAACCCCACATGACGGTGCCTGGACGTTGGTCCGCGTTTGCAGGGGATGACATACCCATCAGATGCCTCCTTCTCCTCCAGGGTCAGCTTTCCTTCTATCTCCATTCACGTGGCCAGCGATGCACACAGCACTGTGGTGAGGTCTCAGCCGTGACAACTGTGCCCATGGCCTAATGGACTGACGCCTAGGAGGTGGGCTGGGGCCAATGGGAAAGCCCTTCTTGGGGGGAATCTGGACTAAATAAGACTGTCTCACTTCACGCTGAGTCTGTGGCAGGTAAACCTGGGACGTGGGGTCTGGCACAGTCCTCCCCTTTCCACATAAACAGAGACATGGAACCCCATCATGAGCTGGCAGGAGAGCAGGAAGGGGGACAGAATGGCATGTGCCGGGGGAGGAGAGGCCAAGAGAAGGATACGAAGAGTAAAGACCTTTTTGGGCCAGTTCTTACCTCCTTAGAATAAGGGGTCCTCTTCGGCTCAGCTTACTTCAAATGGATTACGCTATTTGTCAAAAAAATAGTATGCTATTTGACAAAAAAAATTGTTTTTGTCCAAAATAACTGCCATCAGCTGTTTCCCTTGCTTTCCTGTGTAGTTAATAATATAGTTACCTACCTCACAGGGTCGCATGTGGTTCTAATGGAATGATATGGAAGGGCTAATTAAAAATGGCTGTATATATATGTATATACACATATACATATTGAGTACAACAAATTGAACATCTGCTTGAAATAAATATTTCTTTTTTCTCACTGAAAATAATCTTGGGGACTAGATGTCTCCAGCGTATTTCTTTAAAAAATATAAAAAGACTGTAGTGGAGATTTTGTGCCTTGAACATCAACCCTTACATGCTTAATTAGATGTAGAGGGCGGTGGCTAAATTCTAACCATAGTTTAGATTTTACAGGGAAAGTGTGAAATAAAATTAAATATATATAACTTACATGGAACTAAATATACACGCATAGTGTTTTACCTCATTTCTGGAAATGGAGCATAGTAGGAGATACATCCAATAGATTTAGGCTCTTTTGAAAGAAACGAAAATGTCACATCACCTCTGAAAGAAAAGCAGACTATTCGCTAAATCAAATTTAATTTTCTTTACTTTGTTCCCTTGATCTTGCCACATAACTGTCGTTTTTAACTGTTGTGTTTAAAAAGAGCCAAAGATTTCTGGGGTGCCAGGGCGGCTCAGTTGGTTGAGCATCTGACTCTTGATTTTGGCTCAGGTCATAATCCCATGGTCGTGGGATTAAGCCCTGTGCTGGAACCTGCTTAGGATTCTCTCTCTTTCTTCCTCTGTCCCTCTCCCCTGCTTGCATGCTCATTCTCTCTTTCTCTCTCTCTCTCAAATAAATAAATTGAAAACTAACTAACTAACTAAATAATTTTAAAAAAGAAAAAAAGATTTCAAAGTAGCATAAAGTTTTCTGAAGGATCTCCACGTAAGAGATCTTCTGGAGCACAGAATACTAAATATTTTGTAATCCTTCTCCTGAGGGTTTGGAACTGACTGCAGTGAAGCTCCTGGAAGAAATATGGAAAAGGAACTAAGTGTGACAGGGAAGCAGAAATCACGATATTATTTGTTCTGCCTGGCACCGAGGGAGTCAGGAAAGGCCTGACCGAAGAATGAACGTAGGAGAGATTAATTTACTTGCTTACACTCTATGTGTTCTAATACATCGTGAGATGATTCCTTTTCAGCTGTACTCTTGAGAATGAATACAATTTTCAAAAAAAAACCCAAAGGTCAGGAGAGACGTAGTACATACAGAAGAAACATGGGTAAAATGTTACAGACTACCTAATGAGAAATGGTAGTTTCAAATGGTTTTCTTATCAGGGATGCCTGGGTGGCTCAGTCGGTTGAGCGTCCGACTTCGGCTCGGGTCACGATCTCCCGGTTCACGGGTTCGAGCCCTGCGTCGGGCTCTGTGCTGATGGCTCGGAGCCTGGAGCCTGCTTCGGATTCTGTGTCTCCTCCTCTCTCTCTGCCCCTCCTCTGCTCATGCTCTGTCTCTCTCTCTCTCAAAAATGAATAAACTTAAAAAAATGTTTTAATTGTTTTTCTGTCATAACATGATGTAATTCATACTGCTGGTAATGTGGAATGAAGGAATGAATGTTTATAAAAGCCTAATAGATACATAAAATTACCCGTATCTGTACCATCTAAACCTACGTTATGCCTCTATTGTATTCTAAATAGTGTCTTGCACAAGTTGACATGGTATATATCTGTTTTTGTGTTGCCCTTTGATTAACATGTTAAGGTACATTATTAAGTCAATATAAATGTAATGTTTGCACAGTGACCTTGAAGACTAATACGTCATGAGTGTATATCCGTATTTTTACATATGTTTCTTCTCAGCTACCTCCTTAACTTCTCTGTAGGAATTGCTGTAACTTGCATGCTTCCCAGCACGATGCGAAAACATTTTTTCAATAACCTTTGCAGTTTAAATAACAGGTGTTTTATTTTATTATTGTTTTATGTTCTTTTCTGTAATTAGCAAGCAGGTGAGGTTATATACAAAATTTATATTTTGCATGTGTGCAGTCTGTATGATTTAGGATATGTTCTATTGAATTCTCTGTAAAACCTCATGTGAATGCGTTTAAGTTCCAAAACACAGTTCCTGGGAGCAGTCTGTATGTAGGAAGGGCTCCTTTGCCTTAAATTAGCTTCTTCCTGTAGACTAAGTCCTGAAAATTTTGTAATTCGAGAGAATACATATAGTGTAGGCATAAGCTTCAGAAAAATCCCATTAAGACACAAAATATCACTCCCTTAACACTCTCATTGTTTAGCTAATATGCATTTATGTTTAAAAACTTAAAGTTCTTATGTATAAATCCCTGGGTATCAGACTCTCTTGTTGTATGTTGGAGACTTGGGGTTCTGAATCTGAGAGACTTAAACACGAAGCCTGCAGAGTGAAATTTGACATTGGATAAATCACGTAATACCTTTGAAGCTCAGGTCCTTCTTCAGTTTTAAAGACAAAAGTTACAAAAACTCCTGTCTTATATTCTCGAGTGAAACATATAATAAATGTAACAATAAATGTAAACAAAACAGAGCACCTTGTGGTAGGTATTAGTTGTCTCGTGAACTCACGAAAAGGAATGGTTCCAGTAGGAGAATATGTTATTTCATTTTTCTGATTTTTCAGGAAAAAGTGCCCTACACCTTTTTCTTCTTCTTTTTCTTTCATGGCAAAACATGCTGTTATCTTTCTGTCTCTTTTTCTCAAATTGGACATGAGTTATGTTTACCAGCCCTTCTTTTTGCTAAACCCATAGTTAGATTTTCATTTCAGATATCGTATCGTTCATTCCTAGAATATCCTTTTTTTAAATATAGCTTCATTTTCCACTTAAGATTCTTTGTGTGCCCACTATGACCATAATACCATTCAATCCTTGGTCATGTTCATAGTGGCTGCTTTAAATTCCTTGTCTGATACCTCCAACATGCGGGGGTCATTTTAGGGTCCGTTTGCTGTAACTTTTGTTCTATTCACCGGTGTTCAAATTTCCCCCTATTCTCACAAGTCTCTTACTCTTTTTTATTGCAAAGAACAGGTGGGTGTGTTCTTCTAAGCAGTCTGAATTTATTCTGGGAGGCAGGTACGTCATTGTCTGATGGCCTTGAACTTGCGGATGCTTGCTTGATCTCACGCTCTGTTAGGGTGGATGTTGGGAAAGCCCGAGGTGTTTCTTGAGCTCCTTTGTCTGGCTATTAAACTCCAAGTCATGATTTGCTTCTGCGGTGGTCTTTGCTCTGTTTCTGTCCCCGTCTTGCTGCCTTTCTCTGGGTTCCTGGAGTCTCCACAGCACCCTGCAGTTTAGACATCAGCCAGGCATATTATACAGAGGTTTTGTGGCTTCTCCTCTGTGCCTTCCTCCACCCAGGGGGGGTTTCCTCATTCCAGACAGTCTGACATCCCCAAACATGGTTCTCCGATGCTTCAAGGCAGAATGACTGACTGTAACTTGCGTCTAGTTCCACACCGATACTTACATGGATGGGATCCACCCGGAAGTCCTCTCAACGAGAGAAGCCATATAAATCTGGATGTCACTCGGTGACCAAGCTCCATTCTTTCAAAAGCCAAATACCCCTCAGTTTATGCTCAGTGGCTTCAAATAACAAATTTAAAAATCCATTTTGAAGCATATGTTGCGTCCCCATGTTGTAGGACTTTTCATTTCCCAGACTGTCAGCCTCCTGGCCTTGTCCTGTGCCATCGTTGGGAGGCGTTGGGGAAGGTGAGGTGTGGAGAGAGGCTGGAGCTTATGGTTTTAAAACAGCATGTCCTATGTTCTTCGTTCAGCGTATGTGATCACATAAGTGATCACAGAATCACCTCACTGATGGGAGAGCACCCACGATGGAAGAACGCTTTCTTGCAATTTTGTTGGGCACGATGCCTGTAATTATTAGCCACCATGTTGGTTAAACATGAATTTCCTATAGTAACTTACTCACAGTTGTGGAGCAGACACAGAAATAGTATCTCAAAGATGTTTTATAGTTTTATAAATATTTTACCTCAAAGATACATATAACTGTTAGCATGTTAACACGGTCGGGGACTAGCAAAAATCTGAGAGGTAGACCTACCATCTTGCAAACAAAAACTAGAGTGTTTGTCTCATGTTTGAAAATTTGTTACCCTCAAAAGCATACTTTTATGATGTCAAATGTAAAGAGTGACTACATCTGGGAGAATCTTCTCATTTTGGAAACAACAACAACAACAAACTGACTATATTTAACCCCAGCAGGGTCAGTGACTCTAATCCTTTACTGACCACGGTTGGTTGTGAGACCCAAAGAGAGGATGACCCCCCCTGCGTGTTGCCTCAGGGTCCAGCCGGACCCTAAATCTGTGCAGGCCAGGTTTCTAAGGTTCTGCTGGCACAAAGACCCCTTTTGAAGAGCATTTTTGGGACATGCGTCATGGAAACGATAACCTTGTGAGTTGTTTGATGATCAAATTCTGTGTTTCGGGTGAACCTCATCCAGTCTCCACTCTGGGGGAAGTACTGCGTTCCCTTGTGATGCTGCATGACAGGCAGGCAGCCACGTCTGAGAAAAAGCTGGTTAAATAAAAATGAATCTTTCTCAACCTTTCACCAGGATAGCCATTTATTTAGCGTTATTTCTTTTTATGCTGAACCTGGAGTGTGAGATAGGTTTACACGTTCCTTCTCTCTTTCTCGCTCTAATATCGAGAGGAGAGCAGAAGCATATTTCAAAATAACAATTGTGGGCAGTATTGATATCATTAATAAAAGCGTCCTTGCTAGATCGCTTGTGAAACCATATAGTGAACCCCGCAAACAGAACTTCATTGTCAGGAGCAAAATGGAAACCACGTCACGTCCTTGGGTAACAGATGAGTTGACAGATGGGAAAGTAATGGCGTGAGTTTCCTTCTCTCCCATCATTACAGGGGAAGTACGGGAGGGTCAGTAACCACATTATCCAAATAGAAGTGCAGGAAAAAAAAAAATTGATCAAAATCTTCCTGCGGTAGAATTTCTCTTTAATTGGCTAAAGGATCTTCTTATTAAAGCAATCATTTTGCTTGATGGACAAAATGCACTTGGCCCATATGATAAGTGAACCTCACTAACAAGAATCTCTTTGAAATACAATGGTAATTCTGTCATGTTTCTCGAATCATTTTGTTAAGTGTCAAACACTGAATTGATTAGCACATGGTAATATATGAAAATTAGGGAATCCAAATGGATCCATTGTAAAGCTTCATAAATGTATCAGAGTCTGCAATCTCGGGGTTGTGGGGTCTTACTGTTTCCCCTTGGAATAAGCAAAGACTACCGGAGTTTCAATTAAATTCTATACCTGGACTGGGGTATCTCTTCCGTATCACTTGTTTTCCAGGATCCTTAAGAATACGTAGCAAATATTGCAGATGGAACCCACAGTCTGCCCGTCAGTAATCCCGTGACATTTGATGCACTCTGAGATCCCACTGTAATGGCAGCAAGGTAGTAACTTTTTTAAAATCACGAAGGTGGAAAGAGTGGAAAGTGAGTACCAGTCTGAAAATGCAGCTCACGTAGGAAGGTTTTCCCATGCACACGGATTGGCAGAACGACGTGTCCAGGTCGGGCACTGAAACATGATGGTTCACCTGATGATCAGCCGAGATTTAAGGGGAACTTATAACAAGAAAAAGGGACAAAAGATAGGGGCCCCTGGGTGGCTCAGTCGGTTAAGCCTCTGACTCTTGATTTCAGGTCACGTCATGATCTCACGGTTCTGAGATGGAGTCTCGTATGGGGCTCTAAGCTGGATGTGCAGCCTGGTTAAAATTCTCTCTCTCTTAAAAATAAAAATAAAAATATGGGGCGCCTGGGTGGCGCAGTCGGTTAAGCGTCCGACTTCAGCCAGGTCACGATCTCGCGGTCCGTGAGTTCGAGCCCCGCGTCGGGCTCTGGGCGGATGGCTCGGAGCCTGGAGCCTGTTTCCGGTTCTGTGTCTCCCTCTCTCTCTGCCCCTCCCCCGTTCATGCTCTGTCTCTCTCTGTCCCAAAAATAAATAAAAACGTTGAAAAAAAATTAAAAAAATAAAAATAAAAATAAAAATAATAAAGGATAAAAAGTAAACAGAAAAATTAATTCTTCAGAAAAAGCAGAGGTAAATGGATATCATTCTATTTTTAATGTTTATTTTTGACAGAGAGAGAGAGAGAGAGACAGAGCATGAGCTGGGGAGGGGAAGAGAGAGAGGGAGACAGAATCCGAACAGGCTCCAGGACCCAAGCTGTCAGCACAGAGCCCGTGGCGGGGCTCGAACTCATGGACTGCAAGATCATGAACTGAGTCGAAGTCAGACATCAACCGACTGGGCCCCCCAGGCGCCTATTCTAAATAGAATATGTGGGAAGTTTTGAGGAAAAAAAATCAGGAAAGGGACAATTTATTTTTTTAAAATATTTTTTTCAACGTTTATTTATTTTTGGGACAGAGAGAGACAGAGCATGAACGGGGGAGGGGCAGAGAGAGAGGGAGACACAGGATCGGAAACAGGCTCCAGGCTCTGAGCCATCAGCCCAGAGCCCGACGCGGGGCTCGAACTCACGGACCGCGAGATCGTGACCTGGCTGAAGTCGGATGCTTAACCGACTGCGCCACCCAGGCGCCCCAGGAAAGGGACAATTTAAAGCTGAGAAAGAATGGGGCGCCTGGGTGGCTCAGTTAAGTGTCCGATTTCAGCTCAGGTCATGACCTCACCGTTCAAGAGTTCAAGCCCCCCATCAGAATCTGTGCTGACAGCTCAGAGCCTGGAGACTCCCTCGGATTCTGAGTCTCCCTCTCTCTCTGCTCCTCCCCCACTCTCTCTCTCTCTCTCTCTCTCTCTCTCTCAAAAATGAATAAACATTAAAAAAAAAAAACCTGAGAAAGAACCATTTACCAATTAAGCATATAATTGCCAAGATAAAAACGTAACAGGGGTCTTGGAAAATAAAGCAAAGAAAAATATCACAAGTTAGAAGGATTAGAGGAAGCCACAGAAAGATGAGGAGAATGAAAATAAAACAGAACAGGGGAAGAGGGTGTCCTGATTTGGATTGTGTCCTCTGAAAATGAATGTTGAAGTCCTCGCTCTCAGTACCTCAGAATGTGACCTTATTTGGAAATAAAGCTGTTGGGGATATAACTGGTTAAATGAAATCATAGTACTGTAGGTGGCCCTATCCCCAAATGACAGAGAGATGGGGACCTATGGGAGAAGCCGTGTAGTGACAGACACAGGCTTGGAAGGATGTGGCCATAAGCCAGGCGACCTTGAAATTGCAGGCAACACCAGAACCTGGAAGAAGCCAGGAAAGCTCCTTCTCTGGAGTCTTAAGAAAGAGTGTGGCCCTTCAACAGTGGCTGGCACAGAGAAAGCTGAAATGAACATAAGTGCACTGGATGACGGCTGAAGGGATTTGGGGAAGGCAACCGAGTAAACCATCATGGAAGGATGTGAGCAAAGAGATAATGTCTACAGAATAAATTAAAATGATAGCAACGTTATCTAGAGAAGGAAAAGGGTAGAACAAAGAGCTGAAAGAGTTAAAATTGTCCATTTAAAAAAATATTTATTTCTTGAGAGAGAGACAGAGAGACAGAGAGAGGCTGAGGATGGGGAGAGGCAGAGAAAGAAGGAGAGAGAGAATCTCAAACAGGTTCTGCACTGTCAGCACAGAGCCCCATGCAGGGCTCGAACTTGCGAACCATGAGACCAGGATCCGAGACGAAATCAGAAGTCTGACACTTAACCTACTGAGCCACCCTGGCGCCCCTAAAATCGGCGATATAGAAGGAATGAGAAAATCCCTAAGTAGGGCTGGGAAGCAGAGGGATAGTATTTGTCATGAAAGTTTTATTCGTTACTTATTTTTAATCATAAGCATTAGTTTCATTAAAATATTCATTATAAAATACTTACAAGATCAGAATAGTTATTGTGAAATACCGTTACTACAATCATTTAAAAAATTAAGGTATTTATTATAAAAGACATGACATCTTTGTCAACAGAACTTGATGCACCTGATTCATAACGGTGGGCAAGGTAAATTCACATTGCGGGATAGAAATTCTAACATCACATTTAGACTTCTCTCAAAGGAAGAAAGGAGAGCTTTGGGTATTGAGAAGCGTCCTCGAGAACTTTGCGGCACCTGTCAGTTTGTGAAGAATTGGACTGTAACCAGAATGACCCGGAGTGACGGAGCGCAGACTGATTTCACAGAGACTGATGAGCTGTTGACTTCATTTTTCCCTTTCGTCTTGGACGCATGACTAGACTATGCTTTTCAGCTTCTCTTGCAGAGAGGTGCGGCCGCACGAAGAGAAGGTCGGCCGGACCCACGTTCTCCATTTCCTCCTGGACATGCGGCAGCGTTCGCTTTCCTTGTCACCCCCAGGACGGCTGGACGGCTGGACCGAGGAGGGCAGAGAGGGCATCTTAACCACCCCACTCTCTGACTGGAGTCGATTCGGAAGTGTGGTTAACAAAGCGTTGAGAAAACGACCGTCCACATGGCCATTGAGACCCAACCCAAAGGGAGGCGTGCAAGAGGGGGATGGTTTTTCGAGTCAAGCCTGATGGCACCAAGCCACCTTTACTTGAGGGACAGAGCCTTGGGGACAAGCAAGCCATGGAACAAATCAGCAGGAGAATGTCGTCTGACGAAGAACTTTGAAGAACCCATCGAAAGGAGATTTTTTGATTGACTGTTGTAGCATCAGCACAATATCTGGACGCCTAAACCAGCATCAGCAGGTACTGAGCTTACGAAATCTGGTCTCTCCAGGGAAGAGCGCTCTACTCAACACCCGCTAAGATCATTCCAGTAAGGATACTGAGCAAGGAAGGGTCTCCCAGAGGAGGATAAGGGCGCAATAGACAAAACAGACAGACTCTTTTGCTCAGGAAGCAGGATCGTCTCCTAATCAAGGATTTCCCCACATCCAGGGCAGGGCCTGCCACGATGCCATGGACTGTTCCTGTCGCTTGTCTTCTGCTGTCCCTTTTCTAAGCGAGTTTCTCCCTATTTCACCGCTGTACCCTGTTGTGTGTGTGTGGTGGGGGGGGGGAAGGGTGTGGGGATCTGGTGGGGCAACTTTCATTTCTCGCCATCTCCTCCTGAGTTAGTAAGCGTACTGACACCAGCCACCGTGCATTTTAGTGCAGACCTTTATTCTAGCCATTACCTTTTACTGAGCAATTATAGTAATTTTGATGAAGACACTAAAGGAATATGAGGCCCACTGATGCGTGTTGGAGGAACAGTGAACGCTGACCGTGGTAACACGGACTCTCATCCTGTCTCTGGAATCACTCGCTGTGGAGTGTCTCCACCCAGCCTTGGGGACTTAATTTCTTCATCCGTAAAACTGGGAAACAGGAAGTGAAGGGACAGAGCCGCTGTGGCTGGGAACTGATCAAGAATCGGCACATATCCCAGGGCTGGGGACCCAGTAGGTGTCTGCGTGGTAGGCACCCATGAAGAAGAGGAACCGTCTCTAAACAAGGCTTGTTCTAGAAAAACGTCCAACTTGCCTCACACTCACTCGCCCTAGAATATTATGTTCCTTTCTCTTTTGTTCTTCTGTCTTCCAGTTTCTAAGCTGTCCAAAGATCTTGCAAATGCCTTGTCAGTACTGTCTCCTCAGTGTTTCCAGCTCTGCAGAGTTAGGCTTTCGTTTGACATGAATATCTGAGATCTTTAATTACATGATATCCTAGAGAGCAAACAAGTAATTTTATAAGAGGAACGGTAACGCACGCATACTGCCTCCCAGATGTTTTAAAGCTCTCCAAGAGATATCTACATCCTTGGTCTGGGGACAGTGTCTTATCGGTATTTAAATATACCTGTTTACATATTTCTGGGATTTTTCTGTAGAACTATTAACCCCAGTTATTTCTGACATCTATGTTTACATAATGAGAGAAAAAAAACTCTCCTACAGGAATATATTTTACAGACAGAGATCAGTCTGTTGAATTGAGTCCCTGTGATAAACATTTTAGCATATGTTTTAAATGTTAGGGCACCTAGATGCGATTCATTTAGTATAGTATGTGTATAAAATGATACAGCAAAGACATCGGGATAAATTAACGGATAAATTGCTTCATTGAACTAAAGAATACAAAATATTTAGCATGCATCTGATGTCAATATATTTATTAGAACCTAAGATGGAAATACTTGACCTTGGACTTAAATAATTGAAACTCACATTTCTTTCTGTCACATTACATCCTTACGCTATCACGTAATAAACTGGAGTTTGTCTATAACTGTACTCTTACTTAGGCATGTGGTTAAAGCCTTAGAAAATTGAAGTTTTGCTATAGGCAACTTTGGGCTAGTCTGTAATCAAGCTGGTACCTTAAATGGTGCACGAGATTTTTTACCAAAACCGTCTCCCGTCTGACAGTTCTTAATAAGGTAAAATATATTCCTTTGGCCACAGGTTTTGTTCAGTGATATTTTTTTTTCACAATTGACAAAAATAAAACTTATTTTCTAGACCCTCTTGGAGACTTTTGCATTCAGTATGTAACCCAGAATGTGGAGGTCTTGAAAAACCTTGCCGGGGCATCCGGGTGGCTCAGTTGGTTGAGCGTCAGACTCTTGATTTCACCTCAGGTCATGATCCCAGGTGGTGGGATCGAGTCCTGCGTCAGGCTCCGCGTTGAGCATGGAGTGTGCTTGGGATTCTTTCTCTAGTTACCTCCATCCCTCTCCCTCGCTCTCGTGTTCTCTCCAATAACGATAACAATAACAATAATAATAACAGCAATAATAATAGGGTGGACAATTAGTACTTATTTGTAAGGTCCTACAGGTTATGAGATTTAGGAATCGCTCACAGCCTGAAAGAGACTTTGTCAGTGATGTTCCTACATGAAATATTTCAGATGCTACCTGATGTCCTCGCACCAATGACAACTGCTTCTACCCGTCTGCGTTTCCGGTTCAGGTCCTGGCCCTTGAGCCCCGGCAGAAGTGTGAGGAGCTGAGACTGTTAACTGCCTCCGGGGTCGCACCTGCCCAGACAGGAATGGATGAGGGCACACAGGCTCTGCCACTTACTCAACCGAAATTTCTGGGCAACTCTCCCGATGCCTATGGGTCTCGGTTTTCCCCATCCTTAAATATGGGAAGAGGAAGAAGGGCAGGTATGTGATGCAAAGGTCGATTCCCCCTCGTGACGCAATGCAAGGCCATGGAGATTCCACGCAGGAGGGAAATGCAAAATTGCTCACATTGCAATCGAATTGGAACACTGGTGCTGAGAAAATATTCTGCTTTTCTGTCTTAATACTTTCAAGACATCAGACATGTTACTTAATATTCCCCATCATCCAGAGCACAATGAATAATTATAAATTCCACGTGTCTCAGCAGGGCCTGGAATAGAAACAGAGCTCAAAAATGTCAGGTCCCTCCCTATCACTTTTGTTTCCCCTTTTATGTCAAATATTTGTCTTGGTTTGTAAACTTTTAGATGTAATTCTTACATCTCCACCCCACAAATGCATACAGGGCCGTAGCATACATTTTTCATGCTTTCCCGACAGTGTCTGCACATAATAGGTGTTCAATAAATTAGTAAATACTAAATAACCTGCTTCATCTCTACTCAGTTATCACCATCTCCAGCTGCAAGCATCCTCTACTTTGGGGCTCATGCCGGGCCGACTCCTGATCACCAGCACCTGCGCGGCCCCCAGGACTCGCTCCGGGCTGAGCTTTCTCTGACCACTGCCTCTGTCCATCCAGATGTCAACCCAAGATGGCTGCCTCTGTCCGTCCGGATGTCAACCCAAGATGGAGCCCGGGGACGGGCCCCACCCTCCACTCTCCCGTGTTTCCCTCCCGGTTAGCCTTCCTTTCCCCACCCTCACCTACAGCTTTGTAGCTTTGTCCTGACAGATACTCCCGTGTCCCCCTCCCCACCCCTCCCCACCCCTCCCCACCCCCCGGCCCTCTGGGTGGACACCCCTCTCTTCCCCCACCCCCACTCCCCTCCCCCCCCCACTCCCCTCCCCCCCCAGCCTCCCCCAGCCCCCCCACCCCCCCCCACCCCCAGTCTGGCTCACCTGGCAGCCATGACCAGTAGCGACTTTACCCCAAGGAGCCCGCCCAAGGTCTGGGAAATTCTCTTCCATTCCTTAACAAATACACTTTCTGAATCTTCGGTGTAATCCTGTCACGACTTTGCCAGATGTCATCAGCTGAAGACCTCATCTCATACCTTTTTTGGGGAAAATAGAAGCAATCAGAAGTTTATTTCTTCTTATGAGTGTCTCAAAACCCACAACCCTCCTTGCATCCCGACCCAAATACGCTCTCCTGTGTGGGTACGAAGGAGGGTGGTTCTCTCTAGTCTTCTAAAAACACGTTACCATTGTTTATAACGATGATTCAGAATTATTGTTTTTCGGATGAAGAATTTGAAGATCCGATAATGTAGCCAAGGTTGTAGAGCTGACCATTTGCATTCTAGATTTCGTATTCAAGATTAGAAACAGAAACTCCATTATCCCGAACTGTATCACACAGTCTCCTGACCCCTAGGGCTAGTGTTCTTATGTTGCAATTTGGATACGATTTTAGATTAACGAATGCCTGTTCAATTTTACCCTAAGGTACAATTGCTTGTGTCTCTTAGCTTAGAATCCAGCAGTCAGCAAATTGCACCCATGAGTCAAACCTGGCCCACCACTTGTTCTAGGAAATAAAGTTTTATTGGCACACAGCCACCTGCACACTCATTCATTCACGTATCGTCTATGCTGCTGTGGCAGAATTGAGTCGTTGCGATGGAGGCCCACAAAACCTTAAATACTTACTTCTGACTCTTTATGGAAGAAAGTTGCCTGGCTCCTAGTCGTCTCATATGACTCTATTTCTTGTAACACAGAAACGGGGGTACTGCGAAATAATAGCAAACTTACAGAAGTCTGGGGGTCAGGTTATGCCCTTTCGTCAAGTGCAAATGTTTTAGGCCTTTCTACTGCTCCCAATTTCCACTCCTACTTTTGTGTACAACCTCAGTATAGGGCAGGGCTGGCTCGTTCATGTGCCTTCAGGGCAATTTCTCAATGAGCACAGATGCAGCAACCCTATTCCTGTGGCTTTCCAAGTCAGAAAAATATTGACCACTATAAATATATTGGCAGGGGCAGGGGTAAGACGTTGACATCAAGAACTTAAACTGGGCATGATTTCAGTCTTGAAAGAGAATTTAACGAGGAGTTCCTTCACTTAAAATCTTTAATCCTCTATATTTACTGAATCTTCCAGTTTTCCACAGCGAAAGGTGAATAAAACATGGCCGGAAGCTCCATTTCCTAAACCCAAGCAGCTGTTTTGGTCAAGTTAGAAAAGGAACACGGAGGGGCGCTTGGATGGCTCAGTTGGGTAAGCCTCTGACTTTTTTTTTTAATGTTTATTTATTTTTGAGAGAAAGAGACAGAGCGTGAGAAGGGAAGGGACACAGAGACAGGGAGACACAGAATCCGAAGCAGGGTCCAGAATCCGAAGCTGAGCTGTCGGCACAGAGCAAGAAGCGGGGCTCGAACCCATGAGCCATGAGATCATGACCTGAGCTGAAGTCATACGCTTACCTGATTGAGCCACCCAGGTGTGCCCTCTGACTCTTGATTTTGACTCAGGTCATGATCACACAGTTTGTGACATCAATACCTGCATCAGGCTCTGTGCAGACAGTGTGCAGCCTGCTTGGAATTCTCTGTCTCCCTCTCTGCCCCTCCCCGGAGTGCACTCTCTCTGGCTCTCTCTCAAAATAAATAAATAAATAAGCATTAAAAAAAAAAAGAAAAAAAAACGAGAGAGAGAGGGAGAGTCAGAATTAATGTGGCCACTAGATTGCATTTATAATCGAAGGAGAGGGATCAGCATCACAGTTTATTTATGACAGGTTATTTATGAAGAACTTTATTCAGTAATCTTTTTTTTGGTTTGTTCGGATGCCCTGTATGTTTCTCTTATTTCATTTCTGTCCCTCAACTCCTTTAAGGAACTAGAAATAAATGAGCAAATTGACAAAGATGTGTTGTAAAGTTTGTTTTTAGACCCTGTTCATATCGTTCCATCAAACAGCCAAGTAGATGTTCCCCAGGTGAAGAAAGACCACCCTCGGGGGGCTGCCTCAGAATCTCCCCGAAGGTAAGAGCTTTATTCCTCATGCCCATGTTTCAAACATTGTAGTGAGCATAACACGAACAAGCACCTTCTCCCTCACCTGTCTTTACCAGAATGATATTTTCTCTCAAGAGGATGGGGAGAGTGGGGGTGTGTTTCCTCCTGCTCCTTATGATGGACCTGTGCTGCTTCCAACAATAGAAGTCACCCTCAAACTGGCAGAAACCCATGCGTCTGCATCTGTTGAGAGGCCCACTTGGAATATACAGTTTCCAGAAATCAGCTTTAATTGTGGGCCTCCAGTGAATAGAGTCAATTTCCATGACTGTAGGGCCTCTCAGGCAATATAATAAAATAAGTCATCAACAGGCTTGACATTCCCCTCTAACAATTAACTCCAAATTACATATTGTAATAGTAAAACGGCATGGTGGAAGGAGAAAGCTCTCTAGTGAAAAGGTACGTGCTTAAGTTCTATTGTTAATATTTAGTGGATGTGCTACATTGGGCAAATCACTTCGTGTCTCTGAAACGCACTTTAAATTTTTTTTTCTTTTTACCACCGAAATGATAATAACCCATAAAACTTGGTGTGGGATGCAGACAGGAGATCCAAAGTGCAATGTGAAATAGAAAACCATATTGCATTAAATCGAGCAAGGAATAAATGGACTTTATTATGAGAATTATATATGTTTATGTTTAAAAACATCACACCCAGCCGTACAATAGATCATACAGCACTAAAAGGGTTATGTGCTTAAAACGGGGTGACCATGGGCATCGACACCTTTCCAGAGACTTTTCTCTTCCAAAGGTAACCTTTTGTCAGAGACGTGACTTGCCAGATGTTGGCATGCTTTGATTAATGTAACTTAGGTAGGGCATGATTTATAAAATGCATTTGTTGTTAATAAAATCCTTCCCAAATGAAAGACATTAAAATTTGTGTACTTTTTTCAGTTAAAAAAAAAGGAACTCAATAGGACTATATTAATGATTTGGTTTCTTATGATTCTGTAAACAGTTATTAAATAGTTAATAAGTCAACAAGTACAGTTAATAAGTCAACAAGTACAGTTGAGTGTGGTAGGCAGTCCCCCAAAGATACAAAGGGGGATTAAGACAGCAGCAGAATTAAGGTTGCTAATCTCCAGACCTTAAAATAGGGAGATTATCCTGGATTATCCTAGTGGGTCTATTGTAATCATAAGGGTCTTTACGTGAGAACAGTCGGTGCCAAGTGATGTGATGTCGAGAAAGATTCAATTGGCCATGTGGGGCTTTGAGGACAGAAGCAGGCCATGAGCCAAGGAATGCAGGTGGCCAATAGAGTCTGGAAAAGGCAAGAGAGTGGATTCTTCCTGCAGCCTCCAGAAAGCGATGCATCCAATCAGCAGCTTGGTTTTAGCGCAGTGAACTCCATGCCAGATTTCTGATCTACTGTAAGACAATGTTTCTTTGCTTTTTCCAGCAGCCAGGGGCATAGAATAGGCTGAGTTACATGAGTCTTGCCTTTGAAATTAAGTACCTGCATACCATGCAACTCTTAGAAAGGTGACACCACAAACAAATGCAACAGTTGAAATCAACTGCACTTGTGTGAAAAGTCCCCCAAAGTCTACCCTTCACAACAATTTTATGTCTTGACTTCTTTGATAGGATATTTTTTTTGTTAATTTGGGAGAGAGGGATAGAGTGACAGCAGGGAAGAGGGGCAGAGGGGGAGAGAGAGAGAGAGAGAAAGAGAGAGAGAGAGAATCCCAAGTAGGCTTCATGCCCAGTGTGGAGTCTGACCTGAGCTGAAGTCAAGAGTCAGATGCTTAATTGACTGAGCCACCCAGGTGCCCCAATATGGCACTTTTTATATTCTCCCACCTCTGATTAATTTTTTGCTCATATCCCCTATTTTTTTTTCTGGCCCCCTAACTGGAAATATCACCAATCCACCTCTCAGCTCTGTGCCTACTCCTTTCACTGGTGTCTCTTCCACCCTCAAAGCCTATACAACCCCTTCCATCTTGACGGAATCAACCATCGACCTCCAGCCCTGCTAATGTGCTCAGATTGAATCCCAACCTTTCCAAGCTCTTCCCCATCCCACCCAGTCTACTTTGTGTGTCTCTGGAAGCAAAAATTCAACATGCCCTAAATCAAAACCTCAACCTCTCCTCTCCCTGTGTCTTTGTTCTCCGATATCTCCTGGAGCAACACCTTGATCTTCTAAATTATTGCCCCAAATATCAATGTTTTACAATCCGCCCTTTGACACTTCATCGGCCACTAAATCACACCCTTGCAAATTCTCCAACGACACTCATTTCTTTCCTGTTATAAGATTCCACCAGCAGAGCTTTGTTTCAGCTCGTCTTCCCACCTTCTGTTGCTTCTTATCCCAATCAGCACTGTATTCTAAGTCCATTATAATTAGGAAAGCATTACTCTTTAGTCTCCAAGTCTTCATGGATTGCCCATCGCCTTCCAGATAAAAAGCCTGCTGCTCACAGTGACATCCACATTTCTATCATTTTGAGCTAGTGTTTCTTTCCATATTTGTCTCCAGTTACTTCCTGGTACATCAGAGATTCCCAAATATTTTTGTCTTAGGACTCATCCATACTCTTAAAAACTGTTGACAATATCAAAAATCTTTTATGTGTGTTATATTTATAGATAGAAATTAAATATAAAAATTTTAAATTACTTGTTTGTTAATTCATGTAAAAGCAACCCTACGTTCATTATATATGAACATAAACTTTCTCATAAAAAATGATTAGAAGAAGAAGAAGGAGAAGGAGAAAAAGAAGAAGAAGGAGGAAGAGGAGGAGGAAGAGGAGGAGGAGAGAAGGAACAGTGACATTGCTTTCCATTTTGGCAAATCTCTTTAACATCTGGCTGCATAAATAAAAGCTGGATGGTCATATATGCTATTGATTCAATTCGTTGTCATATGTTAATTTGTTTAAAATACAGAAAATTCAGTTTCACACAAATATGTAGTTGGAAAAGGGAGAGCTATTTTAATAGCTTTTCAGATGTTTGTGAATAGTCTACTCAGATGCAAACCAGAATTTACTTTTCTTAAAGTTTATTTACAATGCAGAATCCAAAACATATCAATTAATGCTTTGTAATATGTTACCTTAAATTCTCTTGGTCTATTTTGCACTTAAATTTTTTTTCTTAATATTTATTTATTTTTGAGAGAGAGAGAAAAAGTGAGTTGGGGAGGGGCAGAGAGAGAAGGAGACACAGAATCCGAAGCCGGCTCCAGGCTCCGAGCTGTCTGCACAGAGCCTGATGTGGGGCTCGAACTCACAAACCTCGAGATCATGACCTGAGCCCAAGTCGGGCATTTAACCGACTGAGCCACCTAGGTGCCCCTGGTCTGTTTTGCTCCTTGATTGGGTCATTTATTGATCTTGATTTTGTAACATCATTCATCGGTTATTTGGAAAATACTGGTTCACTGAGTTAGGCTCCCAATTGTTGACATGCTTCATTAAATAACATCTAGACACCACATTCATCGTAAGAGCCTTGAAGCATTGGGAAGCTGTCAGGGTCATGATGGCAAACATAAATTTTCCAAAATACTAAATCCCTCCTGCATGTGGGGTGGCGATGAACGCCGTGATTTCCCATATGCTTCAGAGCTGGTGCTTTGACTCACGGGAAGGCATCAACATTGTAGCCCTTGTACCATCAGTGTGAATGTCAGTGAAGGTAAAATGGTGAACAGTGTCTTAGTGTTATGGTGCAAACAGTTTTGACCGTGTGGTCCCCCCGAAAGAAGCTTGGGGAGCCTCGGGGGTCCACAGACCACACTTTGTGGCTTCCGCTCTGTAGTCTAATTTAGGGCCTTGCAAATAATTTTAATTATTTTCACACACAACCATGTGAAGACTCAACATTATGAAATGTAAAGGAATTGCTTCTGTTCCAATGGGAGCTGGAGATACAGAGATTCATCTCCTTATCTCTTCTTTCCCTTCCCTCTTTCCTGCTGTGACCCCATTATGACCTCAGAGGTAGCCATCTTGGCAACCGGAGTATTCATTACCACCTTCTGTGTCGTTGCTTGCTCATTTCCCTCGGGGGAAACACCCGAGCCCCAAGACAGAATGGTTCTCATACCCACTCTGGTTTGGACCATAATCTATGACTGGGCCTTGACCCCTCTTTCTGCAGTCAAGTCTCCTCCGGGACAGGACGTGCCTTCCACACGTTGCCCTCCAGAAAACACAGCGATGGTAAATAGTTGTTGACTTTCATGGCAATTTTCCCTAGAAGAAAATCAGTTTCCTGGGGTGTTCAATTCTTTTCAAGTTGCTGGCACGTTCAGCTCAAGTACTACGTAGCTTCTCATCTGGAGAGCCTTTCCCTCATTTGGCTCTCGGAAAGGCTTCTTGCCGGAAGCTGATTTTTCTTAGAAAGAGTTTCCGAGCAGAATCATCCCTGCTTTAAAAGTTATAATTGGATGAAATTATGGAACTGTTGCAGCGACCCTAATTATAATCTAACACTCCACCATTCCTTCTCGCCCTGAGGCTCAGTGGTCAAGCACATTTCTCTGGGGGATCTTCAGCAGAGCTCCTGTGATGGCTTCCTGAGAATTTTCAGAGTGTTCTCCTCGTTGCTTTCGGGCCATGTCACACGTGTGATCACTCTTCCTGTCTTTGAGTCTTTACAAATTTATGGACACTTGCTGGTGACCTTGTCTACAAGGCTGGGTGCTTAGAATATGTAAGAGGCTCCCTGCCAGCTCAAGTCAACCATTATGCCATCATTTTCAGAAGGCCTGTGTGACTGTCGATGTGTAAATAACAGTCAGTAGAACCACTCCAGCGTGGCTTAATTTGTTCCATTTCTAAGGATTCAGAAACTACTCATTTATGTGAAAAATGGAAGCCTTTAACTATTTCAGGGGTAACGGTTGTGTCTGGAAGGGTAAGCATGTGGCAGGCAAGAAGAGGTTATGGTTTAAGAGCCCGAGACTGGGGGAACCACCCCAGTTGTTGTGGGGAAGATGTAGAATGCAAGGGGCTACCCTGCTTCACCAGTCCTAAGGGTACTTCCGTAAGGGAACAGTGGATGGAAGACAGCACTGGAATCAAGAGTAAAAATGCAAGTTGCCGTAAAGTGACTGCCTTGAAATCAATTTTCCTTTCTCTCTGTCTCCTACTAAGCCACAGAACTGGACATTTGGCACCAAAATGTGAAACAGAAGCTTACCCTCCCTGATGCACAAATAATGACAAGTTTAACACACAAATTTTGAATAGAGGGAGGATTTAAAAAATTCCTAAACATTATATGAACAACATGTTGTGTATATGGAACATAAGCAGTCATGGGAATGTTTCCTGGCTTCGGAATTTCATCTGCTGGTATTTCAGAGTCTTGCAAATTCTTTTCGCACATGTCAACCTATGTCTCACTCCGCCCCTGTGAGGGAGATATTGTTTGCATTTCGGTTGAGTTATAAATTTCAACATCAGGTTCCCATAGCGCGTCAAGCAAGGGTGACTTGGGTTGTCATTCTGGAGTTGGACAGTTGAGGACCTGCGTGGTGGCTGCAGAAGATTATCAGAGGCCAGACGTCTTTCTTTTCCTGACATCACTTGCGTCTATCGTCGAGTCATCACAAGACTATTCCAGGTCTAGACACGGATCTTAGTTTCTGGCAGGAAAAACGGGGGAAAGGAAGGAAGAACAAGACAGTTGACTTCCTAGATGAAGCAGCCCATGCTGCAGGGCATTTTCCGGAACTGATGCTAATGCTTGGTTCTGACAACATGCACTTGACCCCACGTATTTGCGGGGGAGACTGAACACTGCATTACTTTGCCGTGTGCTTTGCCATTCTGAGGAAAAGCAGGGGCTCTCTTCCTACAAAAGAACAGCTACCGGAAGTCACTCTGCACTAGTCATTCTGCGACGGAAGCGGGAGTGAGAAGCCACATCCTTTTCTCTCATTTGGCCACGTTGTACCTGAACTCACACTGAGGACCAGTATATTTTTTATCATAAACAACCTTTACTTCTTTCAATTGTCTTTTACTAAGTACCCTCATTTGAAAACTTAGGGAAGACCTTGAAAATTACAGGTATATTTTCCATTCCTTTCATGGTCCAATCCTCACTTTGGACTCCAATGTTCTTACCTCTATTGGAGCCACTCTTAAGTCTTCTCTAGTTCTAAACTTCGCCTGTACTCACATTAACATTCCAAAACTGTGTGGAAGTCACTGCTCACTATCAGACAAAACCTATCCTCTGACCCCGTCAGATTTGTTCACTGTTTCTCAGGGCACCGACACTTTCCAGTGTTTCAGGATGAAAGGGTCCCATGTCAGTGGTACCTGAAGACCTCTGAAGAATCAGACATAAATCTCCCTGAAACAATATCCTCAGATTAGAAATTCTGGTTTTCCACTAGTTAAAATCAACTAAATATGAAAGACCATAATCCAAGATTAGCAAACACTACAAAAAGAGCCAGCCTCATGCATGAGGATTCGTGGGAAATGTAAGCATCACATTTGGACTCCTTAGTATTGAAATGATAAGATACATATTACTTAGTATTGTACAAATCAGATATATATATATATATATTTTTTTTTTTCAAAGCTTTTTTTGTCATTTAGATAGTTTCTTGTCGCCCAAACTGAGGCAACAACAAGAAGCTATCCTAAATGGCAAGAAAACTTTGAAAAATAACCAAGCACTGGGGCGCCCGGGTGGCTCAGTCAGCTAAGCATCTGACTTGGCTCAGGTCATGATCTCATAGCTCGTGGGTTTGAGCCCCACGTCGGGCTCTGTGCTGACAGCTCGGAACCTGGAGCCTGCTTCAGATTTTGTCTCTCTCTCTCTCTCTCTCCCCCTCAAAAATAAATAAACATTAAAAAAAAGAAAAATAACTGAATGCAACGTGTATATATATATATATATATATATACACATACAAGAAAGCTTTGAAAAATAACCAGATACAATGTATAGATAGATAGATATAGGTGATATAGATACTGATATAGATACAGGTATAGTTAGACAGAAAGAGGTGAATGGATAGCTCTAGATCTATCTGTAAATATATATGTGTGTGTAATATACATACATGCATATTTAAGAGACTCGATGACTCAATTAATTATTAAACAGCTGATTAAACCAATGAGAAAAAGCATATGCACAGATAAATCTGCAAAAATTTCCCAGAATTCAGCCCAAAGGCACAGGAGTCAGAAAATGTGAAAGAAAAATGAAGAGCTAAGAGGATCGTATGAGAACTTGTATCAAACGTCTAATGGGTATCCCAGCAGCCTCACTACAAAGAACAGAGGGTTGGCAGTACTGGAGGAGGTGATTAGAAGAGCTTTTTTAGGGCTAATGAAATACATAGGTCCCCAGTCAGATCACAGTTGCAGGAGGAACAATGTGGACCAGGAAGATACATAAAAGGAAAACTCTATTTGGACTATAATTATAGTGAAACCACAGAACTCAGAAGTCAAAGAGCAATTGGAAATAGAGAAAAGACAGATTTCTCACCAAGAAAAAGGTTTATAATACACTCCTCAATCGAATAATCGAACCTCGAAGAGAGTGGACAATTTGTCCTCAAAAAGATGAGTTACAAACAGATGCCAGTTATCAATTGTGTATATAGAAAAGGATGTTATGGATAGAAACAAAATACAGTAAAGGTTTTGCGATGGAAATAAATGGAACGAATTACTACCAGCGACCGAATCCTTGGAGAAATGATAACAGCAAGTGTGCAGAGACTTGGGGTCTGTGGGGGGGAAGAATCCGCATAATTGATTCTAAAGCTATTTTGTTATTCAAGACGGGCTTAAGAATGTACTTTATAAATGGTTGATTATGTGTGCTAAATTAAAGAGTAACATATATAAGCATAGATATTTTACATTTTTCCAGGTAAACGAGAACTGAAATAATATTTTTAAAAACTTGATCATGTGTGAAAAGGGGGACGATGGAAAAAAATGTATTGAAAAATCATGACAATAGAAAACACAAACTAAAATGGTTGAAACAAAATGTTCATTAATGCAAACAAAGACAAATGAGGAAAACTCTACTGAGATTACAAAAACACGTCAAACTTAAAAAAAATTAGTAGGGGCGCCTGGGTGCCTCAGTCAGTTAAACATCTGACTTTGGCTCATGTCATGATCTCGTGGCTTGGGGGTTCGAGCCCCGCGTCGGGCTCTGTGCTGACAGCTCAGAGCCTGGAGCCTGCTTCGGATTCTGTGTCTCCCCCTCTTTCTCTCTCTGCCCCTACCCCACTCGTGCTCTGTCTCTGTCTTTCTCTCTGAAAAATAAATGAACGTGAAAAAAATTAGTAAGCGAAGTTACATATTGCTTGTAAAAGACACAAATTAAACTATCAAAAATTGATAAAAGTGAAAAACAAAGATACACTTGGCAAACAAAAACCAAAAAGACTTAGTAAATGTTAAGACACAAAACAGGAAATACAGCAGGAAGGTCATTTGCAATCCCTTCGGGGCCGTGGCCAGCGCCATCAGGAACCCTGTTTTCAGAAGGACCCCTGTGGAGTTTTTTCTATATTAGTCAGTTTCAAATTTTAAATATTGAATTTAAGGTGGTTGCTAGAGAGGACAGGACAGATAGGTGAAGGGGATTAAGAGGTACAGACTTCCAGCCACCAAATAAATAAGTCACAGAGATGAAATATACAGCGTAGGGAATATGTCGATAAATTTGCGATAACATTGTAGGGTGACCGTTGGTGACCACACGTGCTGTGGCAAGCTTTTCACAATGTACCAAACGGTCGAACCACTGTGTCGTCCACCTGAAACGAAGCTAACGTTTTATGTTAACTATACTTCGATAATAAAATAGCAATTAGAACAGTGACATTGTAAACCATATTACATTTGCAATTGTCTTCGTAACTGAAATCCAGTGGAACATACGTTGGGGATCTGGAGCTTCAGCTCACACGTGCTCTTGACTTGTAGGGAGAGGTCCTCGGGTCCTCACACCTGTCCCCTGCAGTCTCGGTCCCCTCCCTCGCCCCCCTAGGTCATCTCATGCCGGGATGCTCACACTGGGCCGTTACCTTCCGCCCCCAGAGGGACGTGGCAACGGGAAGGGTGGGCACGCACCCCACGCTGTCTTAGGGCAGAGAAGCAAGGCAGCACTCTGGCTCACACTCAGTCCAGGCACCTGTCCCTCCTGCTGTGAGGTCGTAGCAGGAGCCATCCTTCTACAGGGGGCCAGCGGGGAAGGCCAGTGGGAAGAAGCTATTAACGTCCTCACCAAGTGGCTGGGGTCCTACACGCCCCTCTGGCACCGGGGCCCCTGCTTCACAAGTCACATCCCTTCATTGGGTGCACTGATTAAATGGCTTCAAATGAGCCAAAATGAAAATACGGCAAAATTACCACATAAATACCACATCCAGCATCATACTGCAAGGTCTCATTACATCTTTCTTCTCTCAGGCTAGGTTAGGACACCCGGAGGTTAAAATGATCCATGAACACAGAAAATAAATATCAACAAGTTTGATTTATTAGATATACAGGAAAATATTGCGCCCAGCAATTATCGAATGCTGTTCCAGGCCATACATAAAACATTTACAAAAATTTGCCAGAGGCTAGGCCGTAGAGTAAGAAATAACAAATTTCCAAAAACAAAACAAAACAAAACAGAACAATACAGTACAGAGCACATTCCCTGAAAACAAAGCAATTAAGTCAGAAGTTAATTAAACTTAGAAAAACAGAACTAATAAAAGCCCCACAAGCTCCTTGGAGAAATGGCTGATTCTAGACCTGGGTCAAGGAAAATGAAAATGTGCCTGGATCATTTAATATTTCCCCAAAGGAAGGATGTGCTCAGAAAACCAAAGTATGGGGTATATTGAAGGTGCACAGGAGACAAACTGAAGTGGCCCCCAACGGCCGAAGGTAGAACAATTAGAGAAACGGTAAGTAGCACAGTCTTGGATTATAACCAGAAGTATAAAATCTATATCCAGAATCCATAATGATAAATAAATGACTGAATAAATAATTACGGGAGAAGAGACAAATCTTCCATACAGGAGAATTCCAAATAATGTATGTGGATAGTCACTCCTCTGGGAAGTGATTTAATTCCCTACCTCAAGGCCCATTCTCCATCTCAGTGGGGTGGAACTTAGTATCTTGCCTCAAAGAAACGAGTGTGGAAGGGGATACAGGAGAGACTTTATGGTGAAGAAATATGGCACATTTGCCATTACCCAGGTGGTCAAGGGGAACATCTCTTAGGACATCATGTTGACAACACAGACCCTTGACATGGTGTGATAAGAGGGGCATCTCTTTTCTGTGGGACTCTTCCCCCAACCCTGTAACCCAACCTGACCATGTAAAACACATCAGGCAAACCCAAACTGAGGAGTATTTTAAAAAATACCTGACCTCAAAACTATCAAGATGTGAAAAATTGGCAAAGTCTTAGAAACTGTTGCCCAGCAGAGCAGGGTGAAGAGAATGGTGAGTAAATGTAATGTGGGTCTCAGATGGGATCCCGGGACAGAGGAAGGGCGTCATTTAAAAAAGGAAAATTTGAATAATATCTGGCTTTTAGCTAATAATACTGTATTCATGTTAGTTTTGTGTTTGTCTCAAATATACGCATCTGACATACGGAATTCTCTCTACTGTACTTGCAACATTATTATAAACCTACAAGTACTGAAACTATTCAGATTCTTTCAAAAGTTTATTTAAATAATTAACACCCTTCTGATATGATTCATCAATGAAATAAAAAGATAAGGCACATGGGGCGCCTGGGTGGCTCAGTCGGTTAAGCGTCTGACTTCTGCTCAGGTCATGATCTCGCGGTCCGCGAGTTCGAGCCCCGCGTCGGGCTCTGTGCTGACAGCTCAGAGCCCGGAGCCTGTTTCAGATTCTGTGTCTCCCTCTCTCTCTGTCCCTCCCCCGTTCATGCTGTGTCTCTCTCTGTCTCAAAAATAAATAAGCGTTAAAAATAAAAAATTAAAAAAAGAGATAAGGCACAAATAATATTGCTAGTGAAAAAGGAAACAGTTGCAGACACAGCTAACTTTAAAAAAAATAGGAAAATGCCATCAAAAACTTTAGGACATGATTAGCATATAAAAATGCCACGGATTTCTACATTGATTTCGTATCCTGCAACTTTACTGAATTAATTGATCAGTTTTAGTAGTTTATTGGTAGAGTGTTTAGGGTTTTCTGTATATCATATCGTGTTGTCTGCAAATAGTGAAAAAATACAGACAGCCAACAGACACATGAAAAGATGCTCAACATCACTCATCATCAGGCAAATGCAAACAAAACTACAATGAGATATCACCGCACATCTGTCAGAACAAGAAAGAACAAGTTTGGCAAGGATGTAGAGAAATAGGAACCCTCATGCACTGATGGTGGGAATGCAGACTGGTGCAGCCGCTCTGGAAAACAGTATAGAGGTCCCTCAAAAAGTTAAAAATGGAAATACCATATGACCTAGTAATCGACCTACTGGGTATTTACCCAAAAAATACAAAAACACTAATTCAAAGGGCTACATGCACCCCTATGTTCATAGCAGCATTATTTACCATAGCCAAGATATGGAAACAGCCAAAGTGTCCATCGTTATATGAATGGTTAAACAAGAGGCAGTGTATATGCACAGTGGAACACTATTCAGCCACAAATAAAATGAAATCTTGACATTGGTGACAACATAGCTGAGGCTAGAGAGTATAATGCTAAGCGAGATAAGGCAATCAGAGAAAGACGAATGCCATATGGTCTCACTCATATGTGGAACTTAAGAAACGAAACAAACGAGCAAAGGGGGGCAAAAAAGGAGAAAGAGACACGCCAAGAAACAGACTCTTAACTACAGAGAACAAATTGATGGTCACCAGAGGGCAGGTGGGTGGGGGTGGGGGAAAGGTGATGGGGATGAAGGGAACACGTCTCAGGATGAGCACTGAGTAAGGTAGAGAAGTGTTGAATCACTGTATTGTACGCCTGAAGCTAATACAGCACTGTATGTTGACTACACGGGAATTAAAATGAAAAACTGAATAAAAAATCTTCAGGGCAGCCATTTTGAAAGTTTAAGTGAAACAGGCAAATTCCTAGAAAGCGTATAACTTAAAATGGGTGACATGAGCTACCCAGAGAAATAATTATTTAACATTAAGCAAGTTGAATCACTAGCTTAAATGCATGCCCACAAAGAAAACAAGAAGCTGAGTGTCTGTAGAAGTGATTCCATTACAATTTCTCACAATAAGCAGATCATTCCGTCTCGTAGGAACTTTTCCAGGGAATAGAGAAGGGGACACTGTGCTCCTTTCGATTTCTGAGAACGGCGTAATCTTCTTCCCCCAACCAGACTGGGGAGATCATACTGAGCGCGGCAAAGAAGAGATCATTCTTGACTAAATGCAGAATGAACCTCAATTAATTTTTAAATCTTTAAGAAAACATAGCAACCCAGATAGTTCAATTCATACCCCCAAAACTGTTAACTTCGGTCACATCGGGCTTACCCAGGATTACACGTGCGATTTACACTTAGGAAATCTGTAAATGATTTTTACTCTATTTCCCGACTCAGGAGGGCAAACACATTCAGTTAACTCTTGGGTCTAAACCGGACTACACTAGTGTGAGTCACGCCTTTAAGAACACTTTCTGGGCTTCTCCTATAAGATAGGGAGAAGCGGTGGGCTCTGTGCAGGGACAGAAGACCCAGAAACAGAAAATACACTCCTTGCTCCCAAAGAGCTTGCAACAGACCTAGGGAACACAAGTCACAAACGGATAACTAGTGAGGCGTGGGTTAGATACCAGCTCGAGAGAGAAGTGGACGTGTGCCTGAGTCAAACAAAGTCGAATGTCAACTAATTGGTGTTCTTGCCTCTAGACTTGTCCCATCCAGATACTTCCCTTACACACAAGGGACGGATGATTGCTGCTAAACATTCTTCAGAAGCCCCTCAGTAAAAAATAAATAATAAAAGAGGAGAAGAGAAGGGGAGAGAAGAGAAAAGGAGAGAAAGGAAAAGAAAAGGAAAGAAAAGAAAAGAAGAGAAAAGAAAAGAAAAAAGACAAGAAAAGAAAGGAAAAGGAAAAGCTCTCTTATCCCTTTCATACAACCTAGGGTACAATTATTACCGACCTACTAGATGCCAAACACTCTGCTTCAGTTGAAACATACTGGTGTGGTGGTGGTGGGGGGGGGACTTACTAGAAATTCGAGAAAGGTACAAAGTGATTCATCTTTAAAAAATGCCCTGTGTGTCGACATCGAGTTATAAGGAATGATATATCTTTAACTACTAATATAATATGTAACATGACAGTTGTCAATTGCGAGGAAAGGATTATAGCAGTTACATTCTTTTAAAAGTGGTTAGCACTAAAGAATTTCTGTGCCTAAAGTCTGAAGAAGTCAGCAGCAAAACACATGATGATAGGATTCATTTTTCTTCAAATAACAAAAGTAATATATCCTCATTAAGGAAGGAAGAACACACAGAATAAGAAAGTGAAACAATCGTGTATAATCCCCCTATCCAGAGAAAACTGTTCTTTTTATCTTTACTATATTCCATTTGAAGCTCTCTCTGATTTGTGTATCTTGCGGCATTTTCATGTTTTTCTGTCTATAGGGAGTTAGATAAATAGATACTATGATATGTGTATGTATATATATGTACACAGAACAGTTACGAAATTGAAGGGTTTTCCCTTCTTCCTTTCTTTCGTGTTTCTTTTAACTAAAAAGTCACTTAGAATAGAGATCTGTGGTGGAACTCTGCCGATGACAATGAACAGGAAGGATGAAGCCCAAGGCTAAAATTGTAGCCCCTGTCACTTGCTTATATCTTTAATCAGTAATTAAAGGGTTTTGCTGGTTCCATTCAATAGTAGCATCTTTCTTAATGGCCTGCAGCCATTCAGCTAGACCAGTGATTTAATCATTTCATCATGCCACCAGCTTGATCTGAAATCCCTTTGTAGGATCCTTTACAGTTTAAAGAGGCTTATTCTTACGTTAGAATGATCTGAAGGGTCCGAGATTAAGGTCTAAGAAAATCTCATGTATTTACCCGGTATTGAGCTGAAACCTGGAATATACATACTAAAGTCTCTTCCATCCATGAAGAGGAAGCAGTTTCGAGAGCACGATGATGAGTACGGCGTGCTAAGTGGAGATTGCCATCTTCTAAACGTTTCGAAGGCCTGGTCATTTACTCTTGTTTTCTTTTATGCCCTCCCACAAGTTAGGTTACCTTTAGAAATGCATATGCTTGTCATCAAAACACAACTTTATCCTCATGTGGAGTCGATGTTGAGTTTGCCTTTGCCGAAACCATCTGGGAAATCTAAAGAGCTTTCGATATTTTTATATAATTTGCAGGCATCACTAGTTTCCATAGGACTGCATTTTTTGCCTTTGACTTCAGAGATGGTTACTATCAAAACAGTATAATAATAGATTTGGATTATCGTAAAAAATGATAATCACAAAGTATTTGGTGTCTCTGTCAATGTCATAGGAGAATAAAACTTTATCATCGTTAAGTCCTGAGGCAGCAAAAATGTTCTTCTTTACAGTTGCAGGTAAGCCAGAAAACCTGGTAAGACAAAATAAAAGTGTCCCAATTTGGATTTTAGCAAGTTGGGCTTCTCGCCTCCGCTTCCGATGAAAACCCTGCTCATTTCATTCACTGGCCCACTGTGTGGATGCAGGTTCATTTCCTGCGATGTTTATATCAGCTCAGGGAAAAAAAAATGTATTTTATATAATGATCACATATACGCATGTGTATGTCTCTATATGTAAATACTGTACATATATGTATACGGATGTATATATCACGGTACACAAATTTAAAGTCGTGCAGCATTTGAAAATACTATCTCGGTACACTTTGGCAACAAAATGGCATTAAGGGTCGTACGTTAGTATCTCCATCTTACGAATGAGAAAAGACAGACGTCTACGGCTAAATAATGTGCCCATAGGGGGCAACATGTGTCACACAGTCCTTTTCACCGACTCACAGTCTGTGCCATCAACCACAATGAAGTGGCTTTTGGCCCCACTGTATAGTTAGTTAACTTCCCTCAGTTTACTCACGGGATTAAATACACTCCCCTAGGTGTGGCTGGTCCATGTGGGTCCACCATGAGCAGGAGTCAAATTCGTTCATGGCAACGATGTGTTATAATCATTATTGTCGCTCTTTTGAGTCCGGATGTTTTGACCGATAAACCGTGAGTCCCGTAGACTAGGCACAGTCATCGTGACTCGACCCCCGTGTTTCCCACAACTATTGTTCGCTGCCACATAAATCTCAAGTGTCACCTGTGTCCCTGGCCTCCTTATACAAAGCATTACCTCCCAGTAGCCCTTCTTCATTAAACTGTCAACATAAAATGACCCTCTTTGTGTGTTTGCTTTGTGTGATGAGTCTGCACTCAGAAGGTAAGTTCTCTACGTGTCTTCTTCTGAGGATCTCAGCGTGGAGAGCAAGCCTTTGCATATGGCAGTGCTTGGATGGACCATCGCAAACTAAAAAAAAAAAAGATGCATTTTCTGTTTGTTTTTAAAGAAGTGTAGAGGGGCGCCTGGGTGGCTCAGTCGGTTGAGCGTCCGACTTCGGCTCGGGTCATGATCTCGCGGTCCCGGGGTTCGGGCCCCGCGTCGGGCTCTGTGCTGACAGCTCGGAGCCTGGAGCCTGTTTCGGATTCTGTGTCTCCCTCTTTCTCTGATCCTCCCCTGTTCATACTCTCTCTCTGTCACAAAAATAAGTAAATGTTAAAAAATAAATAAAGAAAGAAAGAAGTGTATAAACCTGAAAAATTTTTTTGAACAGCAGAACTAAGACCCATTTTTGGTGTCTGCTACCTTCACACACTATGCTCTTTGGTCACTTAAAGACCAGCTATGGGCAGCGCCACCTAGATTTCTTCACAAGAACAAAGGAGGCTCCACGGGAGAGGTGCTAGGTACATACTCTTAATGATTCTTGAGATCAGCGTTATCGTTCACATTTTACATATATGCAAGATGAAGCTCACATGTTTTAGAAGCTGGCAAAAGTTACACGTGTCATTAGAAAAAATATAAATCCAAGGTTACTCTTCCTCCAAAGTACAAGGCTTTTCATTCTCCCATGCAAGGTCAGAGAGACCCTAAAAGCATCTCACCTCCCATCGCTCCCATCGATGTCAAGGGGCACCTGTGGCTGCAAGAGGGTCCCGGCAGCAAGGTTCACCTTCCTTCATGCACGATTAGAACGCCAAACAATTAAATTTTGCCAATATAGTTGTCCTTATCACTCAAACATTCCTTAGAAGTACTCAAGTGTTTAACCGTTGCAAAGCTTCTAAGTATACCAAGCATTCCATGGATGGTTTTCCTTTGGCTCAAGACTCACCAGAATTTGAAATTGGCAAATCCAGTTGACCTACCAAAGTTTAATTTTCTCTCTGGAAAATCCTGGTCTGAATCAATCGATGCCTTCAAAGTCAGCTCCTGATAACCAGCATTCATCTAACTGATCAAGGGAATGACACTAACGATCCTTCCCACAGTAAATTAACTGTTTTTCTCCTCTTTGGTAGTGTTTCTATCATTCACCATCCAACCAAGTACCTAAAAGTTTGGGAGGGCTTTGGCTAGACTATTAGCGCTTTTTGCCTCCAGCCATAATATCTCCCCAAGTCCAGGCCCACAACTTGTAAGAAGGATCTCAACAAGCCTGAAGCTGTGCGGATGTGATTAACCACAAGCGTGTGAGGTTATAAACCATGTATTTTAAGAATTCATTAAAGAAATTCCAACTCTTTAGCTTGATGGAAAACAGGCCGAGGAGAACACGAAAACTAATTTCATGTGTCAAGGAAAATCAAGTGGACGGACGCTCTCAGGCCTGAAGGATTAACCGAGAGCAGTTGCAGCTCTTGGGAAAACTTTCCCTTCAGTTTAAAACATAACTGCTAAAAAAACCTAAGTTGTCCAGAGATGGAGAAGAGGAAGTGAGTTTTCATCTAGTACAAGAAGAAACACTTACTTGGTGACCACCACGTGAAAAGCAGCGTGCCGGTTGGTTTTCGTTTGTTTGTTTGTTTTAGTTTTTGCTTTTTCATAAAAGACCAATCGGGAAACTAATGGTGTGCTCCGTTTTGGGGGTGAAAAACAGAGTCACAGAAGCAAGGCAACTCACCTTCAACTTATTCAGCTAAGCGACGACAGAGCTGGGTTCAAGCCTAGCCCACCGCCCCTGCCCCTCCTGCCCTTCCATTTCCCACGTGCTGGTCAAGGTAGAACCCCCCCCTGCCCCAACCCAGGACTGTTTCTTCTGCGAGTAGACCTCATGGATTCAGGTTTTGTACGGGCACAGGTCTTGGCTCCTGATGATGCTGAGGGCTCTGGTGCCCCATCAGAGATTTTCTTGGAAGTCTACTTGGGCGGGACAAGCGTGCTTTGGGGCCAGCGCTGGTACAGCTGGTTTATGATGAAATAGGGGAGCTCTGTCATCAACTAACCATTAAAACAACCCTTAATTCCAGGCTCGTAATTTTGCAAAGTGAAAAAATGATTTTATTCATATTGTTTTTTTTGGTACTCGAGACGCAACAGCAAGAATTATACTGGCCCAAATCTGGCAAAAGGGACAAATAGATCTGGTCTAGTTCGTGTTGCAGTTTCACCTATGTTATTAAAAATCAGCAGTTTGTTAAAGTAACAATCAGTAGCTCAAAGAGAGGAGGAGTCGAGGAGGGAGACACAATATGGCAGTGAGTTTATTCCAGGTTTGATTAATGGACAGATATGGGCTTGCTGTTCTGCAAGGCAAATTCAGGTTGAGCTGAAGTTTGGGGGGGGGGGAAGAAAGCTCAGATTTGAAGCAAAAATGCCATGTTATTGAAAGAATGAAAGAGTCTTTGGGGAGATAGCTATGGTTCCAAAAGTCTGGCTTTCACACAAGATATCTAAGTGGGAATAACCACTGCGGAACTGTCTGGAGTCTGGGAGCCCCGGGGCAGAAGGACTCCCAAAGTAGGCGGTTCAAAATCTCCCGAAGCCAAATCGTTTCTGAGATTTGCCACGGGCAATTTGTATAGTACTCGGCCTGTAAAACAAACTCATAGGCTTAAACGTGCGTCCCCTAACTCCGCCAAGTACCGTGGGGAATGCAACAGAGGGTACATGGGGTCTGTGCTCTCAAGCAGGTGTGCTGTATGTGGAGGGAGAAATAGAGAGAAAAGAAGAGAGCCAGGATATCTCAGCAGCCTAAGTGAAGTGATACATAATTGGAGATTCACTAATAATAATAGGATTGCCCAGTAATAGACAGTGTTCCTATATGTCACATATTGTGCCGGGCTCAAGGATTTAGAGTGGGTATTAGCCTCACTTTCCCGGTGAAGGAACAGAAGCACAGTAGCTAGTTTGCTTAAAATCACCCAGGAACTGATCGTGCTGGAGTCGTAAACGAGAACGGCTGAGCCCAAAGCCCGTGTTTTTTGCAATCCATCATGTTGGAAGGGACATCTTCAGCCGGAAGGATCACAGACGCTGCTCTTGTTGACTGTCAGAAGCCAAGGTGTAGACCTTACTCTCGACTGGCATGTTTTGGAATGCAGGCTGTCCTAAACTTTGTCCTGGGAACCACCTCGATCCAACATGCTGTTACCTGTAACTCTCTCAGGCACAGATGGTTCCCGGCATATTGTTCACACCTCATAGGTATCTGTTGCACGCTCATTTTATTGTACGGTGCCGACCAGAAAGTGCTCACACGAACGCCATACAAATCTTCCAAAGGAGTCGCCACCTTCATTTACAGGTGTTTAAGCTGGTGCTACCCAGCACTATGTTTTTTCTTAATGCTTTTCTCTTTTACATTTCTTGACTAAACTTAAAGTGGTACAAAACACAGTGAAAAAAAATTTTTTTTTTTTTAAGTAGTCTCCATGCCAGCGTGGAGCCCAAGGTGGGGCTTGAACTCGTGACGCTGAGATCAAGAACTGAGCTGAGATCAAGAGTCAGACACTTAACCGACCGACCCATTCATGTGCCCCCAGAACGAAACTTTTTGAAGCTAACTAAAAAAATTTTCAGGGGCGCCAGGGTGGCTGAGTGGGTCGAACGTCCAATTCTTGATTTTGGCTCAGGTCATGGTCTCACCATTTGTGAGACTGAGCCCCCCACCCCCCCGCCCCCTTTGGGCTCTGAGCTCTCAGCACCGAGCCTCCTTGAGATTCTCCCCCTCTCTCTACCCTTCCCCCTCTCGTACTCTCTCAGTATGAATAAATAAATAAATAAATAAATAAATACACAAATAAATAAACCTATAATAAATAAATAAACTATAATAAAATAAATAAATAAATAAATAAACTATAATAAATAAATAAATAAATAAATAAATAAATAAATAAAAAATAAATGCGGTCATTAAGGGGTAGAGCTAGGATTTGAATAAAAACCATATGGTTTCAGAAATGTCTCTTTTCTTCCATTCACAAATATCAATCTTTATGTATGTTTGGGGCTACACAGTTATACCCATGTACCTGTGTGAGAGATATAGGTGTGAATACTTGTACAATCACATGTCCACATGAAAGGTGGAACACCTGACTTAGGACTAAGCACCAGCTTAGTATTCAGGACCTGACCTCCTGGGACCACCCCACGTGCCACTTGCACCCCTGTGATTGCCCACCATTCTCAGGTCCAGTCCTGCAGGACTATTTGGGGTCTCCCACCCCATCCGACCTTTGCCTGTTGCAGACCAGCTGTACACTCTCAGCCAGTGGTGTTCTATTTACTCTGCCATACATAACACAAATCCTACTCACTCGTTGAAGTTTCCTTTAACCTTCCGCAACAAAATGCTTAATTCCTTGGTTCTCCCAAACTACCGTGTATGTGTCTTTACTGTACCATTGGGTTAAGCTTTCAGTATATTTTTGCTACCGGCTCTGGACTTTCAGGGGATAAATATTTGTTTCTCTGTCCTCATCAAATAATATGGGTCCATGATGCAGCATAAGTGCTCAGCACAAGTCGGGTGAGTGAAAGACCTCCTCAGTCTTTCCTTACTGGGGGTCGATGGTCGTGATGGCCAACGCCCTCCAGCCAAGAGGTCAAACATTCACGGCAACCTTTGGTTTTGTCACTGTGCTTTTTAGGTCTTGAAATGCCCCTTTCTCTTTCCACATTATTTTTATTTTTGTTTTCACGTTGGTGGTCCTGTCTTTAGATTTAGTTCAATCCAATCAATATTAAGTTCTATCAAATTTCAGGAAGTTTGAAAGGTTCTAGGGATAAAAAGAAGATGTTGATGGCAACCCTACCCCACCTCCCACAAAGTTCACAGTTTAGGAGGGAGGCACAGCAGTTACAGCAGTTACAGCAGAATGTGGCAGCCTCCAGGGAAATGGACCAAGGACCGTGATGGACTGTCTAAGGGGATTAGGGAGAGCCTTTGGCAAGAGTTGACACTTGAGAAGCATGTCGAGGAATGAGTTGTTAACCAGGTTCCCAAAGCAGGTGGGGCAGTTTCCAAGTCGGCACGGTCTCTGTGTAGTCCAGTCTCCCACACCCAACACACGGAGTTTGTAAAATACACTCAGGGAATCCATATCAGCATAAAAGTGAATTTTTTGTCTTAATTTTTGAAGGAATTTTATAGTCAGGCTCTTAAGATATTAGTTATGGTTGGCTAGGCACTCCCAGCAATCCCTACAGGTGATGTAGCTAAGCAAGCATGGAAACAAGAAAAATTAGCATCTGAACCGGTACAAACAACGAACTTTTTAAAGATTAGGAATTATAGGTACAGTAAACAGTGAAGTTGACAGAATGTATGTGTTGCGGACCTATCGCCTGTTGATTATCACTTTGCTGTTCTTAATTTCAAATTTTGGATCCAAAAGGTTTTCAGGACTCAGTCACTTACGTGAGCCCCCAGGCTTTGCAAATCCCCACGTAGACTGCCTGATGGCTACGGGACAGGGCCTGGAGGCTGGAGAGATGTGCCCACGGCAGGAAGAAAAAATTTGATGGTGAGGGCAGGCAAGATAGGCGTCTACGTTAGGAAACCGTGGAGGTTTTGATATTACTGTAGGTTAAGTATAAAAGGCATTTTCCCCAAACTCACAGATTGTCTCTGTAGTGGTAATATCTAGTTAATATCAGAGTTTTGCGTCTCTTGCTATAAGTTTGTAAAATTTGCTTTCTGGAGGCTTTCCTTTGCTCTCTTACTTAACCGCATTGTCTCTCTCACACACTATGTTTTTTTTTCTCTGAGATGCTAAGCATTCCATGCCTTCCACCAAGTTGCACAATGTATGTATTTACTTTGTCTATTGACTCAATGTCTGGGTCGAGCCTAGAAGTGGATGTCTCTGTCACGAAGCTCTTGGTCCCCTTCCTTACTCGCCACCGGTCATCGTGTCCTGCCTATTCCCGCTGACATCAGCTCCTAAAGCCACGCCATTCTGTCTTTATCCCGGTCAGGAGAGAAGAGTTAATGCCTTTACTTCCGGAACCCGCCTTGTTTAGGTTGAGAAAGGCTTTCTGGTTTCAGAACACCAGGAAAACAGTCTCTATAGAAAATAAAGAAAAATTATTTTCTAACATTCTTACTGTTTTAATTGCCTTAACTAATCTTCTAGCCAGAAAATCTGTCATCCAAATGATATCAATTTAAGACTCATTCCTTGGAGTGCCTGGGTGGCTCAGTCTGTTGAGCGTCCGACCCTTGATTTCAGTTCAGGTCATGGTCTCGTGGCTCATGAGATCGAGCCCCACGTCGGGCTCTGTACTGACAGCCTGGAGCCTGCTTTGGATTCTCTCTCTCTCTCTCTCTCTCTCTCTCTCTCTCCCTCTCTCTGCCCCTCCCCTGCTCGAGTTCTTTCTCTCTCTCACAATAAATAAATAAACATTTAAAAAAAACCTCATTTTCTGACCTTTTAGAACATATGTAGGAAAAACTCTTTCTTTCTTTCTTTCTTTCTTTCTTTCTTTCTTTCTTTCATTCAAGAAAGCTATATTTAAATGCTATTACTCTATTAAAAAATATGGTTGTCTCACACTATTTAAAAAGAGCCACTTAAAATTAAAAAAAACATACTATTTTGAGTGCATTAAAGTTTTATATAGTGAGATGACACCTATATGATTTTGTTTACATACTAAAACTGTCCATGGCATCAAATGATGAAATGGTTAAAAGCGTTACACACGATTTTACTCATATATGTGCGTTTTTTGGTGATTATATGACAATACACAACATTTTCAAAACAGCCTGAATTTAATAATAAAAGAGAAAACAATAGTTGTGTAACACATATACAATGATCAGCTACTGATTTATTATTATTATTATTACTATTATTTTCAATGCTTTAGTTATCAGTACAGTATTGAGGTCTCTTTTTATAATGAGATTCCTATGGAAATAGTCACAATTGTTGCTGTGGAATGACTCCAGAAAGGAGACGGATCAGAGATCACTCTAGTGTTGTCAAGCCTATGACTTGAGTCAGTTCAGAGAAACTCGCTGCAAATGGGTCATTTATTGCCAGCCAGGGCATTCTTTGATCCTGTCATTCTGTCTTCCTTATCCTTTTATAGTTACACCCATCTTCTCTCTCCCTGGCCCCTCTCAGCAATTCCCAGTGACCACTGCCATTGAAACCATCGGAAGGGACGTGTGATGGAAACCATGGGGGCTTCTAGAGACAGGGAGCGCCTACTGTGTGCCGTCCAGGCGAGCTCCTCACACGTGCCAAGGGGACACGACGTTAAGCCATTTTCTCTCACAATGACAAAGCAACACGCCTTCATGAAAAGAGTCACCTTCTGGTATTAACCTGCACATTTCGAGAGCCATATTTGTATCCCGGAGGGTGGACAGAAAAACCTAAAGTATGAGTTTTACTTCCGTAATGTTTCCCCAATATAACAGTATATCTAATGTTTGATATATTGGTGAACTTAAATTTCCACAGCTTAAAATTGCTTGCAGAATTTAAAAAAGTAAGTATAGATTTAAATTGGATTTAAATCTTTAAAAAATACCATTCTTCAAGGTCTTCATATACCAATCATCAGTCCCCGGGGTCCTCAAAGAAACAAAATAATGATTATTTTTCAATGCACAGAGATAGTTAGAAAGTTGGGAGTGCAACTACTTGGTTTATTAATCAATAACAATGTTGAAGAAACAAGATGCTTATAATGGTGCAATTAATGTAATTCACCTCTTCAGGCACACTTATAAAAGTCAAATCGCTCACAGTTGGCATACAGACATCCAGAATCACGCTTCCTGGTTTCGTGTGGACTGAACTGATTCTTGACTCTCTCGCCCACACGCCAGGGTCTCTGCTCCGGCCAATATCTGCTCTGCTAGGCCTTTACATTCCCCAAATAAGAAAGATGTGTACTTTTAGGTATATTAAAAAAAAAAAAAATCAGAGTCCTGAGATTGTGGCAATCAGATGAAAAACGGGATAAACTTGGGGTGCCTGGGTGGCTCAGTCAGTTGAGCGACCGACTTGAGCTCAGGTCATGATCTCCCGGTCTGTGAGTTCGAGCCCCAAGTCAGGCTCTGCGCTGATAGCTCAGAGCCTGGAACCTGCTTCCGATTCTGTGTCTCCCTCTCTCTCTGCCCCTCCCCTGCTCATGCTCTGTCTCTCTCTCTCTCTCTCTCTCTCTGTCAAAAATAAATAAACATTAAAAAATAAAAAAAAAAAACGGATAAACTTTAGGTATTTCCTATCAGAGTTAAAAAAAAAGGGGTCGGTAGTGGTTGAGATGTTGAAGAAAAGGGGCGCACTAGTGGCTGCTTAATAATTGCCAAAGTCATGTGAACAAGGACAACATTAACTGACTGACCATAAAGACGTCTTGCCAAGTACTATTTTACCCCGTTCACTTCTGATTCAATCCAAGTATCCGGATACAGTCACCGCCCCCCTACTTTTCAAACGCTCCCTTTGCGTCGTTTTGTTTTTTATAAAAGACCTACGTTGATTCCTCTTGTCCCTCAGGGCAAGAAACCTGAAGAGAATTTTCATTTCTAGGGACAAAAAGGCTGAAAGGAGAGGAGAGTGCCACGTTGGTACCGCGGCGAGCTGTCTTAGCGGCAGGTGCACCTGGCCCCGCCCACCTCCCCCAACCACACCCCGCGTCTCAGCCTCCAGCCCCAGGGCTCTGAGCTGGTGTCACGGCGTGATCTTGGTTCGGTCTGGACATCTGTCGGCAAGAGATGTCCGAAGCTATCAGATATATCTAAAAGAGCTGTTTTTTCTTCGCGGGACTCTGGGAAGGGTGGTGTCCGGGAATGTTGAAAAAGGTTTCCCTGTAAGTTAACGTCAATTGTTTCTTGCTTTGTGTCGTTTTGGCTTAAGGAAGGTTTCATAGGAACACTCTACTTTTGGACAGAGGGGGAGGGGGACCCATATCTGGTTACCTATCTGTAAAAATCAGTAGCGTGCTCAAAACTGGTTATCTGCTGACCTTCTTCTTGCCAGCTCTCCCACTGCGATCCGCAGGTAGAGACTTTTCACAGTCTGACCCACAGGGATTTCCCGGTGGTTTGCTCCCCATTTTTTGGCCGGCTGCTACACAGGCCCCTGTCTTCTCCACATGTTGCCCCTGTAACCTAGCTTAGACGAATCCTTCAGGGTGGCGAGTCCAAATTCTGTTCCCTACACATGCACCTTACACATTTTCAAGGTCCAGCCCACATGCTTCCTCCCGCCTGAAATATTCGCGGACACTGTCAAACAGAGTATCGTCCTTCCCAACCGCTCCCGGCTGTTTCTCCGGGCCACTCGAATGCCTTATGGCATGTGCGGTTTTGCAACATCATTACTGATGGGCCCGTATTTTGCTATATGCTCCTCAAGGGCAGCGCTCGTAGATTCCTCCTAACACATGTGCCGTGCCTGTGGTGACGGGTCAGAATATTCTTGCTGAGTAAACGTGTTCCCACAAGTAATCATAATAATTCTCACGTGTGAGTGTTTTCATATATTAAACTAAGTATTTCCGCCTTCCCTGACGTATTCCTAACACAGTTCCTGTAAACCTAAGACTATGAAAGCAAATCATGAAAACCGACCCAGAAGAAAACTTACACCTGTAAGGAACCTTACATATTACATTGTTCAATGTGAGTTATCCTTTCCCAGATGCAGAAGCGAAAGCTCAGAGAGGAACGGAAATTTGCCCAAGGCACTGAGAAATGTGAGACCCTTTTACGCCAAGAGCATATACTTACTCTCAAGGAAAATCCCAAGCTTCTGATTTAAAAGAACGTGGATAAATTAGGAGGATGTTATTATACAACCAAAGGTCCTTAAAAACAACGAGAAAAGAGAGAAGAAATCTGCAGACAGGCCCGTGTCTGGGGTCCCCATGGATTTAAGCACAAATGACAACCTAGTCTTCCTTCCTGGGCCACGGCCCCTCCTCTGACTCAGAGATCGGTGGACTCGAGGCCTCTCAGGTGTATCACCTCGGACCAGGGTCACAGGACCGACGGGCCACCCCGAGTCACTCCAGCTGATGCTCAGGAGAAACTTCCCGTCATCGTGTGAAGATTCAAGAAGGATTTGTGGGCCTGCCTGGGCCTTCTACTCATTTGCAGTGGATTTCTGTAGTCTCGTAATTCTTCTCTGCAGGTTACACCTTTTGTACTGATGATATACTCACTATACGCATCCAAATGCAGAGAGCTAGAGACCATGCGGAGATGTTTCTGGAAGCCCATCCACCAGACACTTAAACGTATTTGTGAACATGTATTCATGACTGCCAACAAGTCCCTGAACTGTAGGCAAGACCTGAAAATTGAGACAGGGAGGTTGAGTGCAGAGGCGTGGGAGAAAGCACACCCCCCTGGGTCGTGGGGGATGGACTCTGGAGTCAGGGTGAAGGATAAAGGCAGAAGGTGTGCAAGACCAAGGGGGGAAAGTGTGGTGACAGCAGGCACGGGAATCCCTGAAAACAAATACAGTCAGCCGTGACTTTCACCAAGGGCTGTCCTAAGCCCAGATATGAGCGACCGGCTCATTCAGTTTCAACCAGGAAGTTTTACACAGATGCCTACTTTGCAGGTACACACTCATCAATTCAGGGGTCACAGATAATGGGGACTCACAGATGCCGAAACAGATGGCGTTGGAAGGCACGCGTCCCAAGGGTCCTGGTGCATGAAAGGCAGGTCTAGAAGAGAGGCCACGCCACCGCCCCGCCGCTGGCATGCTGTGTTAACCCCGGCCGCCCCTTGGCCACTTCAAGAGCTGAGCCAGATGGAAATTCAAACTATTGACACTCATTCACTTCCGCCTTCCGTCGACAAATGATTGTTGATTATCTACTTTGTGCCGGGTTCCATTTTAGGCGCAGGAGATGAAATGGTAAACCGAATGGAAACCAAAAAACAAAACCTCTGATATCATGGAGTCTGTGTCTTAGTAGGGGAGGAAGGCCCTAGACAGGTAACTCATGAGTCACTATCAGATAATGATCCGTTTGAATCTGAGAGCACTCTGGAGAATTACCCGAACTCTCTCCTGTGCACAGACAAGAGATGGTGTTGGGGAGTCAAGGCACAGGCAGGAATCGTGTCTCCTGAGCTGTGAGTTTCCACTTAGATATTGATAATCACCTGCCTCCTTTCGCTTTGCTTTCAGGGAAACTGAGAGTTAAATGTGTGACTCAAATCCTGGATGCCCATCAAGGAGCCGACAGTACGGTGTTTGATGTATCAAACTCATTACAACATTGTTGTTTTGTTCCCCCACTTCAATTTCCTCTTTTTAATTTGATTTATTTAGAAAATCCCCCACTCTCTAACGTTCATTGGTAAAAAAAAATTTCATACTCCCTAGAAATTACTTATTGATGTTAGTTAGACATGGCCAACTTTAAATAGACAGTGTGGTTGCACATTTAAACGGGAAAACGGAAGGTACTTTGTAATTGAGGGAGTGCTTTTCGTATTCAATTTCCTTAAAAAGTCGGCACAGTCATAACCATCTTATTTTCTGCTTGCTTAACCCAAACTGTGAATAAGCCCGATTCTGCAAGCGGGATCTGTTGAAACCTCCAAGAAACAGGTCAAGAGGGTACCGGGCTCAGTCTTTCCCATGACAGAGCCCAGTGTTGCCAGATTCCTGGCTGATCCCATGTTGAACCACACGCTTTCTTCCCCTTGGAACCACCACACTCTGATGCCATAAGCTCACGCGTTGACACCGCTCTATTCCTCACGTTGACCGTCTCCTCACGTGTGAGTTTGCTGGCCCTCCCCAGGTCTACACCGAGTTACCAATCCTGACTTCCGAGGGACATCTTCAAATTCGGAAAGGTTGGTGGCTAAAATCAGCCTTAGAAAGGAAGGTCGCTGGCCAAGGTCTTCTAGACTTTCTGAAGTAATGGACATAGAAGTGATCTCTTGATCGCCATTAACGTTACTATATTAAGGGGCCAGATGATGGAGCCTGAGAAGGATTCCGGCCAGTTAAAAGTATTTCTTACCCTGGCTATAAAATCACGTCCAGCCGGCAGGACATTCCCTACGGATCACAGGGAGGAACACAGAAGGTCCTTCCCTTCCACAAGATAAATCTGAAATGCCACAAATAACAAAACATAAGAAAGCACTGTAGAGTCGAGAGTAAAAAAAAAGTCCTCATTATTAAATGAGGCGCCTCTTTATCGGGGCGCCTGGGTGGCGCAGTCGGTTAAGCGTCCGACTTCAGCCAGGTCACGATCTCGCGGTCCGTGAGTTCGAGCCCCGCGTCGGGCTCTGGGCTGATGGCTCAGAGCCTGGAGCCTGTTTCCGATTCTGTGTCTCCCTCTCTCTCTGCCCCTCCCCCGTTCATGCTCTGTCTCTCTCTGTCCCAAAAATAAATAAACGTTGAAAAAAAAAATTAAAAAAAAAAAAAAAGGTCTTTATCATTTAGGTAAAAGTTATGTAACTTTTCACTTATTTCAAAAGATGGTTAACCTTGGTTTCTTCACTGTGTAAGTCCATGTTACAACAGGTAGATACGAATGGAATTTAAATGTCAACCCAAAGCCCCCAGACACAGTGTTTCCTATTTCACACTGACATTTGATTAAATCACACGGATGCACTGAGAGAGTAAACGATTCCCTTGAAGGATATTCGGCATGCTAACATTTTTGATTTGAAATATTAATTGTAACACACTGACTCATGGTGGCGGAGATATTTGCCAACCTGACACGCAATGGTTTTCAAATTCTGATTTCAGAGGGACAATGACTAGAGGTAGGTCCTGAGACGGCATTCTGGAAGCTCTTTAATTGACATTTCTGGGCACCAGGAAGAAAAATCTTAAGAGGTATGTGCAAGTAAGGGTGTTTCCAGTGGTAGATGAATCGTGTAATTAGGGAGATATCTGGAGGAAAATGTCAGTCTGTGGGGAAGTGTGTGAACGTGGTTAAGACAGAGACAGAAACCGCATCGAAAAGGTGCCTGTTTGGCAAGAGAAATAATAACGATCTCAGAGGAAGCCCTGCTCTAAAAGCCCTGGCTCCCTGACTTCTCTACCTGGGCTGCGCGTTTCATTTAAGATTGTAGTTCCTTAGTTTGAGACAGAATCCAAAACACAGAAAGGGGAGACGAGGAACAGCGTGTACAGGGTTTAATTAAAGCCACTTAGAAAGCAGAGAGCTAACACAGACCCTGTCTGGTTTTCCAACAACTTTAACCTCCCAACTGTCTCCCTAATATATTATTAAGTTACATAATCAGTACACGTTCTTTCTGTAACACCAAGAGCGTCGCCTTACAGAAGGGAACATGCGCTGATGATGTGTATACACGTGAGTATGTGCTCACGTGGGTGTCCCTAGGTGATGGAAGGCTTTATTTCACCATGGAGATGTTCACATTGTGAGCCATCGCTCATGCTCCGTTCCAGCTTTCTATCCGGTTCTATCTCTGAATGTATTCATTCGAACATTCATTCGGTATTTTCAGATTCCTAGGGCTGCTGTGCTGGTCGGTGAGGGGCACATAAATACAGCACATTCACCTTCCTCACAGAGCTCACCATGCAGACAAGCGGACGTGTGTACAGAGGATCGAACAAGATGTCACAAGAGATGTGCTTGTGATCACAGATCATGGAGGCCATTGCCTTAGCTGGTTTGTTACTGTAACAAAGTCTGAAAGACATTTATTTGTCACGGTTCTGGAGGTTGGCAGTCCAAGATCAGGTTGCCAGGGTGCTCAATGTCTGGTGAGGGTCCCCTTCTTGGTTCACAGACGGCCGCCTCCTGCTGTGTCCTCACAGTGGGGAAGGGAGGAAGGAGCTCTCTGGGGTCTTTCATAAGGGCACTAATTCCGTTCACGGGCCCGTAGCATTCAGCGCACAGCAGTCATCACGATAGACTTCCTGGATGAGATCATACTTACTTGGGTTTTCAGAAAGGCAGCTTGGCATAATGGAAATAGCCAGGATTTCATAGTCAGAGACCTGTGTTTAAGTCTACCTGTGAGTCATCTGACATTTGGGGAGAATATTCCTCTGAACCTTCTGTTCACATCTGTCCAGTGCAGAAGCACATATCCCTGAGTGGGGACGTGCACTCAGTGATTTGAATGTGTGACCGCAGAGGTAGAGGGCACGTGGGGGAATTCTCAATAATGTGCCACAGAGTTAGCACTAATTATAATTCTAACAGGTAGAGGTTACCACGTAGCAGAGGAGAAGGGAGGGAACGTTCTTGATGGAGGTAGTCGGCTATGCAAACCCTCAGATGTGAGCAAAAGGACAAAGATTGAGCTATGCTGCCTTCCACTCAAGGGGGGTGCTGGGCACAGGGCTGAGCCCTTACAGGGCAACCGGGCAGGGAGGGCCTTGCACACCGCACCGGGGGAATAAAAGTTGCTATGAAGACAGCAAGAAACCAATGAGAAAGTTGAAGAACAGAGTGGTGTTATCAGACTTCTGTTTGAGAAGGACGCTCTGAGAGTTCAGTGTAGAGAATGGTGAGCATTGGTGAAGCCAGGTCTGGGACAACCATTAGGCGGTCGTGGGAGGTGTGGAGAGGGCATCTGGGTCAGCATACCTGGAATAAATCAGAGAGATACATCATGAGCAGAATTGCAAGGTGGGATATGGAGGGTGGTGGAGAAAGGAGGTGGAGAAAGAGTCAAGAAGGACTCTTATGTCCAACTTGGCCCGTGGCTGGAGCCCATGCCTGAATGGAAAAGAGACATCATGAGCAAGGGAAGAAGATTAATCCACTTTGGCACAGGTGGAGTTAGAGCTGCTGTAGGATGTTCAGGTAACAGTACGTACACATCAGGAGCACGAGAGAGGGGTGTGATTATGAACAGAGACTCATGGATGGGCAGCAGGCATATGGCGATTGCGATCCAAGGCGGGGCTGATACGGACTCATTTTGTTCCTGTGATAGGATCTTCGGTGTGGCCCCATTTGAATCCAAATAAAACTTATGTTGGAAGGGCACATTGCAACAGACATCAGTTTGCGGTCACAAAACCGATTCGAGGCTACCATTGACGTTACCCGACAGGCTCCAAAGGAAGCTTTAGAACATTTAATATTAACCCTTTTTCATTCTGTGCCTAAACCACTTGCTTACGAAGGACCTATAATTGCTGAATTATCACTTTTTGGTCTGGAACCTCTCTTCTCATTAGTCATATTAAGTATATGACTATGCTTTTAATGTTGCTGTTAATAAAGAAGTAGTTATTATGGAAAAATTCCACTTCCAAACCATACAAGTAGAATAATAGATATGCAAATCTCTCGAAAAAGAGCTCAAGCCTCGTGTGTCTTGCGCTAAACCCCATACTTCTTACATTTGTGTTGGCTGCCTCCACCTTGCTTTGGTAGAGGAGGACTTGTAAATCAGAATCCATAGTTCCTTCCTGCCACTATGTATAAATGTGTATCTTAGTCTGGGTCATAAATTTGACTTTTTTGTGTTGGTAACTGATAAAACAATTCACATATGACTCACAACTCTTGGAATATTTGGGCGATTGGTATTCCCGTCAGGCATTGGGTGAATGAGGAGACACCCAGAGAAAGTAATTAATGATCGCTGCCTATCAGTTCTTTTTTTGTTGTTGTTAATGTTTATTTTTGAGAGAGAGAGAGAGACAGTGTGAGCAGGGGAGGGGCAGAGAGAGAGAGGGAGATGAGAATCCGAAGCAGGCTCTGGGCTCTGAGCTGTCAGCACAGAGCCTGATGGGGGGCTCGAACCCACGAACAGTGAGACCTGCTCCGAAGTCAGATGCTTAACCAATCGAGGCGCCCAGGTGACCCTCTGCCTATCATTTCTAAAGCTTGGCAACACCATGTTCTGGGCCTGTGGCTTTAGAACACACATCATTTTACATGATTTAATTTTCCTCAACACACTCACTGTATTTTTGAGAACACGAGAAAATAAACTGGCAGATTGAATCTATCACCAATTATTGATAGACTGATTCTGTAAAGATCCCTTGGGATTTGCCAGCTGCTGAGATTCAGAGGCAGGTGGAAGCTTGTGCAAAAAAACCACACATGCCCACGGTCTCTGCTCGGGAGCACACTTCCTTACTGGATTGATGAGATGATCTCTATTGCAAGAGGTTCATTTTTCTAACTGACGAGAGGCATTGTGTTTTCAGTGTTAACGGGCTAGGTTGGCAATCTGGTTCTGCTATTAATTAACATAATAATTAAGAAGGCAATATTTTAACCGTATCAGCTTGTGTCTCGCTTGAAAATATAGAACCTGAAACAATAATTTATTTCTAACAATAATTTCTACTACTAGAGAGTGATGTCTTCTAGTTGCGTGTAAATTAAAAAGCTGTTATCACCAAGAGATGCGTGCACTATCATTGATCAGAGATGTCCATTGCTTTTACCAGTGGCTGGATTATGTCTCTCGTGCCTTCATGGGTTTAGAGATCAGTGTTCCGGGTGAATAACACAAAGTCACCGTGCTGGAAGACGTCCATTTCTTCTGGGGCCAACACGACCAGGTACAGCTTACCAGATGTTGAATGGGAGCCCTAGCAGAGGAGTGGTAGACGGGGCAGAAGGACAAGGCAGGAAATACCCCCTTTTGGCTCGATCATTCTGTTACTTATTCGTGCCACGTATACATGTTGCCACTTTAATGTAGAAATTCAGGGGGGCAATCTTGGGATTCCTGTTTTTCTTTCAAACATTTATAGGAACTTTGACTTGAATTTAAAAATATAAAATAATGGCAGGCAAATAAATGTTGTGTTACATTTTATTTTTATGAAAAATGAAATATCCTTTAAAGGCATTGGCATCTGGTGAAGCCAGTGTCTGCTGGGTGTGGTCCCTGTGACGCAGTAGCCCTCAGAGTGTCATTTACACAAGCTCTATTACAGCACTTTTCAAACAGAAGCTCTTTGCCCCCCAGTGGATATTGGGCAATATCTGGGGACTTTGGGATCGCCCCAACTCGAGGCAAAGGGGGTGCTACCGGCCTCTAGTGGGTGGAGGCCACGGTTGCTCGAAACACCCTGCAGTCAACAGGACAGCCCCCCTCTCAACAAGGAACGGTCCATTCCAGAATGCCGATGTACTCTATGCACCATATCTTTGCAGGCAAATCACAGAGTTCACGCTTTGGACCTGTCCCTGTTAGAGTTTAAACGCAGAGCCCGGGAACCTGATAACAGGGGTAGAAATACACCCCATCTTCCCAGGGCCATATTACGTACAATTTTCCATCTGGCTTCCATGCTGAGGCCCACAGAAGCCCTGAAGAATAGATTTATTGCAGCTTGTGCAGGACCTAGCCGTGGAGAGCTCTGCCTGAGTATTTATTGAATTTGGCACAGGCGCTCGTTTTTGTTGGATGTTTGCGTAGAGTTTTATTAATTCAACTTTTACCGTATTCCAATATTTTCGGTTAATATGGGAGTTTAAAATTCGTGGGCCATCTGCTTTAGATGCTGCAAGGTGTCTGCTACCAAAGATTTGGAAAGATGCAATGCAGGAGATGCGCAGGTTGTCTCAGGAAAATAAATAAAATAATTAAAACGCCGCACTTGCTATTGTCCAAATGAATTTTCAAAACGAATTTTCAATTTTTTGCTAACAAGCCGTGTGAGCATTTAAATCAACACAAAGTGCATTCTGACGCGTAATGTCTACAGAGAGGGGTCTGTATCTGTGTCCTCACATGCGTGCATTTCACAACAGCAAGAATACTTTTCGTTTAATATGGATTTCAATAGCAATGTGGAGCACATAGGACATTTGAACTTGCCAAGACAAACGTTGACGTAGAATCCTTGCACATGTGTGTTCATTACAATTTACTGACACGTGTCAGAGATGTCTTTTTTGAGATGCGCTGATTTGGCGAATAAGCTTGAGGGGTGTCCTAGGGCTGGGACACGTGGCATTTGCATGGAGCTTTCTAAGACTCAAGAATTCTGGTAAACTCGGGTCATCTGCTCAAGTATTATTTCTACAGAGATTTCTCTGAAAGACCTTCTTAAACAGAACCCTTGGCCACTCTGTATCTGTCTCACTCTGCTTTTTTTTTTTTCTTCATTGCATTTGTTACTTCTAACATTGTATTCTAGACATGTTCCATTATTTTCTGTTGTCTTCCCCACTGAGCATGTGCAAACTCCCAGAGAACACATTTTATGTCCTATTAGCCATTGTCTCCTCAGAAGCTAAGGAGTGTCTGGCAGTAATTAAATGCTACAAGAAGTGTATTAAATACATTTTAGGGAGGGGCGCCTGGGAGGCTCAGTCGGGTGAGCATCCAATCCTTGGTTTCAGCTCAGGTCATGATCTCATGGTTCATGAGATAGAGCCCCAAGTTGGGCTCCAAGCTGAATGCAGACCTTGCTTGAGATTCTCTCTCTCCCTGTCCCTCTGTCCCTCTCCCCAACTCGTGCTCTCTCTAAACGAAAAAAAAAAGTAATAAAGGAAAGAAATAAATGAGATTAATTTAGGGGTACATGAGTGGCTCAGTCTGACTTTGGCTCGGGTCATGATCTCACAGTTTGTGAGTTCGAGCCCCACATCTGGGCTCACTGCTATCAGGAGAGAGCCTGCTTCGTATCTTCTGTCCCCTTCTCTCTCTGCTCCTCCTCTGGTCATGTGCACCCTCTCTTGCTCTGTCTCAAAAATAAACAATTATAAATAAATAAATAAATAAATAAATAAATTTATTTTAGGGTGAAGCTTCACAATTTTTATATACACAAGCAATAATAATAATGTTTTAAGTACATCGACCACTTACTATGTGCCAGGCACATTGTGTCAAGTGTCTCACTTAATGTCATCACGGCCCGCGGAGGAAGGTGATATTAGTAACCCCAATTTGTAGATTATAGAACTGAAACTCGGTCAAGTTTAGTAATTTGCCCATCTAGAATGACCAAAAAGGGGCGCCTGGGTGGCTCAGTTGGTTGAGCGTCCGACTTTGGCTCAGGTCATGACCTCCTGGTTCGTGAGTTCGAGCCCCGCGTCGGGTTCTGTGCTGACAGCTCAGAGCCTGGAGCCTGTTTCGGATTCTGTGTCTCCCTCTCTCTCTGCCCCTCCCCTGTTCATGCTCTGTCTCTCTCTGTCTCAAAAATAAATAAATGTTAAAAAAAAATTTAGAACGACCAAAAAGAACGCAGGTAAGATTTGAACCAAATACTTTGATTCGGAAATCTGAGACTCTAACCATTTATGTAGTGAGGTTGACCATCAAGTTAGAGCTCAACTACATTTATCCACGTACTGGAGGTGGTAAAATATTGCTTGCTTTTACAAAAATCACTTTATGAGTACTGTCCGAAGAATTTGCGATAATGACAATGCTCACGCGTTAGGATTTTATGTATCGTTTCTCTCTTTAAACATGACCAACTTAGCTCTGGTCACCAATGAACTCTCAAATAATGCATCCTCCAAAGAAGCACACAAACGCTGTGAGCTGCGTGTATGTGCATATATTTGACTTCGGAGTCATCCGACATGCTCCTTTCCGGAGCTCCTGTCTGAATTAGAGGCTCTGAAGGTGGGGCCTGTGTAATTCTGATCACACTCGTTAAAACACTGGGTAAGGAGAAATTCTTGAAATGTTACACCAGTTGTACAGAAAGAGATCCAGCCGATACGTGATTGTTTTATAATTCTATGATAAAATATATGGCATATCCCCTTCCAAACAATTTCGGGTCAGTGATCAATTTCGCCGATGCAAGTCATTCTCTCTTGATAACGTCCTTTGTTACACTGCCCCTAGAAAGCCTGGCGATTCCAATAACACTGGCCTGAACTCTGCCTGTGTTGATGCTCAGTTGGATGCCACCAGTCCCACTGGCTTCTCATGATCGCAAGCCCATGACCTATGGGAAACCAGAACATTTTAGAGACTAGTAAAGTTAGTGTTATTTCTTCATTTAGCATCAGTCTAAGTTCGTTTGGATGTCATAGTATGTTTAGCATGCTGCAGATGTGAAAAGATGGATGTTTAGAACTTGCTAGAACATTTTGACTTACATGCCTTGAAAGGTTCATTTGACCCCTTATTATTTTAATGATCTTTTAAATATTCACTAATTGACATTAAGATTTTAATCGCTGCCATCCCCACATGAATGCTTCATTGCTTTTTAAATTTGGAGGACTGTTGTTTCTTTGCAGTGTCTGGTTAGCTCAGTTTGGTACAAAAACTATCAAGGCCTCAAGTTTCGATCTGCATCTTAGTTGCAACCAGTGGTCTTCGGGATGTGATTTATTATTCACCATAAAACTGGGCAAGGGCAGAATAGCCAATGAGATTGGAAAAACTACGCAAAACATGTGCAGTGTGGTTATTACAGTAATAGTGTATCCACAGTGACTATAGTAATGAATGAAATCAGTATAATATTATCGGACTGATGTTTCCATGGACTGTTGAAGTTAATCTTCCCAACTTCTTCAGTAATATACGTACTTTTCGGCACCTGAGGCTCAGTTGTCTCTCTTCACACAGCTTGCATGTGATTGGGGAAAAATAATTGAAATTGTGCTGTGCCCGTTTTCTGAAATCAATCCATTGGGGCCCTTATTATCTGAAAACTAACGCTTCACCAGAACAGATACATATTGACAAAAGTCCTTTTCCTTCCTACCTCTCTGTTTGCACAGCTCTTGGGACTTTTTATTTCAGTCAGTGTTCACCTTTATTCATTAATCGCTTTTACTAAGTCGTGTCGAAGGAGCTAAATATATAGTGGTTTGGTTAAAAGTTTATCTTTTTACAAAAGCAACTCCATTAGAAAAAAACAAAAACAAAAACAATGAGACTACATGAGTTTTCTGCCTTATTCTCTGATTCCAAACTATTTTAAATGATTTTTATAATTATTATTAACTGCAGACCCAGTTGAAGCTAAAAAAGAAAAGGTGTGGGAATAAAGTTTTCAGAACTATCCAACTTGTCTCTTACTGTGGCAATAAATCTTACTAATTTAACCTAGAGGAAGATGATGTCATTTTAGGAATAATTTACATTTCTTTGATTATACCTCAAGCAAATGTTGTGCATACGTCAGTGATTCTCACAGTGATTTCCGCACTCCAGCCCTCCCACCAGGAGGAGATACTTTCAGAGGTCCTGTGAGATAGAAAGTATTTTCATAATGATACTAAAATGTACACCAAGACCCATAAAATACCTAGGAATAAACTTGACCAAAGAGGTCAAAAACCTATACGTTGAAAACTATGGAAAGATTATGAAAGGAATTAAAGAAAACACACAAAAAAACGGAACGACATTCCATGCTCATGGATTGGAGAACAAATATTGTTAAAATGTCGATACTACCCAAAGCGATCTATACATTCAATGCAATCCCTATCAAAATAACACCAACATTCTTCACAGAGCTAGAACAAACAATCCTAAAATTTGTATGGAACCAGAAAAGACCCTGAATCGCCAAAGAAATCCTGAAAAAGAAAACCAAAGCAGGAAGCATCACAATCCCAGACCTCAAGCTATACTATAAAGTTGTAATCATCAAGACAGTATGGTACTGGCACAAGAACAGACACTCAGATCAATGGAACAGAACAGAGAACCCAGAAATGGACCCACACACGTATGGCTAGTTAATCTTTGACAAAACAGTAAAGAATATCCAATGGAAAAAGACAGTCTCTTCAGCAAATGGTGTTGGGAAAACTGGAGAGTGACATGCAGAAGAATGAACCTGGACCACATTCTTACAACATACACAAAAATAAACTCAAAATGGATGAAAGACCTCAATGTAAGACAGGAAGCCATCAAAATCCTCTAGGTGAAAGCCAGCAAAAACCTCTTTGACCTCAGCTGCAGCAACTTCTTACTCAACACGTCTCTGAGGCAAGGGAAACAGAAGCAAAAATGAACTATTGGGACCTCGTCAAGGTAAAAATCTTCTGTAAGGTGAAGGAAACAATCAGCAAAACTAAAAGGCAACTGATAGAATGGGAGAAGATATTTGCAAATGACATATTGGATAAAAGTTAGTATCCAAAATCTATAAAGAACTCAATACCCCAGAAACACATAATCTAGTGAAGAAATGGGCAAAAGACACATGAAAAAATGTTGAACATCGCTCATCATCAGGGAAATGCAAATCTAAACCACATGAGATACGACCTCACACCACTCAGAATGGCTAAAATTCACGACTCTGGCAACAACACATGTTGACGAGGATGCAGAGAAAGGGGAACTCTTTTCACTGCTGGTGGGAATGCAAACTGGTGCGGCCACTCTGGAAAACAGCATGGAGGTTCCTCAAAAAATTAAAAACAGAACTATCCTCGGACCCAGGAATTGCACTAGTAGGAATTTATCCAAAGGATACAGGAGTGCTGATTTGAACGGGCACGTGCACCCCAGTGTTTATAGCAGCACTATCAACAATAGCCAAAGTATGGAAAGAGCCCAAATGTCCATTGACTGATGAATGAACAAAGAAGATGTCATGTACATATACAATGGAATATTGCTTGGTGATCACAAAGAATGAAGTCTTGCCATTTGCAACAATGTGGATGGAACTGGAGGGTATTATGCTAAGTGAAATAAGTTAGAGGAAGACAAATATATTATTCCACTTATATGTGGAATTTAAGAAACAAAACAAATGAGCATAAGGGAAGGGAAGCAAAAATAATATACAGACAGAGAGGGAGACAAACCATAAGAGCCTTAAATACAGAGAATAAACAGGGCTGCTGGTGGGGTGTTGCATGGAGGGAAGGGCTCAAGGGGTGATGGGCGTTAAGGAGGACACTTGTTGGGATGAGCAATGGTGTTATATATAAGTGATGAATCACTAAATTCTATTCCTGAAATCATTATTGCACGGTATGTTAACTAACGGATTTAAATTAAAGCAATAATGATAAGAAATAAAATAAAACACACAATAAAATAAAATAAAACATAATTTGCCTGTTTCACTGTGTTGCTATTTGCTCTGGTGGGTGAAATTGCTAGTGCCTTAGTTAGAATCAAACTGTACTTTCCACCAGTTATTTTGTTCACCTTCACGCACCAGGCAGAGAGGAAAAAACAAAGGAAAACACAGTTTGATGTAAGGATCTCCTTGAAGAAGCAGTATTACATTTTCACACTGGAGATGTATCTAGTTAATAGCCTATGTTACAAGGAGCGCCTGGGTGTCTCAGTCAGTTGAGCGTCCGGATGTGGCTCAGGTCACGAACTCACTGATTATGGGTTTGGGCCCCGCATCGGGCTCTGTGCTGATGGCTCGGAGCCTGGAGCCTGCTTCGGAGTCTGTGTCTCCCTCTCTCTCTGTTGCTCCCCCGCTTTCTCTCTCTCAAAAATAAATAAAGATTGAAAAAAAAATTTAAAAAAGTAGTCTATGTTGCGAAATGATGAGTATGCTTTTAGTATTTCTCCTGCATGACAAAATACAGTGTGATAAACGTTGAGCTTTCAACTGAATAACTTGTATCTGTAATAATCTAAAATAATGTAAAGACAATTCAAAATGTAATATAGACATATGGATTGTGCACAAAGTTGATTGGTATGGTTTCTGATTCCACTTTGCAACCAGATATCAAACTACCACTTGCTGGGTTTTGGTATAGTATTAAGGAAGGATACCATCAATTATCGGAAAAGACCATTAAAATACTCCTCTTTTTCCACACCTTATTTGTGTAAGACGGATCTTCTGTATATGTTTAAAACACAATAGCATATAAAAACAAATTTAGTGGAGAAATAGATAGAAGAATCCATATATTTTCAATTAATCCAGGTACTAAAGTGATTTATAAAAACACGATAACGTATGCATGCTTGAAGTTGGAAATGATTTCTGGAAATAGCTGTCCTCTCATTAAAATAACATAAATCTCTCTCTCTCTTAATTTCCATGTCCTATAATGATAAACTGAGTTTATCTACTTTCATATTACTGTTGTGACCCAAAAATTGCTTTATGGAGTATCAATCAACCAGAGAAGAAGAGACAGATGGACAGGATGTGCCATTTAAGGCCAGAGTACTTCAATACTTTAATATTATCTCCCCCACAAGGACAACCAAGAAGGCCCCAGGTTTCACACGGGAATCTACAAGCTACTGGCTCCTCTTTAAGCCTGGGCTCCTGGATGATCGGGAGGAACAGAGTTTCCCGCCACATAATATGTGACACGCATTGTGAAGGAGAAGTAAACTTCCGTGCATTTAGCCACTAAAATCTGGGGGATCATTTGTTACTGCAGCATAATCTAAATTAACCTGACTAACAACGCATTTCAGTGACGTGGGGCATGGGACCGAGTGGTGGCCGAGCTGGATAAGTTGAATGCGCTGAAGAGTTTGAAAGAGAACAGTTAGTGATTCCTTTATGGCGGGCATGCCTAAAATGATAGGAATACACTTCTTGAGACTTTACAGGCAATAAGTTGAATTTTTAGCAAAGGATGTATAGCTGATGAAACAAATGGGATGCAAGTTTCTTCTGGAACCTTCTGGCATGTGCGATTTGGGCGCAATGCTATGGACTCAGACAGAACCGAGTGAGTCCTGGCATGACCATTCAATCACACGAACATGAGGAATTACTCAGTTGTCTCAGCTTCAGACCCTCTTTCAAATGCAAGTAATACTTTGAAACCCCGGGGTTACTGGGAAGATGATAATAATAAATGAATGAGAACATCGAGAAGATCGTGTAGACTATGATGAACATTTAGAATTCATTCATTATTGATAACCTTTACTCCAAACATATGCCCAGAAACTTTACCAAGAACTGTAATTACTTCTTACCAATTTGTAACAAAGTGCAATTTCAAGAGCCTGTTTGGTTAGGCACAAGCATAGGTGCAATAATCTTGACACGTAAGATTAAACATTCGCTTCCATCTGCAAAGGAGTTTTGACCAAAACTTTATTTTTTTCTAGAAAACTTCCTCCTAAGCCACTCTTACAGCTGCTGGTTGTGCTGTGAGTTCATTTACAGCAGGTGGCCTTGAAATTTTTGGTTCTATTTCCCCTCAGAGTAAAATGTGTTGCTGTTTTTGTATTTCCCATCATTTGGAAAATAAAACGTGTACTCAGATACCCGGATCCTTTGTTTCTGTTTCTTTGCATTGTCTGGATAAACAGCTCACTTCCTGCTTTCAGGGACCAAGCCCAGAGGAAAACAAGCTCCCACCATCAGCCAGCTCCACGGAACAATGGATCCGGGGAACAATGTCCCACCTGAATTAGGGAAATGTGGCCACCTGGAGTCTATCCCTTTGTGGGCATTGCTTTGCTACAGGATGTGGGTTCTGCCGCTCAGTGGGCCGGACAGAAATAAGACAGTAATGTCCTCTGAATCTTGATATCATGTCTGCTGTCCCCAGGAGGCAACTATACCTCAAAAGTTCCTTCTTCTGGAAAACGTAATAATGGCGATCTACAGAACAATGGCATAAGTAAGCACGACTCATGTACGACACATGGCCCAGTAAGCCCATAGGAGACAAAATTGCCCTACTTTGAGGCCAAATTGTGGTTTTTTTCAGCCTCGCTGAAAAGACTGCATTGCACAAGGGCTTCTTGCTGAGAAGGAGAACCTAGAACCTCAAGGCAAGCCGCTCAGGATGTGTTTGTAAGCAGAGTATGTACTTCCATGGCAGGGAAACTTGCGTTCCTACCTCGGGCCCGACATCTACCAGATGCATGAAGTATCTCGAACAGTGTCTGGACAGAGGCTGAGGAGTGACCCAAAGAAAGAGGGCCATTTGGTGGCCAAAGAGGGGACAGCAGATGGAACCTGGAGAGGTCGGGAGACAGATCAGGCTTTGACACTAAGAGGCTGCTAAGGTGAGCGTCAGATGACAAGAGGATGGGTCAGGAGGTCCCTGCAATGTGCCAAAGGTGTGTGCGAGGAGCTCTGGAGAGAAACAGAATGGAGGGGGGTGGCGGTTAGAGCCCCATTTTCAGATGTCTCTTGCTCTTCTGCCTAAAGGTTTAGTTATTACCATATATCCATCCATTACCTTCCAGATTTATGTTGAGGACAACTTTTTACCTCTTTCCATGATTATGAAATAAAACGATTCTCTTGACACTTAGAATTGCAAGGGGCTTATTCAAGGGAGAAAGCTTTTCTTTTCTTTTCTTTTCTTTTCTTTTCTTTTCTTTTCTTTTCTTCTTTTCAACATAATAACATTTTATAAGTAAATGAATAATAAAAGTATTATTTTTAACAGAAAATATTAAATATGGCATATTGATTTTTTTTAAATATGAAATTTATTGTCAAATTTGTTTCCATACAACACACAGTGCTCATTCTAACAGGTGCCCTCCTCAATGCCCATCACCCACCCTCCTCTCCCTCCCACCCCCCATCAACCTTCAGTTTATTCTGTTTTTAAGAGTCTCTTATGGTTTGACTCTCTCCCTCTCTTTTTTTTCCCCCTTCCCCTCCCCTATGGTCTTCTGTTAAGTTTCTCAGGATCCACATAAGAATGAAAACATATGGTATCTGTCTTTCTCTGTATGACTTATTTCACTTAGCATAACACTCTGTGGTTCCATCCACGTTGCTACAAAAGGCTATCAATGGCCAAATTATGGAAAGAGCCTAATGTCCACCAACTGATGAATGGATAAAGAAATTGTGGTTTATATACACCATGGAATACTACTTGGCAATGAGAAAGAATGAAATATGGCCTTTTGTAGCAACGTGGAAAGCTTTAATTTCCAAAACATGCATGTGATATTAACTTTTGAAGGGAGCGGGGAGGGTGATGCCATTAGCGGAAGGGGCTCTAACGCTCAGGAACGTCAAGGAGACGTCGTGCTGCCTGTGAGTGTGTGTAATTGGATAACAAGACAGGCAGCTTACTCGGGCAAAATTGCCTGAAAGTTTATCCAGCAGCGTCTACTAGAAGCAAGAATAATCTTCCAGCCAGATTCCTGAGCACTCACTATAGATTTTATTATTGATAATAACAATTATAACCCTAAACAGTTAGAGTTTGCCTGATGAGATCTTATGTAGTTACAGATTTATTAAAATTCATACATCAACACAAATTTTACATGGGAACAATCAAACCATATGCAAGATGAATTACGATGTGCTGATGGGTTGAATGACTCATGTAACAAGGACCTGGAATCCAGAGGAAGAAGAGATTTGAGCTTTTGCACAGCGTTTGGCTTGAGAGGATAAGAATCTCTCAATTTTTTGAGAGATTTGGAGAGATTTTGAGAGATCTCAAAAATGTTGAGTGTTTGTGGACGGAGAAGCAGGAAGGAAGGAAGGAAGGAAGGAAGGAAGGAACAAAGGAAGGAAGGTGGAAGGAAGGAAGAAACAAAGGGAGGAAGGAAGGAAGGTGGAAGGAAGGAAGGAAGGAAGGAAGGAAGGAAGGAAGGTGGAAGGAAGGAAGAAACAAAGGAAGGAAGGAAGGTGGAGGGAAGGAAGAAAGGAAGGATATGGCTCTGGAGAACCGGCATTGTGGGACTCACAGGGTTGCACCTGATCCGCTGGGAGGGAGGTCACATTAGAACGTACAGAGGTGTCTGGAGAAGGTCACAATGACGAGGGGATCACGTAGAGCAACGTTTCCGTGTCCTTCGGGGGGGCAGAAGGGCTCACCGTGGGTCCTGTACGGTAGCCCAGAACAAAGGCAACTAACCCACGGAGTAAACGTGCGTGCCGCGGAAAATGTGCGTGAGGTGCCTCAGACTTTTTTTGAGTGGCTCTAGTTAACGACTCCTCTGATTTAATATGAGCTGTTAAAAAGAATCACTGCTTTTCGACCAAATTATCATACCCCTAAAAATGCTCGTCAGCCTGTCAGAGCTGTGCCTGCAGCTTGAACCCTCCGATGATTTAACTTTCCCTCAATATTCCATCTTCTCGTCATAAAAGTGTAGATAAATAACTCAAGTGCAAACAGAAATCCTTTTACCTCTTTTCAGGGAGCTGCTCTGAGTGCCCAGGGCCCCTGTGCCCCTCAACTCTGCAGCACAGTTTAGCGTGAGGATATTGGCTGAAAAACCCAAGCATTCTGCACTAGCAGATGGGGCGTGTGGCCATTTTTGAAAAGGAACAAATGTATGAATTTAATTAGGAAGGGATTTGACAGGCTCCTTTCCTCTGGTTGCATAATTTTGGAGACAATTGGGATAAAGTGCATTTTTTTTCCCTCTCAAAGATAACACTACTGTAGCATTTTCCCATTTCTCCCTTTTTCCCCCCGATGTTTTTACATGCCTGCCTCGGTTTCGGAGCTCATAAATGATATTGTTTATGCGACTTTTTTTTTTCTCCCCAAGATCTGTGGCAGAGACCGGTCGTGTCTGTAACTCTTCCGACAGGAGACCCACTTGGCATGCAGGCACTTAATTTACGGCTGGCCGAGTGCTAACAGCAGCCTGCCTCTGAGACCCCGTGCCTCACCCCACCTTGAGCAGTTTGTCAAGGATGTTGTGAGGCCGAGGAAACGCACTCTTTTCAGGGGGCAGGTCTCAGCGCATTATGTGATTTTTACAGGAGATATTTTAGAGGTACAATCCTTGGCCTTGCAATATAGGAAGAACTGGGGACAAAGGAAACGCCCTTAATGTCAGCCCAGTTCTTGGTGCTGAGCAGCACAGGTTGTACAGGAATCTGTGTGAAGAGAAGGCGTACAGACCCCTCTTCGTGATGTCCTTCATCCACAAGAGGGTCGAACGACGAACCTCGGGCATAAACGTGCCTAAAGCAAGGATGCTTTTGACTCAGCTATTTATTTAATCTGCAAGACAGATACAATACCAACCCTATCCACAGGGCAACCTGAGAGCGGTTGATTGCGATAACATCTGTAGAAAGGCTGGAGGCCCTAACATGTAGAGGGCGTTACGTGAGACTTTCACAGGCCCTGGGCTTGGAGGCGCTCTCAAAAGCGTGGGCAAGGCGACCTATCCCTGAAGGGCTACAACACCTGAACGGCACCTGACAGCCTAGGTCTTTTGTCTTCTCCGTGACCTGTCGTCATGTCTTCGTCTGTCCTTTGAAACCTGGTCCCTTATATGGGATGGAACTGTGGGTGGGGCACAGACAGTAGATCTTGTGTGTGGGCTTTCCAGCTTCTTCCACATCGAGGGAGATGACAAGAAGGTCAAGGGAAAAATACTGCACACCCCGCTGACCCTGGAAAGTGAAGATGGGCGAATTACTTTGTGTGTTCATTGAACAAATACATATCGAGTAATTGCTATCTGCCAGCCCCTTGCTCGATATGTTAGAGGGCAGGACAGATACCATTCTGCTCTTCTGAGGCAGAGTGATAGGCACACATCTATAATAAAAGAGTAAAATATCAAATGTACGTAATCGGGACTTTGGGGAGGAAAACAGGACAGCGTGAAAGGGAAAACGCAAGATGCGGGTGGTGGGTGGTCAGGAGGACATCCCTGGGATCGTAACGTTTAAAATGAGACCAGACGACATAAAAGGAGCCAGCCGGGAGAAGAACACAGAGGCGGCCCTTTTTACACTGAAGGCACAGCACGTACCTAGGTCCTGAGTCAGGGGAGTGAGTCCCACTTCCGAGGAAACACGATGCCAAGTAAGCCATTCCAGAGGTGAGGTCACACGGTGTGTCCTTGGGCATGTTAAGAAGTTTCTGTGTCTGTGGACGAGTACTGGAGGGTGATTGCTTGAAAATTGCGAGTGAGGCCGTTGGCTATGAAATTGAGAAGAGATGGATGGGTTTGAGGTTGGCACACACATGGCCAGTAGGACGTGTTGGAGTGAAGGAAAGAGGTTCTTCAGAAATACCTCCGAATGTTGAAGCAAATGTAGGGCAAATGCTTTGAGATTGGTGTGATTGCCCGAGACCAGGTATACTGTGGGGACAGGAGTTTTAAGATGTAAAAGCATGGAAGGATGCATTTAAGAGGGTAGAAATGAGGATTCAGTTTCAGATATTATAACTTTGAAAATCGGAGAGGCATATTGGTAAGATGTCCATTGGGCGCGGGATACGAACTCTAGAGTTGAATTTTGTCCGAGTGGGAGGTGTGCATTTTGGATCTGCCAGTACCTAAGTGGTATGTAAAATTATCCGAGGCCATAAAATAGGAGAAGGGTGGAATGACAGGACAGAGCGGGAGAGGATTCAAAATTCAACTGGCTTCCCAAGTCACTAGGAAAAATAGGAAGAGAAAAACAAACAAACGAAGGAGAGAACAGCCATAGGAATCAAAACCAGGAGTATGTGAAATCCTGAGCTCCAAGAACAGCGATTTAATCGGGAGAGATAGTCCAGTGCGTCAAAAATTCCTGAGAGAATAAACAAGAAGAAATGAAATGGCTTCAAATATCACTTACTGGATTTGACAACATGTGAACGTCTAGTCACTTTGTCAAAAGCCATTTCAGGGGAGCCAGCAGTTAGAGGGAATAAGGAAATGGGAGGAATCGAGTCGAAAACCCACTCGAGAAGCATGAGGACAAAGTGGCTGCGAATTGAGAAAAAGGGAGGTGGACATTTGGAAGGAGGGCGGTGGAGCGATGTAGTCAGAGTGGATGGCACTGTGAGGCCGAAAGACAGTTGTCTGGGGGATTCCAGAACGTGTGCGCGTGGGCTCATGCAGATGAGTCCCTCAGGAGCCAGAGGGCTAGCACGCAGGAGGAAGCACAGTATCCTCAGCCTCCGTGGATGGATTGGCCATCGGTCAGCGGAAGGAAGAAGTCCGATGGGTGCAGCATGGGTAGATGGAGAGACGTCTAGAGCAGGGGTGTCCAAAATTCTCACTACCACGAACACCCTTTCACTTTCCCTACACAAAGCCTATCTTTTAAAATATTTTATGTGCAACACTCACTTGGTTAATTCAAGTAGCTTCTTTTCCCCTAAAAAACCAATGGGTCAGTGTGCAGCATAAGGTGGAATTTTGCTAAGTATGGAAATATGTGCTCTTACGACTTTAGCTCGTTCTTGGCCATCACTGTGGCTAACTTGTCTCTAGTGTGAGTATCGCTGTCTCAGAGGGAATTTCGCCACTCAGGACGGAGGTAAATGGGAAGAAGGCGAACGTGTTTTCAAACGTTTACTCATTTTTGAGAAAGAGAGAGAGAGCATTAGTGAGGGAGAGGCAGAGAGAGAGGGAGACAGAGAATCCAAAGCAGGCTCCGTGCTGACAGGAGAGAGCCCAACGCGGGGCTCAGACTCACAGACAGTTGGATCATGACCTGAGCCGAAGTCAGACGCTTAACCAACGGAGCCACCCTGGCGCCCCAAAAATGGACACTTTGTGAAGGGTTACAGGTGCCTGTATCCCTAGCCCAGTATCCGCTTCTGAGCAGCAGATCAATAACCAATAAGGGGAAAGGCAGAGCCTGCTAACAGAAGACCAACGGGAGAGGCAAAATGCACCTGACAGTGACTCCCCAGTTCTGTGCGCACAGCCCCACACTGACGCCTGAGCCCATAACCCCACGACGACGGGAGCCGGCTCCCCTGGCACTGTGCCCCGTGGGCGTGTTGCTGGGAAGGTGGCACCAACTAGACTTCCGGGGTGCCATCTGTGGGTGGACCGCCTGTAATCATGACCATCACACGGTGCCGCGTCCTCCGGAGCTGTGATGTTGCGTCTTTGAGACAGCGAGCGCAAGTCAGAGCGACTCTCCTTCACATCGCTCTCGGTGACCTGCTTGGGGGAACATGCGGTTTCCTTTCCTGAAACTCTAGCCTTTGCGGGTTAGAGGTTCCACTTCCATCAGGGAGCAGGTATGCGTCCCAGTAAATTATAAGCTACGGCTGCTACCCAGGCACTCGATGTTCCCCATGGAAAAGCACCAGCAAACACAAAGAGGAAGGAGTTTAGAGTGAGGGACTCTCAGAAATTGTTCTTCTCCTTTCCAAATTTTGAAATTAGCAAGTTAGATGCAATCCGTCTCCAGGAACTTATCTTCAGAGTTAAAAATCAAAGACCGCACGGCATAAAGAGCCATTCTGCTTGACCTTACATATAAATTCCGGGGTTGGTATTTCATTTTAGACTTGAGACTTGTGGCTCAGAATAGATGACTACGTTTTTAAGAGTTTCCTTTTGTCGTAATTCTTGATACGAAAATGGTAGACTTGGGGTGTGTTTAGCAAGTGAAATGATGTAATACACTATATAAAATGATAGACACATGATGCCTATATTTTCAGCTCTGATTTCAGGATCACAGAAAAACCCAAAGTGTGGAAAATCTTTAATTTCTGGCATCTATCATGAAGCAGGTTATTTTGGATATTAAAATGAATAAAAAATACCAAATTTCCTCTGATGGCAACTGTGAGCATATTTTTAAATACTATTCCCTGACAGTGCAACATGTTCAAAATGGTCTTTAGCAGGTGTTCTCCTGAAGCAAAAGCTGTGTTGCTATAAAAAGCAAGTAACAGGAAATGGTTACATTAAAACAATGTATAACAATAGCGAAATATGAGAAGGAGAATGAACCGTGGATAATCGTGATTTGACTCTTTTGGTGCCATGATGTTTTATCATCCACGCAAAAGAATAGTTTATTTTGGGTCATAGTTTTCGCCAAGATCTAAGTGAGTTGTTTTCCTAATTTGAAAGGTAGAAAACTGTCAGTGATAAATCATGAAAAGTAAAATAAAAAATAAAATAATGGAAATAAGTTATAAACTACTATTGATGTAGTAATATACAATCTCTAATATCATGTTTTTATTGAAAGGAGCAGAAGAGAAATACTCTTTGCAACCTGCTTGGTTTTTCATTGAGTTCATGATGGGTAAACGTGTATATTAAATATAGTTCAACAGGGGCACCTGGGTGGCTCAGGTTGGTTAAGTGACTGACTCTTGACATCAGCTCAGGTCATGATCTCACGGTTTCGTGGGTTCGAGCCTCGTTTCAGGCTCTGCGTACTGACCATGCAGAACCTGCTTGGGATTCTCCCTCTCCTCTCTCTCTGCCTCTCCTCTCTCGACCTCTCCTCAGGTCATGATCTCATGGTGTGTGAGTTCGAGCCCCGTGTAAGGTCTCTGGGCTGTCATCTGAGAGCCTGCTTTAGACCCTCTGTTCCCCTATCTCTCTGCCCCTTCCCTGCTTATGCTCTCCCTCTCAAAAATTTGAGAGAATATTTATTTTATTTCTCAAAAATAAATAAACAAAAAAACCAAAAAGACTATCCTGTACTAATAGCCTGGAAGAGAAAGACAAATCCCTAATTGCAAATTATCATCTCATTTATATCATCATTTAATTAATTTTACTTATAAGATATCTCAAAAGCACATAATACACAAATAACAAAAAATATATATGTAAATGGTATAAAACAGATGGCTAATACTTTACCATATAAATGTTATATCCTTTTTGTTATAAATATCCATATATTAGCTGTAATAATAACAAAAATAATGATAAAAATACCAATTAATTAAAATATCTTATTAGAGACAACTACATAAAAAGAAAGAAAGAAAAAGAGAAGGAAGGAAAGAGAAAGAAAGAAAGAAAGAGAAAGAAAGAAAAAGAGAATGAAAAGACTTTTACTTCTGACTAGAAGAGTTGAAGATTTTTCTTCTCTCAAGCAAAGAGCTAGAAAACTGGAAAACTTTCAGATGCAAATATGGTCAGATCTTGGACAGCAGGCAATGCAGATCTGGGATCCTGGAGAAAGGGCAAAAAATTAAATTAGTCCCAACATTGTTCTGGCTTTGTTCTTGAGATACTTTCTGCACACATTACCAGAATGGGGAACCAAAAATAGCCTAGTATGAAAGAATACTTACTGCGTAATTCAGTTTACGTATAATAAATCTATAAACAATAAATCCACTCTGTAATAAAATTCAGTTGTTCCCTGGATGCGGTAGCAAGAGACCTACTGAGAAGAGAAACAGAAAAATTCACGTATGAGATGGAAATATTCCATTACTTCAGATGTGCCGTGTTTATGCAGGGGCGCACATCCTCCTAGCTACCCAGCTGCATTTATTTTTTTTTATTTTTTATTTTTTAAAATTTTTTTTTTCAACATTTTTATTTATTTTTGGGACAGAGAGAGACAGAGCATGAACGGGGGAGGGGCAGAGAGAGAGGGAGACACAGAATCGGAAACAGGCTCCAGGCTCCGAGCCATCAGCCCAGAGCCTGACGCGGGGCTCGAACTCACAGACCGCGAGATCGTGACCTGGCTGAAGTCGGACGCTTAACCGACTGCGCTACCCAGGCGCCCCCCAGCTGCATTTAAAGTAGGATTCGTGGGGCTCCTGGGTGGCTCAGTAGGCTAAGTGTCTGACCTTGGCTGAGGTCACGGTCTCACAGTTCGTGAGCTCGAGCCCCGCGTCGGGCTCTGTGCTGACAGCTCGGAGCCTGGAGCCTGCTTTGGATTCTGTGTCTCCCTCGCTCTCTGCCCCTCCCCCGCTTGTGCTCTGTCTCTCTCTCTCAAAAATAAATAAACATTAAAAAAAATAAAAACATCGCTTCTCGGCCTTTTGGCTAAGATCAAGTGTAAAAAAAATAAAAACAAACATGGACACGTGGGGTGCCTGGGTGGCCCAGTGGGCTGTGTCTGACTCTTGATTTCGGCTCAGGTCATGATCTCACAGTTCCCGAGTTCGAGCCCTGCATCTGGCTCTGCACTGACGGTGTCGATTCTCTCTCTCTGACCCTCCCCTGCTTGCTCTCCCTCTTTGTCTCAAAAATAAGTAAATAAACTAAAAAAATTTTTTTTAAACCAAAACTATAAATGAATATAAATCAACAATTAATCCAAGTGTTAAACAACTGTATGCACCAATAAACTGTAAAAAGTAAATAAGGAGAAATTAGTGAGTTATGACAGAAAATTAGTAGGACTGACAGTGCAGCCAAAAATAATTTTTGGAATTTTTAGTAAATGAATGTCCAACAAAAACAAAAAAGAAAAAGTATCAACATATCATGCTGAAATTGATTAAGGCTATATAACCTAAGCTACAGAGGCATTTAATAATTCAAAGCAAATGTACATAGATAAATGTTAGCCAATTTTAAATATTCACTTTCTAATATAAATTTAAATTAATGAGACAACACAAGACACGTGTTAAATATTAAATGTGGCAGTAAGCACAGAAATTATTTTCAAAGTTTGCAATGAAGTGCCTCAAAACTGCACAGGTGCATACAGGATTGTGGGTTAATTCCAATCAAACTTTATAGAACACATAAGTCACATCCTGTTTCAAAATAACTCAGAGAATTAAAAAAGAGCGCTGGGTGTTGTATGGAAACTAATTTGACAATAAACATCATATATTAAAAAAATAAAAAAATTAAAAAAAAAGAAAAAAGAAAAAAGAAATTGGAGTTCTCTTAGATTCATTTTATGAACCGTAACAAAAATGTGACCAATGGTATAACCTACCTTCACAATATGGATTCAAAGTCGTAAAAAAGTTACTAGATGCTGCTGAAACCATACAATAAGACCAACTGAGATTTATTGCAGGAAAACAAGCCTCACCGAACATATAGGACCATCGCAATGCATCCAGTAGGTCAACAAGGTGCCACAACACGTTGATAAAATCAGCAAGTATTTTTTTTAGTAGCTTTATTTAATATCTTTCCCAAGCCCTACAACACATCCTCTGAAAGTACACAATTCAATGCTTCTTCGCATATTTACAGAGTTGCGTGATTATCTATTCACTATCATCCCTATCTACTTTTAGAATATTTTCATCGCTTCACGCCATTCACAGCCATTCCTCTTTTCTGCCAAATTCCCCGAGCTCTGGGCACACTAATCCATATTTTGATTCCATACATTTGCATACACTGGGCATTTCATATAAATAGAATCATACCACACACGGTCTTTGTGACTGGCTTCTTTCATTAGGCATAACGTTTCAAGGTTTTTCATGCTGCAGCTTGTATCTGCGTTTCATTTTTTATTGGAGAATACTATTCCGTTGTACGTGATCTCCGCATTACCTATCCAGGATCAGACAATGGACATTTGAGCTGTCTCCATGTTTGACTGTTACGAAAAATGCTACTATCAACATTCGGGGACAGGGAAGGATGTTTACGTGGATGTTTGTTTCCAAATCTCTTAGAGAGATACTTGGGGGTGTGGATTTAGAAAGTCATCTGATTTCCCTATGTTTAGCATTTTGAGAAATTGGCCAACTGTTTTGTAAAGTGGCTGCGCTTTCCAATTTGGTTGCCTTTTGTTTCTTTTTCTTGCCTGATTGTTCTGGCTAGAACTTCCAATACAATGTGGGACGGCCTGGTGAAACCGGGCAGCCTTGATGGGCCGATGTGCTCCTCGTCTTAAAGCTATCAGTCATTCAGTGTGAACGTGTTAGCTGTGGCATTTTCCTACATGCCCTTTGCTGGGTTAAGAAAGTTCCTTCCTGTGTCTAATTTCTGAGTGTTTTTGTCACGAAAGAGGTTGGGTTTTCTCAAATGTTTTTTTTTTTCTTTCCCCTTTTTTTTTTCCTGTATCTCTTGGATGGTCATGTGGCTTTTGTTCTTTATTTTTTTAATGCAACGCATCATAATTGGGTTCTGGCTGTCGTAAGAACCTTGCATACCCGACATAAATCCCACGTGGTGGTGGTAATCCACACGATCCCTTTTATGTTCTGCTGGACGAAATTTGCTGGCATGTTGTTGAGGATTTCTTGGTCTGCAGTTTTCTTTTATTGAAGTACCTTTGGTTCGGGAACAGGAAAATACTAGACGCACACCATGTGCTGGAGAGTGATGCTTCCTTAGATTTCTGGGAGAATTTTGTGAGGGACTGGTATTCTTCCTGGGATGTTTGGTGGAATTCGCCATTTGAATTGCGAATTCGGTTGGGCAGTGAAACCATTTTAGCTTTGCTCTTTCCTTCATGGGAGGCTTTCATACGAATAATTCGACACTTTCCTGTGGTGGGTATGTTTGCATTTTGTATTTCTTTATGAGTCAGTGTCGGTAGTTTTGCATTTCTAGGAATTTCTCTTTTTCATCCAAGTTGTCTAATTTGTTGGCGTAAGTTGTTAGTCGTATTTCATCACAGTCTTTCTGAATTTCTGTAAAGTCAGCCCCAGTGTCCCCTCTTATGTTTCTAATTTTGATGGTACATGTCTTCTGTCTTTTTTTCTTGGTTTGTCTTGCTGAAAATATATCAAGTGTGTTGATCGTTCCCAAGGGCTTACTTTGCATTTTCTTGATTTTCTCTATTGTTTTTCTTTTCTTTATTTCTTTAATTCCTGCTCCGATCTTTACTTCCTTCCTTGTTTTCTTAAGGTTTATTTTGTTTTTCTTTTCAGTGTCTCAAGGTAAAAAATGGTAGGTTATTGATTTGAGGTCTGTTTTCTTTTTTAATACAAACACTTCCCATTGTAAATTTTCTCCGAAATAGTTTTAACTGCATTTCATAAGTTTGGTATGTTTTGTTTTCGTTTTAACGTATCCTAAAATATTTTATAATTTCTCTTCTAGTCTCTTCTTTGACCAACTGTTTTTTTAATAAACATATTTTATAATTTTCACATACTTATGAATTTTTCAAATTTCTTTCTCATGGTGATTTCTAGTTATATTGAAATTTTAGAATATACTTGTATCCATATCTATGTCAATATTTTCAAATTCAGAAGTCTTGTTTTACAGGCTTGAATGGATGTTACCCTCTGGAGTGCTCCATTTATGCTTGAGAAGAATTTGTATTCTGTTTTCTTCGGGTAAAGTGTTGTGTCTGTGGTATGTTAGCTCTGATTGGTTTCTATAGTGCTCAAGTCTTACCTAAACTTGTCAATAATCTGTCCAAGTGTCTTGTCCAGTATTTAAAGTGGGCTATTCGTGTCTGCAATTATTACTGTTGAGTTTTCTATTTCTCCCTGAATTGTTCTGTTTTTGATTCAAGTAACTTAGAACTCTGTTGTTAAGTATATGTGTATACACACACACACACACACACACACACACACACACACACATATATATATATTTCATTATTATGAAATGTCCTTTGTCTCTCTTAAGAAAGTCATTGTTTTATGGTCCAGTATGTCTATTGCAAGTTTGGCTACTCCGAGTCTCTCATGCTTTCTTGACATGATATCATTTCTGATTCTTTTGTTTCCATATCTGTTTCTTTGATTCTAAAGTATGTCCCTTGTAGAGCAAGAGAAGAAAATCATCAACTTTATTACAAGAAAGTTATAAGTGTCTAGTCTAGCAAATGCTTCTTTAACATGATAAAGAATACCTACCTCAAGCAATTTGATAAAATCAAGAGTCTTCACTGAAAAAATACAAACATGTCTTCTAAATACAGAACCAAGAAAAAAATGAATACTGAAGCTGCCTTGTAAAATGACTACTCTCTGGTCATTGGCTGATGCTGTAAGATTATTTCTTTTTTTTCTCTTTCTTTCTTTCTTTCTTTCTCTCTTTTTTTAATGAGAGGGACAAAAAGTTTAAATTAGGAGGAAAAAAAAAAACTTCATCCCATTTCTAGTACTCCAGATTCCTGTTTCCTCCTCTGCTTTTCTTCATAGTTCCTATAACCCCTTAGTAGAGATGCTATTCTATTTGTATTTAACTTATTTATCAGCTGTCTGTATTCTTCTACTAAAATGTTAGCTTCAGGCAACAAGAACTTTTCTCTCTGTTTTTTTTTTCCCTTCTGTGCCCCAACGCCACAGACGGAGCCTGAAACATAAAAAAGGTTAATAAAAAATGTGTGCAATATGTGGGTTATTTGAAGATGAAATAAATTCTACCCTAGAAAATAATGAAGTAGATCAACCAAAATTGTAGAATACCAAGGTTCAATAAGATGGTTAGTTTCAGGGGCGCCTGGGTGGCGCAGTCGGTTAAGCGTCCGACTTCAGCCAGGTCACGATCTCGCGGTCTGAGTTCGAGCCCCGCGTCAGGCTCTGGGCTGATGGCTCAGAGCCTGGAGCCTGTTTCCGATTCTGTGTCTCCTTCTCTCTCTGCCCCTCCCCCGTTCATGCTCTGTCTCTCTCTGTCCCAAAAATAAATAAACGTTGAAAAAAAAAATTAAAAAAAAAAAAGATGGTTAGTTTCAAATAGCTATAAAAACTAGTGAATTTCTTATATGTAAAAATTAACTTTTGCAAAAATAATGGTTCTCAGCAGCAAGATTAAACGTGTCTGAGAATGAACCTAACTGCAAATACAACAACGTGCAGAGGAAACTTCAAATCAATATCAGGAGGCATCTAAAAACTCAATAAATAGATGCACCGTGCTCCTGAGTGGGGAGAATAAATACTGTTTTTCTCACAAAATTAATCTATGTATTTAGTGCAACCACCTTCAAAATCCCAATGAATATTTTTGGAAGCATGAGGAAAATCCCTGAAGCCCACCTGTGATAACGAATCGATAAAAACATTCGAGAAAAGTCATGATTTGGTGGGGGAAGTGGCAAGATTTGCATTCTGTGTATTATATGATGCAAATAAGGATAATTAATAGCATGTTGTCAGGTGAAACTGTTGCCTCGATAGGCAGGCAGATCAGTAAAAAGGGCTACGGTGTCCCCAAGCCATCCACCTGCACACGGAAATTTATATGATAACGTCATTTCAAATCAGTAAGGAAATATCAATTATTTCAACCCATGACAAAATAGTATAGATTCTGAACATGCACTATTTTCTAAAATTACTTAGAGATGGGCGAAAGATCTAAATGTGTAAAACAAGAAATGAGAAAATTATGATTTTTAACATAGGTGAAGATTGGTTTCATCTCTGAAACCAAACTCCAAAGCAGAAGCTGGAAAGAAAATGATAGATACTTTTGCGTGTGGGAAATGTTCAAAAACAAATGGATTGGAAAATATGTGTGCTGCCTGTGATTGGCAACTTATAAAGATCCTGAAAATACATAGAATCTTTCTAAGCCATCGAAACAAGTATGGACCCAACTGACAGAAAAGGAACAAAATACGTTGGGAAGTCACTTTTCAGAAAAATGGAGGTCGGCACAGCATTGCTTCTAGATTCCCCTAGAAGGAGCGGGTTATTGGAATGGGGCTGTAAGCTTTGCCAGTGACAGGCCTGGGACACCACAACCTTGGGTCTCATACCTGATCAAGGAGTACCTGGGAGCTTCCTCAGGGACCCGGCAAAGCAGGGGTGATTTACCCACAAAGCGTTACATTTGCTTCTGCCCCGTAACCAGCCGGCCTCCCCTAAGGCCTGTCTCCTTGGCTAAGTTAATCGGAAAGATATAAAAGGCATCATTGTGTTCGTTTCTCCAGAATCCATCATCCACCTGAAACACTCCATTATATGAAAAAGGAATTTCTCACACCATGCAAATGATCAATAATCACATGGCCCAGTAATTAGAAATATAAAAAGGGGCATTTTAAAACTACTCCAAGGGCAACCGTAAAAGAATACCGCCCTGAATTGAGAAAGATGAGCGGGTCCAGCTTGCACACATTGCTGGTGTCTGTGTCAGCAAATGTGCTCACCAGAGTCATTTACAGATTTATATCCTAGTCCATTAAAAATGGCATATTCTTTACTTTTTTCTAAATTTATAAATGTTTAAAATGTTTCTTTGTTTTTGAGCGTGAGAGGGACAGAGGGCGAGTGGGGGAGGGGCAGAGAGAGGGGGAGACACAGAATCCGAAGCAGGCTCCAGGCTCTGAGCTGTCAGCACAGAGCCTGATGCGGGGCTCAAACTCATGAGCCATGAGATCATGACCTGAGCCGAAGTCAGATGCTTAACCGACTGAGCCCCCCGGGCGTCCCGCATATTCTTTAATACATCCATTCTACCTGACACATTAATGAGTGGGGGAAATGTAAGAATGTGCAGAAAGTTGAGTCAGAATGATATTAATTGCATGAATGGCCAGACTTAGACAAGACTTCAAATGCTCTACCAGTGGACTTGCACAGGGGTATAAACCGAGAGGAGACTCTGGCCAACCATGCAAAGCATTATTGAAGTTTATAAATTAGCATGGAAAGTAGCCATGATACATGGCAGAGGGAAAAAATCCGTTTCAAAATTATATGAAGTTTGGTTTTATTTTACATAAACTATCGTATTTACAATGTCTTAAGATTACTGCTGATACTTGCATCACACGGCTTCTTATTTTTTATTTTAAATGATTTATTTTAAATGATATTTTAAATGATCACCTTTACTTTAGTAATTTTAAAGTTATTTTTCAAAATGCACTCGTTACATAAAAAGCCACCTTGTTAAAGAAGCGAGGCTGTGTGTTACAAGGGATACGTGTTTGCCCAAGTCGTTACGTGTGAGCTATTCACAATAACGTAAGGGATTACTGAGGAAACTGGTTTTGTGACTTTTAGTCTATTTCTGTAATTTGCTATTTACTAGGAAACACTATCACCGGGTTTACCGCTATCGTTAACCAACAAATGGTCCAATTTTCAAATGCGTGATATTCTCAGATGATTACTTTCCAGAGTCGCAAACGTCCTGATTGTGAATCTCATTTTAATTCCCGTCCTGTTCAGTCCCGTCTCCCTCCTCTTGGCGATTTTCAAAGAGCTCATGCTGTCTTCACGTGACCTTCGGCTACGTTGATCATCCACCGATCATTGTGATGAGGAAAATTGATTTAAAAACCGTTCTGAAACATGATGATGTGCCATGCAAGTTTCGTTTCATTTTTAACAATTGTCTCTAACAATTTCTGTGTGAATTCACATCTTGCCTGCCCCCCGGGAGAATACTTTTCTTCGCCCCCGGGAAGGGTAGCATACAGATGGAACATTCACCGTAAAGAGATCAAGCAAACCCTAGCACGGGAGGAACTTCGCAAGGGATAACACCAGCTGACGCTGACGCGGCCTGTGCTGTTTAAAACGTTCTCTCATCTATATAATTTGAGCCTCTGTTTCAATCGCGAGGCTTTATTGTTAAGCGCAGACTATACCCAATGAAAGAGACCTGGGGAGCGTTCACGCCCATAATCGGTGATCGCAAGGACTAAGCTAAGAAAGCAAGAATCATAATATCTCTGTTATTAATTAAAAACTGGGCTCAGAGGGGTAGCGCGATGTCAGAGGCCCCGCCTGCTGTCGGCAATGGTTATCTGAAATCAAGTCAAGATGGGAAACTGAATATATTTAATGTAATTATGTGGTATGTTCACTCGCTCCTGTGTGTTCAAGAGATAGAAATAACGCCTTCAAGGAGTGTCACCTCCATCTTGGGGACGGACACAAAAGACACGGGGTGTGATTACGATGTGCTCTACTGGAGACGTGCACAAAGTGCTGTGGCCGCACAGGGAAGCTAGCTCTGACACACACACACACACATGCGCGCACACACGCTCACACCCAGGCACAGGCTCTCACACGCATGCTCTTACGCTGTCCCACTCTTCCCCACGGCAAGTAAGGTGGGACTAGAGGCTCCACAGGGAAGATGTGACTTGAATGGGTCTGGACAGACGGCAAAGGTGAAAAAAACAATTTTTTTTGATGTCTATTGATTTTTGGAGAGACAGAGACAGGGCGTGAGCAGAGAAGGGGTAAAATCGAGGGAGACACAGACTCCGATGCAGGCTCCAGGAGTGGGGCTCGAACTCAGGAACCTTGAGATCGTGACCTGAGTCCAAGTGGGACACTTAACCGGCTGAGCCCCCCCAGGCACCCCCAGGCGACAAAGATTGTTCGTGGGGACATGGGGTTGGTCACTCTTGGGCAAAGGGAAAGGGTTCCAAGAAAAGAGCCGAGCTGTGACAGCAGTCCACCGTTGGTAAGAGTCCCAGAGAATTCCAAGAAACAAGGACAGGCGGGGAGGGAAGGCCGGACTCTGGAAGCCAGTGGAGACCCAGAAATGCCCACCCCCCCCCCCCCCGCCCCCTCCATAATTCCAGCCATGGACCCTGCCCCGCTCCTCTCCTCGGAATTCCTCACCACAAGGCGAATCACACAGTTTATTTTCCCCCCGGAGGGGCCTGGCTTTTGCTTCGGTCGTTAATGAATCCCTAGTTTCTACGACGACGCCGGCCATGCAGGAGGCGCTTAATAAATGTGTTACAAACGCAGGATAAGAGCCAGAATAAAGGTACCTTATGGGTTCCCGTTCTGGCTGTATCATTAGACGGCCGTATGGGCTTTGGCGAGTCTGTCTGAACTTTGATTCTCTCCCTTTAAAAAATGGGAAACTCCTCATGATGGGAATGCTCGTAACAGCTGATCTCGTGCGACTGCTGGGGAAGCGAATTACACACGCAAGCCCTCAGCCACGCGAGTGTCCGACGGCCGCCGATGCGAGCGGGACGGCGGTGCCGGTGACGATCAGGACAATGGCGAGGTCACCAGGGCGTGCCCGACTTCCGGTTTGGTTGGTGGTGGCGACAGCGGTGCCATCGTTTTGCTTTCTGGGGACCGAGAAGACGCCTGCCGTGGAATGGCTTCCAGGGTCCGCCCCACGGTCCGCTGGGCCGCACCAGCGACCACGACTGATAACCGGGCCCAGAGCTCCTCGTCTGGAAACGAGAATTCACTCGCAAAGACGCAAACCTGCGATTAGCTGCCTGCGATAGGTTCCCGGTGCCTACCAGCCCCGACGCGGGCAAAAACGGCCCAGGGTGCTGTGTGCGTGCGCACACTTTGCTCCCGCGTGTGCCACCGGCGTCCCGGAGGGAGCACACGTCTCCGGCATTCTGTTCCGGGGACCCCAAATCACGTGGGCGTCATTGCTGGTAAGAGCCGCTGCCACGTGGGCCGCGATCGGACCCGGTTTTGTGACGCACTTTGGAGAATAACTAGGGTCTCTGGCCTTGATCTCTGCGGGCCCCGGGTAGAAGCCCGTCAGGTCACGAGCGATCTGTCCTCCTGATCCACACAAGCCCTTTTAGATCATTTACCAAGTGGATCCTCTAAATTCTCAAACAAACAAACAAAAAAATTTCTAAGCCAACAACGAGTTTGCTCTCTCAGCAGCGGGGTCTCCAAAATACACAGAACCTGCTCTACAATTCATCCAGCAGGGGGCACCCGACCAGTGAACAGGACAGACCCCCCCAGTTATCCACACCTGCTTCTGGAGGGCCTCTCAGGGGGCCCCACCTCAAACAGGTCTGCGTGAGGCGTTGTGTCCCCGTCCCCCAAACCATCGTCTGACTACCCCTTCTCACCTCTCCCCCCCCCAAGTATTTGCCCCATGAGGTCATAAGCCTGTTATTAGCCCAGACATGGGGGGGGGGGGGCAGTGCATGAAACGAAGGAAGAACAGAGGGAGCAGATGAACTGTCCTGGGGCCATCGGGGGCTTTGCCAGGAAACGTGGCCAGAATTTCTCACAACCTCCTAGGAAGCTGACTCATCTGGAAGAGGGTAGCAAGGAGGCCGTGCATTCGGTGTCCCCTCTTAATGTCATTTTAAGGTCACCCGGGAGGAGAGTCTGTCCAGCCGCTGACTGCGCGTGAGAAAGGAAGGCTGTGTTCTCAGTGACACAGACGAGTTGTTCCACGCGGAGACGGGAGTTCTCACCATGTTTTTTGATAGCAAACCCTCAGGTATTGAAAAGCCCAGCTCCTCGGTGTCTGGTATCCTGAGACTCAGCTTGTCTGAGGCGCAGTGTCACGGGAGACCCTTCTCTTTGTCGTCCCCCCGTAGGGCATTTCCTCACCTTGCTCATCTCCCGTCGCACCTCCTCTTGGGAGGCACGGGCCAGCGTGGGGGTGACACCCTACGCTGCCTCCTAACCGGCCGCCGTGGCTCGCTGTATCTCTCGGCTCACGTCCTGCTCCAGAAATAGAAGCATTTAACGCGGACCAAGCCCCTCCAGTCCCCCTCCCTGACGCCCTGCCCGCGTCCCTTCTGTCCCGGAGACACACACAGTTGCAGGTGGACGACCTCCTCTCCGGCAGTTCCGCAAAGGTCAGAAAACTGAGACGCAGAGAAAAGAAAATGCCAACCTGGGAATTACTGAATGTGTGTCCGTGCAGAAGGCCAGGCCTTTTAGAAGATAAATATCACAGATGGAGAGAGTGCTCGGGGACCTTTGTGTTGTCACAGTTTACTGCGAGATTTATAAAGTCCACGCTGCTGAATCCGGACTCCAGTTCAGCACCCGGACATCCTCGAGGCCCAGCTTCGTCTGTTTGCTGCCCCAGACCTATTGCCTCCCTTCCTTCCGCCTCCCCATTTCTGGGATTTGGGGTTCCGTTGACCCCCGCTGAGACGGAATGTTCCTTGCTGGGTTTTTCAACTGTGGCCAGGAAGTTGGGGTCATTTTCTGAAGAAAAATAATTTGCCTTTTAGAAGTTTTTAGTAAAAGAAGAACTCTAGAAAGTACGTCTTGTGATCATCTACGTCTGGGAGAAAACAATCAATTAGGTCAAGGTCTCTGCCACTAACCAGAGGCAATACCAGAGGAAGGAATAACCAGAGGAAGGAAAAGAAGTGGCTAGGCTACATCCGGTAGCTGAAATTTGGGAAATTTCCTCTCAGCTGGATCAGAGAGGAATGTTCCTCAGGAGGGTCACTCGAAACACATCTTGCACGTTGGTACCTGCAGTCGGGTGTCTGACAATGTATTCCATTCTTAATACCGACCTCGGCATTCGGAGCCCCGGGGTGTGGAGTCGGCCAGGTGTGAAGGTGCTTTCACATCAGGGTAGCTCAGACTTGGGGGCCCCACAGGACAATGGGTGTGGTTCGTGACTCCGCTGTTTCCAATCTACGTGGTTTTGAGGGTGATCGCTAGAAATCACCGAACTTCGCAAAGCCCCTTGTCTGCCTCGCTTCCACGATGGGCGTAAGGACAGGCCTACACCTTGCGATAGTTGGGAAAATGAAATAACGGGATACAGGCCACATGCCTACACTGTGTCCCTCCCGTCCCCAGGTGGGAATTTCTCCTGAGAGATCAGACAGCAAAAACATATGGAACTGAGGGCGACGGCCATAACTGGCTTCCCAGCTTCGGACACCTGCCGTGACATCCACACCGATCCACTACTTCAGGCCTCTGTTTCTCGATGGGCCAGACTGAGCCCAGAGTGTAAACCAGGATCCCCTTAGTGCTGAAGAGCGTCTGGAGAGGGAAATGGAGTCCTTCTGTGAAAAACAGTAACGTTACCGCTGCTTAGCGTCTACAGTGATCAACCGTGATCACGCCGTGTTGGGGACATAAGTGTTTTATTTGACAGCTAACTGCAGGCTAACGAACACACAGAGCAAAGTTTTCGTGTAAGCGTCTTAAAACTTACTTCCTTGTGATAGAAGACCAGATAAACATGTTGACCTGCTTTCTTCTAAAAATCAAAATGCCTGTCAAAAATCATTCTTGTCCTCTCTGTGGTTGAGTTAATCAAAACTTTGCAGTAATTTGAAACACACTGAGAATGTACTGATTTTACAATAACCGTGGTTTTCCAAAACGGGCTGATGCCGACAAAACATTTGTCATCGGCAGAGTAGGGGTAACGTTGGACCAGTGTGTCTAACTTGAGGGCCTTTGTTGACATTTTGTGAGTAACGCTGGGCCAGTGTGTCTAACTTGAGGGCCTTTGTTGACATTACAATTTTTGACAATTTATCTGATATTTTTGTTGTGTTTTGGTTTTATTCTCAAGTGAACCAGACAACTTCACTATGTATTCTCTTGAGATCCAGGGGAAATTGTCATCCTTGCAGGCGTTATCTTCAAAAAGAAATCCTTATGCTGCACGGAAATTTTTTGTAACATTCAACTTCTTAGACTGTTAATTCCTGAGTGGTAGTTTATCTTCTTGGGGAAAAAAAAACCCTCCTAAACGATGTTTTGCTCTTAAGATGTCACATTGGGTGGTGAACGGTGAACCTTACGGGGGCCAGGGGCACATACACTAAAACAGAGCAGCACTGGGTGCGTGCAAGGGTGATTTTTCTCCCACACCGTTCCGCGGTGAAACATCACTGCCATTTTAATTGCTCTGAGCCTCTGTGCCAGTTCCAGTCATATTTTTAATGCCCAATCGACCATGAAGCTCAGAATTTTCACTTCATGGCCTCATCAACAAATTGATCCCTAATTTCCATATGATTAAGAGAAAAATGCCTCTTTTGTAAGAGACTAGCCCTATGTCCAGCAAAGTGATACATGAAAAATAAGAAACAATTCAAGTTGGCTAATGAAAAATTTAATTTCTCTTCACAGAGGTATGACACAGCCAATCGTCCACATTCACAGGGCTTATGTTGCATTTTCTGCCGTGTCAAGAGAGGAAGAAAAATGGAGCCATGAACTTGGGTTGTAATTGTAGTCCTCCTCACCTGGGTGTGGTCGTGCACCTGTAAGAGCTTCATGAGTTCTCATCTGCCCTCTCGTTTCCTGGACCCCAGCCGCTGGAGAAGCTTTAAAAAAATATCTTTCATGAGGAACAAATGCCATTAGCGTGAAGACTGTCTTCTATGGTTTTGAGGCAAGATATTAAGGCAGACATTTGCATTTTCCAGAGACAGGTGCCAGAATGTAGCGAAAGAGAACATAGTAAAAGTCTCCGAATGAGTGCCAAAGGCTTTTTACTCGAAAGGATGTCTGTCGAGTCTGTGCACTACATACAGTAAGAAGAACCTTGGCCCCTGGTGACCAAAATAGGGGTAAGAAGACTGCAATTCAGCGTCTGCATGGGCCATCACCTCTCCAGGCGAAACAGTACGGAAGAGGGGACCATCCCCTGCCCTGTCACTGCTGTCACTCCGGTGCAGCTGGCCGGGTGACTGCCTGGTAGGTCCTCGAGGTGGCCGCTGTTATCGGGGCACCGTGGAATCGCCCGGATCCGAGGCCTGCAGAAAGTTCACTGATCCCGATCTCCTCCTCAGGCTCGACTCCAACATCGTGGAACATTTTGTGTCACTTGGCACTGTGTTTATTCTAGAAAATGGAATAGAAGAACAATTTGTGGCCTTAAGGTATTGCCATTTCCCTTTCTTACTGATTTTGTAAACCAAAATATAAAATATGTAACTATGTGAGGGTATGGGTGTTCACTGAAGTTATCACGGTAGTCATTTCGCAGTACATAAGTCCATCCAATCGTTATTGGCACGCTTTAAACTTATACAGCGTTATATCTCAGGAAAACTGGGGGAAATAAAAATGTAATCTTGCTTGAAAAGGCAAGACTCACTGATTTCTGAAGATGTTGATTTCCTTCGGGCCAGCCACGTAGCCTCTTTGAGCCAAAGTTCCTTAAACTGCGCAAATAAAACACGGGGCTGGTAGTCTTTCCGTGTATTATAGCCTGTCGCATCCTCCAGAGTTGAAAGGTTGGGTGTAAGTGGTTTCACTGGGAACCGTGTTCTGATGTGCGCTTCTCCAAAAAAGAAAAGAAAAGAAAGAGAAGAAAACCAAGAAATTAATTACAAGCCATGAACGACAAAATTAGAAACAATATACACACGCACGTGCGCGTTCCCGCACACACACGCTGACCACTGCCAGGGACTCAACACTGTTTAACTTCTCTCACGATGCACAGAACCACTAGTGACTTAGAATGTCCTGTCTGCAGCCCTCCCGCCTTTCTCTCTGTTGTTGAAATGGCCAGGGCAGCAGGCACCGGCCCCGTTTACTTACACTTAGAAAACTTCGGGGTTTTCTAGAAGTGTTCAAAGATTTTTTTTTTAATTAGTATTATTTCCTTGAAAAACAGGATTTCTGGGGCTCTGCCCTCTCTTGGCTCAGAGATGTATTTTAATAGACCCAATGTATACTGAGGACGGGTCTCAGATTTGGCCTCCTGCGTGGCCACCCGAGATGTATTTATTTTTTTATTTATATTTTTAACCGCCTTTGCCCCCGAGGATCCCATTAAAGTGAAAACGAGCACAGGGAAGACCCGGGCTGCCAACGTTGGCCTTCTGTGTCCAAGACAGAACTCTCATCGTCCAACACGCTCCTGGAGGCCGGACAGAGCCTCAGGGCACCGCGCAGAAATAAAACAAACAGATGGAAGTTTTGTTTGCATTGAGGGTCACGGGGAAGGCTGACCGCTCCTATAGATTTCCTTCTTTGTACCTTAAAAAAAAACGAGGGTAGGTACAGAAAGATAAGGGCTCTGGGGCGCCTGGGTGGCTCAGTGGGTTGAGCGACCGACTAGGGCTCAGGTCATGATCTCACAGTTCGTGAGTTCAAGCCCCGCGTCGGGCTCTGTGCTGACAGCTCGGAGCCCGGAGCCTGCTTTGGATTCTATGTCTCCCTCGCTCTCTGCCCCTCCCCCGCTTGTGCTCTGTCTCTCTCTGTCTCAGAAATAAATAAACATTAAAAAAATTTTTTGTTTTTAAAGAAAGGTAAGGGCTCCGCGCGCCAGCAAAGGGCAGCCGACCAAACAAAAGATAATGCAATAGTTTCCTGTGGCCAGTAGCGATGCCCATGACTGTAACATGCAATTAAATGCAATGAATAAGCTGTAGGACCCGGACATAAAAGCTGGAGATGGAGGCATTCCAGGATTGCGGAATCTGGGGCGAGAACTAGCAGGACACCGCCTCGCTGTTCGAAAAGGTCCGTAAGGCCCGAGTGAATACATGGTGAGTCCTCTCGTGGCAGAAAGAGAGATGATAGCTTTCTCTCTCCTCTTCTCGTAAGGGCATTAATCCCATTATGAAGGTGGAGCCCTTGCTACCTCATCACCTCTTATAGACCCTGCCTCCTAAAAGCATGACCTTGGGGGTGAGGGCTTCAGCCTACCGATTTGGGGGCACACAGACATTCAGTCTGTGGCAGCTTAGGTTCCTTTAAATTTAAAATGGGCTTAGGGGTAAGCCAGGAGAAGACTGTGTGATAGGACTGTTTTCGGGAAGTAGGGTTTAATGGTCCCTATGTCCTTCTTCTGGATGTCTCTGTCAGTCTGAATGCCTGGTTTATGCTTGGGGGTTTCTAGGGCATTCCGAGTTACTTAACTGTTTTCATTTGGAACGGCCAATATGGGGGTGACAACCAACGGCGATGAGAATACCGGTATAATAGCAATCGAACTCTTACTCCAAGGCAAATATTGCGGTCCACACCTCATATGAAGTGCCTCACTACACATTCACATTCCCTTTGGGACATGCATGTCAGGAACCACGTGTAAGGAATAAACACACTGAGATAGGCATGTGTTTTCACAGGAAAGAGCTAAATGGAGAGGTGAAGAGATATGTCTCATAGTGGACCATTAGGTGATTTAGTAGAGCCAGGAGGGCACTGTTATTGGAGCCAAAGAACAGAGGCCAATGCCCCCCCTCCATTTCTAGTCCTCTCTGTCCTTTGTGTCAAAGTCAATTATGCCTATTGGAATGAATTCCTTGACTCTCTTACCTTGAATGTACTTGGCTTCCTTAAATCATGTAACCGTCGCTTGGAGAAAGGCCCAGGGAAGTCCTCTTGCCCATACTCCCAGACTGGGCCCCGTGGAACCAAAGTGCGTGTGAACGCGTTCGGAAATGGCCATGCGTCCTGCATGTTCCACTCAGAGTGCCAGACAGAAGCACCAGGATGCTTTAATGCCTCAGCAGTTCCCAAAGCACTAAGCTCTATGTTTATGGCATGTGATTCACTGGTTCACCATAGAAATGACGAGAACATGAACAGATAGGGATTTCTTCAAGGTAAACCGGAAAATCAGGGGGAGAACAACGGATTGTCTCCAAATATGCTATTGATCAGTGCCAAATAAAAACCCGTTTTCTAGTCACCTCTAATACAGACCTTTTGAAGAGTTTAATATTTAGTTGGCGATATTGTCAAATGATATAGAGAGACATTTTTAAGTATATGTGGATTTTATTCCATGGATTTTCATATGATTACAGTGACTTCTTCTTTTTTCTCTTCTCCTCATTAACAGGCACTTTATTCATTTGGTCTCGATATCAAGGTTAAACAGAACTCGACTGCACTTCAGCCTTTATATTCACAAGGTTAAACGTAACATATGCTCCGTTCTTGGGCCCTAATTACGCTCCTAACCATTTGCCTCGTGTATCATAACTCCCGAGTATGCTGTGAGAGGAAGAAATTAGAAATTTAACAATTTTTGAAAGACTCAAAATCCAATTAGATAATCATCTGATTTATATGCTAAGTCTTCACAGTGAAGCACAATGTAGAAAAATGAGCTGTAATTGTTTTGGGAATGTTCCAGAGACACCAGAAAGACATCATTTACAATAAATTATTATGGCTTCCTTTTCCTTGTTGTTTCTTTATGTATTGTAATTACAATATTGATTATCTCTGAAGGATTAGTCCACGACTAAGTGAACATAACCTGCTTTGCCTGGTTAAATCAGCAAACGCTACACGTTATTGATTCTTCACATTTTGTACCAATTACTAACCAGAAAGTAACTGATCACACATCCTGAGCTTCTCGGTAGATATTTTGGATTTATGAGAATTCCTTCATGCTAATGTGAAACCCATTTTCCCCAATGCAGGTGGAATGCTTCACTGGATAAACAATTCATCGAGGCTGGCATTTTGGTTGTTTTCTGTCTGCTGAGAAACAAACACTGGGAAGACCTATAGAAACGCACAGGTTTTAATATTCACACTCGTACCCTGACCAAGTACCATAGACATTTAAGGGCAATTCTAAAAACTTGCTTAGTATTTCATCCCAGAATTTCCCTGAGGAAATCCCCAGGTCGGAAGCACTGTTCGCACACTCTCATTGCAAGAACGTGGAGCCTTGAGTTTCAGATTCTTCTTAGAAAAGTGGCGGGGTAGCCTGACGGGGGAGCGTGGCAGACTGACCAAGATCACGCACTGCCAAGCCCCAACCGAGGGCTCACGATCGTGCGTCCACTGGGGGCAATGCGGTGGCTTAGTCTGAATTTGTTGTTCAGCTGGATGAAAAGCTAATCCTTAACTCTGTAGCTATTTTTAAATGACTATCCTGTTCAAGTGAAAGGAATCCTCCCCAGTCAAGCAGGTGCACTGACATTTAATGCAAAGACTACCTCTGGGGCAGAAGGAATTATCCATAATTCAGGGTCCTTTATGCAGACTTCCAGGAGCCTGCGAAATACTTTTCCTTTTCAAATGGTTGCATCACAGACTCATTTTCACACTCTAACCATTTCCTGGGGTTTCCAGGGTGTCTTTAAGTTTATGTATTTTGAGAGAGAGAGAGAGAGAGAGGGAGAGGGAAGGGTAGAGAAAGGGGGACAGAGGATCCGAAGAGGGCTCTGTGCGGACAGCAGAGAGCCCGATGCGGGGCTTGAACTCAAGAACTGCAACATCATGACCTGTGCTGAAGTTGGGCGTTCAACTGGCTGAACCACCATGGTGTGGTGCCCCCACACCGTGTGTCTTTCAAGTTCACATATTTTCGCTTCTTCTTTTAAAATTCCCTTAGGCTAAACTTAATATGCAACGTATTTAAAAGCATAAATGAACCCACTCATGTGATTTAGAGTCATAGGTCATGTTTGGTTTTATAGAAAATGACATCATTTATTTTTTTGAGTAAGAACATTGTAGAGTTGCCCAGCCACAAATTGTAGGTTTTATTCCAGATCCTCCACAGCTACACTGAGCCTTTCCACTTAAATTATTTTTTCACTGGTGGAAGATTGAATAGAGCAATAATCCTCCGAAATACTCTGAGGAGACTTTACGTATAAGAAGTCTAGAGAGTTCTGCAAATCCTTATTTTTTAAGATCGATATAACCGGTGTAGGTTGGTCATGCGTGCATACGTACACACACATCCATGCATACACTGGTGGCCTTTGTTGCTGGCTGTGCACGTCGATGTACCTCTTGTGGATAAAAATGGCAATGGATAGCAAGAGTCTTTCATATTTTTACACTTTGACAACCCATCAATTGCACTCTTAGCAACTGATTCAAAACTAATCATTTAATAGAAAAATCAATGTATGCAACGGGCATGTTTTCCCAATACTATAAATAGTAAAATATGCAATATTGCAATATGTTAAAATTATGATGATGGGGTCCATATAGATGAATAGAAATTGGGACACTTTGTTCCAGGAAAAGAGTAGATATGCTACTGATTTCAACTACATTAAATTACGTATATGTTACATATGTATATAACTTACACATTAACATACTGAATGAAAGTTCTTGTCTTTGGCTGGTAAGATTACATTAAGCATTTAAAACATAATACCTTATTTTGTTCCCAGTTAAATTATTAATTTTAAAAAGATAAGTGATTGGGGCGCCTGGGTGGCTCAGTCGGTTAAGCATCCAACTTCGGCTCAGGTCATGATCTCACGGTTCGTGGGTTCAAGCCTTGCATCGGGCTCTGTGCTGACAGCTCGGAGCCTGGAGCCTGCTTCCGATTCTCTGTGTGTGTGTGTCTCTCTCTGCCCCACCCCTGCTCATGCTCCGTTTCTCTCTCTCAAAAATAAATAAACACTAAAAAGAATTTAAAAAGGTAAGTGATGAAACACTGGTACTTTGCGGCTAAACATTATTATAAAGCAAATAAATTTAAAAACACTAACAACAACAACAACAACAACAAAACAACCCGGCATCGTTGCATTTTTATTTATAACATGGCCACGAATGTTACTCAACGTTTTCTGAAAATTGATCTGCGTAAAAATCGTGAGATAGGACGTAAAATAAAAGGGCAGCGTCATCTGCCTGAAGATCAAAGTTGAGGTGCTGAAGGGGAGCAGTGGAGCCCTGACTTCTGTCTTCCCAGAACAGGGCTGTCAGATTTCAGTCCTCTGCTCCTGACATGTCCGTGCCCCGCAGCCCACGTGGGAAACGTCCCCAGAGGGACACTGCTCTTTGCTTCGCAGGGTACATCAGGAGCCGGGAGTGTTACTGATCCGACACAGGCACCGGGACGCCGCGGGATCAGATGTCCCCCAGGCCCGTCGAAGGGTGCACTGTTCAAAGAGGAAAACCATGCAGGAGGTGAAGTGGTCAGCGTGTTAGAGAAGGACTTAGAAGGGCCCTCCTGGCAAGAACGCGCACAGGCACGCTGGAGATGTCACAGCGGCTGTGAGAAGACTTTACAAGTACGCAGAACTTCGATTCGAACCAGGGGAGCCCTTTACAGAGCGAGATTTCTGTTTCCACTGTCCGGAAACCCGGCTGGATCTCTTATCAGGGAAAAGGGTCAGTTCCAAAGGCCGCCCCTGAACGAAGTCGCCTTCCCCCGCTGACAGCGGGGTGAGGGTAGGTCTCGTGCGGCAGGCAGGCCCTGGCCAGTCCCTCCGGGGATCTGGGAAAAACTCAGCAAAATGATCAAATTTTTGTTTTATGGAGAGGAGGCAGAAACCCTCCCGGCCGGCTAACATACTCTCGCCTCAGGAGTCTGAAGGAAAGATGGGTCTCAACTTGTCCCCCACTAGGGACCCAGTCAAACCCTTGGTGATTTTCATCAGCTGTCAGGAGCGGGCAGGTAGTTTTGCAAGACGAGGCAGGAAATGAGGCTATTAAATTACAGCCTTTCTCCGAGGGGCCCTGCCATTCTCCTCCCCCTTCCTACAGATGTTCTATCAAAGGAAGTCATTGTGGCCATTTATCTTGCCAAACTTAAAATACCTTCTCCAGAACTAATTTTTCCCTCAGTACTTGAGGTCTTTGTCCTCTCTGTCTTGCCTCCCTGATCTTGTATGGATCTAAGATTAATTTGCACTAGCCAGGAGTTCAACAACAAAATCAATTTCAATTGGGTCAGACGGGGTCACTCTGGGCTCGGCAGTGTGAGGAAAGAAATAGATGGTTATCATTCTGGAAGCACAATGCTGAGGGCCGGTAGGAAGAGAGAAGCGGCACATTCCCATAAAAGCAGTAAATAATTCTTTCCAAAGCACCAGAAACCACCAGGAATTGGGCTTATTTTCCATCAGTGTTTCCAGAAACCATACATGAGCAGGTAAACTATGCCCTCGAGGAAGTGGAGAAAGTCAGCAGGTGACATTGGGCACACCTTTGGAAGGTCTGCCATTGGGCTCGTCACTGGTACAGCCACTGAGTGGGTCTCCTATCCTCCTCTTAGCTCATCATGTGTTTAAATTCAATGCATATTTTCCTTATAGGAATGTTCTCTGGCAATGCCCACAAAGCATCTTAAGATAGGCCTTTATAGGGCAAACGTCCTAGAAACAAAAGCAACAATGGTTGTGTTTATCCCCCCCCCCCCCGCCCCCCTCCCCAGCCCCGTCACTGAAAGGTCCCATCAGTAGAAAGGGCATTCAGGGAGTACACTGAAACAAAGCCAGGTACATCATTAGGTTTTGGCGTTTTACTTGGTCATCGAGGTCAAAAAATCAAGAATAACAAGATTTTCTCTGTTTCTTCCTTAAAAATGTTAAAACATATAATGGTTCTTGACAGTTTACTTAGTATAAAAATGTACCAGTGTCATAGAAAATATTCCTTATTACTCTTTACTTTTCTTTTTTTTTAAGTCTATTTATTTATTTTGAGAGAGAGGAAGAAGAGAGAGTGCATGTGAGACTGGGAGGGGCAGAGAAAGAGTATGTGGGGAGACAGAGAGAGAGAGAGAGAGAAAGAGAGAGAGAGAATCCTAAGCAGGCTCCACACTGTCAGCACAGAGCCCAACTTGGGGCTCGATCCCACAAACTGAAATCATGACCTAAGCCGAAATCAAGAGCTGGACACTTAACCGACTGAGCCACCCAGACGCCCCACCCCTTACCTTTCTTAATTCAAAATGGATTAGTGGACACCAGTTGTGTAGAAATGCACTTGGTGGGTATTTAGAACAAAGAAGAGAAGAATGAACCATGGGTCTTGTTCTCAATGAGCTGTATCAGAACGGTCCCACACCTAAGAACTGGGGGATTGATAAAATGAGATCCCTTTCAGTTGAAAAAAGATAATGTGTTTGTTATGTACACGTATTATTGTGGGTAGTTGTACGTATAATTTCATTCAACTGACACAGGGGATATTGGGAGATTGTTGAAACTGTGGTTTCAGTTGCACAGATCAAAATCCATCCCAGCTAATTTAAGCAACAAGGGCTTTATTTTAGGCTTTATTTAGGGCTTTATTTTCAAGCTGGAGCCATAAAGGGAGCCCCTGGCCCTGCCACACTCAGGACGTCGAGGCTGATGCATGAAGCCATGGGGCAGCCAACGCCTCTCGGAGCACGTCGACAGAATGCGGGGCTCCTCCCCTTAGATCCATTGGGAAATCCAATATTCCGAGTAAATCCGATTGGCAGGACTCCCACCACCTCTAACCTCAGCTTCAGCTCGTCTGAGCAGTACAGTTGTTATTTTTGGAGCCTCTACACTCCCGCAGGGGGTTGGGTCAGCCATCCAGCATTAACTGCCACACTGGCTATCATTCCAGTTCTCACGGAAGGGGCAGAATTCAGGGAAGGTTTCACTAGAGCAAATACCTTCTCTGGCCCCGAGATAGCGGGCTGTGAGTCCAACACAAGCCTAAAGCCTCACACCATTCCGTTTCACCATGCAGCCCGCTGAGCCACCAGGGATCCAAGGATATGGCGGGTTATAAAATCCGTAAGTCTAGGGGAGGTACACACAGCATATGTGGGCTAAGGAAGAGGAAGATACTGGTTTTGCCTGGGGAGGAGGAAAGGCCTGGAGCTGAGAATCACAGAGGCGTTCAGACGAGTCCAGTCCTTGGACGTGTTCTTTGAAAGCTGCCTAGAACCTAAGCATGCCCGTGAACGGGAGAGATCCTTCCGGGGAGAAAATGAGCACAGTTGCTGTGTAAAGGGGCTGAGGCAGATCATCGGGACAAAACACACGTCTCGTCACAGTAAAGGCAAAAGAGGGGGAGGGGAGGGGGAAACGTGTGACACATGCACACCCTGGTCCCGTTGGGCTTTGGTCCCGTTCGGACGCCTCAAAGCTCCGGGAGGCTTTGAGCTTGGCGTCCTCAGCTTGATGCTTCGGGAAAATCAGTCTCTTTACCTGCGCTCCTGATAACGGAATACGGTTTTCCCACAAAATCTGTTCCCAACAAACCAGAATTGGCAGCTGAGCAGGTAACCACGACTGGACTTGTCTCTCGTTTGACCTGGACGCATGGAAGGTGATTCTCGGCTAGAAAGTTAGGGTCCACGTGGTCTGATGCACAAGTAACAACATTCTGCGGCCTGCAAGCCACTCGATTCGACCACCGATCGCGACCGTATCAAGTGTAGGGAAGGGAGCCTCTGGAACTCACAAAAGGGAGAAAGAGATCGAGCAAATGTGAGATGTGACCATCATGCGTTGGTGAGTTTCTTCATGACAAAACAGATATAAAGGGCTGTGGCCCCGTATTCGGAGGGGTATAAAGATAAAATGCAGACTGAGCCCGCCGCCTAGCCCTCCCGAAGGCACTCGGACTTGCTAACACGGCACAGGCCATAGACGTGGGGCCTAAAGAACAGAGGGGAGATCCAGCCCCGAAGAGGCCAGCCCCAGGTGGCACGGTCCTGAAGCCAAATCACGTCTCCTGGCGAATATACGTTCTGCCCAAGGACATTCTAGAAGCAGGGAGGCAGCAAAAAAGAAAGAGACCCCCTCGAAAGGAGAGGTACCTATTCTGTTAGGTGTAGAACTCGTGTGAGGCACACTGCTCCCCCGGAGACATGCACACGCCTGTGCACACAGGCAGGCACGCACACACACACTCCTACACGTGTGTGTGCACACCAAGCGCCTAGAGTCGATAATGGCATAACAAACAAAAGCTGGACCCTGGCGCTTGTCCTCGGCCCGGTGCATTTACAAAGGGCCATGAAAGCACATGGCCACCGGAGAGCGTCCCCGGGGCTGGGCTTGGGGAGGTCGCCCTCGTGCCGGCCCTTTCCCTGGTCACCCTGGAAATGGTGTGATGGAAATGGTGTCAGATGAGAACAGGAATAAATTAATGACTGTAATGGGCCTTTTATTTTTTAAGTCTTTAAAAATTTTATTAAATATTATTTATTAAATGTTATTTAGTTTTTATTATTTTATTTATTTTAGAGAAAGAGAGAGAGAGACAGAGCATAAGCAGGGGAGGGGCAGAGAGGGAGGGGGACACAGAATCCGAAGCAGGCTCCAGGCTCTGAGTGCTCAGCACAGAGCCTGACATGAGGCTCGATCCCACAAACCACAAGATCATGACCTGAGCCAAAATCAAGAGTCAGATGCTTAACTGACTGAGCCACCCAGGCGCCCCTGTAATGAGCCTTTTAAAATACACACTTGCAGGGCTCCTGGGTGGCTCAGTTGGTCAAGGTCCGACTTCGGCTCAGGTCATGATCTCATGGTTCTTGAGTTCGAGCCCCGCGTCGGGCTCTGTGCTGACCGCTCGGAGCCTGGAGCCTGCTTCGGATTCTGTGTCTCCCTCTCTTTGCCCCTCCCCTGCTTGCTCTGTCTCTCAAGTAAATAATAAAACATTAAAAAAATCTAAAGAAACTAAAATACACGCTTGTGACCGCAGAACTTTGTCACTCACACAGCCATGCCACACCCTCTTGGCTCACCTTGTCACATCCTTAGCTCACCTTGCTGACGGGCAGGGGGTGGAAACAGGAAGGACAGTTGAATTGCTGTCCGTCAGGGACAGATGCAGGGACACGGAGAGAGGAGGAAAGCCGCAGGGCACCGCGCGAGCATGTGGGAAGGAGGAAGGAGGGTGCCGTGGCTGTGAGCAGATCTTTTATAAAATAAGACAGGTTTTCAAGGATTTTATGGCTCAACATTTATTTCCGACACGCGTCCTTCCTCTCTCTCTCTCCAGGTCTTACAGGAGACGCACCATTGTGCTAAGGTGACACCAGACGTGGATGCCCGTGTGTTGGCAGGAAGCCCACGGGCCCCTGGACACACCGGGGGTTCCGTATCTAAAAATAACGATAAAGTAAGACTGAGGAAATATTTCCTTTAAAGAGAAAAATGGAGAACTCTCACAAACCCCAGGAGACCAGCAACGCTAAAGTTGGCAATGGTCATCGGAGTCCCTCGTCTTTCGCACGGCTGATGTAGTCAGGTGGAAACACCCGGATTTCTCCCCACGCCCACACACAAGGACAGGACCTGGTGCCACCCTCCTCCTTTCCCCATCCAGCTGGCTCCTGTGTCGACAGAACATCCCCACCGCATGAAGCAAACCGTGGTGCTCTTTAAAGTACGTGGTTTGAAAACGCTAAGGTGCACACACGTGTGTGTACCTATGTGTACGTGTGCATGGGTGTGTATGCCTGAACCTCTACATACTCGTGTGCACACACACGCATGCACACACACACACACACACACACATTGATATATACAGTTTCAACAAAGCTTGTCATCAAAACATGACTGCACTTTTACACATTAAATACACGGAATTTTTGAAGTGATCTAATGATGGCAGGAGAGCAGAGGAAGCAGGGACCCCACACGCTGCCGAGAGGAAGGGGAACGCCTTTGTGGAAGCTCATTTGATACCCTTTGCAGAAGCATTAGTCATACCAGCGCATGGAGAGATCTTCTGTTATTGGGATTTTATCCTAAGGATAAATAAGTACTTACGTACAGATCTACCTACGAGGATATTCACTGAAACTCTGTTTATAATAACGAGATATTGAAAACAAAATGCTTAATAGTAGACATTTGGTAGTGCATACTTAAAATGGGATATTAAGCAGTCTTTTAGGATTATATTATATTTATAAACGTAGCCACATATAAAGATAAAGAATGAAATCAAAATAAAGCTTATAAAAAAGGTTGTACACTATGAATCCCTTTATATTAACATAGGCATAAAGATCCGGAATAGTGTTTATCATAATAGCTGTAATTATTTTTGAGGCGAAGAGACTACAGCTGATTTTTATCGACATTTCACTTATGCGTGTTTTCAAATATTTTACTATTAACAAGTATATTGATGTATGACTACGACGGGCTGATATAATTGCTTTGTGTTACATATCAGCACTCCGCTGGTTGCCTCGGCAGGAACTTCTTCAACTTCCTCTTTTCCTTAACATGCGAGCTCCTTCAAAACCTGGTCATAACGTTAAAAAAATCTTCATTACAGTTTATGTCAATATCTTGACAATATATTTACAGCAATGACATGTTCTCATGAGACAAATCTCGTAAAGCTATAGGGAACTGAGATGAGTACCTTACCAGAGTAAAGGGTACATTGTCAAGGGCTGTCATTAAAGGGGGAGGGAATCGTTGCCTGTCCTAGGTCACAAAAAAGTTACATTACTAACAATCTGGAATTCTCATTTGGAGGCCCTTTCTGCAAGAAACTTCTCATATGTTGGCATACATGTGCCTATGTTTTAAAGTTTTTTAATGTTTATTTATGTATTTAGAGAGAAAGAGGGAGAAAGGGGTGGACAGAGAAGGAGAGAGAGAATCCCAAGCAGGCTCTACACTGTCAGCACAGAGCCCGATGTGGGGCTCGAACCCACGAACCATGAGATCATGACCTGAGCCGAAATCGAGAGTCGGATGCTTAACCGAAGGAGCCACCCAGGCGCCCCTAAGCGATAATGAATTTAGCAAATAATAGATAATCTAGGTATTGAATATACGGTAATCCTACTCTTATTATCTCTCATAATTCTCTGTGTCCTTACTCTGACCGCTTCACTCTGACCTTGTTCGTCCTCACTCACCAACTCATCAAAACACGTGTAAGGTAGACCAGCTGAAGACGGGCTTCGTAAGGCTGCGCCCCGGTGCTGATGGGGTGAAGGACAAAGAGCCGCGTGTCAGCCTGACTCACGAAGCAGGATCATTACCATCATCGTCATCATACGAGAACGTACAGATCTGTACATTAGTAGGAAGCCCTGTTGCCAAGATCTCCCATAGGTTGATTCATACACGTCAGACAGCAGCCCTGTAGCAGATACTCTTACTGTCTCCATCTTACGTATGAAGAAACGGGGCCAACGGTACACGTCCAGTAAAGTGTCCAGACAGTCTGGCTCTGGGACCAGATGTTCGGCCACCTCTTCTATCTTAGAATCACTCTGAAGATAACCCAGGAGAGAGACTTCTTCTCAATATGCTCCCGTCATTTGATCGCGTGTTTCTGTTGCGACTTTATAAAGCACAAGGACACTTGGATGGGAATGGGAAGGGGTTTCTACATTCCCTTCAGAAAAGATTTGGATTCGGGTGGACCCAAGTTTAAAATACCAGCCTTGCCTCTCATTAGCTTTGTCGCTTTGGCCACAGAAAAGTGCCCCAGTTTTGTCACATAAACTCAGGAAATAACAAGTATTTCTTGAAAACAAATAAAAACATCTATGAAGAGTCCTACCATGATGCCTTACAAGAAGACCATAAGTGCATGGCACCTCCTCCAAGAAGTCCACCGGGAGCTCAGAGAGGGGTGTGCAGTGACCTCCCACAGACGGTGCCCCTGGAGTGCCCACCCAGCCCCACTCCTCCGGACTTCATCACAACACAGTCCACCATTCACTAAGCTCAGCCGTGATCTCACTGTCCACTTTTCATGCCGTGGACTTAGGGGTCTTAGATTTAAGCATCCTTCCAACACTTTCTGAGCACATCTGGTTATTTCCGCCCTTAGGTTTATTTTTTTCCTCCTCCTATTTGTAAATAAGGTATCGTTATAATTGTGTCTGTGCAAAGGCTCACTTGCCTTGCTCTCTGTGGCTACAAGGTAGGACCTGAGCCAGTCTGAGATCCAAGGGGCAATTCTCCCTTTGTGTCACCTCTTCCACTAATACACGGACCAGGGAGACTGCATGGCTCCCTTCACCGCCAGCAGCAGCCAGGAGACTTGGCTGTCGTGAGTTTGGCATTTCTTCCCTCAGTTTAATGCTCCTTTAATTCTTTCTTTTTTTTATAGACTTGACAAATTAGCGTCTCATGAGATGTTTTATCCACAGTCAACCGTCCTTCATAAAACCATGACACTTCCACATCTTTGCGAGTTGCCACAAATAACAAAATCCACGTTTACAAACATGTATCATGCCATCCGGTTGTAAACACTTGATGGGAAAAATGAAAATACTCCTGAATTGATAGAGTCTTCAAGAATATGTTGGCATTTTGTGGGGCACCTGTGTGGCTTAGTCCATTGAGCGTCTGACTCTTGATCTCAACTCAGGTCTTGATCTCAGGATCGTGAGTTCAAGCCCTGCATTGGGCTCTGAGCTGGGCGAGAAGCCTACTTAAAAAAATATTATATTACATACATATATATAGTCATTCTGAATATATTCTTAGCATTCTAAAATAGACTGGAAGGATACAATGCCAATATCATGGTAAAAATATACATATACTTTTTCTTTTTAATATGTGACTTAAAAAAATTTTTTTTTAATGTTTATTTTTGAGAGAGAGCAGGGGAGGGACAGAGAGAGGGGGAGACACAGAATCTGAAGCAGGCTTCAGGCTCTGAGCTGTCAGCACAGAGCCTGATGCGGGGCTCAAGCTCACGAACCATGAGATCATGACCTGAGACAAAGTCAGACGCGTAACCCACTGAGCCACCCAGGCGCCCCTAATATGTGATTTTCTACGGTCTTAATTTTTTTTTTCTATCATGGTCACTTAGGGCTCCTATCATAATGTAATATCATCTGCAACACCTGCTTTCAAACCCTAAACTGAAAAAAATTCACAAGATCTTACGTAAGGGGTGCGATAGTTTGCAGGACTCCAGAAAAGGTGTGCAGGAAAGCAGGAGGGCCGTCTCCTCCTCTGGTTCGGTGCTGCTCTCTTGCAGACCGCGTGTGAGCTCCGGACCTGGGCTGGAGCTGAGTGCGTGGCTTCCAGCCAACGGCAACAGAGCGCGAGGTTCTGGCACCGTGTTTCTAAACAGAGCCAAATTAAACCGCATTATTATACTGTTAGTGATAGTACAACTTCCTAGAAAATTAAGTGTTTTGTTATTACAGGAACGCACTGGCAATTAGTAGATGTGCTTGATTTAAAATTTTAATATGCTTATTCAGTGTTAATATTGCATGATATTATCCCGCACAGCTTCTGTCTTTGGCGGTTGTGTTTCACTAGAACAATACCTAGAGGCAGAAGTGATTGACACACGTACGATAAAAAATCGTGTGAACAGCAATGGTGGGTGTTTGGTTGTTTGCGTTAGAAGAGGAAGAGCCTTAAAAAATGCTCCCGCTTATAAGAGGAGTAACGTTACCCTGTGAAAAATGAGATCAGTTGGTTGGAAACACAAGCTTTTTTTTTTTTTTTTTTTTTTTTGAGTTAGCCACGTGGGAATAAAGAGGAAGAAGATGTGCCACAGGGAGGGGCTGGCCACTGAACGCACCATTTCGTCCATTCACCAGGCCAACCAGAGGGCTTAGCTGGAAGTCCGACTGCAGGAGTTGGGGACTTGCTGCTTTTGAAGGGTTGTCTTCTATCATTTTGTTCATGTTTATTTAGTTACAAAATTTTTTAATGTTTATTTATTTTTAACAGAGAGAGAGAGAGAGAGAGAGAGAGAGCATGAGTAGGGCAGGGACAGAGAGAGGGAGACAGAGGATCCTAAGTGGGCTCACTTCAGAGAGCACAGAGCCCGAAGTGGGGCTCGAACTCACGAACGGTGAGATCGTGACCTGAGCCAAAGTCAGATGCTTAACTGACTGAGTCACCCAGGGGCCCCATCAAGGGTTGTGTTTTAGATGAATGTACTCAGCTGTCCGTCTCACCCACATGATGCCAGCATTGACAGGGTAAGACACACATCTCCTGCCTTGGGGTCTTCTCAGTCTGATTATAGGTAATCCGTGAATGCAAAGGAAAGGTAAAACCCTAAATCACTGTCACAAAAGTCCCAGAAATTCCCTTTATTTGTGTCCCTAATCCCTGTGACACAATACACCCCAAACTGGATGTGGGGTCTAAACCTGAGTCCTTGGCATCTTCAGGAGCCTAGATGGTCCAGCTAAGGAGAATTAAGTGTCTCCGTGGGACAGGGTCCCCTAGATGAGCAGGAAGAGAGGTCATGCCAGAGACCCAGCAGGAAGAAAAGTTATGCGAGAGACCCAGCCGGATGAAGGTGGTTCTTGGGATGCCATTTCAGGGCAGGAAAGGTTAGCTGTGGTGCAGCTGGCTTTAGCACATCCCACGGCTGCTCAGAGGAGCTCTTGGGTGGTGAAGTGACTGTCTTGACAAGGGGCCGGGGTGCAGCCAAGGTGTGGCAAGACCCTCTGTACCTGGGTCGCCACTGGAGAGAGACCTCAGACAGAGTGGTGCTGTCCTGGGCTGGCTTCCTGCTCACATCCTAGGGACTGGACAATCAGGGCCGTGACAGGTGATGAAGAAAGGAAGGAATTCAAGAACGCTGAGTAGCGCAGAAAACAGCTTGAGCTTTGCAAGGCAACTTCTATCACCACAGAAAGCAAAAAATCAATGCAAAAGCAAGTACAAACCACAATTGAGACAGTCATAGCAACAGCCTTCTGAACTCAGGGAAGCATGTCGTGGGAGGAGAGTGTGCATTTACTCACTGTGTGTCATGGCGGGGGAGCTCGGCTCGGTACCCCACAGAAATCTACTTGATTTATACCAACTTCGGTGAAATAGTTGTCGCGTTTTAACTACGGAGCAATGATACTGAGGGAACCACTAGTAAGTACGTAGTCTTCAAAGAGCAGGACAGAACGTCGCAGGGGCCTGGGCTGGAGCTCAGAGGCCGACATCTTGTGCCATCCATTTTCAGTTGCGCGTGCTTCCAAGGCCGTACCTAAAAACATGAGAATAAGCCACTTGGTATTTCTATGCAAAAATTATGTTGATGGTCACATGTTACGATGCATACATAATCGTCTGAAAAGCAGAAAACACAGGATCAGCTGGTCTTTTTTTACTTCACTTATTGTAGTAAAACGTATATAACATAAGATTGCCGTTTCAACCATTTTTCAGTGAGATTGCTTTCATTCCCCATATTCCATTTGCTTTTGCAGCCTATAAGGTTGCTGCGTGAGGCATGGTCCACGTAGTGAACAAAAATATGATTATTTTATTTTGGTTGCAGAACAGGAAATGATCAATTGTTGAAAGGAATCATTTCCAGGCAGGAAGATAGGATGTTTTTGCCCAAAATTAGATGTGGAAGCCTCGTCAAAAGTCATGTAGTTCAACTGAGGTATAAATAGATTAAATGTCTTGCCAACACCACACATTTAGGTGGTAGCACATGATTCCATGGAGCTTTATGAGCTAAAATTTAAATTTTTTTTTACATTTATTCATTTTTGAGAGACAGAGCACAAGTGGAGGAGGGGCAGAGAGAGAGGGAGACACAGAATCCGAAGCAGGCTCCAGGCTCTGAGCTGTCAGCACACAGCCCGACGCAGGGCTCGAACTTACAAACTGAGATCATGACCTGAGCTGAAGTCAAGCGCTTAACCGACTGAGCCACCCAGGCGCCCCTTTATGAGCTAAAATTTTAGCAAGACCCATAATTTACCTACTTCAGGGAACACCATGAGTTATCTATAAATTAGTGGTAGCTAGCGGTCTTGGAACAAGTGTTTGGTAAACTGTTCTGTGTATCTTGTGCTTGGGTGGTGACCTTCACTCAAGGTCAAGTCATGGGAGTATAGATCAACAGAACTTTTTTTTTTTTTTTGAAAAGAGCATTATAAAGTATCCACAGTAATAACTTTACCATAAGCAGGGCTTTTTAAGAAAATGATTCTAGCTTCTCAACAGTCTGATTCTGATACTAAAAAGCATCATGGTTTTGTCCGTGTTTTAACTTTATTGGAACTGGGGTTAGCCCTCTTTTCTCTCCAAGCCAGGGCCAGACTGCTGAGGTTCAACCCAGGCAATCCCATGGGGTCCCACACTCAAGTGGACCCCAGGCTTCATTAATGCCGGAATTCTTGATAATGGCATCTCTGAGCTCATGTTTTGTAAGTGAAGTCCAGTGGGACGGTATGGAAGGCAGGCGATCAGAGGATTGGCAAACAACATGGTCTAGCATCTTGCCACCTCATTCTCATAAAGTGTCGGTGATGCCGGCTTGAGCACAGGATTCTGGACAACCCAAGCTGGTAGGTGTGGGATCTCAGTGAGACTCAAATCAATACAGGCTAGGCATGATAAGTCTACTACTGAGTAAATGGGGTCACTGACAGCCCAGGTGGCCATGCTTTCTGTGAAAACCAGAATTTGCTGGAGGAAGGTAGTGGCTTATAAGGGACCGGGAATGACCAAAGAACCCATCGTTTAGTCTTCCTTTGTCATTTCATTTCTCCGTGTTGGCCAACTACTTAGCACTGAAAATAATAGAAGGAAGGAAGAGATTGGTAGGATATGTGAAAATCAAGAAGTGACATAAAAACAGTTGAGTTAGTTTTCTGCTGTGTTTCCACTGATTTAGTGAGAATGAAATATGAACTATGGAATATGAATGGTGCGATTTTTGTGATTCCACATACAATGAAATGTTCTGGTATTTGCATCTAACACTTTACAGTTAGCATTGTACAATATAAAGATGAATGATATACGCTAATAATTATAACTTAAAATTTTCTTTACCGAGGGCATTAAAGAAGCAAATAAAATTGCTGTAAGTTGAACAAGAGACCACAGAAGAAAGGGCAAGATTTATATTTTAGTTCTATAATGGCAAGATCTTTTTCTGCTCTTTGAACACGGGGCCCACGTTTTCATTTTGCACTGAGCTTTGCAATTATGCAGCTGGCTCCGCTCAAAGCAATGTCAGATCTGACGTTGTTGAATGTTAAATGTGGTGATCTAGAGGTGCTGATTTAAGTACAAGCACAAATGTTGCATCAGATTCTAAATTAGTCCTTCATTTTTTTTTTTTAGTGTTTTAGTGCAAATAAAAAAACACAAATTAAGTTTGCTTTCGACACATCAAACATTAATAAGAACAAGCAAAATACCACTCTAAATATGATTTTATTTAATGAACATAGCTTTAATTTTTATCAGTCCCCCAAACTACCTCCCATATAAATGTAAAACATGATCCCATTTAGTGATGAGCGGGGCCTTTTCTGTGTCAGTCTGGGGACGTTTCCTAGTCCCATGGTTATGCCTCTTTCTGTTGTCTACGGACCAGCCTCGATTTTGATCTTCTCTCAGTACCGACAGGATGAATATTCATTTATTAACTAGCTCTCAGGCACCCCCATTTCTACCTTTAGCTTCAATCTAAGCAAAGCTATCTCTGGAAAGTTTTATATAGGAGTTATTTTTTTTTAATGCATTAAAATAAATACTTAACTTCAAAATAAGAAAAAAAGTATGTAAAGCTCCAATTGTACGTACTGCAGGAAATCCTTCTCCCACTTGATTTCATGTGAATATTTGCTTAGGATGGGCAGAGGTAAAAATTAGCGTGCTAACTTTTTAATCGTGTGCATTTCGTTAGGACCAAAAAAATAAAATCAAATAATAGGTTGGTTTGCGCCTCTTGGCAGCCCACCCCATAATTCATTTAAAATCCGATGATGATTCTTATACAAAGGATTTTACGTTGATGATTTGCTCTGACAAAGGCCTAACCAGAATTGACTATGAGCAACAGGCGGGAAGAGAGGAGTTAGCCGGGGCTCTGCCCGCCTCCAGCCACCATGGAGAGCTCCCATTGGCTCTGCGGCACTTCCTGGAGGGACTCTCCTCCTCTGCCTGTCTCTCTGGGAAGATTCTCTCTTCCCAACCTGCCCCGACCCCATGGGTAGTAACCACTGTTAAGCAGAGAAACACGTGTTTCAAGGAAAGCAGCCTCACCTCTTCCTCCGAGTTTCTCGGGCGGTTTATCTCAGGGACGGACAGCTCTTTTGGAAGATTCTCCATGGCCTTGAGCTAAATCTTTTCCCTTGAATATTTACCCCTTGGTCCTTACTTCAGTTTGGGGGGGAGGGGAGAGAAGAGCTTCCGGGATTGTTGCACTGCACTCTAGCTTTTCAACCATCAAATATAATTATGCGTGCCCCGCCCCCCACGCCTCTCCCAGGGCAAGCTCATCAGTCCCCGCTCTTCCTCTGCTTCTGTGTTCTGTGCACACTCACATCTCACAAGGAGAAGGAAAAAGCTTTTCTCCGGGTGCCAGGAAAACGCTGTAGTCGTTGTCAAACCGGTTCTAGCAATGGATCGGCTTTGCAAACACATGAATTATTTTGCCTTTTGCTCATGAAAAGCCAGCCCTGACTGTGATGTGCAGGGTAACCAGGAGTGGCTAGCCGCCCGGCCAGTCTCTGCTGCCTCTTGCTTGGGGAGGACGCTGATCTGATGAAATCCAGGGACGTGGCATTAACTAATTCAGGGGGAATCGTGACCTTCCGAAAAGCAAATGCAAATGCATTTTTGCCCCTGACTCCAAACACATGCTCTGCGCGCAGCTAGAAAGGAGGTTTCGAGAAGCCCCTGTGCGCCCGTGGTGAATCCATGCTGACACACACAAGCATGTACTTTTACAATCACATTTTCTTGCCTCAGACGGGCTATTGGCTTCTCTCCTTTTACTGTAAATGACCCAACTCAAAGCTTGAAGGCTTTCCAAGATGGGTAATTGGAAGATTAACAATTTCACTCTTGGTTAATTGGCAAGTCAGCATTTCGTTGGCATATTCAGCTTTACATGCAGACACCTTTATCTGCCGTATGAATTCGCAGTTTTCCTGAACTGAAAGCATTTCTGCCGCTGTGCTAATCCACAGAGGAAGGCGCTTTTTCGGAGCAGAGGAGTTCAACCAGAGGCCAATCCTGGAATATACGTGAGGAAGGGAGAGAGAGCAGAGGAAGAAATCTCGCTGTTCCATTGGAAAGAAATAAAAATAGCTGTGAATGTCATCATTTTCAAATTGGTGCGAGGAACTAGGAGACGTGACCCAAATACCAAGCGGTGGCAGGGCGCAGACCGGCCCGATAAGGGCCTGATAGGCGTGTGATTAGGCGTTATTATCAGCCCCAGGAGGGCAGGGCAGCACATTGCCCATCTGCTTTCTTTTCTTTTCTTTTCTTTTCTTTCCTTTTCTTTTCTTTTCTTTTCCTTTCCTTTCCTTTTCTTTAGAATCTTTTTTCTTTTCTCTTTTCTTTTGTTTGTTTGTTTCTTTCTTTCTCCCTTTCTTTCTCTTTCTGTTTCTTCCTCTCTTAATTTCTTTCTTTCTTTCTTTCTTTCTTTTTTCTTTCTTTCTCTTTCTTTCTTTCTTTCTTTCTTTCCTTCTCTTTCTTTCTTTCTTTTTTCTTCCTTCTTTTCTTTCTTCTTTCTTTCTTTCCTTCCTTTCCTTTGTTTGTTTGTTTGTTTGTTTGTTTGTTTCTTTCTTTCTTTACCAATTATTATTATTATTATTATTATGGATGTCTGATCTTATTTATATGTTACTATTAGAAAATCTCATTTTGACTCAGGCTGAGAGGTAGGAGTTCTCCGAGAGGACAGCCTCCGTCTCTTGGCCAAAACTTAGTCTATTTCATAGCCTCTTTTCTATTTTTCTTAGCACTTTCTTCTGCAAGCCCCACCTTTGCAGGTTTGTCTAGAAGGGAGCCGGGAAGCCAGGCACATCTGTGAAATTGTAGGGGAGATGGTGTGGGTGAGGGGGATGAGCATTTCCCCAACCCGGGCTGTCTTAAGTACGGTTTTCTCTCTCACAGAAAAGGAGCTGAGCTCTTTGCTTACCGTGATAACAATGGAACATCTGCCTGTTTCGTTTCATTCCAGAAATCTGAGATTCTCAGCACGGTCCCCTCCTTCCAAAATGACAGCTGATACGTGAATGAAAGACCATGCACTCGAACTGGGAGCTTCCCACATCGCTGAGGGCACTGTCTTCACTTTGGACCCCCGGACCCATGCTGCCGCGGGACTGTGGGAAGGGGACATGCGTAGATAGACATGTTGCACATCTGCAATAATGACAGGAATTTCGGATGAAAACTAAGATACAGATTTTCGACTTGAATTTTCGTAATTGGAAAAATTACCCATCATACGATAAGGCAAAAATCGCATATATGTTTTTGAGAGTGGATGCTTCACGCAAGTCCTTCGCTCTTTCTTCTAGAAGCTGCTGAGGGCAGTACATCTGCGCTGAAGGAACCAGGCCTCCACTAAAAACTTGGTTTTATAAAGGATGACTTTACAGGCAACTGAGCACAAGATGTGCACCTGCATGTCTGCTGGTCAGGACCCGGGGGCAGGGACTGGGGTCTCTCCCAGCTTGGAGCCCCGCAGAATGTGGTTGGGGGCTGTAGTTCTGGGACTCCTGGAAACTTCTCCGCTTTGGGGGAAACAGTGAAAACCAGACACTCTTGACGAAAGGAGTTGCTAGTTTGAGTGACAGGACAGAGACAGGGTGGTTGAAAAGCAAGCTGAGGGGGGGGCGGCTGGGGGGGCACGGGAAGAGGGTCAGTAACGGCAGGAAGAACCGCTTCCCCACCGGTAGACATTAAGCTTCCTATCCTCAGGGGGCCGGCAGCCTGCAGCAGGGAAGGAGCTCTTGAGGGAAGGGCCGCCATGTCAAGATGCACACTCGTGATGACGGCCACATGGCAAAAGGTGACTGAGCTCCGCACACCAAGTGTTTCCCGCGTTGACTTCAACTTGATTGCTCTCCACAGACACTCTCCGGGTTATTCCCGAAGGCTTTGTTTTGATTTCAACATAAAGTTTCAAGTCTCATCTCCTCACACACTTGTAAAAGAAAAACAAAGAAATTGTGTTCCAGTATTCAAACAAGTTTGGCTACCATGCACAAGTTATATGCTCTCCAAACCTCTTTTCAATACATTACGGGTTTGGACACATGCATTAGAGTTTATTGTTTTATTTTTTGTTAAATTCCAATCTTCCAGTCTGGCCACAGAACTCTGCAATCCTCCGCGTTGCCTTTGCGGCATTCCACGGTAAACTCCTCCCTCGGTTAAACTGGAGTCTGAGATCTATTAGGAGGTTGAATTACAATTTTACTGGATGCCATCCAGCAACCCACATTTTCTTTCTTTTCATTTTGCTCCGATGATGGTTATGACCATTGTTTTTCCTGTTCTCCTTTTCTCTGGAAGACCACGCTCTTTCTCCTCTGCATCGGTACTTAATGCCACCCATATCAATTAACAGTCCCCAAATGCTTCCCAAATAATTATCCTTTCACTATGCCCAAGACTGGCCAACAATCTGTCAGAAAACACAATAACATCCATGCAGAAAATATATATACATACATACATATATATATATACACACACACACACACATACATATACATACATACACATATACATGCATATACGTACATATACATATATATATGTATATATATAGCTATAATCTGTATATCTGGAAGGACTGGAACACCCCTGTAATGGGACAGGTAATACATCTGCCTTGCTCCCGTGTGTGTCCCCTGTAGAATTTAACTTAGTACACCGAACATACAGCGAGTGCTTAGTTGTTCACACTTCATATATATATATATATATATATATATATGCTTTAAAGCATTTAACACTCACACACATATATATATATATATATATATATATGAAGCATATAAAGCATAAAGCATATATAGAGAGAGAGCGGAATTACTGGGGAGTGGGGAGTGTAACTCTGGGGTCAGACTGACTGCTTTCGGGGGTGCTACCGAGCACGGCCAAGGTCTGGATTTATGCTCACCTTCCTCTTCAAGGGGAGACGCAGTTTTGAGGCACACGCCCAGTGTGGCTGGAACAGGCCCACGGTGTGGCTGGAAGTCTTGGTGCCTTCTGTGCCCAGATCACCGTGTTCTTTCGGCCCGCGAGACGTCCTTCGGGGCAGGTCGCCGCCACGGGGTCACGCATCCCCTCCCTTGGGGTGTACACGGCGGATTTTTCGCCACGTTCGTCCGAGACTGAGCCTGGGAGGCCGGCCTGGCTGGCAGTGCTCCAGCCCGCACACCGAACGTGGGTGGTGCCGCCTCGCAACGGCGTGTTGTTCCTGCTGCCTTGACAGCTGCTGGGAGACTTTCTATTATCATCCCGCTTTAGGAAGATCGCGGCATGATGAATCACCAACTTGCTGTGCGAACTGCGGCGGAGGCAGCGGTAGATGGGACAGCATCCGGATTCCAGGTGTGAACGCGTGCGGTGGGATCCTCAGCAGTTTCACATCTAGAGGAACACAGCCCGAGTACAGTGTCCCCCAAAGTTCGCGTGCTGTGAGAAAGGAAAACACATTCTGTGTTTTGAGACCCACGTCCTGCCACCGTTCACCTCTAAGGAAGAAGGGAACACATCTGAAAACTCAGGGGACGTTTTTGAAATTCAAAGCGAACTTGAGGGGCACCTGGGTGGCGCAGTCGGTTGAGCGTCCGACTTCAGCCAGGTCACGATCTCGCGGTCCGTGAGTTCGAGCCCCGCGTCGGGCTCTGGGCTGATGGCTCGGAGCCTGGAGCCTGTTTCCGATTCTGTGTCTCCCTCTCTCTCTGTCCCTCCCCCGTTCATGCTCTGTCTCTCTCTGTCCCAAAAATAAATAAACGTTGAAAAAAAAAAAATTTAAAGCGAACTTGAAAGGGAGAGTAATTGTGCTGTCGACATCCCGTTCTTCCGGGTAAACGTGACATTCTTTTGAGGGAGACCGTCAACTGTTTGTTCAAAAACCCAAATAAGGTGACAAGAGCCAAAAGCTCAGACCCTTCTCCCTGGGAAACGCACACGGCGTGCGTAGATACTCTGTGTGGACTCCCGGGTTGTTTGGAGTCTCTGATTTTCTGGTTATTCAAACGCTTCTTCCCGAGATCTAAAAAAAGGCCAGACGACTTGAACTTAACAGATGTTTGACGAGAAACTCTGGCAGGGCAAGAACTCCAAGTCTGGTTTCCTGGGTCCCAGGGCACAGCCCCCCCTTCGGCATGGAGACGGTGAAAGAAATGGGTTTCCATGGAAGAGAGCGGACAGTCACAATGTTGCACCATGCGCCACACTCGTCCCCTTGAGGGCTCCGTGGACGCTCGTGGCCCCTATTCTGCTCATGGACCAACAGAAATATGGGCTAGGCTCTGAAAATATAATGGGCAATTCCCTCATGACAACTTCTCATCCAGCAGCTGTTCTTTGGAGGAACAGAATCTAGAGGAATACGCAAAGGTGTGGACTCAAGCGGTGAGAAAGATCGCCTTAGACACAGACTAGTAAAGCAGGGTAGGCGGCCTACAATCCAAGGCTGCGTGCCACAGGGACTTTGCACCTGCACCTGTGTATGTCCCTTGGTTTTCAGCTCACAAGTACCTTGATGATTTCTGCAAGCGTCTCTTCCCCATCTCTGTTTCCCCATTAGGTTCAAAATGCAGTCAATAGTTTGCATTTTTGTTTTTGAGATCTGTACGAACTGGGAAGTGCAAACGAGCACATGTCTGTTGACTTGGAGAAAACCGAGTGCCCTGTGTGCTTGAGTGAAGGGACCAGAACTCGCTCAGGAAGCACAAGGATGTGACTGGTATCTGAGACTTTCTTCCAGGGATGATTGTGTCCCCCACCTCCTCTTTGGGCTGACTCCATTCTTTGAGAAGCTTCCTTGTTATTCTTTGTATGTCTAGTCACAGTCATGGTGACCTCTGCCGCCATTCCAAATTCTGTAATTCTTACACGTTTTCTAGCAGATAAGGCCCCGATGTGTTAGCCAGCACTCAGACCCCTTCACAACACAGCACCGATTTGTGTGAGTCCCACACCTCAGTAGCCCATGCATGGATCGCTATTTCAAGCAAACTCTACCAGCCCCTAAAGAAGTCAAACCTCATCATATTTCCTCTGAAATTGTCTTCCTTCCTCCCTCTTCCTTCCTCCTTCTCCTCACTTCTCTAAAATTGCTGTTTACATTTAAGATACATTTCCAAGTCTATCTGGAAAACCCATAAGTATGTCCGTGCTATCTTAAGCTACTGGGATGCCTTCCTCTGTTGAAACTACTTTCAACATCTGTATCAATATCATCTGTAGTTATAATCTGGAAGGACTGGAACACCCCGGTCCTGGGACAGGGAATACAGCTGCCTTGCTCCTGTGTGTGTCCCCTATAGAATTGAACTTAGTACTCCGAACATACAGCTGGCGCTTAATTTGTTCACACATCGTTATCTCATTGAATTCCCGTCACTACCGTGGAAGGTCGGTATTGCTGGCAGCCCTTTGTAGACGAAGAGGAAGATCTGGGAGGCTAAAGTAATTTATCCCGGGGGTGGTTTTCTTTGAGGACATTTCACACCGGTTGTGCCTCTAAGACCTGGGTGTCTCACTCCGTGGTGCTGTTGTGTTGGAAGGAATGGTGTTGGATGGTTGCTCAAGTGACAAGACCAACGAGGAGCCACCTCTCTGCCAAGTGGTCGCAATACTCTTGATTTGCAGCTTCCAGAGCCCAAAAAAGTCATGTTAAGGACACAACGTATTACTGTGTCGTCTCACAGTATTAACTTTTAAAGATTATATAATTAACTTCCTCTGTGTTAACAATTAAGGACAGACACACAATCAAGTCACGGAAACATCCCCAACGCTGCAACGGAGGAAGTGATCCCCTGCGGCTTGGCCATCCAGTGCCATCTGCACATTTCCAGAAATGCCGTTGTGCCCCCCACTTTCACTGGGTGACCAGCAACCCAGGAACACTGGAGAACGGTGGGAAAGAACTCACCGAGCTGCAAGACTGCCTCAAGAGAGGGAAAGATAATGGTGCCCTTTGTTGTTTGGGATCTGTCCCTTTAGCAACTGGAATACGATACTTTACCTTCTCCTTTTGTCTCTCCTCCTACCTCCTTTACCTCACTCTTCTGTCCACTCCTTCCTTTGGCCTATATGTTTACCGAACATTCAGAAGTTCTTGGTAAACTTACAGCACTCCTTTTCCTAAACACCTTACGAATTACAGCATGTTGGTGACAGAATAATGCGAAGAGAGACTGACATACATTATCTACAAGCTTTACAGACTGTGAAGTGAAGGTTTACCATTTCCATGGTGAATTATAAGGAAATGAAGATTTCTACTATTTTGTCTTACTTATTCAATTGATCAATTTTCACGATGAATGTGTTTTTTGAACTAGGCGATGCATTTGTGGTTGAAGAATGAAACGTGCCCTAAAACACACCCATGGTTTTGCAATTGCATGTTGCTGCATTCAAAATGAGTGTTGTCACTTTAGTAAAACAAATTGCACCTCAGCCTGGAAATATCCAAAATTAGACCTACTAATGCGATCCGGATGACATAATTCCATTGCCTCACAAATTTTCAGATTCACAAGTAATTGATGCACAAGGTCTGCCTCTCTTCCCCTTGGATACAGACGTAGCCCTCATCGATGAGATCCGTTATTTTTAAATATCACGAGGATATGAAGATAAATGGTCAGAGATCACAGAAAAGAGTATAGAAGACAGTGCACAAGATTCTTTACTTTCCATCCTAGAAGTAAGAAAAATAAACACGTCATTAAAACCAATCATCCTTTCACGTGTTCTTACTCCTCCACAACTGCTTTGTCGGGTGAAGAACACTGAAGAAACCAACAGGTAGGGTTGTTACATGTGCAACCACACGTGTGTATGCGCACACATGCACACACGTGCACACACACACACTCACACGCTCGGTGTTGGGTTTCCAGGCTCAGGGACCCTCTCCCCTGGAGCTCCAGCTCCTACACCTCCCCCGCTGGCTCTCGGGTGTTATAAGTTCCACCCCTGCCTTTGGCCCCACCCCTCAGGTGGTCTTTCCAGGTGCTTCTGCCATGATCGGTTCTCAGCTGTTTATAACAACTTCTCTTGATCCAAAATCACACCAAACAAGAAGAAAAGCATACTTCGGGTGTCCTCACTGGAAACTGATACTATAGACGTAGAACTTGTCCGCTGACCCTGGGGTGGGCAGAGGAAAGACCTTAAGGGGAAACATACCTGCACCTGAGCCCTGACCTGCTTCCTGTGAGCTGTGCTAACTCGGGTAAGTCACCTCTGCTGTTGGGGCCTTGGTTTCCTCTTTCATTTAAAAAAAAAATTCTCCTGTCTGCTTAAGCACTCTTACGAGGACCAACTAAGTTAGAGGGGAAGACGCAAGTAAGGGGTCCTTGTCCCCTGGGACCCACTCACTGTGTGCGCAGGGCAGGGTCACGGCGACTCAGCTGACCCAGAAAGGGCACCGCTGCCTCAGTGATTTAAAGCCCCTTCCTTCCCTCCGTCAGTGACAACCTGTCCCAGCGGTGGCCACGAGGAGATGAGCCGCTGGAAGCAGGAAATAGAGCCGAGAGCTCTGTGCCAGGATAAAGTGGACCCCAGAGAAGAGAGAAAACAGCTTTCCGATGACGATAAGCAAAATGCTTCCGAGTTTAACTGTTTGGAAAAGCAATTTCACAACTATGACATAATGGTGAAGTATGATCCTCCGATGAAAAACCTATAAAATATCATTCCAACCGCCAGCTTTGGGATGCATTTTATAATGTTTGTGGTGGGTGATTTACTAGATGTGAAAGTATCTTTTTGTAATATAAAAATTACATGAGAGCTATCATCCCACCAAGACTGCAGCAAACAGTTTTTGTGACACTGTGAAAATGCACGCACCTCAACAGAATATGAAGAAGAGTGTTACGAGGCATTCGATGTACTGTGAAAAACGGGCTTTCGAGTGAGAACGATCTTCCAGAAGCTACAGCCCAGAATAATTCCGGGAATATTTACCGAGGGCCCGAACATGGCAGGGGGTGTGCAAGACCCTGTGGAGAGGACAGGACGCCCGTCACTCTGTCACTGAGTGTGAGGCACTGTCATTCATCACGTCCAGGACCCCTCAGCACAGCAGTTTCAGACATTTATGGTGGGTGGGATGATAGTGAGGGTGCTTCTTTAAGATCCTAGCGAGATCTGTGGATTCTGACTCCACTGACCCATAGAAATATCCCCAAGTGTTCAAATATATTGATTCTAATTGAGGAAGAAGCCATGGGACCAGGTCAGGATTCCCCCATCTGGGAATGCCTTTATATATCTCATTTTCCCACACTGTCCTTCGAGAGCTAAAATCTATGGGGCGCTACTCTCCTCCGGTAACACCTGTCTTAGTCTGCTTGGCTGCTATAACGAATACACCACAGACTGGGAGCCTTGAACAATACACCTATTTTTCAAGTTCTGGTGGCTGGAAGTCCAACCTCAAGGTGTCCACAGATCTGGTGTCTGGTCGGAGCCCTTGCTGGTGTGCAGATGGATGCCTTCTCATTGTGTCCTTGCATGGCGGAGAGCAGGGAGAGAGAGAGAGGGAAGAAGCAAGCTCCCTGGGTCTTTTCTTACAATAATCCCATTCATAGGGGCCCCACCTTTATGACCTAATTAGCCCCTAAAGACCTCATGTCCAAATACCATCCTTTAGGGGGTAGAATTACAACCTATGAATTTTGGGGGGATACAAACACTCAGTCCATAACAATAGTGTTCTTCAAATCTGCGTTCTGGGAACCATATTCATGGCTCTGGCAGGGCATTCTCGAGTTTCAGCTGGAGCCTACGGTCTCCATCAGACGCATGAGGTCTGCCTCCTGTCCTAGTATTTTCCAGATTAAAAGTTTTTGCGACGATGTGTCCGAAGGCCCTTGGTTCGATGAGCCCCAGGGTTTGTCACCCAGCAATTGTTGTAAACCCTGAATCAGAACACTAAGTCCGAGTCTCCTGGGATCTTGGGGTTGTTGCTTGACATCCATAACCTTTGTTCTCCCATTTGGATGATTTATTTTAACAAAAAAGCTGCGAGTGTCGTCTCTGTGGTAAGTGTTGATGACACAGAGAAAAAATACACAGGCTCATTTACGGAAAGAAAATGGAAATGTGTTGGGCACTTTCTGCACTGTGCGATGTAATTTTCAAAGGTTGTTTTCCTTTCTTTTTTTCCAGCTAAGCAAACCAGTTTATGAAGGTTAGGTGACTTGTCCAACATCCCTCCGATAGCCGTTGAGTAACTCATCGAGCCTGGATCCCACCCGAGTTTGTCTGAACACAAAAAAAATTGCCATTTTCACGTAAGCATACTCTACGATGCGGTCTCTTCCAGCACACGTATGAAAGTCTGTGGCTTTAAACATGAGCTTGTCTACCTCTTCAAGTAAAGCTAGATGCTGGATATAGAATTCCCAAATGTGTTTAGTGCAGCATTATCATTCTCAAGTTAGTGGAGGGGAAAAAAAAGGAGCCACAAACTAGTAGCTCCAGCTATTAAATCAGCATGATTACAAAGATGTTTTGCAGTCTATAAAAGTTACTACAGATCGGTCCTGTTAAAATCCCTATTTATTTCTCTTGCACCAGGAAAGGATAAGGGAATTGCTTTTTGCTAGAGACAGAATGTTATACTCTCATCTAAGGGTGAATACAGTCGCAGCTGGGCCTTTATAATTGTGACTCATTTAAAATGCCTCGTTATTAAAACTGGATTGTTTTGGATTGCGACTTTATTCAATTGAGACAATTATGTGTTCTGTGTGATTCAAATCAATGATTTCAGGCAGCAGTTGATTATTTCAGCTTAATTTGTTGTGCCTTTTGCTTTTTTAGACAGCCATTGGATATCAAAGTCTGAAATTAGATTGTAATTTCCTTGTGTGGATATTTTACATGTCTATTGCATTAGCTTTCATAAATGTCGTGATGCTTCTCTATGTGAGTTCATGCACAAGCTCAGGGAATATCGATCCGCTAACAGCGCAGATCTACACATTTCTGTGCAGGAGCCTCTGTCCTCTGGAAGGCAGCACTGTCGCTGGGGCTTTGGACCACTTAAGCACGCTAGGTTAGGATCGGCTCTTCCTCTCTGCCATCCCAGTCCAGAGCACTTGGATGAAATACGTTGCTCTCTGTGGGTTTTCCTTTCTACGCTTTCCAGGAGGAAGCGCCCAGAAATCGGTGGAACACCCGGGAAATGGTGCCATGAACAGGAAGCAAGTACCTGTCTCTGCAGGTGGAAAGTGCCCAAGCCCTGGCCGTCCACGGTGCACAGGGGCGAGGAAACGTATCACAGTAAACCGGTCCTGCCTCTGACTTATTCCGATGCCTGCAGGCTGAAGTGAGTCCGGTGGGGGGAGTCGCGGCCCCACGACACCACTTGCCCGCTTGCCCTGCAGGCGGTTGGTATCCATTTCCGCAGCTTCTCCCTGGCACGCCTGGGGGTGGGCCGTGACACCACCCTGTCCTTGTGTGAAACCTTGCTTTTTCGTTTTTGAAAGTACCTCATTTTTGTTTGTTTGTTTTTTAAATATATGAAATTTATTGTCAAATTGGTTTCCATACAACACCCAGTGCTCATCCCAAAAGATGCCCTCTTCAATACCCATCACCCACCCTCCCCTCCCTCCCAACCCCCATCAGCCCTCAGTTTGTTCTCATTTTTTGTTTTGGTTTTTATTTTTTTTTAACGTTTTATTTATTTTTGAGACAGGGAGAGACAGAGCATGAACAGGGGAGGGTCAGAGAGAAAGGGAGACACAGAATCTGAAACAGGCTCCAGGCTCTGAGCTGTCAGCACAGAGCCCGACGCGGGGCTCGAACTCACGGACCATGAGATCATGACCTGAGCTGAAGTCGGACGCTTAACTGACGGAGCCACCCAGGGGCCCCTATTCTCATTTTTTGAAAGTACATGAAATCACGAGAATGTAAAACTCACCACCGGCACTGCGACAGGCATGCCTACTAGTCCCTGACACGTGCTGTTTTCTACTGGCGGGAAATGGGGTGGTCGACGGGGTAGGTTGAAGACATGTACATATGCCAAGAATATGCATGTTACTAAAAAAATCATATTTGCAGAAATTATCAGCTCTGTTTTTTTTTTTAATTTTTTTTTTCAACGTTTATTTATTTTTGGGACAGAGAGAGACAGAGCATGAATGGGGGAGGGGCAGAGAGAGAGGGAGACACAGAATCGGAAACAGGCTCCAGGCTCTGAGCCATCAGCCCAGAGCCTGACGCGGGGCTCGAACTCACGGACCGCGAGATCGTGACCTGGCTGAAGTCGGACGCTTAACCGACTGCGCCACCCAGGCGCCCCAGCTCTGTTTTTTTTTAAACGAGATTAAAACTATCAGACACTGCACGGATAAGAATTAGCCTAATTGGAATTTGAATTTAAAAAAAACACCAAACATCTGACTCCCAAAACTCCTGCCAGGGGGTCTCAAGTTAGGGAGAACATCCACACCCAGGCAGGTGTCCGGTCACTGAAAGCTCAGGTTTCATCTGTACTGATATGCAAGGAGCATCAGTGTGTATTTTCTTTTCTGAGAAAGGGAGCACGGGCAGGTACACAGCGGGGGAGGGGCTGTGAGAAAGGGAGGAGAGAGGATCCCGAGTTCCACTTTCAGCGCAGAGCCCAACGTGGACTCAATCCCCGGATCCTGGGACCACGACCTAAGCTGCTCACTCAACTGACTGAGCCACCCACGCACCCCCACGGAGCAGCAGTGTTTTAATGGAATGTGGGTGTGGTGAGCTCTCAAAACCCCTTTCAACTTCAAGGGCAGATGCTTTTATTCTTGATTGAGCCTTCTGTGGAGGATGAGAACTGGTATAAGAAATGTATTAAGAAAGTACCGAGACTTCAAAAAAATCTAATCTTGCTTTCTTCCTTTTTTTTCTTTTATTTAAAAAAAAATTTAATGTTTATTTATTTTTGAAAGAGAGACAGAATGAGAGCAGGAGGGGGGGCAGAGAGAGAGGGAGACACAGAATGAGAAGCAGGTTTTAGGCTCTGAGCTGTCAGCACAGAGCCCAATGTGGGGCTTTAACCCATGAACCGCGAGATCATGACCTGAGCCGAAGTCAGGTGCTTAACCAACTGAGCCACCCAGGTGCCCCAAGGCGACCCTCTTTTTTAATTTATTCATTTATTTTGAGAGAGAGAGAGAGAGAGAGAGAGAGAGAGGGAGGGACAGTGCACAGGGGGAAGGGGCAGAGAGAGGGAGAGAGAATCCCAAGCAGGCTCCACACTGGTAGTGCTGAGCTGTATGTGGGGGCTCAATATCACGGACCATGAGATCATGACCTTAGCCAAAATCAACAGCCAGACCCTTAACTTACTGAGCCACCCAGGTGCCCCTAATCCTGTTCTCTACAATCTCACATTTAGACCAAGAAGTTTCCATGGAAATGACTCACTGCCCTAGGCAACCATGCAGCTTAACCAGACATTGATATGACTGTGCCCTACAAACGCAAAATCCAAGTTCTCTGCTACTTACGGAGAAGTATTCATCCACAACTTAAAGAAAAAATTATATCAAAAGAATGAATGCTTGACTATTTAAATGAGGTTGGAGAAGAGTCACTAACAGAGGCCCAAAACCATCTCCGTGAATCTGACGTGTGGAATGTGAGCTGTAGACTGTACCTAACCAGGTAGCAGATGTTGAGCAGGAAAGATACGCCTGTGTCAATATGCAGTCTACACACAAGCAAATGTTTGTATCCCTGTGTTGGTTTTCCATCAGAAACGTCACAGATTGCGTAGGAATCTTTTCCACGAGGTAGGGAATTTTTCTAACCTGGAGTGCGGGTGGTTTCAGGATGGGATCAAGGCTTAATTCTGTTCCATTTTTTTTTTAAACGTGGCATCACAGCCTAAAATCCTAGATCTGAACATTCTTAGAAGGCCAGAGCTATTTCCCAGCTCGGTGGGACTTTAACTCATGGCTGGCAATCCCAATCCAGATATAGTTAGAATCCTGCTTTGGGGGGCGGACACTGCTCACTTTGTTCTCGTTGTGGCTTACTTAATTTTTTTTTTTCAACGTTTATTTATTTTTGGGACAGAGAGAGACAGAGCATGAACGGGGGAGGGGCAGAGAGAGAGGGAGACACAGAATCGGAAACAGGTTCCAGGCTCCGAGCCATCAGCCCAGAGCCTGACTCGGGGCTCGAACTCCCGGACCGCGAGATCGTGACCTGGCTGAAGTCGGACGCTTAACCGACTGCGCCACCCAGGCGCCCCTATGGCTTACTTAATTTTATTTTGCTTGCTCTTACCCAAGAAAAATTCCTAGGGAAGACTAATATTTTTTTATGATGTAGCAGGTCGGCAGACACGTCTGATTCTTTCACATCTGTCTTTGCCTGTTTTCTGTCTCCTTGGCCGCCGCTCTTGTTCATCTCCTTAATTACTTCTCTAGACTTCCGTAATAATCTATTTATAACACTGCCAACAAGTTCCACAATTAAATATGCAGCTGCCATAGTTTGAATTTCACTTGCGCATCGTACCAACTTTCTGGAAGAGGGGAGCGGGGGAACCCCAGCGCTGTCTTCACTGTTTACAAGATCATTTGAAACTCTGTAGCCTGATATTTAGAGTTCCACGAAAGTAATTCCAGAGCCGAAGGGCAGTAGTTGCTTCGTGTACCCCCTCCCTCACCAAACCTTCTTGTGTATTTTCTGAAGCACATAATCGGGGGTATGTATCTTTCTTTTTCTCATGGCTTCAGGTAATACCTATGTGCTTGTATCTCCCAAATCCTGAACTCAGATTGCTTATGGACAGACATGTAAATGTGCTGCCCAATTTAGATGTTTGATGAGTAATATACCTTCAAGATCCCTATGATTTTTTTTACAAACATCAGTCCACTAGTCCAAGCCACAAATCCAGTGTCATCCTTGATTCCTGTTTCCATTCTCGAGTATCCCTGACTGTGTGTTTTGTGAACACACACTTGCTCTCTCCCCATTGACTCTGTTGTGTGTTCCCTACTATCCGGCTTCTGTTTCAGTCCTGGATGTTTCTCTTGTGGAACAGAGATGGAGTTCCACCCTCCACCAGAGTGGTATTTCCAAAACGCAGATCTGATCTTGCCATTAAAACATGGCCCGAGTGTCTTAGTGAAGTTTAATTTGTGTGCTCAAAGTATTTGCTCTTCACCGCCCGTTACCCACCCCTGAGCTCCATTGTTGTAAATTTCTTCAAGCTTCAGGATTATTCCTTACGCTCTGGGGACAAGGGCTTCACACATTTTTTTTCCCCTTTGCCTGGAACACCGCCCTCTATGCTGTTCTCAACCACCCTTTAGACATCTCCTTAGAGATGCTCTCCTCCAAGGTTTATGTGGTGACAACACAGCTGGATTAGATGCGCCCCCTTCCATGTTTTGCTGGATCACCTGCCCTTGCTCCAACCACAACATGTATGCAACATTCAGATCACTGTTAACTTGTCTCTTTCCCCACTGGAAAACAGGCTCCCCAAGGACAAAGTTTTAAGGTTAATTCAGTGTTGTTTCCCTAGCATGCAGTGTGGCATCAGGGACACAGGGAGACTCAATACATTTTTTTGTTGAACTGAGTAAAACGCTTACTTGTTCCCAGGGCACCCACTGGTGACTCATTGTTCCTGTGTTTGCTGTGCTCTATCCATTCAATGCTTTCACCTCACGCAGATCCCAAGAAACATCAACAACATGTGTTACTTTTATCCTTCTCTCGGAAGTCCTTCCTGAAGACACCAGTTCATCGTGGTCCTTCTCTTCCTGGGAAATCCGCAGAACCTACTACTTAAAAACATGTTGGCATTTTGTTATATATCCTTTCTAGCTTCTCGCCACCACAGTAAGCTTATGATCTTCCTGAAGGAAGGTTTTGCTTTACTTCCCAACCCACACGGGCGCGAAAGAAAATTTTCTCTTTGTCACATGACTTGCAATTACATGGTATTTTTCAGACTTAGAAATACCAACAATTTCCTCCGTAATCCTCGGAGCGTTAAAACGGCGCAGCCACCAAAAGGCACTGCTGTTTTCTTTGTTTCAGAGTCTGAAAATATACTCATAAGTTGTTTGCCTGTTGAATTCCCATTTGCAAGCAATTCAAGGTCCACCCTTTGATGTTAGCTGTGTCCCAGAGGAAGGAGACACACTGAACAGATTAAGAAGAATATGTTACGCAACATCAGGTTGACATTGATTCTTGAAGATGGTCCCAAATACGGACTGGGATTAGGCCCACCCAGAGCCAAGCCCAGGAGCACCCATGTGAGCACAGATGTAAGGTCTGCGATTCAAATGTTCTTTTCTTTGAACTACAACATTGAGTTATGCAGAACCAAGCCCCTGAAAGTCCATTACCAATTTAGGAAATCTAACCCGTCAACCAGCCTGGTACTGGGGGACATCAAGTATAGACTGTGATAAGAAGTTCTCCATTCTTCTCTTGATGGTTCTAAAAGAAAGAACCCTTTTTTTTTAAATGTTTATTTATTTTTGAGAGAGTGACAGAATGTGAGCGAGGGAGGGGCAGAGACAGAGGAAGACACAGAATCCGAAGCGGGCTCCAGGCTCTGAGCTGTCAGCACAGAGCCCGATGTGGGGCTCGAACTCATGGACTGAGGGATCGTGACTTGAGCCGAAGGCAGACGCTTAACCGACGGAGCCACCCAGGCGCCCCTAAAAGAGAGAACTCTTAACAGAAATTAAATTCCTGACTCAATTCCTCACATTTAATATATATCATGAAAATTCAACTTTCTGACCATGGCATGAATTTAGATCACCAAAGGAATGCTCCTAGAGCTGCTGCTTATGTTGAGCAAATTTATGGTGATGTAGAGAAAACCGTCATATTTCCCCTTACTAACTCATCCGCATGTTCAAGCCAGAGCTTACCGCCACCCTGTGTGTATCCACTCTGATCCCCTGGAGTTAGACTTTATCTTCCTCCAGCGACCTCCACCCTGCACCCCACCACCCAGGGGACAGAACGCATGGCCGTCAGCTCCCGCTGTCCATCAAACAAGCGCTCGGGAGCCAGACTTAGACTGTATAGCACAAGCTGATGGATGGACTTCTGTTTAGAAAGTATTTTTCAAAGCCAATTACAGTAAAATCTATTTAATCAATTCATGCCTTACCTACAATGCACAATGAAAACATGTCTGAATGTCTCCATTTTAGTTTCTATTTTCCAGAACATCTTTTTTTTTTTTTCCTAGAGAATGATGCCTGTCTGAGTGAGTTTTATGGTAAAATTCTATTTATATATTTGTTGTACATTCATATCATGTATTGACCATAACATCTGCCATCATGCATTTCGAGATTGGATCATTATTTCTGCTAAATGTAGTGTTTTTTTTTTTTCAGTCAAATTGTGAAGCTTGGAAGTGTTATCGTGAGTAATTTAAACAGTTGCCAGCATCATTTTGTATCGATTTTTTAAGTAGTTATATGCATGGGTGTTCAAAAGACTGATCATTTCTATTATTTTCTTAGCGAATCCGTAAGAAAACTGAGAATAAACCCCCTCAGATATCCCAGAACTTCTCCATTGTCCTGAACTGGTTACTCTGGGCCAGGAACACGCTTCTTCTACACTGGCCCAAGCATTTTGCAACACAGCGGTATCTCTTTATGCCACTGATACCATGGACAGCAAGGCCCTGGAGTGGACAGTTCTAGGTGAGAACAAATCTCCATCCGAAGATCCTGCTCTGTACAGGAAGTATACAGGTGGGTTAGCACAGGATTCTACCCCCGCTCCCAATCATCTGGGTCAGGAAATTGCAGTTTTATTCCAGAACTTTAAAAAATGTCACTTAGTCAAAATTATGCATTTGGTACGCATCTATACTAAACATTTCAAAGGCAAACTTTTATTATTTCAAAATAAGAAACCTTTTGGTGCAAGATAGCCAATATGTTGAATAAGCACAATTCATATGATAAAATGAAAATGCAACATCATTTCTACTTCCCTGTGTGCCTTCAAAATATTTTCTCTGCCACTGGTTGATAAAATGAAGAGATCCAAGGACATTTATATTTACCTTGAATGGAGAGTGCTTTCCATTAAAAAAAATACAGTATTAATTCAGAAACAAGGAAAGAATATTCAGAAAATAATTATCCTTAGTATAATTCGATATAGGGTTATCTAACAAAATATGCATAAGAGCTGCCCATGAAAAGTTCCAAAATGATGATGAAAGAAATCCAGGAAAACCTAGACAAGTGGAGAGATGGTGTATCTTTATAGACGGGAAGATTCAGTTCTGTTGAGATGCCAGTGATCCCCAAACTGAAGTCCAGGTCTATTAGGATCCCAACAAATATTCTAGAAGAATTTCCAATCGTGGGAATAGACAAGCTGTTCATAAATGTTACTCAGAAAAGCAAAGGAACTCAGAAGCCGAAAACAGCTTTGAAAAAAGGAAAAGAAAACAAAATCAAATTTCAGAACTCACACTGGTCATGTTTAGGGTTTGTTATAAAGCTACAGTAATAATGAGAGTCTGATACCGGCGACACCTTTGACACAGACATCAGCGGATGGATGGTCTAAAGATGACCCACGTGTGTGGTTAGTTGACTTCTGACAAAGGCACACATATAATTCAATGCAAATAGGATAATCTCTTTCACAAACAAAACTGGAATGCCTAGACATTTATAAAAGGAAAAGGAAACCTCCACCCATAACTTTATATTAGAAATACAAGTAATTCAAAATAGTTCCTAGAAATAAATATAAAACCTAAAGTTATACAATTTTCAGAAGAGAACTTCGGAGAAAAACCTCCGCAATCTTGGAATACAAGATTTCTGAAACACCAAAAGTAACATCACGACAAGTAAAAATGGACAAACTGAACGTTGTAAGAACTAAAACCTGTCACACTTCAAAAAACCCTGTTAGGAACATGATGTCAACCAACAGAATATGACACAATATTGGGAAAAACATATTTGATAAAGGACTTAAATCCAGAGTACATACATAATGAACTCTCAAAACTGCAAAATTAAGAAAATAAAACCTTAAAAATGGGCTCATGATTAGAGTATTTTCACCAATGAAAATATACAGATGGCATATAGGGACACAAAAAGATGACCAACTTCATCACCCCTTAGGAAACTACAAATTAAAACCGCAATGATATGCCTATGAGGAGGCTAAAATTGAAAAATAAAAGAAATAGACCTGACCGTACTCAGTCCTGATGAACGTGTGTAACAGCTGGGACCCTCACTTGTTGCTGATGGGAATGGACAATGGTACAGCCACTCTGGAAAACAATTTGATGGTTGTCTATAAATTTTGACATACACTTGTCATCATGACCAACAACAGCACTCTTGGGTATTTACTCAAGAGAAAGAAAAAAGTAGGTTCACCCCCAAATTGGTACATATATGCTTACGGCATTGTTATTCACAATTTCAAAATACTGGAAACCACCCAAATGTTTTCGACTGCGAATAAATAATAATCAAACAGAGCCCCGGGCACAAGATATAATACCTCTCATTCATGAAGAGGAGGACCACTGACCCCTCCACAAATGGATGGGTATCACTTGTGCTGTGCTAAGGGGAAAGCCAGACCAAAGGCTTCATACTGTGTGATTCTGTTCACAAAACACTTTGAAACGAGCCACGCTAAGGGGCAGGAAACAGATCAGACTTTGTGGGTGGCCGGAAGCAGGGAGGACTCCGCGACGGAGGCCCAGGAGGCACCTGCTGGGGTGCTGGGACACTTCCACATCTTGATTTTGGTGGTGGCCACCCATCACTATGACTTGTTAAAACTCACAGAACTGTCACTAAACATCGTGCATTTATTGGGTGTCGATTTTAATTCACAACATCTGACTTAAAAAAAATTCTGGATTTAAAGCTTCAGAAAAATAGAGAAAAGGTAGATAAAAACAAAAGCAACAGTCATCCCAAGTGACTCTGAAAATGTCTTACTTGCTTATAATGTCTACACACTTCTTCCTCAAATTTCTCCCTCACGTTTTGATTGGAATTATTTTATTTTTTGGATTACTAAAGTTAAAACATTTTCTTTCCAGTAGTATTTTATCTTTTATTTTGTTTTATTGAGAGTGGGACAGAGACGGCATGAACGGGGGAGAGACAGAGGGAGAGGGAGAGAGAGACAGAATTGTAAGCAGGCTCCACACTCAGCACAGAGCCCAATGTGGGGCTCGATCTCACAAACCGTGAGATCATGCATGACCTGGGCCAAAATCAAGAGTCGGACAGGATGCTCAACCAACTGAGCTACCCAGGAGCCCCTGAAGTAGTATTTTAAATAATACTTGATTGGCAATCAGGTAGACAAAAATTAGTACAGCTTGATCCGGGAAAAACACATGATACCTACCTTATTGAGTGGCAGTGGACCTTCAGGAAGAAAGATTTACGCATATGCTGCAAATGACCTATTTCCTGTGTTATTCTCAGCACATCTGTGCAACTTTGGTCGAGATCAGATCACGATTTTGAGATCCATATCCCCATTGGAAGGGATTTCTAGCAATTTTATTGTGTGGCAGGGTGGGGTTAAAGGCATCCCATGGCGTCCTTTGACATTTGAGCACAACCATTTTGCTGATGACTGGTTCCTTTTCTTCCCTCCATCCCTAGATGCAAATCCTAGGTTTATTGCTAATAAAGTAATTTTGTTCAGACCTAAGGTAAAACAATTTGTGGGAGGAATTCTACCTATCCTATTTTGGAAGGGACTTTGAAAGGGAGAAGCAACAGAAGGAGTGAGCCACAGAATGGATTCTTCCAGGGGAAAGACAGAGGAAAAGCCATTTTCTTGTTTCCTCTCCATCAGAAAGTACTTGGGAAATCTTGGGGGAAGTGGGCTTCTTGCTGGACCCTATTTCCATCCTCACAAAGATGCTGTTCCTCAGGAATCCACCAAGCCCGCCCCCAGCCTGGCTAACTCTGGGAGTTAATGTGACAGCCTTCCAAGAAAAAAGGCATCAGAAAAACATTACAGTTTAAGGATGATGCTTGAAATGGCCAAGGGCAACCTTTGTCATTGAGGCTGGTCAGAGCAGATGACGTTAATAATAATTGCTAACACGGAGCGCGGGGCTGAATGGTTTTTGTAGAGTAGCTCACTTAATCACGGCATCAATCCTCAGGATCTGAGGATCCCAGAAGTTCTCTTGCACAACATTACAGCAGCTAATATGTCTCATGCCCATGACCTCTAAACCTGCTAGCCAAGAAACAAATACACATCACATACAAAAAAAAAAAAAAAAGAAAAAGAAAAAGAAAAAGAAAGAAAGAAAGAAAGAAAGAAAGAAAGAAAGAAAAGCCTGAACTAAGCCTCATGGTTCTCACCTATAAAATCTCAGTAATGATGTAAATAGAAGAAAAGTCAAATAGACAAGCAGTTAGTGAGTACTGTTGCCAACATTTCACAAAAGGTTTGGGAGTTTCTAGGAAATGTAATGTCGTTAATTAAAGATACGCATTTTTATGATTTGGTGATACACATCAAGTGACACAAACTATGTGATGGATACTATGTGGCTCATTTGTTTATTTTTTAAAGCTGTAGAATTTGTATTTAGCCACCATTATGAGGAGTATGTATTTTTACCAGAATAAGGCTCGTATGGCTTCATTAAGGGCACAAGATGGGGACGCAGTAGCCTCTAGATCTGTTCCAGCCTCACAAGTTGCTAAACAGTATTTAATTCTGTGAGGGAGGCAGTCCTCTGATTTTGCAGAAATACATGGCAGGCTATTTAGCTCTATAAATGTGCATGTATTTATGGCTTGAAAAGAGAATCTTGAAAAGGAGAAAAGCTTTTCACAGATCTCAGGAAAAAAAAGTTTCAGCGGGCTCAGAGGAATAAGACGGAATCTTGAAAGAGTGTAATTATATTCTTCCTATCTAATTTGCCAAGACAACACAACTAATAGGAAAACAATTTAAAATGGAAACACTCCACCTGCGGCCAGAAAGGGACCATTATTACAAAGAGGATCTAATCCATTGGGTTTAGAGTACATATAAGCAATGTTACCTAGACATGTAAAAGCAGGATGTTCTGACCGTGGGGTTCTCTGATACGTGACACAGTTTTGAACTTGTAGTAACACCCAACCGTAAGGTAGCTGCACAAGGAGTGAGTGGGTTCTTTTCTACAGAACACCAAGGAATGTGTGGAAAGTTACGGATGAGGGTGAATTAGTCTCCTGGGGCTGTTACAACAAGTGCCTTCACTGAGTGACTTACTGGGAATTCATTCCCTTACACTTCTGGAGAAGAGAAGTCCAAGGTCAAGGCATGGGCAGAGCTGGCCCCTTCTGTATCTCTGTGTCTACATTTCTTCTTTTTATAAGGACACAGTCAGACTGGGTTAGAGCCCACTCTCTTCACCTCATCCTAACTTGATCATCTGCTAAGACCCTTTTTCCAAATAAGGTTACATTTACTGGTACTGGGGTTAGGGCTTCAACAAAGGAGTTTGGGAGAATTCAACCCATAACAGGGGACTTTCATCCAGCACAACTAGAATGAAGAAATGACAGGTCTGGTTGAAGGGGAAAGGATGTGTGTGTGTGTGTGTGTGTGTGTGTGCGTGCGCACATTTCATAGCCCCACCAGACCCCATTCTTCACCCCCTTTTTCTGACACAATCACAGCCACGTGCTGCATAACAACAGAGTCACAAATACAACCACGGATTGCTACCACGGATTGCTAGCCGCGTTTCAAAATTAATGTTTACTACGTGAAACACACAATACAAGCCTCAAAATATACAATACAGATCTATGCGATCAGATTTCTCTATAATTTTAAGTGTTCACAGCCTAGTTGAAAACAAACATCTCCCACACAAAGGCAGCCGATAGTGAAAGGAGAAGGAAACAGGTCAGACATTAAAGGGCACAGAGATGATTCAGTGGAAGTAAAATCACTTTCAAATGCAATGATTATCCAAGAATTTACAAAAGATACAGAATTAGATCCAGGCCTTATTAGTAAGATTCATATACAGACAAAATGAGGAAGAAGCACATTGCTTAATTTCTTTGATCCTTGGGATTTGTGGCAGGGATTTATACCTCCCCTTTCTTCCACAGGAGCACAGCAGCAGAGGAATAGCCAATGGCCCGCTAACCACATTTCTCAGCTCCCTTGGGTATGGCCCTGGGAGCAGAATGACACCTGTTGCTTCCTGTTCTGTACCTGAAGACATCAGGCGCTCCTTCTGCATATTCTTTCTTTTTGTTGATAACCGATGCATGGAAATATGGAAATGCATGATTTCTAAGTTTGGCCATTTGAAAAGAGAGACGCTCCCGCCCAGGGTTCCGACGCAATCATGTTGGAAGCCACCTTTGTCCCCAAGTAAGGAAGAGAAGCAGACCCACTGCCATTTTAAAGTATGCTCCTCAGGACTTTGGCTTTATCTAAACCACATTGCGTCTCATTGTCATGACAGTTCAGCCTTTACACTAGATCATACAATGTGTTGTCTATGTGTTAGGATGATATATGAATCCATTTTTTAAGTTTATTTATTTATTTATTTATTTATTTATTTATTTTGAGGGGGAGGGGCAGAGAGAGAGGGGGAGAGAGAGAATCTCAAGCAGGTTCTTTGCTGTCAGTCCAGAGCCCAATGAGGGGCTCAAACCCACGAACTGTGAGATCGTGACCTGAGCCCAGATCAAGAGTTGGACGCTCAACTGGTTGAGCCACCCAGATGCCCCAAGATGATATATGAATCTTACACCACATGTGGAAGCCCTTTATAAACCATGAGATGATTTGCAACAGGTAATTGCTGGAACAGGGAAGAGTAACTTCCAGAGAGTTGATGATGTCGGCGAGAACAAAAATTGAAGGGGGAAAGGGTGTATTTTCATCCCCTTCAGATTTGGATATACATTATCATGAAAGAAATAAAATCTTATTGGGGCGCCTGGGTGGCGCAGTCGGTTAAGCATCCGACTTCAGCCAGGTCACGATCTCGCGGTCCATGAGTTCGAGCCCCGCGTCGGGCTCTGGGCTGATGGCTCAGAGCCTGGAGCCTGCTTCCGATCCTGTGTCTCCCTCTCTCTCTGCCCCTCGCCCGTTCATGCTCTGTCTCTCTCTGTCCCAAAAATAAATAAACGTTGAAAAAAAATTTAAAAGAAATAAAATCTTATTAATGATAGTATTGATGCCTAATTAAATTTAGAATGCCACCTTTACCCCTCCCTCCTCATGCACATGAAGGAGGCATGTCACGAAGTACTTTCTACTTGGCAGATGAGGGAAATCAAACACTAAACAGTTAAGAAAACTGTCACCCACTTGTGGTGAAGCATTTGTGGAGGGACCGCAGAAAGTTCCCCGATGTCCCGGCCCTCCAGGCCCATCCGGAAACCTCTCTCCCATCTCTGCATAAACTCCATCAAGAAGAAAAACTCACAGATTGCAGTGGGCTTGGACGTGAGGAGTCACTACGTAGAGACCCAAAAAATGTAGTTTATAGAAATCTTAAGCCATCGGAGGGTAAGAACTTTCCACCCCACCTGTGGTAACACAATGATTTGTGAAGGTGATCAAAGCGATCCTCGAAATAATGGTCCTTGCCTGTCAGAAACCTCACAAGGAAACTTTAGATACATAAGCACAGACCCACGTAATGCCAGGTGAGACAAACGTGCCTCCGTTCCCATGGGATGTCCATAAGGAATTCTCAGTGACGTTCTCTTGTAAACAGCCGTTCGCGACATCAAAACTACTTCTCAGTATTTCTCTCGCATACACTATCGACTTTCAAGTCAGAAATGCACGGAGGATGCTTGAGGTCCCCTTCATCAGAACACTTTCCTTATTGTACAGTTTAAAAAGTGTCCAGAAGAGCCAGTCCCGCGTGAAACTGCTCCATTCGGGCAAAGGACCAGCGAACAGAAGCTGCTGCTGCTTTTTTTAATTTTTATTTGTATGTTTGTAAGCTATATTTATTTTTGAGAGAGAGAGAGAAAGAAAGAGAAAGCGGGGGAGTAGCAGAGAGAGAGGGAGACACAGGATCCGAAGCGGGCTCCAGGCTCCGAGCTGTCGGCACAGAGCCCGACGCGGGGCTCGAACTCAGACGGGTGAGATCATGACCTGAGCCGAAGTTGGACGTTCAACCGACCGAACACCCAGGCGCCCCCAGAGGCTGCTCCTCATTCAGGCCGAGGGAGGGAAACAGGCTGTGGGTGCAGAGACGTTCACCTGAGTAGGCTCTTTGGGACAGTAACGGATTCTCTGGGGCTGCTGGCCTGGCTCGGGCAGGGGATAGATAGTCTGCCGGGTGTCTGTAAGGTAGACAGCAATCGGGTGCAGGGTCAGAGCAGGACGCGGAAATGTCTCCATCAGCAGGCCTAGATGCTCCAGAGGAAATTAAAGAGCGGGGGGAGGTCTTCAGACAGAGGTAATTATAACAGAGAGGAAGCCTAGGATCACAACATCTGCAGGGAGGCAGAAATAACTCTCTGGGACACGTGATGAAGGAATAATCATAAAGACAGCGCAGTAGAACGAGCCGAGCGGCTGAACAAATACACGGAAGGGTAGCCCCGGTGTGGGGCTTGTCGGGCTGTGTTTAGGCAGACAGAGAGGAAATGGAGGTTGCCAGATAACAAGAGCGAAGAAACACCGAAGGGAACGTACCAGATCCCTCGTGTTAGTGGCACATAATTCTTCTTTATACCTATCGGACTAGTGCGTGAGAAGGCTTTACCCAGTTCCAGTTACTGGGGATGAAAAATTGAGATGATTGCCAGATAAAATATAGGCTATCCGGAGGAATTTTAGGTAAACAATGAAGAATTTTGAATGTTAGTATGTCCCATGTACCGACGCTAACACTTTGCAATATTTGCGACACACTTACAATAAGAAGGTATTCATTGTTTATCTGAAATTCACATTTAACCTAGTTGCCCTGTAGTTTGATTCGCTAAATCTGGCGACTCTAATTGGGGACAGAAGCAGAAGAACTGACTCCCCGCAGCCAGGCCTGCGTCAAAGGTGTCAGCGCTTACGGAGTGTGGATATTGAAGATCAGAGGCTTAGATGCTATTTAGACTCCTACTCAGTAGAATTCTCAGTCCCGAGGACATAGTCTGGTATCAACATTCTTATTTGCCTCAAGGAAATTAGAGAAGTCCAAGGTCTTCAGGGTCGATCACACAAACTATCTGAAGCTAAAATCAGTGACCGTGCAGCATTCAGCAGTTCCCCTGCGATGATAAATATGATAGGAGCTTCTACAAGGTTCTCAAAGATGGATTTAGGTTCCAGCGTAGCCAAGACTTTGTGGAGGAACAAATGATAGCGCGTTACGTGGTCATATGTATTCAGGGAAGAGAAGATAGAAAGGAAAGAGGCATTCTTGCATCGGATGTTCGTAATCTTCCATACTTTTCTGGTGTTCCCGCGCTGAATCAGATTCAGTTCAGCAAGTGGCCCAGCGTGGTTGGGAAGGTGGTGGTGGCAGACAGCTGCCCTGTGATGACTATCACACTCAGTCTGACTCTAACAAAGCCCTGCACACACGGTGTCAGGTTCCGTGCTTACAGGTCGACCCCTGCGACCACTCTGTCTCCCACACACGAGCTCCCATGAGCACAGATCACATTTAACAGAAGCAGCAAGAATGGTGGGAGAATGGCCTCGTTACTCGTATGAGTTACGTGCTTAGTGTGAAACCAAAATACAAATGAAACGCAAGGGCTCATGGGCGTATGATAAAGCTCCCCAGCATGTCAACCCAAACAATGAGGACAGCAAGGGGAAGTGTTGAGAAGATTGGGCTCTTGAGGGAAAGGAAGCCATGAGGAAAAGCCCCGGAGCAGACAGGAGGGTGTCAGTAGACAGAGAAATAGAACAGCGCGAAGGAACACAATGAAAAGAAGTGGCATCAGGGGACAGGCGGATGGGGCGTGGGAGGAACCTGGGGCTGAAGAGGTCCCCAAATGTGGTGGCCTGGCTGTAAAATGATGGGACGTGGGAAGCGTCATGAATACGAAACAATTAAAAGGAAGATCATTACGTCTTGTGCTGGGGAGACTCATCCGCGTAACAGAAGAGAAAAACAATTGTCCGATATGACTGGGCGTCTGGAACAGAAGGGGCCAGAAGAATGAGGTTCCCGGAGGAGGGAACAGAGAAGTTAGAAAGGAAGAGAGAGTCTGAAGCGAAGATAACTTGATGACCTTTGCTGGAGAAAAACCAGTTTGCAAAGGCAAACTGATCTCAGCAGTTCAGTGTTGTGTATTTAATTGTGTCATTGTGTATTTAATTACCGTTGTATATTTAATTGAATAAGTAGTTATTTTATTTTATTTTATTTTATTTTATTTTATTTTATTTGTAGCCCCCATTTAAACCAAGTTCTCATTTAAGAAAAACTCACAATTGGGGCTCCTGGGTGGCTCAGTTGGTTAAGCGTCCGACTTCGGCTCAGGTCGTGATCTCATGGTCCGTGAGTTCGAGCCCCGCGTCGGGCTCTGTGCTGACAGCTCAGAGCCTGGAGCCTGCTTCCGATTCTGTGTCTCCCTCTCTCTCTGCCCCTGCCCCGTTCATGCTCTGTCTCTCTCTGTCTCAAAAATAAATACACATTAAAAAAAATTTAAAGAAAAACTCGCAAGAATGCTGATAGCCGATGACCTTCGGTTGTGTCTTTAATGAGCTACTGTTTTGAAAATAAATATAGCATCTAAAAGTATGAGTATCCAAGGAAACCTGAGATTGATGAGTACAATTTTGTCTCCCTACTTCTAATGTTAGCCGAATGGTGACATATGCAACGTAAGCTCCACAACAGGTCCATCCGATGTGGAAACAAAGCAGTGTTTGACCAGGAGACAGTGCTTTGAATGTTTGTGTCATGTTCAAAGACTTACACCATAAGGCGGTAGATGTGCCTTTTTTTGTCACATTTTACCAACGCGTGTGAGATACTAGAGTTTTACATTTGCTGCCTGTAGGATGAGTTAGAACGAAAGAACTTAATTCAGATGTAATAGAAATTAATGACTGAACAATTCAAGATTTACTCATTAAATGTAATTAAAAATATATTGCCTGGACACAGTGCAATGTCTCCGCCCAGGCGGAAGGAACAAAAGCCTCGCCATCGAAGCGCGATCCCATCGGGTCCTCAACAAAGCGGACCTTCTGTGGATGCCAAGACTGGGACCCGGCGTGTTGGTCTGCTCGCTCTCAGCTACAATGGCTGTACCTCCAGAAGCTGGTTTCTCAAACTCTGAACCTTTACGCCAGTGAGATGACACGAAAGGAATAATTTTTCTAGACGCACCGGGTATAATTTGGGCAATCTCCACGTGGCAGGCACCTGCACCTCATTTGCATTTACACAATTCCTACTTAATCTGGTAATTATGTAAATAGCAGACAAGACTTTTGACATCTCACTTTCTTATTCTGCTCTGGAAACTGACTAGATATTACATGGCAGGCAATTTGCTATTTTAACATACAAAGGATGGATCCATTTCAGCAAAAAATACGGCGAATTACTGCGTATCTCCAAGGTGCATCACCGTCTTTTTGTTCTATTGTGCAGGCACTGAGGGATCACACACCTGGAGGGCTCTGTTCAAAACACTGTCTTGAGTCTGGGGCATGTGTTGTTCTTATCCCCCCCGCCACCCCCCACACTCCCACACATCGTCCACACTTGCCAAGAGGTCCTATCTAACCAACTTAAAAAACAAAACAAAACAACAAACAAACAATGTTTTCTAGGAGTTTTCTAGAAGATAGGGCCACCGTATAGGTGTTATATAAGAATCTATGCTATTAATGAAATCTGTGCTCTTACATAGCTAGCGATGCAACGTTTATCATTAAAAGGCAAAAAATTAAATTAAATTAAATTAAATTAAATTAAATTAAATAAAAAAGAAAGAAAGAGTCTTTGTCTTCCCCATAGGTTTCAACTACAAACTGAACTATTCTATTGCGTCTTACTAACTGCGCAAGCTTCTTTCCGTTAGTTAATCTCTCTGAACTCGTATTAGTAAAAGACAGGTAATGCCACCCGAATTAGGAGACACTAGAGGTCACATGGGTTGGTAGTTCTAACATAGCACACAAGGACCCGTCGTGGGCTGGACTTTGACAAAGGCTTGTCATCTCCCCTGCTCCATCTGCCTCCATTCTGGACACCCAACCTCACACCTACCCATCGTAGCCTGACAGCCTGTGTCCCGCGGCGAGTGGCATCTCGTCTTATCCTAGTCCCTGCATCCTGGCCAGAAGCAGCTGTGGCTGGTAAGGGGGACCCCATGGCAGTGAGGACTGTAGCCCCAAGTCTCTTCAACTCCAGAAGGGATAACGAACAGTGAATTAATGGTCAAGCAGGATTTGTATACAGTCAGCATCTCTTTACCCCCAAAGCCTGAATTTACAAACAGGCTAAAAATGAATGCCTTTCATCAGCTTTAATTTTCTAATGCAGTGACCCATCCTAACGCTGCGTAATAACAGGTCCCAGAGTGACAATTAAAATAAATCACCCTACAGAATATGCCATTACAAGCATTCATGCCTCATCAGTAACCGAATTGCCTTATATCATACATCCTGAGGAAATATTTATAACTTTAGCCTCAGCTCCCCAAAGCGCAATCTGATTAATATTCTGCCCCTGTTGTAGATTTCTTGGAAATTGAAACATGGTTCAAGTATTATTTTCTGGGTGACAGTCTAATTTTCTTTTAATGGGGAATACCAATGGCTAATCATGAACCAACAGCCATTGATCCAAAATGCATTACCTTACAACAGCGCCCAAGAAAAAGACCAGCCTTGGCACATCCCTCCTTTTTTAAGAAAAACTCTTGAATGGATGAGCTCATTTTCTGTCTCCGTGAAGGGGAGGAAAGCCTTCTGAAGGCTTAAATGTTAAAGCGATTCCTGTTCCACTGGTTTAAAAAAAGGTATCCTAAGTGACGAAGGACTGTATTGAGAGAAGTCAAGTCTGGAGGAGAAGGCAACTTCCTTCCATCCGGCTTCGCAGCGTTGACTCAAGGAAACCAGAGGGCTCAGCGCACGGTGAGGTCACAGTGGATTCACGGTAAGGCCAGGCAACTTGACCGTCCTTGGTGAATGTCTCAGCTCCTATGGGCTACGGCAGTCAAGAATAAGCCCTACAGAAAGACACTAAAGCGGCATATTTAGGGGAACCCTTCATTGTGGCAAACACGGGAAAGGGCTTTGAGCTGACTGGTGCTGGCATCAGTGGTGACTGTGGCTATGGTGACCCGCAAAAACTAGAAACAGATCCCGGTGACTGAGGACAGCGTCTGGCTCAGCTCGGGCCGCCGTAACAAAGAGCCACAGAGAAGGAACTTCGACAACAGACGTTTATCTCTCCCCCTTCTGGAAGCTAGAAGTCCAAGATCAGGTGCCAGCGTGGCCTCGTTCTGTGAGAGCCTCTTCCCGGCTTCCAGAGGGCCGGCTTCTGGCTGAGCCCTCACATGGAGGAGAGAGGGAAAGGGAAATCTGGTATCTTCGTGTGGAAGGGCCCTGACCCCATCCCGGAGCCCCGCCCTCATGACCTCCTCTCAACCCAATCACCTCCCAAACGCCCACTTCCGAAAACTATCCCCATTGGGAGTTAGGGCCACACCCCATGAATCTGGGGGGCCACGAATGCTCAGTCCATAACAGAACAAGGAAACGTCTGGCACCGCGAAGGCCCTGCTGCTGTGGTCATCCTCCACGTAAGAGGTTCTAAGGTCAGATGGCCGGGAGGCCACTAGTCCCAGGCCCAGGAGGTCAGGGGCTCCCTCATTGCCCGAAGGCTGCCCTGCTCTCTCTCAGGTGTGCATGTCCCCACAGTGCCGGCATCTCGTACCTTCTGTTTTCAGAATACACTGACATGTCGGCAACCAAGGCACATTTGAAGACAGAATTTGGGGGATCGTGGTCCCAAGGCCAGATTTTGTGTTCTGATCTAGTTCCCACCTACTCCACACTTCAGAGGAACCGCACAGGCAATGTGGACAGCGCGGGGGTGGGGGGGCTCTAAACCAAGGCCAAAAGGACAGTAGCTGGGCCACGTGTATCTCCCAAGGTCCCGGGCACGAATCCCCAGACCCCGGCCCCGGGCGTCTACTGTTTAGAAAGAGTTCTGGCTTTTGAGACACTTAGCGCTTTCCTCACTGCCAGGAAAAGGTGTAGCCATTCTAAATTTGAAGTTTCTATGTTACTTAACCTCCTGTCTCAATTTACCATCTTGCAAAATACATAGAAAACCTGCTAAAAACCCCGGACGTGCGGAGGTGAGAAATCATGCGATCATACGTAAAGCCACCTCCGTTTTCAGGAAGAGAAAGGCTCGTATGAATAAATTGGCCTTCTGCTGAACAAGGACTTGATGTTAACACTTCTCTCACAAGTCTCTCCCTGACTCATCACTGGAAACCTTTTGTGTGTGAGAGGCTTGACCTTTTGAAGAGACCTGCCTGTCGGTGATTTGTGATTTGTTTTCTGTGGACTTTTCACACTGCACACCCTTCTCGGGACTGAATAATCACTTAGAGACCATGATGCGGCTCTTGGAAAACTCTGGCTCCCAGAGGAGCTGGGAGAGGCAGGGGGAAGACATTGTTCCATGACTTCAATATGGGAACGCCAAGACCAAATTTAGGTTATCATCGAAGACCCCAGGAACCCGAGGTCTGAGGGCACCCAAAGGTGAGTTTGGAAAAATCAGTCAACACGTGGGCTCAGGTTTCTTCTCTTGGATGAAGGCTGTAAAACTGTCCAACCCAGGCGTTGGTCACCAGCCCTCCCTTCATGTCCCAGTCTCTTGCTTTTACTTTTCACCCTAGTCCTAGGAGCACCCCTTCCTCAGAAGCAGAAAGTTCTGAAGCAGAAAGTTCTGAACAGAAATCTTACCTGAGGCAAGGGGATGGGGTGGCCCTGCCTCCTGGGGAGCTTGCATTTCAAAGCATTCCTCCTTTTGATCTCCCAGGAGGGAGAGCCCTGTGCGCCTTGGTTGTGATTTATCATCAGCCTGAGGCAATTATTGGCAAAACCAGGCCTTGAGCCATTTCCTTGAGGCCTCTAAGTGTTTGGGTGGGAAACAGCAGAGTTGTCTGTGAGGACTTTAAGGTGGTCCATTAAGTGCCTTGCTTAAGGTCACAGCAAGCTAAATTGCAGAGCTAGGAGCAGAGCCCAGGGGCCCCGGATCCCTCAGGGCCCCCCGCAGAGTCACTCCCTGCCCACCCGACCTCTGCGGGCTTTCTCCTCCCCCTCCAGCTTGTGTTGTGCCCCTCCGCACTGGGGCAAGGCCTGCGCTTGCGTGCAAGCCCCCTTAACTCTGCACTCACTTGATGCTCTGATAGCCAAGGGACAGAAGCCAGACACAGCCTCTTCTCTGTCAGCTGAGTGACCGAGGAGGGTCCCGTCGGACATTGGAAAAAGCCACGACACCCACCCATTTTGTGAAGGGGGCCTTCTTCGTTGATAAAACTTGGAAAAGGCATACAGGCAAGAGGGCATTCATTCACTCGGCTCAGAGGGTGAACAATGTGTACAGACACCCTTCAGAGGGGCTTGGAGCTCGGGGTCACGGGGCCACTTGGCTTCATTCAGCCCCAGAATGGCCATCAGAAACCCATTGCTTATTCCTAGGGGCAGCGGATAGAATCCAGGTCCCAGAAGAGTCAGGCCTCCTGGGTTTCACTTCAGGCCACAAGTGCTGGGGTCCCACCCAGCTCTACACCTCCAGCCGGGAGCGTGAGGGCACCCCGCAGTTCAATCCAGCTCCTTGAACCCTCTGCAAGTTTGTCCTCCTTCAATAAAGAAACTGCACCTGCTGACCGTCACGTGACGTCTTGTTATCCAAAGCCTGTTGGCCTGCTAAGGGGACCCGGGGGTCTGTTCTGTGTCCGTTTCCCTGCACAAATATGGGGTCGCTCCCACAAAAACTATGTAGCTTCTCATGGGGGTGAATGTGCATTTGGCCCCCTCTGGGTGTTCAGGCTGCCCGCAATCCGTCTCACTTGTCGCCAGTTTTGTGTGGCATTCACATTGCCATTGTAATTGTACAATTCCATGAAGTATTTGCTATTTGATGAAATAAGAAAACTAAGTCAAACGTTAGAGTTCATAATTCCATTCACATGACTTGAAAACAGATGGAAAAAAGAGGAATAAGGCACAGGTGGCCAGGAGGAGGGAGGAGAGGAGGGAGATCCCTGTTCAAAACTGTGTAGACAAGGCGTCTCTAAAGGGTGGAGGAAAATTCCAAGTTTAATATGGGCGGGCACTCAAGTGTCTTCAGAATCCTAAATATCCCCCTCTGCTTTAAAGATGCCTAAAATTTAAGCTTACAAACAAGTATGGTATGATTTATGCAAAGATCATTGAATGATCCCATTTTAGTGGGCCAGAGTGTTCCTATTATACAAGACAAAATGAATAATCCCACACTGTTTCTCATTTTATTAAATAATTTCCTATGTTCTGATGTTTAACTATTTTAAAAGTATTTCATTATTCATTTGCAACTTGCTGTAGTTTATTTTAAGAAATTATCCACCGGGAGATATTTATGTTCAAAATCTTTATTTGTCCTCGAATTTATCCCTAATTATTTTCCCAGGACACATCTTTAGATTTGGTCCAGGTATACACAGGGCTAACGACTGTTGATGTCTCCTTGGGGCAGGGGACAATCCTTACCACATTTCAGTTCGGAGGACAGCTAATGGGAGGAAGTGGAACCCGGAAAGATGAGACAGGGGTACCCCTCCTCTGTGATACAGACATCACAACAACCTGACATCAGGAGAGAAGGAAAACTGGCAGATCAGATGTGGGGATGTTATTAAAAGCTTGAACACAGGGGCGCCTGGGAGGCTCGGTCAGTTAAGTGTCCAACTCTTAGTTTCTGCTCAGGTCATGATCTCAAGGTTCATGAGTTGGAGCCCTGCATGGGGCTCCCAGCTGACAGCATGGAGCCTGCTTGTGATTCTCTCTCCTTCTCTCTCTGCCTCTCCCTCCTCATACATGTACTCTCTCTCTCTCTCTCTCAAAATAAATAAACAAAAACTTAACTGAAATAAAAGCTTGAACACAAAGCATAAGGCACAGACATACACACACAGACACGTGTGTGTGTGTGTGTGTGCGCACACGGCCACAGGACTGATGGAGAAGCAGGGAATCAGAACAGTGCCACGGTACCTGACAGAGACGGGTGGTGGCCCGAACCGTGGTGTCCACAGCAGAGGTTCAGTTCCGGACATACTTGGACACCAGCAACAGCAACGCACCCTGAGAGGTTAATATGGAAAGACAGAGAGGAACGAAGAATGACTCTAAAGTTTGCCCTTGGTCTAAGCCCACTGGAGGAATCGAGTTGCCTTCACCAGACAGCGCAAAGGGTGCAGGTGAGATGAGTTGGGGGAGATGAGTTCCGTGGACGTGGCGCTGAGTCTGAGCTCATCATTAGCCGAGCAGGAAGCCAGGTGTGTGGGAGATATGTGGATGCAGAACCCAGGGGAGAAGTCTGGGCTGGAGATCTCCACGGGGGCATCAGAAGCTTAGAGACAGGGGCGCCTGGGTGGCTCAGTAGGCTGAGTGTCCAACTTGGGCTCAGGGCATCATCTCATGGCTCGCGAGTTCGAGCCCCGCGTCGGGCTCTGTGTTGACCGCTGGGAGCCTGGAGTCTGCTTCGGATTCCGTGTCTCCCTGTCTCTCTCTCCACCCCTCCCCCTCTTATGCGTTGTCTCTCTCTCAAAAATAAACATTAAAAAATTTTAAAAATAAAGAAGCTTAGAGATAGGCTTGAAAGTTATCAGGGTAGCACTGTTAATAGCATTTTGTATCTCCCCCCGTTTCTTCCCCAGTTAGAGGAAGGGCAGTTCTGGAGGGGAGGTTCTGTTTTCCCCCCTGTATACTTTATTATCCAGTTATTAATTTATGTATTACTATAGGCAGATTCTCTATCATGTATGCTTTCACCCACCCATGCCTAAAGAGTAAGATTTAATAAATATTCAGTGACTATTTTAGCACTGTGGTCTAACATTAGAATTCGTCTATTCTGTCCCTCACATGAGTCCCCACTTAGATGCAAACACGAGATAGAAGATTCATTGCAGCATGAAACTCGGTTTCTTGTTTAGGTGGTAAACAACAGTTTTTAATCACAGCAGAAATCACAGGTAAAATTTTTCTAAAAACATAATAGACCTATTAGCTCAAAACCCTAGGGGAAAAAAAAATCATTCTTCCAATATCATTTTCCCTAATTACCAGAAACTTGATGGCTGAGGACAGCTCAAATTTACTCCTTCACAGTTGCAGAAGACAGAAGTCCAAAATCAAAGGTCAGCAGGGCCGTGCTCCCTCTGGACGCTCTGGGGAGAGCCCTTCCCCAACTTCCAGCCCCCACAAGCTGCAGGTGTCCTCGGCTGGTGGTCCCATCCTCCAATCTCCGCCTCACAAGGCATCTTCCCTGCTCTCTGGTCTTCTCCGCATACAAAGATGCTGGCCACTGGGGTTACAGTTCACCCTAAATTCGCCGTGATCTCACTTTGAGGTCTCTAACTTAATTATAGCAGCAAAGGTGCGATTTCCAAGTAAGATGACATTCTGAGCTTCCAGGTGAACATGAAGCTTTGGGGACACTATTCAACTGACTACCCTTTCTAACTCAGCAATCTTCTTATCCTGCGGAAATAGGAAGATATTTAAGTAAGCACATATGCCCCCAATTTTTAATCCAGTATTGCTCGTGAGAGTGACAAGGAGGAAACTATTCTAAACATTCTGAAGGAAAATAGGTAACACGTGTGATAATATGGACTGTCACACAGATATCCATCTTAATGCGGAAAAATACCTATTGCTCTGGGAGATTGCCTGTGATAGGTTTGAAAAGAAGGATGCTATTTTGTACCTACGTTGTAATCGCTTTGGGGGAAAATAGCTTATATGCATACAAATAGAACAACTGAGAGGCATACACATCAGCATTTATTAAAAAAAAAATCACTGGGCTTAAAGGTTATATAAGAAGTATTTTAATGCTTATTTTTATACTTATTTCAACAAACTTTATATTTTAACATAAAAATCTTTTTAAAATCAGTCCAAGAAAAATGTAGCAAAACGCTACCTATGGTGGAATAAGAAAAAAACAGAAGAAGGTAAATTCTAACTGATCTTCTCCAGTTGACGTTTAGAATTTGGCTACTGAATCCATCCACACACAGCGTTTACTTGTCTGGACTTTGAAACAAAACAAATTCAAGATAAAGAATAGCGAATAAGATGTTAGACATACGTATTAGGGTAAAAGTAAGAAAAGGTTAGGTTTTAGTATGCAATAACTCCTAAGGAACAGAGTAGAAATTACTGTGTAAGTTGGTGTGAAAGTTGAAACATTCAAATATTAGATAAGGTCTTCAATGACAGGTATGGGTCTTGGCCATTTTTCTCCGGTCTACTCAGCCTAGTTCAGATGTAGGTACACTGCAGGAAGGCATTAAAAAAAAAATGCAGTGAATGAGTGAAAACTGTAAGAATGTAAATGGATAATTAAAATGCATTTTCCACGATGACTCTTCTAAAGATGAGCGTCTTATATAACTAACCAGTCTGGAAAACCTATCACAGAGAACCCTTCTCCTGCCCTCATTTTGTTTCCAATAACCGCCCCTCCCCACCCCCCACCCCTTCACTCTTAACCCCCGCATGGTGTCGAGTCCTGAGCTCCTGGGGGATTTCAAGCCAGCTCCGGGACACTTGGTTTGGACAGCACGTCCGTTCTGGCCTTCGCTCCAGTGTTACTAACCATTGGTTCTGGGTTGTGGTTGTAAGGAGCCTTTATTAAATGAGCTTATGTTCTTTATGCTAAAGCTCAGAGAAACACATATGTCATGGGGATATTTAATCACTGAAGAGATTCAGTTACTCATGGAGCACAAAAGTGCAATCTCACTCTGAGTTCTTTCTTTGGTCCTACAGACACATGAATGTGAGGAAAAGGAGTCAATACGAATGAAATTTGGAATTAGCCGTCTAGTCATTTCAAAATAAAAAAAAAAAAACTCCCCTTCCTTTCTCATCGGATGGACTCATTATTCCAAGTGCATGTGTTTAAATCACAAAATATGCTGGTGCTCACGATGTGGGCCACTTACAATTCTATTGTGATCCTCTGCCCCTGCCATCGTGTCAACAAAGGTGTCCCCGTGCCTTGAACCACAGTCTTTGTTCTTCCATTTTTAAGTGGAGCTCAAATGGTCCTATCCATTTCTGGATCTTTAACCATCATCTTTTCACAAAACGACCCCTGGCTCTCGCCATTCCAGATTTCTCTTAACTTCTGGACCTGGTACGTGCCACAGACACCGTGTGGTCCAACCGAATACATTTCCACTTCCACAAACTTCCCTTTCCTTTAGGGCATGAGAGGATCAGAGCGCCCCATCTCATGGAGAGACACTACTCACTTCCCAGGGTCCATCAGAGGTGACCGGTCCCCTCCCTGCACCTAACTTCAGAGTTCATGCCACAGGTCTTAATGACTGCTGGAAAGGAGCTTCTTAAACTGTTCCTGTTTCATTGCTGCTACGGCCTTATTTTAGCCTCAAATACCAGTTGTCAGGTGGTACAGTTCCTGTTCCTGGTTCCTTCTCCCTGGGATGCCTGAGGATTCCAAATGTAACCCGGAAAATATCATCGCATCCTCATTCTTGACTTGGTAAATGTGTCTCCACACCCCAGCAATGTACTTTTTAACTCAGGTATGTACCCTCTAACTCTAGCTATGTGAAGGATACCTATAATCCTCGATGGATTTTCTCATTTACTTGGTCTGGAGTAGAGCACAAGTTCTGTAGGTCTTCTGCTTTCTTTGTTTTCTTCTTTCCTTTTTCCTTCCTCCCAGTTGTTCCAGTCCTTCCTTTTTTCTTTTCTTTTCTTTTCTTTTCTTTTCTTTTCTTTTCTTTTTTCTTTTCCCCTTCCTATCCTCCCCTCTCCCCTCCCCTCCCCTCTCCTCTTCCCTCCTATTCCCTCTCCTCTCCTCTCCTCTCCTCTCCTCTCCTCTCCTCTCCTCTCCTCTCACCTTTCCTTTTCTTCCTCTTTCTTTCCTCTCCAGGTGATTCCAATATGTAACCAAGGCTTGGATTCAAATGTGGCAAATGCTGTGGATAGGGTCCTTGGCCCAAGTCTCTCGCCATTCCCTTTCCCCTTCAATTATTTCATCCTTTCCTCCCCCACCAAATCTTCCTGTTAAGGTGGGAGAAGTTTTGTGAACTGACAGTAAATTCCCCCTGAGGAGTCTAAGATAACAAACGCTACCTTCTCTGGCTTCCTGCATGGAGTCTAAGCACCCCTCCCCGCTCTGCAACCCATCAACCATTCAGACAAGCCAGAGATCAGAACCAAGGGTCTGTCTTCTCCTACACGCCCTGCCAACAGCTCTGATAAGTTGAGGGGTCTGTCCACATGGAGAGGGATAGAACCCTTGGTTCTTATGCTTCCCCTGACACCGTGCAGACCAGAGCTGAACTTCTTACTGGTAATTTACATGGACAGCTGGCCACAGAGCTGCAGAGGTTCGCTGCCCAAACCAGGAAAGAAGACAGGACCTGACAAGAGTATTTCCAGAACACCAAGATGGGGCTCCAAGGGGACACGAAGAAGTGTTACTGAAAAAAATAAAATCAAATAAAGAAAATGATAGTTTGGCTTGTGGATCGATACCAAAACCTATCTATAGAATTCAGTAGTTTACCTCCTATGGGCCCCCCACCTGTGAAGGCGTGTTTACTCTCAACATTTGGCTAATCAACAATACGGTTGAAGCTGGTGTTTTCCTCCTGGCATTCATCATGATTTGTGTGTACGGATCATGCACTTGACGTTGACTTGTTCACCATCTTTCTCACGCACCAGGTGTGATCTCCAGAGTCTGCTTTCCGCCCCCGCACAGCCAACATGGGGCTTTGGGAGGCACGGGCTTTGCCTGGACAGAGGAGACCTGGTTGGCCTGTGGTGTGAGAGGGATCAGGGCCATGGGAGCGTGACATCCCCTCTCCACATAAACAACACAGAGTCCTTTTGGAGAAAAAAAACAAAACAAAAAAGCCCCTGGGCCTTCTGACCCAAAGAATGATATCCAAGTCAAATTTTCCTCATGTTTCAACACGGCAGAAGATGACTATGCCCTTTGCAGCATCTTCCGGGTTTGAATTCATCCTTTTGAAAACGTATATTTTGAATTTTTTCTAAACATTTATTTACTTTTGAGAGAGAGACGGAGTGCGAGCCAAGGAGAGGCAGAGAGAGAGGGAGACGCAGAATCCAAAGTGGGCTCTGGGCTTCGAGCCGTCAGCACAGAGCCCGACGCGGGGCTCGAGCTCCGGAACCGCGAGATCACGAACCCAGCTGAAGTCGGATGCTCAACCGACTGAGCCACCCAGGCGCCCCTGAAAACTTATAGTTTGATGACGGGAACCCTATTCAAAAAGATTTATCTACTGACTTTACTGGGCTCTGGGCTTTCCGTATCACGCGGTGATGTGTCATCACCTGACAGGAAATCGGTGCTGCCTCAGACGGCATGTTGTACACGTCCTAACTCGCAGACTCCATCATCACACAGAATTATTAGGGATCATGCAGCGAACTTCACTCTGATTTGCACTTAATTAATATTCAAGGCTGTCCTCTTTCAAAAAGTAATTTGCACGTGGAAATAAGAGATGCACATTTTCCTTAAAAAACAACGTACGGCCAAAGTAATTTGGATCCTTGGTAAAGAAGCTTAAGAATTCGATTACAGGCAACCACTAAATTTTGCACCAAGTGCCCCATAGCACGTTTCTTTGGCTCCTTCTCAAATTGACCACCCTTTTCTCAGACGGATCCATCCCAAACCCTCAATGACATTGTGGACAAAGTGGAAACAGTTGGGGATTTCTCCTCGTGTCCAGGGCCATCTGTGGCTGTTGCACATTCTGATGCGGGAGGTCTGGGGTGGCAGACCTACCGTGTGACTCTCCCGGGAGAGCTGGTCTCCTGAGCACTTCAGTCTGGTGGCAACGGTTAGGGGCAGCTAGGTAAAGAGAAATATTCAGTGTGGGCCACCTGGGCGGCCCGGTCAGTTGAGCATCTGACTCTTGATTTCGACTCAGGTCCTGATCTCACGGCTCGTGAGTCCGAGCCCCTCGTCGAGCTCTGCGCTGACGGCCCGGAGCCTGCTTGGGATTCGCTCTCTCCCTCTGTCTCTGCTCCTCCCCCGCTTGTGCTCCCCCCAAAAAAAATAAATAAACTTATTAAAAAAAGAGAGAGAAATATGCCGTGAAAGCATGAGTGCACTCCACCTCAGCATGAAGCATGTCAGGTGTCCTAGAAGATAACTATATCGTAGCAGACGATGGAAACTCTCATCTCAATTTAAACCTGGTCACAGTATTTATAAATGTAAAATACCTTAGAGGGGAGTATTTTGGTCAATGACTTTTACCCCCTGCTACGTACTGAGGTCTCAACTGTGATGTCATGCCTCGGTATTTTAAACCGTGGCAGCTTCTTCTTAATAATCTTCTTTTGGATGTAAGCAGCAAACGACTTTCACACACACACGCCCTGACTTAAGTTGCACTGCATGCGAGGCATCGACTCAAGTACATTCAGGTTACCTTCAGAGAGATCCTTGTGCATACATTAAGAAGTGCCTTTTAAAACATCAGATCCGGGGCGCCTGGGTGGCGCAGTCGGTTAAGCGTCCGACTTCAGCCAGGTCACGATCTCGCGGTCCGTGAGTTCGAGCCCCGCGTCAGGCTCTGGGCTGATGGCTCGGAGCCTGGAGGCTGTTTCTGATTCTGTGTCTCCCTCTCTTTCTGCCCCTCCCCCATTCATGCTCTGTCTCTCTCTGTCCCAAAAATAAATAAACGTTGAAAAAAAAAATTTAAAAAAAAAAAATAAATAAATAAAAACATCAGATCCTTAAGATGGGCTTAAAATCTTTTCACTCCAAAAAACGGAGTACCCTTTCTATATTTTTAAGTGAAACAAAAACCTGATACATACATAAGTCGAATCGGGTTGCGTCATATTTTGACAAGGGCACAGGGCACAGGCTGCTGTCATAAAAGAAAATCTTTTTTTTTTCCCCCAACTACAGATTATTGTCACCAACACGAGTTCTGCTGCCTAATGGATTAACTCAGTGACCCTTCTGCCCAGGACATCAGAAAATTTCTGCAAGCTACAGTTGTGTTTATTCAGGGGCACCTGGGTGCCTCTGTCGGTTAAGCGGCCGACTTCAGCTCAGGTCATGATCTCGCGGTCCGTGGGTTCGAGCCCCGCGTCGGGCTGTGTGCTGACAGCTCAGAGCCTGGAGCCTGCTTCGGATTCTGTGTCTCCCTCTATCTCTCTGCCCCTCCCACACAGCCTCTCTCAAAAATAAATAAACATTGGAAAAAAAGATTTCAAAATACTACTGAAGACATCAAAACGCACTGTCCCTGCAGACACTATTTCTGGAACCGACATACCATCGCGGCCAGTGGGGAAAAGACTGTTCTTTCCAGCAGTGCTATTCCCTTGCCTCAGGAAGTCAGGAACAGAGTGCCATTGTGAAGGCCTGGGTCAGAACGGCTGAAGACGCCAGGCTGAGGCTGTGTGTAGGGGTGAAGGAGGGCCCAGCGGAGGGCCAGCATAGAAGGAGGGCCCAGCCCCAGATGCCTGGCCTCTGCCCCTGAAGACGGCAAGGGGTATCCTAATCCTGGAGGGAAGGGCTGTAGTCCCAGGGGCTGTCTGTGGAAAGGGAGCCTAGAGGCCGCTGCATGTGGGATGGCCGTGTGGGATTCCACCCACGTGAGAGAGAACGATTCCACCTCGTTAGGGAGGGAATGTGGACACCTGCTCCAACACAGATGAAACAAGAAGACGTCACGCTGAGTGAGACGGGCCAGACACAAGAGGACAAATCCTAGATGAGCCCACACACGTGGGGCCCCCAGTGCAGCCAGGTTCATAGAGACAGAATGTCGAGGATGCCAGGGGCTGGCAGGCAGGGGGGCGGGGAAGGATTGTTAAAGGGGGGCAGAGTTTCCGTTTTGCAAGGTGAGAAGAGATCTGGGGAGAGAGGAGAGACGGGGTGATGGCTGCATGACAGGTGCATGTGTCTAATGTCACTGAACTCTACACTTAAAAACGGTTAAATGGTAAGCGTATGGGTATTTTACTCCAGGAACACTGTATAAAAAGGCAGAATATAGGGTATACTGTATATACTCTCTATATAGGGTAGAGAGGTGGTTCTCAAAGTGTTTCCTGGTGCAGCACCAACATCACCCGGGGACCCATAAGGAATGCAATCTTTCAGGCCCCAAACCAGGCCTGTTGAAGGATTGGAGTCCCGCATCTGTGTTGTCCAAGCTCGTCATGTGATTCTGAGACACTCAGGCTTGAGAAGGGGCTCAGAACATGGAAACTGGAGACTGTCTGTCACGCGTCCCCTACCCGGCCACTCGTGTGGCTTGGGCAAGTCCTCAACCTGTGATTCAATCTCCCACTGGTAAGATAAGGGTAGGAATGCTGCTTTGAGATAAGTGATTGAAAAGAGTTTCGAACGTCGTCGTCAATTCTCGGCAAGCGGTCAGTCTTACTAACGGTTGCGAGCGATCCAGCTGAAATACTTTCATTAGACGTCTTTCCCTACCTGCTCCATATCACAGTGCTGCCAGTGGAACACTTGTCTTTATAGACGCGGAGGCCCGCAGAAGCACACGTGTTTCTACGTGCCAACGGAATTGGGGGTGGGTGCCACGGGCTTGAGGCAAACCGCCTAAGACAACAATTTATTTTATGTGGAACGTGCTAAGACAGAGCCAGACAGCCTAGGAGTCCCTGTGATGTCTGGGGCCCCCTGGGTGGCTCCATCAGTTAAGCGTCTGGCTCAGGTCATGATCTCACGGCGGTGGGATCCAGCCCCGAGGTGGGCTCTGTGCTGAGTGTGGAACCCGCTTGGGGTTCTCTCTCTCCCTCCCTCCCTCCCTCCCTCCCTCTCTGCCCCTCTCCCACTCTCATGCACATGCAGCACATTCTCTCTCTCAAAATAAATAATAAATAAATAAAGGAGTCCCAGTGATTTCCATACTGGTAGAGGGCTCCGATCTCAGGTCTGCTTTCAGAAGCCCGGTGAAGGGCGACAAACAACAAAACAGCTCTCAGAACGGCTGACGTGTTCTAAACAACTCTCAGCAGAAGGTAAGTCTTCGTTCTCACGGACACACGGCAGGGGCAGTAAACAAGGAGCCCTTCGTGAAGGCGTTGCAATGCTAAGGAGGAGGAGAGGCTGTCCCGGGATCCTCACAGCCACAACGGGGAACGATCCGGGTTAAAGGCATTTGCATCCGTGCCTTCATTGAAAATGTAAAGCAGTCCTCATGGCTCCTTTGTGTTAATTTACAGGAACTTGTGGAGGCTGCCTTCTCACCACCAGGAAGATGGGGGAAATGGGCCCTGATAAAATCCGTTGCCACCTTCTGGATTGATCAAGGGTTTCGGAAGTGAGAACAGTCTCAGTATTCCGAATTTACCCAACGTTTTCAGCAGTGCATCTGGGTCCGTTTTGCCCCGGAGACAGCATCTTTCGAGGGAAGAATACCAATACGTGAAAAATAAGGAACAGTAGGTGATCAATTGGAGGAGACTAAAATCGCACATCATACCCTCTCTTGGATTAAGATAAATTGAAGACATGTGTTAAATGAAGGATGCAAATAAAATCACACCCCGTGCACCCCTCTGTCAGACCTGCCCAGCCAGACTCAGGGAAGTTTTCATGTTCCAAATCTGTCCCTGTGGAAGGGAAGGTAGGGCAAGGTGATGTGGTCGGTCTCAAGACAGGTGTTTTATCACCTTTCAAGGTCATTTCCGGGAAACACACTCTTAGCTGAGACAGGGTGCGGGGACACCTCATATCTAGGGAGCTGAAACGAGCACATCTAGCATGGAGGGCCTGGAACCTGCATTTTCAAGAAGTGACTCCTAGAGCAGTTTGTCAAGGTGGGGAGTTTTGGGAGAAACCCAAAGCTGACGGGCTGTGCAGGGGAGGGAAGAGGAAGGAGCTAGAACTTGAAGATGTGAGTCACTAAAATGGCACCGAGTGTCTTCCCGGAAGGAGTGGGGAGGAAGACACGTGGTCACAGACACGGGACACCCACAGGCAAAACCCCAGGGAAGGGTTCTGTCGGTCACCCCCACCCTGCCCACTCGCACCCCAGCACTGCATCCGACAGGAGAATAAGCAGAATGGACCTTCCGGCCTTCCGCGCGCACATGACGAACGCCGGCCAAGCTGGACGAGAGTTCACCTGCAGTCCAGTCTCCCACAGCATGAAGATCCCCTCGGTGCTTGAGACACAATCAACATTCATTTCAAACAAACAGTAGGAAGCAACCAGGAAAGTCCCCATGGTAATTCTGCTTTTCCCTGAAAGACGGAGTTTAAAATGAAGTTAAAAGCAGAATCTCAAGAGGGCCTTTTCTCATCACACAATCTCATCACTCCTCGTTACCAACCGTTTGAAACCAGCAAAAGACCTTGCCACCCCAGATCGCTATCGGACAGGTTTGCTGAGATACAAGCAGAAGCAGATGGAGAGGTGACCAGCGCCGTGCTGGACAGTGGGGGCAAGATCCAGGCTGGGCCCAGGGCAGGGGTCCAGCCTGACCGTCCTCTCTGCTAACCACAGGCTCAGTGAGGCTGGGCGGCAGTGGGCAGGGCCGGTGGGGGTGAAAACTTGAGCAGGTGTATTTGAGAGACCCAGGAGGATGTTTCGAAAGGGGGCTCCAGAGTCTGCAGACTGGCTCTCGGGGTCCTGTGTTCACACTCTTGGAGCCCCCAGCTGTCACCTGAAAACCCAGAAACAACACGTGCCCAGAGCAAACGGAGTTGCTCAGAGATGTGAGCTGTGCCAAAACAGAATATGCCGGAAAATGCCCTATAAACGCTAATTTCGCTCCACTTCCAGTCATCAGTTTCTGAATGAGAGAGTAAAGGAACAAAAGTAAGAGACACTGAGCTGTCTGGATCTGAGTCGTTTGGAGAGAGGGGGCTCTGAAGAGAGGGGTTCCCGGACGCCCGAGACACTGCCATCATTATTCCGTCCAGCACTCGCTCCCTTCGTAGTCACCAGGTTTGCGTACCGGCCTGAGGGTCTACCGAGTGCCTTGGCCCTCGTTGCCCAAAGGACACCTTGGCGCTTTTTTGTGGCCCGAAGTTTTGGTAAAGAAAATAGAGACCTGACGGGCTCTGCCATTTACGAGAGAGGGATTTGCATCGCGGAGTAGTTCGCTAGCGTGTTTCCTGGTTGTCCTTAGGTCCCATCCTGTCTCTTTAGCCACAAACTCCGCAGAGAAAAAACACAACCCATTCTACCGCCTTTACAGGGACACCTGCAGTGAAGGCAGTGGACACGGGGCGGCGTAACCTTCCCCGGCTACCTCACGACAGCAGCACACTGTCACCTGTTCACGGTCAAGCCAACTATTTACTGACGCAGGTGTTTGCTCTTCTAAGGGCTGTTACTAAACCAGAAAGCTCCCTTGGGCCTAGATGATGTTGCTGGGAACCACTTCTCCAGCACTACAGTATCAGAAACTTCCAGAAAGAGTGGTCCATGAGAAACCGCACGAGAGAAAGAAAAGAGGAGGAAAGGGTCTTTGAATGGAATAACACAAGCACATCTTGGAGTTGGATCATTAAACATGAACAGAATCTGGCAGAGGATAGTGTGACACGGAGGAACGGTGATGTGTTTCTGGAAGCATCCCTGGCAAACCATCGTGGGATCGGCCTCTGCCAACAGGGGACCAGCAATCGGTCCCCGGCTTCCACAGGTAGGATTCCTACCTGCAAGTTTGGAACGATTTGGTTTTTGTCAACTTACCGAATTAACTTAACTATCCCCTCCTTTTATCTAATGACTGTACTTTAGAAGAACTTCTTAGAGGTAATTTTTTTTAATGGTGTGCCCCTCATCTTCCTCTTTTTCCTTCTGTTCATGCTTCTTCTCTGAGGAGTATAAATGCTTATGAAAGAAATTAAACTGGTGACCACCTCACGGGAAGAAATCATTTCTATTCAAGTGTGATCAGACTTCTTCTGCTTTGTATTCTAGCTTCAATATTTGCAGTTCAACGTTCATTCATTATGATTCAGAGAAGTCTCCGTTGTTCGCAGATGCATAAAGATACTGACGGATTGACTTTCCTCTGATTGTCCAGGATTCCATACGGTCAAAGCCAACCTGGGCGTGACCAAAGGCAAGGCTAATGTAAAGTGTAATCAGAAGAACACTGAACGCCATGAGGTGTCGCTCCCCCCACCCTCAATCCCAAACTGCCAACCCCTTAACTAGCAGACCCTGGGCAATCCACTGGATACCTCTGTTTTAACTCCCTCACCAAGACTGACAAAAAAAAAAAAAAACCTGATTGGTATAATCTTTGCATAGAAAAAGAAAAGAAAAAGAAAATCCATTAGTGGGCACACTTTGGAGTTTTAAACCGTAAAATATTATAGCTCTATAAGTTCACTGAAAGTTAAGGGGTGCCTGGGTGTCTCAGACGGTTAAGTGTCCGACTTCGGCTCAGGTCATGATCTCACGGTCTGTGAGTTCTAGCCCCGCGTCGGGCTCTGTGCTGACTGCTCAGAGCCTGGACCCTGCTTTGGATTCTGTGTCTCCCTCTCTCTCTGCCCCTCCCCTGCTTGCGCTCTGTCTGTCTGTCTCTCTCAAAAATAACGAAACATGAAAAGAATTGTAAAAAAGGAATTTAACATTAAGAAAGAAAGTTAAAAGTTGCCAAGACTTTCTCCTATGTCAGGTAAGAGTGTGTCTCCCAGAAATGACCTTGAAAGATGATAAAACACCTGTCTTGAGACCTACGACATCACCTTGCCCTACCTTCCCTTCCACGGGGACAGATTGGGAACGTGAAAACTGTCCTGACTCTGGGCAGGTCGGACAGAGGGATGCACAGGGTGTGAAGACACGAGGTCAGGCCAAGTCAATAGTTGGATGTGTGTGTGTGTGTGTGTGTGTGTGTGTGTGTGTGTATCATCAGGGGTCAGAACATAAAGGGGAGTCCACAGACAGTTCCCTGAGGTCACCCGGACCCTTGCAGCATGGATCGGGGCCCTGATCTAGAAGGGACTGATGTGGGCATGTGTAGGGTGGCTGAGGTGGTCTTCATCAGAAGACCCTTAGTAGAATGCCACCTCTTGTCTAAGCTTGCAAGCTATGGGAGAAATAAGAAAGACAAAATTGCTTAAAAATTGAATTTATGTAAACATGAAGTTTGTTTTATTTATTTATTTATTTATTTATTTATTTTTTTTTTTTTTCAACGTTTATTTTATTTTTGGGACAGAGAGAGACAGAGCATGAACGGGGGAGGGGCAGAGAGAGAGGGAGACACAGAATCGGAAACAGGCTCCAGGCTCCGAGCCATCAGCCCAGAGCCCAACGCGGGGCTCGAACTCCCGGACCGCGAGATCGTGACCTGGCTGAAGTCGGACGCCCAACCGACTGCGCCACCCAGGCGCCCCACATGAAGTTTTATATAAAATTAAAGCCACAGAAGTCTCAGTGAGTGGGCAAAGCCTATGAACAGATGATTCCAAAGAGCCAGGTGGAACGAATGCTCAGTCGTAAAAGGAGTCAGAAAAGACACCGGTCCACTGGTAGTCTCGCGCACTCCCATGGATCTGTGATGCGACTTAATGTGGTGAGACGGGCCCGTGCGTGCACTGACGGCGGACGTGAAAACTAGTTTGTGTGTTTCATAGCGCTCCCTGTGATAACATGTGTCAGCTGCACAAAGACACCAGTACGAACCGAACTATGGATTTCTCCTGGGAAATGCATGCTGCCGTCTGTGGCTTCTGTGTTTGCAGCATCATACACAGTTCAAAAATTATTTCTTGTATTTCCTATATTTACCTTTATAAAAGACACAGAATCGATTTTATTTAAAAAAACAAATCTGTTTCTGTACAGATGTTTCTCTATTAATCTTACTCAGCTCCGTCATGCAGGTTACATAAAGTTTATTCCTAATATATTTTTTGTTTTCCTTTTCTTTTTTTTCTTCTCCTTTTCCTTGTTTTAATTTTTTTTTTTTTTTTTTAGTAAAAGAATGTTATACAATTGGAATGCTACTTGATACTGAGATAGATCACTGCATTGGAAGATCAGTTCACATTAACAATTTTTTTAATTAATTTATTTTCAGAGAGACAGAGAGAGCGTGAGCTGGGAGGGGCAGAGAGGAGAGAGAGAGAGAGAGAGAGAGAATCCCAAGCAGGCTCCAGAGAGTCATCTTGGAGACAACGTGGGGCTCGAACTCACGAAACCATGAGATCATGACCTGGGCCAAAATCAAGAGTTGGACACTTAACCAACTGAGCCACCCGGGTGTCCCAGTTCATATTAATACACAATAACGGGTCCTGGGCAAAGAAAAGGGAGCCCATAAAACATCTCTCAAAATATTATTCAAAATAATGCAGTGAGAACATGTTTTCATGTCACTGCAGTGGAGGAGGGACACATCTAGTTAAGATTCGAGAGATTTGAGAATTTCCACTGTCCGGGTTGGTGCCGCGGCCGAAGGCACGTGAGGTTCCAAGCATCCTGTGGCGGACGCCTGGCTCTAAGGGACAGCTTCCCAAAAACCCGCTGTCCTTGCCCTCCCCAGTCCTCCCTACCAGCAGACATATCACCAAAGCGCCTCAACAAGTGGCCGGCAAGAGGACACAGGCAAGACTGACGGGAAGGACAGCCCCTTTCCAAATGACTCGCACATGAAAGAACTTCCTTCCACCTTAGATGCGGACTCCAAACCTTTGGGCTCCACGCGGGTGATGAAGAGGCCGGGGCCACCCTGCACAACCTTGGGGAAACGGGGCCCTTCGCTCTTTAGGGAATCGGGACTAGTTCCGCCTCACAGATTCCGCTCTGTTCCTTCAATTCTTTTTTTTTTTAAATTTTTTTTTTTTCAACGTTTATTTATTTTTGGGACAGAGAGAGAGCATGAACGGGCGAGGGGCAGTGAGAGAGGGAGACACAGAATCGGAAACAGGCTCCAGGCTCCGAGCCATCAGCCCAGAGCCCGACGCGGGGCTCGAACTCCCGGACCGAGAGATCGTGACCTGGCTGAAGTCGGACGCTTAACCGACTGCGCCACCCAGGCGCCCCTGTTCCTTCAATTCTTGTCATCCCCACCCTTTGGTTTCACACCATACCGACTCTTTAAGACACACTTCGAGACAGAAAGAACCGTCCACGTTAGGGCAAATCAACAGCAAGCCACAGTGACCCAGTGCCCTCCGCAAAACGCACGCCTCCCCGCTCCCAGGCTCCTGGTTTTATGGTGGAGCTCTGTCTCTGAATTTGCCCATGATTGACAGGCAGCGGAATTTAAAATACAGAGCCATCTGACAGCTGCGGTGAAATGCTCAGTGAGGAGACAAAAGCCAATGTTCCAGAACGGGGGGCCGAAGCCCGGCCGTGCCCAGAGACCGCTCTCCACATCTGAGAGGTGGAAGGCCCCTGCCTGGTGGGGTAGACGCAGGCTCAGCGGTGCCTTTAAACACAGCAGTGGACCACCTGTGCAGGAGAAACACAAAGATAAACTCAGCCCATCTCCTGCATCCATAAAAATGCGACAGATTGCCGGCCACGGAGCCACATGCCTCACGGTCTTTTTAATTCAACAGCCATCTTGTTTCTGCTATGATGTCATCCATTTAAAAAAGGAGCTGGGGCTGCAGAGAACCTGGTCCTTCTCAAAACAGACTGGCCTTGGAAATATTCCACGTATTAGCAACTGACATCTACTTTTAATCAGCATGGTTTAATTGCTTTAAATAATCTGTCTCCCTTTTATGAGACCAAAAAAAAAAAAAAAAACCAAAAAACCAAACAAAAAACACCAATCTGGATGGACTTTTCTACTTGTAATCAGATCTCGTGTATGCATGGTCCCTGTGGTATCCGTGTCAAGTGAAACGTGTAAGCTCGGGGTGAAAATAAGATGAATTTCAATATTTCCGTGTAGGTAGTTAGAGCGGACTCCATAGCTGTCCTTTTTTCCCTCCTTGTGAGAATTAAGAAATTATATATGTTAATTTTATGCTTTCTGAGCCAGTGCTTTGACAGCCCAGCTGGGGACACGTGAGTCTTTATAAATTAATATTTGTTTCAAACAGCCCAAGCAACCCATCCCTTCTTAATTAATTAAACCAGTTTTCCCAAGAAATCCTGTCCAAGTTTGAAAAACCTACAGTTGAGTATGAACAGTAATTCATTTATGAACATTCTGTCCAATTAAAGAAAAAAAACTGTATGAAACCAAAGACATTTTTTTTTCACAGATTGCCAGAGTGAACCATCCATTCATTACGGCTTGTCTGCGGTCCCTATAACTCCAGTATGCAAATGGGGCTCCAAAACACCCAGCACTGGCCCCGCTGGTGAGTCTGGGTTCCCTTTGTGATGATGAAAACAAAGCTCGTTCCTACCAAAGCCACGTGCCTCTAGTCTCACCCAACAGAGAGGGACCGGCCCCGCGTGGAAAACCAAGAAGAAATAAACAATTCACTCTCGAACCTGTCGTAGGAAGTGATACACTCCCAGGATCACTATTGTCCCAAGTGTTGTCTGTTACAACTATGTTCTTTGTTCCTATGTGTGAAAAACGGGCCCTATCTGTCTGCTCCTATATATAACAAAACAACGCCATTCAGTGGCGGGCAAGCTCATCAGCTCAGTCTGGGGAAGAAGAGTGTGGCGGGACCCGATGCTGTGGCCTGGGCCACTGCTGCCCCATCATTAAATGGCAGAATGCTGGATTGCATCATCTGGAGCTGACCTGCAAAATATGATGCAGTTGCCTTCCTGCTGTCTTCCTTTACTATTGACCCAAGTTGTTCATCCGCTGTGGGACTGCGCACAAATTTAAAAGTCATTTTGGTGTCTGGTGAATGTTCTGGAAACACATCTATAGTCACGGCAGCCGCCACCTGTGTTTGTTGAAGTGTCATGGAAAAAAAAAATGTCTTCCCTACCGAGGCCCCCATTGGTAGACGACTCTAGTTTGTTCTAATATCAGTACCCTAAAAAAGATCATTCTACATGGGAAAACACAGGTCTCTGGATGCATTCATAAGTTCCCCCTCCCTGCACGGTAAAATTATTTCCCCAAAACCATGCCCAATATCCTATTGGGCATGCAGACTTTACATAATCATAGCAAAATTGGGATATGTTATTTTAAAGTTCTGGGCTAAAAACTAGACAATAGTAGCTTTGCTTTTACTGAGGATAAAAATTCCTAATGTTGCAATTTTTAAGCCTACACATTTTGGTTAAACCTTTTATTTTAGGCTCTAAAACTGCACAGTGGATTCTCTATCCTCTAAGATCGGCGATGGCCATTCATGCCACTCAGCAATATTTCAGTTTTTCCATCCAAATGGTAAGACTGTGCTTTTCTTGCCCCATCGCAAGCCAAGACGTGCAGAACTATGATGCAGTATGTGATAAAGTATTGGGACTCTTCGGGGAATCAGCAGGCGTCTCGAGGTGATGATATGAGCTTGCGCAAGGTGCTTCATCTTCGCAGTGACCAGGAGAAGACAGCTTCGGGCTCCTGGACTGGACGGAGCCTTGCTGGCCTTGGCCCGGCTGTGTCCAGGCCGCTCCCAGCCAGGACAGGGACCAGGAGGTTTCCTTCCGGAAACATCTCTCCTCTTGGCTTCTCTTGTTTGTCTTCTCTTCATTTTCCTCCCATGAGGACTATTCTGACTCACATTTCTTTTCAGGTTTAATACAAATCACTTTCTCACATGACGCATGGCCACCCATCTGGGAATCCTATTGACCTTGACTTTCAGATGTCGAATAATTTATGACCGCTATCTTGACTGCCGCTCCAGTCAAGGCGCCATCGTCCTGCACCTAGAGAACTCCAGGCACCCAATACTTTAGTTCTTCTGTCCTCCTCCTCCACCTCCTCCTCCTCCCCCTTCCTCCTTCTCCTCCCTCCCCTCCCTCCTCCATTCGGCTTCCCTTCATCACGTCTTTATTGCAGTACCTGTGTTCAAGCAGCAACTATGTAGTTATAACCAATCTTAGGAGCCAGGGGTGGACAGGTGTGCGGGAAGGCACGGGACTGACAGGGAACAGGGTAGATACTCAATGAGTTTATCGATTATTACCTTATCAGTGGTAGTGATTGCTGATGCGTGATTAGTCATGGCTCTCTGGAAGAAAATTAACCCCCGGGCATGTTTCTAGTCGAAGGAAATAAAAGAGGCGTGAGGACAAAATTTTTAGCCATGAGTATCAGTGGCCTTCAGGAACAAAGCAGCTCTTTGAAGAAAAGTCCTGGAAATGTGTAAAGTAAAAACTTCAGGTGATCTAGGGGCGCCTGGGTGGCGCAGTCGGTTAAGCGTCCGACTTCAGCCAGGTCACGATCTTGCGGTCCGTGAGTTCGAGCCCCGCGTCGGGCTCTGTGCTGACGGCTCAGAGCCTGGAGCCTGTTTCCGATTCTGTGTCTCCCTCTCTCTCTGCCCCTCCCCCGTTCATGCTCTGTCTCTCTCTGTCCCAAAAATAAATAAACGTTGAAAAAAAAAATTTTTTTTTAAAAATAAAAAAAAAAAAACTTCAGGTGATCTTGACCTAGCTGTAAGACTGACACGATGTTAGTTAAATGTCAAAGCAGGTTTTATTTCCTGGTATTTACACATTTCAGGATCCAAGGGAGCTTTTTTGATGCAGCAGCTGGGGGCAGGGCTGCTTCCTTCCTCTGTCCACGGGACTGCTGCACCTGCGTGGCCAGGAGCAGAAGAGCCACGGGGACACGGATCCACCCCAGGGCCTTTCCACCTGCCCCTCCTGGGATGTAGCCCAACCCGGGAACAGGCAGTGTGTGTGGAGTTTGCTGCCAGTGCAGTAGGGTGGCCGGGGAAGAACGTTCACCGACCCATTTTTAACTGCTTTTGTCTTTTTTTATTGACAGAGAGACCAGCAGGAGATCAAACTGTCCACATAGACTATTTAATCATGCGTTTTTGTTGGAAATAACAATAGTCCAATGAACAAATGGGGGTGGCCTCCTGAAATTGCTCTAGAAGGGATCTGTGTGCTCCCCTTTGAGTCCCAACAGCAGCGTGGCCTCTGAGCCACCAAATTCCGTGAGATTGGAAAAGCCCTCCTTTCTTCCCTGGAATCCATAAGCCCTGGTTTGCATGCCTTGCCCCGTCCCTACCCTCTTCTTGCTGGAGAGGCCTTATGCTGCTGCTGCACCGAGTTTCGTGCAAGACGGTGCTCCCTGGGCGCCCGCCGCCCGCGGGGGGACTCTGACAGTCGCTGGTGGAGAACGCCAACACGCGGTGAACCTATTCCCCAAACTCTTGTGGACTGCCATCTAAACACATAAATGAATAAAGAAATAATAAATAAATAAATAAATAAATAAATAAATAAATAAATAAAATGTCACCAAAAAGGACAGGTGTTCATAGCCCACATATTTTAGCAAATAAATGACAGTTTTAAAATAAGGCATTATGTGTGAGCCAACACCATTTGGCTGCCCTTATGTCGAAGGCACTTGGGTAGGTTTCTTGCTTTTCTCTTTCCTTTCCTTTCCTTTCCTTTCCTTTCCTTTCCTTTCCCCTTCCTTCCCTCCTTCTTCCTTCCTTCCTTCCTCCCTTCCTTCCTTCCTTCCTTCCTCCCTTCCTTTCTCTAATACTTGTATGTCAAAGACAGTTTAGTGTTCTAAAGAAAAATTAAAGAATTCCTTCTTTTTTGTGTTCTTCAGAAATATCTCAAACTTATCAGCTTCTAAAATTGCTTTTTCGTGAGGCTTTACATGACAAGAAAAAAGAATTCCATTTAAAAAAAATAACGTGTCTATACACACACATATTATTTCCCTAACAATCTCATTATACAAATATGATTATAAACGAATGCTGCAAATTTTCTAAAGACACATAGTATTTGCAAAGGCTGTTTTTCTTAATGTTCACCTCCTCCTTCAGAGTCCGGGGACTGGCTGGACCAGACAGGAGCCAGGGGCAGGACCTGAAGTATGAGACCTCTTCTGAATTCACAGGACGCATTGTGGAGGAAGGGGTGGGGACAAGGGAGTGGGTGGCAGGAAAGCCAACACCTAACCTGGGAGGAAACTTCCCAAGAATGGCAAACCAAAGGAAAGCAATGGATAGGGATGGGGGTCAGATGTGGAGGTAAGAGTTCAGGAAGAGAACACTTCAAAACAGGAGGTAGAAATATGTAGGTGCGGAAATCTTTTCTGGTCCCACAAGCCATGTATTTCCGGCTGAATTCAGCAGGAGGAGACAGATGCAGAGTGGTGTTGGGCAGATGAGCTCCTGTTTGAGGTGTTACTGCAGCGGCAGGGAAAATGGGTCCTGCACCTGCCTCTAATCCTACCATGACCCTGGGGGACCCATGCGCCTCCCTGCCTCTGCCCCTACGTGGCTGCGCACTGTCCCTGGAGAAGCTATGAACTGTCCTCTTTGATGGATGAGCTACCGTGACCCAAGATGTCTATATAATGTTCCTAAACTCATTAACAGGGAGAGCTAGAATTCTAACATAATTCTCAATTTCCTGAGACCATACTCGAAAGAAATAATTTTTTTCACCCAAGATGATCACTTTGAAGAAGGCATCACATTTGGGTACACATCTTCCGAGTGTTTCGCGAACCAAACGCATCGTTAATTTATTACCACGCGTTTCACATATTTTTCTCAAGAACAGCCCAACAGAATTGGCCTTTATAAAATATTTTCAAGGGTAAATAAGATTTTAATGAACAGCACCATTGAACTTTGAACAGTACTTAAAAGCTGCAATACACCCAGAAGCCTCTGGGAAAGCTCTGGAAGTTGGCCCATCCTCCGCCTGAAATGACAGAGTCAGAGCGTCACTGGTGCACAAGCGAAAAAGCATCTTTTTAAGGGATACAAGTAGGTTTTTGTAAAGCTTTGTGTTTGGTTGCAGACGGTACAGCATTTTATGTTAAACAACCACACGAACAGGTCGTGACGTTTGCGAGCATGTGCCCCTCACGGAGGCACAAAGGACACATGTTTCAGGTCATCTTTACAAGTCTGTACGTTTCCAGAATCCAGGGCTTCCGGGAGGAGCTCAGAAGATGGATGGGTGACTGAAAAAACAGATGTGGAGAGACCTGCCTTCGTAAAGCAGGCGCGTGGTTCGTGTTCCTGCACGTCCGTCCCGAGGACGAGCGAGCCTCCACTGGCCTGGGAAGGGTGAGGACAATCTCCTGTTTCCCTGACGGAGGCTTCCCTCATGGCTGTCTCGGGGCTTGCTTGGTTTCCAAAGGCAGAGCATCCGTGTGTCTTTCCGGGTTCCAGAGTCATGGAGGACAGCTGTCACCAGGGAGCACCAGCTGCATTCTCAAGATCTCCCTGCTAACGATGGCACAGGTGGAGGTGAACTTGCCCGGGTCTCACCGGACAGTGAGTTTGGACCTCAGGCCGGTTTCCTCTTGTCTCCATGACACGGGCTCCTTGCTCTACTGTGTGGGCTTAGTGGGATTCTGAAGACGCTTCCAGAGAATCAGTTCCCTGGCTCTGTCTCACCTACACCCTTAACTTGGGAGGGATCTGGGTTTTGTTGGTCTCCTTCTTTCTTTTCTTGTTGTAGGACGGGGGGACGTTGAGCACAGGGGAGTGGGTAAATGAGAGGGTCCCTGGGAAGACTCCTACTCTTTCATTCTGTTTGAAAGAGGAAACCATCGGCTACCCTTCGAGCAGAGGAAAAATGGCCTGACTTATTTAGAAAGACATCCGACTAGCTAACCTCCAAGGTGGCCCCCGGAGATCCCCACGTCCCCACGTCCATTCTCTTGTCCCCCCCCCACTGGGCCGCAGTTCACCTGTCCGTGATAGAGTTCAGAAAAGTACACTTCACGTCCAATATCATGTTGTAAAACATGGTGTCCTCCTTGCTGAGTTCGCTCTTGCCCTGGGAGGGAAGCAAGCCGATAGGTGTTGAGGACACTCCCCAGCCCGGTGCAGATGCTCATGTGGTGGGGGCCGAGCCCTCAGTCTGACAGCTGGTGAGGCAGTGAGGTGTGTGAGACATCTTGAGTGAGCTTCAGCCTCTGGCCACGCAGTTCTGAGGCCACTGGACGGCCCCCTCACCACCCAGCAAGGCCCGCCTGGGCTCCCAGCTCTCAAACGACAGCAGGGGAAGAGTAGCCATCGTTTGAAGCTGACGAGGCAAGTTTCATGCAACGATGGAAACGAACCCAGCATTTGTGGTTCTGCACCGCTTACTGAATCAGAGGGTGGTGGGGAAGCAGAGAAGGTGGATTTCCAGAACATTCTCGCACCTATCACTGGCGGAGATGAGACCTGAAGAAAAGCACCAACAAGAGTGTGCAAAGGTCCAATTTTGGTACATTTTGAAAGCAGAGCCCCTGGGACGGGCTTCCCAGATGAGGAGGGGGAGACAAGGAGGAGGATCTCGGGCAGCCCCCACCCCCCCTGGCTGCGGTCGAGCCACTGGCCACGGGGGGGCTTGGGAGAGCGTGAGGGGGTCCCAGGCCTGATCCTGAAAGTGGTTTGCAAAGCCCCTTAGGCAGCTGGTTGGAGATGCCGGGCAGGCAGGGGACACAGGAGTGTGCAGAGTGAAGGTCGTGGTTAGGGCGTGCATTTGGGAGCCTTCCCCAGAGTGGGGGCCTGGGGCTGGGGGCTGGGGGTGCTCTCCTGGGGAAGGAGCAGGAAGACAGGAAGGACAGGAGCCTGGGGCTAAGAACTGGGGCCCAGGGATATGGGGAGATTAGGAAGAAGGGAGCACCGGTCCATAGACAGGGCCGGGGAGGAAGGGACACAGTGGGCAGAGCACTTTCCTTGAAAGAAAAGAAAAAGAAAGGTCATCAGAGGCTGCCAGTGATGGATTCCCAAAGCTACTTGCCAACAAGGAGAGGGACTGAGCCTTAACCTGCGGCCTTTGAGCCACAGCGGTCAGGCCACGGTCACTGCAAGCCCCGCAGGGCTGCTGGGTGGGAAGTCGGAGCGAGGCAGGAGACACCAGAAGAAAACGGAAAGACAGCGAAACGACAGGAAGCATTTTTGGGAGCTTTGCCATAAAGTGGAGCTGAAAAGTGGGTAGCAGGTAATGAGGTCTGGGGGCAAGGGGGAGCTTCAGCATGATAGAAGTCGTGGGTCAGAAAGGTTCCCTGGTGGAGGCATGCTCGAAGGAGCTGGTCCCCGAGAAGCCCAGAGGTGGCAGGACCTCTTACGCAAATGTAGACTTTGGCTGTAAACAGGAACAGGAACGACCCATCCTCTCACCAGGAGACACCGTGCAGAGGCGATGGGGCTCAGAGGAACCCCCTTCCTGCCTACAAATCACAGCAGGGCTAGCAGCAGAGAAGGGGCCAGCGGGTAGCGAGGACAGGTGAACAGCAGGCGGGTGGAAGACGACTGGCCTACCGATTCGCAATGCGGTGGCAGGACTGAGGGCCTGGGTGGGGCCGGACGTCACGCTCGCAGGTGGCCATCAGGCTGTCCAGTGTGGTGTTTCTCCAAGCACATACGGCCACTGGATTGTCACCGGCGGTGTTTCCTCGGGGCTGGTCCTGGGTGTGCCGGAAGGAGAGAAGGTCGGGGGGTTGACTGCAAGCTTAAGAGGGTGGGTGTCACTGCAAGGGAGGGGATGTCCGCACTGTGGACAAGGGACAGTGGACAAGGGACACTGTGCTTCTGGGTTCTGGGGACTGTAAAGAGGGGGTGGGTGAACTGGAAATGTAGGAGGCACGGCTAATAGCCTATTTGGGTTTTTTGATTTTATACATAGTTCCTGTCTTTTCTTTTCTTCCTAAGTTTGGGGCTATAATGTGTTACCTAGTCACCAAGGTGTGTTTTGATCATTGTAAACCTTTTCTTCTTTATTTTCTGACAAATATATGCTGATTAGTTGTCTCTTAGTTTCCTTTGAATTTTGAAGAAATCACTCTTAAATACTATGTCATCAACCGGTAATCTTTCCTTCTTGTGATTTTTTAATGATACTTGAGTTTAGATTTTCATAAAGAGAGTGTACCCACATTTGTCTAATTTCTTTTACATTTCTTTTGTGACTTCTATGAACTGAAAACCTGAATCTATCTAAAATTCGTGTGTGTGTGTGTGTGTGTGTGTACAGCCAGTTAGAAAATAAACACATTTGTACTAATTGTTTATTTTCTAACTGGATCATTTTTTTCGGCCCGGCGACATCTAAGTGATCAATTCTGATCCAAGTTTTCCAAGTTTGTTTAGATAAGTCTGTTACTAGTCATTGCAGGAATGTGAATCCTTGAGTTCCTTAAAAACCATAATATTTAAATTATCAGAACAGCTCTTTCATTACTATGAACAAATGGAAATATTACTCACCAATCTCTCTCATTGTTGAACAGTGTATAATGGAGGCAAACTAAGAATTCACAGCCAAATGAGAATGACATTTTGAATCATCCGTTATTAAGGATAAACTTACTTTCTAATACAAAGGGAATTAAATCAATACAGAAAGCATTCAGAGAAGCCTTTGTGCCTTCCTCCGTCCATCAAGCATGCTGTGTAGACTGCACATTTATGCCAACATTCTGCAGACGAACTAGACAGCGAGATTACACAGAATGGTAGACACGCTCCAGCTTAATCCAATATTTTTTATGCATCTCCCAAGTTCAGAGCATCTAAAAAATACTCAAATCAATGTTGGTCAGATGTTTACTCTACTTCTGATATTTTTTTCAATAAAAATATTTTAATATTTAATAATTTTAGTATTAAATACTAAAAATCAAGTCAGACTTCAAAAAATATAATTTATAGGATAGTTATAGTAAATAATAAAGCTGATTTACACAAACCACAAGGTCAAAGAATGTTAGAAAAAGGTGATGATGATGTGGATGACGATGCAACTGAAGATGATGATGTTGAGAACTGACGTAGTTTAAGAACGTAATTTTTGGCTAGATCCTGTGCAAAAAGTGATAAAAATATCACTTCACTTTGTCTCCACAACAATCCAGAGAGGTATTTATTTTAAATCTTTATAAAAATTTTTTCAAAAGTTTATTTATTTATTTTGAGAGAGAGCGAGAGTGAGCAGAGGGTGGGGAGAGAGGGAGAGAGAATCCCAAGCAGCCTCCACACTGTCAGCACAGAGCCTGATGTGGGGCTCCATACCATGAGCCCTGAGATCATGACCTGAGCTGACTTCAAGAGTCAGATGTTTGACTGACTGAGGCACCGAGGGCCCGGGATGTATGTGCTTTTATTAAGCCATTTTAGAATAACTAAAACTGATTTTAGGGTGGAAAAACTGAAGAAACTAAGTGAACTGTCTATGACCTCCCAGTAGAAACAGAATAACCAGGGCTTGAATCCAGGTTTCCCTGATTCCAGCATCTGGGTATTTAAGTATGTTAAATAGCCTGGTATATTACGGTATTTTGCCTGCAAATGAGAACGTTTGAGACGTCGTAACAACTCTGTTCAATATCATGGAAGCCTTTGAATGATACGGTATTTTGTGCAAGTATACACATAAAATAGGCTCCCGCAAACTATATATAATTAACACCTTACCATATGTTCTATAGTTTAATATGTTCAAATAGGAAGAGGTTTGTGAATTGAGATGCCCATAAATGAGTTACCTGTGTTTTTTTAGGTTGAAATTCACAAGATACGTGTTAAAGAAGTTTATGTAGAGTTTTCAAAAATTTTGGAGACATTTTTCCACATCAGTCTCCCATCGAATTTGTTTCCTGACCTTTGTCTTCAGAGTTCCGAAGTTATTAGACCAGACAACTGGTTTGCATGAATAAATTCAACCAAAACCTCTAGGAGGTCCCTCATTAGAATTAGTAGAACTCAGGGCAGCTCCGCAAAGCATCCTTGTTTTTGAGGCAGAACACTACTGCATCATCCCAGGTGCCAAGTTTCAACAAAGTGAAATATTTCCAGAGCCAAATACATGGTAGTTTGTTTAATCTTGTCAATGAGACGGTACGCACTCATCGCAGGTATTCTACTTCCTGGGCAACTTAATATGCAGAAGGAAAAGAGACAAGTTTGGGACAGATTCCTTATTGTGTGAGCATAACTATTTTATCTCCCGAATCCCTGATGCGAAAGGACCACGCTGTGAGCAACTTGTTACCTCGTGGGGAAGAAATGACTCAGAACCGATCTGAGGAAAGCTTCCTGGAAGGCACAGCTTCTCGTGCGGGTATTAACATCAAGGCATCTCCATTCAGACAATGGAATATTATTCAACTCTGAAAAGCAATGAGCCCTCACGCCATGAAAAGACATGGGTAATATCCGAGTGCATTTTCTTAAGTGAAAGAATTGAATCTGGGGGTGTCTGGGTGGCTCCGTCGGTTGAGAATCCGACTTCGGCTCAGGTCACGATCTCGAGGTCCGTGAGTTCGAGCCCCGCGTCAGGCTCTGTGCTGACAGCTCAGAGCCTGGAGCCCGCTTCGGATTCTGTGTCTCCCTCTCTCTCTGACCCTCCCCTGCTCACACTCTGTGTGTCTCTCTCTCTCTCTCAAAAATAAATAAACGTAAAAAAAAAAGAATTGAGTCTGAAAAGGCCGCACACAGTATGATTCTCACTATATGACGTTCTGGAAAAGGTAACATCATGGAGACAATAAGAGCAGTGAGTCTGGGGGACTTGGGGAGCGGAGGGATGAACACACAGAGCACAGAGGAGCTTAGGGGCCACGAAACTACTGTGTCTGATGCTATAACGGTGGCTGCGTGTCATCATCCATTTGTCCAAACCCACAGAACGGACAGCACCAAGAGTGAAACCTAATGTCAACTCTGGACTTGGGGTGTTTGTGACGAGTGAGTGTAGGTTCCTCAGTTGCAGCAAATGTGCTCTCTGGTCCGGGGGGTGGGGTGGGGTGTGGATAGTGGGGGAGGGGAGGCTGTGCACGTGTGGGGGCAGGGGTGTGAGAACCTTCTGTACCTTCTGCTCAACATTGCTGGGAGCCTAAAACTGCTCTTGAAAAAATAACATCATCGTAAATAAAAGAAAAAAGAATCACTCAATCAATACATTTTAATAAAAAGTACGTGGGACATTATGTATTTATTAAAGAGAAAGATTTTAGTGAGGGAACCAGGTGCATGGAGAGAAACAAGCCGTGGGCAGGGGGGCCCACACTGGAGACCCCCCGCTACTCAACACTGTGGGACCGCTGGCAACGTTCATGTCCTTTCTTGATCACGGGGTCCGTACCCTCTCTGGGGGTCCGAGCTCTCTCTGAGACACCTGGGACACAGACAGCCCGCCAGCCTGGCCCAGGACATCAGCATCATGGAGGTACTTTTGCTACCTTAACCATTGATCACTGATTAAACTCCAATGATCTCAACTTCACTAGTTTATCAGTGTTAGTAAACTGGGATTCATATGCAAATTAAACTATTAGTATTAATTAGATAGCAGACAAGAAGGCTTGCAATAAAGGGTCAGCCCAGATAAACCTGTTGAAGGCTTCTCTTGTAAGTCATCTAGAACAGGAAACTCTGCCTGGCATTGTCACCCCAAGAAGGGAGGGGAGAAGCAGTGGGGTGGGGAGGGAGGAGGGCGTGGGGGGAACAGGTCTCCCAGTGCAAAGGACAGCGTGGCAGCTGACGTGTGCCCTCAGAGGAGACAGGGAGGGCGGCGTGGTTCTGTTGGAGACAATGCAGAAAGGGCAGGTGGCAATTGTAACCCCAAATTCTAGGAGTGTCACCTCTGCACCCCAGGCGACGCTGACAGCTAGTGCTGGAGGGAGAGAAAGAGGCCAGAGTCTGTCAAGTTCCTCAGGATCAAAGTCGAAACACAAAACTGCACCACTGTTTTTCTACTTAATTGTTTTGACCTTTATTGATCTTGATACGATCTGGAAAATATTGCTAGGATTCCTTCCAGAGGCGGCAGTGAAAAGAAATGTAGGTGGACGGGCTGAGCCTGTTATTTTTTTCACGGATTTTTAGAAGTTTACTTCTTCTACCAGAATAAATTTTGATAATGGGAAGCAATTTTAGAACCAATAAAGCGATGAAAAGGAACAGACCTGTGTCTAATTTTTATTATTTTAATACATGAATGCAAGGACTAAGTTAAAAAATTTTTTTTGAATGTTTACTTATTTTTGAGAGACAGAGACAGACAGAGCGTGAGACACAGACAGGGAGACACGGAATCCGAAGCAGGCTCCAGCCCTGAGTCGTCAGCACAGAGTCCGACGCGGGGCTCGAACTCACGAACCGCGAGATCATGACCTGAGCCCAAGTCGCACGCCAAGCACTAAATTTAAAAAAAAAAAAAAAATTGAAATTCTTCTAGAGAGAAAACACAGAGCTCTGGTGTCGCCGCACTGAGGCTGTGAATCCCTTCACATGGCCACACCCTTCACCATACACTCAAATTCCATCTTTAATTAAAGTGAGTTTTGTGATGTCCCTACCCTTCTCATCAGTGAGCTCTTAAACCTTATTTCATGTTTCACGCTGCCCATCTGTGTATGAAGAACATGTCACACGTTTTGCTAGCAGGGCCTCTTAGAATTTTCTAATAACCTGTGAACCTGAGCCAGTTTTCTTTCATAACCTACCAAATCCTCCAACTTTATGGAATGACTTTCCTTTCTCGAGGGCTTCTCTTTTCGTTGACTATCTTGTTATAATTATATGCTACAAAGAAACGAGAGATTTGATTCTTCTCTCATACAACGTCGCAAAAGCCAAACCAGTTTTGGAAAAAAATTGTACATCAAGTCCTAATATTATCTGTAGCACTTTGCACAAATCCCTTCAAAGAGGACATTGAAGGAGAAAGCCTGTTGTCTTTATTAACACATTGCCTCTCCTAAAGGTCTAACACGATTTGGAGAGGAGTTTGTTAAGGGAACATATTTTGGAGAAACTCCAACTGACCTATGGTATTTCTTACGTGTTTCTAGGAGTACATCCTGTTGAGATTTTAGGGTCATCCTGGATTTGTATTTCCTTCTACATATGTCTCTTCAAGAAAATACTGCTAGCAGGTGAATATACACACAGAGAAAACCCTGCTTGCTTTCCAGACAACTTTCCCAACAGGTTCGTTGCCAGGAAAACAGAAACTAACCAACTAAGTAACTAAGCAACTAAGTAACATAGTTACTTAGTTACTTAGGTGTATATATATATATATATATATATATATATATATAATTTCAATATAATATATATTTCTATATAAAATATATATATTAAAGCTAGCACGTATGTTTGACTACCAGAGAAGCTTTACCTTGTCATTTTCAGCACACCAGCTTTTCTGATTGACCAAGACAGAGCATATTGCAAGAAACAAAATGGAGAACTGGGACGAATTTGACAGAAATTCATACGTGGCAGGAGGAAAATCAGTGGATACTCAGCTTCAGAGGAGGCCACAGGTGCACACCCGTCCTGGGTAACAACCTGTAGAAACCACGGGGGCAAGGGCGGTGGTTCATTCAAGGGCAGATGATGTCCTGGGAAGACAATTTTCAGACAGCAAGACATCACTTTGAGTATTAACCCTACCTCTTCAAGTTTTAGGACTTGATCGTGTTACTCAGTTCTCTAAGACGCTTTGCTCAAGCAACGGATGAGCGTACTCAGTTTTCCAGTGTCTGGGATTCTCTAACATAGTAAGTGTGTGCAAAGTGCCTGCCATGTAGACGATAATCTATGGTAACATTCTTGTTTTATTGTCATCGTTATTACTATGGTCCGCATCATCTTCCTGACAACTCAAGGGAGTGAACTACAGAAGATTTCCTTGCACGTATTCGAAATTAAATGCTCCTGCTTGAAATATTAAGGTTCAGTGATCTGAAAAATTCACTTATGTGATAAACAACGTTCTTCAGAGCTTTTGAATAAATGATGTGTGAATACACATAATTGTGTTTTTATTGAACTTGCTCTTGTGTGTTCAATATAAATTGTGAAGTGTGCATATGCATATCTGTGTAAGCCTGGTGTTGCATTGAACACACTTATAGTAATTTAATAAGCATTGTGCATTTAAAACATTCCCAAATATACATGAATTTGCCCTGATGCACAAGAAATTAGAAATAAGTTAGAAAAGATCAAGGCAGTTATAAATAATTAGCACCTATTATACATATGTATACCACATGTATAAATACATAGACAGCCAATGTTTAACAAACGTTTATCCTGAATTTTACAATGCAAATTTGTAATATTTTACATAATATTTTCAAAATTATGTAATATAGCACATTCTGGTAAATGATGATGGCATAGAAAGTTCTACAATGCTGCCTTCCTTTTTTTTTTTTAACATTTTTAATGTTTATTTTTATTTTCAAGAGGGAGAGAGACAGAGCATGAGCAGGGGAAGAGGCAGAGAGAGAGGGAGACACAGAATCCGAAGCAGGCTCCAGGCTCCAAGCTGTCAGCACAGAGCACGACGCGGGGCTCGAACTCACAAACTGCAAGATCACGACCTGAGCTGAAGTCGGACCCTCAACTGACTGAGCCACCCAGGTGGCCCTGCTGCCTTCCTTTTGTGAACTCCTCTGAGCCGTTTCTAATAATAACAACAGGAAACGAAGCACATTCATTTCCTCACAGGAGGGTGTGTGCTCACATGTGTGCACAGATACAAATCATTACTCACACACAGCACATGCACACCCCGAAAGCTCCAGATAAGATCATATAAACGAATCGGAATGTAGGCTCGGGGCTTCATGCCGGAGCTCCAGATCTCAGGCCCCAGCTGAGCTGGAGGACACTCCTGTCAGGTCCCTGCAGGGAGTTTTGGGGTGCCCTCAGTGGAGCCCTGCTCGGCTCACCTGTTGACTACCAATCTTAGCAAAGAGCCCAATGACAGTGGATATGTTAGGAAATCGTTATCAGACATCAAGCCTGACTATGAAGGCCCAAGGCCTTAGGTCAACATAATCTTTTATTTTTTTTTTTATTATTTAAAAAAAAATTTTTTTTAACGTTTATTTATTTTTGAGACAGAGAGAGACAGAGCATGAACAGGGGAGGGGCAGAAAGAGAGGGAGACACAGAATCGGAAGCAGGCTCCAGGCTCTGAGCCATCAGCCCAGAGCCCGACGCGGGGCTCGAACTCACGGACCGCGAGATCGTGACCTGGCTGAAGTCGGACGCTTAACCGACTGAGCCACCCAGGCGCCCCTCAACATAATCTTTTAAATGGAATCTGAGACATGTATATTTTCTCCTCAATTCTCAAATCTGAGTTCTTCAAGTTTGTTTTTAATAAACCCGGGCAATGCAGGAAGGTACAGCTTGCTCCTCTTCTTCTGTGTGAGAAAAGATACCAACAGAAGAACCCTCACGCTGGGACAGGGTAGGTCCCAGAAGCAGTGGTGTCCACTTTGTAACCTCTGTCACTTGACCTTAAGACCACGGTAGGTGCTCCTGAGGGATCCTTGGCATCGTTGTCCGGTTTTGGCCAATGACTGTGAGCGTGTGCAGAGTGGACATCTCCTCTCCTCCAGGACCCTCCCCTGAACATCTGGGATCCGGTGCACGAAGTGCTGCACCAGGAAAGTGTGCGTTTCAGGAGAGGCCTGCGGAGGCCGGGGTAGGGGCGATGAGGTCCAGGGAGCTGAGCACTGCCATGGCTCCCGTGTGGGAAATCCAAACTGGCCTCCGGGAGAGGAAGACTGTCTTCATCTTCATTCTCAGCCTGGCACAGACCAAAGTTGTCAGGTAGTTGATGACTACTGAAGGCTCACTCTGTGACAGGTGTGGTGTGTGTAATGTAGACCGGGCCCACAAGAGTCCTATGTCTAAACTTCCCCCCGGGGAATCTGACACCCAGAGCACCTCCATGACGGGCGTAGATCGGGGCTCCCGGGTCCCTTCCTTTCCTCCCAGCAGGAGTGGGGCTCCGAACCACTCGGCAATTCTGGGTGACAAAACAGTTGTTAACTTTCCACGCACCCAAGTGGTCTTCCTGGTGAGGCTTTGTGGAAAGCAAAGCGAGAATTATCCCCTTTCCGTCGGTGAGATAACCGAATCTCAGAGTTCCACGGGACCCATGCCAGGTCTCAAGGATATGGAATGATGGAGTCAGGCCCAGGGCCTAGTTCTCTGGGTTCAAAATCCCAAACCAGGACATTTTCTAATTGGTCATTGGAAAATAAGGAGGTAATTGCCTTTCAGTATGCGTGGTTCCTAAATTTGCCTCTTCGTGGGCAGTGCGCAGGGCATGAGTCCTTTGATGGCCCAAGTGATACCAGGCCATCCACTCAGGTCTGTTAACCGGACTGGGAACCCGCAGCAGGTGCACAGACAAGTCCCAGGTGTAGAAGCAAGGGCATTATTGATGCCGTTATGCAGATTTCACAGCCTGAACACGTAATGGCTGTTTGTTGAGTAAGCAAATGAGCTCCCTAATTAGAGCAGAAAGAAGAGCGATCCAGGGAGCCCCCTGCAAGACCCACCACAGCCCGTCCCACAGAACAGTTTGGCCGCACCAGGAGGTGGGCGTGTGGACCCTGCTTTAGGATGGCCCAGCCCCCTTTGAATGACGAGCTGCTTTCTGAAGAAGCACGTGAGGTTCTCGCATTAAAGTGGACCTCGGAATATGGGAGCGCACAGTGTCCTGAGACACAGTGAGATTGATGGTGTCAGGGCAGCAACCGGGTGACCCAGCACCTCCCAGCTGGGGCCGGAAACGCGCAGGTTGGGAATGCCACTCGCTTGCTCTGAAGGCCTTCAACCCAGAGGCACAGAGTTATGCCCAAAGTCAACACCCATGGGTGAAATGTTGACTACCCGGGAGTTATTATTTTATACCACGCCCACACACATTCTAGAATGTTCAGGAAGCATAAATGTGATGTGCACCACTGTTCTTCCCAGGCCTCAGGCTCCTCAGAGTTCTCTTCCTGGGCCAGACGCTGTCCTAATTACCATACGCAGCACAGGCTTTCTGGAGACTGGAATCTCGCCTGAAGTCAGTCCCATCAGGGTGTCTCACAGAAGTGTTTGCACATCTCCTGGAGGTCCTGGGAGATGGGGGCTGACCTTTCCCAGAAGCCCTCTGAGGTGGGCCTCAGTCTTTCCCTAAATTAATTATCTCTCGATGTGCTAGACCGAGATTAAAGGTAACTTATCTTTCTTTCTGTCCTATTTTCTATAACTGCATATTACTAAGGACATATAATCTGCCCAATTCTTTATTAATTTTGACTTTAAAAATACATACCGTTTCATTTGACAAGATGTGACCAATCACAACTTCTTTTGGATTTAACATTATCTCAAGAAGGAGGTTTGTGTGTGTGTGTGTGTGTGTGTGTGTGTCCTGTGTTATGTGTGTGCACGTATATGTGCGTGTGTGCATATATACGCACATATACATGCATTGTATGTAAACACATGTACATATATGAAATTTAAACCTGCATGACTCAAATCTGGCTTGACAGAAGTACTTCTGCTATGTATCATCACTTAGCTATTTATTCAATAAACAGATAGTGAACAATAATTGCAGGTAATGCCTCACCTGGCGTACTTAAATGAAAGAGATAGAAAGTGTGCCTGCGGATTGCGAATTCAGAACGCAATGATATCGTAGACATCTGAATACTATTAATTACATGCTTACAGATTCATTTGTTCCTCTCAACTTGTGAGCTGTATGTTTTTATTGACCCAAGACATTTGGAATGAGCGTCAGACAATTAAAAAGCAAGCAGGAAAGCACTTTGCCATCTGTTTCCTCCACTGCCGCCTTCTCTTATTTGCTGGGGTGCGCCCAGCACTTGTCTGTGGTCCCACCGCTCTCGCCCGTGGCTTCCAGACCCATCCATCAAATCCTGAAGGACATCCATATTTCTAACAAGATCAAGCTCCAGAGTGACGAGACCATAACCTAATGAGACGTGAGGCTTTATTGCATTGACTGCTGCCCAGTCCCACTAACTAAATTTGTCTGTTGGTTATTTTCTATTCTTTTTGCTCCAAATGGTCCCTCTCCCAAATTCTGTAAACATGCAACCCCACACCTCTGCCGGTGCAACCCAAGCTCAACGACTTCAAGCTCTTTTCCTTCCCCAGATGCATCTCCCTCCCGTCTACTCGGCTGGCCGCTCAGCAATCCAGGTTCTTGCGACTCCCCTGCCTTCTCCAGGGTCTGCTCATTTGTTAGGTGTCCCTGTGCCATCGCCGGCAAGGTTAGAACTTCCCCATCTGCAGCCCGCATTTGCCAGCCCACCTTCTTTGGTCCTGATTTCTCTTCTTTCACCTCTTTATCCTCTCCTATGTATGAGCAATAGAAAAGCTTTCTCAAACGCACATCTCTTCACTATCACGTCCTGCTTCAAACCTTTCAAGTCTGTTCCCCTGGCCTAGAAAATGAGGTGCACAGACTTTTGCACAACTGCAATATCGTGCGTGACATGACTATACGTTATCTGTCCAGTCCCATCGGTAAGTACTCCCCACCGTTAGGAACAGCAGGCATCCAGTCGCCAGGACTTACATGTCTTAGTGCCTGGTAGTTATTTGTTTCCTGTGTAACCTTGTATACATAAGTGTATTAAGGGTGACGTTTGCTTGGGGCGCCTGGGTGGCTCATTCTGTTAAACTTCCGACTCTGGATTTGGGCTCAGGTCATGATCTCACAGTCTGGGGGATCGAGCCCCACATCAGGCTCTGTGCACTGACAGCACGGAGCCTGCGTGGGATTCTCTTTCCCTCTCTACCCCTCCCCCATTCTCTCTGTCTCAAAATAAATAAATATTTTAAAAACAGACAAACAAATAAATAGAGGTGATGTTTGTTTAAACTTCGAACCTTTAGCACATGGCGTGATGCCTGGTTTGATAGCATCTGTTTTAAATGAGGAGCGGACGATCAAAGAAAGGCATAAAATGCATTCTTTTATGAAACATATTTTTACGATCAGCACTTAGGACTTCAGGATTATTAAGGGATGGCATTTACTCGTCTACTGACACCCTTAGCTCCACTCTGACAGCAAAGCGGTGCTCATCAACCTCATCCCTACTGACGTGACGGGCCAGACCATTCTTCTTGTGGAGCACGTCCTGTCACTGGAGGATGTTTTGCAGCATCCGTGGCCTCTGCCCACTAGCTGCCAGCAGTATCCATCCCATCCCACCAGCTGTGACCACCAGAAATGCTCCGCGGTCTAAGAACGACCCCGTGGAGAACGACCACATTTGAGGCACCTGTTAGTCTCAATACCGTTACCTGGGTAACATCATCATCGTCATTATCACCATCACAATGACAGCAGCAGCGACACATTGAACTTGGAAGGAAAGGCAGATGCCACGCTAAGAATTTCACGTTATTTTTCTCAATGGAATATTCACGACAGCTCCCGAAGTTGGTTTTCATTATTATCCTTGCTTCACAGACACGCAGGCAAAACTACAGTGAAATGCGGGAGGGATGCTGCTTGAGTCGGGGACACGAGGTCTTGCCTGCGGACAATGTGCTTCTGGTCCAGGCTGTGCTGTCTGTCCGTGCAGCACAGCCCCACAATATTTTTATTTGTAGAGTAACACAATTTCAGCACGGCAGAATCCCCGTCTTTCCATTTCAGCTCATTTCCCGGACGGCATCTGTCCCGTGACCGGAATCCTTCCTAAAGTGGGAAGAGTGTGGCTGTAGTTATGCATGTGGGGGGTTAAAGAATGGACACGTGTTTCAGCAAACGGACAGACAGCAGGATTCTGGCTTAATATATAAATTGGGATGAGTGACTCGTTTTAGTTTTCTCTTTACCAAGACTTTACCCGTGTTTCCATGCCGGAGGGCAGCGTGTCAATGAGGAAGCAGGGCTGTGAAATTCCGGAGTTGTTAGATTTCCATCTCCAACTGTTCCTGCTTTTCCGTGGCACCACATCTGTATTTATTAATAAATAAATTAATATGTTAATCAATTACATAATTAATAAAACTTTTAATACATTAATAAATAGTATCGATTATGTCTGTGACCGAATGGAAGTGGGTCCAGTAGCGGAAGAATACGGGAAACCGTTCACACGTCTTCCTCAAAGATTCTAGAAGTGCAGCTGCCAGACCTAATTCCTAGGATAATAACGTGATCAGAAATCTAATTTAGAGCAAAAACAACAGTGATAATTATCCAAGTTTCCCTTCTAAAGCTCAACACGACATAAACACATACCTACACATTAATCAGTCAAATGTTTTAATTCATTGGAGGACAACAGATTTTTTTTTAAATTTACTTTGGGGATTTAAAAAATAAGTAATGTTACAATTCTCCATGTGAATGGCCATTAAATAAAGCTACCATATTCTCGATGCCTTTTATTATTTTTTTTTAATTTTTTTTTCAACGTTTATTTATTTTTGGGACAGAGAGAGACAGAGCATGAACGGGGGAGGGACAGAGAGAGAGGGAGACACAGAATCGGAAACAGGCTCCAGGCTCTGAGCCATCAGCCCAGAGCCCGACGTGGGGCTCGAACTCACGGAGCGCGAGATCGTGACCTGGCTGAAGTCGGTCGCTTAACCGACTGCGCCACCCAGGCGCCCCATCTCGATGCCTTTTAAATAAGAAAACTCTGATTACGACGCAAACTGCGCTCCCAATTTTATACAAAGTGGCAGAAGCATCTGGAAGAATTGATCACTCAGTCAGTTCGCTGATAGCTGGATGCATAGTCCACCACTTATATGCAAGTGCCTTCTGGAAACTTACAGTGTAGGTTTGAATGCTGCATTGCATCTTTTTTTTAGCATCTATAGTTAGAAGAACATAGACTTTCTAAAACTGAAATCTGATACACTAAGCAAAGCCACGTCAAAGCCTTCTAATGCAAGTGCCTGACTTGAATCCTGGATGATGTATCCCTTGTTATCAACGTCTGCTCCTGAGCCCGGCTTCCTTACCTCAATGTGTCTTACCAGAAACAAAACAAAACAAAACAATACAAAACAAAACGATTCACAGAACACTGGCATGCAATTTAATGATTCCATATCTCTGTTGGAGTTCTTTCCAGAATGTCCTCTGATACTCCTGCCAACCTCGATGCCAAATATATTGAAGAACTCCTTCCCCCCCTTAAGATTTAGTTCCCGTGTTCTCTCAGCTGTTATCGTGGGTCGTTACCACCTCCGGTTAGCAACCAGAGAAAGGTTGAAAATGCTCATCAATAAACTCATCTTCCAGGGGCTTCTAGCAATCAGAGGGAATTTTCCCTCATCTCATCGTTCCCAACATGCTGTGTCACACCTGACACCTAGTAGCTGCTAGTCGCCCAGTAGAGTCCGGAGCTGAATCGAATTCAGTTGAATTGCAATGAAATGGAGTTGCTGAGTACTGCCTTCACAGAGTGATTGTGAAAACAAAATGAGTTAGCGTAAGGGAATTTAAATAGACTCCGTCTCTTACACCCTGTAGTGTTGGCCAAAATATTCCCTTATCTTTGTGTAAAGGTTTGCGTCTTTAAAGTAATGTCATTATAACCACCTAGCATGCTATTCTTAAGGATCAAATGAGAATAAGTTTAATAAATATTTAGTCAGCTCTTGGCATAGAGTGCAAGGATCTGAAGAACAAATCTAGTAGAGAGAGGGGCATAAATGCTCTGGGATTGGTTTTATCTTCCTGTGTTATCGCTAACACTTTACATTTTTATGTAATGGCAATTTTATGTAATAGGCAATGATCATCGTCTGTCATAAAATATATCTTCTTAAACCAGGGCTTTGGAGTTAGCATAGCACCATTTATAATCACTTGAAGACATACATTAAATTAATACCATTTGATGTGGGGAAATTGTTTTCAAGCTGCCATTTAATTCTTTTTTATTGTCACAATTGGTTTTTTTTTAATATTCAAAATGGAAAACTGTGGGGGCACCTGGGTGGCTCAGTCGACTCAGCATCTGATTCTTGATTTAGGCTCAGGTCATGATCTCACGGTTTGTGGGTTCGAGCCCCTCATCTGACCCTGTGCTGACAGCTTGGAGCCTGCTTGGGATTCTCTCTCTCTCTCTCTCTCTCTCTCTCTCCTGCTCTCTCTCTCTCTGTCTCTCTCAGAAATAAATAACCATTTTAAAAAACTAACTTTGCTGACAAACACAGGCAAAGTGTTAAAGCATTTGAAACAGAGTGGGGCACTTCCTGGGTCACCTCTGACACGACTGGAAGTCACTCCTCCATCCTGACAGCAAGGAAAAGCTGACCAGTCAAGACACTGACTTTTCTTGGACCCCTCAGAGACCCAAGTCTACTGCGCATGCTGCTCTGGGATGTGGAGACAACGGGGCCAAGGTCAGCCCACCTGGAGAGGAGCCGTTGGAGACCTAACCCGTGGGAATGTGGATCAGCAGTTGTGATTAAGGGCCGGAGGCTAAGAGGAAGAAACTGCCGGGAGTTACTGTCCTAGGGCCTCCTCAGCGTTCATGGGTTTTGCCCACAGATGCCCCATGGGTAGGATTAGGCCTTGCTGAGGGAGAGGAAGGATAACCACTGTGGAGTAGGGCCGGAGTACTGTCCACAGCCAAATCTTACTGTCCAGGGAAAAGGCTTCCTCAGAGTGCACTTCTCACCCTCCAGAAGCCTGCAGCCATCCTTCCCCACCTAACTTAAGGGAACCCAAGAGACCCTTGTGCAGGCCACGCCCCAGGGACTCGGTTGCCCTAAAAGCCTGAGACTGAGTCATGAGGTTATTGACCATATGATTATAGAGCACTTCCCCCCTCTGGAACCCCAAGACCACCCCGGCTGGGCTCTGCCTGACAGCTGTGGTTCCAGCCCAAGGTGCTGCGAGAGCAGACCCTGTGCCAGGATGAGTCTTCGGGAAGACCTCCTTCGACAAGGGGACAGGAACAAGTTCCCCGGAGGAACCGGAAGCCTCTACAGACAGAGCCAGCGGTGAACTCAGCTGAACTCCAACCAAATTACCATAAAGCCTCCCAGGAGAGGCCCCTTTACCTCAGGTTGTATTACCTGATATATCACGCCTGCCTTTGACCGACAACAACAACAAAATACAAGTTCGTGATTTAATGCAAAGCGAGACAACGTCTGAAGAGACAAAGCGAGCGCCAGGACGTGACTCAGATTTTAGAATGACCTCGTAGGGAGTTTACAATAACTATCATTAACGTACTAGGGGATCTGATGGGAAAAGTAGACAACATACAAGGACAGATGGGCGATGTAAATAGAGACAGAAATTCTAAGAAAATGTCAGCAGGGAGTGCTAGAAATGAAATACAGTGTAATGGAAATAAAGAATGGCTTTGGTGGGTTCATCAGTAGATTTGGACATATCTGAGGGGGGATAAATACCTAAGCCTTTGAAGATGAGTTAACGGAAATGTTCCAAACTGGAAGGCAAAGAAAAAATGAATTAAAAAAAGGCAGATATCCACCCCCTCCCTTTTTTCTTTTGCTCTCCTGGTTTTATTGAGCATTTTATACAATTTTATTCTTTTCATTCTCGTCACAACAAAAGCAAAGGGAAAACTTGTTAACTGGGTCTATGAGGCCGGCGTTGCCATAATACCAAAATCAGATAAAGACACGGCAGAAAAGGAAAAGTAAAGACCAATATAACCCATGAAATAGGTACAAAAATCATAATCAAATTTTTTTTAAATTGAATATAACAATGTATAAAAAAATTATGCATCATGACCAAGTGGGATTTATAGCAGGAATACCAAGGGGCGCCTGGGTGGCTCAGTCGGTTGAACATCCTACTTTGGCTCAGGGCATGATCTCGCGGTTCATGAGCTTGAGCCCCGCATAGGGCTCCTCTGCTCTCAGCCTAGAGCTGACACATCCTCTGTACCTTCTCTATCTGTCCCTCCTCTGCTTGTGCGCTCAATCTCTCTCTCTCAAAAATAAAATAAACGTTCAAGAAAAAAAAAAAAAAGGAATACCAAGCTGGCTCAGCATTTGAAAATCACTCATATAATCTATCACATCAACAGGCTAACGAAGAAAAATCATATTATTATGTTAACTAATGCAGAAATGCAGAAAAAGCATTTGATGAAATGCAATACCCATTTATAATTAAAAAAATACTTTTCAGTAAAATAAGAATAGAAGAACCGTACTCAACTCGTCAAAGAATATGTACCAGAGCCCTCAGCTAACATCACAGTTACTGCTAAGAGACTGGACATTTTACCCCAAAGATTTGGAAGAAGGCAAGGATGCCCATGGCCCCTCCCACCACTTTTATTCAACATTGCACTGGGAGTCCTAGTTGGTAAAATACAACTAGAAAGAAATCAAAGATCTAAATCACATGGAGACCTATCCCATGTTTGTGGATTGGGCGATTCAATATTGTTAAGAGATCAAGTTGTGCCAGATTGATCTGTAGAGTCGATTCTCAATAAACATCCCTGCCGCCAAAGCCTATATTGAAAGAGAAAGGACCCTATATACCCCACCCAACAACACAAAATTATAGGACTGAAAACCTGATCTCAAGAGTTATAATGTTACCACCATCGAGGCAGTAGGATGTGAAAGCAAGGTAAACACATGGATTCAATCCAAAAGAATAGAGAGCTCAGAAATACATATACAAATGTCATCACTCATCTCTGACAAAGGAGCAATGGCAATTCGATGGAGAAAAGATAATCTTTTTTTCTTTTTTTTTTTAATGTTTATTTATTTTTGAGAGACAGAGAGACAGAGTGCAAGTGGGGGAGGGACAGAGAGAGAGGGAGACACAGAATCCGAAGCAAGGCTCCAGGCCCCGAGCTGTCAGCACAGAGCCCGACGCGGGGCTTGAACTCACAAACTGCAAGATCATGACCTGAGGCGAAGTCAGAGGCTTAACCGACGACTGAGCCACCCAGGTGCCCCAAGAAAAGATAATCTTTTCAACAAACAATGCTGGAAGAATTGGATGTCTATATTCAACATCATCATCACCATCATCATCTAGAAATAGACTTTACCCCTTTCACAAAAATTGCGTCAAAATTGGTCATAAATTTAAATATAAAACATGAAACTATAAAGTGTCCAGAAGAAAGCAGAAGAAAAAAGCTGCGTTATCTTGAGTTGATGACCAAAACCATAGTATGATCCGTGAAAGAAAAAGTTGGTAGGTAATTTTAACTTCTGCTTTATAGCAGGTATGGTGAAAGAAATCAAAAGGCCAGATACACAGGCTGGGAGGAAATATTTGCAAAACACATGTCTGATAAAGAGTTTGTGTCCAAAATATACAAATAATGCATAATACTCAAGAATAATATAATTAAAAATTAAAATTGTACAAAGGATATGAACTGATACATGAGTAAAGAAGAAACATAGTCGGCAAATAAACATCTGAAATGCTTCTCAACCTCATTTGTCATTACAGAATTCAAAATTAAAACAATAATGAGATACTACCACGCTGATGAGAATGACTAAAATCTGAAGCAAATGTGAATCGCAGGTGGCTATTCAGAGCATCAGGGACTCTGATTCCTTGCTGGCTGGGATGAAGAAAAATACAGCCACTTCGAACGACAGGTTGTAAGTTTTTCACAAAAGTAAACCTAATCTTACTATCTGATGCATCCATAATGATCCCCGATATTTATTCAAACTGATTTGAAAACGTATCCCCACAGAAAACATGCACCTGAATGCTTATGGCTGCTTTTTTATAATTACAAAATATAGGAAGCAAGCAAGATATCTTCAATAGGTAAATCGATAAACAGACTATGTGCTAAATCCATACAACGGAATACGATCCAGCAATAAAAAGAAATGAGCTATCAAGCAAAAGACCCCGAGGAACCTTCAATGCACATTGCTGAGTGAAAGATGCCTGTTTTAAAGGCTACACACTGGATGACTCCAATTGTGCGATGTGCTGAAAGACGCAAAGTGATAGCAATGGTTACAGAAAATAATCCGTGGTTGCCGAGGGTCCTGGGGGTGGGGGTGGGTTGAATAGGTGAAAACACAGGAGATGGTCTCAGGCAGTGAAGCGATTCTGCATGAGACTAGTGACTTCATGATACTGCATTTGTTAATGCAGTTTGGCACAGGAGTGAGCCGTCGTGTATGCAAATTAAAAATCATTTCAGAGGTCGGGGGGACCTCTGGATGGAAGCAGAATGTGACAACACAGCGTAGCTGCCCTACGAATGCGTAAAACACGCTCGCTGGAGGCAATGGGGAAGATGTTGACCTCTGTAACTTGGGAAATGAAAAGTCCTGCCAGACTGAAGGGCAAAGAAACTGCACAGAAACAGTGCGCTCCGTGTGGTGCAGCCAGTCCTCACCGGGCTCCGTGGTAACAACTCTGAAGCCGCTATCCCTGTGTCCTGGAACTGAACAATTAAGTAAATGGACAGCGGATGTTGGGAACCCGGTTTCTCACTGATGGAATGTGAATTTACAGATAAGGAGGGGAGAGGGAGCTAGAACAAACCCATGTAGTAATGGATTAAGGTTGAAGACATTAGTAGGAACAAATGTTTAGTTTCATGGAGATACATATCACAAACGGAACTATTTATGTGTGTGTGTGTGCACGCATGTGTGTAATTGCCTGGGTTACCAGGCATACATACATTGTCTTGCTCTGTCAACTAAGAAGGTCTAGAAACTATATCTTAGTAGCAGCAAGCACATCCAAACCCCAGATCTTGATTTCTCATGTTATTCTCCAGGAGAAAGAACCAGGGTTTCCTATAGAGTCGGCTGATTCTAGGGCTGGGGTCAGAAAATACACACAATATTCCTAGACTTCCTGTACAGCTCCCAAAGTAAGGAAGTAAAACAAGAACAAAAACAAAAACAAAACAAACACACAAATAATTATGGGGGTATGACAGATAATCAACTAAGAGAGCCCTCAATGGCCAGAGCTGGAACCATTGGAGCAACCAAATAATCTTGGGTCATAAACCCAAGTAAACAGTAAAAACCCAGGAGTCTATACTGATATAAATAAGATATTGAGTCAATAAGTCTGTGGGGAAAGAGGAACAATTCTTTTCTGTAGAATTCTAAATAACTAAAATAGACTCTGCCCTCGAGGATGGGGAGCTCGACTCCCACCCTCTTGTGTGAGTTGTGTACAACGATGTCATGCGGAAGAGGGAGGTGTGAGGACTGGGACAGTCCAACCCACACTGTCTCAGCCTGGTGACTAACATCAACATCACCAGTGATATAGCATCTTGATAGAGTGTACCCTCAATAGGATATGAGGAAAATGACACTTTATCTCCGTGGTCCTCCTCCCCCAAATCCATAACCCCAGTCTAATTATGAGAAAAACAGTAGACGAATCCCAGGTGAGGGGCATTCTCCACAATGCTTGACTAGTACTCCTCAAAATTATCAAGTTCATCCAAAACATGGGAAGCCTATGAAGCTGTCACAGCCATGTTGATAAACAAGTCACATCACGTTCATAAATGCAATGTGGTGTCCTGGATAGGAAACTGGAACTGAAAATGCCTTCAGGTGAAACTAAATAAATGGAAATAAAGTATTGATTTCAGTTGATAATAATGTATCAGTATCAGTCTATTAGTTGTGAAAGCTGTACTATGCTAGTATAGAGAGTAGTAATAGGAAAAGTTGAGTGTAGAACTTTCCCGAACTCTATTTTCACAATGTTTCTGTAAATTAAAATCTGTGCCAAAATGCAAAAAAAAATTGAGATAAGATAAAAACAATGAGATTGCAGCAACTTCACACTAGACGTGTCTCTGGAGGCAAGGGAAACAAAAGGAAAAATGAACTGTCAGGACCTCATCAAGATAAAAGCGTTCTGCACAGTGAAGGGGACAATCAACAAAGTGAAAAGGCAACTGACGGAATGGAAGAAGATATTTGCAGATGACATATTGGATAAAGGGTTAGTATCCAAAATCTATAAAGAACTTACCAAACTCAATACCCAAAAACCAAATAATCCAGTGAAGAAATGGGAAGAAGACATGAATAGGCACTTTCCTGAAGAAGACATCCAGATGGCCAACAGACACGTGACAAGATGCTTGACATCACTCATCATCAGGGAAATACAAATCAAAATCGCAAGAGATATCACCTCACACCTGTCAGAATGGCTAAAATTAACAACTCAGGAAACAACAGATGTTGGAAAGGATGTGGAGAAGGGGGGATACTTTTGCACTGCTGGTGGGAATACAAACTGTTGCAGCCACTCTGGAGAACAGTATGGAGGTTCCTCAAAAAATTAAAAATAGAGCTACCCTATGACTCAGCAATTGTACTACTAGGTATTTATCCAAAGGATACAAAAATGCTGATTCAAAGGAGCACATGTACCACAATTTTTATAGCTGCACTATTGACAATAGCCAAAGTATGGAAAGAGCTCAAATGTCCATTGACCAATGAATGGATAAAGAAAATGTGGTATATATATAATGGAGTATTACTCAGCAATCAAAAAGAATGGAATCTTGCCATTTGCAACAATGTGGATGGAACTAGAGTGTATTACGCTAAGCAAAATAAGTCAATCAGGCAAAAACAAATATCATGATTTCACTCATATGTTGGATTTAAGAAACAAAACAGATGAACATATGGGAAGGCAAAGAAAAGTAAGATAAAAACAGAGAGGGAAGAAAACCATAAAAGACTTAAATACAGAGAGTAAACTGAGGGTTGCTGGTGGCATGTTGGGTGAAGGGATAGGATGAATGGGTGACGGGCATTAAGGAGAGCACTTGTTGGGATGAGCATTGGGTGTCATATGTAAGTGATGAATCACTGAATTCTACTCCTGAAACCATTACGACACTATACGTTAACTAACTTGGATTTAAATTAAAAAAAAACAGTGAGATTGCTTCAATTTCTGGACTATGAAATGGACACATATTACACTTAAATCATTAAATGCGTAGTATTCAAATTGAGAAATGGAGTTTCAGGGCTGGGCATAATCTTAGAATACATGTAGCCCACAAAGTCTTGATTTAAGATGTAGAAACAGAATCTCGGAGAAGTCAAGTGTCGTGCTCAACTCACTGAGGGACTCAGAGCTGAGAAACAACCTGTCCTCTTCCAGTCCTTCTCACGCATTCAACAGTGTGGCTTTCCAGATGCTCCATTCACTAGACGTGCTTCGGGAAGTACGTCTATGCTGATAGCACTTACGTTCTACAAAGCTTCCGTTTTCCAAGTTCCATACTGAAGAGCCTTTCATCTGGCAAAATCGCGGACAAAGAGCCCGGGGTGGGCTGTGTGTGGCAGTGTGTGTGATATGTGAGTGTCTGTGCTTTGCATACTCGTTAGGTATCCTAAATCAACGGTGTTGCTTGGATCTTTTACTTGTAACTCGGAGGTCTCCTCCAGAGACCGGAAGGGAGGTTGTGTGCAACGGGGGCCATAACACTGTCCCAGTCATTTTGCCAGAAGTGCAGGAGCCTCAGGTGTGGATGCTCTGAGTGGGGGCAAGAGAGACCACCGACACCCCAGCATGCCGAGGTCGTATCTCCAGGGGAAAGAAACTGCCATTTAAAGAAAGGGTTCTGTCCAGCTCAATTACCAACAAGAAAATCAGTTTCGTTTGTAATGAACATTGGCCATTCACAGAAGAATCAGTCTGAACATTTTCCAGAGCTTCCTGTAGCCTGATTGCATCATTTCTCCTGTCTTCAGAGGCTTAAAGGTCAATTGTTACAAATATATGGGCACAAAGGGACAGTTGGTAAGTCAATGAACATCATGAAATATGTAAAGGGATATTGTCTTAGTGTCCTTAATATCTGATTTCGGTCTCCACTGAGAATAAGACAACGGAGAATGGCTCGATACTGTTAGGCTACAGGCTAGAAAAAACTTTTAAACGCCACAAATTAAGGAGGATAAAGGAGTGGAAGACTTGGAGAGAAAACAGAAATAACCATTTGTAGGACGACAATGTTTGACACAGATGATGGATTAAAGGACAGAGTATAGGAAAAGATGAATTCTAGGAAGGAAAACTGTACTTCAGGGCAATCAGTGGGCAAAAGCCCCGGGTGGCCAAAGACCTGGGTGAGGGACTGTCAGGCCATCGTTGCTTCTCTCAAACCACCCAAGCATCACGCCTGGCTCAGCTCAGGCACTCGAGGCCTTGAGAAGAGCCCTTTTGCTTTAATGCATCTGGCAGGTGATCTTTGGTTTCTGTTTAAATCCTTGACTCCTTGGGGTGCCTGGGGAGCTCAGTCAGTTAAGCGCCCTACCCTTGATTTCAGCTCAGATCATGAGCTCATGGTTTGTGAGTTCAAGCCCTGCTTCAGGCTCTGCTCTGATGGTACGGAGCCTGCTTGGGATTCGGTCTCTCCTTCTCTCTGCCCCTCCCTCACTTGTGTCCTCTCTATCTCTCTCTAGAAATGGATAGATAGACATAAAAAAATTTAAATTCTTGCCTCCTCTCCCTCATTTCTTCGCCGTGGAACCACACCCATGCATTCCATATCTTAATCCTCCGCCGTCTCCACACTTTCAAGGGCAAAGCCTATTCCATAACCTTGTCCAGAAGTATTTCCTTAAATAATTCTTTCTCCTGGTCTTCCACACTTTGTTTCTCAAGCCCATGTCATGGCAGACCCATGGTCTTGGGTCCAGTTCTTGCTTTTTGAGATCACTTCATGGGAACTTGGATTTGGTTTTACTTTTTCCCTTTGCACCCTGAATTTTTGTCACCCGCTGCATTCTCTACATGGCCCAGTGACTGACATTTCCAAACTTAGGTTTTTTTTTTTTTTTTTTTTCAATGGAGGTGCATCTGAGTCCATCTCAGATTTGGTCTCCCCACTGGCTGTCCTCTCAGCTTTTGGACTGCCATTTTCATGACTCAGATGGCTACCCTTCAGGAGTCACATACTTACGGATGTCTTATTACATCAGTAATAAGGATGCACGTATATTTCCCATACATCATTCTAGAATTTTCTCATAGAGGGATATAGATTCAAAATTTAATTACCTTTGATGATGATGAATAAATGTCTTATAATAGCCATCCATATCATCCCGAAAGAAAGAGAAGCATGATTGTACCAGCCTCCCAGTATTGCTAATGAGAATTATTAACTGCATAAATCTCGATTGCTTCCCCCCTTAGAGCACACAATAATAGTGTTGCCTACAGAGCACTTGGAATATTTAGCTCCTCATTGTGATGCTAGATGTGGTGCTTAGAAGGTGCCACTGCCTGCTTCTTCAGGCTGTTCACTTCACAATATATTTTGTGGCACATCTCTTCCAATCCAGAGGCTCACGATCTTATTGTAGAAACTACTTGTAATTGCTGTTAAAATGTCACCGCCATCTTTGTGGTGGTGCCCGTGCACGCAGAAATGAATTTGGCCTATGTCACTAATCTATATTTTGTCACAACATCCAAAAATATCACATTTTTCTCTGAAACTTCATATGATTGTTCTTACATGCTGTGGTAATTAGACAGAGACTACATGGGCTGCTACTTTGCTAAATTTTTTGAAATTTAAAATTACTTCAGGATACTCCTGCACCGAAGCTACAAGATTAGATACTCTACTTTCCCCTAGATAATTCTTTGTGTCTTGAGAGGTGAAATCCACATACCTTACTGCAGGTATACCTATGGTGTCCCTAGTAAGCGTGGTTGAAATTTCTCTATAACGTTGGCACTGAGATGTGAGAGATCGGGCTAACTTATTATTAACTCTGTCATGTCCCTCAAGACTCAATATTGCCCCCATCTTGTCTTGGCTGAGCAATACCCATGAGTCCTGGATACCTTACCCTCTGCTGGAATAGCTCATCAAGGGTTGATTCAGTATCTTATGCTGACCGGAGCTCTGATTAGCCCTTCCCTGTGGATTCACCACTGAATGGGAAAATCAACTTAAATTTATGGAACCCTTTAACATGAGATTGTGGAATGTTTTTTTTTTTTTTTCCCTCCAAACAGGAGCTTCATGGGAAGCAAATACAAACTTCTTGTTTTGAAAAAGCAAAAGCACAGATCATTACAACTCCTACACTTTACTCATCTGGAGCATAGAAGTGTCAGTGAGTGGTTGGAACCTCATCTCTTGTGAGTAGCAAAACTATAACTTTTGGACAAAGAAGTTCACATACCAGCTCTTACGTCCAACCTCATATACCAGACATCATTATCAAACTAGATTCAGAAGGGTATAGATAAAAGTTTAGAAAAAGTAAATGATGAACCAATTTATAAGGTAGATTGCTAAATCAATGCCATTGAAGATAGAACTTCTGAGTCACTGTGTCAGTGACAGGTAGCAGGTTCCTAGTATTTAACTGGGCCCTATCAGTACTAGAAGTAATATGAGGTCTGGTGTTGGGGGAATAGAGTGATCCTGATATTCTGGTCACCTCTCTTTTGAAGCAACACTTACTACTTTCCAGCACCTCAATGAAATCCAGTGACTCTCCTAGGAAAATAAATGTTCTGCAATATAAAGATGAAAAAAAACAACAACAACAACATTAAACATAAAGGCATGCTTAACCCTCCCATATTTTCTCTCCCTGCCCAGGGAGGGGGCTTATGGTCCTTGTCAGGGCTATGGCTTTGTACGGTTGCACTGGTAAAAGATGTATGTAGAAAAGGTAGGCTGACAGGGTCCTTACACGCCGTGAATGTCCAGCCAAGGAGGAATATCAGAAATTCAGGGGTGAGTCACTGATTCAGAAACAGAGCAGCAAAGTGGGAAACAGAATATAAGCATGAGTCCACCGAAGATGGGCTCAGCTTCCAAGTCAGTCAGGCAGCTAGAGAAGGAGATGGTGGTAAGTCAGAGGAGAAGTGGATCATTAGGAAGAACTCACTAACCTTTGCTGATGCCTGAGGAGTGCCAAGAATGAGCCAAGAGCTTAGTATTATTTTACTGAATCCTGATAATAGTATTGTCTCAGTGAGCAAACAGAACTTGAAGACCTGAGAGGGGAAGAAGCCACCTGACATCACACGGCTCCTGAAAGGGGATGAAGGCACAGTTCCGAAGGTCGAGAAGATGGATGGATCCAAAGGGGCGAATGTGAGACAAAGAGAACCACAGATATCTTGATCTTGATGTATGTTCTGTATCAATGAACTTCTATGCTTCTTAGGGTCCAAATAAAAGATTGGGGATGAATTACAGCAAAAGAAGAGTGTGGGCAACAGTAATTGTTGATTCTGGCCCTGATGGTTCTCAGCCAGAGGAGACACCGCCATGTACCTACAATGGAAATGTGTTCCAGGCGGCTCAGGCTGTGCACTGAGCCAGCACACCCCAAATTCATTTTGCACGCTCGTCCACATTTTAAATTTCTTTATAACACCCTTTATAGCACTAGAGTAATCCTACCCCGAATACTATGTTCTTTGTATTACATCTTCTAAATGCCTATCAAAAACATTCCTTTGAATACTTCTCTAACGCCATTCTTCTAGGACATAATTCACCAAATCCAAGTCCAACAGCTGAATCAGACCAACACAGGTCATACCAAAAGTTATCTCCTCCTTGGAGTTTTCTCAGAAGCAACTGTGTTTCTCAGAAGTCACTTTGCATTCATGCTTTATTGTCTACTTCCTTGAACTTTGAAAACAGCAACAGAAAAACCTATGGCAATCTCATAATTATATACTTATTTTTCCACAGTTGAACCAAATCCAACTAAATTCCCCTGGCTATCATTTTTAGACGTGCCATCTGTAATATTAGACGAGAAATTGAGGGAACAGCGAAATCTCATCTTTCAATATGCTTTGCCCAAATCTGTTTTTTTGTGGCTTTGTGATTGTTATATTTTCCATAAAATTGATCTCCATGGAGGCTGCTACGGCGACTCCCATAACAACGAATTCAATTACCCCCAAATGGAGAGGGTGTAGTACTTGTCAACCTCACTGTGAGAACGTATGATCTTAGTGTGCAAATGGTTATTGGGGGACTGTACCAGATTTTGGTTTGATCACGGAGTTTGGAGTTAACACGTGTTGGAGGTGAGAATTATATTGAGTATTCTTAATTAACAGTTGTGTTTGATCAGGGATTTAGAAGTTAGCACCTGCGAGAGAGTGAGAATTGAATTCAGAATGGCCTCCTAAACTAACAGTTATCCTGGTATTGGGTGGAGCTTAAAGCATTTGCTAAAGCATTTGTGAGGAGGCCAAAGTGGGTGATAGAAGCTGAGGCACGTGGTTGTTTGTTTCAGTTTCTGGGGGAAAAAATACACACACACTCACACACATACATTGAATAATGTATTTTTTTTTTCTACTTTGTATACCTCCGAAATCGTAGCATGTGCTGGATATCCAATATTTATCGCAAATGTAACGTTTGTCATTTACCTACATCGAGGCAGCATGATCCACTAGAAGGGCATTGCTGGTAGCTGGATATCCCTGGATGTATCTGGAGGTCACTCTTTGTTGTATGAACTCGAGCATGACACGTGAACGCTCTGAAGCTCAATGTTTTCATGAGTAAAATGGTGGTGATAGCATTGACCTAGCAAAAATAATGAAAAGTCAATCAAATAAGAATATAATCCACCAACCGTAATATTTAATGCATAGAAAACACATATGTTCGTCTAGTGTCTTTGTCAAGATCTAGCACCTTCTACTTTAGCTAAACTAAGTTCCTCACCATTCCCTACATGTGTGTCTTGCTAACTTGGCCTCTGTGCTTCCCTTGGATTGCTTCTCTTTTTCGTTTCCATCTGTTCAAATAGCTCCTTCTTTGGGACATACTCTTAAGAAAAACTCACCATTGTTTTTTTATTTCAAATTTAAATATATAAGTGGGTATTCTGCATTTTTGTTTGCTAAATCTGGCAGACCTTCTCTCAGAGGTCTTGGATTTCTCTACTGTAGGATTTCAGGTAGGATGCTGTTTGGGTGCGAGTGGGGACAAGGACAGTGGGGAGAGCCCACATGTCTCAGGGCCCTGTCTACCTTCAGGAACAGATCCCTTTGGTACCTTCTCCGACTCCTGCTTTTCCGGTTCGTTCAGTGTCTTCCACATGACTACCACGTTTCAACACTCATCTTTGGCTTGCAAAACATCTTTTCTACGAATTTCTCACCTTAGATGATCTGTGCGACTCTCTAGCAATATTTTGCTGCTAACTTGCTTCTATCAGCCTCCACCATAGGATTCGTTTTGAATAACTTCAGTATCTGTATGTTTTCTCCCTTCTGTGCTTCATATATACCTATTCAACTCTTTTCAAAAGCATTCTTATCTTTCCCTAAGACTCCAAGTGTAGATTTAACCCACGCAGAATCTCCATGGGTTCTTATACGTCCTCTCTTTGGGGTTTGAGTTAGTCCAATACTCTTTCTAGAAGTTTCCTGGACTATCTCAGCTCACTATAATCAATCATGTCTTGAAACTAATCACGTCAGCACTAAAAAGTTATTCCAGAAACTATGTTATTACTCCTGTAATAAATCATCTGTTATTATTTAAAAAAATGACTAGGTTTTGTTGAGATTTTCCAATGTGTGAACTTCAATATTAAGCACTTCTATGAGAATCACATGACTGTATGAGATAGCTACTGTTATCATATCCATTTTACATACAGAAAAAATAAGTCCTTTGCTGAAAGTCACATAATAGTAAATAGAGATACTGATGGTAGAAAATTGGCCTAGCATTCCACTGACTCTCGGTGAGTACTTTTTCCCCAAAATTTTAAGTGTATTTATTTATTTTGAGGGAGAGAGAGAGAGAGAGAGAGAGAGAGAAAGGTACAGAGAGAGACAGAGGGAGAATCCCAAACAGGCTCTGCACTGTCAGCACAGAGCCTGATGCAGGGCTCGATTTCACCAACCCTGAGATCATGACCTGATCAGAGCTCAGGAGTTGGGTACTTAATGGACTGAGCAACCCAGGAGCCCCTCTTGGTAAGTACTTTTTAATAAAAAGGTAAAACCTCTTAACAAGTACCTGGATCATCTATATTTATGCTTGCTTTATCTTTCTTTGTTTGAACTGGATTCCAAGTCTCTGAGTTATTGGTTTATTATGGCCTGTTACTAAGAGTTAAAATTCATGGGTCCCATTTCCCAGAAGAGGACATACTTATCTCAATATTTTTAATCAGTGGTAGATTTCAATGTCTAGACTCTTCAACTAAAGATTGATTAGCCACTGCAGATGGATCAGATGACCCTGATTTTGCTAATACATGTTTTTTTCCTTATATGTACTAACTTATAAGTACTAACTTATATATACTAACTTATATGTACTAACTTATACGTACTAACTTAATCACTGAGGCATAAATATCCCTTCAGTACAAAATATGTTGTCAGAAAGAATCTCTTTATTTCTTCAAGCTTATTTCCTTAGAATTTATTTAGCTTGCCTTCAGGTGTAGAGTTATTAGTTACTTCATCAGGAAGGTAGTCAGGGAGTCAAAATATACTGGATGAACATCTTCTCTGTAAATGCTTTGTGATAAGGGATGAGTACCAGGTGATGACTGAGCCTACAGAACTTGGGTCCTTGTGCCACTGAAGCTATTTTAAGGAGAGAGAAATCGGGAAACAAACCAAACAAAGGGCTATATGTGTGGTACGTGTGTGTGTCCACATACTTAGATAAGCACTCTTGAGGAAGTAAATTTTAGAAAAATGCAAAATCTCAGCCCTCTTATTCCTGTGTTTTTTAAAATGTTTATTTATTTATTTTGAGAGAGAGAGAGAGAGAGAAGCAGAGAGAGAGGGAGAGAGAATCCCAAGCAGGCTCCATGCTATCAGCACAGAGTCTGATGGGGGCTAGACCCCATGGTCTGTGAGATCCTGACCTGAGCTGAAATCAAGAGTTGGACACTTAACCGACGGAGCCCCCCAGGAGCCCCTTTTATGTGTTTTTCTTTTTTGAGAATGGTGGCTCACATCTTCTCAGAAAGAGAAGAGCAGTTTCTCTTACACAGTGTTTGAATCAGATGATATTTATCCCATTGCACCTTGTGTAATGGTTACTTGAATCCGTGCATCGCATGGCCAAGATCCAAGACATGAATGAATAGAGAGTAGGGTCATAAATACAAAAGCATTTCCCACCTCTTTTATTTCTAAGCAGGTCACATTTCAAAGTTCTACAATGCTTAGAGAACAAGCTTTGATAACCGCATCAGGTCTGAATTAGTCAGCCGCTCATTCTCATCAGAAAAAAGAATGGCAGAAGTTACTCACAAATATAAACACACACAAATAACCACGATTCACCCCACAGACCGTTTTCTGGCTTAGGATCCCGGAGCAAACACTGTGTCAATCTAATAAGCAAAAGGACCCTTCCATTGATTTAATATTAACATGACCTTGCGGTTGGATTAAGACATGAATATTAAAAAAAGAAAAGAATTGGATGGCTTAATTACTGGAGTGTGGTAAATTGAGAAATACTGAATAAATCCACAAACTCATCAAACGACGCATTTCTTCCTTTTATTTTAAGGTGAAGATTAATCAAATGAGATGTGACTTTGACCTTTAATGACTTCAACTCGCCATTTGTTTTGTGAATGCCAGCAAGTTATTTAATCATTACTATTGATAACTACAATAATCTTTTAAAAGACAGAGACAAACGTGTAGTTTAACGGACTCAGTAAATAAAGCATACGCCTTGCCTTTTGTTTCTCTCAAGGAAAACAAGAGAGCTGCATGACTGTTTACAGACAGCTTTGAGATCAGCTTCGGGGTGATTGGAGCAGGAGAGAAGCTAGAGTGCATCGGAGGGGAAGACACGAACCGCCCGCCCTGTCCCTGTCTGCCCCTGCCCATCAGTCATCCCAGGCAGTTTCGAATGCCAGGGGCACGCTCCACACCACCCAATGTCACCAAGCCCTCTCTATGTATAAAATAACATTTTGAGGACTTAAGCCATCAATATGGAACCACCCAATCTCAAAGTAGCTGTCATGGCTGAATGACGATTAATAAAACCATCTGTGAAGGTACAGACGATTTGTATCTAAATATAGTTACTATACATTATTTTGCTAAGATAATGCTTACATTGGGTCCTTGGGAGCAACAAATTCACAACCTTTTCCACAAAGGAAACACTTAGTAGACGTGGGCCAAACTAACTGTAGCATCTCGTCTGGAAGCGTTTTGTTACAAGGTGGAGATGAGGCTGTTTAAGATGGATGGGTGTTGGTGGGGAGCGGTCCTAGAAAAAGCTGGGAGGTGCCATGTTCCGTGGACGCTACATCGTTTTGGATCCCTCCCTTGTGGCAGCATCTTGTGTCCCACCGTCAGGAAGTTTGCTCTCTCCACAGCTTTTCACTGACTTTCCAAGCAATGATTTTCCGGACCCCAGTGTTCTTCTTCAAGGCCATCTCGCTGGTCTCTTGGGAAAATGGTGGAAGCCACTCATGTGCTGGTGAATGTTCAACTACCCAGCTCTGCAGACAAAGTAAAGTCATGATTTGTGGTCTTTGCCAATTTCCGCGGTGTAAATTCTCCCTCCGTTGCTGAATTCAAGCTTCCGGCAGCGTCTGGCTCCAGCCACATGCTGGGGGCTAATGGCTCTCTCAGCGCTCCAGGAGCTCAGGAGACCAGAGGTCCAGGCGGAGGGACAGGGAATCTCCCCCAGAGGTCAGAAGGTGAGTGGGAGATGGGAGGTGACGGGCAAGGAAATGTGTTACTTTTGAGTGGCTTGAGGTAAGTTCCAAGCTGGAGACTGGCCGCATGGGAGGGAAGAGGGCATTGAACAAACCAAGCAGGGGAAGCGATTTCAGTTTTAAGTGTGTTTTTCAGTTATTTTCAAGCTTTTCTTATAAGAAGCACAAAGAAGCGCTTCCCGAAAGTGCGTAGTTTTCTGGCTTTAACCCAAATTGACTGAATCAGTCTTTCTAGGGAGACCCATGAGAAGTCATATTTCAGTAAGTGGCTCTCGGATTCTATTGATCAGGCAAGACTGGGAAGCACAGACACGGACGTTGGGGCAGAATTCTCTAAAGGAGAGTGGAATGGGGTTTGTCAACCCTTCCTGTGCACGGAATCACCCGGGGAAGCTCACACATTCTGTTGCTCAGTAAGCACCCCAGAGACGGAGATTTCTTTGGCCTCGGGTGGGTCGGGAACACCGGACACCTGCAGGTTCGAAGACCATCCAGGGGACGGTAATACGCAGCCCAGCCCGGGCAGCACTGACGTGCGTCCCGAGGGTGAGGACCGACTGGCGACGATGGGGGGTAGAATGAACAGTTGGAGCTCAAGGGCATGATGTTGGAGTTGCCGCTGGTGGGTTTATAAGTCTATCGAAGTCCACCGTCCCCCAGACGGAAATTCATGCCTGTGATCCTTCCATGTCCCCAGCACTCAGCCCGTGGCTGGCATGTGGTGATCCTGCAATCAATGTCGCGTGAGTGGGTGAGTGTCCTAATTGGCTGGCTTCATGAATAACCTGGTGGTAACGTGTCGATGAATGCATCAGCTTGCTTCTGAGGAACGCATTTGCATTTCTACAGGACCGTCTGCAGACAGTGGCTGAACCCGAAGGAAGAAACGTCTCCCCTGCTGGAGCAGGCAGGCGGGGAAGACGATGCTGAAGCCTTCTGTTCCGTCCAAATCGTATCATGCGGGAAGCGTACTTCCGTTAAGCGCAGTACGATGCCCTGGTACATTTTAGCTGTTTACGTCTACGGGAACCACCGACTTCCCAGCTGGAAGGTACAGACGTGACTTTTGGAAAAATTATTTTAGAAAGCGGTATCACGAATGTATTATTTACATATTTAACAGTAGTGAAAGACATCTTAATGCCAGATAACGTAAAACCTTTTCAAACGTCCCAATAATGGCAGTTTCCTCATATTGGAGAAATGAGCTTTTCCTCACACGCGCAAAAGATTATCCCACAATTATAAACGTGAAAGGGCTCCAAAAGCGAATTTTCGTTCTCAGCGTTCAACTGATCTGGAGTAGGGACACAGCAGGTACGCAGGTATGCTTCCGGCAGCCGTGGAGAACTTGGCAAACGCTGGGGATCTCACTCTGCACCTGCACTGCCAGTCACGGAGGGAGCGTCTCTGCTTTCTGTCCCTCTGCTCTTTCCATGTGTCTTTCCTAGCTTGTCCTCTTGATTTTCTCTGTGACAGTTCAGACTGAATCCAGCGAAGGAGAAGGGCTTTTGGCTTACTTCAGTTTGTTCTGCTTTGGTTACTTGGAAATGAAGAATCATCGGGCTCGCCCTGTGCTCCGGGAGACGTGCACCTCGTGGGGCCGCGGAGAAGAGCTCCTACTTGCGGCCCCAGCGTCCCACCCGGGTGTAGACGGAGGCTGGCTGGCTGCAGCTGCTGGGTGGGTATCTGTTATGTAGACCTGTCTACACAGCATCTAGATCCAGATCGTGTGTGTCCGGTTAAGAACCAGCAGTGATTTTGCCGCACCATCCCCCCACCCTCCCCCAGGGGGATATTTGGCGATATGGGGAGACATTTGGGGTTGTCACAAGTTGGGGGGTGAGAAGTGCTCCTGGCACGTAGCCGTGGAGGCCGGCGATGATGTCCAGTATGCCCAGGACAGCCCCCCAAACAAGTGACCGTCCAGCCCCGGATGCTAACGGTGCCGAGGCTGAGACACCGATATACGCCCACGTCCACGTGCCTGTTTGTCTCTCTCAAGGTCCCGTGGCCCCGGACAAAAGATGCGGGCGGTTGTCTACTTCTCCGTCTCCTCAGGACGGAGACCGCGCGTCCGTCACGTCTGTACCGCCATCCAGCCCAGCACGACCCTGGGGACAGACACGTGCCGTGAATGTTTTCTGAAGTGAAAGGAGAGGGGCTCACGAAGGTCTTCGGTCCTGAGTCTCTCCCGCCCGACCGCAATGTGAAGAATAACTTCTTCTGGTTGGCACCCTGAGGGTCCACAGCCCTCAGGGAAAAGTGGAAACACAGCCTGAGGGGTGGCCCACGTTGTTCTAGAACCGAGGGCCTAGAACCATGTCGCCTAAGTATAACACGCAGCCCGGAAACAGACCCGGACTCTCCGGGGAGCACCTCAGCACAGACTCCATAGTCATCCTTGACTTCATTGTTTTGTTTTTTTTTTTTTTTTTTTAAACCCGTTTCACGTTTATTTACTTTTGAGAGAGAAAGAGAGACAGAGTGCAAGCGGGAGGAGGGCAGAGAGAGCGGGAGACACAGAATCGGAAGCAGGCTCCAGGCTCCGAGCTGTCGGCACAGGGCCCAACGCGGGGCTCAAACCCACGAACCGTGAGATCATGACCTGAGCCGAAGTCGGACGCTTAAAGGACTGAGCCCCCCAGGTGACCCTCCTTGACTTCTTTCTTCCCTCCCACATTGGTCTGTCACAAGCCTCGGCTGGGAGCATCTCTGGTCCTCAGTGCCAAACCCCAGCGGCAGCTACTAGGTGTTTAGCAAACACAAATGCACACAGCTGGCCTCTTGCCCATACAACCATGGCCCCGCCCAACCCAACCACTTAAGAGTGGACAGAGAGGCACGGCTGTGGCACCTGTCACCGGGGTGAGTGACAGCATGGCCCCAGCAGGTCTAGGCTTGCCCACGCGGGTGTCCACACACACACACTAAAAACAAAACTCTGCCTGGCTTCTGAAGGACTGGCGACCTCATAGGAAGACTGAAGCCACTGTAGGAATTATAAATGGCTTTTCTGTGAAACCCACACATATGGCTAAAAGAACAGTAAAAATGTATATATTTGTTTATGACACTTCCTCACAGAAACGATACCTGTTAATCAAGAGGGTGGGGGGCAGGAGGAGGGACGGGGCAGATCTTGCCAATTTCTGGGTTTTAAAGCACGAACAAGAATTTTAAATACCTTCCAGCTGACACGATGTCTTAGAAGAACGCTCTGGACACCAGGCAGAACCCCCAGGTTTTGCATGTGGGTTCGATCCCACACGTACCAATGACATTTCACGAACGCGGAGGGGGTGGGAACATACACGGACAGGACAGGCTGTGTTATGTCACACCCGGAAGGGATGCACGCTTTTAGAGGGACACTAGGAGTGTTTATAGTGGTCCAGGGACTCAACAGACAGCGGTGTGTCAGAGAGGACGAGACAGACCGTAGACCGTGCAGGCTGGAAGAGGCCCGGGCCGTTCCCAACTTCATGGAGGTCGGGGGCTCAGGTACGCGTTGATCTGCCATGCAGCAAAGCAGACTTCTGGAACCTGCCAACGGCATGTTGGAAATGCGTCAACTGTCCATCGACGATCCATGTTTCTGCAAAAGAAGAGCTGTAGCGAGACCCTGAAGGGTGGGAGAGAAAGGCTACCTCACGTCGATTCGGTACCGCGGGCACATACGGAAACCTCGTAACACACACCCTCTTCTGTGTGGTTCAGGCTCGTAAAGATGGATACGTCTCTCTATATTTTTTCCCACAAAGCGGCAGCACCGCTTGGTAGAAAGGATCTGGGTTTGGAGTCAAACAGATGTTCTCCTTAGCTGCATAGACAGGACCACGCGCCTCACCCTCTGAGAGCCCTGTCCCTTCACCTGGGAGCCCGGTACCCCTTCCAGGAGCGCGGTGAGGATGGAGAGTGGGGGAACGTGGAATAGCAGTGACCTTCACCTCCTTTTCCCCTCACCCTGCGAGCATCAGCAAACAGAAGTGATGAGTAAGTAAAGAAGGGAGTAGAACCCCTGTTGGAACGAAATGAGGGGCGTAAGGGAAGCCTTCTTTCTTGAGGACATGGCCTGAGAGGTCACCCAGGACCCCCCCTCAAGGCTTCCTGGGGAAAAGAAGTGGGTTCGATTTGGGCGTCAGGCTAAAAGCAGAGTCCTGGCCCGGCACTGCTATAGTGACAGTCCCACCTGCCGTCCCCGAGCTGTGTCACACACCCTGGGGGGGGCCACACACGTGCGGAGCACTTTCTGAAAGCTTCCTGCACTTGACGGACGCTAGCGGCTGTCGCTGCTACTACTCCGCGACCCCGGGGACACCCGGTCATAACGTAGGAGTCGGGTAAGCCGTTGGGTCAATGTACCGAGGATATCGTTCCACACGCAGCTGTCCTTCCCCGGGGTGTTTTGCCCGCTGCCCCTCTACCGACCTTAGCAATGTCTGGGGACGTTTTTCCACCGTCACAATTGGCAGGGGCTACTGCCATCAAGTGGGTGGAGGCCAGTGATGCTGTTAAGCCTCCGACTATGTGCGCCCGCCCCTCCCCCCAGAATAACCGAGGCCCGCGTGTCAGTAACGCCCAGGTCTAGAAACACTGATTCGCGGTAGCTGGGTGCTCGGCCCATAGCCCGGGGTGAGTGATCGCAGCCCTGGCGTCATCCACACAGACCTCGTGTCATGCTCACCCTGGCCGCTGTCATACCTGGAGCGTCACTCTGTCTCTGGCCTTGAGCTGACTCTCAGGGGGAAAAGGGAATAGGAATTAATTTGGCGTCATCCACCGTTCACGGAAGGCTCCTGCTTCCTGGGAATCGGGCCCCCCGGCTTCCCGCACCTCCTCTTGCCAGGCGAGCCGGGAGCACTCGGCCCCCTTGGGAGCAGGTGGGACGGGGACCCGGCCACGCTGGCGCCGGGAGCCAGCAGGGCTCTGTCCCTGGGGGGCCAGCAGCCGTGGCCCCCGGCCTGTCAAGGGCACACAGCCTGCAGCAAGTCTGCTCTCCAGGGAATCCTGCAGCTCAGCTCCCACGGGGGCTGCGGGGGGGGGGTGGCGGGCAGAGCGCCCAGCACCCACCCTCACCTCCTCACTCTCCTGCCTCCTGCCTCCCACTTCCTTGGCAGGGCCCTGAGGACTGCACCGATGGGGAAACGAAGGAACAACTCCAAACTACCCCGGGTCTCCCCTCTTGGGAAGAGGCAGGTGCCTCTCTCCCAACACAACCTGAGCTCGGATGGCGCAAAGTGATGTAGCCGTTCACCCTCCCCGCACCTTCCGGGCGGGATTTGCTGCCATGGTGAGCACCCCAGAGGCAGGGGGCGTGCCGTCCCGTATCAGGGGACCGGCGACAACCTGAGAACCTCTCAAGGCCTGTCTGCAGTCTCAAATTACGTCACATCCCCAGGAGGACCCTGCGAGGTGGACATCCTTCCCCCTTTCAGAGCTCAGCAATGAGCATCGCTGTCAGACGGCACGTGCCAAGAACGTTCCAGAAAGTGTTATGCAGATGGACCAATCCCTCCGCATGTTATCGGGCCTCGGATGGGTAGACATGAAAAGATCCCCGTTGATCAGACAGTGTGACTAACACTCCACAAACAAGCAGAATGAGCTGGAACCTTGAGTTAAACATCCCTAAACGGTCATCCGAGTTTGAAACAAACGGAGAAACTTTAGGGACGTGCACTCAAGATTGGGTGGTTCACGGGGAAGCTTTAAAAATCCAGCTGAAAACAAAAACAAAAACAAAAACGTGTTCTGATGGTCAACGTGGGCACCAGACTTTTGATCTCCTTGGTTTATACACAGCCTGCTCTGTGCAATAGCTTCTCATGGTCAGCTGGGTAGGAGCAGGCTAACATCAGAGAGAGATCCAAATGACAGAAGTTTTGGATGAATGTGCTGTCCCTTCAAAGAGGTTTTAAAGTACCTGACTTTGTCCTGTTTTTGTGCTGATATTTGATGAGGTGCAAATCATGTATAATTAGCTCAATGGAAAAAAAAATCTCATGTTACTTCATGTAAAAGCTACCTTTTAGGTCCTTGATGAAAGTTTCATTAAGAAGAAAAATAGTTCTCCTCTGTATTCACTCCGAGATATCACATTCCCAATTTTGGAAATGTAGTTTTATGAGAACTAGGATGAAAACAAATGACCCGAGTGAGGTTCTCAAAGCCACTTCCTGCTCCTTCCAGGCCCCTCTTCTCTTTGTCCCCATGTCACAGAGAACAAAAACTTCGATTCTTTCCTGAGTCATGATTCAAACAGGGCTTTGCTCTACATGCCCCAGAGAAAAGCGGGCCCCAGAACAGTGGCCAGTGGACAAGAGCCAGTCAATACATAGGCAGTGACTGAAGAAAGGGATGGTTGAATGGACGCGATCTAAGGAATCATAACTAGGCATCAGACATTTTGTTGAAAAATTGTAACTGCTCACTAAGAAGAAAATTTGGGACCAGAATTGAGAAATTCAATTTCTATCACGTGCATGAATGGGCTGTTTTTCTGCATACATTCAAGGGACTGTGGGCATTTGCCTGTGAAACAGTACAAACTCAACAACTGTTTACGGTGAATGAATAAAGTTCAAGTGCGTTGAATCTCCAAAGAAATGCGGTGACATGGAAATAAGATTGTCTTTGGAGAATTAAATTATGAGCATCATTATGAGTGGTCAGCCATTGCAGTAATAGCGTCTTGACTGATAGATACAGCATAAAATGTCATGTTGTGACTAAGAAAGTTCTTCTCAACATTCACGAAATGAGATAATGACACGTCAACCTCCAATGAATAACAGATATGCCCAGGGCTCCTTTCTTACTGGCTAATTACTGAGTTTCTAATTTCAGGAGATCTCTTTGATTTTCTCACAAAAATACTCAGTATACTTGCTGACTATTTGGGGAGAGGAAAACTTAGATTCAGAAGAAGACCTAGAATGATGTATGTTGATCGACTTTAAAAGGATTTTATAGATTTCTTCTAAACTGCTTGGCTTACAAAGTCATCTGTTAATCCACCTCGCAAGAAACATGTCCTAAATTGAAGCAGTAAAGTGTGATACTTAGACCAAAATTAGAAACACAAATACAGTCAGGGGTCATAAAGCAATCGCAAAACTCATATAGGGCAATACCACCGCCATCGGATGTGGGGGAAGCGTGCCTGTGTCATCTGTGCTGGTGCTAAAGCAGCATCCAAAGCTCTGGGGAAGTACTCAGGGCATGGATGAAGCTTCTAGCAACTATAGCTGTATCGCCCTCAAGGAGGCTGGTACACTCAACACAAGCAACTGAAGCAGCTTGTGGCTGTAACGAGAGGACACAATAGGCACCTGCAGACCGTGGCAACCGGGAACCTGAGTCCATCACCACAAGAGGAAGCAGCATAGACTGTGGCGGCATGGTGGTAGAGAGCGACAAGCTACTGGAAAACCTGGGCTGTGGGCCTGGTGTCCCAGACAAGGTCGCCTCATCTGTAAATAAGGAGAGGCATCGATCGTCACTTAGATACCACCCATCCTGTCCTAAACCGGGCTGAGTCTATGGTGCTGCATGAAATTGTTGAGTGTGGAAGAAGCTGGGCAGCCATGAACCATTTTGGCTTCACGTGAATATAGCTATGGACTATTTATTTCCCTGTATCCCACCCCTGTGTGCCCTGGGAAGACAAGGTCAGTGTCCTACTGATGAACAGGGACGATGACGACAACACGTGGAATCTTTCTGAACAATAGCGTGCTATCACCTAACTGTACATGCAGCGTCTGATAACCCCTTAAAAATTAGGTCATCCAACCCTCACCAAAACTTGAAGAGTCAAATGCATGTCGGTTTTATGAAGTAGAAGACATAGCTTAGAAAGGTAAATGCTTACCCCAAATCATGCAAGTAGAATGAGGTAGACTTTTATTTACGTACTTTTCTCATCTCATCTGATTCCAAATCACACACCCTCTTCAAGTATGGACTGTTTAATAAAAGCTAATATAATGAAAAAAAAAACGTGGAAATGTATAAAATGTATAAAAGGAGGAAGGTAAATGAGAGGAATATGCAAAGGAGGAAGAAAGGAAGTCACTTTCCCCCAGGGAATTTACATTTTCGCAATTACTAAAGTCTTAAAATTTTAACCAAAATACAAGAAAAAAAAATCCTGTTAAGTGTAGTGAGCAGGTTGACTTCTCTTCTGTACTTTGTCTAAAAAATCCCATATTTTAAAAATGTGGATACATCATTGGCTAAGACCCACCCTCCGCCCCTTCTTCCCTCTCTCTCTTCCTCTTTTACTTCATTCATTCATTCATTCACTCATTCATCAATCCATATTTTTTTTTTCAATTTTGTTAAGACTATCGCTTACTTGGGGAATAAACCATTCAAAGGGAAGTAATGGACGATAAGTTAGGGCAAGTGTGTCTGAGTTCAAGAATCATGCAGTTTGGCAGGTGAGCAACCACATGGCAATAGAACAAGCACTCCTGTGCTTCTGGGGGTTCAACAGAGTCTTCCAGAGCAGTGACAGAGCTGAGACTGACACGAGGTTAAGAGCTGCCAAGGTGAAGACACGCTGTCCTCAAGCTCCACCCATGGAAGGCATTGGTCATCTCCATTCAAATAAACTCTTCCCAAGGAAAGGGACTTAGTCATGTTCACTGTCTTCCATGTGACAGTGGCAGGGACCATGGGTACCCAACAAGGCAGGGACCTTGTTGGACAACTCATCCCAGAACCCCCTCATCCAGTGCAGTTCCTGGCACAGTAGATACTTGGCACTTATTTAGAGAGTAAATAACATTTTGTTTATTTATTTTCAGAAAATCTGGTGTAAAAAAAGCTCATGCCCAAGATTCTGGGAGGAGGCTCTTTGTCCTCTAAGGGAGGAGAAAGTGAAAATGAGCACAGATGTTAGATATAAAAGTCAGCCTCCATCTCCTTGGGAACTCCCTCCAGGTCTGTCCCCATTGTCAGGTTGAAAGAAATGAGTCAGGAAGGTCAGATTGCCAATGCCCCCCTGGCCGTAAGAGACAGAGCTGTGGCTTAAGTCCTGAACTCTGTGGTTCTAAAGCCCTTGTCCCGGATCACATATAAAACATATGTTTGCAAGCATTTTCTAAGTTGAGGCGTCAGGGTACATAATTGGGTGTGGCATCGACTTGGAAATGGACTTCATGATCCGTAGAAATGTCTTCATTTTAAAGTACACACAAGTAGAATTCCTTGGTTTTCCTGACCCTAGTTCCACGCTTGGTGTTTTTGCTAACTTCTGATGACCTGGAACCAGAATGCCTCCAGAGGAGCTCATCCCTGCATCTACGCAGGCAGCTGAGATTTCATGTTCTTCCTCCACGACTGTGCTCCAGCCTCTTCAATTATTTAGTGTCCTCTGGATATTCCGTGTCTGGTTCATCCATCCACCATGCCGTCAGCGGAAATAGAGCACGCCCTGCTTCCCGGTGTTTCTCCAGCTCAAGGGAAGAAGACCACGCTGTGGCCAAGTAATCTGAACCCTTGGATGTCTGAAGGAAGAGGAAACTGGGAGAAATTGAGGATGATATTAATATCAGACCATGTGCGCTAAAGTCAGAGAGAGTGAGGCCGGGCAGTGCAGCATCACGCTTAACCTTGGGGACTGGGGCCAACTCTTCTTGGAAGCCCTATCACGTCACTTACACCACCCGTTTGTTAGACCAGGTGTAAGTTACTTCTCCTCCATCAGCGCCAGTGTTCATGAAAACAGTGATGATAATGGTCACAAAGACCATTTTCTTTTCCACAGAATTGTGTCTGCGTTAAACAGGATGACACGTGTATTTTTATTTTTAATTTTTTAATGTTTATTTATATTTGAGAAAGAGAGAGACTGAAACAGAGCATAAGCAGGAAAGGGGCAGAGAGAGAGGTAGGCCCAGAATCCGAAGCAGGCTCCAGGCTCTGAGCTGTCAGTACAGAGCCCGATGCGGGGTTTGAACTCACAAACTGTGAGATGGTGAGCAAAGCCTAAGTCAGACACTCAACTGACTGAGCCACCCAGGTGCCCCTGGGATGACCCACTTAAAGCTCTGTAGTGGTGAATGCACATTTGTTGTTATCACCTCTGATTGAATAAGCACGCATGTATCACGATCAGTGTTTTCCACATACTGTGTTAATATTTAATAAATAATGACATCTTTTTATGGCGATATGTTTAAGGATTAAGAACAATAAATGTTAGCTTCCCTTCTCTAATCCCCTGCTCAGTTGGGGATTATTTTGCCAAATAGCAACCAGCCCCAACAGACACTTCCTTCTGTGACAAGGTCGGTGGTGTCAGACTCATTAACATTTCTTGAACTCATCTTTGAGAAAACAAGAAAAAAGCTGGGATGTGCTGAATCTAGAGGGATGTCTCGCTCAGCCTGGAGAGGTCAACTCATCAACATCTGGAGAAGAATTTAGAGCTTTCTGTTTGGACCCCATTTCTAATTCTTTCCTCCAATCCTGCTGACTTTGAACATATTTTTGAAAGTTTATCTCTTTCTCTTTTTCTTTCTTCCGAGAAGTATCTGTGCAAAGAGTTTGCACCCCTCAGAGGCACCCACTACCAAATTAATGTTTTGTGCGATGTTCTACATAGGTTCTAGGAGCTTGGCTGAGATGTTGAAATTGAGTGTGGAGACGATGGTTATATACACGTACGTTTGTGACCTTCTAGAGAGAAGGACTGTTCATTCCATCACCCCACACAGTACCTGGTTTGTAGCCGGCACTCAGATAAAGGTTTGTTGAACTGACAAAGTAAACATCAGATGTCTGTTTTGACCTTGAACGTGGCAGCGCAGGGTTGAAAATTAGCATGGAGATCTGAGGGAAATGATCCACCTTTATCATCGTCACTGTGCTTCCCAGTACTTACTGTATTAAATTGGATCAATTTGTTATTTAGATGGTTGCCTCTGGAAAGATTTATGACAGAAGGGGACTTTGCTCCCTGTTTCATAAGCAAACAAAAAATAAACCAGTTAGAGAAGAGACCGCTCATACAAGGTCAAAGGTAGAAACTTTAATGGGGGCTCTACCTTCTTTCCTGTAGAATGTTCAAACCTTAGTTTTTAATTTCAAGACGGAAAACATTTCAAGCACATCCCTTTATCACGTGTGACAGTCTTGTGTTTATAAGTATGTCTTAAAAAGAGAATATATGAGACCAGGAGAAGGAATTATCAACTCATTTCAAACCTGTATCTCTCTTTGATTGACTCTTAGACGGTGAGAAGCCACTCTGATCTTATCCCCGTAGAAACATTTAGAGTCATCAGTTACCAGTTGGCTTGTGTCAGAGAGCTCTTTGGGGCCTCGTGACTGTAGCGCCATTATCATATCTCTCATTCTCGTTTTGTTCTCTAAAGTATTCATAGAATTATAAATTGTTGGGATTGAAAGTGACTTCTAAAATTGCCCAGTCCAGTCTTCATATTTTATTGATAAATTAATCACGGTCCAGAAAGGCTAGTCACACCGCCAATGGTCTCACAGCTGCTTGTAAAAGAACAGACACAATGACTTCAGTCTTACATCTCGACTGCCACAGGCTGTCTCTACATGACTCTGGAGGGTAGATGCCCTCAAGTGGAGCTAGTGATTTCGTATTGTCACACTATGTCTTTCTCTTTGCTGAGTTTCTAACTTTTCTCCATTATTTACCTCTGTCATTGAGGAGACATTTAAGGTTGAGCTCAATTCTCTATAACTAGATATATATATATATATATGTATATATACATATATATATATATACACATATATATATATATGAAGTAGAATCAAATACTAGCTCCCACCTCCCTCTCAACAAGCAATATTTATTTCTTGGAGTTGGAATGATGATTTTTTTTAAAAAAAATTACTGAATATATATTGCGTTATTAAGAAACTGGGACATGCTCATAAAGTTGGCTGATGTTTTGAATTTGTAAGAAAGAGTTTTAATCATATAGTAGAAACGTCCTATGATAGAAAAAGGTTAAAATTTGGTACCGTTGTAAAATTAATGTGATCGCTGTACAGATAAGATACAGTGAAAAACATAATGAATTTAATTAATAGATTCAAATGTTCAAAAGGGAAAAGGGAAACAACTAAATACATATTAATATAATAGAAGAAGCTAAAATCTGCATTTATATAACATAATTCAGATATAATACGCTTTTTAGAACTCTGGGGTTTAGGTAAAGAATATGCTAATACCACCATTTTTTCCTGGAGGAATTTACAGCTCAGAGATGGACCTACCCAAGACCAGAGAGCAAATAAATGATGAAGCTTCCGAACACCACAGAATGAATCCAGCGTTCTTCCCGTGGATCTCAGTGATTCCCAGAGGTATTCCTATGGAAGCCTGAGGATTGCAGGAACGATGACCCAAAAAATATGAAAAAAAGAAAGAAATGATTACAAAAGCTGAAGGTAATAATTAATTAGATAAATAGAACGGATCTCAATTTGTTCACAGACATTTGACTTTGTGAAGAGTAAGCAAAATTCAGATTAACCCACGTTCACTATGTATAAGGGACTCCATTTAATGTTGAGAAACAAACATGTTTAGGGGCGCCTGGGTGACTCAGTCAGTGAAGCGTCCGACTTCGGTTCAGGTCATGATCTCACTGTGTGTGGGTTCGAGCCACACATCGGGCTCCGTGCTGACAGCTCAGAGCCTGGAGCCTGCTTCGGAGTCTGTGTGTCCCTCTCTCTCTCTGCCTCTCCCCTGCTGACAGTCTGTCTCTCTCTGTCTCTAAAGAAAAAGAAAGAAAGAAAGAAAGAGAGAGAGAGAGAGAGAGAAAGAAAAACAAAGATTTTAAAGCACAGACTGACTAATTAGTGCTCACAAAAGAGAGGCCAAGCCCACAGCCCCTATGCTCAGCGCATAGGATTTCAGGAGAGAGATTTTAAACATTACATGCCTGCAGGGCACCACGGTGGCCCAGTTGGTGGAGGGTCCAGCCTGACTTCAGTTCAGGTCATGATATCATGACTGGTGAGCTCGAGCCTCGAATGGAGCTCCCTGCTTTCAACACAGAGCCCTCTTCCGATCCTCTCTTTGTCCTTCCGATCTCTCTCTGCCCCTTCCCTGCTTGTGCTCTCTTCCTCAAAACAAAAAAGAAAAAAAAAAAAAAAAGAAAAATAAATATATGTATATGCCTGCAATTAAGCAAAGAGCATAAAGGCGTGTGAGGTTGGCATTAATATTTAAACAACGATAAAACATATTGGTGTGTAATGAAATGTTAATCACCTTATCACCTTTTGAGTCTGATTTTTTAAGAAAATAAGTTATTTTAGGACGAGGAGTTAACTTGTATAAATATAAATTAAATCTCCGTTCTAGTATTGGACTTGTGAAATAAACAATAATTTGCAATTAAGGATCACATCAAGTAGTTTCTTTTTTTTTTATTTTTTATTATTATTACTTTTTTTTATTTTTGGGACAGAGAGAGACAGAGCATGAACGGGGGAGGGGCAGAGAGAGAGGGAGACACAGAATCGGAAGCAGGCTCCAGGCTCTGAGCCGTCAGCCCAGAGCCCGACGCGGGGCTCGAACTCACGGACCGCAAGAAAATAGTCAGACGCTGGCTGAAGTCGGACGCTTAACCAACTGCGCCACCCAGGCGCCCCAAGTAGTTTCTAATTAAAGGGGGAAAAAACCCTTCATTCATCAGATGCCAGCTTTTTCATATACGGATGTGAAACTGCAGTCTAATTACACACAAATATAGACACAGGTATAGTTACGTCCACAGTTGTAGACATGGTCACATGCATCCCAAGGATGTAAGAGAATTGTCATCATTAGAAGGTGAACAAAACACCAGATAAGTTGCTGTACAAGTTTGTTAATTCATTTGGCAAATAATCAAAAGTAATTAGCAACGATTTTTAATTTTTTATAAAATAGCTCCTCCTCCTCATCAAAATGTAAATAATGCAGTAACAAGTAACTTAAAAAGCGACTTTTTCTCTGTATGTATAGTCATTTTCCACGAAAACTAGGATCATACTATATAAACAATCTAACGCTTTTTTCATGAAGTCATACATAACATTTCCGTGTAATCGGATATTCTTTTGAATACGGAATTTTAATGATTCATTTAACAAGCCCTCCACTGTCGGTCGACAGAGCTATTGTCAATGTTGTTCTTCCTACCAGGAGGGACAGGACGTTAGCGACAGCGGGCTTGGCACCCCCCTGCCCAGAGTGGGAAGACGAGGGTGCTGGTCAATGGACAGGGGCAGGTGTAGGTGGGGGAGGGGAATGGGGCCCTGGGGGAGGCGAGCAGGGCCTGGGGAGGTAGATGAGACCCCTCAAATCGTGTACACTCCTGCACCATGGAAATGGCTGAAAACCCTCCAGGTCCTGAAGCAGAAACTTTGAGTCCCAAGGTGGGTACATCAGCTTGGTTGAAAAGCATCTCTAAGTTTAAAAACAAATTTATTTCCTTAACTACAGTTTCTGATGTGACTCTCTGACCTTTGTCTTTACTTCTCTTACATAAATTCTTATCTCCTGTCCTTGGGAAGTCACCTAATATCTCTGAATCTCTCCCCCACCCATATAGTGGATTTAATCATCGTGAGTATAAATATTTAATACGTGTAGAACACCTCTAACCTATATGCGACAGGAAGCTCCCAATATACCACTCAATTTAAAAATCCTTTCAGGGCGCCTGGGTGGCTCAGTTGGTTAAGTGTCTGACTTCAGCTCAAGTCATGATCTCATGGTTTGTGGGTTCGAGCCCCATGTTACCGACAGCTTGGAGCCTGGAGCTTGCTTTGAATTCTGTGTCTCCCTCTTTCTGCACCTCCCCCAATCTCTCTTTCTCTCTCTCTCTCTCTCTCTCTCAAAAATAAATAAACATTAAAAAATAAAAACCCCTTCAAGTACAACATGTATAAGTTTCTGCCTACTGTGCTTTATAAATAAACTGCTTATTACGAATATTGATGATTATTCTAGTTTCCTGGGTAAAACATATCATTTGATTGCTTCGTTGTGTCTTTGTTTAACCTATGCTGAAGCCAGATAGAGCTATCTTTTCTTATTTGGATGGTCTGTTTCTACAGAAATGAAAGTACACCTGATCGTTGTTCTTTTCACGGGTCCCGTGACTGAATGGCTAGCATTCAAAAAGTACCTTCACCACTGAGCATTTTTCAAAAGAAGCCTTGCGTGGTAGGTGAATGGTTTCAGTGCACTAGTGAGACGATGCCTGAGGGGCGGTAATCTATCACAGAGTGTCTACTGAAATTAGCAAGTAAAGTAAGTTGCTGTTGTTCAAAGTTCGTAGACAGGTAGGGGAAGAGCGGAGGCATCACAAGTGGCTTTTTGGAGAACCCCTCCTCTGATTCACACTGATGCTAAATTGCCTGAGAGTGAACTGAACAATGACACTGAACAATAATCCCATATGTAATGTGCCGATAATTAAATCCCTCTGACAATTACATCATGCATTAGCGGGCTCAGTCCAATCCATTACTTGCGATCACTCTCTTGGACAAAACAAAATGGGTACCCCAGGGACCGTCAGCAGAGCAGATGCTCCTATGGAAGAAGGCGGCCAAATTCTGTTTACGTAACGTGATCCATGGAAGGCTAAAATACGGGCTCCTTTCGCCTTCCCTGGCGAGAACCACGCTCCTGGAGACAATGGCACCCAAGCTGGCCACCTTCCTGGCTTGGGGCCTTTGCCAGTCCAAGGACGTGCCAAACATAAAATAGTCATCGATGGCACCAGCATATCCCAACAAAAACATCTACTGATTCTGGTGCTACAGAGAGCCAACCATAATCTATTAGTGCTGTGTCTAAGCTACAATAAACATTCAAACCAATGCTCACCTGTCATCATGACCTATTAGCTTAGTGGATGATGGGAACTCATCTTTTAAAAGTTATTTCTGAGACAAACATAAGCTTAAATCGATGTCAGAAGTCACCACACTGGAGGGCAGAATCGCCGGGGCAGCCTTCTCCCGATGGGCCTTGCGCATGAGTGCACGGAAATCATCTGTGGATATAGGTGGCCCTGCTCGCTCAGGAAACCTTGCTTTTCTTTGGGTCCTGGAAACGGAGCTGGAAACCGTAGAGTATACAGATCATGCGCTGGGCGGTGGGGTGAAACTAAGAATTTCAGTGTGTATGTTGTGGAAGCAAGCACGAGACTAACGTAATCTCAAATCTCGGCCCTCTGGTTTCCTCACTGTGTGAACTAGCATAAGGCAGTTAACCCTCTCCAGCCCAGGGCTTCCTCTGTCTGCCTTACTCAGGACAGGCTAGGCTCTGCTGCTGTTATAAGCAGATCTCAGAATCCCAGGGGCCTAACCGAATCAGTGCTTCTGTTTTGCTCTTGTAAAGCCGAATGAGCACCAGATTTCCCCTACAGCAGCTACCCTCCACCTGGCGACCTAGAGATCCAGGCTCCCTCTGCCAAATGACGTCACTACCCATCCTGTGAAATCTTCCACTTGCATTGAACTGCCTCCGAGCGGGAAGGACGCACACTTCTTCCCACATTCCATTGACTGGAATGATTCTAATGGCTTCAACGTAGCTCTAAGAGAGCGTGGGAGGTCTTTCCACGTGCCCCGGAAATAAGAGGAACCAAATCTGGAGAGGACCAGGAACCCCATACACTATCTCATAAGGGGAAGCTTAAAACATAGCATTTCCAAAGCTGTTGGTATATTCATTGGCAATTAGTAGTGTAAGAAACAATTATTACTGTAATAGAGAATTATTGCTATTACTATAATAATAATAGTACTTAAGTATAATCATATAATATAAATAAATATTAAATATAATATATATTTATAATATAATATAATAATATATAATGTAATATATAATATAATAATGTGTTGTATTATACTACTACTACTAATTATTATTATTATATTTATAATATAATATAATAATATATAATGTAATATATAATATAATAATGTGTTGTATTATACTACTACTACTACTACTAATTATTATTATTATTATTATACCTTGAAGACATAGGAGACTTACCTGTCAGTCCTCTCTGCACAGTGCTGATGACAACTTTGTTACTTCCCCAGGACCCTACTTTGACAGCTAGGGCCACATGAAGGTGAGGGCCTAGATCGGTTGCCCTCTTGTGAGGTGTTCGTGATAGCTGACATGTTCCCGTCCCCTTTTAACTGATTGGCCAAAGCCAAATGATACTGTAGGTGATGCTTTTCCCCTTTAACTGATTGGCCAAAGCCAAATGATGCTCTAGGTGATGCTTTCCACTTCCCTCTTAAGTTGAAACCTCTGACATCGGTGCTCTGGTGACCTCATTTCAAACCTCCCAGGACCTACCACTCATGAACACCTGCTGGCTTCCCTGTTCTATCCATCTCCTCAAGGTAAATCCAACCCAGCCCCCTAGTGTGACTTTCTAAGGAAAAATTGGAGAAGCAACTCAGATAAAATTTGATTTTGAACTAGAGGAAGAGAATTACTGTTGAATATTACACTAGCAAGTTTATGTTGAGTTGGCACAGGTGATGTAGGTGACACATGGTCAAGGAATGAGGAGTGCAAGGGTGCAGAGAAGGCGAGTTGAGAAGAATTAGGCGGGGCAGATGGGGGGGGCGGTAGACGATGTGTTAGCCATGTTCCATCCCTCCTAGTCTCTGGATGGACTTAGCCTCTACTCTAATAACTCCTGATTAGATCATCAGAAGACTTGATTGTAATTGCCCTAATGGCTCCATACCCAACCCTTCTCTCGTGTGGGTTGACTAGTCCTCTGATGGACTGGTGTTAACACAAGACAACATGACAGGTTGATCAGAGAACAGGCCAACAGTGAGATGACAAGTGTTTAGAACTCCATAGAAAGGAAAAGAAGAGAAAATAAAGAAAAAAGAAATAAAAAGCAAAGACAAAAAAAATAAGAGGGGAATAATGAGGGGTGGAAGGGTAGAACTCCAACTTTTCAGGCAACCCTGGTCCTTTCCAGACATTTGGCTGGTTTAATTTCTAGTCATACAAGCAGGCCCAGTGATGTAGGGAAACTCTTTGCTCCTTCCTTACCATGGGGCCAAAAGGGAGCCCTGAGGAATCATGGATCAACTGTTTGCTCCATAAATACCTCCTTGGAAAAGATGTATACCATAGGATACATTTACTCGATTGCCAATTCTAACCATTTTCCCATTTAGTGAGATTGTTTAAGGTGAGCATTGGACAACAGAACCCACCTGCCATGGAGGCTATTCTGGGCTTTATAGAGTACCGCAAAAGATTTAGTACGTTTCAAGGGTGAAATGGGACTATACAACGTTAGCTTAATTTACTTGGCATTTCCTGAATCAGTGTTTATTGAGCATTTTGTACATGCATGCTGGGTACTGTGCTAAGCACTTGATGTGCACTGTACCTGATGGCACGAGTCTGGCATAAGCATTGTTTCACCCCCAAAACACAGCTAGAATAAGAGAAGATAAGACTATTTGTTGACATTGTCAGAGTTGCCCAGACACAGAACAAAAGCTCTGCCCTCAATATGGACAATTCAGACCCCTAACCCTCGGCCCATGAGTTCTCAGCTCATTGTAAGGGACGTGCAAGACACCAGCAGCTCTTTTCTGTCCCTAAACACAGAGTGTGTGTCACACTCTAGCAGCCTGTCCACAGAGGGATGTGGGGGCCCCAGATGGAGAGCTAGTGGCTGCTAATAATCCCAGGGGTGAAGAGCCTTTGACATGAGGAAAAACAAACCCTAGTGTCTTCGCAAACCCTTAACACAGCACAGACTCTACAATTATTTTTGTTGTTGTCTTTTTTGTTTAAATTTTTTTTTAACATTCATTCATTTTTGAGAGACAGAGAGAGACGGAGCATGAGTGGGGGAGGGTCAGAGAGAGAGGGAGACACAGCATCCAAAGCAGGCTCCAGGCTCTGAGATACCAGCACAGGGCCCGATGTGGGGCCCTAACCCACAAGCCATGAGATCATGACCTCAGCTGAAGTTGGATGCCCAACCAACTGAGCCACCCAGGCGCTCCTGTTGTTGTCCTTTTAAGATTAAAGAAATATGCCTGGATTTATCTCAGATGGGGTTGGAAATGTTACTCTCAACGTCCACAGGGGGAAATCTATTTACATTTTTTCATTGTTTAACATAGTTCAGACACAGACACACACACACACACACACACACACACACACACACACATTGCCTATAGGATGAAGTGTAAAGTCTTTGGTGTTCAAATATCCTCACAACCTGGTCAGCAACCATGTCACTTCTAGCTTTGTCCCCTGCCTCTTTCCTATCTACATGAGACGCTCGCTTCATACAAAAATGATTGTGCCGTATAACAAACCATGGACTTAATACATCCTTTTCTTTAATAAGGGCTCTTCGTTGTTTATTGGGGAAATGCTTGTATTCTTCAAAAGTGAGTTCAAGCACGGCATCCCTGGAAGCCAGGGATCACTGTATCCACTCTCCCAGTTCGTCTCCAGGTGATGGAGTCCTCAAGCCATTCTATTTATCTTTGTATCCTCAGTGACTATTCAGAGTCAGTGCCTAGCAAATAAGTCCTCTCTACGTGCTTGCTGAACGAGAGAGGGAAAGAAAAAGTGGGGCTGGAAAACTAATTGACTCCCAGTCACCAGCACTAGACTGAGGGATAACTTGTGGGTGAATTGTTTTGTTCAAGCGTTTCTCTTGATTCTCTTGACCCTGGGAAGGTGACACAGGTGCTGTGGGTAGGGTAGGGTGCAAAAAGTGGCAGGGACCATCGTAGGGAACCCATCTCGGCCCAAGCAGTGTTCTAAGTGAATGGCCCCGAGCTCGCTTCCAGGCCAACCTCTATCCTAGTCCCCGTTGAAAACAGGGTCTCCCACACAGGCCACCTGCCCTTCCCAAAGTGAGACTCCTTTTTTTCAGCAAGTCTTTCTGAACTTTGTAGTTCCCTATCCTCTCGTATCCTTTGCCTGGGCGCCCAAATCCAGACCACCAAGAGAGCCTGCCCCCACGCCCACTGCCCTTATTTAATTCCCAATCCCATTCCACGATTCCTAAAATAAGGTGCCGTGATCTTAAACGAGAGCTGAGTATGGATGGGACCCGGGGGTGCCTGACGTGCAGTTGGGTGGCCCTGCCGTGCAGGTGAGAAGATACAAGCCCACGCTTCATAAGGCAGGAGGAGGGCCCAGAAGCTCAAAGAAACTGAGCCAGGAAAGATGCAAAAGAAGCCACTCACAGCCTTCATGCATCTGTGAAAACTGACGTTAAAGCCCCCTGCCTTCTAAGCAGGTCACAATCTACCAGCAGCACAGGTAATTAATGGCACTCGGGCTTTGGGGAAGGGAACAGCCACCGTCTTTGGGGAGAGGCTGGCTGGTTGCAGCACATTTCTGCCCATCTGCTGTCTAGCACTAGCTCTGAGTGAATTAATGGGGGAGATTGATGAGATATACAAATGACTGCCAGTGTTTTTAATATGACAAGAAGGCATATGGGTAAGGACACAGAGGATATTCCTGTACTCATTTAGATAGAAAGAAAAGCCAATATGAAAGCTACTCCAAAAATTCCGAGTCTGCATCCTATTAAGTAACATTTTAAACTGAGAAAAAACTAGTGTGGTCCTAAGGTTCAATCACTGTGCATATCTGGGGACAGGAGAGTCCTGTAGAAGGGAGTCACAGGAACTGATGCCTGTCCTCTGCTGTACTTTGAAACGTGCTGGGCCAGCCACGTGGCCATGTGGGGAGGAAGGGTCGAAGCTCTTCCCTGAGACTGCAGACCTTCCGCCTCCCACCCCACCCCCCACAAACCGCATGTCCTGGGCCAATTCCTCAGCTCCTTCGGAGCTCAGGTGAAATGTCAGTCCCTTAGACGAAACGTCGTGAACTCTAACACCGACTCTTCTACTAGGCGGGCCTCCGTGTTTGCCATATGAGAAAGGTCTCCCACATTAATGAAATCACTTGCCCAGTGCCCGATGTTTTAGTTTAGTACGAACTCTGGCAGCGTAAATCCCGAGACTATTCTTAACCGCCCCCACCTCCAGCGGGTGGCAAAATGCCTTGACGAATATTTGCTGAATGTCCTTAGGGATAGCATTAGTCATTTCTGTCCAAGCCTAACCCGATTCCCATGGATCCAGTCTTGATTTCTACATTTTCCGTATCGAAGACAATATGGTCTGTCCAAAACAAAATATACAAACATATATGTGTGTGTGTGTGTGTGTGTGTGTGTGTGATTACGTGTGTGTGTAATATTACTGGTCTAAGAATACTTTTGGTAATCTGTTGAAGCATAGCAAACCACCGCATACTTCGTGGCTCAAAACAAGAACAGCTGTTGGTTTTGTACATGAATCTGCCATTTGGGCAGGGCTTAATTTAACTCACTTAGGATCCACTCCCATGCATATTCCTCAAGCATGTCAGTGTAAATTGGTGAAATCTGGCAATTCTTTTGGTACATATTGCATTTGCTCATGGGTACCACTTCGTCCCTGTCTCTCTGGGAGCATTAAGACTTGATTCTGATCATCTATTGGTGCAGAATTGCAGTTCCCAAACTGTGTGTCGAGGTGCCCCAAGGCACCGCAGTAAATTCACAAAGGTGCCGCAGGATATGTTAAGGAAAATTCAGAGAGTCTACGTCTGTGGGACACTATGTGTGCTTAAATGTGTCACAGTTTCAACAGCAGGTCACACTCCAGTCTTTTCAATGAGGTTTCACCTTTTCAAAACAGAGACCAGTTCCTGGGATAAAAAGCAAGTACTGTGTGAAAATCAATTTGCCACGGGAAATGAAGGTGGCGGTGTCCGAATCTGATTCCAGGGTTTGAGAAACTGAGCAGTGTCCAAGAGCACACACACACACACACACACACGCCATCGGTAGGCAATTATGTTACTTAAGAATAAAGTACAAAGGAATATGTTCCTTTCAGTTGTATGTGTCGTTTTCTTTCAAATACCTACTGAATGGTTATAAACAAATGAACGGATGACTATTAATGGCCAAACAACCTCTTCTGTCCCCCAGCTTTATTGAGAGATAATTGACATATAACATTGTGTAAGTTTTAGGCATAAAAGGTGATTCTTTGATACACACGTATATTCCAAAATGGTTACCACGATCAAGTTAGCACATTTTTTCACCTCGCCTAGTTACCGTTTGGTTGTGGTGGTGGTGGTAAATGGTGAGAACATTTAAGATCTACCCTCTTGGAAACTTTCGAGGGTTCAATACGGTATTTTTAACTATCATCATCATGTTGTGCATTAGACCCATGGGATTCAACCAATTAACAACTGGAAGTTTGTACCCATTGACCAACATCTTCCCACTTCCCTACTCTCTAGCCGTTGGCAACCACCGATCTACTCTGTTTCTGTGACTTTTGCTTTTTGAGATTCCAGATATAAATGAGATCATATAGTATTTGTCTTTGTCTGGCTTATCTCACTTAGAATAATGCCCCCAAACTTCATGCATATTGTTGCAAATGGAAGACTTTCCATCTTCTTTAAAAAGTTTTTAAATTAAAAAAAAGATGTTTATTTTTGAGAGACAGAGTGTGAACCGAAGAGAGGCAGAGACAGAGGGGGAAGAGGATCCAAAGCTAGCTTTGGACTGACAGCAGCAAGCCCGATGTGGGGTTCGAACTCACGAATCATGAACTCACGGACCATGAGATCATGACCTGAGCTAAAGTCAGACGCTCAACCGACTAAGCCATCCAGGTGTGCCTCCACCTTTTTTTTTTTTTTTAATGGCTGAATAACATTCCAGAATTTAAGGATTCAAGGTTCTCGGCCACGTAAAAATCTGCCCACATGTCCCTATCTATCATTGCACTAACTTGTATTCAGCTACCCAGTAGATTAGATTTAAGAAATCTCAGTCCTGTGGCTGGTGAAGATTAGGTTGCTTTTAGGGCAATCGTAGAAGCTTTCTCGTCCCTTATGGACTTTGAACTGAGAATCTAAATGCATGACTCATCATTTTTTATTTCTCCAAGATCTCTAGCATGCTTAAAATTAACCAACCTACTTCTCTATGCCTCTTATTTTCACTAAAATTTATCATCTACAGATTTTCTTGTATTGGTACTATACTGTAGGTACCTATAAGTAGTAACTTAAGCAACTGTTTTGTCATTGAATGACATAGACCACCAAGACCCCTTTGTCACGGTAACAGTGTCTCTGATGCCTTTTAACCAGATCAGATAAGAATCCATTCCACATTCTCATCCTTATTATCATGTTGCCCTAGAAGTACATTGGACATCAACAACTATATTAGTAGAAAATAGAAGTAAAACAGAATTATAAAACACTGTAAATTAAGAAATTAGACCTTACAAAATCATGTGAGCCACTGTGAAGTAAAGTCACAAAAAAAGGAATCAAAGAGAGAGAGTGTGCGTACATGTGTGCCTGAACAGGTCACTAACCAGCTGTGGAAACTATGAGTGAGTTGGAACTTGAAAGGAAGCCTGAATGCAAGAATTGTCCAGATGCTAGAGCATAGCCATAAAGGGAGGCAGGATAGAAGTCTACGGAGGTGCATTGGTTTTGGCCACTATTATCTCCCTCTAAGTTGACAGTGAAGCTTCTGGTAGGGACCTGGGATTGTTGCTGGACAGGGTCAGCAGAGCAGGAAAGTAAAAGGAAAACATGAATCTGAAGAGTACTCCCTGTCTCTCCCTGTCTCTCCCTGTCTCTCCCTGTCTCTCAGGACTTCAGAGTACAATGCCTGACATTTCACTTCCATCTCCCAATCTGGCATGGATTCACTTTTGGACAACTGCAAGCCAGAAACAATGGGAACGAGATTCTAGGAAATTTCGTTTCCAGGATAGCCAACGTGACAATAGAACCGTCAGCTCACGTGCCAACCCATTCATCATCTGCCCATCTGTTAACTCTTCTGTTGGCATCTTTCATCATTTCCCTCTCTTACCACATCCAACTACTCAAATTCTGGAAAGAAAAGCCATGTCACTGTTAACTCTGGACTTCTCCCACTCTGCTGATCAGTTGCTACCTACTGATCTTATAATTCACAAATCTCGGCACCCATGGCCATTCTCCTCTCAGAAATCTTTCCTGAGTTCAAGTCATGGTCAAGTGCTTCCCATTCATGAGGACTCCACCCTCATGACCTCATGTAGTCCTAATTGCCAAAGGCCCCTCCTCCTAATGTCACCACCCTGGTGGGTAGAACTTCAACATACGAATTTAAGGAGGACACAAGCACTCAGTCCACGACACTAGGTAACTTGCTATTCAAAGGGAAAGCTGCATAGATATCTGCCCTGCGTATGTCACACGATCAAACCGAATAATACAAGTGGTGCTCTGTGCAAACCACTCACTGTAAAGTGCTACAAATACCAAGTTTTTGTTGTAATGGAGCTTTGCGTTCTGAAGCTGTTGCTGTATGGAATATTTGCCAGCTTCCCACGCTTGTACGAATTCTGATGTTGCTTTTGGTTTATTATTTTTATCTTTTGGCTTTCATTGTCGGCTTGTCAGCTGTATTTGCTTTTTGCTCTCAGTCTTTCTATTTCTAGGTACCCTTGTTGCAACTTGCTGAACTTAATCTTCTGTAGGTGGAAAGAAGGTGGTCAAAATGGGCACTGAGTAGATTTCTTAAAGACAGAAAATATGAGTTATAAAATATATTTTTATTGGGGATTTGTAATACCTACTTGGCTGAAATAAACACCTCCTCCCTCTCCTTTCCTAAAAAAAAATATGTCCACTTTCTCAAGTGTTCTCTCAGTAGTTGAGTTCAAAAGGACGAATTGATTTTGAATAAACACGATGTAGCTATATGTGGTAAAACCAGTATCTTCTTGGTCACAAAGTGTTCATGAAAATTTTTAGCATTAAAAATACTTTTACCTATAGACAACATGAAAACAGTAGTGACTTGTGCAAACTGTAACCAATGCCTTGATTTTATCCTGAAAGAAAGAAAGAAAGAAAGAAAGAAAGAAAGAAAGAAAGAAGGGAAGAAAGAAGGAAAGAAGGAATTTGACCTTTGCAGAAGGGGTACATTTTCTTCCAGTGGCAACTGGCGACAAATTAAAAATGTAGATGATAAAGATTAAGAAAATGGTGATTCTCTGAACACAGGGCACCAACCAAAAAGAAAATGAGAACCCACATTTTCATGTGTGCTGCCCCAATTTTATGCTCACTTTGAACGTGGAGAATCCAGTTACACATTGAGAGAATCCTACTATAATTTACTAAACGTGGCCATGATTTTCTTCATTTTTGAGGGTACGGTTAGCTTGTGGAGCACACGATTAGTTTACTGTCCAGTTGCCCACATAATGAATTGCAAATACCCAGTGTTACCAGGCAGACTTTGGTAAGCGTGTTGCTGATTTCTACCACTGCCAATGGCTGGCTGATGACGTCCCGGAAATCTTGTCTGAAGGACACGCCTGGCTCTGGATACGACAGAGAGGCATATTGTTAAAGGTACGCTTGAGGAGTGCCGGGGTGGCTCGGTCGGTGAAGCATCCGGATCTTGTCGTCTTGGGTGGCGATGTGGCAGCTTCCTGAGTTCGAGGCCCACGTGGGGGTTCTTCACTGACGTTGTGGAGCCTGCTTGGGATTCTGTCACCCTCCCTCTCTTTCTGCTCCTCCCATGCGTGATCGCTCTCTCTTTCAAAACAAATAAGTACACATTAAAAAAAAACACAGTTTTTCTTGAAAATAAAATGCAAGAAAGGGATTGGCCAAAAAAGGAAAATTAAAAAAAAAAGAAATCTTGCAATTAAAGTTAAAATATTTAATATTATCTTCCTCATTATTTATTTATTATTTTATTTATTTCAAATATTAATTTAAATATCTTAGAATACTTCAACAGATTTTCAAGGATCCGCGTGTTTAGGTTTTCTTAGCCGCGGAGGATGGCTTAGCAGAAGAGTCAGGCAAAACAGATGTAAATGACCTTCCCGTAAGGAGGCATCTCTGTAAGTGCATCTCCAGAGCGTTGGAAAACAGCCAACAGGAACATTCTGCCTTTCGGACCAGCAGTTGCAAGAGAAGCCCCTGCTGGCCCTCCACACCTTCTGTTCACAGCGTCCGGAGAATTGAGAGCCTTCCACGCAGATGTGGCCGTTGGTCTGCCGCACATGTGGGTCCGTCCTTGAAGTGGGCGGAAGGTCGAGGCCAGGGCACCTTGCAAGTAACCTGCCGCCTTCCTAAAGACGGGGTGCATTTTGGAACCAGTTTAAAGAGAACCTTCCCATCCATGCGTGTGTCAATGGGCTCAGGATTCCTGGGGGTCCAAGCACGTCCCACTGGAGCATGAAGGACGTTTCCACGGACAACAGCAGCCCCGTCCGTCTTCCACCTTAAAGCCCATGGAAGAAAACACCAAACAAACTGCAGAAGCATCCTTTCATCCTGGTGGGGGAACAGATTTCTCCTCCCCGTGCAGTGGATGCACAAGAGGCACCAAAACCCACACCAGGAAAGGGACGGCATGGCTTCCCCAGGGACTGAATCCGTGGGCACAGCTGAGGTCCCGTTGTTCAGGCCGGGCACTGTGCAAGGCCTTTCATCTCTCGTCCCGTCTGTCTCTCTATCCAACCCTGAGCTCACACCCCACCACTCAGTGTTCTTTCTTGCTTTTCCCCTTCCCATTTCTGTAGCTCCCTTCTCCAGTGGTGAGAAAGCCGGCCCCATTTCCTCCATCCATCTACTGATTTGATTGGTCGCCTTGTATGTAGCCAGTACCTTGTCACCCCCACGGGCACTGCCCCACTCAGAAGCCCTGGTCCACCATTCCTGCGTCCACACTGCACACCCAGGTGCCTTTGATGTCCTCCTAGAGCCCGCAACAACCGTGTCAGCATCCAGCTCTGAGACCCCAGCCCGGGCCATCCTCCCCCGTCATGTCCCACAGCTCGTGCTGGGCCATCACCCCTGGGTGCACACCTGTGGGTGCTCCTCACCTGTGGCGGCTTCAACACCCACCCTGGCCCACCGCTCCTCCCCCCCAGCTGGGGGGAAAGTCTGCTCTGTTTGGGGTAACGGTTTTTGCACAGAACTATCCAGGAGGAGAAGGGAAGGGAAAGGAGAGGAGGGAAGAGAAGAGAAAATGGGGAAGGAGGACAGGAAGAAAAAGTGCCACTGTGAGTGTCTTGTAGATACTTTCAGGTGAAGGAAGTTTTCTGCTTCCCTCACCCAGATGAGCGCGCATGTGCGCGTGTGTTTGAGACGCACGCATTTTAGGTTTTATTAAAAGCTTTCTCTGTACCTACTGAACTATTCTCATGCAGGCTTTCTATTTTTCATACGTTGACAGGCCTCGTTGTTAGGCCCGTGCAATTAAATTTTTATCTATGTTTCTATCTGTCTTTTGTAAAATGATAGGGCACGGTGTTACCGGAGTCTGGTATTCGTTCTCTGTTGGCTCTCTGTGTTACCAATCCTTTCTCCCCTTCTGGGATTTGTAATCGGCTTATTTGGCTCACTCATATTTTGATTTTCAAAAGTCAAAGCAGGTTTTCATTCCTGGATGGTGAAGGATGTAACCGGGTCGTATGAAATATTGTTGGACGTGGTTGTTTATGTTCCGCTTGTATTTTTCCATCCACGTCATGGGTGAGAGTTGCCTGTGTTGTTCGTTCATCACTGTGTCCTTGTCTGGCAGTTTTCTTTTATAAACGGGATTACGACAACCTCATGAAATGAGTTGGGGAGGGTTCCTTCATTCTCCGCCTCTGGGAAAGTTTTGAAAGCTTTTAATAGTTATTTAATTATTAAAAACTAATTATTTGGCAGCTTTCTTTCATAAACGGGATTACGACAACCTCGCGAAATGAGTTGGGGAGGGTTCCTCCATTCTCCACGTCTGAGAAAGTTTTGAAAGCTTTTAGTGGTTATTTAATTATTAAAAACTAATTATTGAAAAAAACTAATTCTTGAAGCATTCGCAAAAACTGTTGGGGATGACTTTGGGCTTGGCATTTTCTTTGTGAGAAGGCTTCAGATTTACTGGGATTTTATTGGATTTAGGATTATTTAGGTTTTCCTGTTTTTGTTCTTGTTTTTTTCCTTAGCCTAGTTTAGAATTTTTCCATTTGATGTAAATATTCAAATTGAGCCAGAGTTAGAACTATTCAACTCCTTTTATATTTTAAAAATACCAGCTGTGGGCACCTGGGTGGCTCAGTTGGTTAAACATCCAACTTCAGCTCTCACCATGATCTCGCCTTCCTGAGTTTGAGCGCTGTGTCGGGCTCTGTGCTGACAGCTCAGAGCCTGGAGCCTGTTTCAGATTCTGTGTCTCCCACTCTCTCTCTACCCCTCCCGTGCTTGCACTCTGTCTCTCTCTCTCTCTCTCTCTTAAAAATAAATAAACATTAAAAAAAATTTTTTAAGGTACCCGTTGCATTATTCCTGACATTTGCTATTTGTGGCAATTAAGATTAGAGGGGAGAAGATTGCATTGCCAATGTATATTGTTGGAACAATTGGATGTCCAGATGGAGAAATAATGAAATTAAGTATATATTTTATACTATATATTAATGCCAGGTAATCCTAGAGTAGAATGTAGATATTGATGGCAATAATATAAAGCCTTTAAAATATAAAAGAATACCATGACCCCAGTGGAGGGAAAGAGGCTTTTTTAACAAAATTTTTTTAGAAGGATACAAAATTCATTAAGCATAGGATAAAACACTGAGGAAATTTACTTCATTAAATAGAAGACTTTTTTAAAGAAAAACATCATAAAGAAAGTGAAAAGACAAGTCACAGAATGGGAGGAAAATTTTGTGACTCATCCAGCCGACAACAACCTGCGCAATATAAAGAACTACAACTCAGCAACAAAATAGACAAACAGAAGCAGGCATAAAATTTTTAAAATTTAATAAACTTTTGAGAATGACATTCACATCCCGTGAAATGAATGTTTAATCTGAAACACCAAGTGCCATAGTCATGTGGAGCAATGGAAACTCTCGCACATTGCCGGTGAAAATACATTGTGTTGCCAGCGCTGTGCGTAGTCGTCAGTAGTATCTAGTAAAATTCGAATGCGTGTGGACCTACATACGGCCAGCAATTCGCTTCCTGGGTGCACACCCTGGAGAAATTCTTGCTCGTGTGTGTGAGGATGCATATCAAGAATGTCCATAGCTACGTTTTTTGAAACAGTCTGAAGCTAGAAAAATCTCAAATGTACATCCATTATAGAATGAATACTCCCACTGTAATATATTTATGCAAATAATATGACACAAGAAGGAAATCACTGCCACTACAGTTATCTGCAAGGACGTGAATGTTTCTCGAAGCGCGTAATTGAGAGACGAGGCAAAGCCCGGAGAATGTGTAGTAGCCGCCGTGATGTGATGGCGTTAACACTGAAGGTCAGGTCGTGCGACCTTCCGTTCAGGCACTCCATCTTTTCCAGGGATTTCCGGGGGTCCACAGGCCACCCTGCATCCGGCCATCCAGTTCCAGGGACGGTTATGACCTCACCTCCCACTGTTTTCCACCCCTTGTTTTCTTTACTCTAGTCCCACTGACTTCTGGCTGGTTGGTGAACACACTCTTGGGTCTTGACACGGATTTCCCTGTCTCAAACCCTCCTCCCCTGATGGTCAAGGTCTAACTCCAGCGCATCCTTAGCCCTTGGCTAGAACCCTGTTCTTCCAGTGAGTCTCTCCCCGGCCACCACATGCCTTCTTTCCTTGCTTTATTTTTCTGCAAAACTTTCGTTGCTACTTAATAAATCATTTTTTTATTTGTGCGTCTCATTTATTGTCTGTCTACTCCCCCCAGACTATCGTCTGCGTGATGACTGGCTCCCATTTTTTTTTCTTTTAACAGTTTTATCCTTGTTCTTGGACCAGTGCCTAGAGCATATTTAGTATTAAACAAATAGCAGTTGATTGAGTGGTTGAATGGATGGGAAGGATCACATTCTAGTTCCCGGAAAGCGATCACTACTGGGGATGGGGGCGAAGATAGAATGAGAAATCGGCAGCTTATGTGTATCTATTCCAATTCATTTCTTTAAATAAGGAATAATCTGATGCATATAATGCGGACATTAATGATATTTTAATCTCAGCTGTGCATCTCTGGATTTCTTTTCATTTTTTCTTTACTTTTCTACATGTTTGAAATACTTTATTTATATATATATATATATATATATATATATATATATATATATATATAAAATGTAGACAGATAAGAAAACATGCTTTGAAAGCATGGCACAGTATATTACTTTTTTGGGATATAGCATGAGTTTCTTTTTAATCAATACTTCCCAAGGACATTTGACCATGGGACACACGTTTTTCAGGGGAATAGTCATTAATATCATTTTTTGAAAACACAGTTTGGGAAATCAAGCTGCATGATCAGAAACTGTCTAGATAGATCACGTTAACTTGTTCTCACTTCTGTGCCCTTACACTGGAGCCCATTTCTTCAGGTATATTAGGAGTTCTGTTTTAAATTTTCAGGAAGAGCATCTACAAACAGACAGACGGACAAACAAACAGCTACAACAAGGTAATTGGAACCACTTTTGTAAGCGTGCCAGCGTTAACATATTTTATGAGCTTAACAGCCCATAGAACCCAACCCCAGCTCTCCAGCCAGGATGCTAGTTTAAGATGGTAGGCGCAGAGGTCTCAAAGGATGAAATTGTGCATAACACAAGAACTCCAGAATATTTGACTGGCAAGCTTTGGTCCTTGAACATAACGGCAAATCCGTGATCTATGGATCCGTGCCGAGTGGGCAGGCAAAGTTGATCTTGCCCCTGTGGTCTCCCTTACCAAGCCTCAGAAATCTGTTGCTGCATTTTCCTGTAGGAATATCTGTGCACAAGATCTCGTCACTCCATCACATACATTGGTGCTGATATAAAGCTCCCCAGGAGAACATGATCTCAAAGCTTGGTGATCAGAATCCTTGGCATGACATCTCCTCAGTGACCATGGTGGGATATGTGGCAGACTGTGTTTGTATACTTTACTTTGACTCTCTGGGGGATCATAGCCAATTCCTATTAACGAAATTACATGGAAGATTGTGGCAAGCTGGACTAGGTCAGGGTGAACCTGGCCAGGATGATAAGGGAGTAAGAGAGCGAGTCCTCTGAAGGAGAATATGGCAGAAAAGTTGAGCTAGAAGAGTAAATAACTTGGCTCTACATTTTCAAATATTTGAGGGGTGTATAGAATTGTTCTGTTTGATCCCAGAAGGAAAAACTAATATGGATGAGTAAATACTTGAAGGAAGCAGATCTCAATATGGGAGATAACATTTGGATAATTGGAATGTCTCAACATGGAGGGAAATGTCCGGTTAGTGTCTCACTGAGCTGGTCTGGCAGAGATGGTGAAATCTTGAAGTTTCTTACCTCAGTGATTCCATAAACCCATGAATGTTGTTCCCTGTCTATTTATGCGCATCTGTTCTCTGACTTGGCATTGTGAGTTCAACTTCCCATAGAGAACCGGCACTCACTCCTCATTCGCTTTATCTCTAAAGACTCTGACCTCTATTTACAAAAATTCCTAGGGTCACAGCATTCAATCTAGGTGTTTGCCCAAATGAAAATAAGTATGCATGTCTTGTACATGGTTTGTTAAAGGCCACTGATGTATGCCATCAGTTTTGAAGAGTCACCCGGTGCTCTGGGCAGAGGCCACCGCCGGTCAGCCTGTTGTGTTGCCATCCACTTGTCCTAAATCCTTCCGAAGGTTTCACACCTTCATGGGCAATTTTGTCTTTCTTGTTACTCTCTCATTCAACAGAACATGATGAATTGGTTCTGTATATTGTGTGTTTCTCAAGGAGCCACTTCCTGGTTCACTGTCATGATTTTATGACATGTGGAAGGACTAGTGAAGGCTGAATTCATGGGGCTGCACGTGAGCCACAGAAACTTCTGGAAAACTAGGGAGAGCTGCATTCCAACAGTGGCCACGGCTAAATGTCACAGCTAACCAGATGTCCCTGAGCTTGTAACCGGAACCAAGGAGAACTTCTTGATGCTCACCCCCACATGAATGCATGCAACAAAAAAAATGACAGGCTAGTTTAGTATAAAAAGGAATAAAAGAAAATGACAAAATCATTTCATTCTCTCCTTGGGGAAGAACCTACAACCCTCTGTAGTAAGAATAACTTGTAGGGTTAACAATGAACAATTTTATAAATTAATTACCGGTATTTTTCCAGATAAATTTACCAAATATTGAATGAATTTTTTTTTCAAAGCACCGTAGTGAATTTGATTTCTCGTAAGTTAGTTTTTTAATATGTCAAGAATGTGCTCGATTATATGACATAATTATGTGTTTGCTCTTTAGTGAGAGAAAAAAGTTTAACAGTTCTTGGCCATTCCGAGCTCATGATTATAATTCATCTGAGTGCATTCAGAAGTGGTTTCACCATGATTCCACAAGAAAGGACTAAACTGATGTAAAGTCAAATATTAGCTGCCATCAGGAACCATTTTTTTCTGGGCTTAGAGTTTTATGTGTGCGCACTGCACATAACTAACAATAATCGTGACAAAAACTGGCACACGCATATTACTTGGGAGCTTGAAACACGTTTTCCACCCATTCGCTCCTTTGATCATTCTGATGTGACCCCAAGAGGTAGACAATCTACTGCATTTTCCAATCAACCAACTCAAGGCCCGGAGAGGTTAAGCAATTCTCCAGGGAGACACATCCACACTGTCCAGGCTAGAATCCTGGCCTCAAAGATTGGTCTCCTTTCCAGTTTCTCTGTTCACCAATAGTCTGACCCCTTCTCCTGCCGTCCTTACGCACGTCTGGTGGGTGCTCCAGTGACAGCAAAGTGCTGTTGGTCACGGCCACACTGTGTCATTTCGCATGTGCGTCCTTCCCAGGTTGTTCTCATCGCTTGGAATTCTTCTCCTGGTGAACAATGATGCTCCCATTGATCCTATAAAATTTTCCATAGTATCAGCTCCTTGGTATCACACTTTCTGGTAGCTTTTCATAGTTTTTAAAAATCATGCTTGTTGAAATGTTCGTGCACACACGACGTAGGGCTTCACCCAACCTCAACCCTTGTCAGTCTTCAACCCTTGACTCGTCTACCCCTTCCCTCCCTTACCTGATGCTCTTGTGCTGTTTGATAGAATGTTTTAAGACAAACGTCAGACATCTGTGAATCAGTGTACATGTCCCCAAAACACATGTCTCCCATGTCTGACCCAGGGATGGCTCCTGGATGCCATCTACTTCAGAGCAGGCCATCAATCAGATGCTCCAGTTTCTCAGAGTGTGTTTACAGTTGGTTTGTTCAAATGAGTACATAAACAAGATTCTCATGCCACAGTCGGTCGGCTTGGAGCTTACATCTCCTTCCATCTGAACCAGGGTTCCCACCTGCCCCCCACATTCCTCCAAATTTTGCATTTCTGGAAGAAACTGCAGAATTCCCCAGTCTGGATTTGGATCATCACATCTTGTGTTATTTAATATTTTCCTCTATTCTGTCTTCTATTAATATTTTTATTAGGTCTAGAGGCCTGATTAGACTTGGGTTCTTTTTTTTTTAATAACAAATAATTGAAATGTAGTGTGAAGCATTTCATACTGTACCTTATTGGGAGGTGCTCACTGTCTTGTGCCATTTTGAGGAGAGTAAGATTTATAATTGAATTCGATGTTGTCAACCTGATTCATGCATTTAAGACCTCCCTGTCTGTCTTTCCAAGCAGATTTTACTCAAAAGTGATACTTCTAGATTCATTACTTCATTAAGAGTTGCAAAATAGTGGTTTCTAAATTCTAGAGTATCTCCTGCATTTATTACCTATATATATTTTTTTTCTATAACAAACTGAACCTTATCAGCTGCTTCACTTCCTGAAATACAGTCCATCTGGTAAGGCAGGCTTAATGTCTATACTTTATTTTACTTATCAGTATTTAGAATCATAGGCACCTCCAATGTTGTGCAATGGTGTTATCCTTGTTAAAAAGCATCATCATTGTTAATGGTTGGGTGCATGTGCGTGTGTGTGTATTTATTTATTCATGATTCTGATGACGTAGTTCAATCCACAGAAGTCCTTGTTCTCTTGGCTTCTTGGTGTTGCCCCCCACAGGCTGTGAGATTCCATCCTTCACATTGTCTCTCACACAGAGACAGGCACCTGCCTCATCTGCTACAATTTCTTTGCTTTTGACATGACCAGATGTCATGGATCATTTTGTATTAGGTGAACCCTTTGAAATTGCCATTTGTAACCTACAAAGGGGTGATTTCACACAGCTCAAACATCTTCTGTTCCAGGCTGGGACAGCCACTTGTCCAAGGAGCCCTGGTTTCTTTTGATGGGAAATGGTATTTATATTTATTAATTTTATTTTATTATTTTATATTTTTTTGAAAGAGAGAGAGAGTGAGCAGGGGAGGGGCAGAAAGAGAGGGGCAGAATCTGAAGCAGGCTCCAACTTCTGAGCTGTCACCACGGAGCCCGATGGGGTGCTTGAACTCACGAACCACAAGATCATGACCAGGGCCCAAGTTGGACACTCAACGTGACTGAGCCACCCAGGCACCTAAAAATGGTATTTATAAGCCAGAGGTGGTAAGGTGTATTAAATGCTACTGGCTTCTCAGTACTTCCATATATGTCTCTTAGAAGAGAAAATAATAGTGACTTCATAATCATGTTACAATTCACATAAAGATTATATTGTTTGATTTTCATTTAAATTCTCTGCTTTTATTTTTGTATTAATTTTCTCTTATGAAGAAAATCTTAATTCCTAATGATATTACTATAAGTATTCTCCTTTTCCTATTTAAACTGCTGTGTATATATGCAATATAGATATTATTTGTTGAACAGATATGACATGAAAAATTGTTACAGGCTTAAAATGCAATGTAAGATTTCTTTGTGTTTGTTTCTGCCCTTGGATATGCTGGTTTTTAAAATCACTTTACAATTCTTAGAGTCCCTCCGACATGCACTTGCTAAACTTGTTGCTTCATTTGTCTCCACTTGCTTTCTGTTTTTAGAGTTTTTTTCTTTTTGATTAAGAAAATTACGTAACATTTTCATAGTCCCGAAGTCCCCCGGCTATCGTAATCATATCATCCTCTGTGATATTTCTATGCTTCACTATGACTGCATGCACAGCATCTTGTAACTGTGGGTTCTAATGTCAGTATACCTCCCTTAATAAGGAACTAAGTGAGGTCAAGCAAGCAAGCTCTGCGTCTACATGTAGGCAAGGCTGTGGCACAGGACAAATGCTCTGCACTTACTCATGAATCGTGTGTGTGTGTGTGTGTGCGTGTGTGTGTGTGTGTATGCATGAATGAAAGAATGGGCACAGTTATATATCTAGAGAAGAGTGTCCGTTTCTGGAATAACACCCTCCTGCTGGCAGGGAGGATTGGTAACAGAGGCTACTGTGGTCTATTTGGAATCACGGGGCACACCGCCGCATCGTGAGCGATGATACAGTGCTACATTAAGTAAATAAATGCATCGCAACAGTGGAGATGGGACGCTACCTTTGCAGGCTTTTTAGAAAGGAGAAGCTTGATGGTCGAGACCTGTGACGCTAGAGTTATGCCCACCTGGATTTAAGTCCCACCCCAGCTTTACTCCTCAATGAATATGCCTCTTGGGCAAGTTACCCTACTTTTTCTGAATCCACGTTCCCTCATCTATGAAACAGAGACAATAAAAATTTCTACCTTGTAAGGTTACTGTAGCGAGTCAGGGATAGAATGAATGAAAAGAGCCAATCCAAGGGCTTGGAAAACAGAAACAGTTGTCACCAAAGAAACCGAATAAGCCATCATCCCCACCATTGACATGATCATTATTATTTCCACTACTGTTTCCCACACTGTCTTAAAAGGTACTCAAAGTTACCAAATAAGGTAGGAATTCTATCTTCAGTGGAACTAAACGCACTCCAAATGTATTGCTTCGGGTACTAGTTCTCGGCCGCGAGCATACTTGGATGCTGGCAAGGAACTTCAAAAGTACTCATAGCCGGGGCCGCCTCTGGAGACGAAAGTCCTCTAGGGTGTGGACCGAGCATGAAAAGCCCAGCGATTCTAACCTATCAGCAGGGCTGAGGGCCTTTGGATTCCAAGTGATGCGGCGAGAGGCTATGTGTTGATGTTTGACATATCGATTTGAATATATAACCAAGCCGGTGCCTTTGGCGAAAAGTCAAAAGGCTCAAAATTGAGTATCATTTAGAGGATCACGCACCCCTGAGGTAGATTCAAGGTGAGCCGTCCCCTCACCGCCCTTCTCTGTCTGCTACACACACACAGAGGTTTTCAGCAGCAGCAAAGAGCCACTTGTGTCTAATCGGCGCTGAGATCGTAGTGAGTTCTGTTCGTGTCTTATGAATCAAGGTACTAGGAATCCGTACTCTAATGGACCAACGCACAGAGGTCAGTCGAGACCGCCCGGCTTGGGAAAACCCACATGACCTTCCCTCCCGGCTCTGGTGCTTGCCTCCAACTCTGACACGTATGAGGGGGGAATATTTTAAAACAGAGGCTTCAGTTCCACCCCTTCCACCAGCATGAGCCGAATCACCAAGTACCGTTCCCTTTCCTTCTTTCTCCTCTCGACGGATGTAAGACTTTGCTGCTCAGCATGCAATTACGGGTAATGCACAAAGGTCTTTGCAAACATCCCAGGCAGTTGAAAGCTCCCCATAATTACGAGAGCAACATAATTAAACGCGACTTTCAAAAACATCCAGCAGATCGGCGGAAGTATTACTGTAGGACCTTAGCTTTAAAAGCAGATCCTGGCTTATTCCTAACTTTATGGTTCATTAACTTTACTTGTGATTTTCGCGTAAACATAATTTTAAACGCTGAACAGGTGCACAGCATCTGCATCACTGATTCAGGAGGCTGTGACCAGGCTCCTCTCTGCTTCCCCCATATGCCTGCCACAGGACGGCCAAGAGTTGGCCTGGGGAATGCATTAAACTCTTTTCTTCAGCTGTGCTAGAAAACCACCCAAAGGGTATCATTTAGAAGGACGTGTTAAGCGCTCCTGATTTCCCCCAGGCCACTGTGTTCGCATGTATACGTTTTACCTGTCAGTGGACTGAGGATTCTAACTTCGGTTTTGAGTTTTGGAGATTCACGGATGGCTGTGGGTATTGAAGGGTCTGAGTGTTAAGAATAAATGAGACCAGGGGCGCCTGGGTGGCGCAGTCGGTTGAGCGTCCGACTTCAGCCAGGTCACGATCTCGCGGTCCGTGAGTTCGAGCCCCGCATCGGGCTCTGGGCTGATGGCTCGGAGCCTGGAGCCTGTTTCCGATTCTGTGTCTCCCTCTCTCTCTGCCCCTCCCCCGTTCATGCTCTGTCTCTCTCTGTCCCAAAAATAAATAAACGTTGAAAAAAAAATTAAAAAAAAAAAAAAAGAATAAATGAGACCAGAATTCTATTCCATTGCATATACGTAGATACAGATTTCTTCCTTCCTCTTCGGACCTCTGGAGTTGGAGTCGGGTTCTCCCTTGGATAGGAATTGAAATAATGGTGTAGACAGGAAAACCTGGAGTCACCAGAGCAAACGTTGGAGAAGACAGCCCACAGAGTCAGGTGGACACAGGGAATTCAGAGCAGAGTCTGGGTTAGTGGTAGCGGCCTCTGTGGTAGGCCAGGGACATTGACCTTAGCAAAGGTACCCACTGACGAGCTTTTCTCATGAATCTCACGGAAGACAAAACACCTTAGAATTAATTATATACATGTATAATTTAGATATGTCGTATGTTGCTGACCATTGAGTCTTTCCAGATTTATCTGTTCACAACAGCAAGCAACGTGGCTGCCTGTGGATGACAAGACGTGGTGAAAACAATGCTACCGAGCCCTGACTCAGTTTCCCTCCCTGATGATGCCATTTATGGGGCTGGAAATGAAGCTTTGGGGCCTTCAAAGCTGCCCTCTTAAAACACAAATACTTGGGTAAAGAAAGGGAAAAGGAATCTGTCTAGTAACACGTACACATCTCTTTATCCAATTTCCAGCAGATTCCTTGCCATCTGGACCTCCAAGCTGTGGGTCCCTCAGTGGCAGAGACGGCCTTTTACATCTCTCTGTTTCCATGCTCAGGGTGTTGAACTGGACTATTTATGTTACAAGTAGCCATGTTACCGGCTACGCTGAGAGATGCCCATAGGTCATACCATTCCACTTTCACTAGCCTGGGAGGGTTGTACTTGGTTTTCATGGAGAAAACTCGGCACTGCCTGGGCTGGGGCCAGAGATGAGGCCAGGGCTGACTTGGAGCCCGTGAGCACTGCCCGCTGAAACATGGGTGAACGGTGGGCACCACGGCCGGGGGCCAGCGTCTCGCTGACGTTGGCACCCCCGGAGGCAGTTTTATTTCTCCTGGCGTCCTCAGTTTTCTCAGACGTTACAGTGTCCCTTTGACAAGGTAAGTTCTGTTTGCCATGATCATCGTCACACGTAGATTTCCTCCTGCAAATACTTGCTCTGATGTGCTGAACACTGCATTCTGGCAAGTAATGAAGGGCAGCTTGAAACTGTGTGATCTGACCCTTCCTGGATACCGTTCCACAAAGACGTTCCCTTTGCTGCAAATCCACAAAATGCGAGGCCGGTGCGCTTTGCATTTGGGCCCTGTGGACCCAGGCTTCATTTATAAAGATGTCTGTGCCTCCAATGTGTTCTGCCTGGCGTAGCTCGGAGAGGCACCCAGGTCCTGTGGCAATCGGGTGACTGTCATCTCGCTCAGCATGTTGTGGGACCTCACAGAGAAACCAGGGCAGGCTATGGGCACTCACAAGAAAGCCGGCAGTGTCCTTGCATGGGACTGAGTGAACAAAGCAGGTGGGGACTTGAGTCCTTTCTGGGTAAATGTGAAAAGTCGTTCCTTATTTTTTCTGCGTCAACCCCTACACTTAAAACATTGCTTGAATGGTAGAGACCATCACTGTGTGTGGAACAAAAATAGTCTTCTCTTTCCTCCTTTCTGTGGTGACTGCTCTCTCTCAGCCCACTTCTCCTGATCAGAGACCTGACACGGGGCCTCGACGGGAGAAAGCAAGGATGTCCCATGGAGTTGTGCAGACGATCCGTGTCACTGGGATGAGTCAGCTCCTTGGGACGGTGCAAGGCAGCATGGAGGTGAGGTGACCAGACCCCCCCATCTTCCTCAGAAGAGGTGGGGAGTTTGGGTTGGGAAGTACAGAACCCGTGGGCCAGGGGAGCTGCCCTGTGGACCAAGACTGTGAACAATGCCTCACTCTTTCTAGACTCTGGATGTCAAACATCTGCAATATACACCCTGCAGACAAACTTCCAACCCGTGTAAGCACTGGCCATTCCCGGAAGAGTGAGTGGTAAGAGAGCATTCGCCAGCGTTAGGGGCCCCGGGTGTGAGCGCTGGTCCGAAATTCAGACTCGTGGTAGTTTAGTGTGTGTCCACAGAGGAGAGAGGATAGGTCGATCCTGCTGAATATACTGTTCCATATATATTTTAATTAATCGTGGCATCTTATGCCTATGTCAATGGGGCATATCCACACGGGGTAGCATATTGAGACAGTGTATAAGCTTGGCGATACAGAGCACTCACAAGCCTGGTAATCGAAGTTGCTCAATTATTTGGTGGAGCTTTTTGCCATCAATAAAAAGCCCTTAATGGCTTTGGGCCCTGTGTTCCCAATGAGCGCAACATAAGATCGCAAACACCCAGTAAGGACATACAAATGGCTGCTATTGTTCGGGGATGACTATTGTATACAGAGCACTTTCTATGGTGAACGTATGCAGTTCTGATTCTTGTTGGATTTTTTTGTTTTTGTTTTCCTGCTCATCTGTTCATCTTCTGGTTTCAGAATCCACGTCCCTTGTCTTAGGAAACACCCGTTCCCCACTCTCAGAAATGTGACCAGGAGGGGGAATCACCCCATTTTTTCAGGCGCCAGGGCTGAGTTCTTGACCCATGCTTGGAATTTAATAAATTTTTCATAAGTTTGTGTTAACTGAATGCTAGCCCAATGCGTTTGGCGGCAGTGAGAATTGGGTCAGAGAGGCCTCTTGCTAACTTTTGCTGAAAATATTGGGAAAGAACCATTCTCCTGGTGCTGATGTTTGCTCATTGTAAAGAACGCAAGCCCACAGTTGCTGACGGCCGTGGGTGCTATGCTTGGGTAACATGTGCAAGGCAAGAATCTAACCTGGAAGAAGAAGGAATACCTAGATCTACTGAACTTTGACCTCAGACATATCAGTTTCGTGATTTAATACATTTACCTTTTTGTTGAAGCCAAATTGAGTTATTTAATGTCATTTGCAGCTAAAAGCATCTTGACTGATACACAGTGCTAGCAAATCCCAAATGCGGTGGTACCAATATTTTAGGGGCAGCTGCTGGCCCAGCCAGAGAGCCTCAAAAATATGAATGGTCTGGGTTTTTTGCCTTTGTTTTTGTAAAACGTGAAGGACTGCGCTTAGCTCTCGAAATACACGAGCGCTCTGTGCATCTAATTGTGCAGAATAGCTTACAGTGTGCATTCTGTTTCCCCTTATAACTCACTTCATGACACACTACCTTCAGTAACTCTGACAAGAAAAAGAAGTAAAAGGCATACAAAATGGAAAGGAAAAGAAAATAATCCTGTTTGCAGATGGCATGATTGTCTATGTAGAAAATTCCAGTGTAAAATCCAGGATACTCCTAGAGCTAAGTGAGTTTTACGAGGTCTCAGGAAACAAGATCGACACGCAAAAAGCAATCACTTCTCTGTGTACTCACAGTGAGCATGTGGTCTTGCTCTATGAACACATCTTGCTGTCCCTCTGGGGGGCTCTAATGTCTTCTTCTATCCTGCTGCCTCTCTGTGGGTCCTAATATCTTCTTCTGTAAGGACACCAGTCAGATTGGATCAGGGTCCACCCTAATGGCCTCATTTAACTTAACCAGCTTTGCAAAGGCCTCATCTCCAAATACAATGACATTCTTAGGTACTGAAAGTTAAGACTTCAACATGCGAACGTGGATCTACAATCTTAGCCTTAGTGCAAGGCAAGTTACAACCATAGTGAATTTGCCAAGAAAGTAGATCTCCACCATTCTCATTACACACACCCCCTACACAAATGGTAACTATGTGATATAATGGATACATTAATTAGCTTGATTGTGTAACTATTTGGCAATTAACACATATAGCAAGACATCAGTCTATACACTTTAAATAGGTAGAAAATACATACAACTTTTGGTTTTCAATCCTACCTCCATAAAGCCAGACGAAAACCACAATGATACATCATTACATGTAAACAACAACAAGGAATAAGTGGTAAAGATGCTAATACATTGGTGATGGGAATGTAAAATGGCACATCCACGTTGGAAACCAGTTTGGCAGTTTTTCTTGTTGCTGTTGTAGCTCAATGTGCCATTACCGTATGACCCAGTAATTGCATACTCGGGCATTTGTGCCAGAGAACTGAAAAGGTATGGCCACACAAAAACCTGCACGCAAATGCTCATACAGTTTTATCTGTAACAGACAAGAGCAGGAAACAACTTAGATGTCCTTAAACAGGTGAATGGCGAGGCAGAACGCAGTGCAGCTACCCCCTAGAGTTCTACTCGGCAGCCAAAATGTGTAGAGTATCAATGTCTGTCACACTGTACCCGCACCTTCCAGGAACTGGGCTCGATGCGTAAAGCCAATCCCAAAAAGGTTATTAGTATGATTACACTTCTGTAACATTTGAAATGATGAGATTATGGAAATAGAGAACGGATTATTGATTGCCAGGGTTAAAGAGGGGGCGGGGTTGGAAGGAAGTGGGTGTGGTTATTAGAGAGCCATTTGGAAGATGCTTGTAGTGATGGAAATCTCTACCTTGACCGTCAATGGCAACATTCTGGTTGTGATCCTGGGTGACAGTTTTCCAAGATGTTAGCACTGAGGAAAGTTGGGGAAATGGTAGAGGAGGTCTCTCTGTATGATTTCTTAAAGACACACGTGAATCTATAAATACCTCAAAATTAAAAGTTTAATCAAGATATTCTTGAATATGAAAAAGAACTATGAAAGAATATATTTCATCAAGAAAGAAACTGATCCTTAATGAAAGAGACTATTTCTTTCTGTATTTTGAAATGTTTCAGAAAGAGTTAAAAAGGAAAGCACAGGGCACCTGGGTGGCTCCATCGGTTGAGTGTCCGACTTCAGCTCAGGTCACGATCTCGTGGTTCACGAGTTCAAGCCCCATATCAGGCGCTGTGCTCACAGCCCAGAGCCTGAAGTCTGCTTTGGATTCTGTGTCTCTGTCTCTCTCCACTCTTTCCTGGCTGAAGCTCTGTCCCTCTCTCTCAAAAACAAATATATTTAAAAAAAACATTGAAAAAAAAGAAAAGTGCATATTTATCAATTTGAAAATTATGAATTTGAAAATAAAAACTGTAAAATTTTGCCACAGGAGGAATTTTGGAGATTACTGAAACCCTTATTTCACCAACCAGCAAAGTAATGACCATTTAGAGTGAATTGTTTTATCAAGATCACACAGACAATGGGCCACCAAGCCAGATCCATGTCTCTCAAATCCCCTGACCCGAGTTATCTCATTGCTTCACCCGGTCGGATCTGGTTGAACTTGAAAACTCACTATTGTTAAATTTCATTTAGAAATGTGTTTCTTTTCAACTAGCTAATTACCTAGAGAGTGACCTTGTTGGAATCAAGCCTGGTATATGTTGATGGAGATGAGGGAAATTCAAACGTAGATATTCCACAGCCAGCCTGTTGGAAGCATGATGGTGAGGGTTGAGGAACAGAGAGGCCAAGGGCAGATGCCACAGAGGGAGAGCTCCAAACAGCCAGGGGCCATGTGGAACCCGTCACATAGGGTGCCAGGGACTCTGAAAGGCATGTGGTCCTACGGTCTGAGCAAACCCCTCTGAGCCTCAGTGTGCTCTGTCCTACCATGAGGGACCTGGTTGAAATCTATGTTCTCAACATTGATTGTCCTGTGTTAAGCTAACACATCTGAACTCTCCATCACAGGCTCCAGGAAGAAGAGAGAGAAGAAAAGGAGAATGGGACAAGGTAGTCCCATGGCTATTATTTGAAAGAAGCAGTAGGTCCAAAATGGGAAAGGGAAAACAAATGTTGCCTGTCTTTGAATCTATGCCGAAAAATGAAGACCTCATTGTAGGGGCTGTAGCTAAGTGCTGACTTTTAAAGTCCTGCCATTTTGTTAACCTTCCCATAAAAGCTTTATGCAGACCTAAATGTGCCTGCTATAAGAAAGCTGAGACCCTCTTGACCTGCGCAAAGGGGTAACGCCCACCTTCACTTGAGGAGAAGGTACTAGGATTTCCATCCAGAAGCTCCAGATGTGAGCAGGACCAGCTTCAGCCCTTTGTCATGGTGTACAGAGGGGTCACGGTACATAGCTACCCTCTCCCATCTCTCTGCTTGTGGGTGCTTCACTCATCACGCCATCAGAACCCCAACATCCAATCAGTGGAGAATAGTCTGTTACTTGGAGGAACACACACGATTAACAAGTGTTTATTTCTAAAGGCTTTTGTTTCCTAAATGTGCTGTGAGAAATAATGAACTGGTAAAACGAGACTATAATAGTGAGATATTGAAGAACTGATTAATATTCATCCATTTACTCTTCCATGAGAACCAATGCATGAGACCCTATGGAGTGCAAGGTAGAGTGAAAAAAATTGGGAAAATACGACCCCTAAGACCTACGGAGATTGAAAACCTTTTTAATTGCAAATAGAAAGTGAGGGGCGGAGCCAGAACTTGCAATCTTGTCTGTCTCCTTCCGCTCTGCCTCCAGGCTCCGGGAACGTGCACCGAACGTCCTACGAACAGGTGCCATCAGATCAACTTACTTCTCTCTGGTTTCAGCTCTGTTATCTGAGTAATACAAACAAAATTCCACGACTCTTACGTTCTCTGAACAGAATGTAAGGGGACAGGTTACCGAGATGTCAAATTCTGGTTAAAAAAACACCTTTACTCAGCACTTTTATTTGCTGTGTGTGCATTGCGAAATGGTATTTTGTGTACATAATCATGTTTCATGAAGGTCTCCATGAACATTAGTATTCTTTTGAAATAGATCCTCCTTCTCATCATCTTTGAGTTAAGAATAAGTCTTCCCTTCCCTTTTTCCATCATTTTTTTCTACTGTAAATTAAAAAAAAAAAACCTCAACCATTAATACACTTCTCTTATAAGACAAGAATGATACATCTTTAAGTGGTGCTTTAGACAGTCACTGTCGGAATGCTCTGTCTCATCTTACAGACTGTGATGTTGCTCCTGACGCACTCTCTCCTCTTTATGCTTAGGCTCACTCTACTCCTCACGTGTTTCTAGAACTTTCATCCCATCATGGTGCTGCACAGGCGATCCACAATGCTTGAAATGCTCTTTCTCAACTCCTGGGTATTTCCTACTCATCTTTCACAAACAAGCTCCCACGCTGTCCTGTCTTTCTTCTCCCAGGCTCATCCTGTCACCTGATGAGCGCGCACGACCAGTTACAGGGATTTTTGCGTGTCTCCATGCCCATCTGTTTATAATTCTGTGAATTCTTCCAGAATACAGGTTATTTCTTTTCTTATTTCCAGTGCCCACAAGCATCTAAGGGAAGGCCCGTTACTGTAGTGGAATTTAATTTGTTAGGTGGAAGAATAATGCCTAGTCGGTACCTAATAGTGCCTAGTCGGTACCGACCCAGCAGGACCTCTCGCCCCAGCCCCTCGTTCATTTCCATTGGCCTCATGAAGACCTTTTCCCACCACCTAAGCAGACACGTCCCTCAGTGTGAGAAAATGGGAGCTTCAAGCTATGTCCGCTTGGCTAGAATACTGAGGACCCAAGGGAAGCCATGGAAGGACAGGACTTATCTGGTTAAACCACATGAAGACCATGAATATCAATTGGCCGCCTGAGTTCTTGAGCTGGTTTCTCATCTAACACACAATGACCAGCCGGGTGAGCTAAGGAGTCCTCGAGTTAGCTTATCTTCTAGTCAGTGGGTCCCCGTGAACACCATCAGTCCATAGCTTCACAAAATGATCTAGCAGGAAAGAAAATACTCCACAAAAAATGCTCCTTGTTGAGTTTAGTAAGAGTGACATATAGTCTGTGAGGGAGAATTAGGCAGATAACAGAGAAGTGGTTTGTGTCCTGTGATTAATGTGATTTTTGTTGGTGGTGCTTTTATTGTTAACACACAGATCAGGAGGGATTTGCATCCGGAGAATGATAAATGCAAAGGCCACACGTTTTCCGCATTTCTATCATATTCTCGTATACATTCTTTTCATAAATACACTAGAGGTTATGTTTGAAAGAGACCTTTGGATGCAACCATTTATATATCTCTTAGACTATTCCCAGGGGGTGCTTGTAAATGTTTTGCTCCTATCTCAGAAGCCTTTAGAAAACATATTAGAATGTCATGGAGGTAGAAAGAGCCACAGAATTCATCCGACAGGAGCTTCACTCCTGCGTATTTTCTTAGAAAAGACGGTGCAAGTTAATGACAATTGATTACCATATGAAATTCCTTCTTTTGAAAATGGAGCAGAAAACCACACAGATGTAAATGCATGTGTGCGTATTTTCTCTAAAGCAAAAAGTCGTCAACGTGTAATTCACATTATAGCCTGATTGCACGCTATGCACTTAGATTCCGCCAGAAAAGCTGTTTAAAAAAAAAAAAAAGGAAAATGAACCACTGAATATGGCAAATGATTTTCTCCACTGACTTAGTTTTTAATCTGTTAGTTAAAGCAAATTCCAACAGCACTTCTATTGGGCACGTTTCTGATATCACCTTGAAGTTAGAAACGAAGGAATGGAAGGTAAATTTTATTGAATATCTATGAATTAGAGTATGTGCTCGGTGCATTTTCCATTCACTACCCCGTCGTGCATAGAAGATTCATGTAAATACAAAGGAGTGTGGGTTTCTTTCTACAACATTTATCTGCAAGCTATGTATTTTACAATCCACAGGAAGGGGTCAAACAGGTTTTCCAACCCAAACTTGCCTAATTGGAAATTAATGGCAGCTTTTAAATATTTTATTTTAAGCATTTTATGCAAATGATATTGACCGTCTACACTTCGCCTTGCGGCCACTACCTCAGCAAGAAATGGGGGAGAAAAGGCTTTCCTCCAGTCTAAGCTGCCGTGTTCAGACTAGACGTCTTCCCAGAAAAAATCTGTGCCAATTCACTGCGTATTATTTTCACGATAATTTAAATTGATTGTACAGGAGAACACTTTGTATCTGAAATATCCGGTATTTGGTGCACACAGCCTCAGAAGCAGGAGAGACACGAATCTCACACGCAGAACAGGAATGGAAGGAAAACAAACAGAAAACTACCCAGAGGGCCTGTCAGTGTTAGCCTTTCTGAACTCACACTCTCAGGCTCTGTGAATTGGTACAGCTCACCGCTAGGTGATTCACAGGACTGTGTCACTGTAATGTTCCTCCACGAAGCAAACATGTCCCATACACTGCTCTGTGCTAATTGCCTTGTTAGATGCTAGGGATGCAGATTTAATCAAGGCAAATGCGATTATTGTGCTTTGAGAACTTATAGGATGGTAGGAGAGAGTTAAGAGGTGCTCTCCTGGAGGCGAGTGCCCATGCAGACCGCACTGAGGAGGCAGTGCTGGAACTGAGTTTTAGGGGGGCTGATGCCCCCTCCACTGGCACAGACACACCTCCGTCCAGCTTCAATTCGGGAAGACTCTCCAGAAGCCATCGCGTGAAAATAAAGGTTGTAGCGTGACTTTCCTGGGTGCGTCTGGGTTCCCTGGCCTGCCCGCTGTCTTGCCCTCTTCCTTCTTGACAAATGGCTGCCTCCTGTGCACCTGCTATCTCACCTGACCTGTATGTCTGCACAGACTGCCAGCCATTCCACTCCTCATGGGGCCAGAGCTGAGTAGCCCTGGCTCTGAATCAACTCTCTGCTGACATCACTGCTTTTCTCTGGTTAAAAACCTGGAGTACTTCTCAAAAGTAAGCTGTCCTCATCCAAAGAAAGAAATAAAGAAAGGGAGAAAGAAAGAAAGAAAGAAAGAAAGAGAAAAGAGAGAAAGAAAGAAGGAAAGAAAGAAAGAAGGAAAGAAAGAGAGAAAGAAAGAAAGAAAGAAGGAAAGAAGGAAAGAAAGAAAGAAGGAAAGAAAGAAAGAAGGAAAGAAAGAAAGAAAGAAAGAAAGAAAGAAAGAAGAAAGGAAAGAAAGAGAGAAAGAAAGAAAGAAAGAAAGAAAGAAAGAAAGAAAGAAAGAAAGAAAAAAGAATCTTGGGAGTGCTTGGGTGGCTTCGTCGGTTAAGCGTCCGATTTCGGCACAGGTCATCATCTCACAGATCATGAGTTCGAGCCCTGCGTCAGGCTCCGTGCTGAGAGCTTGGAGCCTGGAGCCTGCTTCCGATTCTGTGTCTTCCTCTCTCTCTGCTCCTCCCATGCTTGCACTCTGTCTCTCTTTCTCTCTCAAAAATAAAAAAAACACTAAAAAAAAAGAGAGAGTCTTGCATACTAGTATAGCATACATCCATGTATAGTAAAGGGCTGTTCAGAGAAGTCTATGCTCTTGGCCCTGGAGGTTCTGGAGGAAGAAATTTCTTGCAAGTCAATGGTACAGGAGCACAGAGATATTTTAATCGGCCGAAGCCAGGCAGTGGCATTTGGGAAGACGCCTTGACACATAGAGATGTTTCTGGCCAGAAGCAGTGGCCCATCCCCAAAATGAGACATCTTGGGGAAAAAAACAGTCTTTGCGCTAAGCAGAAAGTGTGACATTTCAAAGGACAAAGACCATGACTTTGAGTGGACTGTGAAGTTTCAGAGGCGTCTCCGCGAGGCAGAGAGCCACTGTGCTGCCATTGCTATAGGGTCTCACCTGTAGGCAGACAAATTAGCACAAAGGAGTCATCAGATTTACTTTCTTTCCAGAACTCATTTATTTGCATCCTAGTTGTCTTCCCAGGAAAGGGGTATTATTAATGCATTTTCTATTTTTTTAATGTTTATTTAATTTTGAAGGAGAGAGAGACAGAGTGTGAGCTCGGGAGGGGCAGAGAGAGAGGGAGGCACAGAATCTGGAGCAGGTTCCGGGCTCTGAGCCGTTAGCACAGAGCCTGACAGGGGGTCCGAGCTCAAGAGCTGTGAGATCATGACCTGGGCAGAAGTCAGACGCCCAACCGACTGAGCCACCCAGGCGCCCCTATTAATGGATTTTCAAAGATTTGAACAAGAGAAGCTGGGGCGCCTGGGTGGCTCAGTCGGTTGAGCGTCTGACTCTTGATTTCAGCTCGGGTCATAATCTCGCAGTTTGTGAGTTCGAACCCCGCGTCAGGCTCTGCACCGACCGTTCTCCCTCTCTCTCTGCACCGCCCCCCGCCACTTGTGTGCTCTCTCTCTCAAAGTAAATAAATAAACATTAAAAAAATAAAATTAAGTAAAGAGATGCTAAGGAAAAAACATATATGTATACACAATATGTATTGTGCATGTGTATATAAAAGTACATATTAGTACACATATATATGCTTATACACACACACTCTATGAATATACATACACACACACACACACACACTCTATATGCACACATACATACACACATATATAAAATGTGTACACACACACACACACGTACACGCACGTAGACATGGCTGCATGGCTGGTGCGTTGAGGGACAACATTTAACTGAGGGTCTGTCCAGGCCACTCAGGATAACACAAATTTCATCAGAGGCCCAGCAGCCCTGACATGTTTGGCACAGAAATGATGGTAGGACGTATTTTGGCAGTCTCTTCTTCTATCTACTTAGAAACACTGTTTCTCACAATCAAGGCCTTAAAATAACATTTTAAATTCCCCTAATCTTAGAGAATATTTGCCAGCAGTATTTATTTTGAGATGTGCAATGTACTTTACAATTAGAGCTGATTTATGCCATTTCCCCATCTCCGCGGGACGAGCACGGTTCCCAGGACGGCATTCGTGCTGTGCTCTCGGTACTCCTTCCTCAGACACCCTCTGGCTTCCCTGCTCAAAGGGCTGGCTCCCTTTACACATTTTCCATCCTTGAGATTCTGAGATCCCAGCCTCCCACCGCCGCCGCTGTCTGAGCCACCATCCATCGCGACGCAGTGTTTGGCAGGAATTGTTCTTTTCCCTTTATTTGGTCGAGGATCTGTAGTTCCATCCCATCTCTTGGATTTTCTTTCATTTCCATCCCCTCATTAAGGGCTAACTGTCTAACCAAACACACGAGCTCAACGCGCTACATCATGCTCTCCGAAAGTTGCGGTGTTTCTGGAAAGACGCGGTGGAGCAACTGTGCGCTAAATGGAAACACTGCCCAGTGTGACTTTTTGAAAGTCCTTCTCCACTAGCCAATAGCCAAGATCCTCGCGTTGCCAACCCCAAACTCTCTTAACTACAGACATTTATTTCCAAGAGCAAATCCATTGGGAGATTCAAAAGACACCTTAACCCACAATTCCAAGAAGTAGTTCTTAACTACCCATCAAAATATGTCTCTTTCCAACTAGTTAGTGGCTTCACCACCCACGCTGGCACTCCCATTAAAAGCCACAGTCTTCCCGGTTCTTTCCTAACTGGCCCTCCTTATCCCATCTGTCAACAATTCTGTAATCTCCCATTGAAATAATTCATATGCTTATTCTACCATTCAACCTCACCTCCACACTAGCTCAGGTCTTTGTTACTTTCACCTAATCTGATCCATAGCCAGCCAACGAAATTCCCAGTTTCCAATCTCTTTGTTTGCACAGGAATTGCTGATAGAAATATAGAATTAACACACACATCTTTCAACTTCAAAAATTCCTGGATGCTGATTGCCTCATGCTCACAGTATGAAGTTTAAACTCCTCAACAAAGCCTGCAGGCCCTTAGCATTCTGGCCCCCAGTGACACAGAGAGCCCCAATTACTCTCTTCTCTGAGGATCCTCCCACACCGAATAGCTCTTTTTCCCAGGAAACCAGTAGTATTTTTATATCTCTGCAAAGAAAGAGACTTAGAATCCTTCACAAAGGGACACTCAACAAATGCTTATTAAGGTAAATGGTCTGTTAGGAATTCTCCACCACTCCAGCTGGCTTTGAGCTTCTCGAATTCACACACTTGCTCAATTTCACACTGAGTATTGGCACCAGACTCCAGAGATGTTAGGAAGAGGCTCTCTCTGCATCTTTGAAAAAAGGTTGGGCATTGATTCCCGAAGCGGGTGATTCCTGGTCTCTTACGAGTGCAATGGACTGAATGGCGGAGCCATCAAGGGAGAAGGCGCTAAGAAGGCAGATGTGATGGCCTGGAGGCTTTGGAACATCAGCCCAGGGACAGCGATGTCAGGACCAGCTCCAGACAGCATTAACAAACCCTGCATGGGCTTAAGGACTCAGTCATATCTAATTAGTAGTTTGACAGAAATACTCTATGCTTTGGAGCCAATGAAAGTTGAATATAAATCTTGGAATCATCACTGAATTTACTGTCAGTTCCCAGGAAAGTCTTAGTCAGTCATTCTCATCATGAATCCTAAAATGGAAATGGGGATTACAGTTTTCATCCCACACAAGCATCATCAGAGTTAACTGGTAATGCCTAGCCCTTGGGTAACAGAGGCAAGAAAGTTCTATTTTCAAAATTATTTTCTAGGAATGTTAACCTAAACCTCATCTTTTAAGAGCTTAACTTAAGCTATTGATACCGATGACCATTTTAAGTATTTGCACATTTAATTCTTTGGATGTTTTGTCAGATGCAAATTAGATTCAGGGAAACATATCCAGGAGTATTTCTATCCAAGCTTGCATTGATAAGTTAGCTTACGTGCCTGAAAGTTAATTGCAATGTGTTTCTACAAATTTAATAGTAATTCTGAATTTTTAAAACGCTATTACTTGAGTTTATTTTTTACATCCGTGTGAAAAACTGTGGAATTCAGAGTTAGAAAAATCAGGGGTGTCTGTGTGGCTCAGTCAGTAAAGTGTCCAACTTAAGCTCAAGTCATGATCTCATGGTTTGTGAGTTGGAGCCCTGCACTGGGCTTGCTGCTCTCAGCAGAGAGCCTTCTTTGGATCTTTTGTCCCCCCACCCCCGCCCCTTCCCTGCCCCCCCCCAATAAATAAATATTAAAAAAAGAAAAATCAAATGAAAGTCTAGTTTTAAATATTAACTCTACCCTTTAAAAAACTATGTGTTTGCTCAAATAAAGTAATGTCTCTAAAAAGTAGGATAAGAGTACTTTCATTACCGAATAACACTGAAGACTGAAAATGTGTCTGGTGACTCTATAATGGGTATTGTCCATTTTCCTAAATTATAGTTCTCTTCAAACAGCTATTTATACAGGTTTTGTTTTTATTTCTGGAAAAAGAATTGGAAAATATTTTGCAGAGAAACAATAATGTAGTCTGGGGCAAAGATAACTCTTAGTAGGTATCCCTACTAAGTTTTCTCACAGGAAACTAATTTCACATAAATTAGGTTCTTCAAAATTTCAACATCTACCATTTGATTCTAATTATAAGCATTATTCCCTAGAACCTATCTTTTCATCATTTAGCTACCAAATTTTATTGTTGTTCAGGTGAAGGTATAAAACCGAATTGGGACACTTGGGTGGCTCAGTTGATTAAGCGTCCAACTCTTGGTTTTGGCTCAGGTCAAGATCTCGTGGTCTGTGAGATTGAGCCCTGCATTGGCCTCTGTGCTGACAGCATGGAGCCTGCCTGAGTTCTCTCTCTCCTCTCTCTCTGCCCCTCCCCATTTGCACACTCTCTTCTCTCTCTCTCTCTCTCTCTCTCAAAATAAATAAAAATTTAAAAAAACAAATTGATTTATCTGCATCTTGTCCATTGTGAGGATGCTTACAGAAGTATGTTGGGTAAACATTTCCCAGGTGGCACTTTGTCTTCTCACTCATTTTAGCACGTTGAGGAATGAATTTTCTGTGTGGTTCTGTGAGTGTTGTTTTAATTCACCTGTCTGAACATCCTGACATAAACTCGGTTACTTACTTCAAAACAAAACAATGATAACGATAAAAGAGAAGCAAACAAAACAAAATAAAAGCTCTTCAGTGAAGGCACACAACTTGGACCATTACTTGAGCTCTGTATGCCGTGGTTTTCTCTTCTGTAAAATGGCGGTCATGGTCATGTCTTAGATTGTTCTGGAACAAAATGAGTCCATTTAATATTTACTTATTGCTTTTTGAGAAAGACAGAGAGAGAGAGAGAGAGAGAGAGAACACAGGCTGGGGAGGGGCAGAGAGAGAGGGAGACAGAGGATCCCAAGCAGGTCTACTCTGTCAGTGCAGCACCTGACACGGGATTCAAACTCATGAACCGTGAGATCATTCATGTCTTGAGCCGAAACCAAGAGTCAAGAGCTTAACCAATTGAGCCACCCAGGCACCCCTAAATGAGTCCATTTAAAAGGGCTTTAAAAAGTGCCTGGCACTGGAGTACCTGGGTGGCTTAGTCGGTTGAGCGCCGACTTCAGCTCAGGTCATACTCTCATGTTCATGAGTTTGAGGCTCACATGGGGGCCAGAGGGATCCTCTGCCCCTTACCTGCTTGTTCTCTCTTTCTTAAAAATAAATAAATAAATAAATAATAATAATAATAATAAACATTAAAAAAAGCACATGGCACCAAGTAAGCATTTAATAAATATTAGATAAAACACAAAGTTGAGTGACATCAGTTGAGAGTTATCTCCTTTCTAGTGTCAGTTTTGTTCTCTTTTTAGAATTTTTTCAGTAGATATTCTTTTATTTATGAGAGACAAGTTAACGAGTTGATGGAGCTCAGGCTCAACACTAGAAAAAAGAGGTGCTTATTGTTATTTTTATTTGATAGGTAAGTGCACTGAGTGCATGGAGTGTCAGAGGGTGAACATAGGAGGCAGAAGGCAGATCTAGAATTTACATCCAAGTTTTATGATGCTAAGCTAAATTGTCTTTTATGCTTTACTGGGGCTGCCTCTATATATGATTGTGTACATATCTATGTGTGTGTACATATGTATATATGTACCATATATATACATATATAATGTGTAACATTATTTTCTAACTATATAGGTATATTTCAGTGAGTGAAAGGTTTATATTCAATGGGACATACACAATTTAATTCAAGTCAAATAAAATGCAAACAAATCATTAACAGCATATTAACTAATAGGATATAGCAGAGAAAAAACTTCACACGTGTGTGAAATTTAATACAGCAACCTAGGTTTCCACTATTATTTTCTAGTCCCTGCATGCATTTGAGATCACGGCATTACATACGTTCTAGAAATATACGCTCACTCGCATGCATTCCGTTATATTAGCAAGGGGCTTAAGCCATGTTAACATGCAGAATCGTGTCTACCCGCTTAGCTACAGAATCTCTTCTGTTGAAACTTCTGAAGACACATTAATGATCCATCCGATTCCACACCTTCCACTCACTATTCGAAGAAACAGAAGTATTACTGAATCCATCTGCGAAAGGCTGCTTCTTAATAAGGGGCAGGACGAAGCAGTCACTGCCTCCAGGAGGTAGAGAAGCACGCTCTCTCTCTCTCTATTCCTTCCAATCAAGAAATGCCAAGAGGATCATGATATGAGGCAGATGCCTAGGAATCTCTCTACTGATTTGGAAAATAATCTGAAGTTCACCTTTCTAGGCTTCCGTTTTTGTACGAATTCACACTCCCTTACCGAAGCGTGCTCAGAAAGCAAAGGGTCCTGGTGTTAGAGACGGTGCGGTGCTTTCACGGAGCAGATGGTATTTCACTCGGACTCACACCTCAGCCCCAGGCTGCTTGAATAGAAGGTGAGCGCTAAAAGAGCATCTTTCTCGAGTGGAAAGTAAAATCAATCTAATTTTCAAGAAGATGCAGACACCGGTTGAAAAAAGTCAATCCTTAGTTCCTTTTTCAAAGTGACAGGTGTAGGTGAGTCGCAGCATACTCAGCTCTTACAAAACTCTGTCTCAGGTAAAATGCACTTTCTTAAAGTGGGTTCTAGTCCTACATTTCTTTTTCCCCCTATTTCTTTCACCCGTTGGATTTGGGATGCCCTTGCACAGAGCTGGCGCTGGAGACCATCTCTTGAAACCTAGTGCCTAAATGGCATTTTCAAAACAGCAAAAGCCATAAACAGTATAAATGCACAGTGGCTCTTTCCTCCACGCACCTATATGACTAGCATTCCATATGATTTGAGTCGGTTGAAGATGTCCTCTTGTGCAAAGTCCCGGACAGAGGAATCCAGCCAGGAAGGGTGTTTCCCCTGGGAATTCAGGAGCCTGGAAGCCAGAGCACCAACAATCCTGCATCAGGGCGAGCCAAGCAACAATCACAGATGGGAAGTCGGGGATCTTGAGGTTCCAGCTACAAGCTAGGACCAGATGGCAACTTCTTCCCATTCTGTGGGAGGAAGGCACAATAGGACAAGCCTAGCTGCGGGGCTTGGAGCTCAGTCACTTCGGTTATAACACTGGCTCCACAACCTGCCAGATTGGGGCCTGGTGCTTAACATCCCCATACCTTGGTTTATGCACCTGTAAGATGGGAAAGTTACCTGTAGTTCAGAGGCTTCTTGAAAGGATTAAGTAAGTTGTTCCTTGGGAAACGTTTATCCTGATTAACCGCTTATAGGGCATTTCGTGTTGATCGTCTGTTCTCATGAAACTCTTTCTCATTTCTCAGTCATAAATAGTTGGGCTTGAGAGAAGGGTGTTGCAGTCTTTAGAGAGAAATGTGAGTTGCAAATGTTCTTCTCAGGTGGGACTCCATCGAAACAATATTGTCACATAGACATTACTTAAGGGAAACTCTTCACTTAAACGAATGCATCTATGTACTTTAAGTATACGAACTTAAAGTTCAGAAGTATATGGGTGCTTAAGTCATCTTGATGAGCAGGTATAGGCTAAATTTTAACAAATGGTATCTCATTTTAAAGAACCCCACTGGATTAGAGGAATAGTTTGAGTACAGTTGAGTTTAATATGGTGTTTAAGAATATGTGCTCGGGGCGCCTGGGTGGCGCAGTCGGTTAAGCGTCCGACTTCAGCCAGGTCACGATCTCGCGGTCCGTGAGTTCGAGCCCCGTGTCAGGCTCTGGGCTGATGGCTCAGAGCCTGGAGCCTGTTTCCGATTCTGTGTCTCCCTCTCTCTCTGCCCCTCCCCTGTTCACGCTCTGTCTCTGTCTCAAGAATAAATAAACATTTTAAAAAATTAAAAAAAAAACAAAAAAAGAATATGTGCTCATGAATCCAATTCCTGAATTCAGCACAGACATTACTTGTGTGGTCCTGGGCCCCTTTGAACTCTGCTTCTCTTTTTTTTCATCACTGAATGGAACTACAATAACACTTGTCTCACAAATTTGTGAGAATCCAAAAAGATGGTACATGAAGAGAGCCTAATACAGTACAAATTATTTTAGTTTTATTTTAGTGAATAATCGACACTAAACAAGTTTAACGGAACTTCCCCACATCGTACACCATTTATTTGAGTAGACATTAGAGAGTTGGTAAGTTTCAGCTCTTACCAATCACATCAATCACCAAAATGATTATTTTCAAATTATTTGAGGATGCTTTATTTTGTTTTCTGCATTTGAAGACAATTTGTTGAAAACAAAAAATAATTCTTTTTTCTTTTCTTTTCTTTTGTTTTCTTCTTTTCTTTTAAGTGTTTATTTGTTTATTTTGAGAGAGAGAGAAAGAGAATGTGAGTGGGAAAGGGGCAGAGGGAGAGGGAGAGAGAGAATCCCAAGCAGGTTCCGCCCTGTCAGTGCAGAGCTTGACGCGGGGCTCAAATTCACAAACAGCGAGATCACCACCTGAGCCGAAACCAAGAGCCGGACCCTTAACCGACTGAGCCCCCCAGGCGCCCCGAGATCACTCTATTTCCAACACTGCCAATGTCTGCCAAGAACGTCCACGTGAGTAGTGGTCACCAGATCCAGACTTGCCCCTGGTGTCAGAAGATGGGGGACCGGACTGGAGACGTAGGGTCTCTAGGACTCATGTCTGTTCACTAAGACCCAGAAAAGGAGACTGAAAACAAGCAGAACAGATGGCACATGGTGTGCTGGGAGAAGAAATGGATGTGGATTCCACTTGCACCCTCTCTGCGCTTTGGTCGGTGGTCTACACTCACCAGTTTCCCTCCTGTCCACCAAGTGGAGGCAAGGGTTCCCTCTCTGCTGCCTTTAGGGCCATGTCATGAGAAACAAAATGACAATAAGAACCGTGGAGGGGGGGACACTGTAAAAGATTACATGCTCAGGCGTGGGAATGGGAACATGGACCACATATGGGTCACCAGAACATGGGTCACAGGGAGGGTACAGCAGAGGCACAGAGCCAGAGAACATCGCTGTGTAGAACCAGGGCTCCCGACTGATCCCACAGGCCTGAATTTAAGCCAGTAGGTAAGAGGCTTATGTAATATTCAGAATCCCAAGTAGGAGTTTGTGAGATGCCAGGGAAAATGAAGAGGACAGGTCAGCCTGGTCAAGAAGGGTCAGACCAGCTTAGGTCCAGGGAGGACAAAGGAAGTATTGTCCTTTGGAAAGCCATGATCTTCAGGGAAACCCTTGATTTCCACTGGTGGGCTCAGCGGGATTATTGGAGGTGTGGAGGCTTAGAAATGGATCGTCAAAATGGCATTTAGGGAGAGAAGCCTGATGGAGATTTGATAAATTATGGGAGGATAGACTGGAAGAGAGAGAGAGAAGAGGTGGGGTAGGGTTTCAGAGGCAATTGCAATCATCTGATCATAGACAAAAGTCTACTTTAGCAAAGTGCCACGAGTAATGGGAAAGAATTGTTTCAGTCTTATTAAGGGTTGAATCAACAATGTTTTAGGCATATATGCTTGGGGAAAGTGTGTATGAAGAGGAGGGGAGAGACTTAGGCTGAAATGAGGGGGAGAAAAAGAAGAGGCATTTTGAAAACATCTGTTGAACCCAGACTATGCCAGATACTACGTTAGTCTCTGTTAACATAAACAAGAGAAAGAACCAGGCTCTTATCTTACAGAGTTATGGTCTCTTAAAGTAGAGAGATATAAAGCAGGTATATTATGATTCTAAGAGGTAGGAGGCTATGGCATAAAGAATGTGGACATAAAATGTAAGCAGACCTGGGTTTAAATCCAACTACAGAAGTATGTGTGACTTTGGATAAATTGATCAATCTCTCTGATGTCAACTTTATCGTCTATAACATGCCAATAGCATATACTGTCTTTCAAGATTATTGTAGCAGGTCTGTAATAATAGAAGCATTCCATACCAGTCACTGAGACATCAGTAAATGATAATTATTACCATCATTATGCAAATTATATATATATACATATATATACACATACATGTGTGTTTAAATATATGTATATTAAATATATATATTTATACATTAAGAGGCTGAGTGTACTTTAGATAAAGAAAGTAGCATAAGGAAGAAAATAACTTTCAGCTTAAGAGGTATTGTATCTGAGGAAACAGCAAGGTGTCCAAACAAAAATATTCCATGGGAACCACATCTCAGTCAAGATTTGGCTGGAGGAGAATCTTGGAGTCAAGAGCGCTTCTTTAACTACAGAAATTATTTATTTGGTGCCTCCCGTTGACCAAGCAGTTTTCTGTATTTTAGAGATATGTCAGTGAACAAGCCATAAAAAGAATTTATGTGACAATGGAAGTGGAGCACAGTCGTCCCCACTCATGGCAGGAGTATGGCCAAGTCTTCAAGTGTGGAAGCCAGATCCAAAGTTCCAGTCATCTTTCCAAGAATCAGGACAAAGTACTGACAAAAATGAGCAGCCGTAGACCTGCTCCACCGAATGGACTCACTCTTACTGGTCGATTAGGTTATAGTGCGCAAGAACCAATCGCCAAATTAATCCCCAGAAGCCAGTTCAAAAGCAACAACAAAAAAGGTCAAGGGGGCATCCAGCTATAGATACGGATTAAATGACACCAGATCTCATCCCTGCAAGGTCTACCTTGTAAAAGTAGTAATATTTAATTTTATCATTATTGAACAAGAAAAGTTCTCTGGCTGATGGATGCTGGATTTTAGAATGTCTAAAGCAGAGGCCTTCTGGAAAGCAGTAGAGTTTCCCGTAAAGAATTTTCTTTAAAAGCCAATGCCCGAGCATCATCAGCATTTAAATTAGACCTTGTGAACTAACCAGAGGTCTGAACTGATGTGATTATTCTCAGAGTTCAATGTCTGTAGCGAGCATCTGGGGCGATGCTGGTTTTGGTGAGTGCCTGCCAGAAATAATGATGATGTTTGCCCTCAGTGATTTTGAACTTCTCACTTCAGAGATACCGAGAGAGAATCAGAGAAAAACACAAATGTGCATGAGTTTATTTTACTCTCAGCCAGAACTCTGTGATGGTCGGTAATTGCACAATATGTAACGATCAGCAAACAATGATCAATTCATCATTTTGAGGTGTCTATTGGTGTGTGTGTATTGAATATTTTTATGCACATCCATAAAATACATCCATATCTGTAAACTAGTTTATAAGCATGACTACCCTTCCCCATACATGTTGTAATACATTTTCTTAGGATGAAAACAGCAGCGCGTTCCAGACAGGAGGACAACGCCTGGGGATCTGCTGTGTAACTCACCTGTAATTACCTGTGATGAAATAGAAGACCCAGGAAACGCGCTGCAGGCATTCTCAAGGGCTACCTGGTGACGAATCCATGCATTTTTGTCCGTGAGCCTTTGTGGTTGATGGCTGATACTAAGTCACATAGAGGGAAGGCTTTTCCTCCTGTTCGGTTACAGCGTGCATTTTGTTGAAGAGAATGGCCGGCTTGCCTGCCTTTGCGTCCTGGAGAAAGAGGTTTTCAAAATGAGCCCCCTTCACTTCATGTCGTGGTTCACAAAGGCCCAGTGTCGAATAACTTCATCTTTTTCAAATCTCCTTTCATCAGGCTGACGTGGCAGGCACCCGGAGACTACTGATGTCACAAAGCGAATTGATATTAAACACAGAAGACGTCAAGGGCTTTCTGTCAACGCAGAGATGGGAGAAAGGCGCCTCCCTCAAGGCACCATGCTGGCCCCTGGGGGGGCAGACCCCTCTGGGCCTTCAAGGTTGAAAAATGTCCAGAGAACTGGAGAAACCAGCAGGGACAGACCTGGGCTGAGGGAGGTTCTGAACCTGGGGAGACGTGACAGTCAGATCAGCTAGGTCTGGACAGAGCTGGAAGCTAAATGTTTTCTCCAGACCCTGGCCTGTGGCCTGGATGGGGCACGGTTATAGGTGGGCATTCTGGCCCAGATGTTCTGGGTCTACACCTGAGGTCTAGGACGGCTCATCTGAATCCCTGAGAGGCTTTTATAAACTAGGGGTTTTTTCTTCCTCCCACTTAAGCCCCACTCAAAGAATTCTGAACTGGAATACTTCAGGCGTGACCTGAGAATCTATCCATATATTTTTTTTTTATTTTTTAAAAAAAAAATTTTTTTTTTCAACGTTTATTTATTTTTGGGACAGAGAGAGACAGAGCATGAACGGGGGAGGGGCAGAGAGAGAGGGAGACACAGAATCGGAAGCAGGCTCCAGGCTCTGAGCCATCAGCCCAGAGCCTGACGCGGGGCTCGAACTCCCGGACCGCGAGATCGTGACCTGGCTGAAGTTGGACGCTTAACCGACTGCGCCACCCAGGCGCCCCTATATTTTTAAAAATTCTAATGCAACAGAATTGTGATTCCTCCCTGTTGTCCAACCCCCCAATTCTGTTGTTCTCGATCTTAGCGGCCCGTTCGAATCACCAGATAGCCTTTGAACTCCACATAGGGCTCCTTTTGCCCACTGAACTCTGTCTTCATTGGCTTAAAGCAGAGCCCCGGTATCAGTAAAATCTCCCCCACTGACGATCACATGCAGTCCTTGTCAAAAACTCCCACCTTTTCTGATGCATAAATTTCTCCCACAACATGCCAGGCAAGAAAGCAGTTGGCACCCTCTTTTTAAAAGCCCCCAGAGATATGGAATCAGATATAGCTTCAGGGGGCAGCTGGCAAAGGTCCAGAGGCAGAGAAAAAAAAAAAAAGAATTTTTGAAATGAACTAAAATCTACTCCAGCGTAACTCATTGTTGTGGTCCTGATTCTCCAGTGATGCAGGCGACCCATGCTTCCTTAGGTCACAACATGATGTGAGCAGAGAGTTTCCTCCTACGGCCGATATCTCCAAGGCAGGCCGATCACACTGTTTTCCTAGCTGGGTAAGAGTCAGCAAGGATGAAGGAGATTTTATTCCGTCAACGTGCAGATGCGTGTTTGGTATCTACTCCCCGCCAGGTAGAGCAGGCCCTGAGAAAGAGCAGGACAGGTATGACAAGTACATCCTAACCAGCTTCAAGACCGGCACACGTGGCCGGGGATGTAGTTCGTAGGGCACGCGTTCCTGGTCGGGTAATGAGGGATCCAGCCCAGCGCTGCTACTAATCACTTTGCACCCTGGCCAAGCTATTTCCCCAAGGTCCAGCGTCCCCATCTATAAAGCAGGGATAACAAATATTCAAGGGATATCCATATGTGACAAGGGAGGGAAATACAGAAAAGGCATGGCCCCAGTTTAGTAGAAAAATACGCACGAAACCGCACCATGCTGATGTACAAGAAGTGCGTGGGGTATTCTGAAAAAGTCGAAGAAGGGGAGCTCTAGGAAGTGAAGAAGACTTCCTCGGGAGATGATGTCCCTGGATTTAGGGCCTCAGCACGTCACATCACAGGGACCAGTAGCTGGTTGACCGATGGCTGAGTACTGTACCTACTACCTCCGTATGTACCACCAATGTATTAAACGAAATGAGATAATTTTCGAGAAACACACACACAGGGTAGATCTGCTATGCGTCTTGGTTCTTATCCTATTACTTTCATTGTCCTTGTCCCTGCGGAGACAAAGCCCTCCGCGCCCCCCAAGCCCTGCCTGACGGCACCCCCACAGCAACGGCTTCACTTCCGAATCCTCCGGCATCACCGGTCACAGGCGCTGAGTGCGGCCAACGTCCCAAGTTATTTGTGGAGAGAGCACGGGGTCACGTGGGAGGTGTGCCTTCTAGATGAGATCGCTTCTACCGAAGCAGTTTCAGAAAAGTTCATCTCCGGTCCTTGGTTTTCTCATTTGTGCAACAGAAGTTGGACCAGATGATTTTCCAGGAAGCTCTTTCTCTCCATTTCTTTGGCTGGTACTAAGAGAACAACCCCCCCCCCACCTTCTCAGCTCCCTCTTGACCTCGTGAGCTGGGTCCCAGTAGTTAGGCATGGCAGTAATCACTTACCTCCAAAACTCATGTCCACTTGTAGTTATAGTTCAGGGGGCAGGTATCATCTCATCCAATGCCTCCGTGTTGGTTGCCTTACAGACTAGTCTTGTTTGCAAAGAATACATTTGCCAATAAGAGGAGCGTTCTGCCAACATGATGGAGGCCGCAACTCTGGTAACTTGCTGCCCAGAGAAACCAGTGGAGACTATAAAAACCATTTGAGGCTTCCGTACGGTACTAAGCACAAGCAGCGAATGAAAAAACGTGTATTCAAGGATATCTGCAAAACCTCAGCAACAAAGGAGAGTCCATGATATTTACGCCAAGACAGCATTTCCCTCACCATCCCAGCTCAGGGAGGGGTGTGGAGACCCCACGCAAGACATTGTAGCCAAGCGCACAGGGTCCCGTGGCCTGGACTCCAGTCCCCAGCTCCTTGTGGGAAAGCTCTGTTTCCCTGGAGAAGCAAGACGTCAGCATTTCTCCACTGCCTCTGGTGAGGAGACTGAGTCCCACGCAAGCTCAGCACCCACTCCTGAGCACCCCTGGACCTCAGCTGTGGCAGGCTGAGGACGCTGGGTTCCTGCCATCCCTGCCTGCCACCGGGAGAGGCAAGTTCAAGTGCCTGCTCCCAGGCCCCACCGGCCGCTCAGCTACCCAAATGTGGGATCCCTCAGAGAGAAGCTAGCTGTGGCCCCCACCTCAGCTCGGGAGCCTTGGCTCAGGAGCTACATAGGGGGATGGGCCTTATAAAAGACACCTCCTGGGGCGCCTGAGTGGCTCAGTCAGTTAACCATCTGACTCTTTATCTCTGCTCACGTCATGATCTCACAGTTCAGGGGATCGAGCCCCGTGTCGGACTCTGAGCTAACAGGGCAGAGCCTGTTGGGATCCTCTCTCTACCCATCCTCTTTCTGTCCCTCCCCCTCTTGTACTCTCTCTCTCTCTCTCAAAATAAAATAAAATAAAATAAAATAAAATAAAATAAAATGTATCTCCTGATGTCATCCCACAGGAACTGACTTCATTAGCAGCAAACTCTGAGCAAGTCAAGCCCAAGGGTACTTTCAAAGCCAGTGAAATTGTGAAGATTCATAGGTAGAATAGTGATCCAACCTCAAGTACCAGCCGGGTAGGCCTGGGAAGTTTCATAGAGGCCTGGGGGTAAGGAAGCTGAGTGGACCCCTCTTGCCATCAGAATATCGAACACTGACTCCAGAAAGGAGGCCATCCACAGGGACACAATCTCTGAAGATCTACAGATGGCCAACAGGCACATGAAAAGATGCTTGGCATTATCAATCGTCAGGAAACGCAAGTCAAAACTATGAGATACCACTGCACACCCATCAGAATGACTAGACCCGAAAGCTCAGACAACGGGCGTTGGTGAGGATCTGGGGAAGCTGGTGGAAATGGGCAATAGTGTTGTCACTTTGGAAAACAGTCTGCCAGTTCCACTAGTGATTAAGTATCGAATTCCCGTATGACCCCAGAATTCCGCTTCTAGGTATATACCGAGAAAAATGAAAACTTACGTCCGCACAAAAGCTTGTCCGTGAATGTTTACAGAAACATCACTCAAAACATACCAGTCCAAAAAAATGGGAACAACTGAATTGCCCATCAACAGGTGAACAGATAAATGCAACGTGATTTCGCCACACGATGGGATTTTATTCAGCCATGGAAAGAAATGCAGTGTGGATATCCGTCACCACGTGAATAAAGCTTAAAAACATTATGCTAAATGAAGAAGCCAGTCACAAAACACTATGTGTTACATATCAAATGTCTAGAATCCTGAAATCTCTAGATGAAAAGATTACTGGTTGCTGAGAACTGGAGTGGAGAGGAGGGGAAGGGTTTGGGAACGTTCTAGAATTGATGGTGGTGATGGGGGTACATCTCAGTGGATAGAAGTCCATTGGGCTGTACATTTCACACAGATGCATTTTATCTTGATAAAGCTGTTAAAAAAAACACAGCAGGTTCAACTTATGGACATCAAAAGAGGCTAGAAGGAAAATTTACCGAGGTCATGGTCGTGGAGGACAGCGGGAAAGGGAACAGGAGTTCAGAGCACAGAGAAGGCCTGGCCTCGGGAAAGGAGGGGCTGAAGGAAGAAGGGCTAGTTTGGAAGAGGCTCGCCCTGCAGTGCAGAGCTGAAGAAGGCTCCAGAACAGGAGTTGCAGGTCAGCGATCTTGCAGGACCGGTTCTAGAACTGTTGCCTTGCATGGTCATTGGCCGGGAACTTCCTGGGAAGGGTGGGACTTTAATTCAAATGCTGCGGGGGAGCCCGTGGTGCGGCTGCTGGGGAGTCCACTGGCTTCCCTCCGGCAGCCCGTGGATGGGTTCTTCCTTGAGGGGACATCTGAGCGTTATCCCTCCATTTCTGCCACAAGGGACCCAGGTGTGAATAATGGTTTAGATCCCCAAAATGTTCAGTGTAGTGAAAACACCAGGACCCTGCTGAGAAACGTATAGCAATTGTAGCAGACAATCGAACATATTTCCTAAATCCCAAACGCAGCATAAATGATATGAGCACGATGTGGTTTGTTTGCCTGTTTGGTCGGCTGGTTGGTTCGGTTTTGTTTTCTTTTTCGAAAATTGTGTAGCACTTATTACTCCAAACACCAGGTTTAGAGACATTCCCTCCCAGGAAACTCTAGCTCTCCAAAGAATGCTGCCGTAGTGACTGGGCCCAAATTAGATACCTTCTTGCTGGATGTAAAATGATTAAAAAGGACGTCGGTGATTTGACAAGTCTGGAAGGAACGCAGGGCACAGAAATAAGTAAAACTCCCACAGGCGCTGGAATGTCCGGCCTTTGATGCCCTTTGTTTGTGGATGGTGACTTCGGAGACTTTCCATGTCCCGAAGGCCCACTGGTCGCAAAGGCACGTATGACGGTGACTGAGATTTACTGACTGTAGCTTCTTAGGAAGCTTGTGACAGGGCTTCAAACTGTCATCTCCCTGCTCCAAGCCAGCCTTCTCAACGTGGCTTTGTGATGCTGATTCAGGACCCTGTAGGCCGTGTCCCTGCTTTGCTGCCTGGCCCTCCATCTAGTTTTACCGAAAGACGATGCAGCGAGGTGCCAGGCCGAGAGAGGTGAGGCCCTGTTTTCCGGAACTTCCCCGTCTGCGTCCCTCCCCGGGACACCACCCTGCAGTGGCTCTCAGCACCAAAGCTGCTCTCGTCTGTAGCCTCTGGGCCTCTCTCGCGGGGTGACTTTCCAGCTGCAGGCGGCTCCTTCAGGCTTCCAAGTTGTAATCGTTCAAATCTCCCCTGGTCCTGCAGTCCTGCCCCTCCAGTCCTGGTCCCCAGTCCTCCAGTTCTCCAGTCCCTCAAAGTTTCTTCCTTCGTGACTTAGTGCTCTTCTCAATGACCTTCTTGACAATTCTTTACGGAAACCTGCTTAGACTGTTCTACAATTTTGCTGTTTAGATTATTGTCCTTCTATTAAAAATAACTGGTGTGGTTTGTTTCCCGACTGAACTGTGACAAACATTGCTTTCAGGAGAGGCTCTAATTTCAGGCTTCTGGTTCCCCATCCAGGTAAGTGCAATCTCTTTTCATCAGGCTCACAGAAGTTAAGCCACTTGCTGACGAACCCAGATCTAGTGAGTCACAGAGCTAGATCCAAACCCGTCGAGAGAATTCTAAAGATCTTGCCCTTAATCTCCATGATAAGATGCCATCTGTTGTGACACTCACAGCGTTCTTGACTTTCCCGACTTTTTACTTCTCGTCCAGAACTTGCTGGATCCAATGCAACTGTCGTTGCCAGGAGGTCAACTGAGTTCTCTGTAGTGACACTCGGCTGTAAGAGCTGAGTCTTCGGGGATGGAGAGTGATGGTAGCCCTGTCCTTCTAGACTCCTCTCCCACCATGCCCCCCTCACCTCAGAAGAGTGGGGCAGGCTATCCAGGGTATTCTCAGTCAGCCCTACCCAAGGCAGAGCCACTGCGCCACGAGTGGGGCCTGGGTGAGGGCTGACTGTGTTTGCCCAAAGCTCATCCCCAGCAAAAGGTAGTGGGAGCAGAATAAGAAACTCACAGCCCACTCCCCAAAGGAGTAAGCCCTTTCCACAAGGAGCTGGGTAGGGGGCGGGGAGCCCTCCTCGGCAGACACAGGGAGGGATGGAGTGATCTCAGTTCAAATACCACAGCCTCTTACTGTCTTACCAAATTCTCGTGGGATGGGTAGAATAGATATTGCCTCGTTTGCTCGTTGTCCTTGGGACCATTTCCAGAACCTTTGGATGGTTCCTATTTAAGTCTGTGTTGACAGCTTTCTTGGAGAGCAGGTCTGTGGAACCCCTCAAGACTGGAGGTTGACTTCCTGGCATCCGATTCCTGGAAAATCCAGGTGACACGTCCTTTACCATCGTTCCTGCCCTGCGGGCTGTCACGAAGCAGCACTGTGGACATGACTCGCGTGAGGGGGACATTTCAGTAGTTGTTACGGTCCCTTCGCACGACCCTGGAAGAATGTTTCTTAAGCAGAATCTGCCTTTATCTAGAGAAAAACAGCATTAACTGAGTGCCTCATTTCTCAGAACTCTCGGCAGCCCCAGGGCTTGGCCTCTCTGCTTTAATACTGCTCTGTACATAACGATCTTCATTTTGGCAGAATCTCCAAATGACCTTGATGTTTACAACAGCAGGAAAAGAATGATGAGCTGGCTGATGGCAATAAGGCCGACAATTAATGGTGAGGAAGAAGGAATTGCCTCTTCTTTTAACGTACACGTGTTCTTAGTAAACGTGAAAACGCGCAATCTCTTGCTTAAAAAGAATTGTATGCCATTTTTGCCCCCTCATTTCAATACATTTTAAGACACTGGAAATAACGTTTCTCAGGTTGTTTCCAACATGTAAATGATGCCCAGGTTTTTTTTTTTCTTTGAAAGCTGATGTTGAATAATAGAAGGTTGTAACCATATGATTAAAAATATAATATTATATACAGAATATTCAAATAGGGCGTCTATCGCATTACTTCAACACAAGGCTTTTTTTAACCTCCTTAAAAGCCTCGTTTAAAGATTTAAAAAATGTCCAAATATTTCTTTAGTGTTTCGATCTACCATTGTAATTTTATTTTTTATCCAATAAAAAAGATTCCTAAAACGACCCATAAATTACTCCATGAAGGCAAACCCGCCATTAACCGTATAAATCAAGTGGGGATTAAATCATGTTTGGCTATTCATAACAAGCTTTTGCTGTGCATTATCCAAAATTGAACCAACATACACTTTGAATTTTGCCTTCCAAAGTAATTTATAGAAATGTGGTCTTTTTATGACATCTATAGCTTTTACTCTTTATTTTCTATTGATTATAAGTCAGGCCAGTTTGCCTTGGGACATCTAGTTAAGGGTGATTCAGAGTCAGGTCTGCTAGAACTATATTTAGCTAATGTAAAGAGAAGAGAATAGATGGCTCTCTAGAACGACGGGGGAAAGCGACAGCAAACTTTAGCTAATTACGCTCGCTTATGATATATCGTGGCCTTGGTAGTGAAGGCCATTATCTGATGCCCCTTCAGCTGCACACAGCAGAATGCATCTCGGAAAAGCTGTACTCCCTCCATGCACGTTATGTCCAGACATTAGCAGGGCTTAAGAGCAAAATCCTTTTTGTAAAACCAGAGCTATGCTGGTCATGGATATCTGTTTACAAAAACACCAACTATATAGATTATACTCATAGAGTTTGCTCCAAACTATTTTTATTCTTCCAGCTCTGCGGTGTCAAAAGAGCTTGAAAAATGAAGACTAACGGAAAACATTAAGGTAAGAAAAGATGCATAGGATATCTGTAATTATACGACATTTATGGTGAAATTTTGGAGATGAAATGCCTTAGGCTTCACTCTTTCGGAGTTCAGGAGGCAAGGCAGTAACATCACCACCTTTGGTTTTTTCTCTTGCGTGAATAAACCAGCAGTTAGTATCAATAATTTCACCCACATAAATACAAATCCAACAACTCATTGTTCTTGCAAAAGCAAAGTGGAATTGGTCTCGTAGTTCATAGCTGTCTGAGTTTTCACCACTTACAAGATTGGTTTTTTTTTATTTAAAAAAAATTTAATGTTTTTATTTATTTTTGAGACAGAGAGAGACAGAGCAAGAGCAGGGGAGGGGCAGAGAGAGAGGGAGACACAGAATCCGAAGCAGGCTCCAGGCTCTGAGCTGTTTGTTAGCACAGAGCCCGAAGCAGGGCTCGAACTCACGGACGGTGAGATCATGACCTGAGCCAAAGTCAGACGCTTAACTGACTGAGCCACCCAGGCACCCCTTAAAAGTCTGTTTTTAAAATTTGGTATGCTATATAAAGAAACATAAAAGAATTAATATCCCTTAGCTTGGTAATTATAGTTAACATGCATCTATCCTAAAGAACAAATAAAATATAGGAAAAATCCTTTATGGAAAAAAAAAACACATTGTTGCATCATTATATATATATATATATTTATATATACATAAAATACTGGAAACAGCCCACAGTTCCAACTGGATGGGGGTGATTAAGTATATTTTGATGTTTCTATTTATGGAATAATGTGCAGAAATGTTAGAATACTATTTATAACAAGCTTATAGCTGCAGAGAAGATGTATATGGCGAGTGTATGGAAAAGGGCAGGAAATACAAATCTTCAGACAGAATGATAACTCTGTGAGCGCTAAAAGGATCATGAATCAGTGAAAGAAATACTAGAAATAGCTGCCTTTGAGTGGTGAGTTATGGGTAATTCTTCTTCTCTTTCTAGGTGCTTTTCTGTGTCTCATAAAATATCAAAATAAGGGTATACCTTTTATAAGTGAGGGGCTTTTAAGGCTTTTGTCATTTTGATTGGGACATAACAAGGAATTCGTTCTCATTTAGAGACCTACTTAAAGTAAGAAAAATCAAAGTGCAGCATAGTTAAACTCACCTCAATCTGTCCACCGTTCTCGTGCACAATTCCGGTGCAGACAGGGGCAGCTCAACGTGTGGGCATCACAGAATTGCAAATCGGGAAACACTGAAGGGGGTGACCATGGAGAGGTGCCGTCCTGCAGCACGGTGGAGAGGTGGGGAAGGGTCTTATTGGAGCAGGCGGTGTGGTCTCTGCGAGTGTCCGTGGACGTGAATTCCAGGAGTAAAAGCAAGGTGAAACGCCCAGATGTGACTGCAAAGTACATGTAGGAACAGAGGGACTGTCATGGGGGAAAGGTACAGTCTAGTGTGGGAGCAGAGCTGAGTGCAGGAAGCACAGATTCTTTTTTTTTTTTTTCTAATTTGTTTTTGTTTATTTTTGAGAGTGAGAGAGACAGAGCATGAGCAGGGGAGGGGCAGAGAGAGAGGGGGAGACACAGAATCCGAAGCAGGCTCCAGGCTCTGTGCTGACAGCACAGAGCTTGACACGGGGCTCGAACTCATGATATGTGAAATCATGACCTGAGCCGAAGTCGGATGCTCAACTGACTGAGCCACCCAGGTTCCCCAGGAAGCACAGATTCTTGAGTTAGTTCCGTTAAGAAGGAGGAGATTGACGAAGCACAGAAAAAGGAGATGGGGAAAGTGTCTCAAGTAAAGGAAGCAGCTTACAGGAAGGCACGTCGCAGGAAGCAGACGGACCCGGGACTGCGGGCTGTGTGAGTCACGGGGTCCACACACGAGAGGGCAGAGAAAACCGGGCTAAGTCTGGCTTTAGACACGAAGCTTGGAGGTGACCCCCTAGGCAATGGGAAGACGGGGAAGCTGGCTGCATGCATATTGTAGGAAAGGCACCAACAGCAGTGTGCATGGTGTCGACGTCTAGTTCTGGGGTTTCCAGGACTCTCAAGTCACTTTCACAGCGACGTGGAAGGGCACCAAGGGCCTGCACACAGGAAGGGCAGTTCCAGAGCCACCAAGGAAATGAACCCGGCAGCTCTGAGCAATCTCCAGAATTCTCAAATGGAGAATGAAGGAGAGAATGGCAGCCAAGGACTCAGAGACGGAATCAGAGCGATGCCTCAGCTCATCTGGAAACCCGGCGAACCTGACCTTGGGTTTCTCAGTGTAGCAGGGGTGGGGCGCGGCAGCGGAGGAAGTCACTCACAGGGACTCCCGAGGACCCACCCCTCCGTGTGGGGGCCTGCTCACCCCTTCCACCCTGTCCTGTGACCAAAAGGAATGACGATTTTCACGCCTTGACATAGTCTTATTACATGAAGAAGACCAAAGCCAAAGAGAAAACCTTGGAAGCAGCTAGACATAAAAGACCTATATGCCTGCAAACACAAGGACAGTTACATTGACAAAGTTGTTAGTGTCAACAACGGAACAGATTGCAAAGGAGCCTCTCCAGCATGAGCCTGAAAGCAGCTCTGAGTTTTCGTTCCGTGACCTAAATTCGAGAGTGAAGACCAAAATATCAAAATACCTTCTAAGACAAAGAAAAAAAAATGGGAGAATTTACCATCAACAGATTTGCCCTAAAAGAAAGTTTTTTAAAGGTTATTTTTTGGGAGACCCCGAGTGGCTGAGTCAGTTAACTGAGCTGACAGTACAGAGCCTACTTGGGATTCTCTCTCTCTCTCTCTCTCTCTCTCTCTGCCACTGCCCTTCTCTCTCTCTCTCTCTCTCAAACTGAATAAAGTTAAAAAGATAAAAATAAATAAAGGTTACATTTCAAGAAGAAGGACAGTAATCGCAGATGAGGATCTGAGATGCCAGAAGGAGTAAAGAAATGTATAAACACGTGAGTAGGCGTGAATAAACTCTGACATCTAAGAATAATAGTGACAACATCTCATCCGGTTAAAAATGGAATGTAGAAAAAATACAAAATGGTTACATGTACAGTAATCAGGAAAGGAATAAAAGGAATTAAAATATTTTAGGGTCTTTCTGTTTCTAGAAGCAGGATAAATATATCTACAAATTTTATACTCTGACAAATTAGGAACACAGTGTCTAAGTTCCAGTTTAAGTGCTAAAAGAATAGAAGGGAAGAGTATAGCTCCCAAATTCAAAGAAGGCAAAGAAAAGAATGACAAAAATAGTCGGTCCCAAAAAGGCAAGTGAGAGGAGGAAAAGAGCCGGAGGGCAGGTGCGCGGGATGGCACCCGGGACTACGACAGACGCCCATCCAAACCAGCGCACTAAAAATGATGGAGTGCGCACAGCAGCGACAAGGCAAATAGAATCGGGCTAAATTTTTAAAAATCACTAAATGATTCAGCTAGCGATACCTCTGGAGGGACAGAAAAATACACTGCAGCAGATTTCAACCAAGCCAAGGTCGGTGTAGGAATTTTAATATCAGCCAAAGTACACTTTGTGAAAACTCATTATCATTATGACATAGACTTCCCAATTAGGCTGTATTAAAATCACTGAGATGATATGACAGTCTCAGCTGAGCCTGTCTAATACTGTATCTTTAAGAATATAGCATAGACTACTCTATCTAAATCTACAGTCCTGTTTATCTATCATCTATGTATTATCTATCTTATCCCTCCATCATTCTATTAATCTATTATCTATCTATCATCTATCTTCGATCATCTATCATTGAACTATCTATCTATCTATCTATCATTGAACTATCTATCATCTATCTATCTATCAATCATCTATCTTCTATCATCTATCTTCTATCATCTATCATTGAACTATCTATCTATCATTGAACTATCTATCATCTATCTATCTATCTATCTATCTTCTATCTGTCATCTATCTATTATCTATCTATCTATCTATCTATCTATCATCTATCTATCTATCTTCTGTCATCTATCTATTTATCTATCTATCTATCTATCTATCATCTATCTATCTTCTGTCATCTATCTATTATCTATCTATCTATCTATCATCTATCTATCTTCTGTCATCTATCTATTATCTATCTATCTACCTACCTATCTATTTATCATCTATCATCTACCTATCTATCTATCTATCTATCTATCTATCATTTATCTATCTTCTATCTATCATCTATCTATCTATCTATCTATCTATCTATCATCTATCTTCTATCATCCAACATTACCCAAGAGAAATACAGTGAACTTCCAAATATAATTGACTCAATCCTACATGTGAAACCATTGAAGAAGACAGCAGCTTCCATCATTACTGCTCAGAGGGCACATTCAGTGGGAAAAGAGGGGCCAAGCACCTGCAGGGCTGGGACAGGGGGCATCTACTAAAGGGAAAGTTGGCAAAATATTTAAAAACCTCAGAAATCAGAGAAAACCACCCGCCACTGGGGGCACTTGGGGGCAGGGGTGCTGACTGAGGGTCTGTGCTTTCTTTCCTAGAGCAGTTGTCTCTCCTCAGCTCTCGTTGACCCTCCAAACTGCACCCAAGGGAGCCCCCTCTGTGCCCTCCCTGCCCTTTGTCCTCCCCTGGGGGCAGACCGGCATTGTTCTTTCTTTGGTGCTGGGCTCTTACCTGGGGGGAGGACGGGGCTTGGGCAGAGCATTGCCACCCTCCCTTAGCAGAAGCAGCCAACGCTCTCCCCTCACCCAGGACAGGCACAACTGCATGGGTCTCCCCCCAGAAGCAGCAAATGCTTTCTTGTTTTCTGGGGCTCTGAGCCTGGAGGTCTTCCTGCCCTCCCAGAGTCCTAGAACTCTACTGAGCTTTGGGAAGTGAGACATTCGGCACCTGCATGCCTGGGACACTGGGGGGGGGGGGTTGCTGCGTGGGGCTTCCCTTGGGACCGGGGTCCCAGTTACTCTGCCCTGTGACTTTGGCCCACCGCAAGCCCTCGGGACCCTGAAGATGTGTTGGCAATTTCCCTCATTTCAGTTGCCGGACCCCCCCCCCCCCCTCCGCAAACTCTGCCATTTACCAGCTTTTTCTCATCATTAGCATGAGAGCCACATTTTCTGGATGATTTCCATCTCCTCTGCAGATGGGGTTCTCCCTACGTGTTTTCTGAACGAAATTTCAAGTATGGAGTCCCTCATTTCTCATCCATCAGTTCGGATTCGTTTCATTAAACGGACCTGTACATCAAGACCAATCTTGTGCTGAAACAGGCTGTTTCCTGGGAAAGCTGTCCGCTTTGCTCAGACATTCTGTGTTCCCTCTGAGGGGCTGGTCATGCGTGGGCTCCATCAGGACGCAGGGATGTTCTCTGGCAGCCCGATGAACTGCTCCAGTTATGAGCGGCCCTATTTTCTCCCAGGCTTCAACATCTCCTCCTTTCAAATGAGTGAACCTTCTAGATGGTCAGATTCTTATCAGAAGCCAGGGTAGGTGCGTCATCTGCCAAGGTCAAAAGCCGTTTGATTTATAATAACTCACGTTGGTCGACAGTTCACCTCTGTGTGTCCAGCTCTTGATGAACAGTTTCTCAGTTGCGGGGCGCAGTGGCACAGGGTTTGGGTGCCGATCTGTCTGCCAGGGTCGTCGTCCCTGTGTGCCACCCTCACTCCCTGCCTGCCTCATAAGGGAAGGATCCCGGGCTTGGTGATGGAGGCAGGCGAGGGGCAGGCCCGGGGTCCTGTGGGGTCCGTGCATGGCAGCGCTGGGGAGGGCCCACACTCTTTCTGCAAAGAAACAGCCTTTCATAAAATCGTAAAGAAGGGAAATGAGGCAGGTTGGACTTTTATATACATAAATAAATAAATAAATAGCCACAGATAAAAGCCTTCAAGCTCTGCACTTATCTTAAGAGCTGAGGGGGAGGGAAAGGTTATATTTCTTCACACTCAGGTGTCCCCATGGTAACATAAAGAAATTCCTCCTACTCTGCAAAGCACGCTCGTGCTGTCAGGACTCCCCAAGAAACGTGTGCCTGTTTGCACCCTTACGTGAAAGAGTAATAGACACATACATGCGATGCTTTGGAAGGTCTACTTTTGAGAGCTTTTACTCTAGAAAGATCGACTCTGTTGCCCCTCTCCCCGTGCTCTTTCTCCAGGGGAGAGAGAGAGAGCTGCCACAAAGCAGCTCTGGGCCGGGTGATGAACATCTGGAGGGTGCGGGACTGTGGGGGACCCCGGTGGCCACAGGGCTGGCATCTGTCAGCAGCGGGTGCTGGTAATGGGGGAGGCCCTGCCCCGGGCTACGTCTCTGGTGTCAGAAAGGAAAGTGCCAGCTTTGGTGACGCACAGAAAACAAAACTTCAATCCCAGGTGGACAGAATCCACGGAAGGATAATGGACAAGGGACGTTTGAGAGACACGTCATTTTTCCAGCAAGTGTCAGCAGCTCTGTGCAGGCCAGACTCATTCTTCAGAAGCGTTAACAGTCGTGCTGTCTACAAATGGGCCGAAGCTATGGATTAATGTAGGCAGCAAGGAAGAGAAGAAAATAGTCACTGCTCTTTGCTTACATAAATAGATCTGTTTCTATCTTTGAGGACTTTAGAAACAAAACTCTATTTTATATTTTTAACTTATTTTTATTTTTATTTTATGTATTTACTTTTTGTGAGAGACAGAGAGAGCGAGAGTGCAGGAGGAGCAACGAGAGAAAGAGAGAGAGACTCCCAAGCAGGATCTGCACTGGCAGCACAGAACCCCACGTGGGGCTCGAGCCCACGAACTCTGAGACGGAGACTTGAGCAGAAATCAAGAGTTGGCCGCGTAACCCACTGAGCCACCCAGGCGTCCCTAGGAACCGAAAACACATTTTGAAACAGAAGACTCAGAAGAGAATTCCCTGATGGATTATAAAGCCCTAGCGACTTTATCTTATCCGTTAGGCTCAATATCTGTTAGGCTCAGGCGCTAAAGAAATAATCGCATAAGGCCGTCAAAAGAGAAAGGAGTATCTACCTAGACAAGACCACACTCCCTAAGATGCGCCTGCAAATTATTTGCCCCCTTTGTGACCTGACAGACCTCAACACACGGAGGACCTGACGTGACCCATGCACTCACTTCACAGAGCCTGAAGTCACAGGCTCTTACGGCCTGAACCTAGCATGTCACCCAGAAGGTAGTGGTCCTTCAATAATCGTGAGCACCGCTGCAACAGAATTAAAAACAGCAACAACAAACACAACAAGCAGAGCGTCCCCTCCAGCAGATCTTGATAACCGAGAGGCACACGGCAAAAAGAGAGAAGCAATCACGTTCGCATGGGCTGCGCACTCCCCGGGCGCTAATACATTTAACCTTCAGAGTGACCCTGTGCAGTAACAATCGTGATGCCCTTCCTTAAAGTGAGAAACGGGGGCTCAGAGGGGCGAGGGGACGCGGGCACCTTGAGCAGTGCATGGGACAAGGGGTGAGTGGTGGAGACACGCAGCTGTGCCTCTGGCCATATACACAGAGAACACCTTGCGATGCAGGTATGGGCAGAAGAGGAAGGCATTGGAGCTTGATATAAGCTGAGTGTAAGTCATGGTTCTTTCACCTATTAACGGGGATTTGAAAACAACCCCTGTGCTCCCTAAGCTCCTCATCGAAATGGAGAAAATAGCCCGCGCCTGAGAGGGTGCTGTATAAATGAGATACAAGTGTCTACTTGGTATATTGTTGGGGCAAAGGAAGTGCTTAATAGATAGTGAGGCTTAGTCACTTGCCAAGTTATCATTATCACAGGGATGTCATTCTTTCCACACATTAACCAACCTGTGCTCTCATGGTCTAGTAACAGTAATCGTTTTAGCACAGGTCTTCATGAGCAAGGCATTCTGCATTGCATAGTCTTTCTGAGGAGCCCTGTAAGGTATCTCTCCAAACTTGACATGTAATAAAACCACTGAGAATCTACTGGATCCAACAACATGCCAATGAAATAAGTTTTCCCTTTTCCCTAGTCCGAATGCATGTTTATCATGAGAACACATTTTCTTCCTACAAGGACATTTTTTTTTTGCCACGATCCCAGGCAGTCCTTCAGGTGATAACCACTGCCTACCACACGGTCCCAGGGAGAGCCTTCAGTCTTTAGGTCTCGCTTATTTCTACCTTGGTAGTCTGCTTTACATGCGTTTGTTTCTTCACCAAACCAGCCATCATTACAATCTAATAGTCCGAACTTGACTCGGAGATAAAATCTTGAGGGTCTGGGCATGGGCTTGAGAAGCTCACTTCTTAAACTATCATGGCAACCACGGGGAAAGGTATTCCTTAACTAGTGTGTTTAATGCAACTATGGAAAAGAGCACAGAGTGCTCGCAGGGAGACAACATCAGGCAGTTTGTTACTGAAAATAAGGCAACTCAGTTTGTTTAAAGAGCGTACGTGCACTCAGAAGGACTTGACTAGCTCATGCAGGAATTGGTTTCTTGGAGGGCATCTGAACACAGCATCTGAGAAAGCATTCAGAAGATGGCTCGGGGTGAATAGAGTCTTGGATCCGCACGGCACTCTCCATGGAAGGTGAGTTAAGAATTGTACCTGTTATGTTTGATTCCAGAAGTGGGACTGCCATGGTTCATTCAGTGACCATGACAGGATGCTTGAGCGTGCCACCGAGCCTCATGGGGGCCCTTCTAGCTCCTGGAACGCCTCTACCCACTGTCCTTCTCCATGCACACACCCTTCGAGACCAAGCTCCGATTTCATTTGCAGGTGGAAGAATGTCTTGATCCTCTGGAAAAAATAAATCAAGCCACCCATACTGTTTCAGTGCCTTGCAAACAGTGTTTTTGTCACATTTATCACCGTATGTTGATGGACATTTATTTGTTTAGAAATCTATATTGAGTGTATGGTGTATGCTCATAGAAAGTTGTTGAATCAAATGCCACCTTCTCTCTTAGGTGGTGATGTGGCAGAAATCTCTGCATGGAGGTTCGCTTAGACCCTGAGACTGAACTCTGAAAGTGACTGCTGTGCTCTGTGTTCGTTTTTTCAATTATCTGATTAAACGATTGAGTGAGGACCTATTATATGCCACACATTATGCATATCTCTGGAGATGAGCATAAGCTTTTCTACTTGATTCATTAAGCTTGGTGAAGAAAAATGATTTCTGTGTTTTAAATTTTTTGAGAAAGCTTTGAAGATTTTTCATGGATGAGTTTTTCACAGTGCAGACCGACTAGTATTGTTAATGCAATTACCCTTCCAAATAGCAGTGTAAATTTTTTTTTGCTTGTTTTTACAAAGAGTTACTTAGAGAATTCCCTCCCTTAAAGATGTCGAAATATTTCCGTCATGATGCAATTAAGCAACCTGGCCAACTGGCGTCTGAGGACAGAGTGAAGTTCTCACTTCTGTCGACTACGCTTTACCGTCCAGTTATCGACAACTCTAAACACAGACTGAACACCAGAAGGGTGCTGCTTTGCTTCGTACTCCTTGGGTGATGGCATGGCCTCCCCACATCACTGAAGGGAATGGTGAGCAGAGACCCCACTGACTCACAGGAATATCTTTCTGAGCCTGGGACTCCTCATCTGTAAAATAAATGGATTGAGGATGGCCAGAAGCCTCCACTTGAGAAGTTCGTTAGCTGCTTCCTCGTCTAGCGTACATTGCCAAGAAAACCATCAGCGTGGAGGGGAAGAGGGAAGGAGGGCTGGGGTTGGGAGGGGAGCAAGGCAGAGAGGAGGAGAAAGAAATCAACCTCTCCTAGGATCACGCTCTACCTGCCTCCAAGCCCGTTTGCACTGTGCAGCTCAAGCGTGGTTCTGTTTTCCAAGATTCATAACTAATTTGAACCTGGGATGCAACTGTTTACGTCTCTGGATCTCATACCTGTATCTACATTGTGTTGGTCCTCGTGCTGGGCGATATATATAGAAATGCAACATTAAAAACATGTAGCAAGACAGGCCGTGAAGACACAATCACAGGCTCTCTCTGTCGGCTTATACTCCCAAACCTACAACTGTGTGGCGGGGAAGCTGTGTGTCAAGTACATAGGTCGGGGACTCTTGCATCAGAATCACCCACAGGGCTTGTTACAACACAGATTACTCAACTCCAGCCCCAAGGTTTTCTGGTCTAGTCAGTTTTAGGTGAGGTCTGGAAATTCGTATCTTTGGCTATAGTTCTCAGAGGATGCTGATGCTAACAAAGGTCCAGACACCATACTTTGAGAACCAAGGATATAGATATTGGGGCCAAATTGGATGAAAAGTGCCTGTTTCACATCCCAATCCCCTTTCCCATCAGTAAGCATGTACTAGAGCAACCAATTTTCTCCATCTGGAGTTTTCATGTAATCTTTTATAAACATCGTTTTCCCTTTAGAATTTAGGTTCGGGAGGGCATCTGTTCAATGAGCTATATCTTTTCTTGAGTAACTGAGGTAAATTCAAGACAGAAGAGAAATTCTGAAAACTCAGAGGTCCTCAGTATTTCTGTATAAATGACCACAACTGCCATGATGGCTTAGCGGGTAAACTCGTGTCGGTGCTTTGTGTGAAGATTATTCCTGATTCTTTGGCCATTGATCTATTTTAGGTCATGAACCACTTGACAAGCTTTGCTTTTAAAAATGTAGAAATTCAGGGTGCCACGGTGGCTCAGTCGGTTAAGCATCTGACTCTTGATTTCAGCTCAGGTCATGATCTCACTGTTCCTGAGTTCAAACCCCGCCTCTGGCTCTGGACTGACAGTGCGGAGTCTGCTTGGGATTCTCTCTCCCTCTCTTTCTGCTCCTCCTCTGTGCTTGCTCTCTCTCTCTCTCTCTCTCAAAAAAAATGAGTAAATATTTTAAAAATATATAAAAAAGTATAAGTTCACAAGAGTCTTCATGTAATATTTTACCAACAATATTATGGGAGGTAACAAGTCTCAAGAAAGCATCTTTTAAGTGTGTACTTGTCTTCTTTTCTTTTGTATGTTTCCCTAGCAACTACCTTGGAGATTTTCCCCCTTTACAATTTATGAATTTCTTCTATTGTAGAAAATCTATATGCACAAAACTCTTGAATTGTTTTCTTAGGCTAACTTGCCAATGTTGTTTAAAAAATGATTATTTTTTTTCCCAATGGAATAATTTTGGTAATAGATTGTCTGGTCCTTGCTAAAAAGTCGAATTCAAAGATCTTTTGTATTTGATTCCATATGAGAATTTGGGGACTTGAAAGTCAGAGGAAAGCCAAAAGAAGAAGAAGGAGAAGGAGGAGGAGGATGAGGAGGATGAGGAGGAGGAGGAGGAGGACGAGGAGGAGGAGGAGGAGAAGGAGAAGGAGAAGGAGAAGGAGGAGAAGAAGAAGGAGAAGGAGAAGGAGAAGAATTAGTGTACATGTATTACAGGATATGAATCGAAGTTTTGTTTTTGTTTTTAACAAACATAATCTTTTCTTTTTTTTTTAGTGTTTCTATTTATTTCTGAGACAGAGAGAGACAAAGCATGAGTGGGGGAGGGGCAGAGGGAGAGGGAGACATAGAATCAGAAGCAGGTTCCAGGCTCCGAGCTGTCAGCACAGAGCCTGATGCAGGGCTCAAACTCACAAACCCTGAGATCATGACTTGAGCCAAAGTCAGTCGCTCAACCGACTGAGCCACCCAGGCTCCCCATTAACAAACATAATCTTAACTTTAGAGATTATATCTAAAAGGATGGACAAGATTCCATACTCTAGTGATCCCTGTAATGCCTCAGAATAATTTGCAAATGGTACAGGTCCTTCTAACGCTTTATTCAACTTGGCATCCATAGCACTTTGCATCACACCTGGCAATACTAGCCACTTAAAAATTGGTTATTGAGTAAGTGTTAAGATAAAATACACACAGTTACATGACAAGTACTTGCAATAGTTTATATTTTCTTTCTTTCTTTTTTTCTAAAGAGGCCCAAGGAGAGCAAAACCATATTCTACATTGTCAATGAAATGAAAACTGACATGATGGCTACTAAGGAAGCAAGTATTAATTTCTCCCAAAACATATGCGTATATTTATATAAACAACCTAAAATGTTGTCATTTGGTTCAATAGTTGAAATTATATCAAGCGTATTTTTGTATCTCTTTCCTTTTTCTCTAGTAGTAATTATTTAACATCAGATTCATAATGTTTAAGTAATTACTTATTCTAATTACTTTAGGCAATGAAAGATATTTATACCTTTTTAAGAGCAAATCCTTAATTAGCATATTAATCAAAAGATGAATAATTTACAAGCTCATAACAGATACAAATGATTTTAAAAGAGGCCTTGTTCATAAGGGGCAAAGAAAGTTTATCAATTTTTTGATGTTCCTGGGCACCTGACGAAGAGTAGTGCTGTGAAGAAAAATAAGAGTAAGAATCTCAATGGCTCAAGAACGTTTAAAACATTTACCCAAGTTCACTCTCTGTCCCGGGGCCCAGGTCTCTCTCTTGGCTCTGCCTGAAATGCAAAGCAACAAGGAGAAACAATTAAGTCCAGATTACCCTTGAATCCATGACCCTGATAGCATCCTGAGATGGTGAAATGGACAGGCATCTACTTCAACCCGACATACACTGAGTTTAAGATAGGGGTTGTACTCAGAATGAAGTCCATTTAGCACTTATGAAGACCTACTCACAGGGACCTGAGGTTAGATGTTCCTGAAATTTAAAATGGGATTTTCCCTGCAGGTCAATGGCAAAGTATGCAGGGCCTTCCAAAGCCAACACATTTGTTTCTGATAGCGATAGCAAATGTGTTTTTCTACCCTTAACACAATAAAGCATGAAGTTTATAAACAGTTGCCTAAGGTGAATGGACTGTGCTCTTGGGGTAGAGAAAATATGACCCCATCCCCCCTCCCCTGACTGATTTATTGACACCCTTCATTTATCCCTTCAACTTGGTCTTTGATCCAATAATTCGTAATGGCCACTGATAACATAGCTACATTACTCTAAGGCATTGGTTGAAAAGTCAACACTCAAGAAAATGGTTTTTCAGGGTGCCTTACGTTTAAGTAAGTCAACAGAAGGTAATGGTGGGAAGGGCACAGTTTAGATCTTGGAATAACAGAGTCCCTGTATAAGCTAACAAAGGTGACTGGGCCACTGTATGGTCTGTGACTGATCGTGAGTGTTATTGGAGGGCCGGTTACATTGCTGCCTGCCTCAGACTTGGTTCCAGAGCCATTACCAAAGTTATCTGTGAGTGGGGACCTCCAGCAGACCCAGGTCAGGTGATAGACAGTTGAGGCAAGAAAAATGTCATGGGGAGAACATGAACACTCCTTCACCACACATTTCTTGTGTGTCATAAATGCTGGCCTCCCAATTTAAATAGTAACATTAATAAGTGAACTTTCCCAGTAAATTTCCCTCTTTTTAATCTAATATCTTATATTAAAGGGTTTTTTAACTTATACAGTTCCATGGCTAACTGAAGTTTTACATGGCTGGAAATCAGCAGTGAAGAGTACAAAGGATCTTTCTAGAAGGGGTAGACACCAATGTAAGTCTAATTTTTTTTTTTGCCCGCACTTTATACATGTATGATGTTGTCCTTGGGAGTTCAAAATAACCAACACCTTCGAATTAGTTAGGGGCTTCCCACTTGTGCCTTATGAAGGGCTGTGTGAGTCCATGAGGAGGCTTATCCGATGCCTCTTAATGAATGAGTCAGCCTGTGTCCAGCAGTAGATGTTCAGTATCTAAGGATGAAGGAATAAAAAATTAAGGAAGTAAATGCATAAATATGGAATGAACTCACATTCTTACATTAGAAATACACACATACATACATGCATACTAGGTAGAGGGTAGTTGTGTTAATTCTTTTGTTCATCGGTTTCCTTCCCCTATATGAATGGTTGCAGATGCCTGTCTGAGGGTTGGGATTCTGAATAATGAAAGCTGAATGACAAGGGAGCCAAGCCCCAGGCTTCCTAAGTGAGAGGGGACAGGAGATTGCTCAGACATTCATGCGTTCCTTCTATAGACACATGCAGACCATGTCAGTGCACCGAAGCTGCCTGCCATGAGCAGGTGGTGAGGTGCCCCCAGGAGCTCCGTGAAGGAGAAAATGACCATTGGTGGCATTCTTGCCAGAGCCAAAAACAGGGGATGTGAGGCTGCTGTCCAGGTATTTATTTGATGGTTCTACCTGCCGATTTTGCTTTTAACCACAAATCTCATGACATTTGGAAAATTAGTTCTAAATTATAACATTGGTTAATTAAGTATATGGTGTGGGACAAGATGCGAAAGCCATGAATGTGTGTGTGTGTATGTGTGTGTGTGTGTGTGAAAGCAAAAGAGAAAGAGAGAGAGAGAGAGAGAGAGAGAGAGACAGTGGGAGACAAAGGGAAAGAGAAGGAGAGAGAGAGGGACAGTGAGAGAGAGAGGAGTAAGACCTCAACTCAAAAGAAGTAATCTTTTCAAATAAAATGTTATGGTGTCTAGAAAGTTCAATGAAAATTCCCGCAAAGCTTACAAAGTAATATAGAATAGGTTAATTTTTAACATAGGTGAGGGTCCAGCCTTTTCTTGACATGGAGTGGCCATGGCCACGATGCTCACGGAGACTCTCCATAGAAGTTAATGTAAACCGTGCATTTCGCTCATCAGAGTGGACACATGTTTCTCACCTGTGTCATGGTCCTAGCCCTAACCCAGGTGGACGGCAGCTGAATGGCCAGCTGGGCTTAGAACCAATGTCATTTGGAACCAACAAAGGTCCACTTAGCAGAAATCCTTGTCCTGAAAATGGCAAGAATTCTTAAAAGTCAAGGCTGTGTGCAGAGCAAAAGCACACCAGGGGCCCTCGGATGATCCCACTGGCCCATGCCTGCTGAATCCCCCCACAAACAGTCAGTCTTCTCAACGATTGGCCGGTCCTACCCTCCACAAAGCCTATGGCCCCTAGTTCTGTGAGGTCTGGCTCTGTTCTCCAGCCAGATGGCTGAGACTAGTGACCCACCTTGACAATTCCCAGAGTTACTGAGAGGACCTTGCCTTGCTTCTCAAGCCTATATTTGTTTAGAACCATAGTCCCAAATTTCTCTTCTTGTTCTGTTTTTGTTTGTTTTTAACCACGTGAGTTCTTTTTGCTCTGTTCTCCTTGCCTGTGGACTTGGGAAGAAAACTCAGTGAAAGGCTTCTCCTCCAGTGTGTTAAAACCCTGTGGAAGATGTTCATTTTCTGCTCTTTCCTCAGCTGTCCTCGATGATTCAGATATTTTCTTGCTTTCCAGACCACACTAAGAATGCAAGCAGGTGTCCCCTGATCCATGACCTGGAAGTAAATGGGGAGTCACAGTGAAAGGGTGAAAAGAAGTCTGCAATATTTCCAAGATTGAGCCCTCATGATAAAGCAACATAATGTCTCCAGACACACACGTGAATACAGATTTTTTTTAGTCTTGTGTTATCCAACAAATTCCAAAGTATTTATTCAGTAACTTTTTTATGTTTATGTATTTATTTTTGAGAAAGAAAGGGGCAGAGAGAGAGAGGGAGAGAGAGAATCCCAAGCAGGCTCTGTGCTGTCAGTGCAGAGCCCGATGTGGGGCTTGATCCCACCCAACAGTGAGATCATGACCTGAGCCGAAATCAAAAGTCAGACACTTAACCGACTGAGCCACCTGGACACTGTTGGTTCAGTAATTTTTGTTTGCCATGAATTACGCTAGGCCGAGATGAAAGGGCAGAGTCTCTGCCCACAAAAACTTCAAAGTGTCTTACGCAATGTGGACAGTCAACCGGTGACCACAGTAATGAAAATATTGAACAAGCAGGGTCTACTCAGAAGCCCATTTCATTTTGGCTCCTATAATCCCTTTGAAATATATCTAGTGAAGGAAGTTTCTACCTTGTCCTGAATGAAAATTCTGGTAGGCCCAAGAATTTCCTAATCATTCTTAGGTAATTCGAATGGGTATAATCATTTTAAGACATAATGCAAGGTCTTGATTCAGAAATGGGGAAGCCCATTTCCATGTACCTTCCACACATCTGCTTTCCTTCCGTGGTCAGACCCCTCCCCCTGCTTACCTCCTCTCTCACCTTTTCTGACTGCTGGGGAGGATGGGGAGTCACTATAATAAGGGAGAAATTTTAACTAATACGTATTTAAAAAGCCTGACTTTGTTGAATTTGGCAGGATTCTTTACAATCCCCCTTAACTTCGTCATCGTCCTTTATTCTGGGTCTCTTGACTCTTGCCCCAGCTCTTACTTTTTCGGTTCTCCTTTGCTGAGAGATTTCTACATTCAGGCAGGCATAGGAAAGGACCTAAGGCAATGTCTTCACAGCTCACCTGTGACCCACTGGAAACAGGCGTCTTCCTCCCTGAACACACACCTGCAGTGAGGGCCATCCAACACGGAAACATGTCCCATGCAGACACCCTTAGAGCAGCAAGATCTAAGCTCCCTCCCAGTAGAGTCTCCAGGCATGACTGGGGAAGTCCATGGCATCCCATGAGGTCAGCAGCACCATTTTTAAGTCCTCCTGGTGGTGGTTCCAATGGCACCTTGTTAAGTGTGAGGCTAGAGTCTGATAACCCCTACCCTTGCCCCCTCGGAGGTCAGATTCACAACTCTTGTCAACAAAACCCTTCACTCCAAAGCTTTCCCTATGCTCTCTGGGTGTTCTGGGGATTCTACCCTCAGACAGTTTTCCTTTCAAAGTTCAAAAGTTGGGGGCACCTGGGAGGCTCAGTTGGTTAAGCATTCGACTCTGGCTCAGGTCATGATCTCACGGTTTGTGGGTTCAAGCCCTGCCTCTGCACTGACAGATTGGAGCCTGGAGCCTGCTTCAGATTCTGTCTCCCTCTCTCTCTTCCCCTCCCCAACTCATGCTCTGTCTCTCTTTCTCTGAAAAACAATTAAACATAAAAAAATTTTTAAAGATTAAAAAAATAAAAGTTCAAAAGTTCTACAGATGGCCTATCTCACCATTCATATCAGTGTTTTCTACCCCAGGGCCTTCATCAAAATTGCTAATATAACACCCTGTTATAAACATCATGTGGGGAACACTCAAGACGTGATGGAAGGATAGAGGGGGCTGCTGCTGGAGATTCATCTCTTGTCCCCAAAACTCTTTACTTTTTTGGATGGAGAAGAAAGAAGTATTCCCAATAGTCTTTCTCCAGATGTGCAACACGATTGGTGGGAGTCCACCCAACTTTCTACCAACAGAAATTTCCTTTTCCAAAGGTCTGTTCAATGCACGTAGTCAAATCAGAACTGAAGATGACCCTCAGATATTTGGATTCGTGATGTGACATAGGAACTGGACAAAGGTTCAGTGAGATTTTAGTGTTGAGTGTATTTCATACATTAGAATTCTCAGAAAATACATGGACACTATGACGCAGTGAAATGATATCTGTTTATTCATGGGAGAGATTCAGGCAAATTTTAGGGCAAAATAAATAAATAAATAAATAAATAAATAAATAAATAAATATTTAGGGGCTGGAAGCAAAAAGTTAAGCATATTGTCTGTTTAGGAAAAAATAACTTATAACACCAGGAAAGCCCAACTTCTGCCTTCACTATAGAATTACATCTGTTTAAAATGTATTTTGTTTGGTGACAGAATATACTAACAATACTATATAGCGATTTAGCCAAACATGTAAAGAATAATAAATCACTGTCTTTTACTATCAAAACTCAAAGAAGTCAGAAGAGAATATAGCCAGCCACATCCACCATTTTGCTTATAGAACATATTTATGAGACCTGATTTTAATTGTGATGATGTATTCCATTTCCATTCTGTGATTTAGATAGAGCACATCGTAATATTATCCTCAATCATTGTTTATGTAACAGAATGCTGTCCCCACAGTTAATTTTAGTAAAAAAAAAATCAACATGAAATCTATAAACCAAATTTCAGGGACTACAAATTCCAAACTTTTTTTTTTAAGATTTTATTTTTAAGTCATCTCTGCACCCAACATGGGGCTCAAACTTACCACCCTGAGATCAAGAGTCTTCTGCACCACTGACTGAGCCAACCAGGTGCGCCTAAAAACTCCAACCTTTTAAACAAACTCTGAGTAATTTAGAAATACTTGGACATTTGAAATACAGTAGAACCTTGGCTTGCGGGCAACTTGCTTGGCGACTCTTCCACAAGACGACCAAACGTTTCTGAGAAAATTGCACTTGCTAGATGAGCGATGTCTTGCAATGCGAGTAGGGCATGATGCTGAATGTCACATGATCACTACTGAGCCAATGGTTCTTGAAATTTGCTCTGATATATGAGTGCTTTGGATTGCAAGCATGCTTCTGGAACAAATAATGCTCTCAAACCAAGGTTATACTGTACATTCAAATGCCTTTTGGATAAGATGGCAGTTCAAAATAACTTTAACAATAAACGGTTCAAACCCTTGCCTTCTCTGATTTCCCATTGCTGGGCCTCTTAGAATACTTAGCCTCCCCACCCTACGCCTTGTCCCTGACAGTCTCTCTTGACAGAGCTTCTGGAAGACAGGAACCACCGAGGAAGACCAGTCTCCATGTGCATTCGGCAGGTCCTGATTTGAGCAGCGTGGCTCCCTGCTGTCCCTGGGAACATCTAGTAAAGTCTCCATCTAGCTGACCTTCTCTCCTTCTAATCTCTGAGCACGCTGCTCCATTTCATGCTCTCTGCAGGTCAGGGAAGGGGAAAGGTCCCATGTCAGACTATATGTTTTTTGTTTAATCCTGACCATGTCCCCTGCCCCGGATGCTTTAGGATCGTGATATAGGGTAGTAAGGCAATCATCATTAACCCATTTTACAGATGAGGTCCCTAAGACTTGAAATTTCCTCTCTAGGTACGTTGCACTGTGGACAACAACACAAAATTTGGCCCTGACTGGATGAGGAACGTTGTGCAGGCTTTTTATCTCCGGAGTGAATTTAAATATGCTTTTGATGAGCCTGACATAGTTAAATAAATTTTGTAAAAAAATTATACCTTGGGGAAAATGCATTGGATTTAAGAACAGAATAATTCTTATACATTCATAATTTTTCACCTGGGATTATCAATTATTGTCAATATTTATAGGTTTTGATTCAATCTCTCAGCCGAGGATCGAATACAAAGGACTACAACAGTGGATTCAATAATCCTTAGGAAAAAACTAAATGAAAATTCCCCTGATGGCAATCATTTTTCACAAGAGTAGAGCATAAGTTCTATTTTGGAGGTCATCTGAAAGGCAGGTATTTTGTGTGATTATGGGAAATATCTTTATGTATAATTTCATATTTTCCACCATCTTCTGAGGTAAGTTGAGGCAGATTTTCTATTTCCCACTTTGTATACAGGACAGGGAAGCCCAGAGAGGTAATGTGACTTGCCACGGTCACCCAGCGAGTGCGTGTTACAGCTGAGGCCTGAACCAAAATCTTCTCATCCGAGGAGTCTCGTTTTTTTTCTCTGTCTGACCCTATTTCCACACAACAGCGTATCCTGCAAGAGTGTAGTAAAGGTGACTCCAAAGGAAAGAATCCATGGAATCAGAGGCTAGCTCTCAGATAATTAGTATTTTCAAAGGTTTCTGGTTCCCAGTGCTCAGGAATATACAGAGGCGGGGGCGGCGAGGGGGGAAGCACTTTTGTACACAGGCAGCTGCGGAGGCTGTCGGAACATCTGCAGAAGTAGGTTTGGAAATAGCCATTAGCTGGGACACGCAGAAAGCCTCTTACTGAGATGCTGAATTCTGAGAACTTATTTTGGGAATTTGCTCGTGACACATGTCCAAGAATACTTTCTGCAGATTTATTGTAATTGAGAAACAGTGGGATAACCTAAGTGTCCATTAGCCTATGACAGCTTCAGAAACCTTAGCCCGTATCTCTTCGAGAGATTTGGTGAAAACTGGTGAGAAAACCACGCTGTGGTTTGAAGAACTATGCCCAGCCCAGCCTTACGTGGAAATGCGTGTCTGCAGCGATAGTTGTAGAAAAATCCCACTCATGCCGAAACGAAGAAGATGTATGCGCGTGTCTGTGTAGTTTCTACGCTGAGTAGCCCTCTGTGAGCTGGAAGGGCTCTGCCCATGTTTCCAGACCCACTGTCGCCCTTTCTCTGCCCGGTGCTCTGGCCTGAGAGGCCAGCCTCCGGCTTCCAGTTGGGTTTGGCCCAGGGGGGTGTCCTGCTAGAGGTGAGAGGGCAGGAGCAAGCGGGTCAGGGAGTTGGCTGCACCTGCTCCAGGACTGAGGGCCCGCCCGGCCTCCCTGACAAACAGCCCTGCTCTCTGTGAGCCTCTCCTCTGCCTGGGTGGGGGGCGGGGAGGGGCTGATAATAGTTTTAGGGCCCTCACTAACCCTTCTAGTTTTCCTTCTCACCTAGGCCTTTGCAGATAGACCTTTTACTAAATCCTCTTCGCTGTATCCCAGTTGGAGGGTTCCATTTGTTTCCTGCTGGGGATTTGACTGATATTATGTATTTATATTTGTGTGTGTGTGTGTGTGTGTGTGTGTGTGTGTGTGTACATTCACACATATGCCTTACGGTCAGGTGAATTGTCTTTCCCCAAAAGATATGGCCATGTCCTCACCCCCAGAACCTGTGAATGTGACCTTCTTTGGAAAACTGAGTCTTTGTAGATGTCATTGATTTAAGTATCTTGAGATGAGAACGTCCCGGATTTAGGATGGGCCCTAAATGCAGTGACTGGTGTCCTTATCAAAGAAAGGCACAGAGGATGCCAGCCCCACAGAGACACGGGGCTGAGGCAGAAATGGGTGATGTGAACACAAGCCAAGATACACATGATGCTATCAGAAGCTGGAAGAGGCTTCCAACGCGAGTAGTGCATGATGCTGGATGAACCAAGCAGGAACCAAGGTTTCAAGGAGGAACGTTCCCCTAGAGCCTCCAGAGTGAGCCGGGACAAGCCGACATCTTGGTTCCAGACTCCTGGACTCCAGAACTGTGAGAGAGCACATTTTGGTTGTTTTAGATCCCTATTTTGTAGTGAGGTTTTATAGAAGCTGCATAAAATGAAGGCGCACGTACATTTTTGTTAGCATTTATGTATGTTTTGAATATAAGCATAGACAATTTCTAGAAACATGTTTAGTTAACCCTGGTAATACTTTTTCTCTGTGAGTGGGACACCTATGGAACCGCTCCCTCTCCATTATTATCTGTGTGTGGTCATGTGTGTTTAGGATGTTAGTTACTTTGATAATATATAAAATGAAAAAGAAAAAAAAAGAATCAGAGCCTAAAATCCCCTTGAAAGGGTATTTGTGTTGGAGAAGAGTTACAACCCTGAACAGCATGGGTCTTCTCGTGCCACTGAGTGCCCCCCTCTCTCTGCCTGGCGTGTGGGGGCTCCCAGGAGAAACCCAGGCCTTCCTTTTTTCTTTTCTCCCATGCGATCCTTGCAGGACCACCTTCCTCCTACCTTCGTAAATATGGGTCAGAGAACCTGGTTCAGAGCTCGCAGGAAGGGAATTCTACAAGCTACATTTTTGGGGAAATGTCTGTGTTGTAATTAAAGCAAACAAAGAAACAAATGGCAGATCCTTTACATAAAGACCCATCAAGGAAAATAGATTATGCTCCATTAGCCGTATTACACACAGTCCACGAGGTTGTGCGGCTCTCGTATTGTCCCCAATTTTTATTCTAAGTCAGTGCAAGCGTCTGAATTATTGAAGAATCAGTATTCATTGCCTTGTGGCTCTGGATGTATTACGGGTCTTCTTCAGACAAAAACATGTCTTGGTGTGCAATCTTGCAACAGACTATAATTTAGAGGCCGTGAAAACGAAGTCCAACATTTATATAAAAAATGAGCACTGTTTTCTTCCGCAGGAAATAGCTCTGGCATATTGCAGACACTTCGGTTTACTTATATGTAATAGACAGCCAATTCCAAGCAGAAGAAAAATGCTGTGCAGAAAGAGAATTTCACAACAAAAATGCTCTTCTGCCCACTTACCTGAAAATAATGCTAACATCTCCAGTCACCTCCTCTCCTCCGTACAACCTCTTGCTTTCAAAACAGCATTTTTTTTAGATTTTTTTACTTCACATTATTCTCAAGAAAAAAGACTCTCATTCCAGTGGATTTTGAACGGAAATTTACCTCTGGCCAGTGATGCAAGCATGAGGATATAGATGGTGTAGTTCTGATGCGATGCTGAGTCAGAGATCAAGAAGGAAATAGTCGTTGGTGCATGAGGAAGACAGTCCATACCTGTAAAACACCCGCACATGGGATCGGAGAGAGAAAAAGGTCAATCTGCTGGGTGTTTTTCTCAACATTATGCTAAATGACTTCTCTGATTTATTTTCATTGGGTTGATTATTTTTCTGGGGGGTGGTGGTTGTTTGATTTTAGGTTTTAAGTGTGTGTTTGTTTAATTAAAAAAATTTTGGAGAGATTGAGAGAGAGAGAGAGAGAGAGAGAGAGAGAGAGAGAGACTGCCTGTGTGTGCATATGAGCAAAGGAGGAGCAGAGAGAGAGAAGGAGAGACAGAATCCCAAGCAGGCTCCACGCTGTCAGCACAGAGCCTGATGTTGGACTCAATCCCATGAACCATGAGATCATGACCTGAGCCGACACCAAGAGTTGGACGCTCAACCGACTGAGCCACCCAGGAGCTCCCAATTTTGTCTTAATCGCTTAGTTGGACTCATGTTACTTTGGTTCATTCATCCACTCATCATTTTCTTGTTTTAATCATTTGTGGTGTCTCAGTTCCTCTGCCAGACACTGAGAAGAAGGCAACGAGGATACCCGAGGATTCCTGGTGCTGCCCTGTCCCGTCACACAGGCAAGGTGTGTGCCACGAAGCATCCCCGAATCTCTGTGCCTGACTGACTTATGCTCCTGTTCCCAGCCTGAAGGTCCTTATGCCGGAAGCAAATTAACTGCCTTTGATTGGGTGTCGTTCTTCCACACAGAGATTGTAGACTTCTCAGCTATCGTGAAACTCCGACTTGTGATATAATGGTAAGGGTTGCTACCAGAGGCCAGGTTGTGTTTTAATAACCTTTTTCATTTTAGGAGAGTTTTAGATTTCTGAAGAAAGAATGAAAACAGCACAGAGATTCCCTTTATACCCCACACTCAGTTGTCTTTATTATTAACACAGTTCCACAGCACGGTGCACCTGCCTCGGTTAACAAGCCAAACCCGACACGTTATTATTAACCAGAGTCCCTAGTTTTTTTTCATATGTCCTAAGTTTGCTCCTGAAGCCCCTTTTTTCTGTTTTAGGAAAATCACACTGCATTTCTTGTCACATCGCTGTAGGTTCCTTCAGGCTCTGCAAATTTCTCAGACATGCCTGATTTTGATGACCCTGACAGATTTGAGGAGTCCTAGATGAGTGTTTTGTAGAATGTCCGATAACTGCAATCTGTCTGATGCTTTTGTCATGATGAGATCGGGGTTATGGTTTTCCGGGGAAGGAAGTCCACAGAAGTATCGTTCCCTTCTCATCACATCGTATCTAGAGTATATGCTTGGCATGACCTACCTCTGTGGATGTTCTGCTGGCTACCTGGCTGAGGTTGTGTCTGTAAACTCGCTTCTTGCTCCCTGTCCATACCACACTCGTTGGAAGGCAGTCACTGTGCTCATGGACCTGGGTTTTAATCTTAGTCCTGGAACCTGTTCACGGTCAAATATTTCAAACTCTTTTGAGCCTGTTCTTCCCATCTGTAAAACGAGCATGTCTGCTTTGGAAGAGCGGTTTTAAAGATGAGAAGTTACTTATTTAGACCCTGGGGTGCAGCTCTTGGAGTAGCACCCAAGAGCTGGTACATATGTAGTTTCATAATCAGTAATTCCCCTAATTGACCTCTGTGCAATAAGGGGTCACATGCAAGTAGAAAACCATCTCTCATTTTCTACAAAATAGCATAACTGCTGGGGCGCCTGGGTGGCTCAGTCGGTTAAGCGTCCAACTTCGGTTCAGGTCATGATCTCACGGTTCGTGAGTTCGAGCCCCGCGTCGGGCTCTGTGCCGACAGCTCGGAGCCTGGAGCCTGCTTTGGATTCTGTGTCTCCCTCTCTCTCTGCCCCTCCCCCGCTCATGCTCTCTCTCTCTCTCTCTCTCTCTCTCTCTCTCTCTCTCTCTGTCAAAAATAAATAAACATGAAAAAAAATATTTTAGAACAGCCTGTGATGCAGGCAATGTTTCTTCCATTCACACGTGGACTTAGGATCACAGAAGAAGTAACTTGTTCAAGGGTGTAAAGTTAGCGAGTGGGAGACACAACTTTGAGACGCATGTTTCAGCTCACAGGGGGCTACTCAGCATAGAAACTACACAGACGCATGCATACATCTTCTTCGTTTCAGCACGAGTGGGATTTTTCTACAGATAATTGTTGCAGATGTGCATTTCCATGTAAGGCTGGCCTGGGCATAGTCCTTAAAAACACAGCGTGGTTTTCTCACCAGTTTTCACTAAGTCTCTGCACAGAGCATCACAAAACATCACACACCCGGAGTTTGACATTAGGTTAGGTCCCCCACTCAGTGCCTCCGGTACCCGATGCCTCTCTGATAATCTTGCCCTCCTGGGAGATGTGCCATATGCATTGAGATTCTCTGACTGGAGTAGGCTGGTGATTTCTCTATGGAAGAAACACCTGCTGTACTTTCCTCCTGTTGGCTTTGGCTAAGACTGAAAAATACCCCTTGGACACTCTCTTAAACGTCGTATTTGGAACACCGAAATATCACGTTGAGAATAAGCAGAAAACGAACTTGGTCTATTTTTTTTCAGAGCAACAACAGCACAGAAAGATGCCTACAGATTTATTATTGACGTTCGGTCTTGTACACTTGTACTTATATCTTAGTTTTTAATGTAAAGAAAAATATTTTCATATCAAAATAGTATTTAATAAGAGATTTGTGATCTTTATGTAAATAGGATACGAGAAAATAATACCAGTGAATGTTCCCCAAGTGTTGCTTCACTGATTTGATAAATACAGATATCAATTTGACCAAATATCTATTTCTGTAAATAAAACCACCAAGGATAAAACTCCATCGCTAAATGAGGCTGCTGTCATGTTGCATTAGGCTGTAATCATAGTGTGATGCAACGTGTAGCAAAGAGATAGAACACATAAACCTTGGTTGCGTATTTTATCGGACATTTATTTAAGCATACTCCCATCTTATTAATGGCTTAGTGTTGTCTGAAAAGAACCTCAAGATAATTATGTTGCCCTTTCCCATATTTATTGGCAACAGGACTATTATAATAAAATACCATCAAGGAGACATCTCTCTTAAATGTCAGTTGCTCAGATATACACAACAATGTACAGTCACTGTGTCAATTAATTAAAACCTGGACGTATTCTGCTAAGACTCAGACCGGAAGAAGCGAAGTATAAAAGTGAGTCCACGCAGGTATTTAGGGAGACTTGTGATACGGAGACAGAAATTGGGAGCACTGCTCTAGGACCATTAGAAACGCTACTATCTCTGTTCACAGAGCAAAGATTTTCCTCCTTCTCTAAAAACAACCATCCTTGGACGTCAGGATGTCACAGTCAGGTTGAAACATCAGAACCGGGAGAGCCTGGTGGGACCTCGTACCAGCAGGGATGTATGTATGGAGGTATGTCAGGCCAGGGCAGGACGGAAGGGCTCACTACGGTGAGGCTGGGAGTGTAGGGCTAGGATACGGATCTGTGCGGAGAGCATCCGCAGGGAGAAAAGGTCAAAAGCAAGGTCATGAGTCTGAGCCAAGCTATCAAGATGCTTTCGTGGCATATCTGTGCATCAGCATTTCCTTCCGTTTTTAGCACCGAGCAGTATTCTGCTGTAGAGACATAAGGTATTTTGTGTGTCCTTTCACCAGCTGGTGGACATTTACACGGTCTCCACTTTTTGCCTATTATGAATGACGCTGCTAGTATTTTTGTATGAGGCTTTTTGTACGTGTGTGTTTTCATTCAGTAGATTCCTGAACTAGACTCGTTTCGACACATGTCAACTTTGTGCTTAACTTACTAAGAAACTGATTCCAAAGTGGCTAAGTTACTTTACATTCCACCAGAAATGTTTGAGACTTTCAGTCTCTGCCTGTGAACACTTGGTATTGTCTGACTTTTTAAAAAAAAATTATTTGTTTATTTATTTATACTTTAGAAAGAGAGCACGAGCAGGGGAGAGGGGCAGAGAGAGAAAATGGGTTTTTTTTTTTTGTTTTTTTTTTTGTTTTTTTTTTTTTTTTACTTTTTAATGTTTATTTGTTTTTGAGAGAGAGAGACAGAGTGTGAGCAGGGGAGGGGCAGAGAGCGAGGGAGACACAGAATCCGAAGCGGGCTCCGGGCTCGGAGCTGTCAGCACAGAGCCGGTCGCGGGGCTCAAACTCAAACCGCTAAACCATGACCTGAGCGGAAGTCAGATGCTTAACGGACTGAGCCAACCAGGCGCCCCGAGAAAATCTATTTTTTTCACGTTTATTCATGTATTTTGAGTGAGAGAGAGAGTGTACATGAGCAGGGAAGGGGCAGAGAGAGAGGGATAAAGAGAATCCCAAGCGGGCTCCACACTGTCTGCATGGATCCCAACGTAGGGCTGGAACCCACGAACCGTGAGATCGTGACCTGAGCTGAAATCAAACAGACGAAGGCACTCAGGCGCCCCTGACTTTTTCACGATAGCCATTCCAATAGGTGCACTGCAGTAACTAACCGCAGTTTTAACTTTAAGTTTTCTAATGACGGATAATGTTGAGCACCCTTTTATACCCAGGCTTCTGCCCACTTTTCGTTTTTGTTCCTTGTCTTCTTTTGAGTGAGTTGTAAAGCACTGCTTGCGTATTGTACGTTTGAGGCTTCGATCATATACACGATGCGCATCTTAGTGTCGTAGGGTGGCCGCGGCAAAGTAGCACAGAACGAGTGGCTTCCACAACGGCGACGCCTGGTCTCACACTGACGGAGACTAGGAGAGTCTAAAACCAAAGTGTCGACACGTGCAGTCTTTTCTGAGGGCTGTGAAGGGGAACCTGTTCCGACTTCGGTCAAACTGCAAATGGCCTTCTTCTCTCTGTGTCCATTCACATCACTTTCCTTCTATGTGTCTCTGTGTCCCAGTTTCCACTTTACAAGGACAATTGTCATATTGAATCAGGCCCACGATAATAACCTCACTTTAACCTGACTGCCCTTGTAAGGACCCTATTTCCAAATAAGGTCACATTCTGAGGCACCGGGAGTGCGGACTTTAGCATATGAATTTTGGGGGAGCATGACGGTGTGCGAATGTTTTGTCCCATGTTGTATGGTCTACATGTTGATGCCCCCTCAACATTTAATTCTAACCCCCAAAGCCTTGGGGGGCCTTTGGGAGACGTGAGGGGATATCCCTCATCAATGGGATTAGTACCTTTATAAAACAGAACTTTCTATGACTAATTTGCTAATATTATTTATTAAGAAAACAGATTTTGTGAAATGTGTTTTCTTCCCCTATGGATATGGTTATGTGTTTTCTTTCTTTTTCTTTTTTTTTTCATTTGATTTATTAATTTTTAATTTACATCCAAGTTAGTTAGCATCTAGTGCAATAATGTTTTCAGAACTAGAGTCCAGTGATTCATCCCCTATGTATAGAACCCAGTGCTCATCCCAACAAGTGTCTTCCTTAGTGCCCCTTACCCGTGTAGCCCATCCCCACCCCCCCTAACCCCTCCAGCAACCCTCGGTTTGTTCTCTGTATTTAAGAGTCTCTTATGTTTTGTCCCCCTTCCTGTTTTTATATGTATTTTTTGTTTCTCTTCCCTTATGTTCTTTACTTTATATTTTATTCTGTTCGTACGGCATATTACATTGACTTCTAGATGGTAAACCAACCTTGCATTCCAAAGATAAATCCCATTCGGTCATGGTATATAATCTTTCTTATATGTGATTGATTTTGGTTTGCTAATATTTTGTCAGGGTTTTTGTGAGTATGTTTATGAACGATATTGGTCTGTAGTGGCCTTTCCTGTGATATCTTTGTCCAGTGTTGATATGAGGATTACAGTGGCTTCACAGAATGAATTGGGAAGTGTTCTTTCATCTTCTACATTCGGAAAAAAAATTTTTTTGGAAGAATCGTCATTATTTCTTCTTTAAATATTGGGTAGAATTTTCCAGTGAAGTCATTTGGGCCTCAGATTTTTGTGATGGGAAGATTTTTACACACCATTTTTTCCTTGTTAAAGCTCTATTCATCAAATTATATTCTCCTTGAGTGACATTCAGTAATGTGTGAGAATCTCTCCATTTCATCTGAGTCATCTCATTTGTTCACACGAAGCTATTTGCAATATCTCTTTATTATTGTTTTAATTCCTGATTTTAGTAATTTGTTTCTCCTAGTTTTCTTGAGTGGTCTAGTTAAAGATCTTTAAACTTTGTTGATTATTCTAAAGAATCAGCTTTGATTTTCTTTATCAGTTTATCTTTTCTATTTTGCTGGATTTTGGTTCTAATGATATACTCTTTTCTTTTTATAGTGGATTTGGTTTGCTCTTTGTTTTCCTTTGTTTTCCTTTCCATTCATTTGTTTCTTAAGATGGAATCTATCTTAAGTTGTTTTCTTTCTTTTTTTCATTTCATTTTATTTTTTTTAAAGTTTATTTCTGAGAGAGAGAGAGACAGAGCACGAACAGGGAAGGGAAAGAGAGAGAGGGAGACACAGAATCCAAAGCAGGCTCCAGGCTCCGAGCTGTCAGCGCAGAACCCGACGCGGGGCTCAAACTCACGTACTGTGAGATCGTGACCTGAGCCAAATTCGGAGGCTCAACTGATTGAGCCACCCAGGCACACCAAGTTGTTTTCTTTCTTGGTGTTAAAGATTTGACTTTTTATCTGAGCATTATTTTACCACCATCTTATATATTTTGAGATAGTGTGTTACTGTTTTCATCCACAGCAAAGCATTTGAAAATTTCCTTTGTTATTTAATATTTGTTTCATGGCTTATTTAGAAGTAAAATGTTTAGCTTATATATATTTGCAGTTTTCTAAGATATCTTTCAACTGTGGATCATTATATTCATTTCATTATGATCAGAGAATATTACATTTTTGTAGATTTTTAGTCTCTTAAAATTTATTGAAACTTGTTTTGTGGCTCAGCATATGGTCTATCCTGGAGACTTTTCAATTATTTTAAAAGAATGTGTATTATACAATTCTGAGACAGATGTTCTGTAAATGTCAATTAGATCAAGTTGTCTGATTGCATTGCCCGAGATGTCTATATTTTTTTCCCGATGTTCTGTCAAGTTGTTCTATTAGTTACCGGGAAGTCAGTATTGACATCTCTAATTTTGATCATTGTGTTGTCCATTTCTCTTTACATCTCTGTTAGGTTTTCTTCATGCAGTTTGGTGCTATATTGTTAGATGTTTCTACATTCTTAAGTTGTTGTATATTCCTGATGTATCGACCATTTTATCATTACAAATTATCTCTGTTTTGTGTGTCTGGGTGGCTCCGTTGGTTAAGTGCCTGACTCTTGATTTCGGCTCACGTCATGACCTCACAGTTCGTGAGTTTGAGCCCCATGTTGATCTCTGTGCTGACAGCTCGGAGCCTGCTTGCTATTCTGTGTCCCTCTTTCTCTGCTCCTCCTCACTTGCTCTCTATCTCTCTCTCAAAAAAAAAATAAACATTTTTTTTAATTAAAAAAATAAAAATAATGTCTGTTTTTCTGTAGGACTGCTTCTTGTCTTAAAACCATTGTGTTTCCCAATAGAATGCTTGCATACAGGGAATGGTCTCCAGGTTTGATGTTCCATGGAGGGAGCCAGCCCTGTGGTTTGAGTGAGGGCTAGTAGACAGCATGCCCAGCCTCTTTGTCTTTGATTGTCATGGGATAATTTTCAACACTTGAAAGTGTTTGATACAACTGAATATCTCTAAGAGATAATGAAATATATTAGCTGAAGTTATCAGTTAATACCACAGCTAGAAGACTCATCTTTGTGGGGATTCTAGAGAGACTGAGCTACTACAGCAGCATAAGAGATAAAACCTCTGAGCAGGAATGGACCGGTTCAGTGAGAGCCCGCCTCGTCTACAAGGGAATATCTCTGTTGAAATTCTCATTTAAACTCTCCACATTCAGATCCTTCTTCTGAGGAATATATCAGGGATTTTTGAATAATGAAAGAGAGTAACTACCATTAGTCGAAAGATGAGTCCGTGCCTGGCTCTGTGCTAGGTAATTTATAGATGTTGTCTCAATTATTTCCATGACCCTCAGAGTTAAGGTGAATTATCTATGCTTTTGTCCAAAAGGAAATGAAAGTTCTGATAGGTTATATAATATCTTTAAAATTCCATAGTAAATAGGAGAAAATATCAGGATCTCATGTAAATTTATTTATCTTTACAACATGTACTTCATTTTTTGCTATACTCCACATATGCCAAGACCAAGTGTTTGCTTAGAATTCAACTGACACTGAAGAATAACCCACAGTTTACTAAAGAATCAACTCACAGACACACATATGCACACACTCACTCTGACACGCTTACCAACGCACAAACATAACCTACATCGGGATTTGGTGTTTGCTTTAATCTCTCTCACTGGTCAATTTGACTGACCGTTGACCAATGGTTTTCCGATACCTCTTCTCTGAGATTGCAGTGTATCCGGGAACAAAGTCATCATATGCCCAAAAAGGGTCTCTCCCACCATCCTCCATCTGGTTCGTGGTGCCTCAGTTTGTTCAGTTATGCTTACAGGGATCCTGGACACCGGCCTTTACTCAGCCGCCATGTCCAATCACCCTGTCCCTAGACTCTCTCAGCTTCATCACCTGAATACTCCAGTCTGCGCACCTCTGTTCATTGCCACTGCCACTACCAAGTTCAAACAGTAATTGAGTCTTGCCCGGATTACGTACCGTCCCAAGTGGTACCCTCCAGACTCTCTGACCCCCTTAAAATTTATTTTATTCCCTGAGGCAAAAACGGCTTCCTCTAAATGCCAGTTAGAGCAGGCCGGGTGACCACCAACACCCGCTCCCCACACAGCCAGGTCAAAACCTTTCCAATGCCTTTTGTGGCTTTGAGAATTACTCCCTTTCAACCCTTCTCTGAGGTTCCTCACCACCCTCCCTGATTCACTCTGCACTCCAGTCACAATGACCGTGTTTTATTGCCAAGATTTTCCAGGGTTCCTCTTTCCAAATGGCCTTGGGGCCTGGTGTGGTTTCTGGTAGTAAACACATCTTGTTCTCATTTCAGAAGCCTCACTGACTGCCCATCTTCCCTCACCCTTCAGAGCCCCACACAGAGCACCTACCCTGCTTAGTAACTCTACACTCATCAAAGTGATCACAGAGTTAGCTCTATATTTCCCATGAGATTCTACTTTCTGACTGTTGAGGAAGTTATTTCCTACTGTTCAGTAGGGTGTTCTCAGAGGCTAATGCATAATAATAGCATGTGCTCAATAAAATGTCAAGCAATAAGCAAATTAATAAAGAGAGAGGTGGATTTTTTAAAATATATATATGAAAAAGAAAGAGCCAAGAGGAGGCAAAAAAGACAAACAGAAAGAAAAATCTCAACGTTTTGCCCACTTCTTGTTTGGATACTCTATTCATTCTTAGTATATTTGTATGTTTCCTCATTTCACACAGATCTATCCGCAAATTGATGTAAAACTTGGCATGTCTTTGTATGAAGGTAGATGTGAAATGTAATCAAAGAACATTTGATTACAGTAACTATAATTAAAAGCCACATCCCCCCCCCCCATACCGAGGTGTTGGGATTTTGTTTTGTTTTGTTTTGTCTTGTCACTAAGCCAACGTGTGCCTGTTAGAGATTGGACTTCCCGCTCTGCACAACATAACTGCTGTCAGCACTTCAAAATCTCGATCTCTTGTCTCCTTCTCCTAGATGCTGGGTAGCTATGGCTGGCAGTGGAAAGAGATCAACGTAAACCTGAGGACCTCGGTGGGAGATCTCCCACTGTTCACAGTTAATCGTCCGTGGTTACTTGCTGCTCTGTGTGCTGTCCCCCCTCCACCCCTAGTCCACAGACGGGACTAAATCTTTGTACCTGCTTCCTAGGGCGAGTTGCGGTGACCACCCTCACACCCGCTGATATGTGGCCCCCAGGGGCACCTGGAACCGAAGAGAATGACTTCTTGAAGACCTGTCAGCAGGATGCAGTAGGAGGGCCGTTAAGACAGGTGCTTTTATCTTTTAACGGCTCCTTTTGCTTCTTCCCACATTGTCTTCCCTATCAAATCCTAGAACAGAAGGAAATAGCTTCCTCAAACGTCCCTCTTCTCCCAGGCTAACACTGGAGGAAAAGAAACATACTGAGTGATACCATTTGCCCCATTAGCTGGCAGATATTGCTGAACGTACCCAATAAATGCCTTCTTAAGTCCCGGTGACGTAAATCGAATTTCATTTTAAAAGAAATGCGCCTAAGTAGATCACGCTCCTGCCTTTTCAGACTTAAAGGAGCTGAGTTATGGTCTCTCAGCTGGAGTCCTTGATGGTAGCACAGACATGCCTGCCACACGGGAGCCCTTCTGGGCTCTCCAGGGACGTGCAGGGGCCTGAGGACGGCCAGACAATGCACCACATGCACTTCCAAGCACAGAAACTGCTTTTCTATCAGTTGCGGTTCTAGATCCATGTGGTCCATGCAGACAGGGGTGTTTCTCGGATCTTGAGCGTGTGCAGCACATCTGGAGTTCTTGTTCAAGTGCAGATGCCCGTTCGGTACGTCTGGCACGTGGCCTGAGGGTTTACCCGTTTCTAGTAAGTTCTCAGCTGATGTTAACGCTGCTGGTCCGCGGACAACACCCCCTTCGCGTAGTGAGCGTCTAAAATTTTACACAGGCTTTTGATAGCAATTCATCCATGAAACCCAGCATCCAGAAGAAAATGCAGGCTGCAGAATTTTGGTAACTCGCAGTCAGTGAGATGATGCCCACCTGCGATTTGCTGCAGAGTTAACCCTGCCAAGGTAAGGTGCTTTTTCATCGAATGCCATCGTGTGAAAGAGATGAATTTCTTTAAAGGCCGGGGGCGGGGGAGGGGCTAGAAGGGACCATACTAGTCGGGAAAGACATTCCGAAATTTCATTAAGCTAAAAAATAGAAATAATAAAATATTCGCAATTGTAGGCAATGTGTTCGCCATACTCACTATATTAATAACATGGTACTCTTCTGATAAACAACTGAAAATATCCCACCGATAAAGGAATAACCGATCTGAGGATTATGGTGCTATGGAAACAATGAGAAAATTGGACGAAATGTTTCACAGGCATGTTTTTAGATACCGGCAACATGCAGAGCTAAACCGTAATTCCTGAGATAAGGGAAATTAATGACGCGGGTCCAACAATTGTCCCAGCTTTCTGCCTGCAGGACGTTTCTGGGCACAGCTTCAGGAGTGTGGAATCCCAACAGAGACTCACTGTCTCGCTGATACAAAATTAAGAGATCAAGGAGGCTGTGGAAATTGGAATTTGCACGGCAAATATCAAAGAAAGCAGTGTTACAAAGAAAGGGACTCCATCCATTTGCGTAAGGTTCTCACGGAGTGTTGCACGGGGCCCTGACCTGCTCATGTGGCCAGAGTAACAGGTGAGTGGGTGTGGCAGATATTAGAGCTTGTGACAGCCAAACCCAGGGACTGTGTTGACTACAAAAGGTAGTCAGTGCGGATTCCAAAATAGCCTGGAGAAAAAGCTTTTCTAGACCTTCTCTTACAAACTTTAAAATCAAACCTGAAAGAATTAAGCTGATTTGAAAGGAACTTCAAAACCAACTTTCAAACTCCTCAAAGGAAGACAATAAAATTTAAACATTCCATCGTGCTACATCCAAAATCTCAGGAAGACGACAAATTCAGAAAATTGCAAAAAAAAAACCAAAACAAAACTGAAAAGAAGACCCCTCGCCAAAAGCGACTGATAACCTGATAAAAATCAGCCAACAGAACCAAACACAGAAAAAAATAGATGACGACATTACCAGACAACCCTTTAAAATACCTACTATATGTGAGTTTACAAATTTTTAGAAAATGAACAGAAGAAGGGAAAAATGGAAGCTAAAAAATTAATGGCACTTATACAGTTGAAAAATGTAATATTTGAAATGAGAAATATACCAAATAAAATCAATCAGAGGGTAGATACCATAGAAGAAACAATAAGTGAACTTAAATCATAGCAAAAAAAGTTAACCAAAGTGAAGAAACGGGAAAATGGCTGGAAAAAACCAAACAAACAAAAAAACAAAAACAAAAAAACCTAAGTAACTAGTAGAACAATATCAAAAGGTCTAACATACATTTAATTAGCACACAAAATGAAGGGAAGTGGGGAGAAAGGGCAGGAAAAGGTTTTGAAGAAATAACGGTGAACAGTTTTTCAAATTTCATAAAAACGGTCAACATACAGATCCCCAAAGCAATTCAAGTCAAAGCAACATAAAAACAAAGAAAACAGCAAGAAGATACATCATACTCAGATTGGTAAAAATGAGTGATGAGGGGACAGTATACTGATTGCATCTAAGGAGAAAACTCTAGGAATGACCTGATATTTCTTAGCAAAAAAAAAAAAAAAAAAAAAAAAGGAGAGAGAGAGAAGGAATAAAAATTTGTTCACACTATTTTGAAGTGTTAAAAAAATAAGGCTGTCAATTTAGAATTCTATATCAAGTGATGATATCTTTCAAAAATTAAAGATGGAATATTTTTTTCACAAAATCAAAGGTGGGATCATTTGTTACTACAAGAACTATACTTTAGGAAATATTGAAGAAAGGCCCTCAGGTATCGACAGAAATGATACCCAAGGGAAGTACAGACGTACGTGGAGGAGTGTGACTTGAAAAGAGGTGTATGTATTGATGCAAATGTATTTTCACGTAAAAATATGAAACTATTTTTCTCAGGTTTTATTAAAAAGTAAGTAATTAATGGGGCTCCTGGCTGGCTCAGTCAGCGGAGCATCCAACTCTTGATCTTGGGGTTGTGGGTTTTAGCCCCACTTTGGGTGCAGAGGTTACTTAAAGATAAAATCTTTAAGGGGCACCTGGGTGGCTCAGTGGGTTGAGCATCCGACTTTGGCTCAGGTCATGATCTCGCGGTTTGTGGGTTCGAGCCCCGCGTCGGGCTCTGTGCTGACAGCTCGGATTCTGCTTCGGATTCTCTGTCTCCCTCTCTCTCTGCCCCTCCCCAACTTGTTATCTGTCTCTCTCTCTCTCTCTCTCTCTCTCTCTCTCTCAAGAAATGAATAAACATTTAAAAAAAGGAAATAATTAACCAATAAAAACAAAAGGACCCTAATATATTTGGGGGTTTGTAACATTATGTAGGAGTAAGAGATTTATTAAAAAATGGCACAGTATTTGAGGAAGGAGCAATCTTTATTGCCAGTAGGTTTTTAACTGATACTTGTAGTGGTGGCATATAATTTGAAGGTATAATTATTATAAATTAAACGTACATTTTAAAAATCCAAAACCAATGACTAAAAGTAGAAAACACAGAGTTTTAGCTATTAACCAATATAGTGCAGGTGAAATGGAGATAAAACATACATAATGAAAAACTCCTTAAATGCAGATTATCCAAAATAATGCACAAAATAAGAAAAGAAAAGGAAAACAAGCACACATGGGAGATATAGAGAATAAATACAATGCGGGCTTTAAACCCAAATATATAAAAATTACATTAGCTCTAAATAATCTAAATTGGAAACAGAGATAATCAGAGTGGTTGGAAAAGGATGATCTAACTGTATGATGTGTAAAACAAACTCTCACAAAAAAAGATACAGGTGCATTAAAAGTAAAAAGATATAAAAAAATAAAAATAAAAAAAAACATGTCATATAAACCCTAGTCTTAAGAAATCTGGAATGATTAAGGTCTGAGCACAGAGCTTTCAGAACAAGAAATATCTCCAAGGATAAGATGAGCATTTTACATGGTAAAGTGCTGAAATGAATCAAGAGTACCTTGCATTCTTAAATATATGTAACAGCAGAGATACAAAATATGTGAAGCAAAAACTCACAGAAATGAAAGGACCAATGGGAAAAAAAAATCATAATTATCATGAGGATTTCAGTGGTCTTCTGTCAGTAATTTGTGGAATAGATAAATGGAAAATCTTTAAGGGTGCAAAAGACCTGAGAACACTGTCAACCAACTTGACTTAGTATTTATAGAACACGGAACCCCAAAACGGAAGAATACATTGTTTTCAGATATACATGGAAAATTCACTGAAGTAGACTTTATATTAGGTCAGAAAATACTTCCTTCTGAATTTTTGAAACTTGAAATCACGCAGAGAGAATGTGCTGATCACAATGACATTATATTAAAAACCAATAAAAAGCAGATCTACAAAAATTCCCAAGTACTAGGAAACTGAATACATATCTCTGAATAACCCATGAGATAAATATAGATATCTAAAAAATAGAAAATATTTTGAGCTGAATTATGTTAAAAATCAGTATTTATTTATTCATTTATTTATTTTTAATTTTTTCAATCTTTATTTATTTTTGAGAGAGAGAGAGAGCACGAGCAGGGGAGGAACAGAGAGAGAGGGAGGCACAGAATCCGAAGGAGGCTCCAGGCTCCAAGCTGTCAGCACAGAGCCCGACGCGGGGCTCGAACTCACGAACCGTGAGATCATGACCTGAGCCGAAGTCGGACGCTTAACCAACTGAGCCACCCAGGCTCCCCAAGAATCAGTATTTAATAATACTGTAGGATGCAGCTAATTCAGTCGAAAGGAAATTTATACTTACTAATGCTTATATTAGAAAAGAAAGGCCTCAGATCCATGATACAATCTTCTACTTTAAGAAGCTAGAGAAAAAAAGGGGGGGGCTATTTATTACAGATTAAGGAAAAGAAAGGAATTAATAAAGAGTGGAAGTCAATGAAATAGGAAGTAGACAACCAACAGAGAAAGTTTATAAAATCAACAGCTGGTTGGAAAATGTAAAATTGTAAGCCTCTTGTTCTGCTACGAGGTAGATGGAAGAGGAAACATAGGAGCGATAGCAGAAGTGAAAGAGACGTTACCCCTTCATATCTTACAAACATTAGAGTGATTTACAAGACGATTTTAAACATTCTGCCACATTTCTTGCATGAGGCATACCCTCAAAGTGGGAAGAAGTCATACAAAACTAGCTCGTCCGCATCTATTAAAGAAGTCGAGCTTGTCCTTAAACCACCTCAGGAGAAACAGTTCAGGCCCAAATGCCTTCACTGATGGGGTCTGTCAAACACCTCAGGGAGGAATGACCCCAGATCTGCGTGCTGTCTTCCAGAAAACACACGAAGAATGCATACTTTACAGTCCATTACAATGAGCCATCATTGCACCGATGCTACAATAAAAGAGATCACAAGAAAAGGAGACCTCAGATCAATACCCCTGATCACATACTCACAAAAAATAGAGCAGGCACCATAATCTGGCTTCAGAGGTCTGTGGGCGAGAAACTCCGTTTTTACCCCAACTTTCTACCAAAGGTTATAAATATGATTCACCTTTCTCTTTAAATCAAGGTGGAAACGCCCTATCACCGACACAGCTCTCTCTCAATTCCATTTCCATGCAACTCAATTATAAATAGTGAAGATAAAAATACCCTAAAAGAGTTTTTTTTTTTTGACAGGGGCTCTAACTCTGCGTTTATGGGGTAAGTATAATCACATGCACAGATAAATATAAATTTAGAAACATCCCTGCCAACGTAACCTAAATACATATTAAAAAATCTCATTTGTACATTGTCAACATGGGAACATAGTTTATTAAAAGGTTGAAACCCTCGCTGGTCTTTTCCTGAAACAAACATAGAGCAAATATTCTATTATTAAACTCATTAATTCTGAAAACCGTCTTATCTGTGTGCACTTGTGCCCCACAGAGCTTGGCTATTGCCCCCCGGGAAGTGCCTTCCCGTAACAAGGTGACCCTTGGGGTCTTCCCCAAAATGGTAGCACTGCTAGAGCAAAGCACGAGCTAGAGCTGGTGCAGATCTCTTTGTTTCATTCCATGCAAGTCCCCCCCACCTTGTAGTAGAAATAGTACCTCAATGAGCCTCATTTTCTTTTGCCAAATCAACTCCTTTCTTTATTGAATGGTGCTTGCCCCATGGTTACATTACCGGGAACTCAATCTTTAAGCAGCAGAAAAGAGAGAAACCCTACAGGGTAATTCAGGTTTGAAGCTCTTGTTGGTTTCAGTGTGATTTCGAGAATACCTGGGGCCGACGGCATTGAAGGGGTGCCCGGGCAAGGCAGCCAAGAACCCCGAGTGTGAAATGGCAAGAAGTGGGGGCACCTGGGTGGCTCGGTCGGTTAAGCGTCTGGCTTGGATTTCGGCTCAGGTCATGATCTCACGGTTTGTGAGATCGAGCCTCACATCAGGCTCTGTGCTAACAGTGTGGAGCCTGCTTGGGATTCTCTCTCTCTCTCTCTCTCTCTGCCCCTCCCCTGCTCGTGCTCACTCTCTCTCTCTTTTTCAAAGTAAGCAAATAAAAATTAAATAAATAAATGGCAGGAAGAGCCCCTTACCTTCCAGAGCCTTCCCTCACTGCGTAGGGCTCACTGAAACACTGCCTTCTCCGGACCGCAGTCACTATTTGGCCATCCTTCCTCGGGGGGTGGGGAGGGGGGTGTCAGAGGTTTCCGTCACCACGGCACACGGAACAATTGCCTGTAATTCCTCCTCTCCACCCTCCCTGTGGGGATTGCCTCCTTCAGATGCCATTTTCATGTCTCACTCTGCTGCTCAAACACCTAACGTCAAGTGGCAAACTGGTATTGTGCGAGAGCTTACCCGTGTGCGCACCCTGAGACCCCAGGTGCCCAGTGAGTCCCAGAGCCTCTGGGACTCATCTCCATCTGTACCAGCATTGTATCCTCCAGCCATTCAGGTCTGTTTCTAGGTCCCCTCTAAGCGTTAGCATTTCATTTATGTTACTAATTCGTATTTGGATTTAAAAATATATATATATTAACGCCTTTGGTCTCACAGTACAACTTTCTTCTAAATTATTGGTAGCTCAGTTTCCATAAGTATAGTTTGGATGACAAGTGACCCGGCCTTTCATTTCTGAATCGAAGTCGAGTTGGCTACCAGAAAGTCAGTCAACGAGACGGTTCTATGTTCAGGTCTATAAAATGAAGACTTTTGAGAAAGTGGTGATATAAAGTATCCTCTGGTAAAGTCACACTTTTACCAATTTCTACTCAATGATCATCAATTTGAGGAAGTATCTGTAGTCTCTCAAATACAAAACAGAGAAAAATCTTGTCTGTGGCCACTAACACGTGGGTGATTCTTTCGTTTTTCTCCATGCCAAACACAGTGGGATTGAGTACAACAAAATAGCATAACACTTATCAGAAGACTGGATTCATGTCTCAGATCTCACAATGTTTTTAACTGTATTGTTCAGAGTTCAAAGTGGGAATCAGAAACACAGTAAGCATTCTATGGGAAAAGATATAAGCCATAAACAATGTACTTATGGCATAATAGGGGAGGGTTAAGTAGTGGAAGGTGATGCTTTAAAGGCTACGGAATGATGTCTGGGATGCAGGAACCCGGGCCGGAAGTCGGGGGGCCACCAAGGTCCCCACTGGTGCCTGGCAAATATGAAGCCATTGCCCCTTTTCCCGAAATGAATCCAAATTTCTACAAATGTCTATGATCTCTTATATTTGTCTCTGGGTAACAATCATTCTACTTCTGACACAATTCTACTTAAACATCTTGTGACCTTCCACAAAATTATACAGTTAATCACAACCATCATGTTTTATTCTACATAGAATTGAAAGGAAAAGGTGACCAAAGACAAAACTGTGTTATATGTGGGTGTGAATATGTCTGTATGTAGGTATGTATGCATATGAATATGTGTATGTGTGTGCATGTATGTTTATATGTGCCTACGTGTAAATGGGTGCCTGTATCATATGTGTGTATTATATGTGTTGTGTGTATGTGCTTGTATTTATGTACATGTGTGTGTGTCTGCATGTATATGTATGAATATACCTACGAGTGTGTATATCTATGTATGTGTATGTATGTATATATGTGTATGCGTATGTGTGTATATGTGTGTGTGTATATGTATAAATGTGAGAGTGTGTATATATGTGTGTGCATATGTATATATGTGTGTGTGTGTGTGTGTGTGTGTGTATTTATGTGTGTGGGGGGCAGTGTGCATGTGTATAACACAACAAAGAAAAAGACACACGCAGTGTGGGAGAAAGTGCTCACTCTCCTCTCGTTCCCATACATTTGTAGCCACTTTTGAAGTTAGGTGGAACCGTAAATTTCTGGACAACAGACTGTGGGCTGCAGTGGCCGCTGTCACTTCTAATCTGAGATACGTGATCATTGGGGTGAGTTCTCCATATTCTCTCTTCCTTTCCTGCCATAGGCCTGGAAGCCACGTGTGGTACATGCTTACAGCTGGAAGAAGCCTCCAAGGCAGTCATCCCAGTGAACTGTCTGACCTACCTTGAACTTGGCATTAGCCAAGTGACATATTAAATCCCTGAGATTTCCAGGTTCACCTACTGTCCCAACCGAACCCGATCCATGCTGACCAGGGTGAGATTATAGCTCTGACATCTGCTACTGATCTGGAGGTATGGCTTCTACCATTACTACATATTTTCGTGGGTCCTTTGTCCTCGGCCAGTATTTCAGCTGAGCAGAACTCTAGCTGGTGAGACAGAACAAAACTTTGCTGAGCGGTCCAAGTTTGTATAGGGTTGCTGCACATTTTTTTAAGTTTAGTTATTTATTCTGAGAGAGAGAGACAGAGAGAATAGGAGGGGCAGAGAGAGAGAGAGAGAGAGAGAGAGACAGAGCATCCCAAGCACGCTCCGCATTGTCAGCCCAGGGCCCAACAGTGGGCTAGATCCCAGGAACCATGAGATCGTGACCCGAGCCAAAACCAAGAATCAGACACTTAATTGGCTGAGCCACCCAGGCACCCCATGAGTTGCTGCACATTTATGTGAATTTTTGTCATTTTAAAGTGCCACAGAAATACAACCTGGATCGCTTCTCGGCCTTTTGGCTAAGATCAAGTGCAGAAATACAACCTGGAACCTACCGGATGTTCCAGAAAACATCCTGGTTTCCTTCTTCACCTGCTTTGACAGCAAACTACCTCCTCTTGACAACCAGGATCGATGACTGCAGTCAACTCAGTAGTCTTCCTTTAATTTGAGACAACGAGAGAGCTGTCTAGTTTCTGGTTTTGGGGGGTAGCAGTGCTGTCTCCTGCTGTAAGTGTTCTTCCCGTGAGAACTAACACCTCTCAGCAAGCAGAGCATAATGTCCTGGAAGACGAAGCAAACTTCGCAGGTGGCTTGTCAGGTGTAATGGTCCGATGCTATTTCCATCCCTGCAGCTTGGTTTCTGACTCCATGAAATGTACCTGAGAAAGAATAAGCATAACGTATGTGTCAACAGTTTAGAGCAGATTACATACCTCGGAGGCATCACCTCAGACTTGAAAGGCACTGTTTCCAAACCAGCATCATCACTGTGTCTTCCCTACTTACTCTGTGCCAGAGCCATTTATTTCTAGGCGACAGTCATGTGGTAGCCAGTGAATGTCATGGGGTTCCACCTCTTACCGCCCTACTTTCTCAGTGAGATAAGCCGCTTGGTCAGAGCAGTGTTTGGTGGGATACTTGGTGAGGAATAAGGCATTCAGGAAGCTCACGGGTGGCAGTGCTGTTTGAAGTTCACCCCAGAAGGAGTCCCCTCCCCGCCCCTCCTTCAGTTCACGGAGTCTGACCCTGCATCCATTTCACAAGTGCCAGCGTATTATACGCGATCTTTAAACAGAGCAAACCAGGCTCTGTTTCCTTCCTCCAATAAAGCAATCGTGGAGTCTTCCATGAGACCATAGATTGGGATGAGGAAGATATCCCGATGCAGCAGAAGTTGGGGCAGAAGGTCTACAAATTAGTGAGAAATCACCATGACTCAAGTGCACTCAGCTATTTCAGTCTTAAAGAGTCACGTGACGAAATATCCACACCAAAAGCAAACGAGTATCGTGACTGACCGCGTCACAACACTACCGATTAATTGAGTGCTTCCGTTTATCCTCCGAGATTTCTGAAGATCATCCTCTTCCTTGAAATTAAGGAGACTACTCCAATGGCTATGTCACCAAGCTGCACTTCTAACCAAAGAAGATGAACACCACACTGCTTCCAAGGATACTGGTTTTCCACTCTCGGACATACTTCTTTTGGCTGACTTTGTGAAGGATGTGTTTGTTATCTGTATCTTTTGGGGGTCAACATTACTGGGTGGGTGGGTGCATCCCACTTATTACCTAATGAGCATTAGAGCCCATTTGCACATGTTCTCAAATTTGCACATTTCCCAAATTTCTGTGTGTGTGTGTGTGTGTGTGTGTGTGTGTGCACTCACACGTATGGACACGAATACATGTGTTTGTGCGTACCCACCTGACAGGTGAAATGGTGATGCCTTGATATCTACTTCCTTCTTCCTTCTGACTGGGTCAGAAGCTGGTTGTTTGCCCTGGAGTCATGCTGAAATCTCACTGCATTTGTAAGTCTGGAGACAGAAGAGAGGAAAATGGTATTTTTGCAAAAGGAGAACTGGCACAGCTTTCGTGATAACGACCACAGACAGGGTTCCCACACAGTCTCAGGGCGATACCAGAAAGGCCTCAACAGACAGAGGAGGAGCCCGGTTTCTGCCAACAAAGGGTAACCGGTGAAATCGGGTGTTAAGAATACTCAGACTCATCCAAATCAATTGAACTGGGTCTACTCAAATTTTCCACTTGCCCCTTGTTTTCACTCGGTGTCCTAAGTTGTAGAGCCATGGCGCGATGCGATTGTGAAACCAGCCTGCGCACCAGTCGACTTATTCACCACATTTATGGAATGTCTGATCACTCCACGATAGGCGCTGAAAATAAAGCTTAAAACCGGGAAATCCTATGAGATTTAAACAAAATCTACTTCTCGGTGTTCTTCGCTTAGGTGAGACTAGTTCATTCACCCACTTAACAGTAACTATTTATTTACCACTTACGTGAACTCTTCATACAGGGAGCTATATGTAATCTGCTTTTTCCCCAATTATTTTCAGTTTGTGGACTCCCTCGTTTAAAGGCCTGCTGAAGTGTATCTCAGAATTCATGAAAACATTCAGGGCAGCAAAGGAACTGTAGGAAGAAGAATTCAGTTTCAAGCAGATGAGTAAAACATCAAAGTGTCACGATACATGCAAATCACCAAGTACCGCTGATCCAGCCTTCATTGGGTCATAGATATCAGGAGGGCTCAGAGAAGGGAAAGTAAGACATCACATTAATATCGCTGGATGACTTTAATTTATATTAATGCAGGTTCCTTTATGTCAAAATCCATATTAAAGACATGTATTTACCACTATTTGTTAAGGAATTTCCATACAAGTGTGTGCCTTTTGTTGAAATATGAATTGTTTTAATACGCTTATAAAGCTTTGATGAAGTTGGCTTTAAACTATCGGGAAATGTGATTTTACATCTTTGCATAATATTTAAAACTGAACTCTCCTTCTGTCTCTTGTACCTACCTCGCACTCCCTCCATACCGGTAAGAGACGCGTGATTCATGTCACAGGAATTATTCCTCCTGTATGCTGGCTCATAATAAATAATGAGTCCCAAGTTTAAGACCTGAAGACAAACTCGAACTGGATTTATAAAGAATCTTCACATGGTCTAATTGTGGAGAAATCAAGGAATACTGTTTAGGTGGTATACACAAGATGTCCAAAGACAGGGAATAAACAAATCCCTTTCAACGAAGAGTCCACATGCTACGCAGGTCGAAAGTAATTAATCTGTGAAACCCAGATCACTTAAAGAGATATTTTCAGAACTTAAAGGATATATTTAGCTACTCGTCCCATTGCAATTTAAATCTGAGGACTTTATGTAATCAAAATACTCTGGTTTGGAATAGATTAGAGGCCTATGTTTTTGAAAGGTCACCATCATCTCCTAGTATGTTCTTACGTGATTAACAAACTAATATTTCATTTTATTCCATGAAGGTCATTTGATTTGGTAACTTCATTCCTCACTATGTTAAAAATGACGTTTTAATTTTTCTTAAAGAGGTATTTATATCCAATAATGTTTACTGATATGATGATATACATGAAGTATTCAACAGTTGTATTTTGCTCTTTTGTGGTAAAAACAAAAATATGAAAGAAAATCAAGAGGATATTGTGGTGCTTGAAAAGGTGTTAGCGTTTGCTACAGCAAGACTACATTTCTTTTGCTGGGAAGCAGTCTTGTCTATGTTTGCCTGACAACAGAAATACCAAAAATATAAAATATGCCATAACTATCGCCCTGAACAATTATCAGTAAATTTCAGGTGAATATAGTAAGTGTTTGTAACACAATCATAAGGAAAGCTAGAGATTAGAAGGTCTAATAGTAAATCGTAGTCAGATCAACTTCAGGAAGATGTATGAGATTAATGAGGGGGCGGGTCTATCTTATGTATAAAGCAAAACCAGACAAATTGCAAAACATAGACCAGGAAGTACTAATAAAATGCAAAACAATGTCCCTAAAGTGTGCCCGGTTCCTTCCATGGAGATTTTATGATACAGCTGCTGCACCTGACACATTTGTTTGTACTGACTCTGTAAAATCGAAGAGCTAAGAAGCGAACCACCAGTTCACGGTATTAAAAAAAATGCACACTTGAAATATACACATACAACATGAACTCAAAAAGCCCCCTTATTCTTAACAAATACTAGTATCACAGACTTTTCTATCTGAGTCACGTAATTTACTCTTAAACAAAACATATGTGACACATAGGGTCTATAATGCCCATTTAAAACTATTGCTGTTATTTTTTAAATAAAAATATACTGGGGGTGCCCGGGTAGCTCAATCATTTAAGTATCCGACTTCGGCTCAGGTCATGATCTCGCGGTTTGTGGGTTCGAACCCCCACGTCGGGCTCTGTGCTGACAGCTCAGAGCCTGGAGCCACTTCGGATTCTGTGTCTCCCTCTCTCTCCACCTCTACCCCGCTCACGCTCTGTCTCTCTCCGTCTCTAAAAAATAAATAAATGTTAAAAACATTTTTTTAATGTACTGAACCCTTAATATGTGTGACACACTATTTTGAGCATTTCATAATGTGTCCTCTCATACAAACTCTCACTCTGAGTGTGGTGTCATTACCTCCAATTTACAGAGGAGGAGACATGCATCAGATATGGCAGAGAAATCGCCCAAATTCACAGTGAGAAGTCATGGAAAAAGTCGAGTTTCAGACGTTTTAACTTCAGAATGCATGTTCTAACAACTTTACCTGAAGTAATTTCTAATGTACTTTTAAAATTAGAACAAATTGTGGTGAAAATCTACAATTTACCATCTTAAACATTTTTGTGTCCCGTTCGCTAGCATTTAGTTCGTCCACGCTTTTGTGTGGCCAGTCTCCACATGTCTTTTCATCTTGCCAATGGAAACCCCATTAAACTACAACTCCCCAATCCTCCTTCCCCCCGGCACCTGGCACCCCCTATCCGCATGCCTCTGTGATTCTGACGACTCTCATTGAGTGGAATCATACAGTCTTGGTCTTTTCGTGACCAGCTTATCTCACTTAGTGTAATGTCTTCAAGACTCGTTCACACGGTAGAGTGTGTCAGAATCTGTCTCCGAGGCTGAGTAATATTCCATTATATGTGTACCCGACATCTTGTACATCCATTCATTTATCGCCACGCACTTGGGTTGCTTCCGTATCTTGGCTGTTGTGACTTGAGCTGCTCTGAACAAAGATACACAGATAACTCTTCAAAACCCGCATTCAATCTCTCCACGGACACAGAAGTGGAACTCTGGGTCATATAGCAACTCTATTTTTTAATTTTGGGGGGAACCTCCACACTATTTTCCACAGAAGCTGTACCCACTTTACATTCTCATCGGCAGGATGCAAGTATAGAAATTTCTCCACATCTTCGCTAATACTGTTTTTTTTTTCTAATTATAACTATACTAATATGTGTGACATGATATCTCGTTGTGGTTTTGACTTGCATCTCCCTAAACGGTTAATGATGTTGAAGATCTTTTCATATGCCTATGGGCATTTGTGTGTGTTTGGAGAAATGCCTGTACTTGTAAAGTAACGGATGGTTGTTAAAATGATTTGCTTTTCAATTTGCTGAAATGTTTTTGGGAATATAACTCGAAGTATAGCCTTCCAGGTAGATAGTTTGATATTTATAAGTAAACAACTATCTATCTATCTATCCATCTATACTAATAACATCACTTGTATATCATTTTATAATCTACTTGTATACGATACAGACACATGCATGCACACACATACACACACACATCTGTGGCAAATTATATTTTCCAAAGGTGACCAACCAAATCCATTGTCCATGACACAAGCTTTTCTTACATTGGGCCTCTTGATACTTTTCCATTAAGAAGTAGGGTTTATATTTCTTACTTTTGAATCTCGGTAGACATTTGTTATTACTTGGACCAATGGAATATGGCAGAAGTGATGCTATGTGAGTCCCAAGACAAAGCTATAAAAAATGACCCAGATTCTGCCTGTCCCCTTCTCTCCTGGGTCTTGTACTATAACGGTCTTCAGCCAAAGTTTAGAAAGCTTATTCTACAGGGCCTCAATTCTGGAAAGATCGCATGAAGAGTGGTACCACGTGGAGACGGAAAGAGATGCCAAGGAACTCCACCTGTTCCAGTGTGAGTCTGGCCAAGTCACCAGATTTGTACATGACAAAGTTTTTGAGATGATCTCTACCCTAGCTTCCTTCGGACTGCAGCACCATGAGATGTCACCCCTGAATTCACGACTCACAGGAATTTTTAACAATACTAAACGATATTTGTTGCCTTGGGTCCTGAGTGTTGCAGCAGTAGACAACCAGAAGAGATTGTAATAGCAGATATGGAGTTTTGCCATCATACAAATGTGGACATGTGGTTATTTCTTCAGGACTGAATGGCAGTCAGAAGTCGGAAGCGTCCTGCAGAGACCATCGGGGAAAGCTTGGCGTCCCTCAGCGACGCTGTTGGTGATGGTTTAAAAGAAAGTGAAAGGAACGCATTAGAAGCAGGAAGAGAGGGATGCTTGCTACCCAATAGCAAAAACTAGAGTAGCGGTATCACCTGTGTTTATATAAAAAGTAGAAAATACACTATGTGAATGTACCCGTGTTAAGTATGTATGCTTTCCTAAATGCAACCTCAATTAATTCTAATGATAACTACTTTAAAATGTTTTTAATGCTTTATTTATTTTTGAGAGAGAGAGAGAGAGAGAGAGAGAGAGTATGAGCAGGGAAGGGGCAGAGAGAGAGGGAGACACAAACTCTGCAGCAAGCTCCAGCCTCTGAGCTGAAGTCAGACGTTTTACTGACGGAGCCACCCACGCGCCCCTCTGATGATGACTATTGAAGTAAACTAGTAAATTTTACTGATGCCTAGTAAGGACTGTGCAAAACAAACACTACTGTATAAACGAGTACGTGTCACTAAACAGGGATCAGGAATTTGCCACACAGTATAGTTGAGGCAGGCTGTAAACACACGTACCTCTGACTTTGAGGCTCATGTCCTGAACGTTATAAGAGCGATTCCATATGAGCCTGAAATATGTCTGCAAACTTAAGCTATTGGAAACACAAAAGGTGGGTGAAATACTATTGCTCCGTAAGCAATGTTCGCACACACGTTTCTTAAAGATCCAGCCAGGCTCTGCGTCCATCATACATACACATTCTACAAGGTGGCCGAAGATCTCTCTCCCGTGGCTTACCGGGCTTCGAATCCAAAGCAAGGAGAAACACACATGATAAGGTCTAGAAAACAGCCCCGTGCTCTGAGGCACTGCGCGGCCTAGGGCAACAAAGAAACAGTGAAGCGAAATTGCTCTGAAACACATATATTAATGAAATCATGCATAAATAAAATACGTTAATAAAATGAGCTGTTTCTCCAAACTCATCTGTGCCTTCCAAAGGACTCATTATTTTTTCTTCTTTCATTATGTCTCCTTTCTGTTTATATTTCCTGATGTTTTCCCCACCAAACCTGTTCACCCAGAGAAATCAAATAGCCATACTTTTTCCTTTTCTTTTTTCCTTTTGTCTCTCCAGGCTCTGCAACCTCGGTCTCTTAGTAGATTGTCCTTTCAGAAAACGCTGGTCGGATGTCAGGACGGGGCTGCTCTCTACCAGTTGTTAGACTATATGACACCAGGACATGGCAGTAAGTTTGGGGACGAAAGTGACACGATGAGGGAGTCGTCACAGAGAAAATGGCCACATTCATCGTGGCTCTTGCACGCACTGGCCTCGTGGGGCTTTGCCATCCGCTATTAGAGAAGTGAACTCTGGCTCCCAGTTTACTCTGTGCGATCTGAATCCCCTGCTCTCCACTCTTGGCCAGCTTGGTTGCCTTTTCCTTTGCTTTCCAATCGCCTGCTCCCCACAAATGAGAGATGTCAAAACCCTGGTAGTGTATTACCACCGAATCTGAGAAAAGCGACTGTTGAGCGAGCACTGAAAATAGCTTTCAGATATCTTTTGGTTTGGCAAAACCCTTCGAGCATTTTGCAAACCTCTGCTTCCTTAATTAAAAAATATATATCTGTATTTTAAGGAAAATTTAATGTTTCTGATTGATATACATTTACAACATTAAATAGCATTTTCTTGGGACTACTTGATCTGTTGAACTATTTATTTCTTATAAATCTTTTTTTTTCTTTTTTTTATCTTTAAGCATCATTTACTGCCTGGAAGGAAAAGAAGCAATACTATGAATTTTAGCACATATGCCAACCCTGGAGAATACGAATCAGTTATAAGCTAGGCAGACTCTGCTTTAAAGCTTGATAGATTTATAAACACCAAGAGAAGGCAAGATATACAGCAAAATAACGTTAGAAAAATGGAAAATATTTTAATCCCACATAGTTTCTACTATTTAGAAGTTTACATTAGCAGAAAGCTGTCTATACTAGTCACAATCTTTAATTTTAGCCATGGTTGCGACTGGGAGTCATTTGAAAAGCTGCTCTGAATTTGCTTAAGTAGCACGAGGTGCTCATTTCCACCCCGACCCACATGCACAATCTTCACCACGAGTGTGATGAAATATTCTTATTATACCAAACAGGGAAGCTTTCACACAGATTCTCTCAAGTCTTGTCCCCAGCCAGTCATCCATTGCTTAAAACTTGAACACCATTTTTCAGCATTATTTCCTGGGATGAACAGAAAATATTCCGTCTCAGGTAGAAGTCCAAGGGGCGGTCCCTAAATCCCAAAAGAGCCCTTCCAGCCGGGTGAGCAGAGAAGATGCTTCTTGCTGGAGCTCAGGCCATCTTAACCCCCCCCTGGGGGCCCAGCCCGTAGCAAACACATGAGTGCATTCTCATCCTGATCCTGACTCCAACATCTGTGATTTAATTGTAATAAAATTAAACTAAATGCATACATTATAGAATCTATTCTACAATCCAAACCTTACTATTCTAAGTCAGAGTGAAGAAAAATAAATGCAAAGAGGATTGTGCAGACCCTGGAGACCTAAAGGCAAAGGATGAAGTCTGACAGATATGTTTAGGCAAGGGGAGGAAGAGCGGATAGGATGAGTCTGAGACCATGTTAGGTGAGATCTTGTAAGATACCACACCTGGAATGAGGGAGGTGCACCGGGACTGTGGTCCTGGGCCCTCGAAAACTGGCATCCATGACCCATTCAGGCCAAATATAACATGGTTAAATGTTAGTAAGGTTTTGTCAGAACCCACCTTTTCTTAATTCAAGGACAGTGTATCGTCTGCTCCTTCATTCCAACCCATGATTAGGGACACCTCGATGTTGAAAAATAGCGCCAGCTTGAGGGAGAATAAGCCAGTGGCTAATACCTAAGGACAGTTTCCTAGACTCTGTTGGGATATTTTGTGGAGTTAAGTAGCAGGTGAAGGGCTTTGTGGGGACAAAAAGCTTATTTCAAAAAGAATCGTTTAAATAATATTTTCTAGGTGAGCTCCTATGTCACCAGAAATGTAAATTTTTCATGCACATCATCTGGATCGCCTAAACCGATGGCACCGAATTAGGAAAGTGGTGTTTTGTCTATTGGCATTGCTTTAAGTGCTATGACAGTTTATTTTCTTTTTAAAAAATTTTTTTTAAGTTTATTTGTTTATTTTGAGAGAGAGAGAGCATAAGTTGGAGAGGGGCAGAGAGAGAGGGAGAGAGAAAATCTCAAGTAGACTCCACACTGTCAGCGCAGAGCCCGATTAGGGGCTAGAACTCATGAACTGTGAGATCATGACCTGAGCCGAAGTTGATGGCTTAACCGACTGGAGCCACCCAGGTGCCCCATTAAGTGCTATGACTTTTTCTATATGACTGGACATCACTATAACATTTCTCCTACAGTATTTCATATATAATACCATGTGTTCTATATTTAATCGCAAAAAGACTACATTTAGAATCTTGAAGGTAGAAGAATTGTCTTTGACAGATTTGATACGTTATGGGGAGAGAAGGGAGGATACACTAAGGCCCCAGAAAACTTTCAGTTCCCCACCAAAACAAGCAAAACAAAGCAAACACCACATATGTTTTATAATCTATTTACTTTATAATTATATTTTATTTATTTTGTACTTACAAATGTATAGAATCATTACCAAAATAAAACATAAGCACAACGCATGAAAAAAAAGGATATCAATGATATTTAGATGACTTCTGGAATATCGAGAATACAACCATTGATTTCCATTTACAATTCTAATTCATCCACAATATTTCAGACCATTTGTTTATAAACAACAGGGTGTCTGTAAACTGCTATTTGTAAATAATATCCTTGATTAGGATCATAGGCTCTGGATCAGACTGGGTTCGAGTCTCATATCTGCCACTTACCACATAGAAAAAGAAAAGTCATGATTTGGTTTCTCTAAACAGCAGTTTCACCATCTGTCAAATGAGGATCCTAAAGAGGATTTAACAGAAATGATCTACATATAAGATCCAGATAATAATAATACTGGTACCATAAAATGTGTTTTGTCCTAAAAATCTGGTTGGAAAACTGGATAAAGGAAAGACTGAGTGATGTAGTATGCCTGTGATCTTCAACCAAATCAATCTCAGGGACCATAGTGTCTCCTCACCAGAAGCCGATGGGAAAGGTAGGGGTCACTAAGATGGCAGAGAAGTAGAAGGACCCTATGCTTGCCTTGTTCCTCAAACACAACTAGATAAATATCAAATCACTCTGAATACTCAAGAAATCGATCTGTGGACTGACTGAACAAACTGTGAAACTAGAGAGAGAGAAGAGGCCCCATCGTGAAAGGTAGAATAGTTTGGGGGAGAAGAATAGTTTGGGGGAGAAATGGAGTGTTGCAGAGGGGAGGGATCCCTGGTCATGTAGAGAAGTGAAGAGAGAGGAATACACAGGGGATCACACAAGGAAAACACTTCCCTGAAGTTATTGACTGGGAAAATGAGAGGGGTTAATTTTTGTGCATATTTGCAATCAGTGGGTCTCCACTGGAGACTGGAGCTTAGAGGTCTATAGCGAGGCTTGTGTAGAGCCCTGAGGCTGCTGCCCTACTCCTGTACAGAAGGTAAGGAGGTAACCTGGGGGCAGGGGGCATGATCTGTGGATCACCAGAGATGCACTGGGAGAGATGACTGTCCCTGTTTGGAGTGCATCTGTGAAAGGTGGCATTGCCTTTCTGGGGACAAAGGAGCTGAGGTGCTCCATTTCTCTCCCCTGCCACTCAGCATAAACTAAGTTCAGTAATCAGCAAATCATGAAAGCAAATCTCAATGATTCCATTGAGATATGTTTGTATCATAGGAGTCCTAGAAGAAAGAGAGAGAAAAGGGGCACAAGTTTTATTTGACAAAATTATAGCTGAAAACTTCCCAAATCTGGGGAAGGAAGCAGACTTCCAAATCTAGGAAACACAGAGAACTCCGATCAAAATCAACAATAACAGGCCAATACCAAGACGTATTGCAGTTAAATTCACAAAATATCGAGAAAAAGAAAAAAAAAATCCTAAAAGCAGCAAGACAAAAGAAGTCCCTACCTTACAAGGGAAGACAAATTAGGGTAGCAGCAGATCTCTCCAAAGAAATTTGGCAAGTCAGAAGGGAGTGGCATGATATTTTCAATGTGCTGAATGGGAAAAATCTGCAGCCAAGAATACTCTATCCAGAAAGGCTATCCTTCAAAATAGAAGGAGAGATAAAGAGTTTCCCAGACAAACAAACACTAAAGGAGTTCATGTCTACTAAACCAGTCCTGCAAGAAATATTAGAGAGGACTCTTTGAATGGGAAAAAGACTAAAATGATACAGAGAAAATCTCTGGAAATGACAAAAAAAGAAACCACACAAACAATAAAATGGCCCTAAATACATATCTATCAATAATTATCCTGAATGTAAATGGACTCAGTCCTCCAATCGAAAGACATAGGGTGTCAACATGGATTAAAAAAAAACAACAAAAAACAAGACCCATCCATATGCTGCCTACAACAGACTCAGTTTAGACCTGAAGACACCTCCAGATTGAAAGTGAGGGGTTGGAGAACCATTTATCATGTTAATGGATGTCAAAAGAAAGCTGAAGTAGCCATACTTAACATCAGGCAAACTATGTTTTAAAACAAAGACTGTAACAAGAGATGAAGGAGAGCACTATAGCATAATAAAGGGGACTATCCAACAAAAAGAGCTGACAATTGTAAATATTTATGCCCTCCCCTTGAGAGAACCCAAATATATCAAACAATTAACACACATAAAGGAACTCATTAATAGTAATACAATAATAGTAGAGGACTTTAACACCCCACTTCATCTGCAAATCATCTAAACAGAAAATCAACAAGGAACCAATGGCTTTTAATGACGCATTGGACAAGATGGACTTTACAGGTATTTTCAGAGCATTTCACCCTAAAAAATCAGAATACACATTCTATTCCAGTGCACATGGAATATTCTCCACAATAGATCACACATTAAGTCACAGATGAAGCCTCAATAAGTATACAAAGACTGAGATCATACCATGTATATTTTCCAACCACAATGCTGGGAAACTTGAAGTCATCTACAAGGAAAAAATGTGTAAATATCACAAAAACATGGAGATTAAAGAACATCCCACTAAAGAATAAGTAGGTTAATCAGAAAATTACAGAAGAAATTTAAAAAAAATACATGGAAACAAATGAAAATGAAAACACAACAGTCCAAAACCTTTGGGATGCAGCAAAGGCAGCCATAAGAGGGAGGTATATGGCAATACAGGTTTACCTCAAGAAGCAAGAAAAGTCTCAACTACAAAACCTAACGTCACACCTAAAGGAGCTAGCAAAAGAACAACAAATGAAGCTTAAAGCCAGCAGAGGGAAATAATAAAGATTAGAGCAGAAATAATTGATATAGAAACAAAAAAGTTAGTAGAATAGATAAACAAAACCAGGAGATGGTTCTTTCAAGAAAATTAATAAAAATGATAAACCTCTAGCCAGATTTATCAAAAAGAGAAAAGACCCAAATTAATACACTGACAAATGGGAGAGAATAACTCACTACCAACAACACAGTAATACAATTATAAGAGGATATTCTGAAAAAAATATAGGCCAACCAATTGGGCAATCTGTAAGAAATGGATAAATACCTAGAAATATGTAAACTACCAAAACTGAAGCAGGAATAAATAGAAAACTTGAACAGACAAATAAGCAGCAAAGAAATTGAATCATTAATCAAAAATATCCCAATGAATGAAAGTCCAGGGCCTAAAGCCTTCCCAAGGGAATTCTACCAAACATTTAAAGAAGAGTTAATACTATTTTTCTCAAACTATTCCAAAAAAGAAAATAGAAATGGAATGAAAACTTTCAAACTCATTTTATGAGGCCAGCATTACCCTGATTTGAAAATCAGACAAAGAGGCCACTAAAAAAGAGAACTACAGGCCTGTACCCCTGATGGACATGAATGGAAAAATCTTCAAGAAAATACTAGCAAATCAAATCCAACAGTACACTAAAAGAATCATTCGCCACAATCAAGTGGGATTTATTCTTGAGTTGCAAGGGTGTGTGGTTCAATATTCACAAATCAGTCAATGAGATATACGTTGATACACCACACTAATAAAAAAAAATTCTTTCAGTAAATACAGAAAAAACCATTTGACAATTCTTAACAAAGTGCATTCTTGATAAAACCCTCAACAAAGCAGTGATAGAAGGAACATACCTCAATATCATAAAGGCCATTTATGAAAAATTCACCACTAAAAACATCCTCAATGGGGAAAACCTGAGAGCTTTTCTTCTATGGTTTGGAACAAGACAGAGATGTTCACCGTCACCACTGTTATTTAACACAGTACTGGAAGTCATAGCCTCCACAATAAGACAACAAAAAGATTTAAAAGGCATCCAAATGAGCAAGGAAGAATTCAAACTTTCACTACTTGCAAATGCCATAATACTCTATGTAGAAAACCTGAAAGACTCCACAAAAAAATTGTTAGAAATGATAGACAAATTCAGTAAAGTTATAGGATATAAAATCAACATACAGAAATCTGTTGCATTTCTATACACCAATAATGAAGCGGCAGAAAGAGAAATCAAGGATTCAATCCCATTTACAAATGCACTAAAAATCATAAGATACCTAGGAATAAACCTAGCCAAAGAGGTAAAAGATCTGTACTTTGAAAACAATAAAATACTCAAGAAGGAAATTGAAGATGACACAATGAAATAGAAAAACATTCCATGCTCATGGGTTGGAAGACCAAACATTGTTAAAATGACTATACTTCCCAAAGAAATCTTTACATTTAATGTAATCCCTATCAAAATACCACTAGCATTTTTCACAGAGCAAGAACAAACAATCCTAAAATTTATATGGAACCACAAAAGACCCTAGGTAGCCAAAACAATCTTGAAAAAGAAAAGCAAACTGGAGGCATCACGATTCTGGACTTCAAGCTATATTACAAAACTGTTGCCATCAAGACGGTATAGTACTGGCACAAAAACAGACACATAGATCAGTGGAACAGAATAGAAAATCCATAAATGGGCCCAGAGTGACAGTGAAACCGTGGTTTGGGAGCATAATTCGTTCCAGAAACATGGTTGCAATCCAAAGCACTCCTATTTCAAAGTGAATTCCAAGAACCATTGGCTCGGTTGTGATCATGTGATATCTGGCATCATGTACTACTTGTATCGCAAGACACTACTCGTTTATCATGTTCAAATTTATTAGAAACGTTTGCTCCTCTTGCAGAACACGCACAGAACAAGTTACTCGCAACGCAAGGTTTAGCTGTGTATAGTCAACTAACCTTCAGCAAAGCTAGAAAGAATATCCAATGGAAAAGACAGTCTCTTCAACAAATGGTTTTGGAAAACTGGACAGCCACATGCAAAAGAATGAAATTGGACCATTTTCTTACATCATACACAAAAATAAACTCAGAATGGATGAAAGACTTAAATGTGAGACAGGGAACCATCAAAATCCTAGGGAAGAACACAGGCAGTGAGTTCTTCGATATTGGCCACAGCAACTTCTTATTAGATACATCTCCTGGGGCAAGGGAAACAAAAGCAGGCATGAACTATTGGGATTTCATCAAGATAAAAAACAAAAAAAACAAAAAACTTCTGCACAGCAAGGGAAACAGTCAAAAAAACTAAAAGACAACCTTCAGTGTGGGAGAAGATATTTACAAATGACATATCTTGTTAAGAATTCGTATCCATGGGTGCCTGGGTAGCTCAGCCAGTTGAGCGTCCGACTTCAGCTCAGGTCATGATCTTAGTCTATGAGTTCGAGTCCCGCGTCGGGCTCTGTACTGACAGCTCAGAGCCTGGAGCCTGCTTTGGATTCTGTGTTTCCATCTCTCTCTGCCCCTCCCCTGCTCATGCTCTGTCTCTCTCTCTCTCTCTCTCTGTCAAAAATAAATAAACATTTAAAAAATCTAAAAAAAAAGAATTAGTATCCAAGGGACACTCCAGTGGCTCAGTCAGTTAAGCCTCTGACTCTTGATTTTGGCTCAGGTCATAATCTCTGGTATTTGATATAGAGCTCCGCCCCAAGCTCTGTGCTAATAGCACAGAACCTGTTTGGGATTCTCAATCTCTCTCTCTCTCTCTCTCTCTCTCTCTGCCTCTCCCCTGCTCGTGCACTCTCTCTCTCTCTCAAAATAAATAAACACACTTAAAAAAATGGGCAGAAGACAAGAATAGACATTTTTCCAAAGGAGACATACAAATGACTTAACAGACACATGAAAAGATGCTCAACGTCACTCACCATCAGGGAAATACAAACCAAAACTACGATGAGATGCCACCTCACACCTGTCAGAATAGCTAAAATCAACGACACAAGAAACCACAGGTGTTGGTGAGGATGTGGAGAAAGGGGAACCTTTGTGCACTGTTGGTGGGAACGCCAACTGGTGCAGTTACTCTGGAAAACAGTTTGGAGTTTCCTCAAAAAGTCATAAATAAAACTAACCTATGACCCAACAATTGTACTGTTAGGTGTTTACCCAAAAGATATAAAAATGATTCAAAGGCATATAGGTAACGTATCCCTGATGTTTACAGCAGCATTTTCAACAATAGCCATTATGGAAGCAACCCAAGTGTCCATTGTGTGCGCGCGCGTGTGTGTGTGTGTGTGTATACACACACACAATATTCCAGGCAATATTCTACTGCATATACATATATATATATGAATATTCATTCAATATATATATATATTCATATATATATGCAATGGAATATTATTCAATCATAAAAAAGAATGAAATCTTACAATAATGTGGATGGAGCTAGAGAGTATAATGCTAAGCAAAACAAGTCAGTGAGAGAAAGATAAATACCATCAGATTTCTCTCATATGTAGAATTGAAGAAACAAAAAAAAATGAACATGGGGGAAAAGAGTGAGGCAAATCATAAAACAGACACTAAATGATAGAAAACAAACTGAGGGTTGTTGGAGGGGAGGTGGGTGGGGAATGCGGTGCATGGGTGATGGGCATTAAGGAGGGCACTTGTTGTGATGGGCACTGGGTGTTATATGTAAGTGATGAGTCACTAAATTCACTCCTGAAACCAAGATTACACTGTATCTTAACTAACTGGAATTTAAATAAAAGCTTGAAGTAAAAAAAAAAAAAGTTGATGGGAAAGCATAGCAGTTACTATCCAACCATAATAACAAAGTTTGTAACTGGAGGTGATTAACAATTTACAAAGGGATACATCACACTGATGCGTTTCAAGTTCTATGTAAGAAGTGACAGCATCTGTTGTGTTCACTAACTATGTGTTTAGAGTAGACACTCAACAAATATTTTTGATAAATTACTGGACCTACACTTGAATTGAAAATGCTCTCGGTAGGAAGATGTTGGGCTTGATCAGGGTTTACTTGGTTATGACACCAATCTAGTGACCAATAATTAGTGTTTATTGTCTATCTTGGTTTGTGCAGAAACAGATGAAGCATAAAGATATATGAAGATTGAAGACAAGAAGATAGAAAGTGTATATCACACAAACATTCATCAAAAGAAAACTAATATAGGTAAAGTCACAGACAGATTTGAATTAAAGCAAGAAACACCTCACGGTGATAATAGACACACATATATGTATTAAATGTACATTTATAGTATATGCAAATTTTTAGGTGACAGCTTCAAAATATACAAACAAGAATTTAATCAACTGAAATTGATATAGACAAATTCACAAATGTTAAGGAGAGATCATACCATGCTCTCTCAAGAGCTGATTGAATAAGTGTTAAAAATAATCGGTAAGGATGTGAAAAATTTAAATAATATGATTCATAGATTTGGTCCACTTTACACGTAGAAGACACTGCACACAGCAGCATTATTAGTAATTTATTATTATTATTTAATAATCATTAAACTATAAAACCATTAGAAGAACTCAAAAAGGTCAATCTTCATGGCCTTGGATTTGGCAATTGAGTCAGATTTAACACTAAAAGTATGAGCAACAAAAACAAAAATAGATGAATTGGGCTTCATAAAAATTTAAGGCTTTTGTTCTCAAAGGACACTATCAATCTAGTGAAAACACTCCACAGAATAGGAGAAAATATTTTAAAATTATATATCTGATAAGGGAATTGTACCTAGAACTTATAAAAGATATAAAGCATGCACTCAATGATAAAGAGAACCTAATTTTAAAACGGCAAAAGAGGGGCGCCTGGGTGGCTCGGTCGGTTAAGCGTATGACTTCGGCTCAGGTCATGATCTCGCAGTCCATCAGTTCGAGCCCCACGTCGGGCTCTGTGCTGACAGCTCAGAGCCTGGAGCCTTTTTCAGATTCTGTGTCTCCCTCTCTCTGACCCTCCCCTGTTCATGCTCTGTCTCTCTCTGTCTCAAAAATAAACGTTAAAAAATAAATAAATAAAAAAAATAAAATAAAAGGGCAAAAGATTTTAATAAGTGTTTCTCCAAAGATATATGAGTGGCTAATAAGCACATGACAGGGTATTCAATGTAGCCCAATATTGCTAGCCTTTAGAACCATGCAAATCAAGGCCACCATGAGGTGGCACATCACATAATCTAAGTTCGTGGGGTGCCTTGGGGGGGGTTCAGTTGATTGAGAGTCCAAATCTTGATTTCAGCTCATGTCATGATCCCAGGGTCGTCAGTTCACGCCCTGCGTAGGGCTCTGTGCTGACAGTGTGGAGCCTGTATGAGATTCTTGGTTTCCCTCTCTCTCTGCCCCTCCCCCACTCACGCTGTCTCCATCTCAAAAATAAATAAATAAACACCTAAAAAAAAAAAAGAGTATCATGATTAGATTTAAGTTCATAGGTATATTTTACAAAATGTACTAAAGTGTAAAAAGTTTGTAAAATATACTTTATAGAAATTAACTTCATAAATATACCAAAACCCACTGAATTGCAAACTTTAAATGGGTGAATTTTATGGTATCTAAATTATATCTTTGGAAAATTGCTTTTAAAAAGTAAATGGAAAAGCATGTCAAAACACACCTTCAAAATTAGGAAGCCAGAAAGGACAGAAATCAGAAAACCCATCGTGCCAGGGATTTTTATCCATTCTCTACATACTTGATAGAATCAATCGTGGAGAACATTAAGAACCAGAAGATGTGAAACAACACAAATCACCATTCTGGGGTCATAAATGTGTCGTTAACACACCCAGTGATCGTGGAGCGCACATCCTTCAGAAGCACAGGAGGAACTTTTATGAAGATGGACTAAAGCCATATGCCAATTACGCAGAAAGCAACGTTAGAAGGTCACTATCGTCCACAGTGCATTTTCTGCCGTTAAACAACTACTTTTACTATAAATAATATGATTGTGTAGTAAGCATCAGACTCCCAAGGAGGGCTTTTTGTATTAAAATTTTTTAATGTTTATTTATTATTTATGAGAGACAGAGCATGAGTGGGGGAGGGGCAGAGAGAGAGAAGGAGACACAGAATCCAAAGCAAAAGGAAGGCTTTTCAAAATCCACCTTTCTGGGAAGCTCTGCCCTGGTTTCTGATTCAGTCGAGTGAGTGAGGCCCAGGGCTTGCATTTCTAGCAAGTTCCCTGGTGACGCTTATGTTGTTGGTCAAGGAAGCATATTTTGAGAATCACGGCTCTAAAATATGCATTTAGAAACTTAACAGCACACTTCTAAATAACACAGATCATATGTGAAATCATAATTGAAATTATAAGATACTTTTAATAAATAAAAATAGAAGTGCTACATACCAAAAACAGCAGGGCAGAGGGGAAATCAAACTGAAGAGGGCCTTAAGAGGCTGTTTAAAGCACACATACTTATGCTGGGAAATAAGACAGGCTGGGAATGAATGGGTCAAGTATTCAGTACAGGAAGTAAGGAAAATAGCAACATTAAGTAAACTCAAAGATGTAGGAAAAAAGGAAGTAATAACTATAAAAGCAGATATTCATCGAATAGAAAACAAAGATGCCATTCAGAGGATTCACAATGCCAGATTTGTTGTTTCGAAAGTGCAATGAAATTGTCAAACCTGTGGCGATGGTGGCCAAGAAAAAAAATACAGAGAAAATGCGCAGATAACCAATATGACCAATGAGAATTATTCCCACATGTAATAAAGACTGAAAAAATAAGAAAATATTATGAAGGACGTATGCCAGTGCATTTTAATACCTGGGCAAAATGTGGACCATTTCCTTGAAAAGCATGAATTTCCAAACTCAAGTAATGGAAGTCAACACATAATAAAATCTTGTGGCAAACTAGGAGTAGAAAATTACCTGCATAACCTGATAAGGAATTATAGGAAATATATAATATGATATAACAGAAAATAAAATGTTTAATATAGTCAGAAACAGTATAAATGTTCCCACTCCCCATTTATTGTTAAATGGATATGGGTCTTCTAGTAAGCAAAAAGTAAAGGAAAATATATGGAATGTGTGTGGGCTGAGAGAGAAAAAAAACAAAACAAAATTGCTATCGTTTATAGACGATGATTGTCCTTTTAGGAATCCCCCAAAATTCTGTATACAAATCTCCAGAATGAATATGGGGATTGTGCTAGGTTGCACAGTATAAGGCTATGATTTAAAGGTAATTGGGTTTTTATATCTGAGTAGCAAATGGATTGAAAGTTTTATATTTACTAAGAATAATGTATTTGTGACAAACAATATATTTTAAAAATACATGTGTATGTCTACTATGGAAAAGCGTGAAAGTTTATATTTAAAAAAAGAACAAAAACAAAAACATTAAGGAAACCTTGGACAAATTAAAAGATAAAACATGTCCATGCAGGAGACAACATGATACGAATGCTGGTTTTCCCCAAATTGATCTATGCACTCAAAAAGCATTCCACAAATACTCTGATTTGTTTTTTGTTTTTTTTCTCATGGTGTCAGGTAACATGATTCTACAACAAAGCAACAGAGATAAAGAATAAGCAAGACACTTCTTACTCTGGATTTCCAACTCCCTAGTCTGGATTTGAAGTGTTTACTTCTAAACCCACCACCCCTTGTCCTGGAGGGCATTTTCCTCGGGGGAAGGGGAAGCTTACAGAATCAGTTGATTGCACTTTTTCTGTAACCCCAATGACCTTCACAATATCTTGTACAGCAACTGCTTTTGTTTTCTACCATTCCCACTTAATCATAAAAGCTTTGCGATTTGTTAATTACCTCTGCATTTCATACGGATTCCTTGCCCCTGCTCATTCTTGATTCCGATGCCCACTGAGTCGCATTCCTGGTCTTGTTCTGAGTCCCTTGGACACAAAGTTCATAAACATACAAGGCTTATATTCGAGGGGTGCTCACTACGAAATTTTAATTAAGGAAGGGATATAGATATTTAGTCTCTAAACAGTGCAGATCATTTTGTTCCAGAAGATATGAGGTTAGTAAATGTACATAGTATGAAAGCTATATTTCCTAGAAAATATGAATGTAAAATGTAGTTAGAATCATAGAATTTTACAGCTAGCGATTAACTTCCGTATCATCTAATAAAATAGCTTCCGTTTCCTGATGAGGAAACTAAGAAAGGCACAAAGAGGTCAGAAGATTTGGCTCTAAGTTTTAGAGTATTTGACCCTGGACATGTTGCTATTTGGGCTAAATCTATTTCTTGGTGTGGATGAACAAAAGAATCAATTCAGTCAAATGACTGAATCTTTCACAGACGTGACAGAAGGATGGCTTTAATTATTGAAGGATTTGGAGGGGTTACACTATTCTGGCATGAGGCTATGGTGTCCATTTGGTTCTTGTCTGAGAGAATATTACTGACGTGTTCGTGAGGAGGAGCTCGCATCATGCTGGAACAGCAACTTCAAAACAACGAGAATGCTAGAAGAACAATTAAAAGACAGCAAAAGTGAGGATTTTCAATAAAACCAGTCTCTAGAGAGGGTGTGAGAAGCAAGCTACTGAAAAATGATCTAGTTCAAATGGAATCTGCAAGCTCTTCTCAGATTCTAAGCGGGCAGTGATGCCTTCACGGTGTGAGCTCACAGAGACGCGAAGCTCCAACTTAGTGGCCATTTAGACAACGACATGCCTCACGGTGAGGGTGAATCCCGTTCTGGCTGCTTTCTAGAATTTACCCTCAACTGTATGCACTGATTTTCTTGAGGAATCCTGAAATATTTGCTCAGGTCCCTACTGCAAGTGAAACAAACAAACAAACACACACATGAAGTCTTCATTCAGACGGAAAAAAGTCTCATGACTTCTAAAATCAGGTATTAACAGTAGTCAACGCCGTATCCAAATTGCTACTAAAGAAGCTTGGCTAAAAGTTTCCATAATGAGCTTCATCAGTTTTACGACCGTCATTTATCTCTGAGCATCGTATATTAAAACAAGATCCTCAGCACCAAACGCGACGAGGCTTAATTTAAAAATATCTCATTAATTTGCAGTAATGAGGTGTAATGAATATTTATGGAAAGTTTTATCTGTACCTATTAATTTGCTGTGATGTGTCACTGATAAACCAATCCTCTAAGCTGAAACCAAGAGACGACATAGTGAAACGCGTATAAAATAATGTCTTATAACCACCGCTTGAGATTCCAACACTTGGTGTAAAAGATAATATGTTTCCTGCAGATGAAAGTTTACTGTATAATTCACTGAATACACCACAGGGAGCTAAGTCATTTTCTCTGCACACACAGTTTATTACTTTTAAATATCATCTCTCCCCTCACGGATAAGGCAGAAAAAACAATGTTTTCCTTCAGCAGAAACCAATTGTCTTCACTTCTGGATATTGGAGTAAAGATCGTTTGGATTACAGATCAAAGAAAATCGCGTGTGTGCAAATCATCAGAATGTTTTGTTGAAGGGCCTGAGAAGTGGTTTAGGTCTAGTGCACGGTCAGTTGTTCATTTGGTCCACAAGCATCCTGTGGAAGGGGGTCACTGTGGTGCCACTCATGGTCACTGGTCATCCCTGCCCATTTCTTCCTGGGGGGGTCTTCATTTGCCTCGGGGCAGCACGTTACGATGATTATTTACTCCCACTACTTTACCACCAGAGAGGAAACTTAAACATGGTGGGCATCGGCAAATGTTCATGACTGATGAGCCTTGAAGATAATTCCTTCTCCAACGCTAGGGTCTTTTTAATTTTTTAAAATTTTTATTTATTTTTTGAGAGAAAAAAAGAGTTCGCGTGAGCAAGGGAGGAACAGAGAGAAGGAGACAGAGGATCTGAAGTGGGCTCCATGCCAATAGCGAAGAGCCCGATGTTTAGCAGAGAGCTTGAACCCACGGCCCATGAGAGTCTTAAACCGTGCTGGAGTCTTAAACCTATCCCCAGTTTAAAAGGCTAAGATTCCAGCTTTATCCAGCTTCATCACAAGCTCAAATTCAGTTTTTATGCTCCAACCAATAATCGAGGTCAGGGTCAAAAGACTCCAAAATTTACAACACACAGAGCTGTAAAATTGTGGTCTTTCGGACATAAACTTTCTGTTACAACGGGGACATTTTCACACATGTCCCAAAGATCTGAACTACTGATTGCAAAATAGGTGTGTTTTGAAATCCTTAGTTTTGAAAATTAAAGGATCTACGTGCAAGTTTATTTGTATTTATGACCAGGAAACATTAAATCAATTGGAAGGGCATTAGTGTGAATTTTGAAGTGTTCATGTCATAAAGTTAAAGTTTTTAATAGTAATTTTTGAAGTAGAATTCGATAATTAAAAGGTCCTTCTATTTTCTAATAAAATACTAAAACGTTGATTTCATTTAGATTTTGACAAGTGAAGCAGGATTATTTAAAAAATTTTTTTTAACCTTTATTCATTTTTGAGAGTAAGAGAGACAGAGTATGAGCAGGGGAGGAGCAGGGAGAGAGGGAGACACAGAATCTGAAGCAGGCTCCAGGCTCTGAGCCGTCAGCACAGAACCCGATGCGGAGCTCGAACTCACGGACCCTGAGATCATGACCTGAGCTGAAGTTGGACGCTTAACCGACTGAGCCACCCAGGTGCCCCTTGATTTTTTTATGTTTTGAAGAACGTCCAAACTGTCTTCCACAGCAGCTGCACCAGTTTGCATTCCCACCCACTGTCTTACATCATACACATAAACAAACTCAAAATGGACTAAGGACCTAACTGTGAGGTCCTGAATCCATGAAATAGCTCTTTAACAACAAGGACATTGGAGGTTGCCACAGAAAAACTGAGTGCAGATAAGCAGGAATGCTTCCTAAAGATAAATGTTTCAATAAAACTGGAAGATACAGTAATTATAAGCTGGTAGGCACTCTTAAATTACATCTTCTTGGCCCATGGAAGAAAATACAAAAGAAAATACATGGTAGAAAATACAGTGGTCATTTATAACAGCAATAGAACAAGATTAAAAAATAAGAATAAACTCGGGCACCCGGGTGGCTCAGTCGGTTAAGCATCTGACTCTTGATTTTGGCTCAGGTCATGATCCCAGAATCATGAGATCGAGCCCTGCCTCAGACTGTATGTTAACAGTGCAGAGGTTGACTGGGATTTTCTCTCTCTCCCTCTGCCCCTCCCCTGGTCTCTCTCTCTCTCCAAATAAATAAATAAACTTTAAAAAATAAGAAGAAGCTTAAATATTCACAAGTGTTGCCATGGAAACATTAAAATGTGTCCGAAGAAGTCACACACAAAAAAGCTAGAACAAATGGGAGCTTACGTCATAGAACATACTGGAATCTGTACTCACGTTCTGAGAAGCTGAGATGTCCAGTGTCGGGAAAACATACGCAGAGATAACATCAAAGAAGGACAGAAAATACCCTGAACTCTTATCCAGGAATAGGAAATACAACTATTAGCTCAGGATCTTTTGTGAAAAGAACTTTGCTCTCTCTGTCTACCAAAAGTCCCTAAAAGAAAAGATCCTTAGAGGCTGTGGGAACCAGAGGGATCAAAATCAGTGTTTCCAGGGAACCAAGAAACACTTGGAGAAATGTTAGGACAGGGAAGGACAGAGTCACCCAAAATTACCTTTGCCAGAAAACAAGCATGTCCGCTAGACCAAGCAGGATGCGTGTGCAAGACAGAGAGGTTGGGTCGAAGTGGCTCCTCTTGGGCAAATCCAGGACAATTGCCGCGTCAAAAGTGGACACTCGCATTCTCTACTGCACCCCGCTGGGTCAACAGTCCACGTGACTGGGAGGCATGAGAGTGGGAGGGGTCTGAGATCACGCCATGTGGCATCATTCCTGGTGACACCTCAATGTTCTTCCTGCTTTTTTTTTTTTTTTTTGCAGAACACAGTTGCTCGTTCTCCCTTCACAAAGAACAGCTTATCCTTTCAGAAAGAACAATTCAACGAATGTGGAAGGGATTAGAAAACACCTTGTCTCAACCCCAACGAAAGTAATGGATTCAGTCAAGGATCATCCATCATTAATGGGTGCTAAAGTCATACACTGAAGACTGGAAGGATATTTCCAAAGTGCGAAAGGTGAGTCCCAGTAATCACTGGTTAATGGAGAAGGAAAAACCAAAAAAGAAAAAAGAAAAAAAAAGTCCCTACAAAGGAGCAACGCAACCCTAACCAATTTATCAAACGCAGTATCGTAAATAGTTAAGACATCTGAAACCTCACCCCCGGAATGCGGTGCAATGTCTCACAGAGGGCGTAGCTATAGTCTTCGTTTCCTAGGGCTGTCTTAAAGGACCAAAAATGGGGCGGCTTAAATTTCTGGAACCAAGGTGTCAGCAGGGCCAGGGTCCCTCTGAAGCCTGTAGGGTAATCCTTCCTGCCTCCCCATTTCTCTGGGCCGCTGGCCAACCTCTCATCCTCTGGTCTGTAGCTGCACACTCCAATCTCTGCCTTGTCATCACATGGCCTCCCCCCCCCCATGTGTCTTTGTCTTCACATGGCTGTCTTTTTATAAGGACACCAGTCGTATTGGATTAGGGCCCACCCTACTCCAGCACGACCTCATCTTGACTAATGACATCTGCAAGGACCCTATTTCCTGTGATGCACTGAAGTTGGGGATTTCAACATATCTTTTTTGGGGGAAGACAGCTCAACCCACACCACCCACGGGTCTCCTACTCACAGGGTGCCAGGGTCACTGGAGACACATCTCCTGAAGGGCTCAGATGCAGCCTCTCACGCCCCAAGGCCCAGCACAGACATAGCCTTTCTAGAAGTACCCAGACTTTATGTGACAGAGACTCATTTCCTGAGTTTCAAGCATTGGTCTGATGGGCAGAAACCTGCTGGGATGCTCTCCAGGGACATAGGCTGGCGGGTGTCATCCTTTGGCTTTCCCTCTGTCCTGCAAAAGCTGGTGGGGACCATCCATCTCTCTGTCTTTTTCTTTGTTTTTCTGTTCCATTGTTCTCTTTTATCCTTCTGTTCTGTAGGTACAATCTTAGCACTTCCCCCACGCTGTGCCCAGCCACCAGCGTCTCCCATGGAGGGGCTTTACACACCTTTAGTTCTCTGGTTTTTAGGTCTGATAACTCGGTTTTGGGGGCCACGACCTTAGGGATGCCCCTTGAATATCCAGCTCTGGAGGCCAGGAGGGCTCACGTTATTGGGTCCCACGGGAATGTCACAATCACAGAGGCAGGTCAGGGACGACTACGTCTCCCAGGGCACTGCCCAGTCAAACGACTGGCACCCACCCCACTCTTTCTGAGGAAGATGCCTGTTTAGTTTGTCCAGGAGCTTTGGCCTGAGAAGCAGGTTTGGCACAGTTACAGAGGAGCTCTCGGGTGATACAGGCCAGTGGATGCAGACTTTGTGCTCTCCAGGGGACCCACTACCGCCCGTATCTTCTAGAAAGGAGTTTGTATCTTTGGTGCCATGGCTTCTGCGGCTGCTGTCAGGGAATAGCCCTACATTCCCCGGCTCTGGTGGCCAGCAGGGCATCCACTCATGGGTCCCACTGGACAGTAACCGTGGGAGAAATTATTCACAAACAGCCACCACTCTTAGGGCAAGCAAGAGGCAACAGTCTTAGGAGCTCAGTCTTTCTGGATTGAGGTCCGCTGGCTTCTCCTCGTAGCTACAGCCTCAGGGACGAGCTTGTAACTAAAGGCAACTAAATTATATAATTGTAATGAAATCTAAAGGCTGATGGTAAACCTTTCCTGAGACCTCAGAGGCGAGCACTCTCTGTGCCCTCCCCTCTGCCATGCTCTAGAGGGCCAGCATCTCGCAGGGGGGAGCTCCATTTCTTACATCTGGTGCCCTGGTTTCTGTGGCTGCTGCGAGAAGGGAACGGCAATGGGATTTACTCCAGGGATGCAAGGATGGTTCAATATCCACAAATGAGTCAACACGGTACACACAGCACATTAACAAAAGGAATAAAAATCATGTGGTTATTTCCATAGATGCAGAAAAAGCACTTGAGAAAATTAAAAATTCATTTATTAAAAGATCGCTCGACCAAGTGGGCATAGAGGGAACGTACTTCAACATAATGAAGGCCATACGTGACAAGCCCACGGCTAACATCATACTCTTGGAGGGAAAGCTGTTGGGATGCCTATTTTTGCCACTTTGATTCGGCACAGAGTTGTAAGTCTTAGCCAGAACAATTAGGCAAGAAAGAGAGATAAAAGACATCCAAATGAGAAAGAGAGAAGCAAAACGGTCACCATTTACAGATGACATAATATATATCTTCCGAAAGCCTAAAGACTCCACCAAAAAATTGTTATAACTAATAAATTAATTCAGTAAAGTTACAGGATACAAAATCAATATACAGAAATCTGCCGCATTTCCATACACTAGTGATTAACCACCTGAAAGAGAAATTAAGAAAACAATCCCATTTGCAATCGTATCAAAAAGAATATAATAACTAGGAATAAATTTAACCACGGACATGAAAGATCGATACACGAAAAACTATAAAACATTGATGAAAGAAATTGAAGATGTGAATAAATGAAAAGATATCTCACACTCATGGATTGGGAGAAATGATGCTGTTAAAATGTCCGTATTCCCGAAAGTGATCTACAGGTTCAATGAAATGGCAAAAATCGCATTGTCTTTTTTCCAGTATCAAAATTCCAACAGCATTTGCTGGGAACAGCTATGATTCCAGCTTCCACTCTTAGATTCCGGGTCCTATTAACCGCGGCAAGCACCCACCTGCAGAAACACAACTTCTCTGTGAGCGCAGCCCCTTTACCGATCATCAAATCTTGTAAATCGTGCACTGATCCCCGAGGGACGTGAGGCCCATCTCGTGGATGCATGGAGACACCTGAGAAAGGCTGTATGGGAAAGCCCTAAACGCCCAGGGCAAAGGTATTTGGGGTCGGAGCCTCCAGGAGGGTTTTGGGGGAGCGCTCGCCGTGGGGTTGGTGCCCGTGTCAGTAGAGACACGAGCCAGCTTGCTTCCTCTGCCAGGCTGAGCAGCTAAAACTTCTGAAATCTAAGAGAGGGAAGGGAACACACACGTCAAAAAGCTTCTTATTTATTTCTATTTCTTCCCGTGATCTCAGATAATTTGCATCCGCTATACTATTGCCCCTGTACTTTACCATCTGTGAGCTTGCTGTGTCGTCACACTGTTTCCCGTCTATTGTCACCGACACGTAGGTCCATCGGAGTGCATACTACGCGAGTCCCTTCAAAGTACACGGCGACACCGTCCACAGAGATGGATGTAGTCTCGGGTCCCCTCTGGCGGCCAGGGCAGCAGCGAGCCCTGCAGGTGTCACTGCCCCCTGGGTGATGGTTACAACGAGGGATGGGGCACAGGGTTGGAGGCCAAGGGACTTCTCAAAAAGGCAGTTCCCTTGGCTTTGGTGGCCGGCGGCCGAATGACAGACACAGAGGACCGTTCTGGCTGAGCGGTCCTGTTACAAAAGACGCGGGCCTTTCAATTCCTTTTGTAATCAAGAGTCTAAGGTCAGTCACCTCTTTGTTTCCAAGAAATGAAGGTCTTGGTTGGCTGACGAACCACCTGCGGGACAAAACTAAAGTAAGAAAGAAGCCCCTGCAGGCTGGAGCGAGGCTGAAGAAGGAAGGGAACGTGTATAGCGGAGGGGCAAGCGCATCACCCCCAGGTAAGCCTCAGCCACCGGCGGCTCTATCCAGTCCCCACCTCCCAAGGCAAAAATGACGGCGACGGCCTTGCCAAAAGAGCAAGGTGGGGTGACGCCTCCAGCGTCGCGCCAAAAACAGCCTCCGTGGATACTGTCAGTAAGATTCTCGGGTGTTGATCATGTGATTCAGGCGCATTTCCAGCCCCATGTTTTCTGATATTCCGCTGTCCCATTTGAAGCCGCGATAGTTTATATTGCATAACCTTTTTTGCTGGCCTAAAAAAAGAACACGAAAAGAAAAAAAAAAAAAAAACAGCAACACATGGGTGAGTGGATTTATTTTTTACCAAGAGAAAGACGTTTTAATAAGCAGGTGGGTTAAGATTAATCCTATTTTACCTGTGAACCACCTGGTCTGTTTGAGGAATTTGGCTCCCCCTCCCCACAAGGTGCCTTTCTATGCGCACAAATTCTCCAAAGCTGCGTGAGGCCTATTGTGTCCAGGTTGGGCTTCTTCCCTCACGAAGGTAAGAGGATGGGTGAAAAGGACTGCAGCTCAGTGAGTTCGGCAAGTTTAAGACAAAATAAAAGTCCTTACTTAAGTGCAGATTAAACCGCACACAATGGGTAATTTTATGTCAACTTGACTGGGCCACTGTACCCAAATATTCGCACAAGTGTTATTCTAGATGTTTCTTTGAAGGTTTTTTTAGATGAGATTAACATTTAAACCAGCAGACTTTGAATAACTCGGATTACTTCCCCAAGTGGGCGGGCCTTAACTAACCAGTTGAAGGCCGGTAACAACTAAGAATCATCTCCCCCCCAAAACAGGGAATTCTGCCAGCGGACTGCCTTAGGACCCAAAATGCCGTATCAACTCTTCTCCAGGTCTCCAGTCCCCACCATCCTGTGAGCTGATTTTCTCTCTCTGTCTCTCTCTCTGGCTCTATCTAGCTATTGTCTATCTATCTATCTATCTATCCCTCTGTCTATCATCACCTATCTCCAATAGGTTTCCTTTCTCTGGAGAACCATGACTAATACATCCCATATCACATTTATTAAAATCATGGAAAGAGAAGCATTTTTGAGAGATTTAGATGGAACTCTCTCCTGCTGGACGCTCACGGCCGGAGGTCGTTCTTTGTTTGTCTTTGACTTGCATGAGGAAGGTTCACTGGAATGGGGTCCTGCTAGGGGTCTCCTTCCTGGCAGCACCCACATTTCTGTCTGCAGGCCACCGCCTCATCTGGTGTCCCCTTCCCCAGTGTCCTCAGACAGGTACAGTGTTCAGGGTTTGAGCTGCAGAGAAAAACAAAGCCAGAGCAGCAGCTGTGGCTAGAGATGCTTGGGCGTCCTTGGAGGTGTGGGGGGTGGGGAGGGGGGCTCAGGTGTCCTTGGAGGGGGGGGGCCCTTTGAAGTAGGTGCCGCCAGTTGGAAGCAAACCACTGTGGCCTCAAGTCACCAAGGATTTCTTTTTAAATCCAATGTGCTTCAATCACCTCACTTTGTTTTCAAAACACCAGCCTCCCTTGGTGACCCCCCAAGGCCACCTCCTTGAAAGGCTTCACACCTGAGGCAGGAGTGCCCGAGGCCACAGCTAATTCCACAGATTCCAGCAAAATCTGCCAGTCCTGCCTTCTCCAACCTCTGAGCCTGGGACGATGCCTCAGTCATTTCAAGTGAATGAGAAGGGAAATCTACATTTGAAAGCCTGTTTAAGAGCAATTAGGAAGCTCGGTCTTCTCCTTTCTTTATTATTAGCTTTTACTGATAGGTTGGCCTTTAGAAAGATGGCGGGAGAGAAGGCTGGACAACCACTGTCTGTAGACGTTCTTTAATAGTAGACCACCCGATCGGTAGTGTCCTTTCTTATTGATCAAGAAAACTTTATTTACACAATGATCCGGAGAAGGCAGATTCCTCACCATAGATGAGAAGAAAGATTCCCCAAGTGATGAAGGTCAGGAAGCTTGTTACTTACAAAGCTTCTTGTATGCGAGTACACTTGCACTTGTGTGTAAGTACCCTAAAAGCTCAGTACTTTGCAAAGCTCAGTACTTTGCAGAGCCTGTGGCAGCTGCTCCGAAGGGGTGATTATTAATAATAACGTTATTATATTAATAATATAATATAATATTATTATAATATAATATATTAATATAATTAATTAATATAATGTAATTAGTTAATATATAATTAATTATATTTTTATATGTTATGTATAATATAATATATAATATAATATAATTTTTAATTATAATTAATTATAATATAATCAATTAATTAATATAATATAATAATATAATATTATTATTAATAATAACGTTATTGTTATTAATAATGCACAGAGCTTTCCCATTGAAAGCATGAGGTTCCCATGCACTGTCCGGAGCATAACCCTCACATCACAGGGTTGCTCTCCATCCTGTTGGTTTCCTACCTGATGGCTATGACCACTTCCTTTTAATTTAAGAAGGTGTGTTCTTCCTGGTTGGCCGGGGGCAACCACAGCCCTGGGGGGTGGGTGAATCTTGCTTAATTTCAACCTACTGGCCTCTCCCTTGCAGGTGGTTGTTGAGGAAGGGAGCAAAGGGCGCGACCCCGGTGTCTTAGTCCCCCCCCATTCGGGCTGCTAACAAAATACCAGAGGCCTGGTCGTGGATAAAAAAAATATAATTTATTCTTCCCCCTTCTGGAGGCTGGAAGTGCAAGATCAGGGTGGCTGTGTGATCAATTCAGTGGCCTTTTCTGCATCTCAGACTTGTATCGTCACCTAGAGGAAAGCATGACAGTGCTCTGTAGGGTCCCCTTTATAAAGGCACTGATACCAAGCCTAAGGGGTCCACCTCATGACCTCATTGCTTCGCAAAGGTCCTGCCGCTGTCACGTTAGGGGTTAGATTGTGCAGGGGAGAACACAGAAGACCATCCTCTGTGTTTAAATACAATTTAGGCTCCAGGGGACCACGTCTGTTAATAAGCCATAAATATGGTCTTGCTACCGATTCAGGGCTTTGCACTGTGACTCGAAAGAAATAGATGACAGATCCTTTCTTCTTTTTGTAATGCACATGTCTTCTTTTTCCTTGTAAAATCTAGCTACGATTGAATTATGCAAAGTAGCGAAATAAGCTCATATGTCTCATTAAAATAACCTGCTCATTTCCTGCCAATTAATCTATTAATTCTCATTGATGTCACCATCTATGAGCCGAACAGCTCTACCAACATGTTTAATAAACTCTGTGTGAGCACCTGCCCCCACGCGTGTGCCCCTGGTGGTCGCTGCCGCTGTCCTGTTTTCCCAGGAGCTACTCTGGTGGGCCCACAGGCAGCGTCTTCACCAGCAGATGCTATTGTTGGAAACATGGCCGTACTTCCTACATTTTTAGACACCTTGTTGTGCCTTGCCCAGTGTTGATAATTAAAATAGCCTATATTAACATTGGCTGGAAGATTCCCAAATGATAACTTACTATTGGGTTTTAAAGGACATACCAGGGGTGCCTGGGTGGCTCAGTCGGTTGAGCATCTGACTCTTGATTTTGGCTCAAGTCATGAGATCGAGCCTTGCATCGGGCTCTGTGCTGGGTAAGGAGCCTGCCTATGATTCTCTCTCTCTCTCTCCCTCTGCCTCTCTATCCTGCTTTCTCCCTCTTCTTCTCTCTCTAAAATAAAAATAAAATAAAGGACATACTATAGCTCAGAATTTCATTAGGAGAATTATGTGGGACTAGTTCAGGAACCATGATGGGTAAGATTCCCTCTCATGGGTCCTGCACAGACCCACAGCATTTCTAATGTCTGATCATAAAGACTTCTGACAGGTGTCTGATCATGTGTTTTCCTTCTTATTGTTTCCTCATTTAGCATTCATTCAGCGTAATTCTTGGCTGTCTTTAAAAATATTCTAATTACACACCGCCATGACCTTCTATCCCCTGTTCAGGTCTTCCCTTTCTGGAAAGAAAGGGGAAGAGGGCTGTAAGGAGAGACTGGCCCAAAGCACACTCTAACCCACGGTGGGAGGAAGGATTTGGCAATTAAAAAACACTGTGATTCTTTTACTGGGTATATTTCCTAAATTGAACAAAAGAAGCAATTAAACTTCTCTGACATATGAGCTCAAAAACCCCACTGGTTGTCAACAAGAGCACCCTCTCAAGTCCCTGAGCTTCGTTTCTTTCCTCCTGCGTCCCAGGCCACTACTCCTCCCGACATTTTCTTGGCAAATTCCTTCCAGTGCTCCCAGACCTACCCAAAATACCACGGCTTCCCTAGATTTCCTTGGTCCCACCAGCGACAGTAATTGCCCTCTTATCTGGGCTCCCTTACCCGCTTGCCGATATTTCTAACAAAGCATTCACCACAGCGCCATATTTTATGTGTTTTCTCACCATTGTTCCCTCTAGCCAGTGACCTATCCCCAAAGACGGGAGCACAGATGTGGCTCTGGGTCCTTGGAGCCCACACCATCCTGTGTGTCCACAGGTGCTGATTGGATAAGCAGACATTTTACTCCCTTGAGCAAACCCCTGAATGCTCACTTCTAATTCCACTACAGACACCCAGACGTTCCTCCGTTCTCTGATGCTATGAAGTGTTTTCAGGGAAATAGAGGCTGGATGTTTAAGGACTTTAGCACAGTTGGCCACATACTGTTCGCGACAGGATGAGGGGGTACAAATGAAACCTCACTCACCTCTGTTCTTCATCCACAACACACCGTATCCAAACCCAGTCAGCTCCCAAACCATTCTTGCCTGCACTCAGAAATGCCATGAACATGGGCGTCTGGGTGGCTCAGTCAGTGAAGCGGCTCAGGTCATGATCTCGCGGTTCATGGGTTCAAGCCCCGCATCGGGCTCTGTGCTGACAGCTCGGAGCCTGGAGCCCGGTTCGGATTCTGTGTCTCCCTCTCTCTCTCTGCTCCTCCCCCACTGACACTCTGTGTCTCTCTCTCTCAAAAATGAGTAAACTTTTTTAAAAATTAAGAAAAGAGGAAAGACTAGCCATGAACACGTGTCTGAAAGCTTTCTCGGTAAGCCCCGGTGCAGAACACGACACCCTCATATTTAAATATAGATTGCCCGTGGGTGCAAATAAGAGAAGTTCTAATTTTCTTTTTACGTGTTTCTCAGCTTTCTAAAATGACCAAAGCAGAGAGTGTTCCTTCTATGATTAAGTTTTTGAAACTCAAGAAGTCCTTAATTGAAATTCATTAATCCTTTTGTATAACTTTAAAGAGGAAACGAGTTACAGTAGAAAGAATATTGCGGGGTTGCAGATAAGGAATGTGGATCCTTGACCTATTTATTTCCAAAACTCTGAGATCTTGGTCAAAGCTTTTAGATCTGTGTGGATTTTGGCTTTTCATCTACGTAACTGACCTGCTATTACGTATGTCGTATATACTTACCGAAGGCTCTTCCTTTAGCACGTGGCCTTGTGCCCCAGTGGATTCTGGTATGAGTCAACCAGAGACCCTGCTCCCCAAGACTAACAGGGTAGTCACCCTGTGGTCACTAGGTACCTGCTCTGAAAGTCACTGCAGTAGAAACTAATAGTAGTAAGAACTGTAGGCCACTGCCCATGATGTGCCCAGTGGGTCCAGAGAAGACTTCCTCCTTCCAGTAACAACAAGAGACAAACGTTACAGGTGAAGTTTTGAGAAACGAGAATGTTGGACTAGATCAACTGAAAAGTTCATCACAACTCAAAGATCTCATTCTGTGGACTTCTGGAGAACCTTAAATCAAGATTGCCCAAAGGGGCACCTGGGTGGCTCAGTCGGTTAAGCAACCGACTCTTGATTTTGGCTCAGATTATGATTTTGGGCCCCACCTTGGGCTCTGCAGTGTGAGGGTGAAGCCTGCTTGGGATTCTCTCTCTCTCCATCTCTCTCTGCCCCACCTCCCCACCACCAACTCCCCCCCCCCCGCTGGCTCTCAAAATAAACAAAAATAAAATAGAATAAAAAGATTGCCCAGTGAGCAGATCTGAGAGGATGCGTCTATGCTGAGATAGCTGGTCTTTGAAAAATAACACCCATCCTTTAATTTTCAGCACCTCCCACTTTGGGAAAGCAACTTGTCTGTCCACAGAGGAACCATTGTCATGAAAACACTGTCACCTGCTTACAGTTCTTGAACGCAGGGATAAATAAGTACGGTTTCTGTCTTCTCAGATGGCAAAATAGAGCCCAAGAGCAAGGCTGAAGAAATATACTGCGCTCTGGGGCGGGACTGTGTCACTGGGTCCTTGCAGGTGGAAAATGTAACTTATTCATTTGCAGAAGACTATGGGAAATGCACTCATGCTTCAGGGGAGGTTTGCTCCCTTACTTCAGAGGGTATTCACTGTCCTGTCTCTTCACATGACACTGTGAGCTCTACGTTCGCGCACGTCTAATGAACATTATCTTCAACATCAGCACAGAGGCAGAGTCACTACATGGGATTTGGTGTGAGCTGGAACCTTCCACAGCATACTTAAATCTAGTGGGTCAGGAGTACTTAATGTGAGTTAAAAAATGGGGTGTTGGGAACGAAGACCAAAAGTGTAGCTGTGAACTGAGGGATGCAGAAACCCCAGAGCACCCCAGGCCATGGGCAGACAGGCAGGATTGCTGTGCATAAGGGGGGGATGTTGCACAGTAAGTCGTCAGAAGAATCTGGTTACGTCCCACGTAGAAAATTAAAAAAATATATTTTATTAAAGGCTAATTAATTGTTGATTATAAAACAGAGCAAACATAGCATAGCCTTTGGTATTGAACTTTGAGTTTTTTTCCTTAAAATTGGTTTCATTGTTAACTGTTATACCTAACACAGACTTTAAAACACACAAACACAGGGCCCCTGGGTGGCTCAGTCGGTTGAGCGTCCAACTTTGGCTCAGGTCATGATCTCACAGTTCGTGAGTTTAAGCCCCGTGTCAGGCTCTGTGCTGATAGCTCGGAGCCTGGAGCCTGCTTCACATTCTGTGTCTCCCTCTCTCTGTCTCTCCCCCTCTTGTACTCTGTGTCTGTCTCTCAAAAATGAATAAACGTTAAAAAAAAATACAACACACGAACACAGAAATAAAATCCAATTTGTTCACCTCAAAGGGTTAAGTCAGCCTAAGCTAGAGATTGAGAAGTAACTATCACCCCCCCCCACACACACCCCAGTGCTGTTTTTTCTAGTAACGTGGTAATTTAGGCATGTTGTACATGTGCAAAAACCTGATTTTCTAGGATGAGTCTTTCTCGTTCTTCAGAAAAAGTGAGTTTTTGTTCTATCTGTTCATCGCCACCAGCCCCACCACTCTGTTGGAGACCAGTCTCTCGAAGGGAGGTTGATGTCTGGTGTGCTGTCGACTCCTGACTCTGTTCCACGCTCTTTGCCCCACACTTGAGTGCAGCTGTGGAGAGGGTCCCATGCCCTGTCCCCAACTCCGTGGTCTTCCGTAAACCCTTAGTCTCTTCAAGCTCTGTGCCCGTTGGCCTCGCTGACTCCATTCCTCCTCAGGAAATGCTCTCCTTCTCCATGCTTCCAGAGCGCCTCCTGGCCTCCACCCCTGAGGAGACCCCTTCTCTGGACCTTTTCTCCCCACCTCCGCCTCCCCGTCTTCATGGACTTCACCAGGGGTCCACCCTGTGCTTCCTTCTCTTCCCTCTCATTTGTCTTCATTCCATTCCTATCTCTCAACCAGGAGCCTCCGGGCTTTTCTCCTGAGCGATTACTGCAGTTGCTTCCTTGTGGGAAAAACGCAGAGACCAGAAAAACCTCACACGTGGATAACAAGCACTCACCGTTGGGCAAAAAGCTAAGGACAACTGAGGGACCTGTTTATCTCCATTCTTTCCTTCAGCCACTCACCGCACGGGCTTGTAGGAAGCGTGCCCACCAAGTGCGGTGAGGAAAGCTAGCTGGCGTTGGCCCTGGGGTCCAAGCACAAAGGGGTGACAGAGGAAATGGGATGACCACCCAGCCACAGCCACGTCCCACGGTTCACACCCAAGCCAGGACCGATGCAGGTGTCCAGTCTGCAGAGCTGGGAGAGGTGCCGTCTGGAGCCTCAGACTCTCTCTTCCTCTTGAACACTGCTTTTGTTTTTGTTGTCCAATCCTAAAATGTCACTACATTTCCAAAGAGAGAGACTGCTGAAACAAACCAGAGGGAAACAATACCATTTTCTATCTGAAAGGTAACTGTTTAAAGTGGCAATATGAGCCATGTATTGGGTGATTACAGTACGTGTACAAGAGAAATAAATACCAGCGGTGTTCTAAGGGGGTAATTGGGAATACTGTTTTGGAATAGGCGTACCACACACGATGCATATAGTGTGATCTGAAGGCAGATTTACATTGCTAAAAACGTAGACCGCCGATGCTAGAGCAATCACTAGGATATTTTTTTTTTAATTTTTTTTTCAACGTTTATTTATTTTTGGGACAGAGAGAGACAGAGCATGAACGGGGGAGGGGCAGAGAGAGAGGGAGACACAGAATCGGAAACAGGCTCCAGGCTCTGAGCCGTCAGCCCAGAGCCTGACGCGGGGCTCGAACTCACGGACCGCGAGATCGTGACCTGGCTGAAGTCGGACGCCCAACCGACTGCGCCACCCAGGCGCCCCATAGGATATTTTTAAAAGAAGTATAACTGACATACTAAGAGAGAAGGCAAAAGCGGATAATGAACAGGGTTCGATCAAAACCGCAGAAGGTAGAGAATGAGGAACATGGACACATAAACAGATCCCATGGAAAAGAGGTGCAAACAAATCTACCAACAGTCACTTTAAACACCAATGGTCTAAGTGCACCAGTTAAAAGACAGAGGTTCAAGGGAGCACACGCACCCCAATGTTTATAGCAGCGCTATCAACAATAGCCAAACTATGGGGAGATCCCAAATGTCCATCGACGGATGAATGGATAAAGAAGATGTGGTCTATAGATACAATGGAATATTACTGGACGATCAAAAAGAATGAAATCTTGCCATTTGCAACAACATGGATGGAGCCAGAGTGTATTAGGGAAATAAGTCAGAGAAAGACAAATACTATATGATTTCACTCACATGTGGGATTTAAGAAACAAAATGGATGAATATATGGGAAGGGAAGAAAAATGCCATAAGTTAAAAACAGAGAAGGAGGCAAACCATAAGAGACTTTTAACGAGAGAGATAGGGCTGCTGGAGGGGAGGTTGGTGGGGGGCATGGGCCGAATGGGCGGTGGGCATTAGGAGGGCACTTGTTGGGATGAGCACTGGGTGTCGTAGGTAAGGGATGAATCACTACATTCTACTCCTGAAACCAATGCTACACTATGTGATAACTAACTGGAATTTAAATAAAATCTTGGAAAGAAGACAAAATGAAATGAGAAGAGATGAAAATAAAATAATACAATAAAATAAAATAATAAAATAAAATAAAATAAAATAAAATAAAATAAAATAAAATCCAGAGGTTTTCTGAGTGGACAAAACAACAGGACCCAACTCGATGCTGTCTATAAGAAATATACTCTACAGATAAAACAAGTGAAAACTAAAGGACTGGATGAAGATACAGTAGGCACTAAACCTACTAGAGCCGTTATATTAACGTCAGACAAAACAGACTTCAGACAGGGAGAATTATCAGGGATAAGTGGGGCCTCATGCAAGGTGTTGGGAGAGACAGAAGGAACCCAGGAGAGAAGAATCAGTTCCAAGGAGGACAGAAGTAACCCCCCCCCGTGTGGAGAGACACCTGAACCAGGTCTGCGGAGATGAGGCACCCCATCCAGTGACAGCGGGAAGTGGGAGAGGTGCTGGCCGGGTGGGGAAGGGACCCGAATCCAGCCGTGTGGAGCTGGTGTCTGGGTAGCCATGTGACCAGGAGGGGGTGTGGGAGGGCTCTGGGCGTGCACGTCCTCAGCTCAGAGGGAGAGTCAACGGGCCGTTCTCGAAGCGTGCATGGTTTACGTAGACTCATGGCACGTGTTAATGGACACTCTCAAAAGAGGACTTTAAAATCATGGCTGGTTAGGGGGCGCCTGGGTCGCGCAGTCGGTTAAGCGTCCGACTTCAGCCAGGTCACGATCTCGCGGTCCGTGAGTTCGAGCCCCGCGTCGGGCTCTGGGCTGAGAGCTCGGAGCCTGGAACCTGCTTCGGATTCTGTGCCTCCCTCTCTCTCTGCCTGCCCCCTGCTCACACTGTCTCTCTCAAAAACAAAATAAATAAGTAAGTAAATAAATAAAACATTAAAAAATGTTTTTAAATTATGGCTCCTTAAAATGCTCAGGAAGAAAAATCTGAAATCTCTACTAGAAATTCAAAAACATTCGCAAGAGACTGGAAGCCCAGTTCATTTCATCTGCTTTTTGGTAAAACAGGGAAGAGAGGTGTTGGACCCACAGCCTGAGCCCCAGGCCCACGGCCCCAGGGCGGGCATCGTCTGTGCCTGAAGCTCACTGCACCTCGGTGTCTGTGGGAAGATAGCTTCAAGGCATTCGTGAGCCCTACTGTCAAAAGCTCCTTGGTTTAGAAAGTAACATTATTATTATTATTATTTTGAATTAGACAGTGATGCTGATGCTATTTAATGTGTGGACACACTTTCAGAGTAAAGTCCTATTACCAAGTCTCTGTGCTTTCGGAGATCAGGGAAGTCTGAAGACTTTTAAAATCTGTGACTCCAGCATCCCTGTAAAGTTTCCAAGTGTAGAGAAGGCAATAAAAGCTATTTTTATGTGAAGGATAAAGGCAAAAAAAAAAAAACGTATCTAGAGCCTTATAATTCTAGGTAAATGGGAATTATGACCATAATTAGATATTTAAAATAAGTCTTGTTAGTTTCAGCACATAAAAATTCTATATAAATTATGTATTTTGATAAAATAATGCTAACTTATTTTATTACATCATAAATTGTGATTCTGAGAAAGTCATGCTGTATATACTACATCATGGTTTCTTGTGAAGGATATTAAGAAAAATCCAGATACATTGTTACTGATTTCATTCTCTACCCTGTGTGTACTTACCTTAAAATTTCATGAAGCCGGCAAGTTCAGCGTAACTATAGATTCTTTTCTCTTTCTCTTCCCTTGGCCAGGTTGTATGACAGCAGATGATGTGGCTCGTATCACAATACTTCCTGAAAAAAGGGTCTCACCACACAAGCCACGGAAGGCGGGTCACGGAGCTTTGCTGCTTTTGGTGGCTCCCAGTTTGACCAGTAGAACTCATAAACAGAATCCAGATAATCGTGAAAGATTAAACGCGAGCCTCCTGCGACCAACGCTGCTATCTTCTTAAGGGTATGCAAAGCGAAATAATATGGCAGCTTCTCTCTACAGCTGAGTGAAGGTTACAAAGCTGACCAAGAAAAAAGGAACTGATCCTTGTATAAAACAAGGTTATACACAAAGGGGACAATGGTCCGTTAATCATCAATTTCTTTATCTAAGCTGATATGTCTGGACTCTGCAAAACACCAGCGGATGTGAAATATACATGTATATACACATAGGCACATGCATATGCACACACACATTCATATACACATGTATGGGGTTATGTGCAGCCATTTTGTGTCCCCCCCCCCCCAAATGGATCTTAGTCAAGGATGAGAAGGACAGCTAGGAGCTAGGTACCTGGGAGGGACGTTGTCCTTCCAGAAACGGCAGCACTTATGGAATGTCCCATCAGGGAAGGGGCAGGGAACTCCAAGACCTGGAAGACGGCCCGGGGTTGGCTGGGGAGAAAGCACGGCAGAGTGTGGCTTCCAGGCTTCCGGGTAGGGACGAGGTGGCCCAGCGTGAACAGGTGGACCTTTCTCCTTGCAGCAAGAGGTGCATTTAAACCATCTTTATAGACCTCAGCAGGGTTGCCGGTGGAGAGCCGAACCGAGATCTGCCTTCGGGGCCGGTGCAGAGCCCCCCACGCTGCCCTGAACTCCCGCACCAGAAGGCAGAGCGGGGCCGAGCGCACAAGAGTCAACTCCGACTCCTCCGTTTTCCTCAATATTTCTCATTTTCTGCTGAAGTTTCTCTTCACTCTACCTGACACGCTGAGGTAAAAGATGGAACGAATTTATCTATAAAAGAAATTTGTAAGCCATATGGAAATCATTCTCTTCTCTTTCGTAATCAAGGCAAAGATGTGTCAACCACAGGTTAACGAGACAGATTTCTTCTGGACGAAAGCACAAAGCAATGCGAAGGCAGCAGACTTTAGGTGACCTCTGTTTTCCGACATGGGTGGAGTCCTAAAAAGTAAAGTCGAGAAGCAATTGCTTCTCGTGGGACACCGTTTGCTCACCAACCCTAAAATACGTCATTGTGTTTACGATGGACAGCTGTGAGTCACGTTTCATCAGGATCACTACACTGAGGTCACCTGGTAGAGGGAACAGGAGCACTGTCACCTACGGCCACAGAGATCCCCGTGCTGTCAGTCAGCAGGTCTGAGAAACCACAGGGCACAAAGTACCCCTGCCTCATGGGAAGCCCGCTGTCCTGCTTCCCACCTGCTGGTATTGGACCCCGCATCCACGTTGGTGCCAAAGACAGCAAACCACAGGGGGTGCCACGGACAGTCTCTCGACCACCCCTACGGTCACCCTACCTAGGAGGCCATGGCTCCATCCTGAGCTGAGCCTCTCAGCAGACCGTGAGAAGCCCTCTGGTGCAGAGAGAAGGCAGGAAGAACAAGCCGGGAGGCTGAGGCCACGTGCAGCCAACAGTCAATAGACAGAAACCACAGAAACAGAGCCAGAGGAAGTCACGAAAAGTGATGAACGAGGGAGTCCCCGTAGATCTCGGCTGTGTTCACGAAGCACTGTGGACATCAGTCACGTCAACAGCTGCCACGTAGCTTGAACGACAAACTCATGTCCGCCCGGCCCGGCCACCTCGATCCCCGCCCACATCCTGTGTGCTCTTACCTGCTTCCGTATCACCAATCCCGGCTACTTGTGAACACTGGAGTATGTCCTTGTACTTCCAAATAAACCGGACGAAACAACTCAAGTTTAACACTCAAAATAGTAGAAAGGGAGCATCAAAGAAAGAAACAAATGATGGGTTTTATGTCTGATCTAGTATCTAGAATAGTCTTAAAGGAAGATGGCCGTTACAACGTAAGTGAAGTCGACGCACTAGGACAGTGCCTCCGCCTGGAAGAGAGAACCACACATAGCAAAGCCCTGGGGCAAGCATGTTGGTAAATTAGAGGAACGGCCATAAAGCCCATGTGGGCAGAATGAGGTGGGATGTCAGAGCAGTGCTGGAGGCCTCATCATGCAGGTTCTGAAACTGACCTTGGTAGACGCTAAGGGAACGATCCAGAATACCTAGAGGAATGTGTGCACAGTGATGCATATCCTGATCCTATTAACAGTGTTCCTAGACTGGAACAAACTCTAAAATAGCTGTAATAAAAAGAGCCAGCATCCACGAGCTGGGAGGTCAACCAGGTAATTTCTAAGCACATCGAAGCCAGGCGTATTTTGTTCTCAGATCAATCCTGTGGAGTAAGTATGCTTGTTATTTCGGTGTTGTAGATGCAAACAAAGACAGAAGTTAACTAACTTACTCAAAGTGGACAGCGGTATTCTTTGGGGTTCCCCAGAGGAATAGAACCCGGAGAAATAGATCATAGATAAATAGGTCATAGACAGATAGAGGATAGCTAGATAGAGATTATTCTGAGAAATCGGCTCGTAAGACTGTGAGCACTGGCGAGTCCAAAATGTGCACAGCAGGCCAGCAGGCTGGAACCCCAGAAGAGGAAACTCCCTCTTCCTCAGTGCTTTTCTCTTCAGACCTTCAACTGATGATGAGAAACCCATCATGTTATGAAGGGAAACCTGTTTTACTCAGTCCACTGATGAGTACAGATTAATCACATCTTTAAAAATATCTTGACAGTAACGTCCAGATTGCTGTGTGACCCCCCTCATTGTCACCATAGTCTAGCTAAGTCAACACATAAAATTAACCATCACACCTGCCAAGAACTGTTGACTTCAGAGCACAAATCAGACGCCTGTAGAGGTGCGGGACCAGTTACCTGGAGTTCGCATCAGCGGGGTCGCTTGCTGAACGAAGCAATCCCAGGTACGCAATGTGTTGCCACCTTATAGGACGATGACTAATATTTAGTGGCATGGAAAGGACTTCAGGAAAATGGCAAATGAAAAAATCTGGGTGTATGACTGCAAAAGATAACAAAATGTACCCTACATTATATAATAAACTGTAGCTTCTAAAAATTCTAGAAGCAATTACTGGAAATACTAATAATGGATGGTGAGCTTTAAAATGTTATTATAGTTTTTTTCCCCCAAATTTTATGTACAGGCAAAAATGACTTGTTTTGTTTTGTTTGTTTGTTTGTTTATTTATCTACTTATTTATTTATTTTAAAATTTACATCCAAGTTAGTTAGCATATAGGGCAATAATGATTTCAGGAGTAGAATCCAGTGGTTCATCCCCCCCCCCCCCATGTACAACATCCGGTGCTTATCCGGACAAGTGTCCCCCTTAATGCCCCTTGCCCATTTAGCCCATCCCCCCACCCAAAACCCCTCCAGCAGCCTTCACTTTGTTCTCTGTATGTAAGTGTCTCTTATGTTTTGTCCCCTGTCTGTTCTTATATTATTTTTGCTTCCCTTCCCTTAGGTTCATCTGTTTTGTCTCTTAAAGTCCTCCTATGAGTGAAGTCGTATGATATTTGTCTTTCTCTGGCTAATGTCACTTAGCACAATACCCTCCAGTTCCATCCACGTAGTTGCAAATGGCAAGATTTCATTCTTTCTGATTGCCGAGTCATACTCCACTGTGTATGGAGACCACAACTTTGTCTATTCATCAGTCCATGGACATTTGGGCTCTTTCTACCCTTTCCCTACCGTCAATAGCACCGATGTAAACATTGGGCTGCATGTGCCCCTTTGAAACAACACTCCTATATCCTTTGGATAATACCTAGTGGTGCAAATCCTGGACCGTAGGGTAGTTCTATTTTTAATTTTTTGAAGAACCTCCCTATTGTTTTCCAGAACGGCTGCACCCTTTTGCCTTCCCCCCCAGCAGTGCAAAAGAGTTCTTCTTTCTCTGCATCCTCGCCAACATCTGTTGTTGCCCGAGTCGTAGAAGTGACTCGCATTTATTTATTTAAACCGTACCATGCGGTGGGCCTGTGGAGACACGCAGAGACACATTCGCGTGCAGAGACTGCCTGTCTTCATTATTGGTGCTTGAACCTTTTGATCTACTTTTGTACTTACTGAAAAGTTGCAAGAGCAGAAGGACTCTCAAACAGCCCTTGTGCGTATTCACAGCCACGTAAACACACATCATACATACGCTCATACACACACACACGCACACACGTACGTGTGTACGTGTGCATGCACGTGCGTGATTTCTCTGGGCTATGTGAGAGGATCTTTAAGCTATCGCGGCCCCCAGTATTGCCATGTGTGTTTTCTGACAAGGACTCCATCAGTCGCAACCCAAAACCCCGTGGTTACCAAGCTCGGCAATTGAATATTGATGCAAGAACATCATGTAATCCTCAGTCTATTTTGAAACTCCATCGAGTGTCTGCGTGATAACCTTTTCATCTCCTCTTCCTGGTCCAGGACCCAGTGATCTTGTCTCTTTGTTCTTCTGGAATCAGAAGCCCCCGCCCACAGAGCCGGCTTCCAGGTAAAGACAGCACCACATGTGGGCTTGTGTGAGTGTTTCCTCTTCCAGGTAATTACCCCAAGAAATTATACCCTTTCCCGATGATGCTGCCGTTTCTCTTCGCATGTTTTTGGACTATTTCTTGGAAAGTCTCTGCTGCAGTCATCACATTAGCTCCAGAAGACAGCCAGGAATCGCTGCTCCTCAAAGCTGTTGCCCTCAGCTGCCCTCACACACCTGTCCAGCAGGCTTCCTAGGTGACTGGTGTTGTTCCCAGAAATTACTCCCAGCCCTAACAGCAAAAAGAAGGGTAAGACGTGAGGTCCTGCAAACACAGAAGTCATGCGTTCCCATCGGAATTCCAGAAGGGGAGAGGACTGCCCCCCCAACCCCCCGCCCAAATCAGAACAGATGCACCCTGCTAGGAAGCAAGTCCCTATATTTTAACAATAACATATGAGTCTCTGTAGATTGTAAGAGACGTAACAACCAAGCTACGAACCGTTACCTGGGAAGGGAAACCCAAGCCAAGGAAACAATTCTTGGAATTTCAGATAACATTTTCAAAATGGTAACTTTCATTTTTATTACTATTTCCCAATAATTCATAAATCACTCTCTCTCCTTTTGAATTTTTAGAGACTGTTTTCCTACCTTTGTTCTCCTTTTTCTCTATCTTCTTATTTGTTATTAATTAACTTTCTCTTTCATGACGCGTGTGATGCTCTGCCAGTTAAAATGTTTTCGGACAAAGTATCACATAAATAAACGCATTGTCATAAGAGAGAGAAATCTTTCTGCAGCCTTGCTCACTGAAGGCACTTAACATTAATTTCATTCCCACATCTGTAATGTGTAGTTTTTATCTGTTACAGGCATTGTTCCGAGGGAAATATTCAATACTCTATCTGGAAGCTGTCATAGTATAGCGAGGCTTTGCTAAATATCTAGGCACATCTATAGTCTGTTATACAAATAAATTATATGATGTTATAGCAATTTTACCAGGAAATATCTACCCTTATGTTTTTATGCTTTCTGTAGGTTAGAAATCTACTAATTTTCCAGACACAGAAAAAATAATTTAAACCATATGTTCCACGAATGTTTTCCGGTCTCATAATCCTTGAGTTGAGCCTGAGTTTTATTGTTACTGAAATCTGTCCAGGGGCCATGACAGGTGATGCCAAAATATTTGAAAAATATGACAGGAGCATGGCTAGTCTAAGAGAGTCCAAAAAGGTGAAGAAGCACTGTGTTGGGTGTGTCAGAGTTGCAGACAATTTTCCCCTGATCAGGTTAGTGGTTCTGGAAGTCATTTCAGAACAATGAAAGGCTTTGGCAGGTTCCGAATAAACTCGCTTTTATCCCCTGCTCTGGCCATTCGTGATCTATTATTTCTTTCACTGAATCGTACACCATCCTTTCGAGACTGATCCAACCTAGCATTGCTGGCGTTCCTCCTTTTTCATAGTCACCCATTATTCTGACGGGGGTCCAGCCAGCAAAGAGCAGGGGAAAAGGAAGAACGTGGTCCCTCCATGCCCTGCCCCCACCTTCCCTCCTGGCACATGTCAGGTGCTTATTTGAGATCGGTGATTACAGATTTCAGGAGGAACCACTAGAATGTGAGAGCCTCGTCCCGCAATGTTCGGCGGGCGGACATTTGGTGTAAGAAGATAATGAAGCAGGCTGTACAATGATCCAGGGGACGTGTAAGGAAGTCAAAGATGTTTGCAAGGGTGGGGTTTGTGTCCAAACCAGGAGGCCTCAGCACAACCCAGCTGGAAGAACGGGAGACGAGGGCTAGGAGGCTGACTTCTCAAAGTGGACGTTTCAGAAGCGGCCCAGCTGTTGGTAAAAATTTTTATTTTGGAGAGTGTGGGGGAGGGGCAGAGATAGAGGGAGAGAGAGAGAATCCCAAGCAGGCTCCACACTCAGCATGGGGCCCGACCTGGGGCTCGATCCTGCAACCCTGGGTCATGACCCGAACAGAGATCAAGAGTTAGACACTCAACCACCTGAGCCAGCCAAGCGTCCTTAGACATTTGACTTTTGCACGAGTTTCCTGGAGAATGTAACGTACGCAGCTACAAGTTTGCCTATGTTCACGCACGGCCTTTGCTCTCGTAGGGTCTTTGCCGATCTCCCGTGAGACCGTGAAGTCCGTGATCGCAATATTGGTTTTAGCCTATTCAAACACGCCTTGCTATTTAACATTATTATTTTTAATGGACTTTATGTTGAAAGCAGTGCTAAGTTCACAGCAAAATGGAGCAGTGTTTCCATATACACACACAGCCTTGCATGCTATCAACATCCTGTGAGAACGGTACATTTGTTATGATCAATGAACCAATATTGGTAAGTTATTCCTAGCCAGAGTCCACAGTTTACATTAGAACTCACTCTGTTTTTGAAAATTTTTTTAACATTTATTTATTTTTTAGAGACGGAGAGAGACAGAGTGTGAGCAGGGAGGGGCAGAGAGAGAGAGAGACACAGAATCCGAAGCAGGCTCCAGGCTCCGAGCTGTCTGCGCAGAGCCAGACGTGGGGCTCAAACTCACAAACTGCGAGATCGTGACCTGAGCTGAAGTCGGACGCTTAACTGACTGAGCCCCCCGCCCCCCCAGGGGCCCCAGATGATCTTATTCAAATGTTCCATGTCTGGCCAGCCTTCAACTGCTAACAACTAACTAGTTAACACAGATGTGCAGACCTTGGATGAATGCTTCCATGTTCTCTAACCAGCTTTTATTTAAAGTTCTGCACAGAGCCGGGCATGGGGATCGAACCCACGAACTGTGAGATCGTGACTTGAGCCAACGTCGGACACTCAACCAACTGAGCTCCCCAGGTGTCCCCAGAGCTCACTCTTGATTTTGCCCACTCTATGGATTTGGACAAATATACAATGACATGTATTCACCATTATGTTGCCATCCAGAGAAGTTCTCTGCCCCCAAATTCCTCTGTGTTCTGTCTAGTCGTCATTTCAAGGGCAAAGAGCTTTTACCGTATTACCTTGTTCTCATTGTAGAGAAACGAGATGTGCCTCCCTGATCCCCTCCACAGATGGACTTGCTGTCCATCTAGAGGCTCCTTCAGAGCTCCTTCTGCCAAGGACTCTCTGACCCAAGGGCACAGGCTCACAGGGACGCATATCCGGTAACTGCTTGCAGAGGGCTACCCACACCCAAACCATGTAGGGGCAACTCTGATGAGTCCTCTGTCTCCAGCTCTCCCTGTCGGGAAGACTCATGCTTGTCTTGCTTCTATGGAGGTTCAGCTTCTCTCTGTGGCCAGTCCTGGTTCCCTCCTCATCCCTCCAGAGGTAGTATTGGAAGCATCAGTGGAGACAGGACTCCGTGCTTCCTAGGTATTCTTTAAGGAGCCTCGCTGGAGGTCTCGGAGCTGAACTGCAACACCAGTATGCTGACCTCTCCTCCACCTTTCTTGTCCGCGTGAGGAGTTAACGGAACTTGAGAACCCCACAGGCTCCGGAAGAGACGAGACAAGGATCATGGAATGAGATTGAAGACTTTGCAAGTTGGTGACACTGAGCCCCAAGGACTAGAAAGCCGGTCTGCGCTCACCTTTGCTGGGCATCCTGGGATTTATGCACTCTTGACTTTTCACAGCATTGCAAGAGAAACAAAACAAAACAAAACATCTGTCTGAGTTGCTGCTATTTCTACGGCTGATAACTAACCCGAAAAGAAGCTGCTCCCTAAATTGAAAAAAATGCTGTGTCCAACAAGGCCTGGGCATACAGTGTTTTTTACCTGGTGCTGCTGACCCAGGACACTGAGGATACATCTAGTGCCAGGTTAAAGCAGCTGCCTCAGTGAACCATTCTGGGCTTCTGCCATAAGGCTTACCAAAGGTACCATGCCTGAACAGAAGGAGGGACAGGCCCTATGGGCCCTATGGGCGGTCTGACATCTGAGAGCTGGGAGCCAGACCCTGTAATAAAACAGACCACATAGGCCAAGGCAAATAGGTCGGCACATGCCCAGGGTAGATGATTGATTCAGCACGACAAAGGTATTCTACCTGAAAATCCAAATTCCAACGTTACCAGACTTGGCAAGCTTAAAGTATTTCAATTTTCTGGTAATCCTATTGAAACGCAAATATCCCTGAAAGACTAAATAGCCTAAGTCATCATATTAGTACGTACGGAGAGCACGTGACGGTGAAATACACCGAAGCCACACACACACACACACACACACACACACATGTGCACACACTTGTTAATGAGAAAAACAAATACCCTAGATGCAGGAAAAGTCCAACATCAATTTAGCAGCACTGCCTAGAATCTAGAACAGGAAGATTTGGAATCAAGAACTTGGCATCTAGAGCAGGAATGTGGCCAAATAAAACGTGGGCCTCAAGACACAACGGGATGCGAGAGAGTGAGCAGAAAGACAAGAAAGGCGACCCAAGGCGTGGGTAACAGCACCATCACGGAGTGGTTTCTGGAAATGTTTTTATTTTCTCAGACATTGAAAATACGTTGGCAAAATCTGTAAACACGTTTAATGAAAATTATACAAGCTCTTTCCGCGCGTGAGGCGATTGCACCTGCTCAGGAAGCCAGTGGTGCAGACGGCATGGCAGGACGTCAGGCACGTTTTCTGCTATCGAGTATTCAGTTGTTCCCTCACCAGCAGTGAGACAGCAGAGGTGAAGATCATCCTGTCCCCCTGATTACATCGACAACAGCTCTTTTTGTCCCACCCCAGTACAAGGTATTTATCGTTACTGAGCCTTGCGCAACATAAAAGAAAAAAGAGCATAACTTTATTTTTACAAGTGTGAACACCTTGGTTGTGATGTTCTCTCGATGTCTGCGAAGGGGGATAAGAATCATAATGATGGCCGTGATGATAATAAAAGATGAGCCCTGCCCGCTGGTGATGCGTCTTCAGGTTTTAACTTGTAATGTGCCCCTCCCCTTGCAGTGGGGACCTGTTGTCTGACGGATCCGTAGTGACATGCTTCACCATCGACGAGCAAATATGTAGGCAGCTCCCCCTACAAGGGCCTTGTAAACTCTTTTTCATAACAGAGGCTTTTACATTTATCACATCATTCTTGTGGGCGTGCTCTGGGGGAGTGACGGAACGGTGAAAGGCGCTTGAGCTGTGCTTTCAGAGCAGGCTTTTCTTTGGACGCGTGCAATTTCCAAAACGTTATGTCTGCAGGAAGCAAGTTTCATGGGCACAGGAGAACACGAGCTGGCAATCAGAGGGAGTTCAGAGCCCCGCAGCGAAGTTTTCTGTACCTACGAGAGCTGATGGCTTTATTTCACCTTCCACTGATTCCGAACAAGACGTAAAAGAGATGCCAAGGCTCACATGCTGAAGCCTGGGCCGGTGCTCACGGAGATGGCCAAAGTAGCTGCAGTCCTGACTCTGGGGTCAAGGGAGCCCTGTGTTGCCACCTGGGGCCCCATGCACTCTGGTGGCACGTGTCACGCCCACCGATGCTTGTGTGCCTGCCTCTTTCCTGCATGAGGTGCATGAAAAGTTAAGTTGCTTTCAGGAGGCTGCACAGAACAGGTGAGGGAGCACAGGGCGTCTCCTCTTTCTTCAGAAGCAAAGCTGAGTTGCAGCCACACCTACTCACACGAACGCATGTGGTGCACAGGTGATCAACGTACCCAGACGCCAAGGTGCTAGAAAGGGAGAACTTCTTTTCTGGCCCCCAAAGTTTATGGATGGCTGTGTTTCCAGAGCATGATTCTGTCCTCACTCCTGGCGCTCTGCCCTAGGAGGAAACAAAAATCGCTGGGATAAAGAAGATTTTGGAAGCGGGGAAGGAAAATTAAAGGGAAGTTAACTCTTGGAACTGTGATGTCCGAGGGGATGGACTAGGTTATGCTCTAACAGTCATTTTGTCAAAAGTTAAAGAAATGATGTGCTTTAAGATGGAAAAAAATATAGGGATAAACGAAAACTTTCTTAAAGAACACATCGTTGTAAGATCCTAGATATATTTAAAACTAACTTTTTAAAAAAAAAACCCTTAATTCTAGTGGACTTCCGTAGGTATACTTTTGTGAGAAAAGAATGAGACGTTTAAGCAAAGTCGACGTGTTACCTGATGAAATAACACTAACATAAGAGTGATTTGTCGGAACGAAAAGAAGCACAGAGAAGTACACGTACACGTGCAATGATTGTGCCAAATCTCGCATTACCAGCAAAAATACCCCAAATTGAGAAAAGTAATATATCTCGAAAGGACAGATATGGGAGAGTGTAAAAAGACATAAAAATAATAAATTTAATAAAAGATATCAATATTATAAGTCATTTAAAATAGTGTTTGAGATGTGTATCATACACGTTGTGATAATTATTCGTTGGGCAATGCCCTAATAAATCCACAAGCTATAATGCATTTATTCTCACCTTCAGTTTTCTAAAACCGAAACCTTTTAGGAGTACAGACGATGCATTTACTCAAGAGCTATAACCTTCAAGTTGTCACTTTTAGGCTCCATTCCCATCTAAAGAAAAGGGTCAGGACCTAAAGTCGTGGAAACCAGTTTCTAATAACGTATTCCCTGGTCTCTGTGGGGGGTCATGGAGAAAATTTGGAGGAGGGTTACCTAACGGGAATAATACGGATCACTTCCAGAGGCAATGAGCTAGTCTGCTTATTCCTAAGACACTTTGCCGGCTCCAAGGTCATGTGCGAATGCTTGCATAAACAGAGAAGCAGAACCTTTCAAAAAGGTGGATTTTTCATCAATGATTTACACGTCTCCATATCACCACATCCTGGATGTGATGTGATGGCCCTAAGCATTCGCACTGACGACCTTCCAGCCCATCAGCCCATATCCACTGTTGGAATGAATTGGCTCTCATCTCAGGTCCCCTCGATGAGATGTTTTCCCCTCATGGTTACTTGTAAGATTTGCTCATTATTTTTTGGTTCATGGCCACTGGACTCTAGCTAATGGGCCCAGATGTAGTTTTCTGTGTTTTGGTCCTGTTTTACGTGCATCGAACTTCGTGGATACCTGTACTGATGATGCCTTGCGTTAGAGAAGAAGCTTGAGAATGATCTTTGGTGTTTAGAGATGCCAGAGTTGTATTTTTAGAAAATCCGAACGAATCTAGAGTTAATTAATAGAATTAATAAATACATTGAGTATGGATTCAGGATACAATGCCAAATACTGGAAGTCATTTTTTTTTATCTTCTTTATTTTTATTTTTTTTAGAGAGAGAGTGTGTGCTCGAGCAGGGGGGAGAGGTGGAGGAAGAGGAGGAGGAGGAGAGAGACAGAAAGAGAGAGACAGAAAGAGAGAGAGAAGAGAATCTCAAGCAGCCTCTGTGTTCAGCAGGAACAGACATGGGGCTTGATCCCACGACCCTGGGATCATGACCTGAGCGGAAATCAAGAGTCAGACGCTGAACCGCCTGAGCCACCCAGGTGTCCTGGAAGCAATTTTAGTTCTATAAGCAGAAACGCAAGATTGGAAATAAATGTTTAAAAAATGTTTTTAAAAAATTAAAGAATATGAGATATATTCTCTCTCTCTGTTTTCTCTTTAAAACTCATCAGCCCTTTGATAGCCATTGCCTAGGGCCACTAATTATTAGATTATTACTTCCACTGATAATTTACTTCTACTTATGTGATTATTAGCTGCAGTTTTTCCATAAAGACACATTTCCCCTCATCAACTATTTGCTTACCCGGAGCTACTGTTTATTTTTTTAAATACATGGTATATTTTAAAAATATTTATATGTTGAGAGAGAGAGAGAGAGAGAGAGAGAGAGAGAGAGAGAGAGAAAATGAGTGGGGGAAGAGCAGAGAGAGAAGGAGACAGAGAATCCCAAACAGGCTCCACGCTGTCAGCACAGAACCTGGTGCGGGGGGCTCGATCTCACACGCTGTGAGATCATGACCTGAGCTGAAACCAAGAATCAGACACTTAACTGACTCGGCCACCCAAGTGCCCCTGAGCTACTGTCTAAATAGGAAAAGTGGCAAGAATGTTTGCTCTATTTTTTTAATTACTAGTTATAGTCAACGAGTTGGTTCCACAGAATCTTCTAGAGGTTACAAGTGAGTTTAAGTAATTATTATTATGCGTTCATATTTAAAACTATGTAATGTGTTTAAGTCATGGGAGTGTTTCATTGGTGTTATTTTATTTTTATTTTTTTAAGATGGTAAATGTGTCTTTGGCCAGTCAGGAGAGGACATTTGTGAAGATGAATCTAAAATTCGGGGAAAACGCTTAAAACTCCTGTCTGAACGATTGCCAGGCAGCCTACTTTAGAACACATCTGTTCTGTACATTTGCGCTTTGACTTCTGGTTCCTGCTATTGCCTCTTGGCAGTGTGTTTTCACCACTGCACATGTGTTTACTCCACACCTCTCTACCTGTCCCCAAGTGGTCTGTCACTGGAATGAGGGCCTCGAAGAGGGGCATGCTGGGAGGGACTGTGTTTAAATTTATTACAAGCGAACAGATATAATCCTGAGTAACAGTGAAAATCAAAACTAAAAGAGAGAGCCCACACCAGTACCCAGGAAAAACGATAGCATGTACCATCTGAGAGGTGAGACATTAGATCCTGGGTCTCAGTCAGGGGCCATCTTGTCCCCCAAGGGGGGGGGGGCGCTGCAATACGAGAGACATTTTGGTTGTCACACCTGAGTGTGGGTGGCCCTGATACCTGGTCAGTGGAGGCGAGGGACACCGCCGAACGTCCTGTAAGGCACAGATCAGCCCCGCCACACAGAATTATGTCAGTAGCACCAAAGCTGAGAATCCCTCGTATAGACAGATGCTAAATCTGAGCTCCAGAGCCACGATGAGCGGCATAGACGGCTGAAAGGTGAAAAAAGACCGGCAAACAGAAGAAGAGAGCTAAGATCCCACCGTAATGCCGCCGAGTTGGGTCTGCAGCTGGACAGGCACAGCATGGCAGGCTACGAACTCGTTTGTCCATCTGGCTTCTCTACTTTCCCTTCCTATCCTGGACAGCCGGGACCTATGCTGCCTGCTGGAGATACGAGGAAGAGTGCGGGGGAACCTGTATCGCGGGGTTTCTGTTGCTGAGGATCCTCCAAAGCATGGGATGGTCTTTGGGGCTCTCGATACACAAAAGCACAGACGGCCGGCTCTGTGGGCTTCTGGTCTGTTGTGGCTCACAATTTTTTTGCAGAAGCCAAAGTGAATTGGTGCCTTTGAGTAGATATGATATGACAGGGACATTGCTTGAAATGGTAACTTATTTTATGAGATAAATACAAATCACACGGCAGAGCAAAGTAGTCATAACTTCGTTTGCTGAAGAGGCATGAATCTAGTATTAATCACAGAACCCCCCCCTTATAATTTTTCAGAATGAACAAGAATTGCATTTAAAGTTTGTTGTGAATATTTAATGGCTAATAGAGGTACTGTGTCGATTTGGTGCTGCTGTGACACAAGCAGTGTAGGCTTTTTTGAAGAAAAGCCGAGAAAAAAAAAACACATAGAATTTATGATGTGTCTGAATTATATTTTATTATACTCATCCTTTCATTTTTTATGAAAATGAATTTGTCCCGACTTTATCAAAAGTGCCAAGTTAGATATCTGATATGCCTAATGTTCATGCAGAGTAAAATTTTCACTTCTACTTTTTAAACTGTATTATAAAGATAGATCGTGGCTCTTCCCATACGTTATAAGGAGTTGCAGGGAAAAAAACAAACACACCAAACAAAGCATCTTTGTGAGATACAGTGGAGGTCCCCAGGTACCATTTTCATTGGTTAGGTCAGATTTTTCTCCATATTTAACTTATGAATTAATGGTGACTCATGAGTAGTTTTAGGTAGCATAGGAATTTAATTTACTTTAAATTTAATCTTAAGTAGCATATCACCATTCTATTTAATTTTAGTCGTCATGGAACGATGCATAGTAGAAAAACCTGTTTGTTACCTCAAACTGAAGGTTTTGACGGTGATACCAAAATTTCCTTTCAGAGTGAAACTGCCAAAGTACAAGGCAGTGGTTCTAATTAAAGACACCTATTAAATAGGTGACCGTACTCAGTGCTCTGAAACACGACACCGCTGGCCACATGTGGTTAATGAGCGCTTGAAAGGCGACTACAGGAATCCGCTGAAATAGTATTTTTGCTATACTGGATGATATAAAATTTCTATTGCAAATGAATCATCCAGGGGCGCCTGGGTGGCTCCGTCGGTTAAGCGTCCGACCTCAGCTCAGGTCATGATGGCACGGTCCGTGGGTTCGAGCCCCGTGTCGGGCTCTGTGCGGACGGCTCGGAGCCTGGAGCCCGCTTCGGATTCCGTGTCTCCTCCTCTCTCTGCCCCTCTCCTGCTAGCACTCTGTCTCTGTCTCTCTCTCAAAAATAAACCTTAAAAAATATTTTTAAAAAAAAGGAAAAAGAAAATGAGTTATCTGTTTGTTTAATCTTTTTAATGAATCTTCTAGAAAATTTAACACAACGTGTGTCTCTTGCATTACATTTCTAAGCCGTAGCCCCGCTCTTGATCTCAACAAAGCACAGACCACGGGGGCGGTGCCCCAGACCCGATGTTGGGGAAATGCTGGTCTAAATTAAATGATGCCCCAGATCACAGGCACAGAAAGTCTATCCTCAAGGACGGGCTGGGGGACATCAGTGGATCCCTGGTGCTCATCAGCTCACCCATGAATCCAGGTTCACAGAGGGTGCTTCTGGATCCTGCCTTGAAGTAAATCACTCCAGGTGATAGGATGCTTGTCTTGGAACCACTTCCTAATCCTGCTCCTCACCCTGCTGGCGCTCTCCTGTCACCGTGGCTAGACCGGTGTGCCTCCAAGCCGTTGTCGGCACTGGATTTTCCTGTCTCCAGCCAGGGAACACCACCAGGACGGCCGATGCTATCCGAACTCTGGCTCCGAGAACGCTCCACAAAACACCTTCACTTCGCCTCCGCCGTTTTCTTTTATTGGCTCCCCGTGACCCTTGAGAGGACCGCGTCATGTCTCTGCCTCTAGCTATTTGGGGTTTGGATGGTTTTCCCTGTTTAGCCACATGGTGATTTAGCAACCTTGTGGTTTGCGGTTCCCTCCCCAGCTCTGTTCCCTCAGATTCTTGGCTCTCTCACACGTGGCGATGTGTGAGAAGAGACGGCAGCCCAAGGGTCTTTAACTCTAAAAGGGATGGCGGGTGTCAATGTCGGCAGTGCCATATTGGGACCGTGGAGAACGTATTTGGAAACATCTAGTAAACATCTGCCAAAAATATCAGATGGAGAAGGTTTTCCTTCCATACACACGATGGTGGGTCATTTTGCTTTGTTTCCTGTTGGAGAAAAAACAATTCTATGATATCAGAACGATACGTCCACAGAACTGTTCCCTGAAATAATGCGCTTCTAAAGGTTTCCCTCTGCACTGTGGAGGTGCAACAGCTTCATTGACTTCACAAGAATTTGCAAAGCTGGAGAGTGAAGGACAAGTGTGAAGGGCCACTGTGTATTTTGCGACAAAGCCCAACCAACATGGCAGCTGGCTGGCGCTCGTGCTATTTTGAACTCATCAATTCCTTCGTACACCCTGTGCGCCCCTCCAAATATCAGCTTCCTTACTTGACGCCAAGTTTGGAATCGCCAAAATAACTTTCAAGGGGTTATCTGGTCCAAGTGACTCATTTCTCGCATGGCTTACAGTCAGGGTGGCGCTTGAACTGTATAAGTTATGGAAAGGAGCACTTTAAGGAACAATCAAATCAGCAGCTTTGCAGGAAATCTGGGAGTGTGCCGCTCCAAGGTAAGCACCAATAACACGAATTACCACCTGCCAGCCCCTTCTCCGTGATCGGTTACCGCACAGTGTATGCTCCGGACAGCATTTTGCAGTCTACGCCAGAGCAAGCAACTCCCTCTCCCAGGTCCCATCTTAATCACAACCGGAGGCACTTTTCAGAAATTGAAGGTGCAAATCCCCCACATACCCTGTCGGAATTTAGGGAAAGAGAATCGAGAAGTAATCGGTGTTACTTTTTACCGCCGTGAAGTTTGTGCATCTTCAATGTCTTGTTTTGCAACCAAAGTCTGATTTTGCCTCAAGCCCAGCCTCACCTTGTAACACAAATGGAAATAAATATTTCATGCGATGGAGGCGCCTGGGTGGCTCAGTCAGTTAAGCGTTGAACTTCGGCTCAGGTCATGATCATAGGGTTTGTGGGTTCGAGCCCCGCGTAGGGGCCTGTGCCGATGGCTCAGAGCCTGGAGACTGCTTCGGATTCTGTGTCTCCCCCTCTCTCCTGCCCCTCCCACACTTGTGCTCTCTTTCTCTATCTCTCAAAAATAGATAAACATTCAAAAATTTTTAAAAAATATGTCATGTGATGTTTACCATGGAAGGGAGTAGAGCCCCAATAGCTAGCTAGCTAGCCAGCTACCTACCTACCTAACCATCCTTTTTTTATACTAATTAAGTTAAGGACCCACCGTAAAGTTTACCAAATGCTTTGAGAGATCCTATAGTATGTTCTTTCACAGTGAAAAAAACAAAACAAAACAAAACAAAACAGGAATCTTTAACTAGAGCTACTCTTATATCTGGAAACATTTTCTCTCCTTTTCTCAGGGGAAGCATATTCACGCAAAGCGTCTTAGTATAGACTTAGTTTAGAAGTATTTGCTGTTTTCCCCAGATAAAACACACTAGCGTTTTCCTCAATAATTTTAGACTCCTATTTACATGGCTATAGTTTCCGATTTCTATTCACTTTGGGCTCTGAGAGTAAGCCACTAGCTCACAGATGTCTCAGCAGGTGCACACAGGGACCCTTTCGCACGGGGTCGGTGGGAGCTACTGCAGACACCAGAGCAGGCCAGCGCTGCGGTGTTTCTGCTTTCTGTACAGCCTCACAGCCTCGTCTGCCGACGCTTCCAGGAACAGAAAGCCCGCTCCAGAGTTTACACGGGGCAGCGGTGATCACTCGGCATCTCCTTATGCTTCTTCCTTAGGAGAACCACCTGCTCTCTGTTTTATTCTGTGAATTGTAGCCAGCCCGGCACAAATAATTGCAAGGAAAGCACCCAGTGAACACACGGCACCAGGCCAACCAGCACACTCTGAACAGCCGAAGGAAGCCTTACAATGGATTTCAGGGCCAATGGGTCACGGATGCCCCCCTCTTGCCACATTGTTGATCGATCCAGTCCATTCTCCTTGACCTCATCTTTGCATTTCACACGGCCTGGAGACGCGTGCCTCTCGCCAGCACACTCCTCTCTGTTGACCGGACGGCAGGCCCCGGGCCAGCCCCGTACATCTGATCCGAGCATAATGAGGCAGGAAGCTGCCAATGGACGGAGGCTGAGGTGCGTCCGGGACTGATGGGCATTTCATTTGGTGGCTCCCAGGGGCCCGCCTGCGTCTCTGGGTTCATGTAGTATTTATTCCAGCCACTCGCATTTCTCATCTGTGATCTTCCCGCCATATGCATGATGGGAAACACAATCCCTGCAAGAAAAAGCTCTCCAGGTAGTTTTAGTGTGAGTCGTTGCAGGGGCCCTTGGGCTGGGCGGGGAGAGGGCAGGACTGATGGTGAAATGCGTTTCTCTGGGAATCGAGAGACCAGAAGGCTTGTCCCCAGGGCCGCTCCTCTGGCCTCTCTCTGTCCAAGATAAGAGCTGTCTCCTCTTGGGAAAGGCCTGGCTTTGGCTTGACATCCTTCGTCTCTGCCCGTAGGCTCACCATTGGCACAGGAGCTGAGGACGACGTGCGCCCTGTGTGAATGTGTGCTCACGAGGGGTCACCAGGATGCAGGCTGGGCTCACGAGGGGTCACCAGGGTGCGGGCTGGGCTCACGAGGGGTCACCAGGGTGCGGGCTGGGCTCACGAGGGGCCACCAGCGTGCGGGCTGGGCTCACGAGGGGTCACCAGGGTGCGGGCTGGGGCAGCCAAATTGCACAGCACGTTAAAAACTCAAAAGTGTGCAGTTTTTAAATAATTGAAAGGCACGTGTCAACATCGAGTTTGAATGCTCTTCAAAATCGTCCTCGCCATAACAGGACAAAAGCACATCTATTCGCGTGCGTGAAAGGACAAAACCTTCCTCTTTGGATGTCCAGTATATAATTTTTCTAACCTGTCCTTCTAAGGAGAACGTGCATTGAAATGCACAGAAAACACATGTTAGGTACCAGCGGAAACAAGGGAATCGGTTCATTATCAGGCAAAACAGGTAGACCTTCAATAAAGCGTTTCTTTCCTCTGATACCTTTAACAGTAAAAGACGGGAGTGGACAAAACCTGTTCCAGTCGGGCTTTAGGCATTTCTCCTAATTGTAGCAACAAAGCATAAATATGCATTTCTGGAAGGAACCAACCCCGAAATCCTTCCCAAAAAGGGTGGAGCTGTATAGGGCAGCGGAAGCTGGCCCTCGCCTGCCACATCTCTGTTGTCTACACATGACACACACGTGTGTGCAGGTAGTCTGTGTGAACGCACACGCGCAGAGCAGCTTAGAGCATTCGGACATCACGTTCTAGAACCTGCAGCTGTCGGGACTCCACACAGGGGCCAGCTGGAGGGAAAGCACTGACAGGCAAAGCCTGGCTGTATTCAGGCCCAGGTGTAGGGCGGCTGCCCTAGAGGCAGCATCTTGGTGCTTTCAGACCCGTGTGCAAAATTGCACCACCTGCTTGGCGGGGGGGTGGGGGAGGGGGCCGCACAGCGTGTTCAACTCTCGGCCTCATTTAAACATTGACTTTTTATGCTGCTTTTTGCATCACGAATTCAAAGTGAACATTTCATCCGAGGCCCGGCTTTGCCATTCGTGTGCGGACCAGGGAAAGCCGTCTCTTGGTATCTGGGGCAAATCTCAGAGTTGTACGTGATGCCAGATCCTTACTCGAGCCGAGGTTTACCCTATGCTCAAAATCACAGCTTTCCTTCTTCCGTGTTGTGAATCACTGGAACACGAGCCCAGGGTCTTTTATGAATATTTCAACAAGGAAAGCGTGGCAGAAACAACGAAAGACACAGGCAGAAGAACATGTGATTCATAACCAGAAGACTGAGTCCCTCTTGGAAAGAAGGAAGGAAACGTTTCATCTCAGTCCAAAGAGAGAAGAAATACCATGTCTTACGCTAGAAGGTTGACTTGACTATCGTAAGGATGTTGTGAATAGAAGCAGCTCTTGATTCAAGAGGGGGTTCCGCATGGCGTGATGAATCATTCCCCAACATAAATGGGAGAATTTTTTTCTTAAAATTTTTTTAATGTTTATTTACTTTTGAGAGAGACAGAGACAGGATGCGAGTGGGTTAGGGGCACAGAGAGAGGGAGGCACAGAATCCGCAGCAGGCCCCAGGCTCCGAGATGTCGCACAGAGCCCGACGGGGGCTCTAGCCTACGAACTGTGAGATCAGGACCTGAGCCGAAGTCGAATGCTCAACGGACTGAGCCACCCAGGCACCCCACCCTGAGATAATTTTTTTTTCTTTATGATAGAAATCACTTTAATGCCTTCTCATTTAATCCTTGGGGAAAGTGACACTGCCTTGTGTCCAGCACAATAAAGGGTAGAGGTTGTCCCTCAGACGCAAGCTTGGAATTCGTGTTGTAGAAAATGTATGGATGGCCTAGGCAGAACTGCCTAATTTCCTCAGTAATTAGATGTGGAGACATCTAATCATTTACCCAGGCAATAGATAGCAATTCCATTATTCAGAGGCAACATGGACATCAGTAAAATCCAAGCCTTCGTGACTTACCTCATGAATTTAACTCATTTTGCCCTCAATTTGTTGGTTTATGATGAATTAGCCTCCTGAAAATGCATCTGAGCAAACTGCTTGGGTATTTCTAAATTGCTACAATTTCTGTTAAAGGTGATTTGTCTCCATAGTTTTAAGGACTAAGGGAACGGAAAGAAAAGAAAATATCCTCACCTTCTTCAGGATTTATTAAGTGAAAGGCTATTAAGAAAAACTGTCGGAGTATCAGGTTTCTACTACTATGCACCCGATTCTGCATAACATACTCTGAGATAAATAACCTCCTTTAATCTTTATGATAGACCAAGAGAGCTGAGATTTAGACGTGGATATGCCTCTGAATGTGAGATCTTGGATGAGAATTACCTCTTGGCTTTCCTCAAACGTATTTAAGTGCCTCTACTAGGCACACATGTTAATGCAGAAACAACACTGAATAAGATGAAAAGTTTCTTACTTGTTAGACAAACAACTCAAGAACTTAAGACTGAGTCGGTTAAAAATCCTAAATAGATCTTATAAAAACACCATTATGCGGCACCTGGGGGGCTCGGTCAGTTAAGCATCTGATGCTTGATTTTGACCCCAGGACATGATCTCAGGGTTCTTCAGCTCTCTGTCTCTCTCTCTCTCAAAATAAATTAATAAAAACTTAAAAATAAATAAATAAATCAAAATGAATAAAATATTTTTAAAATACCATTTATAGAGATCTTATAAAATACTAGAAATATCCAAGAACACTCATAAAAAAAATCAGTAGTGTACTCTGTGTTTATGGTGGGTGTTGGGAGCAGAGACAAACTCCCACAGACCTCAAATATCTATTACAAAGGCATTCTTTAAATAATCATTTGGTACTAGCGTATAAGTGGAGAAACACAGTAATGGACTAAGATAGGAATTTCAGACAGAATTTTACATACCAAGTAGGATTCAGTAGGTATTTCAATGCAAAGGTAAAAATACATCTTATTTATTTTTTAAGTTCATTTACTTATTTTGAGAGAGAGAGAGAGAGAGAGAGAGAGAGAGCATGAGCAGGGGAAGGGCAGAGAGAGAGAGAGAGAAGGAGAGAGAGAGAGAATCCCAAGCAGGCTCTGCATTGTCAGTGTGGAGCCCGATGTGGGGCCCAAACTCACGAACCATGAGATCATGACCTGAGCCAAAATCAAGGCCGGACGCTTAACCAGATGAGCCACCCAGGCACCCCTACATATACATCTTATTTAATAGGTGGTGTTGGATTCCAGAGAATCCTACAGAAAAAGTGACAAAGTCATCTTCACTGTCTCATGCCAGCCTCCAAATAAAAAGTGGCCAAAGCTATGGTTTCAACGACAAAACGTAAAACTCTAAACGTACTTCAGAAAAAGATTTAAATCTGTACATAATATTAGAGTACGGTAAGTCCTTTTAAATACGACCACAGGAAGCACGAAAATTAATGGCAAACTCGACTACGTAAAATTGTATCAGCAAAAAGTCAAACAAGTAACAACATGGTGAAAAGATGGCCTAATTTTCATAAGGTAGACAGAGAGGGAAGAAGTAAGAAAAGAGATCCCTCTTCCCCAGCTGATTGGGAGTAGCCGCTGTGAGGTCCCTTGCTGGGGCCAAGGGCACCTGCTTGAAGGATGACAGCACCTTTCCCAAACTGTGTGCTTGCTGGGCTGCAGTCGTGTGTGACCAACCTGCTCCATGCTCCAGGGAAATGTGTGTCCGGGGAGCTGCCGGGAAATCTTGGGCGTCTTTCGCGGTGTGCGGGGGCATGTGCCATCTTAGAAACTGGTAACTTTCTCTTCCCTGAGGATTTCTGAAAGCATGACCCGTGGGGAAGAGACCCAAGCCAGGAGGGTGAGTAGAAGTCATGGTTAGCATGCGGGCTATTCATGGGGAAGTCTGCATTCCTGCTCTCTCTGGATCTTGAAGAAGGTGGAAAAAAACGTGGGGACCCCATGGCTCCAGAAAGTGCCCTGCAGTGGAAAGAGGCAGTGGGAAAAGTGAGAGTGCTTCTTCAAGGGAGGTTGGGCACCCCGGCTTCTGGCTGGAGTCAAAGGAATATGGAACCCTTTGGACGGGGTCCTTGGTAACAAGAGAGTGAGGATGAATTGAACACCTTGCCTCAAACCCACACGCACCATTTGTGGAAAGCACCTTTTCCACAGAGGCCAGCTGTGCCAACCACAGTGAGAAGCAGCCCAAGAGCCACGGCTGGTTTCCGCAAAGACAGTGCGGTAAGCCTTTGGGACACTCACCGGGACGTATCAGCCGGCCACAGGGGAGAACCGTGTCCCCTCTCCTCTTCCACCCTCTGAGTCCCAGCTCTTGAGGGCTGCAATCAGAAGACGAAAGAAAGAAGGTCACGTATATCAAGGAGTTCTTCCTGCTTTCGGCTGAGACAGGGGAGGCGTGAGAGGACCCTGTGACCCTTTCTGTGTGGACCCCTGAGCCAAAGGTCAGTTGTGAACCCAGAAGATGGGAGGAGGTGAGCCCGAGATTAGTAAAGCTCCCAATTGGACATTTGGGTACTGAGAAGTCATACGCCTTGCCCAAGGGAGAGCGAGTCTGACAACCTGTGTCAGTGGATGGGAAAAATTCCTGATTGCACACGGCCAGATTCCAGCCGTTAAATGAACGAGTGTCTCTCTGTATATAGACGTGTTCACACCCATGCGTGTCCCTTTTTGTTTAAACACAAGTCCCTCAAACAATTTAAAAAAAAATAGAATTGCCATAAGATCCAACAATTGAACTACTGGGTATTTACCCAAAGAATACAAAGACACTAGTTTGAAAAAATATATATATGTGCCCCTATTTTTATAGCAGCACCACCTACAGTAGCCAAGATATGGAAACAGCCCAAGTGTCCACTGATGGATGAATGGATGATGAAGATGTGGTGTCTGTATAAATACAAATAATATAAATATAAATATAAGTATAATGGAATATTGTTCACCCGAAGAAGAAAAAAATCGTGCCATTTGCAATGACATGGATGGATCTAGACGATATAATGCTGGGTAAAATAGGTGAGTGAGAGAAGGACAAATTCCACATGACTCACTCACATGTAGAATTTAAGAAGCAAAACAAGTGAACAACAACAAAAAGAGAGAGACAAACCACAAACAGACTCTTAACTATAGAGAATAAACCGATGGTTACCAGAGAGGAGGTGGGGGTGAGGGGAATGGGTGAAACAGGTGATGCGGACCAAGAATATCCTTATCACAATGAACACAGCTAATGTATACAATTGTCGAATCATGCTGTCCACCTGAAATTAATATAAAATTGTGTGTAGGGGAGCCTGGGTGGCTCAGTCGGTTGAGCGTCGGACTTCGGCTCAGGTCATGATCTCGTGGTCCGTGACTTCTCGAGCCCTGCATCGGGCTCTGTGCTGACGGCTCGGAGCCTGGAGCCTGTTTTGGAGTCTGCGTCTCCCCCTCTCTCTGCCCCTCCCCCACACACGCTCTGTCTCTCTCCCTCTGCCAAAAATAAATAAACATTAAAAAAATTTTTTTAAATATAAAGTTGTGTATCAATTAGGCTAAAATTAAAAACAAACATTAAAAATAAAGTAATTAAATAAAAAGAAGTGAATCAGGAAAACATCACCCAAGTGAAAATTAACACCGTAAACTATGAGTCAGTAAATGTTTCCTCTGAAGGGCCAGTTAGTAAATATTCTGGGTTTTGCAGGTCGCACGAGGTCTCTGCCACATGTATTTTCTTTGCATCTTTCCGAACCAACTTTTAAAATTGTGACAGTCATGTTTAGTTTGAGGGTCAATCAGCAGCAAGCTTCAGGCTCAATTTGGCAAGTGGGCAGTCTACTAGAGTGGAAGTAGAGACAAGAAACAGCCTTGTGTGCCTGGGGCGGGGCTCAGTCGCTTACGTGTCTGGCTCTTGATTCAGGCTCAGGTCACGATCTCACGGTTCGTGAGTTTGAGCCCCGAGTCAGGCTCTGCACTAACAGCGTGGAGCCTGATTGGGATTCTCTCTCTCCTTGTCTCCTACCCTCCCCCACTCGTACTCTCTCTCTCTCTCTCTCTCAAAAATAAATAAATAAACTTAAAAAAACAGAGAGCGATCAAAGAGCAGTGTTGGGGAAAAATCTCAACTCCACAATATTGAATGTGGCCTTTTTAAGAAATTATGTCTTCCTACAAAAAAAAAGGGTGATAATAAATTATAATAAAGTTAACGCTGGCGTGTGAAGAAAGGGATGGCTCTTTGATGCTAAAGCCCCAATGGCAGCCGGGGACAGCACAGCCCGGGGTGAGAATCTGCAAGGTTTGGGCAAGACTTTTAAAAATGTTTTTGACAGTTTTGTTGAGGTACAATTGATATACCAAAACATTAATAAACCCCATACGTTAAATATTGTTAAAACGTCCACATACCAAAAGCAATCAGCTGATGTAGTGCAACCTCCATCAACACACCAAAGCTGTGCAGGTCAGAAATAGAAACAGAAATTCTAAAATTCATATGGAACTCCAAAAAAACCCTGACTAGCCAAAGTTATGTCTAGAATAAGAAAACTAACCTTACAGGCATCGTGTGTCCTGATTTCAAAGTATATTAGAGAGCCACAGCAATGAAACAGTATGGTTCTGCTGTGCGGACAGACATGCAGGCCCACGGGATGGAACAGAAGCACTTTCTGGGCTGTACACGGGTGGCTTGGCCAGTGGGACACAGACGCACTGTGGTTAGACACAGGGAAGCATTTCCCCAGTTTGGGTGGCCTCTCACCAACTGCTTCTTAAATTCTCAGGTGCCTTGCGGGCTCAGTCGGTTGAGCGTCCGACTTCCGTTCAGGTCATGATCTCACGGTTCATGGGTTCGAACCCCGCGTGGGGCTCTGGGCTGACGGCTCAGAGCCTGGAGCTTCTGATTCGCGTCTCCCTCTCTCTCTGCCCCTCCCCTGTTTGCACTCTGTCTCTCTGTCTCTCAAGAATAAATAAACTTTAAAAAAATATGTAAATTTTCCCTATGCTACAAAACTGACATCAAATAAAGTCTACGGTCTTGCAAATAACATTTCTTTGTCACTACCTTTATTTTCCGTCAGTAAACGAGCGAGCACTACCTCACAATGTCAGAGGACAATTAGAACGCATCATTAGAACCAGCACCATGGTTCTGTGGACTCTCTTCCAGGAGTGTGGTGGGGGCTTCTGTCAGCCATCCCCACCCCCCACCATCCCCCCTCCCCCCCTGCCATCTCCCCTCCCCCTGCCATCCCCCTCCCCCACCATCCCCCCGCCATCTCCCTTCCCCATCATCCCCTGCCATCCCCCTCCCTCCACCATCTCCCTCCACCATCCCCCTCCCCCCACCATCCCCCTTCTCTGCACCAAGGTTTGCTGGCCCAACCTGTGCCCAGAGGCAGTTACCCTCAGTGGAGACTCAGGCAAAAGCAGCTACCCCTCAGCTGTTCACGTCTCTGAAAGCCAAACTTGGACTTGACCGCAGGCTCCATGCAGGTCAAGTTCATCTGCATCTCAGGATTGTCCCGGCCCAGCCAGCCTGCTCATCCCAAAACACGGCAGGTTATTGACAAATGACAGAAGACATCTCTCTGTTGCCTGCTGCCCCGGGAATGCCCACCGAACATTCTGGGAAGTTTAAGTGCAGAACAAAAGTGCACCACACGGTCTTACAGTCTGCCTTTTTAATTGGAATCTATTTTTATGCTCTTCGTCACGTGTTCCGTGTTTGTCTAGTTCGCAGGGCACTTTGTTTTGAGTAAAGAGTAATGGGCTGTGGAAGACTTTTGGGGCAGCTCCCTCTCTTTGCACGCACCCGGTCCTTGCAGGCAGATTCTACCTCCAAGGATAGACCCTCACGAGGCCCATCCACATCCTCTCAGCCTTCCGGGGCAAGAAGGCCTGGAAGCTGGAAGGAACACCAGTGAGAGGGCTTTGGTTTCTGGTGATTCTTTGAGAGACAGAAGGAGAGAGAGAGAACCCTTTCTGCCTTTGGGAACCGTCCCCTAAGACGGGATGTGGGAGTGTGTGGTCACTTGTCGACCATGAGGACCGTGAGAACGAGGCGTGGGTGAAGGTCGCCGTGCTAACGAGAGCAGAAAGAACCTTAGGAAATGGGGGTCATCGCTGAAATCTGCAGGCAGGGTGCAACGCCCCTGCCTCCACATGCCTTTGAAGTCCATGTGTATTTTTAGGGCTAAGCCACTTCTCAGATAATCTGCTACACACAACTGTATTAAAGAAGAAGCTAATCACTCATATGAGGACTTTAAGACACAGAACAGATGAACACAAGGGAAAGGAAGCAAAAATCACATAAAAAACAGGGAGGGGAATAAAACAGAAGAGACTCTTAAATACGGAGAACAAACAGAGCATTACTGGAGGGGGTGTGGGAGGAGAGAGGGGCTAAATGGGGAAGGGGCAGTAAGGAATCTACTCCTGAAATCATTGTTGCACTAGATGCTAACTAACTTGGATGTAAATTAAAAAATATATAATTCAATTAAAGAAAATAAAAAGTTAAAAATTGTGTCTAAAAACCTTCAATCCTCTTCCCTGAAAGGAGCTAGCATTATATCCTACTGTGTACAATTCAATAGTTGGACGACTGTATTCCTTCAAATTCATACATTCACATACACTTGAAAATGTGGATTTATCTTTCATTTATTTTTACAGAAACAATGCCATACTCTACACAATATCCCATCTTTTGCCTTCTCAGTTTATATGGCTGTGCCTTAAGGTCAATGGATACAGAGATAATCCATTTTAAACACCTGCACACAATTCTGTAATATGAATATAATTTTTTAAATGTTTATTCTTTTATTTTTGGGTGAGAGAGAGAGCGTGGGGAGAGAATGGGGAGGAACAGAGAGAGGGAGATACAGAATCCGAAGCAGGTTCCAGGCTGTGAACTATCAGCACAGAGCCCGATGAGGGGTCAAACCTACGAAGTATGAGATCGTGACCTGAGCCGAAGTAGGACGCTTAACCACCTGAGCCACCCAGGTGCCCCCTCTATGAATTTAATATGAAAGAACACATTTGTTCAACCCTTTCCTACTGGCAGATATGGTAACAAACATCCTCATACACATATCCTCACACCTGCTGCACTAATATCTGTAACAGAGTTCACTGAAACGGTATTGCAGAGTCGAAAAATAGGTGCATTTTCTAGTTTAATACTTACTGCCTTTAAGGAGGCCTTTCTCAAAGGATAAATGGAACCTCGTGATCTTCCTAGGTTTCTATCTTGTTTCTTCATGTGTTTGTGAGTACCTCGAGCAGAATCAACCTTTTCTTAATACTATTTCCACTGGTTCCTTGCAAACACCAGCAGGCAACAACGATCATGGCTGCTGTGCTATGATCGCCCCATTTCTGTCATCATCCTTACCATCCCTTGTGGGTCAACCACTGAAATAAGTATACTTTTAAAATTTGCAATCATCCTATTGGTATTTCCAAATCTTAAATGTCCTGTGTGGGGTGCCTGGGCGACTCAATTGGTTAAGCACCTGACTCTTGATTTCGGCTCAGGTCATGATCTCACCGTTGGTGGGCTTGGGCCCTGCATAGGGCTCCCTGGTGAGTGATGGTCTTGATTGGGATTCTCTCTCTCCCTCTCTCTGTTCCTCCGCTGCTCACACGCTCTCTCTCTGTCTCTCAGAATAAATAAACACAGAGGCGCCTGGGTGGCTCAGTCGGTTACGCGTCCGACTTCGGCTCACGTCATGATCTCACGGTTCGTGAGTTCAGTCCCCGCATCGGGCTCTGTGCTGACAGCTCAGAGCCTGGAGCCTGCTTCCGATCCTGTGTCTCCCTCTCTCTCTCTTCCCCTCCCCCCGCTCATGCTCTGTCTCTCAAAAAATAAAGAAACGTTAAAAAATTGTTACAAAATAAATAAGTAAACAAGAAAAAATAAAACAAATAAAATGGCCACTGTTACGCTGCTCCGCCTAATGTCAAAGCCATTCTTCCTTGAGTATCCATGGCTGGCCATGCACAAATGGATCATCATGGAAGTGACCCTTCACGTTGTCCTTCCCTTTAACAAAACCCCACCACACACCAAAATGCATAATTTGGGAGATGTACATAAGCATACTTACCTGACATCATCATGAGGATGATGTGAGGGGGAAAAAAAAATGTTTTGTAAATCGTAACTCCAAATTGAAAGAAGATGCATTGTTTTTAATATTTTCTCCTCGATCAATATATCGTTATATCGAGCACACACAAATAGCCCCTTAAGCCATTAGATCTATTTTAGTCGTCTGATGTACTAATACGATCCTGTCGGACTATCATCTTAGTATAGTATAGTGCTGGTTTCTAATCAATCATGACCCTCTTACTCTGAGATCTCTCAGAAAATTTGAAAGTATGTTTGACTTCGTCCCCAGAATGCTATTTCGTAGAGCCCAAGAGTGAATATCACATGGCCAGCGCTCACAACAATCTTCCAAAACAGAATTCAGCGAAGGCACTTTCTGGAGAAATAAGCTCACGATATCGAAGTATGTAACATCCCGGTGGGTGGGTCTGAGGCAGGAGGAGCCCGGACACTTGGAAAGGTAGAGCGAGTGACCTCCAGCAATGCAATTTAGAGCACACTTCAGAAGACGTGTGTCACTTGGCTCGATGCGCCAGAGGCAGACGGTTGTCTAAGAGATGGGTTGTCTCGGCAGGTGTTTGATACAAGGCGAATAAATGGCAAGGCCAGTTTGTAATCTGCCTGGATATCAGCGTTCTCTGAACTCCACTCCAAAAAGGCGCTCTCCTGGGCTGGTGGGGAGGACAAATAGAAGACGACTTATTTTTCTTATTACTGTTTGAGCTGCTGTCACAGGGCAGGTACCCGCTCCATAACAGCATTCTCACGTCCCGGACTTCTCCACATGGTGTGCAATTCATAAACCATTGTTTATCACTTGTTATCGTCGTCACGATATGCTTTCAGTCCGCAACCTTGGAAAGCGTTAACAGACCCGAACCCCATGTTTCTGACTGGGGACTGGAGTTTGAACAAATGGTCTATTTCATGGTTTTATTTCTGATTTAGTCAAATAATTAGCTTTATTTTAAGGTTAAATTAAAAAAAAAAAAAAACAACCTGGGAAGTCTGGCCAATTCAGACTCAAGTGACAGAATAAAACAGGACATCTTACATTAAAAAAAATTAGTGTTTATTTTTTGAGAGAGAGAGAGAGCACACACACGCACAAGTGGAGGAGCAGAAAAGAGAGAGGCACAGAATTCAAAGCAAGCTCCAGGCTCAAATGGCCCAATGCGAAAGATTTATGGAAGGGTTTTATTAAAAATCAACAGCACGTCTTTGCAACCTTGGCTCAGAGATTGACAAAATTAAGTCACATGCAGCTTATCATGGGAGTGATTCTACGAGTGGAAGAATCAAATTTAAATTTTTCACTTAAATCATTTCTCGAGGAAGTTTATGAAAAATATTGCAAACTCAGGTGCAGTAAACAGTCCAAAGAACAATGTTCCAATAGTTCGCTCAAGAAAGAGCTGCCCAGTCACGCTTCTCCACGACTTTCACGTGACTTTGCAAGCGCTCTGAAGATTGGTTCCTTGAGACTGAAATGCTTATTACTTTTGTGAAAAACCCTCGCGTTGATGGGGCTGATTGTTATTTCCGGGGCTGAGCGGGAAAGCCAACCGCTGAGAGGCCGCAGACTGAAACTTACCCTCTGTGATAAACACAAAAATCAAAACAAATACAAAAATAATAATAAACTTCTCGGCCCTGGTGCAACCTGTATACAGTCCTGAGTGATTATCAGATTTGCCACAATTAAACTACACTTGTGCTAAGTGCTACAGACAGGCGCAGGGAGGAGATCTCAGCTAGACCGAGGCACCCAGGCAGGTTTCCCTGAACGATGATGAGTGACACAGAGCATCAGGGCCAGAAGAAACCAGATGTCAGAAGCCCTGAGCCCTGCAGACCTGAAGGCAGAGACAGTGCGATGGCGTTTGCTGCGAGGGACAGCAGGAGTCCAGAGGCCAAGCGATAACCCGGGAGCCGACTGGATTTTCTAGATGCTGGTAAGATTTTTAAAATTCATCTGCTTTTTCAATATTTATTTTTGAGAGGGGTGGGAGGGGCAGAGAGAGAGAGAGACAAAGAGAGACAGAGAGAGAGGGAGAGAGGATCCCAAGCGGGGCTCCGTGCTAACAGCACAGAGCCCAACGCCAGGCTGGAACTCACTAACCGTGAGATCATGACCTCAGCTGAAGTCGAACACTTACCCGCCACCCAGGAGCCCTTAAAGATTAATCTTGAAGGAAATGAAAGCCATGGGCAGAGTTGGGCAGGGGCGTGGGGTGATTTCTGGGTCGAAGTTGTTGTCTGGAGATCGAGTACGGAGAGGCAGGGAAGTCTGGGGGCTGGGGGTCTGAGCACAAGGCTTTTGCATCAGACCAGAGGAGCCTGTGAGATCCCTGGATGCAGGGCTGATGTTCCAGAAGAAAGATCTGGAGTCATCAGCACGTACCTCTGGCTGAAACCTTAGCTGAGAAGCAATCATGCAGGATGGGCAAAGGGAGTGGGAGGAATGGTAACTTCTGAAGCTGGGGGCATCTCCTGCCCGTAAGACCATGAAGGGTGGTGAAGAAGAAATTGGCAGTCGTATCACGAAGGGGTGGGAGGAAGGGTCAAGACACAAGTGAACACAAACCTGAACTCCGGGCAGGAGTCGCCCACCCGAGCTGACCTCTCCCTCCGGGCGGTCGGAGGGGAACACGTCTCTCCCTCCCTTCTCAGCAACTTCCCAGCACACTTCGACCCATCCTTCCGGGGATGCCCCACGAATCAGTTCCTCGAATACCTCCCTGAACCCACTCAGAGTAAGCCGCCCTCCTGCCCGTCTCCACATCTTGTGCGCGCATCTCTGAGCGACACCGCCTGGCGCTGCGTCTCCTTGTGAGGTGTCCGTTTTTTGACTGTGACTTCCCCGAGGCCAGGCTGGACTGTCCCGCTGGCTCCTTGCACCCAGTCGCGACGTCAGACACTCAGCAACTTTGTACTCATGGGACATGTATTCAATTTCAGGTCCACGCTGTCTCCCTGCCTGACTCTTCCTGAAACGAGTCCCCTGATTTCCTGTGTTCTCGTGATGAATGGCATGAGCCGTAAAATCACAGGACGGCATGCCACAACCTCCCCGGACCTCATCCTTACGTCGTTATGTTTTACGTCTGTCAGATACACGGAGCCATGGTTCCGCTTCCTTTTCTCCAGGCCCGTGTGGAGCCCAGTGTGGATTTTGTCCTCTACACACGGTGACACATCCAAGAGTCTCTCGGGGGGCAACCAGGAACGGGCCAAACGATCTCCACGGCTCATTTTCAATAAATGTTGACCACACAAGTGTCCACTAGGTCTGTGTGTAATACTAGGGCCTGAGAAGTGATAGAGTTAAAGTGATTTGGTAAAAATAAATTGGAATCAAGGTAAATTTCCAAACAGTGAAACTATTTAACTAGGAAAACACTTCCTGGAAAGGAGCAAAAGATAGCATTTTTGAAGATACGCGAAGGTACTTTAAAATGTGCTTCGATGGGACACCTGGGTGGCTCAGTCGGTCGAGCGTCCGACTTCGGCTCAGGTCACGATCTCACAGTTTGTGGGTTCGAGTCCCGCGTCGGGCTCTGTGCCGATGGCTCGGAGCCTGGAGCCTGCTTCGGATTCTGTCTCCCCTCTGTCTGCCCTTTCCCCACTCATGCTCTGTCTCTCTTTCTCTCCCCAAAATAAATAAACATTAAAAAAAAATTAAATGCACTTGTAAAAGCCTGAGCTGGTAAACCTCCGCACCAATTGACATGGAAGGGACGAGGAGGCCAGGGTATATATACTTCCTTCACCGCCTGGTGTGGTGGGCTGGCCCCCTGTGTACCTTCTCATCAAGGCAGCAAGATGGCACGGGTGATATTTGTTTCCTCTGTATCTGTTATATGAGCAAAGGAATGGAGTGTGCGAACAGGGCAGGGTGGCAATTACAGGGAAAGAAAGAAGAAACCCAGGTTACCAAAAAGAGAACCCTCCGAGTGGAAGTTACTCCCAATTCGTCAACAGAATTTCTTCCGAAGGGGGGAAAAAAATCTCGATTCCTTGGTTTCAGGGTAGCAACCGTAAAGGGTGTGAGTGGACAGACTGCAAAACACCATCAGAACCTGTAACTTGACAGATGTCCACCCTTGGACAAAGCGAGAGCGCCCAAATTATCGTCAGATTACCCAGTGCCTCGCAAGTACTAAAACAGAGTGATGACTCAAGCACCGTTATTTATTCATCTTACGCTCAGTCTAAAAAGCCATAAACCTTGCACTGATGGATGCAAATCGTCTCAGACAATTAGTTCCAGTTGCGTGATGGCAAATTTGAACTCTCTGCAGTTTAATAATCAGAAAGCCTGGGGACTCAGAAGCAGGCGACGTCTGGGGAAGAAACTGCCATGCTGCTCGAGGGCAGGTGTCCAATGGGCGGCCCGGGCCAGGCGCAACCTCCCCGCAGGCAAATGTTACAGTTCAAGTATCCACGTGCGACTCTCAGGTGCAGTCTTGGATGGCAATGCAGTTATTGCTTTAAGTAAGTGTAAATGTTATTTCTTCCTCGAATGCCTCACTCAAGATTCTTCCAGTATGGAGAAGATGCCGTTTGGGGAGTGAGCGGCTCCTGTTCACCTTAAATGTCTGTGAAGTGTGCTCAAATGAAGTGTCCGTGTGTACAGAGACTTGTATGAAGTTGCGTTGTGACCCTAAGTGCAGATAGTTTCCATCAGTGGTTCTCCCCCACCCCTGTCAAAGCTAATAAAAATGCATAAAATGTCTGGGCTCGTGTGTGAGTAGCTTATATAGGTTTATCATTTTAGATAAGGAAAGAATTTTAGATTTGGGTTATCCTAAGATTGTGTTTTCTTTTTCTTTTCTTTTTTTTTTTTTTTGTAAAAATTTTTTGAACATTTATTTCTTATTGAGACACAGAGACAGGCAGACCATGAGCAGGGGAGAGGCAGAGAGAGGGGGAGACACAGAATCGGAAGCAGGCTCCAGGCTCTGAGCAGTCAGCACAGAGCCCGACGCGGGGCTCGAACCCACGAACCGGGAGATCTGACCTGAGTGGAAGTCGGACGCTTTACCGACTGAGCCACCCAGGCGCCCCAAAGATTGTGTTTTCTAAGTGTTACCAGAGGTGACACCACTAGTAATGACAATGCTTGGGTGAAAACCACATCTGAGCCCCAGGCCAGCCTCTTTCTACCCATATGCACTCACTGGTGGTTAAAAAATAAAACAAAACCATAGACGCAAGGGATTGCACTTACTAGATGTGTTAAACAGCAGGAAATGGGGGAGGTAATCCACCACCTAGCGTCACAAGGACCCTAAGAGGGCATCCATTCCAAGCCTCTTGTGCACAACCCATACATGGCATGCATACATACATTCTCACGCACACATTCATTCTTACACAGATACACGGTACCCAACTCCGCCACATTCCTCCCTGTCATCCGTGAACTAGTTTATCCTGAGGATCTAAAGTGAAGGGGGATTTGTTTCCTCCTGAGAAGCTCTTGCTATTAGAAAATTCATTCCATTTGGACAAATCTTTCTCCCAGTGGTCGGGGCACCAACCTCTAGGGTCTGGGAAAACATGGCCAACCCCATGCCTGTGTCAGCCCTTACCAGTTTGAACACAGCTCTCGCAAATCCCCAAATCGTCCGTTCTTCCAGGTAAAGCTCCAGCATATTAACACTTAGAGCATGTTAACTCTTCTCTGGGTCTACCCCAGTTCTCTGGGTTGTGACTCTGTGGCAGCCAGGAAGGAACGCAAAGCTCCAGGGGAGAACAGAGAGAGAGGGAGACACAGTATCAGAAGCAGGCTCCAGGCTCTGAGCTGTCAGCGCAGAACCCGATGTGAGGCTCAAACACACAAACTACAAGATCATGACCTGAGATGGAGTTGGATGCTTAACCAACTGAGTCACCCAGGCGCCCCGATATGGACTTCTCTTTCATTACTTTATTGAATCTTCAACAGCATGTTGTCCCTACAAGTTTCTCTACAAAATTTTAGTCTAAATTCATATGGATGCATTAAAAGCCTAGCTCAAAAATTTTTAAAAAAACAAGCCTTTTTCTTCTAAGCGTGTTATATTGAATATATATTTGATAACAAATTGATGCAAATCTCCTCTTTCTTTCGCCTTGACAGCTGACACACTCTGAAGGTTACAAAGGCTGAGATGTTTTCTGTGCCTTTCCAGAAGAAATGGATGACCAAAAACTTAGGTTTGGTTGTGGGGCTCACCTTTGGGTGGGAAGAACTTGGCTGGAGAATTTTGGAGCAGAAACACAGGATCTGGCACAGGAGGTTCCTTCATGACCACATCTGCCTTTCCTTTGATGCATCTGACTTTCCTGCCTTTTTCCTGAGGGAGCCCATACAGTCACGTGGAGTCAGAGAAGACGGCCCCAGAGGAGTTGACCTCTCAGACTCCAGGCGAAAGACTGGAATAAACTCTAAGATCATCGTCAGAAGAAAAAGAGCCCCTGAGAAGAATGAATGCAGAGCTCGCGGACCAGGTGCACGAACAGCAGAGCAAAGAAAGAGAAATGAGTGAACAGAATCGGGTCGCACAGCAGCAGCAGGAGAGGCTGAGGGAACCTTCTGGTAGCAATATGCATGGTGAGTTCAGTGCACGAGTGTGCATGTGTGCGTGCGCGCGCGCGCGTGTGTGTGTGTGCGCCTGTGTGCAAAGGAAGAGAGTGAGCCCGGTGCGCTAGATCAGGAGCACGACAGGAATATATGAGATTGGGACACCTGTGTCTATGCAGATAGCTGGAATTAGCTAAAACACCTGAAGTCAACGACTTAGTGAAATGTAAAGTTGTTGGGCTCATGCTGTGATGTAATTATTCTTTGATAATTGCTTTGTCTCTGAAATGCCAATGTGGGAGCTCCACTTAGTAATTACCTAACGTACTAATACCTGAATGCGGGCCACCTTCACCGGCCATCGGGCCCCGCTGGGGAGAGTCGATCAGAGGCTGGGTCAGAGCTGGCTCACAGTGTGGATTTTCTGAATAAGCCACCACACAGGGAAGTGAGTGTACACATTATCCCTCAACAGATATCTGGCTGTCTGTCCTGCGATTGGCATGACAAAACATCAGTGGCAGAATTAGCCAACGGATCTCACTTTCAAAACAACATTTATACGGTAACTGGGAAGTAGGTACCGGTTATATGGGCGCAAAGAACACCGCCATGCCCACAAAAACACCAACCAAATGCTTCTGAAATTATTCACAATCGTGTGATTGTTTCAATGAGCTTTCCTCTCTCTGTTCATCAAACACCAATATAAAAAAGTATTTTTTTCATGTGAGGAAGAAACAGAGCCAATAAAATAACCCAATATTGTCCTATATCCTGGATGTTTTATTTAGTATGTTTTAAAAAATCTTATTCTTTTCTAATTAAATTTGCTCACCCTTTTGAAGCATGATCGCTAATATATTCTTCCTGTCAAATAAACCAGTTGCGAATGAGTAAAACACATTCGAATGTTTGTGGAAATGATTAATCCTTACTGATCACACTGACTGTTATAAAACAAAAACAAAAACAAAAACAGAAGTTATCAATAGGCCACACATTTATACTATCCGTTTCTTGAAGGGGGAGATATGCTTTTTCAATTTTGTGCTCTCAGTAACTGGTACGTAGTAGGATCAATAACCACTGTTGGATGGATGGATGGATGGATGGATGGATGGATAAGGAGGCAAGAGCAGTATTCAGAACAGGATGAGGTTCTATTCATATTCCACTATATCTTGTCTAGACTTAGTCATTGGAACCTACAACTGCCATTCAAATACCTTATTAACCCCCTAAAAATAAATGGTATCACATTCATAAGATAGTGTGAAGGCATTTAAAAAGTTGAAAAATGCACAAGAAACAAGTGTTGGCCAAAATGTGGAGAAAAGAGAATCCTCGTGCGCTGTTGGTGGGAAACCAAACTGGTGCAGCCACTGTGGAAAACAGTTTGGAGGTTCCTCAAAAAGTTAAAAATAGAACTACCTTAAGGTCCAGGAATTGCACTACTGAGTATTTACCTAAAGAATATGAAAATATGAACTCAGAAAGATGCATGTACCCTGATATTTATAGCAGCATTATTTATATTAACAAAGATATGGAAGCAGCCCAAGTGTCCGTTGACTGATGGATGGTTAAAGAGGATGGTTAAAGAAGATATATATATATACACACACACACACACACACGTATTAGTCACCATAATATATGGTGGACAATTAGTCACCATACAAAGAATGAAGTCTTGCTATTTGCAATGACATGGACGGAGCTGGGAAGTATAACGCTAAGCAAAATAAGTCAAACTATCATATAATTTCACTCATATAAGGAATTTGAGAATGAAAACAAGTGAACAAAGGAAAGACAGAGACAAACCAAGAATCGAACTCTCGGCCACAGAGAACACACTGATGGTCACCAGAGACAGATGGGTGGGGTTTGGGTGAAACAGGGGACAAGGATTGAGAGTACACTTCTCATGATGAGCACTGAATAACGTATAGAAGAATTTGTGAATCGCTATATTGTACACCTGGAACTAATATAACACTGTATGCTAACTACACTAGACTTAAATAAAAAAAAAACTTAAAATAAACAAACAAATAAATAAATAAATAAATAAAAAGTTGAAGAATGATTATAACTTGCCTATTTGTATGTAGTTGTATGTCAATTTGTAAATATAGTGGCATTTGAGAATATGTAGATTATAGATTATTATCGCTTTTCTTTCCAAGATTTTATTTAAATTCAAGTTAGTATACAGTGTAGTATTGTTTTCAGGAGTAGAATTTAGCGATTCATCACTTACGTACAACACCCGGTGCTCATGCCAACAAGTGCCCTCCTCAATGCCTGTCACCTGTTTGGCCCGTGCCCCCCCGCCCCCACCTCCAGCAACCCTTAGTTTGCTCTGAATAGTGAGGAGTCTTTTATGGTTTGACTCCCTGTCTGTTTTTTTCTTATTTTATTTTTCCTTTCTTCCCCTATGTTCATCTGTTTTGTTTCTTAAAGTCCACATATGAGTGAAATCGTAGGGCATTTTTATTTCTCTGACAGAATTATTGCACTTAGAATAATACACTCAGTTCCATCCACATTGTTGCAAATGGCAAGATTTTACTCTTTTTGATTGCCGATTCCAATGCATACACATTTATCCATTCATCGGTCGGTGGACATTTGGGCTCTTTCCGTAGTTTGGCTATTGTTGATAGTGCCGTTACAAACATTGGCGATCACGTGCCCCTCTGAATCAGTGTTTTTGTGTTGTTTGGATAAATACCTAGTAGTGCAATTGCTGGGTCCTGGGATAGTTTCATCTGTAACTTTCTGAGGAACCTCCACACTATTTTCCAGAGTGGCTTCACCAGTGTAGACGATAGATGATTAGTTTTGAAAGGAGCTTTAAGGAATATTACGTTGATACTGGTGAGAACACAGAAAACATCCCCTAAGCCATTGGTGTCAAATTTGGGACTGGACACATAATTGGTTCAGTTCTCTTCAGTTTCCTTAATATTTTTTGAATTAGACAACTTCCTCTAATTCCTTAGAAAATAGTCGTTTTCCTCTGGAACTTTTACCAAGGCGATTTTTCCCTTTACTTCCTAACTTGTCTGAGGAAACAAGAGTGCTTATTTACAGATCCTGATGGCTGGCGATGTTAAATGAGTCAATGACTCTAGGCTCCCGAGGCCGTATCCTTTCCAGGCTGTGGAACACACCCCAGGATGCAACACAGTGAGGCCTGGATTCAGCCCAGGCTTCCCGAACAAAGTGTACACGTTAGGCCAATATCTGCAGTTGTGTTCAACTAGAAAGCGGGCACGCTACAACGTACTTCAAAGGGTTTTGGGGAAGAATCAAATGACATGATGACCATATAAATATTTTGTAAATAGTCAAAATACGGATAAGGGTTAAGTACTCCTTCTACAACACACCAAGGACTGGATGTAGGAGACTAAATTTAATGTCAAGCATGTACTCTTTTTTTTTTTTTTTAATTTTTTTTTTCAACGTTTATTTATTTTTTGGGACAGAGAGAGACAGAGCATGAACGGGGGAGGGGCAGAGAGAGAGGGAGACACAGAATCGGAAACAGGCTCCAGGCTCTGAGCCATCAGCCCAGAGCCCGACGCGGGGCTCGAACTCACGGACCGCGAGATCGTGACCTGGCTGAAGTCGGACGCTTAACCGACTGCGCCACCCAGGCGCCCCTAAGCATGTACTCTTGACCTTCCTCACGAACGTCCCCTGACCTTGCAGAACGCAGGTTATAAAGACCCCATTTTCCCCAGTTTTTCCAAAGCGGGCCCCATCACGGGTCCCCAATGTGGATAACGGTGTCCTATACGGGGAATTCAGACTGAATACCATTTGGTGTCAACGTAGTAATTCAATGCAGCAAAAAAGCAAATTTGTCCTCTGAACGCTAATCTCATTATCGCCTTCCCGGAGCTACTTGCCAAAAAGTTAACAGCTGTTAAAACTCTGCTGCTTGCCCAATCAGAATATTAAATTAACCAGACTGGCCCCGACACAAATATTACCAATGGAATTAATGCTTTGCTTTGCACAGTCCGAAAGAATCCATGAGCGCTTTGGGAAAACTGGCGATGGATTGTTCACTATTTAACATTCCATGTGTTTCTACGAGGAAAGAACGTGGCTCTGCTCTTACCCCCTTACCCTACTTGTTTACTCAAAAATCAAGGGCAGATCCCACTTTCTCAACCTGTTTTTCCTTCACAGGTGGAGATGGTGTGTCACCGAGTTTGATATAAAGTAACAAAAAGTAAGTTACACTGTTAGCCTGGGACAGCGAACGGCCATTCGGGAAATGTCTGGCTCTTGCTGACAGCCATCTTTGCAGAGGATGAACGGTATCCAGAATGTGTCTCTTTTCCTATTTCTGTGTCTACCTGTTGCAGCCTAGATGAGGCCGGTGCATCTCTGCTGCGGAAGTGGCGATCCCACTCTCCATCATGTTGTTAATGAAACACATTGTATTCCTAGAGAGAAGGGAATGTCCAAATGAGCAAATGCCGTCTGACAGAGGCCCTTGCCCTGGCTCTGTTATTATTGTAGCAGTCATGCCATGATCCTGTCACCACCGATTAGCCTGAAGGTTGGGACGTGGTCGCTCGCACATAGGGGGACGCGGGTGGGGGCTGTGACTTCGCACTTAGTTTCATTTCCTTATCTGGCATGATCTGCACGCATTTAATGTTGATTAGAGTACGATGCGTAGCAGTTTAACAAGCTGTGGAATCGAAATGGACGAATAAATATTTTCCTTTCACAAATACTCCCCCCCCCCCGCCCCGGGAGTCCTGTACCTCACTGACCACGCACTCCCATTTTAAGACCATATGGACAGATATCTGTTGCCTCCAATCTGTAGTAAAATCCTGAAAAAAAAAAAAGAAAAAAGAAAACGTAAAACAAACTCAGATCCACAACTCCTGTAGTCTACTCTTTTTCAGTGGCTAAATGTGCATATTTTCTGTTTAATTGTGATTCTGAAGATAGGGCTTCTGCGAGGTGACAGACACACAGCGGGATATCATGAATATGTATGGCGTGTCTGAGAAAATAAATTCACAGGGGCCAGCCACACTGGTGACCCACTTATGTTGTCAGCGATGAGTGTGACAGTGGGGGTCTGTATTGCATGAATTTGCACGATAGAATTTCCTCCTGATCAACTAATTTACTTCATGCTTTTGGGTTATTTTAAGCACTACACAGCGGTCAGATAATTAATCACTAAATCACCAATACTGACATGAAGGAACAAGCAACACATTATTGCTGATTCCCACTTAAAAACAGAGTCTATACGTCTACATCGCGCAAGGTGGGAGAGAGGAACGTATCGAACGCGCGGATTTCCTTGGCACGCATCGACTGGGGTGTCGTTGAGGGGATGACACGTTTGGCAAAATTTCTCTCATCCTGAGCCGTCTGCCTTCAGTTCTGAACCTTATTGGATTTTTTTTTTTCCCACGTAATCCATTACTGGGACATCGTAACTCAGTCTGAAGCAACAAAGACAAGTTGTCCTGATAACTGAGATAAAAAACGTTATTATTACTACCTCGTTGTTTCTGGTCAACGTGGTTCTCGGCCTGAGTCATCTGGATATTTTGTATAAACGCCCCCAAAGGGAGTATGTCAGGGGTTTCCTAATACAAATTAGTCTGTCACCGTGTTTCTAGAATAACAAAATTAATGGATTATTTGTCACACACAGTGTTGGCTTGTAACTCTGTCTTTCGCGGTCAGAGGCGGGGAACGTGTGAGCCGCTGAGGGCACAGCAGGGCCGTCCTCACGTTTCTGCCTCCAGCACCCCAACCCCGTCCAGCTCCTGGCACGTCGCACGCGTTTAGCAGATGTCACTCCTGTTATCTCCATCGCATCCAGAGAACCGGGGGTGAAGCCCAGTATTCAAACCCATGCAAACTGTGGAACCACGTGCCCACGAACGGTGTGGACACGGAACTAACAGCCCCCTTAGACTTTGGGCTCAGGCAGCTCTAGGGCTCACAGCCCCCAAACAACTTACACAATGTTTCGGAGCCTGATTTCTCTAATCCTCCAAATCTCCGAGGCCGTCCTGTCATCTGGCTCCTCCCCTCAGGAGGCAAACGTGATGTGAGACGCAAAGTGCCAGCACGGGGACTGGCTCCTAGCAAGTAACGCGAGGCAGCCGTTATGAGCAGAGCGCCAGGTACAGGAAAGACGAAAGGATTCGGAGAAAAAGCCTTGGTGACGGATGGAACACGGGGCCTGCAAGAGCCAGCAGGGACTGCCCGGGCTCCAGGGCTCTTTTTCTAATTTTTTTTTTTTTAATGTTTATCTATCTTTGAGAGAGAGAGAGAGAGACAGACAGACAGAATCCGAAGCAGGCTGCAGACTGTGAGCCATCAGCACAGAGCCCGACGCGGGGCTCGAACTCAGGGACTGTGAGATCACGACCTGAGCCGAAGTAGGACGCTTAACCAACTGAGCCCCCCCGCCCCCCAGGGCCCCCTGAGCTTCAGTTTGAGACCATCTGAGCGGGTAAGATAAAGACTTCAGGAAAGAAAGAAGTTTATACAGAAAGATGATCGAACTTCGTTTGGGACGGACAGACTGAGGAGCCTGGCAAGGATTCGGCCAGCGACGCCGACTGGGTCCGGCTGGTGTCGTCTGCGGCCCGACGAAAGGCCGCAGCCTAGCCTAGCGCCGCCTGTTGAGAGACAGCAGCAGCCAGGAAGGCGAGACGGGAGCTGGAAGCACCCGAGGGCGGGGTGGGACACGGGTGAGCGCCGGGCTGGACTGCAGGGCTCTCTCAGCAGGGATGCGGCAGGCGGGAGGGCCGGCAAAGGAGGCAGGGTGGGCGGCTGCCGTCGTGCGGTGGGGACCCGGAGAAAGTGGCTTTCTGCAAGAAGTAAGCAGACGGTTTCAAAGAGGAACGAACGCACAACGTAGCGGCTAAATCTTAGGCGTCCCAGGACGTAAAGACCCAGAAACATGTGCCGGAGCTGATGGCGGAGAACTGTCGGGGCCTTAGTGAGGACAGGTCCGGTGAGGGGTCCAAGAGGAGGGCAAAGGTCAGGCTTCAGCGGATGGAGTGATGGACAATGAACGGACAGGGTGAGAAGAGCCAGTGAAAGTGAACGAGATCGGAGAGAAGCTTGGGTCGGAATGGGGGGCTGGGCAAGGACAGTAGGCACCCCACCTCTGTGACCAGTTGTGTCGGAATTTATTCGACCTCGGAGGACAGCAGAGCAGGGGGAAGAAATGCAGTGAACTGGGTCTCTGTCTTCGGAAAGCTTCCCTCATAACCCTGATGACTCTTTAGCCAAAGTGTAACAAACAATGACGGATGATAGATTTCATAGCAATAGATACATGAGAATCAGAGACGGCGTCAGGTATGGGTTAATAAAAGGGATTCTGGGGGGCCCGGATGCCTCAGTCTGTGAAGCATCCGACTCCTTATTGCGGCTCAGGTCACGATCTCATGATTCGTGAGTCTGAGCTCCGCATCAGGCCCCGCGCTGACAGTGTGGAGACTGCTTGGGATTCTCCCTCTCCCTCTCGCTCTCTCTCTCTCTCTCAAAATAAATGAAAAATAACCTTAAAAATAAATATATAAACGGGGCACCTGGGTGGCTCCGTCGGTTGAGCACCCAACTTTGGCTCAGGTCGTGATCTCACGGTCTGTGAGTTCAAGCCCCGCGTCGGGCTCTGTGCGGACAGCTCAGAGCCTGGAGCCTGCTTCTGATCCTGTGTCTCCCTCTCTCTCTGACCCTCCCTTGTTCATGCTCTGTCTCTGTCTCAAAAAATAAATCAACATTAAAATAAATGAATGAATGAATGAATGAATGAATGTAGTTCTAATGGAAGTGGGTTTGTAACTGCAGCAAAGAAAGATCCTGGCAGATGCCAGTCTCGGTGGCTTGGATTAGTGCTCTCAGGTAGTCACTCCCTGTCCTTGCCATGTGACCTCAGTTACACTACCTCAGTAGAGCATGTGTCCCCACACCTTGCTGTTGAGCTGTGACTTATGCGACGGCAGTGGATTTTGTTTTCTTTCAACAGACGCTTCAAACATGCAGCCGTGCTCTGCTATCAAAGGCAGGTGCCCCACGTAGCGGCTAGACCAACGAAAACACGGGGACGTGCGGCAGATCCGGACCCAACCCAGAGCCTGGAACCAAGACGAGCCCCTCCCAGGCAAGGATGAAGCAGGGAGTGTGGTGACGACTGAGTCCTGTGGGAGCAGGTGTATTGGGACGGCACCTCCGTAAACTTCCTAGCAAAGCTGGTTGTGATGACAAAATCGTTGATGAGAAATACAGATCGTGCGGCTCAAAGATTCTCCCCTTCGTTGGCTCTTTGATTTTCACGTCATTTATTTTTTGACATAGGAACGAAATACCATGAAAGTTTTCAGTCAAAGGTATCCGTGGTGCAACTGTCACGGTCTATTTTTTTTTTTTCCTCAAACTTTCCAAAGAATTTATTTTTAGTGTTGTGATCTGACTTTTCAGAAGTTCTACAGCTTTCCTATTGAGCATAAAAATGCTAGTTTGGGTACGATTCTTTCTGAGATAAAATAAAGATGAAAGGAAGGTTTTCTTTTTTTTTTTTTTTAATTGACCTTATTTCTTAGGGACTTGAGGTTCTCGGCAATGTTAAGAAGGTTCAGAGAGTTCCTGTGTGCTCCCTGCCCCCCGCCACACACACACACGTGGCCATTTCCACGACCGACATCCCTCTCTAGAAGGTACGCTTGTTACAGCTGGTGAACCAAAATGACACGTCATTATCACCTAATGACCGTAGTGTACCTAGTTTCATTTTCATGTTGTACATGTTACGGGTCTGAACAAATGGTCAATGACGTGTACCCGCTGTTACAATATCATATGGATTATTTTCATGGACTAAAATTCTTCCATGCTCTGCCTATCATTCCTCCTTGAGCAATTCCTGCCAAACACTCATCTTTTTTTATTTTTTAACGTTTATTTATTACTGAGAGACAGAGAGACACAGAGCATGAGCAGGGGAGGGGCAGAGAGAGAGGGAAACACAGAATCTGAAGCAGGCTCCAGGTTCCGAGCTGTCAGCACAGACCCCGATGCGGGGCTTGAACCCACTAACCATGAGGTCATGACTTGAGCCAAAGTCAGATGCTTAACCGACTGAGCCACCCAGGTGCCCCAACAATGATCTTTATATTGAGTCCATAGTTTGACTCTTCTAAAATATGTTGTTGACTTGACCACATAGCATACAGCCTTTTCAGATTGGATTGTTTCAGATGAGAATATGCATTTAATTTTCCCCCATGTCTTTTCATGGCTTGGAGCTCATTGCTTTTTAATGTTGAATAATATTCCATTGCTGGATGTTTTATGGTTTATTTGTTTATTTACCTGTTGAAGAACATCTTGGTTCTTTTCAAATGTTGTTATCTATGAATAAAGCTGCTATACACATTGTGGGCAGGTTTTTAGGTGGATATAAGATTTTAACTCCTTTGAATAAATACCAAAGAGCATGACTGGTTCGTATGGCAAGAGTACGGTTAGTTTTGTAAGAAATCACCAAAGTTTCCTCCAAAATGACTGTACAGAAGAGAGTCCTTACTTATGATGATTAATTATTATTAAAAGGGTTTCCCATGTGAACTTTCTTCCTTTCCAAAAGCTGACTGTCACTCCAATTGTGTTGTCCAGTGACATTTATTTAAGCCTGGTCAAATGGACCAGACTTTGTTCCTGTCATTCATCTTCCACTATAATAACCAAAGACAAAAATATCCAGGCAAATGTAAAGTGATGTTGAAAAAAAAAAGAGAGAATATGTTGTTTTTTAACCCTGAAGATTAATTCAATTTAAAATAAATGAATTAATTAAAATAAGATAGTTAAGTTTTACAAGAGTTTACTTGACAATTCCTCTTGATTCCTTGGCCAGGAACATCTCTCCCCCTCCTCTCCCCCCTCCACCACATATACACCTCCCCTCTCCCCCTACCACATATACACCTCCCCTTTCTCCCATCACATATACACCCCCCCCACCACCACCACATATATACCTCGTAACTCACCCAGGGGCTGTCGGAAGGGAGCCCTCACTGCCAGGAACACTTCCCCATCTACCTCCAGCCCTCATCTCCATTAGGCTGTGTCCTTCCCAGTCCCTCCATAGGAAACAGGACAGACCCCTTTTTTGTACTAAACACAACATGTTAAAATGCCATAGCACATATTTCCGTGTTCCATTGGGTTGTAAGCAAAACTAAGTCAAGGCTTTGATATTATCCAGTTTCGGAACATGGCATCTAGAACCGTGTCGAAGTCTAGTAAATGTGTAACTAAACCCAACCATTTCAGAATGAGGTGGCAGGCAGGTGTCCGAGCCCTGGGCGTGTCACCAACTCAGTGCAGGAAACAGCAAGTACCTCTCGTCTAAATGCCACTTTTCCATCTTATCCCAAGAAGCTTTGGAGGTCACCGTTTTCAGCCGTGGGATGCACTGTTCACATAGTACTTTCTGGGATTGCATAATCTAACAACAACAAAAAATACCTGGTTTTTGGTAAAAGAAAATGCTTCTTTTAAGTGAAATATTGGGTACAACCCCAGTATAAAAACAGATTAGAACAGAGGAAAAAGCAGGGCAGTCCTGGGAGAGAGCATGAGTGCGAATCCAGCTTTGTCTTCCAGGCCACGTTAGGATGAAACATATATTTGAGTTGCTTTGATGAAATCCAAGAACAGTAACAACCATGTGGCCTCAAGAACAGCCTTGTGGCCAAACAGACCGATTTCTCAAGAGACGAAGGGGGTGCTAGAGTCAGGTCCCATCCAGTTGTGTGACCCAGACAGGGAAGTGACTTTGTTACTATTCAGGAATTTTGTGAGCCAGTTCATAAACAACTGGTGGGAGTATTTCCACCACAGAACGTGGCATATGCAACCACTCAGGGCTCTTTTTTTCTTCTTCCCCTAGAGAATCAGCGCGCTAACCCGCTAGCTGTGGAATATATGTTTCAAAAATGATAAACACCACCTCTCTCCACTAAGGAATTCAGCCTACTGCCACCGGCGTCCTCTCTAGTAATGAACTGATTTATCTTCCGTGCACTAGAATGTTACTACCTCTGTGCCTTCGTTGGGAGAATAGAGAAGGTAACCAATCAGATTGTTTTCTGTGGGGCTCAAGTCTTGCGGGGAACCCTGTTGAGAAAAGCTGACGGAGGCATCAGAGGCTATGAGCTGGTGGTTCTTAATACCGATGGGCATTAGAGTCGCCTTGGAAAGCTTAAAAAACAAAAACACAATTGTCCAGACCGCACCCCAGACCAACAAAATCAGAAACTTCCATACATCAAAATCCCATGGTAGTTTTTGAGAACCGCTGCCCAAAACACTTTGAAAGGGGTGGCACGTCTGGGCGTTTCCTCGGAAGACGTCGCGGGAGAGGTGGACGGGCACCAAAGGCATGCTGGGGAAACAGGGACCACATGACAAGCTGCATGCCACCAGTGTCTGCCACCAATGTTGGGGGCAATCCGGCACCAGCCTGGTCGCATAGGTGGTCCCCAGACCAGGGCCATTGATGGAACAAGACGGTAATGACACAGGTATCATCATCATTGGCAGGGACGGTGGCAGCGGGGTGGCCCCACCTCTCTGCAGACATCTCCCGGTGACGGTGACCCGGCCGGCCCCACAGCACAGCAGGCGCCCTCACACTGTGCGCCTTGGCCCACGTCAATCCCTCTGCCATTTCCCCAGATCCAGGTAAGGGCTCAGCTCCGGCATCGCCTTCCAAGGGGCTTCCCTGGTTGGTCTCTTCTCTTCTGACCCAGGCCACTGTCACACGGCTCTCCCAGCACACTGCAAATGCCTCTCTCATGGATTGTTCTACGTGGCCTTGTGACGCTCCCGAGGGTCAGAACTATATTTTGTCTCTGGATCTTCAGAACGGTGCCTGGGTCAGCCCAGAGCAGTGCTCGAAGCTGATAGTGATAGGCAGTTTCAGAGGATAACTATATACACACATGTACTTACACTTACACGCATGTTGTGTGCATATTAAACCCACACACCAAAACTTAGATCTCTAAAAGTACTTGTTACAAAGTCTCACTGCAGGAACATTTAAGAATATACGTCAGGGGAAATAAAAATCGTTCCTACAAGAGAGACCGTGACGTCAGAAGAAAACGTGGGCAAAGAACCTGGTAAATGAGGGTGAATATAAGCAAACGGTGATTTTACAAAACGAAAATAATAACAGTCATTTCGTGTGTAAACCCAATGGAACGAAAACACTAGACCACAGGAACGGTTAAGATAGGCACAGCGATACTATACGGAGTACTTTATCTGAGAAAAGTCATTAAATTAAAAACCAACGATAGAAAGTGAACGCTGAAAAACGTACCGTTGCAAGTGTATGAAACACATCCCTTAATCATTCATGGGCCAAAGAGGAAATAACGGGAAAATGTAAAATACCACAGAAATGATAATGACAGCGCTACATATTAGACTTCTGGGGGAGCAGCTGAAGGGGCTTATAGTCGGGTCTTCGTGATTATGAACGCTTTCAGTGTAAAAGAAGGTGACGGTTGATGAGCTGAGACTATAATTTAAGAGGCTGGAATAAAAACAGTAGGCTACACTCCAATAACATTTGTGAATAATAAAGAAATAAGGGGCATCTGTGTGGCTCAGTCAATTAAGTGTCAGACTCTTGATTTCAGCTCAGGTCATGATCCCAGGGGCGTGGGATCCAGCCCCGCGCTGGGCTCTGTGCTGAACGCGGAACCTGCTTGGGATTCGCTCTCTCCCTCTCTCTCTGACCCTTCACAGCTCACTCTATTTCTCTCTCTCAAAGTAAATAAATAAACATGAAAAAAAGGAAAAGAAAAAGCCCACACAGGTACCCTATTTGAAGATCCTTATTGCCCTCTACGTCATCAACTTAATGCCAAATATATAGCAAGCGGAATTCCCCGTAGATTCTTCCGTGCTTTTCTCCAGGCTGTTTTTCCCACCTAAAGGTCAGTTTGGGTCCATATAATCTATGCCTATATCTGCATCGGTTTCTGTATCTATATCGGCATCAAATGTATCTTTAAGTGTATCTACACCTAATGTTTAAAAGTAAATATTATTTTAGAGATAAAACAAGTCAAATATAAATATATTTATCAATGTGTACAGCTTTTATTTTTATGTTATGTATTTGTGTGTGTGGGTGTGGGGGTGTGTGTGTGTGTGTGTGTATGATAACCTCATTCTGTGGCGCTTTAGATGTTTGGAGGTCATTAAAGACCAGGAGCCCCTTAGAGACAAGATTTCTGGAATCATCTGATAAAGACATATAGTGTTTGCTCATCAAGGCACACGGCTTTCCTGCCAGCTTCCCCACTCTGATCTCAGGTATGTCTTCCATCGGAGGAGGGTCATGGTCGGAGGGAGCTTCACAAAGAGGAAACTCGGACTGGACAAAGGACTGTCTTCCCATCAGTTAGGAGAGGAAGCTCCTAGAGTTACCTAGGAATGTGCACTGTCGACGTGAACCTCAGAGTTGTCCGGCAGATGCAGAAGAAGTTGGAGGCATGCAGACATCCCCTGTGGCTTCCAGGTCACAACTGGAGCGACTGACAAAGGTGACAGTGAGATTAAGGTAAAAAGTGGAAGACAGAGAATGGAAGGTCCCCATTCTTAAGATCCTGGAAAGATTGCTTCACCTGAGCCTTTGCCTCTTCCTCGTCATTAAAGCAAAATTCTGACTTATTCTGAAGGCTTGCTGGGAGGTTTGCATGAGGTTGTATGTGAAGTTTCTAGCACAGACACCAGCACAGAGCCACGGTGCACAAAGCTTCCCTGCATCTCAATAGAAACGACTTTATTACTGTAGTTTCCACCTGCCCAGTGGGCTGGGGTCATCTCTGGAAGCTAGTACAGTCCCTTCCAATTACCAGGCTGGAGATGCCTCTACATCCAGCCTGTTTCTGAAGGAATTCATAACCTTATAAAAAAAACAAAACAAAACAAAACAAAACGAAACACACATTAAGTACCTGGATTTGACGGCCAAACCTTTGCGGGGGGAATATTCACACGGTAAAGCTTTGTGTTCTTACGTCTCGAAATTTACTTTCTTGTTTGGTGATTCCTAACTGATTACTGCTGCTAACCAAAACTGAGCTACTGTAGCTGCCTTCCATTTAAGACTCTAGTTCAGGGTGTCACCATTTTGGTGCTCAGGACATGATGGGCTGCGACCTTCTCTGTTGTCCTGTGCCATGTAAAATGCTCAGTGGGAACCCCGTCCTCTACCCACTAGATGCCGGTAGCATCCCTCTTCCATCTGCAACAAGAAAACAATCACTCCGGACATTGTCAGTGTCCCCGCGTCCCCACGTGGGAACTGTTGCTCTGGACCAGCAGGAATCCTACCTTTTCCCTTCTTGCCCATGCGGTACTGGGTTGGGATACTGAGAATTTACTACGGGTTTGGAGAAACCCAAAAGACCTGGCAACAAGAGCAACACAAAATTGAGTCAATACGTGTGCAAATGTGCATGGCTTATTCAACGTCATCTTGAATTTCTCTGCAAGTTCAGGGAAGGAGACTTCCTCTATAATTCCCAGCCTAATCTTTGAAGGAAAGGTCATGTGTCCCCACAGGAGCCTCTTCAAAAACACGTAGACTACTCCCCGAACGCTTGCTCAAACCAGGGCGAGAGAGCATTTCCTGTCCCGCTAAGGTCGATTTCAACTTTTCGTTTCTGGTAAAGAATTCTCCTACTCGTTGCTGACTGATGCCAGGAAATTCTGCCTTTTTATTAGAAATCTCACCTTCCTTGGCTGTTTTCTCTGTGACTTCAGTGACGCAGATAATCTGTGGATCTGATGGGTCCCACCCAGACAGCGATGGGAAGAGAATTTCCCTCAAAGCCCTCTATAACCCTGTGCTGCCACACTGGCCAAAATGTTGCGAATACTAGGTCATCTTCTTGGCCTTTCCAGAAGGAAAGGTAAAGTTAGTCCCAATGAGGCAGCACATCACGGTGACCCAAAGAGAGCAGAAGCATCGTTTCCAAACGGCTTCTGGTTTGTATCAAGGTTTCATGAACTCTCCGGAGCACCGTGTCCGCCATTACTACACATGCCAGCAGAGTGGGTTGGTGCTTGAATTATCACCAGATATCTCAAACCCTATGAAGATGCTTAACGTTTAGGAACGCGAGCCTGTCTCAACCCCGAGTTTCTTGAGGTCTAGGCCTTCATCACTTCTAGTCACCATTTGGAGAGCGTTATGCTGATAGATAGAAAACAGACTACTTGCTTCAGAAAATACAAATTCTGTCTTTTTGCTCTTTTTTTTCCCCTTCCAAATAAGGTTAATCATTTTCAGACACACTCTTGTGTTTTCTTGAAGGTTGTGCTCTTTGATTTGGTTTCTTAGTTAATGCAGGAAACAGGCATTGTTTGATGGAACAGCCAATACGAAACATTATTTTTCCCTTTCTTTCATTTTTAAAATAATATATTTAATGTTTGAAATAGCTAACATACTGAAGCCATTAGGAGCTGGATTACTCAAATGCTTTTCAAATAAACTGCTCAGAAGTCTTTGATTCTGTTAGCCGACAGATCCGTGACAGCAAAGGTGCTGAGCCGCCTCTGACCGTGAGGGGGCGGTTTGTGGCACTGTGTCGCAAGCACAGTTGCCTTGAGCCGGGTTGGGAGCACAAGACAATTAAGAGGCTCTGAAAGGAACACTCAGGCTACTTCATCAGCCTGACATTCACGGGGGTACAAGAAGTTGCCCATCTACCATTTTGGAGGATGGGGTTTATTTAGCTCACTGAGTTTACAAAATTCTGTTCATTCATCCCAAGTAATCTCGTTTTAAAAAAGTACCCTGGGCAACGTCAAAACCTACACCCAACAGTTGTCCCGAGAAAGAGAGTCTAACATGCCCACCGCACTGCCTCCTCATGCTCGATCTGCTCTGTGCCCCCTCAGTCCTTGCGCTGGCTCGTGGCTGCCCAGCACCCCTCTGTGCATTCTCGGTCCTGGACCCCATCCCGGGCAGCGTCCTGATCCTTCAAGACTTCTGCCTCTTCCTGATCCTCATCCCTACCGAGGAGTGGTTGGCCCGGTTTTGAGTCTTTCCAAGTCCTCTGGAATGTCTGGATTGGCCTCACCAGTCCGATCCAATCCACACTTAATGACCAGACAACTCCAGAGGAGAAACTCACGGTGTCAGTTGCGGCCCTGTGGCCAGGAGGTGGGAAGACACCACATTTGAGGCGCTTCCCCAAGTAAGCATTTAGGCAACATCTCCCCCACTGCCTGCCTCCGGGTACCCTACACACAGCCTCCAAAAATCCACGATTCCAGTTTAAAGCACATCTATACACAGCCTCCAAAAATCCACGATTCCAGTTTAAAGCACATTATACACAGTCTCCAAAAATCCACGATTCAAGTTTAAAGCCCATCCACGGAGGAGCCACAAGCCAGCACAACCGTGCATGGGCAGTAGTCACTGGTGCAGATTATCATCTGTGTCGTGAAAGGCCCCGTGACATCTTAAAGAAAGGATAGCACCCTCAGCACGTGCTGCCCTTCCCATGGGCACCGCGTCGCCCTGGGGGTATTTGGTCACCTGCCTTTTATGAAGCAAATGTAAAAACTGTGTTGGGCGAGAGTGACAGAGACTCAGTAATTCAGCCATCTGGTGCTTTATCTCAGCTCCCAGCAGCTCTGTAATGAATATTTCTGTATGCATGTTTCTGACTGATAATCAAACTCAGAACAAGTCCTAATTGGGTTTTCCAGTGCATAGAGAAGTGTCTACATTAGCTTGGCAGATGTCCCACTAATGTTAAATTAAAAGTACAAATATAGCAAGCTTTAAAAACAAAAGCCTACTTTGGCCGGGTCTTACACATATACGGAGAACAGGATTTATGGACGCTCCCACGTGTAGACAGTATTTAAAGATGGCCTGTCCAAAAAAGAGAAAAGTCAGCAAAATGCCTGTAAGGGGGTTACATATCTGATGACTAAGAAGACATTAACTGGGGTATTTTAACTTGTACACAGAGAACTGGGAAGATGAAAAGTAATCAGAAATTTGAGGGGGAAAAAATCACTGGTTACATTTAACTGAAATATCTTCTCGCTGTGTCTGTTACTGTTCTTTGATCATTAACGTTATTCATCAACCTCTCGTTCCATCTTCCGCGGCAAGAAGGTTTTTCTCAGAGAACGCTGTTTAGGGAACCCAGAATAATGAGGGGGAAATCGTAGAAAGCACTGTCTCTCCTTGCCCTTGTGCCTTTTACAGAACTTCTCTGTAACACCAGTGATGCTCTAATACATTCATTTGTTTGCACAGTCGTCGCCGGCAGCAGAAAAGCAGGGAATGTTTTAAACTGTGGTTCTATCCCACACCTAGCACACTGGCCAAGAGTGTGTCCTCTAAAAAGGTTTGGTAAACATTGAGTGGGTAGGCCGGACTCAGAGCATTTTTAGGGCGGTGAAACGACTCTGTGTACCATAATGGGGAATGCATGCCATTACGTGTTTTTCCAAACCCACGGAGTGTATAACCTCAGGAGAGAATCCTAAAACAACCCAAGAACTCTGGGGTGTTTACAGGGTGTGGATGTGGATTCATCGATTGTAACAAGAGCCCTGTTCCGACGGAGGCACTGATAGCGGGGAGACTGAGCGCGGGGTGGGGGCAGGAGGCGTGAGATATCTTTGCCTTCCCTCCACTCTGCTGTGAACCTAGACCTGGCTTTAAAAAAAGACTTTATTGAAAAAATGACAGCACTGGAAACAACTGAACTAGCAAATTAAAACACAGGCGGATTCGTTTCCGTTATTTATTTCATTAAACTTTGAGGGGCACCTGGGTGGCTCAGGGGGTTGAGTGTCTGACTTTGGCTCAGGTCATGATCTCGCGGCTCGTGGGTTTGAGCCCCACGTCGGGCTCTCTGTGGTCAGCACAGAGCCTGCTTCAGATCCCGTCCCCCTCTCTCTGTCCCTCCCCCACTTGTGCTCTCCCAAAAAATAAAGACGTATTTAAAAATTAAACTTTTAAAAGTCTTTGGTACAGCGGGTATGTCTGTTTTTTATCGAGCACCGAATTCTCCGGCCTAATGGAACCTTAGATGACACGTGGTCTGCTGTTCTCCCCCCGGAAGAGTGGCTCCTCCTGTCTTCTCCTCCCTTGGCTACTGTACTCCTCCTGTGCGGGGACGTGTCCTCAGATGCCTACAGATCTTGTGCCCATGCCTCCCTCTCCACACGCACGTTAGAACTCGGTCCTTAAGAGAAGAAGGCTGTCTTTTGTCTTTTCCATATGGTGAGCTCATGCATTTCTGTGTCCTCAGCTCTCAGGATCTTTCTGCCCCTGGTTGACTGCTCCTTTGCCCCCAGCACCTCCTTCCACACGGCCCGGTTGGCCTGCACCCGGTGCGGCGAGGTGGGGAGCCCCTCGCTCTTTGGTGACCTAATTCTTCTTCACTGGGGAACATAAGCAATGTTTGATCTGCAGGTGGGCCCAAGCAAGGTAGTGACAAACAGGAATGAACGAGAAGAGGGACTTCATCAGGGGCCAGAGCGGGGGGCAGCCCCCTGGCACAGGACAGACATCGCCTTCGCGGGAAGCTCGCGTAACGCTGCCTCGTCCTGTTTGGGCAACGCGGACTACACTCCGGGCTTCAGTTTCTATAACTGCCAAGAGTCGTTTCTAGATGCTTTCCTTGGAAGCCTTCTCTCTGGCGATAGGTTTAATCTGAGTAGAAAATGTTCACTGTTACTTCCAACAGAAACAGACTGATGCCTCGTCTTTACGCTGTGTAGTTTTTAAAATGCTTTAAAAGGGCGTGTATGATCTGCCGGCTTTTTATGAAATCTGTATTCTATTGCGTAACAAACATTTAGAGCTCATAGCATCAGTATGAAAATTAGTTATAACCTTTTTTTTTTTTTTTTTTACAAGGAACAGATATCTTCCTGTGCGATGTTTATAAAATATCCCAAGAAGGGGGCAAATTATGGTCCAAATCACCCCTACTCGGAGCATCTTTCTTTATGAGGAGTTCGCAGAACTGCTCTAATTAATCACTGCTTCCCAGAGCACCTGCTCCCTGCACCCCACGACGTCTCCGCCCCGCGTCCCGGGTGTGAGGCACAGATTAAAGGCCTAAAGCAGCTTCAAATGATGATTCCTCTGTGCTCAGAATGAGTATTTTGAGCCACTTTGTCAATGTCCTCTCTGTCACGATCTAACTATTCATTTCCAGCATGAATTTTAAACGTCGATCGTATCCTCTGTGCTGCTGTGCTCCTGAATATGCATGTCTTTTGCTGAGAGCAGAGGTGTGGGTCCCAGCTGCTGCCACAGGGACACAGAACTGCCTCACGGAGCCCGTTGGCTCGGAATCCGCTTAGCTCCCCGGCTCCCCCAGCTGAGAGAATTTTCTTATCAGCTTCTCCCACCCACATCTAATTCAGACTGATCCATTTCGGAAGATAAGCCTCGAATAGATCAGCTCTGTGAATGGGATTCGTAGATGAAAGCCCGCTCAGATTTTCTGACGGTTTCAAGCAAAGGAAGGAAACCTGCGGAAAAGTTAGCTCAAAGAGGAACTTAAGCCTCTAGAATGGCAGAGATAAATAACATATTGTTGGCAAAAACGTGGAGGGTGGAGATCATTTTCTGCCTGCCGGGCAGATTATGCAGCCTTGTCCCCGATGAGGGGCCTGAGTGTAGAAGGCGCAGCTACGGGGTCTTTGGCAAATGCTGGGAGCCCACTTCTTTCGGTCCCGCGGCCACAGACTGCCGTCTGGGTCACCCAAGGCACCGCCTCCCCAACTTTCCACATCCTGGCACCCATGGCGGAATGAGGGTGTCTGCCTGGAGCACCAAGTCACCAGGGGACCTGGCTGCCCCCACGGACAGAGAGACGGCGGCAGGAGCCGTAGAGAGACTACCTGGCCCCGACGTCCAGGTTGTATACAGGACGAGGTCAAATCCCGTGCCTTCTGCCCGAAGCAAGCACACCTGACCACAGATGCTTACAAACTCTCAATGGTGACCTTCAGGACCCTCAGAGGCGTGGCTCCTGCTGGGGCAGAGGCCCGGCCCTGGCTCCTGACCTCTGGGGCAGGCCTGCAAAGGTGGCCTTGTGAAGAAGTGTCTCTCTGAGATCTCTCTGCAGGCCCCGGTGCCCATCTCTGTAGCCCGGAGTCTCTGGCAGCTCAGCAGACACCCCTCCTTGCTTACAAGCAATAATTCAACTTTTTTTCTGTCCTTCAAAGCACCGGGTTTAAATCCCATGCGTAAACGGGACGCCCGGGGGGCTCAGTAGGTTGAGCGTCCGACTTCGGCTCAGGTCATGATCTCGCGGTTGGTGAGTTCGAGCCCCGTGTAGATGGCTCGGAGCCATCGAGTGCTGATGGCTCGGAGCCTGGAGCCTGCTTCAGATTCTGTGTCTCCCCCTCTCTCTGTCCCTCCCCTGCCCATGCTCTGTCTCTCTCTGTCTCTCAAAAATAAATAAAAACATCAAAAAATAAAAATAGAAAATAGGTAAAATTTTAAAAACATGCATAATTTCCATTTAGTAGGGGTCCATATTTGGAAATAATTTTCAGTATGCAAATCTGGAGTAGTGTTATTTGGGGTTTAGCAGGAGAATGCCGAAATTCAGAACTCGGACTCATGCGTGTGTTTCAAAAAACCACTCGTCAGCAGGTCCCGATGGGCAACATGAAAAGGTGACGACTCCCCATGACCAACACGGAACCATTTCCACTCAGGATGTGCATTTCCGGTTGTCACATTCAGGCTTGTTTCCGTCCTCAGCCGGGGTAAATCCTAGCCCGACAGGGCCGGTCCGCCTTCAAAAATAGACCTTACAAAGCAAAGCCAACTCCCTTGCAACAAGGAAGTCCCTGGCCCTCCCCCTCCTGCCAATGTGGCAATTTTTAGGTTTTCAATGCGATCTTTGAAGTGTTATTTCAGCAAGGAAATATGATACTTGCCTCGTCTCCCGTGCTTCCTGAAGCTCGGTTTCAATCCACACTGTCATGAAAGTGAAGCGACTTCAAAAGTGCGACAAAAAGAACTTAGCTCCAGCATAACTGGACATCACTCTGAGTCAGTGGATAGTACAGGCAATGCCTGGGGGGGGGGGGGGTGCTGCTGCCTGGGCCTGTTTTTGTTTTCTCATTTTCAAGAAAGAGCCACTGGGTTCAAAACAAGTGTTACCGTATTGGATGGTATTTTGCTTAATGTGCTTTAAAATGTATTTCAAAGGGCGCCCGGGTGGCTCAGGTGGTCAAACATCTGGCTCTTGGTTTCAGCTCAGGTCATGGTGTCACGGTTCCTGGGATCAAGTCCCGTGTCCGGCTCTGTGCCGACGGTATGGAACCTACTTGGGACTTTCTCTCCCTCTCTCTCTCTCTCTCAAAATAAATACGTACACATAAAATATATTTAAAAATAAGGGGCGCCTGGGTGGCTCAGTCGGTTAAGCGTCCGACTTCAGCTCAGGTCACGATCTCACGGTCCGTGAGTTCGAGCCCCGCGTCGGGCTCTGGGCTGATGATGGCCCAGAGCCTGGAGCCTGCTTCCGATTCTGTGTCTCCCTCTCTCTCTGCCCCTCCCCTGTTCATGCTCTGCCTCTCTCTGTCTCAAAAAAATAAATAAACGTTAAAAAAAAAAAAATAAATAAATAAATAAATAAATGTATTTCAAGGTTACGTATCATGCGCCTCTTTAATGAGCACCTTCTGGAATGTCACACAGCTCCTGAGTTGAATCCCAGAGGGCGGGACAGGGAAGGAAATCTGTATTTATTGGAAATGAGATCAAACATCCACTCGTGACCTGTTTTTGACCAGAGTCAAGGAGTTTTAGGATCTCTGAGCCAGACAGGACCTCAGAGGACCGGGGTCCAGAGATGGCAGTTTCCTCCACTCTGAGCATCTCTGGGGTTCGCTCGCGTCCAGGGGCCCCGTGGCACGACGCTGTCTACTAAGCTGAACTTAGGAAGCGGTAACTCGTTTGACTTTACAATTCTTGTAGGAAAGGAGCGTCTGCGACCGAAGCTCTTTGGCATCCCGAGACACCCACGTGGTCACAGGGTGCGGACCCAGAGTCTCCACCCAGCACCCTGCTCAGCGGCACGGCCGGCACTGTCCTAGTGAGCCCCTCGGCCTTTCTGGGCCCAAACCCCCCATTTGTCAGATGGTGACTCACCTGTGAATTCATTTCAATTTTTGTACAAAGTGCCTGATACACAGGGACACCTGATATGCTCGGTTCTCATCACACTGGGCTAAAAGAATTCTAGGCACAAGCAAACGTTGGGGACACCTGGGTGGCTCAGTCGGTTGAGCGTCTGGCTCTTGATTTCGGCTCAGGTCACGATCTCCTGGATTGCGGGCTCAAACCCCGCGTCGGGCTCCACGCTGACAGTGCAGAGGCTGTTTGGGATTCTCCCTCTGTCCCTCTCTGTTTGCCCCTCCCCTGCTCATGCTCCGTCTCTCCCCAAAATAAATACACAAACAAACAAAAATTAAAACTAACATTAGCCAGTTGACTTTGCAGTCTTACCCAAGGGGGATATTTCTCAGGCCTTCTGAAAGGCTGAGCACGGTGTGAGGGTACCAAAGGCCTAGAGGAACAGATCTGTTCTAAAATGGATCTGTAGGGGCGCCTGGGCGGCTCAGTCGGTTAAGCGGCCGACTTCGGCTCAGGTCGTGATCTCGCGGTCCGTGAGTTCGAGCCCCGCGTCGGGCTCTGTGCTGACGGCTCGGAGCCTGGAGCCTGTTTCAGATTCTGTGTCTCCCTCTCTCTGACCCTCCCCCGTTCATGCTCTGTCTCTCTCTGTCTCAAAAATAAATAAACGTTAAAAAGAAATTTAAAATGGATCTGTACACGATGGACAGGAAGCAGGGAGAAGTTCAGAGAAGTCAAACGGGTCCCCGAAACCACACTGCGCCCGGATACAGGAAACAGGACCGGTGCCCAGGTGTCCTGGCTTCCAATCTATAGTAACAATAGAGCAGCACATACTATCCTCCCTGTTTTGTTTTGTTTTCAAATTAGGAATCATTCACCCTTCATGTTCTTAAAGGTAACAAGAAAGAGGAAAGGTGTGCGTGTTCACTACGCATTGATCAAATTTAGCTTTTAACAGAGTATGACACCTTATACCTTAACAACAGGTCACACACGGACCCTGGAAATAGCAGGCATTCCTGGGAGACTGTTTCAAATCCATTCCCTCTCCCTCCTGAGGCCCGCTCTGGTCAGAGGGTGCTTTACCCAGTGAGATTGTCTCTCCCCAGCCCATGGAGAAGATGCCTTTGCAGTCACTGCTCTGTTCTGGGGCCAGAAACGCAGGCCGCTGGCTCCCAGCGGTCCTTCTGGACACAGAAACTTCTCTCTGGCCCTCCTCCGACTCATTGGCCTCAATTCCTGTTGTTTCTTTCAGAGGAATGAATATTCAGTGCCTGTTTCAGTGTTTTGGTTGGATTTTTGGTTTTGTGTGTATGTGTGTGTAGCGTGCTTTCTCTCCAGTTGGGTTTCTCCACGATATGGTGAGATCGGTGGCAGGTAGGGTGTTGCTTATAAGGAGTCAGAATTTGCTAGAATGTGCTGGACGTAAGCAAGGGGCATCATAAGCTGGAGGGGTTTCCTGGCCGCTGGTTAGTTTCCTGAGAAACCGACAAGAGGCGTCAAGGAAGGCCAGCCAGCACCCTGTACAAGTTTGGTTGCTGATGCAAAATGTGACGGAGGGCTTCTGTCTTAGAAGGCCACCTCATAGAACACCTGAGGCAGAGAAGTTTTTAAAAACGGGAATGCATAAATGAATATACCCGTGAGTTGTCCAGAATAATGCAGTTTCATTCTTTCTTCACTAACTCATTCCAAAAAAGGATTTGGCGTAATGATGTATATACACGTTGGCTTGAAACAACAAACTCACCAACAGGCAAAAGAGTCGGGGCTGTTTACATTAAAGGAATGATGTTTGATAATCTAGGGATAAGGTGTCAAGTTCTAGTCCCCTGCATAAGAATTAATTTCGGCCAACACGAGGTGGACAATAAGCCTCCCTTCCGATCCGCACCTGGAGAAAGAAAGGCGTCTCGGATTAGCATCGCAGCCACAGGGATGGGACCAGTGGTAGAGCCTGCCTGGCAGGTGGTGACTCCCAGGACGAGTCCATCATGATCAGATCCCTGCAAGGTCCCCAAGGGACTTGTCAGGTGGAGAGAACCCACCTCAGTGAGTAACCTAACCTTCAGAGGCCAGCAGAAACCATTCCAGTGAATGCGCTGATCACGAGGAGAATTGCCCGAAATCCCGAATGTCGTTTTGGCCAAATGTTGAGGCTGACTTGGAATATGAGCTCGTATCTTCATATATGCCACTTTGCAGGGATTGTTTGTGATGAAAGGAATCAAATTATGATTCAACATTCCTTGGGAGATCTAGCCTGACAGAAAGATAAAAATCACCGAGCAGGCACGCCATTAAAAACCTGCATTTGCAAAGCACATTACAGGTCCAATGACCGTCGCTTTACGTCGAGCTCCGCAGCTGGTTGGACACGTTTGTTTACAGATCTGGCCTCTGAGAACCAAGGTGAAGAATGGCAAGCCCCACACCTGATGGCTCAGAGGCCACAAGGCACTGTAGGTGACACAGACCCGAGCCCTGGGAACTCGAGTGGGCTCCCAGGACGCGTTAACTGACTGCGTGACCTCACCCTGGCCACCCAGGGTCCCTGAGGTTCAGTTGCATCAGAACAACATAACTCCTAACCTGTGATGTCGTCTTGAGAATTAAGACTTCATGTGTAGGATGCACCTTTCACAAGATCTGCGTGTGATAAAGTGACGCACTATTTTTTATGCCCCACGAGAAATCCGGTCTGAGCGTCCATACTCCTAGCTTCACATTTTCCCCAGTTAACGCGTTGTCTACTTGCTAAACCACAATATATCTCTGAGCAGAGGCATTTGCCTAGATGGCTGAGGACGTAGAGGAAAAAAACCAGCAATTATGCACGCGTATGCACGTGCGTCGGGAGGGTGGGTGTTCATGGAGTCGCTTTTACACCAAGCACTCTGCACCCAGCAGCCCCCTCAATCCCCACACGGCCTCCCACGCGTAATGTGGACACTACGTCTGTAAGGACCGACTTGACGGAAGAGGTGCCCAGGCCTTGCCAGTAGGAATGTAAGCCCATGAGTCCGAGACGATACTGCCCTGTTCACAGACTGGCGTCAGAGTCCCTCCCACACACATGCTGAGCTACGGCTTGGATTCCCATCTGGCTGACTGGTCTCTCCGTCATTAGTACTCATTGCCTCTCCCAGGAAACGCTACTTCCGGTCTCAGCCTGGCGGGGATCCATCATCCCTTGTGAGACCTTGTCACCGGGCTGCAGGGCCCTGCCCAGCCCTACTGCATTAGAGCCACAAAGAAGGAACTCCCTCCCAGACAGCATCCAAAAGGACCTGTACAACGTTTGATGCTTTTCACCAAGTAGTAAGCCATCTGGGCGTGGGGGGGGGGGGTCACTGTCCTTTTATTTTCAATCATGACAGCCAGGATTTATAGTGCCATTTGGATCCTGATAAAATGACCTTCTAGAGAGCCTTCTTAAGAAATAGCATTTGGGGGGCACCTGAGTGGCTCAGTGGGTTAAGCATCTGACTCTTGATTTCAGCTCAGGTCACGATCTCGCGGTTTCACGAGTTTGAGCCCCGCATAGGCTCTGCACTGACAGCATGGAGCCTGCTTGGGATTCTTCCAATCTCTCTCTGCCCCTCCACCATTCATGCTGTCTGTTTCTCTCAAACTAAATAAGTAAACTTAATTAAAAAAAAAAAGGAAATAGCATTTCTCCTTAAATTTATAAAATTTATTCTTTGTCTTAAGGGATGGCAACGGATCCGCTTCTGGCTTCTAAGTTTTTGTTCATCACTGTTTCCTCCTCTTTAGAATCTCTGAGAAAATAAGCAACACGAAGATGTGCTTGTATGTGATTTATTCAAAGCAGGAAGCCCTCTGCACATCCAGAGCTAGGCTGCCTTTGCCCCGGGGAAGCCAACAACGTCAGAGGGCAGGGACCAGTTCAAGGACAAGCGTCCTGAAAAGATGTCTCTGTGGATTTTTGAGATGGAAATCTACCACAGGTTCCCAAATGCAGGTGTAAAACCTCTAGCCTGGTGTTCTCACCTCTGAGCAGCTGTCTGGATCTTGAGATCTCCTGAGGAAAGAGCTACCACCTGTCCTAAAAGTTGAAGGCACTTCTAAAGTCATCGAAGACTTCACCCAGGCAAGGGACAAGGCAGCAAGGGCAATGTTTGAGCTCAAACTTCTTTGTTGTTTCCACAAGCATGTGGCTTCTTGAAAACAGATGTAAAAAGCTCTATTAAGAAATTAGAAACTCAGAAGTATGACGGAAGCGATCATTTTTTCTCTAAGATCCGTTACTATTGGTTTGAGCATTTTTATATCACTGAAATCATCTTGTATGTCCGGAGGTAAGTACAAAGAGTGATGAGAGATGTTAGCTTCATCTAAACACACAGCTGGTTAGTGAAAGGCAGACATGAGCTCTGATTCTACTAAAAATTGCATGAGTTAGGTAACCTTGGAAAACTCACAATTTCTTATACACCACATATAATTACTCTATATCGTCAATGATCTACCACTTGTAAATTATAATACTGTAATTGTGTAAATAGTCTGTTTTACTTACTGCTGATAAGCAGAGAAATCACGAATGCTATGGGAATTTGAATACCAGACCCTAACCTACCACCCCCACCCCCCACCACACACATTAAAAGCAAGGAACTCTAGGGGTGCCTGGGTGGCTCAGTCGGTTCAGCATCCAACTTTGGCTCAGGTCATGATCTCACGGTTCATGGGTTCGAGCCCCACGTCGGGCTCTGTGCTGCCAGCTCGGAGCCTGGAGCCTGCTTCGGATTCTGTGTCTCCTTCTCTCTCTGCACCTCCCTGCTCACACTCTGTCTCTCTCTCTTTCAAAAATAAATAAACATTAAAAAAAAAAAAAGCAAGGAACTCTAGATCTAAATGAGAGCAAAAGTCATATTTCAAATGGATTTATTTGCCAGAAATTCTTTACCTTGAGAGACATCACGGGTTGCCTTTCTGTGAACATATTATTCACAAGGTATATGATAGTTTAAGAATGAAATCTTTCCCTCCCCCTGGACATTCTACTTTAAAGGGCATTTTATTATTTCAAATGCACGTTTAGTTATTGCAATAGCTTTTTTTAAAACTCAGAGACTTGATGAAGGCTGTGGAGTTCCCCTCCTCTGGCAGAGAAAGAGCATTCCAAAATGGACTTGTCTATCAAAGTAATAAGAAAAATGGCAAAAATTGTCAATATCAACTTTTTCAGATCTCTGGAAATTAACAAAAGGCTTATAACAATCCAAGAGGGTTTTATTAAAGAAAAATGAGGTGTTTCTTCAAACATCCTTCCTGCCTTGCTCTCTCTCCTCTCTTTCTGGGACTCCCATTATGCATGTTTGCAGAGTACAGAGACGCTTTGGTTGAGCGTATTTTACTTCTAGTGTTTTAAATGTTTTGCTGCACCGTATCCCCCTTATTATTATTATTATCTCTTACAAGAAATTTGCTGTCATTTTTCTTTCTTTTTCCTGTTTAAAATGCAGATAATCGTTTCTTCCCCTGACTGCTTTTTAGGATACTGCTTTTTCTCACTGCTTTTTGAGCAATTTGATTACAACGACCTCAGCGTGGTTTTCGTCATGTATCTTACCCCGGGGTTCATTGGATTTCTCGGATCTGTGGGTATATGGTTTTCATCATACTTGGAAATGTTCAGTCTTTGATAATTCAAATATGTTTGTCTGTCCTCTTCCTTCTTGCCTTTTTAATTTTTTTTTTCTGACACCAATTCTATGCTCATTGGGAAACATAGTGCCTACCTGCTGCTTCCAGGTACTGATTTCATGTTTTCAACAAACCTTTCTCTGTCGTTGCTTCATTTTCGAGAGTGTCTTTCCCTATGTCTTCAAGATCACTATTTATTTTGTCTGAAATGCCTAACATGCTGGTAATAGCATCCGGTGTAACTTTATCTCAAACATTGTAGTTTTTTGTGTAGATGTTCAATGGGGCTCTCTTTCGTATTGTCCGTGTCTCTGCTGAAAAGGCACTGAAGCTCAGACGTGGGGTTTGGGAGCACGGGCGGAAGACTGTTCATGGTTTATCTTATACTTTGTGTGCAGACACACAGGCTTCTGCACCCGGGGGTCCCACAACAGCGGTGGGATGACGGCCCCCACTAAGAGGAGGGGAGGATTGGGCTGCATGCACACACGAGGTGCTTGGATTGCTGCTGTCACAGCTCATGCCCCTTGTTTCCAGGGACAGTATGGACAGTCGTGACTTCTCCTCCCTGCTCCCTGTCTCGTTCTTCCTGATATGAGTCAAGTCCTTGGGCCCAGGGTGGTGGTTAGAAATGGCTTTCAGAGGGCACCTAGGTGACCCAGTTGGTTGGGCATCTAGCTCTTGATTTTGGATCAGGTCATAATCTCATGGTTCATGGGATAAAGTCCCGAGTCAGGCTCTGTGCATCAGGCTCTGTGCTGACAGCATGGATTCTCTCTCCCTCTCTCTCTGCCCCTGCACCCCCCTTTCTCTCTCTCAAAATAAATAAATAATTAAATAAACAAACAATTAAAAAAATGGCTTTCAGCACCATTAGGCATGGAGAGGGTCCAGAGGACTGGGTCACACATGGTCCCTGGGCTGAACATTATGCCTTTAAATTGATGGGTGTCTGTGGCCTGTCTCTCTCTAGTATTTGGTTTCCTTCCCTTTTTTTTTTTTTTTTTTTGTTTAAGGAATCTAGTGTCTAATTACTGAAATGAGGTCACAGAAAAGGCTTTGTCGATTCTGAGTAGTGTGTCCTTAGCACTGGTTTCAAAGTATGGGATACGGTGCTTGATTGCCATTTCTTTTGTGTGCTTCTTAGTGATTTTCCTCAAGTCCGTCAAAGAATGTTCCTCATTGGCCCAAGAATCATCAGGAATGACTTGTTGCCTCTGACACATGGGATGAGTTGGTGGAAATGGTGCGTGTGCTCACAGCCAGCCTCGTCCGTGACGGAGTGGGTAACAAGGAAGTTGTCAGCCGTCCCACAGTCTGTTCCACCTGGCACAGAACTTCCCGTGCCGGGCCGTGTCCAGGACTGGAACTGAAGCCTCCAACTGGTAGGAACACTCAAATCACCATCACCAGCAACTGTTGGGGACTGAGAATGGACTAGCCGCAGACTGAGTGTCTCCCGGGGTCCCGGGGGGGGGCACCTTTGTGGGCAGTATCCTCAGGACCTCCTCCGGGCTTTTGCAATGAAGAGTCAAGAAAGGTCTACATAATTGATTTTAATTGTTTTAATGTTTATTTATTTTTGAGAGACAGAGAGACAGAGCATGAGTGGGGGAGGGGCGGAGAGAGAGGGGAACACGGAATCCAAAACAGCTCCAGGTTCTGAACTGTCAGCACAGAGCTCGACACGGGGCTCGAACCCACGAACCGCGAGATCATGAGCTGAGCCGAAGTCAGACGCTTAACAGACTGAGCCACCCAGGCGCCCCTACATACTTGATTTTAAACGAAAAAGGTCATTGTCTTCAAGTATGTGTGTGTAGATTTCTTTTGTCCTTCAATTTTGCTGTGCTCTCTAAACCTTCCACGATGCTCTATATGACCTTGGCAGCCAGAAAAATAAGTTACGTTATACGGAATATGCTTTGTGTGTCTTCTTAATTCAACCCCCACAGGTTAACTATACCTTCCTTAAACAGAAAGGATAATAGTGTTGCCCCCAAAGTGGTTTATTCGGAACTGAAACTCACTAATTCCTTTGGATTTCCTGCTTCTAGATCATCAGTTTTGTCTTTATCTCCATCTCTTATCCTGGACATTTTTCAGCGATCCTTTCGGCGCAGGTGAGATGGGACCTTTCCCTAGAAACGGGTGTCTGTGTGCACAAGGGCAACGGAGACGTGCAGGAGGGAGGTCATGAGGACGGATGGTCTCCTCCACTCATCGGCTCCGCACTGCACATCCGAAGCCAAGGGCCATGAACAGGTTCACATGGAAGAAAACAAAAACTCTGTGACCCTGCCTTCCAAGAGTTCTGTTTCTGTAGGAAAAGCAGCCCCTGGCTTCATGTGAACAGTTAACCCGCCAGCCGACCGTGCCGTTGCAATGGAGCTCCTTTCGCTGCATCCCCACCACAGAGATGGGACCCTGTCTGTCCCCCGATGTGGGCCCCCCAACGTGCAACGTACTTGCGCACACACTCCTGAGGCCTTGTGGTTTGCTTGTGTTCACGGTTGTTTTTCCTGATGCATATGAGCCCGATTCCCTGGGCTGGATTTTATTTGGGGTGAGCCCCTCCAGGAGGACACAGCCCTTTCGTGTTTTGATCCCACGCACTGTGTAAATAGGAGAACGGCCTACAAATTCCAGCCAGAAGAAAAGAGTCAGCCAATTAAAATGCTAACCAATCGATTGAAAAGGTGCCATCATGAGAAGACCATATTGTGAGTTCACACGGAACAAAGGTTCGGCACAAAATGTCTCCTGGGTTGAACATTCCACTGAAACATGTTTGAAGTAAGCAGTAAATAAACAAAATCTCTACTTCAAAAAGCTAGAAGGGGGGATTAGAAGGAAACGGAGAAATGACCCCTTTGTAGAAATGATGCTTTCTCCCCTTTTACGTTGACTAATTGACAACTATGTGGGTCTTTTTTTTTTCTTTTCCTTTCCAGAGGGAAGAAAACATGTGAGTTGGCTCTGATCCCATTAGCACAACTAGCTGGAGACAAGCCATCTGTCACAGCTGCTGCTTGCTTTAACTGCCACTCTAATTGACAATGAACTCAGAGACCTGTAATAATTGTGGCTGCTCAGTGAGTCGGGCAGGTAATGCCTTCCTTTTAGGTCCTATCAAGCCGCATCTGTGCCTGCTCAGTGCCTTTCTCCCGGGACTCTGCCCTTGGCGAGGCCGCAAAGCTCTGCTCAGACCGAGGGTTCGCCTCATTAGGGAGGCTCCGGGGGGCCTGGGGGACAGCCGGCCCACGATGAAATTGAAAACCTCCTACAACTTGTCCTAAGATTTTAATCCCCTGGCCAGGCATTTGTCACATCTGCTACCCAGCCCGGGCCGTTCGGGGGAGGTTTGCACCAACCGCTTTGGCTTCGACTTCTTCGACGAGAAATGCTTATTTCTTGCCGTGAGTTTTGTTGACCAGTACGGGCTGGCACATGTGCCTTACCTTTTTCCTTTTCATGCCTGGTTTCCTTTAAGGCAGGGAGTAGCACGCACCCTGGAGAGTGGCCCAAACGTAAAGATGAGGTCAGCAAAGACGGGGTGGACTGTAGTATATCTTTCGGCGGCTGGACTCACAGGCTGACTTACAGTGCGGGCAGCGTTACGGAACGCGGTCTGAATCCCATGCGCCGGACTTGACTTCCAAGGACGTTTCCTTACAGTCGACTTTGAAAATGCTCATTTTCTTGGGAAACATCACTATGGTCGCTTGGGCTCAGAGACTCTGGTCCTGCTGACATTACTTTCCGGGCTTCCTAGTGACACAGCGGTGATCTGGACACCAGTCTGAGCCACCATGGTGGTGGCCCTGATGGTCCGTCTTCTGCGGCCAGTGGAAGACGTCTGTGCCCACTGAAAGGTTGGCTGTGTTGAGTGTCTTTGCTTTCGGATCCAGGCCGGAGGCACCACAGCGATGGTTTCATTCCCCTCATCTGATGTCTGCTGCCTTCACTTGAAAACACACACACACACACGCACACACACACACACAAGAAACTGATTACCTGTAACATCCCTTCAGACTATGCTTTGCTCTCTGTGCCTGAAGCATTTATTAAATAAACATCCAGACTGGCAGGTTCTCTACTGGTCTCACTGGGGAGAAAAATGTCAGGCGAAGATGTCTTGGGAGTCCCCCAGGCTGGCAAGCTCCCCGAGATAAGTGCACCAAAACAAAGAAACAGAAAACAGCCGTGGATGCCAAGCCGCGGTTCTCCCATCACCCCTGGGAGGTCAGGTGGAAAGCAAAGGACCTGCCGGGTTCTGTTCAATCAAGCCCCTGGGAGGAGGCTGCAGGATCAACCCGATCTTCCCCAGCCCCTCACATGAGCCCCATGCAGCCTCCAGCTCGGCTCTGCAAAGCGGTGGTTTGGAATCACAGCCACGAGGCTCCAGACAAGACATAAGCAAACCAGAGTCTGCAGGGAGGCCACGCCGGGCCTGGGTGCTGGGCTGCACACCCTGACTCTGTGACGGGAGCTGAATTTTCCGGCAGGGTTTCAACTGAGATTGGGGATGAGGTGGCATTCTAGAGACAGAGGCTTGTGAGCCGGTGAGCTTGTGGGAAGGAACTTTGTGGATGGAGAGCAGTCAAGAAGGGCAGTGTGGCTGCAGCCGCGTGAACAAGTGGAAGAAAAGTGAGATGTGTGCCCTGGAATCAGGCCTGGGCCCTATAAGACCTTGCAGGCCCTGTAGAGATTTTGCCATTTTGCTGGATTCAGTCTGTACACATGAGGTCCTCCAATATTTGAAAGTCTTCTTTAAGACTCAAAATTTAGCAAACACAAACGACAAAAGGAAAGAGTTCTTGTTAAGCCAGTGAGGTCTATTAGACCAAGCTTCCTGTGAACATGAAAAAAAGATATAGCTCCTTTCTGACTAAAGGGGACTTTGGGGTGTGACAGTTTTTATTTTTCAGAAATTACAAGAGGGGGAAGTAAAATTTTACACTTGGAAAGGTCTTTTGAGACGATACGGCAGACATTTTAGAAAATGTGCTTGTGTCCTGGGATCAGAGAAGTGATGCAGTTTAGTCAAGATCACGCACGGGGTTGAGCTCATCCAAAATCCAGGCCTGCGAGTCCAAGATGCCTGTTTCCAGCAAAAACTCTGCTGGGTTTTGCAGTACACGTCCCCCGTAGATAAAACTCGCAATTGCAATCCTTGCATGAACCATTGGAGCTATTTTGTCAAGTCCTCTCGAAGCACTAAACCCAGATACCCATCATCTGGCCTCAAGGGTGGGGTGTTCTAGCATTTAGAAGCAAAGGACAATCCTGATGGCTTCCTCTTCCCACCAGAACTCTGTTCTTCCATATTCAGGGTTTCTCGGTCTTTGGTGAGGTCACTTCCAACATGGTAGGCTGTCAGCACCATCTCTGAACACTTGGGGATATTTTTACTCTTTCTTCCTATTCTTTCAGGTTCGACCCTCTTATTTCGTGCTAACTAGCTCTTCTCACGCCATGGGATCCCCTTGTGATACGTTAGGTAAGTCACAGCCTGTCCCAACAGCTGGACCTCAGCCAAGCTCAGCCCATGGTTCTGCTGCCCACCTCGAGTTCAAGGCAGACCCTCCCTCTCTGTAATCACTATCCTTGTGGTTTGGACCCCTTCCAATCCACCTATATCTTTAGGAGCTGAGAAGAAACTCCACGCTCTAAAAATAAACAGAGCCTGGGCGCCTGGGGGGTTCAGTCAGTTAAGCATCTGACTCTCGATTTCCGCTCACACCTAAGACCAAGGACATAAAAACAGTGTGTGGTGCTGGGATCCATTTTGGAGGCACTCTGAGTGACACAACGTTCTTGATTTAGTTTTTTCTCCCCCCCTACACTTATTCATCTGCAAACTCCTCTTCTAGACTGGGCATTCTGCAGATAACCTTTGTTCCTCGGCACTGGTCGACTTAGTAAACTGACATCTTAAAATGTGGTGAAGTCCAAGGATGAGGGTGTTGCTTAGGGCATGGCCGCTGGGTTGTCCTCTCCAGGAGTAAGCTGCCTCTCACTCAAGAATGAATTGTAAATTACCTCTGTTTACACATTAAATTTGTGCCTAATTCTGCACAAATTTGGCCTGAGGTCGTATTCACTCTATTACTGCTTTCTTAAGTTAAACATGGTGTAAATATATCTCCGTGTTTTCCATACTTTTTATCATGATCTTTTTTTTTGACTTTTTAAAAAAAATGTTTTTTAATTTTAATTTTAATTTTTTTTTAAATTTACATCCAAATTAGTTAGCATCTAGTGCAACAATGATTTCAGGAGTAGATTCCTTAGTGCCCCTGACCCATTTAGCCCATCCCCCCTCCCCCACCCCCTCCAGTAACCCTCACTTTGTTCTCCATGTTTATGAGTCTCTTCTGTTTTGACCCCCTCCCTGTTTTTATATTATTTTTGTTTCCCTTCCCTTAGGTTCATCTGTTTTGTCTCTTAAAGTCCTCCTATGAGTGAAGTCATATGATTTTTGTCTTTTTCTGACTAATTTCACTTAGCAGAATACCCTCCAGTTCCATCCACGTAGCTGCAAATGGCAAGACTTCATTCTTTTTGATTGCCGGGTAATACTCCATTGTATAGATATACCACCTCTTCTTTATCCATTCATACGTAAAAAATATGGAACGCGTCATGAATTTGTGTGCCACCCTTGCACAGGGGCCATGAAAATCTTCTCTGTATCTTTCCAATTTTAGTATATGTGCTGCCGAAGTGAGCACTCTTTATCACGATCTTAATGACTGCATAATGTTCCCTGTGTCATCATGTGCCTGCATCATCATTTATTTAAAGAATTCCCTATTGTGCTTTGTCCTGTGCAGTTTGTCCCCAGTGCTCCATTGGTGCATTGGACCCCTAAGTGCATAGATCTTCACCTTTACGTCTGTATATTTCCTTGTACAAACAATTTGATTTAGAAGTAATGTCAAGGATTAATATTTGATACATAGTTCTTAGAGTGAGTCATCAGGAAAACTGTTAAGGGGGATTTTAAGTAAAGCACGATTTATTGGACGTCTGTGATTTGCAGAACACGGCAATGGGAAACATATGAATAAAGTGCGAGACAGAGACTCGCCTTTAGAATGTATAACCTAATCAGAGAAAGCTACATGTTTCTCTGTATACCCCCTATACATACATATTATGGCAGATAATATGTTATTTTCTCATTCATACCATATATATATATGGTTTTTTCTTTAAATTAGAAAAAAATTAGATCAGTGAAGACAAAACACACAAATGGCAGAAAAGCCCTCCTATTCTATACCTTATCTATTGCTAAACGTCACGAGGCACCCCTCTCCTTTTGTAAGTCATGCATCAACAACACACTGTCACACGTATTGGCTCTACCCATCCTGGTCCTTCACCTGTCTCTGATGGCCTGAATTCCTCTGTCCCCCAGAACAGTTGTCACTCGTCTCTCACAAACTGTCTCTTGATTCCGGGGGAAGGTTCCGTTCCCCTAGTGGTTCAGATATGCAGGGTTTTTAACCTTGAGGTGTCTTTGTATGCATTTCAGGAGGGATCTATAAATTTGAATAGAAAATAATTCTTTTCTATCTTCATTAGCCTCCAACTTAAATTTACATTAAGTGAATATAGTCAACAGGCCACAGGCATTTGAAAGTCCTTGTGACCCTGTGCACAGGCTGGATAATAGATATTTTCATACCATATTACAATCGTTGCATATCTTAAAATATTGTCTCTGTCTTCAAAAAATATAGAAGAGACAACACCAAAACTTGTTAGGTATTTAATGCACCAATAAAGGAGCCCATATATTTATTCATTATCATAATTTTTTATTTTATGTTATTTTATTTTATTTTGTTTTATTTTATTTTATTTGAGAGAGTGCACAAGCGGGGAAGAAGGGCAGAAGGAGACAGAGAGAGAATCTTTTTTTTTTTTTTAATTTGATGAGAGAGAGAGAAAATGTGAGTGGGGAAGGGGCAGAGAAAGAGGGAGAGAGAATCCCAAGCAGGCTCCACACTGTCAGCGCAAAGCTCAATGCGGGGCTTGAACTCACGAATATATATATATATATATATATATATGAAGACAATGGCTCATAATTTTCACTTCCAAGGGCATTATTTAAAAGATGCTCCATGGAATAGCCATTGTTATGAAAATTCTTTATCCTTTTTTTTTAATGTTTATTTATTTTTGACAGAGAGAGAGACAGAACATGAGCGGGGGAGGGGCAGAGAGAGAGGGAGACACAGAATCGGAAGCAGGCTCCGGGCTCCAAGCTGTCAGCACAGGGCCCGACGCGGGGCTCGAACTCACAGACCGTGAGATCATGACCTGAGCCGAAGTCGGTCACTCAACCGACTGAGCCACCCAGGCGCCCCTGAAAATTGTTTATCTTAAGCAGTTACTGGGAAAATGTTGGGTTAAGATATTGAAACAGGATCCTTTGTATTGAAATCCATTGAGCCTTTTTTATGCTAAAGTTTACCTTAAGTCTCTAGGAGAAGGATAATAAGCACAGTTTTACTAAAATTCACACGGATCAGGAAGATTTTTTCCCCGGGCGTTTCTCCAGGCTAGTGTTTCTTAGAATATATTCTGGGCAATGCCTGCCTATACTTACCTTCTTCCTATTTCAACATGCTAAATACGGAAGCGTGTATTTATTTATAGAAAGGTGATGTTTGTTGAGCCTTGGAAAATGCTAACAGCTTAAAGGGACTTAGCTGTCTCTACTCAATTTAAATCATGCAAGTGTAGTTTCTCACTCCAATCTCACATCTTTCCGGATATGTCTTTGTGGAAATCTTCAAATTAAATCTTAGGAATGAAATCTTAAATGACTCATAAGGGGGAAGTTGCAGTACCCAGTTCATACAGAAGAACATTGGGCTTGGTTATGAGCGGGTCACTCAGAGAAGACCACTCCCCAAATCGCCAGAGGCAGCAGCTGGGTTTTCTCTGGAAACCTCTCGTCAGGGTTACTTGATCTTTGAAAAGCCACCAATGGGAAGGAAAATGGGAGCACCCAGAGCCAAGAACAGGGATCTGATCACTGGTGATGGAGAATACGATCTTTTAATTCCATTTTTGCCCCGGGTATAATTACAGGTAAGTTGCAAGTCTTCGCTGTCCTTGTGGTTGTTATTTTAATCCAGAGATGCTGTTGTAAAAATTATTTGAGAAGGTGTGTTTCGATTACTTTTAGAATCTGTTATACCTACCATGACGCTGTGCTTGCTGGTGAGAAATGACTCACCTTCTTACCTAGAAGTAAACATAAGAACTGGGAGCACATCTGAGTATGATTATACGGAAGCTCCATCCCAACCTACTTCCGTGAGTATGTATAGTCACGTCCAGTAACATCAAAAGCATAATCTGTTAAACTCTTAGCTAAGAACAGCGTAGCAGGTAATAATCAAAATGGCTATCTAATCTGGTGGGGGTAATCTAATTATTGATGAAAAAGTGATAGTAAATTTGGACTAAGATGACTCAAGAGAGAATGAAATTTAGGAGATTTTAGGAGCCTGCATTTCTTCTCTAAAAAAGAAAGAAATCTAGATTTTCCTTCAATCAGGTAACATTTCTCCCCCTTAGGTTTGCGTTCGTATTCGGAAAAACAAAAAACAGAAAGAAAAAGGGGTAGAGTTTCCGTGCTGCCTGTGTGGTTTGCCCTGGTTCCTCTGGGACTCTCACTACCCACATGAGGCTGGACAGAGGCCCAGGATTTACAAAGTTGATCTTCAATTTCTTAGACTTACCCTACACTTCCCTCACCTCTGTCTCCTGCCTCGGTACCCTTTTCCCTATACACATTTCCACATGAATCCTTCTACGTGAATGTGTGATTATGTCCCCTCCAAGCCTTCGCTCCGTTCCGATCCAAGGCTCAACACTGAAGGTCGGAGTCAGATGGGTCTCCAATATGGAGGCATGTGACACTGAGCAGTTGTCATGAACAATTTCAGTTGTCATGAACAGGACATGAACAATTTCATGACCTCTAGAATTAGGACAATAATTACATCAGAGACTGCTGCGGACTCAAGTTAGATAATACTAATATGACCGATAAGTGCCATCTATTACATACATCACTATCCCCCTCCCCGGCCCTCCCCGGCCCTCCCCTGCCCTGCTCTGTCCGTGGATGTGCGTGGCTATCTTCTCCACAAATATGTCCGTTGCTTTCGCGCTGACCGAGTTGCCCTGCCTGGATGTCCTCCCACCCCATGACGTCTTCGGCTATCCACAACCTGCTCTTCATCAGATCTCAGGGAAGCCTACTCTGACCTCCCTGACAACTTACATTCCACCTTGTTCTGTCAGATGCCTGTGTGCTTCCTGAGGCCCTGATCACAGCTGTGCTTTAATACCGCAAGGCCGCAAGTCCTATGACAGGAGGCTCCGCTGTCTCTCGTCCCCACCACCGAGCATCGTGCTCGGTAAACTGTAAGCACAGCTAACTGGTTAAATACAGAATGTCACACAGACCTACGGTTCTGTGAACAACCTTCTGAGCAAGTCCTTCCCCGCGCAACTCAAACCATTTCCTTGAGGACTGGAATCTAGATACTATCTCTGAGCCTTAGTCCCACCCAGACCGTCAGCACTGGTGTTACCCTGTTAGAAATGCAACACCAAGGGAGCAAAGTTGTCCATCATAAGAAGTTGTCCATATAAGAGAAAAGTGGGAATGATAGATTCAGAGTCTTCGAGCTGCTGAAGCTCTATATTGAAACAAAGTTATTCAGAAAAATGTCACAAATCACAAATAATTTCTTTCTTTTTTTTTTTTTTTTTTTTTTAGTAGCTCTGGTGTCGAGCTGTGCTTTTGGTGACTGCGAATCAAGGGGAAGCCATCTCCGAGACCCGTGGAGCTCAACATAAGGAATCGCAGGCTAGTGGGAGGCTGAAACATCGCGGAAGTGATAGGACAAAATAGGTTCAGGAATCCGAGTTGCCTGGACGTCAACAGAAGCCGAAGGACTTGGCGATCCAAGGAGAACAATTAGACCAGAATCTGCGGACACGATGCGCCAGGCAAAAAAAAAAAAAAAAAAAAATCTTTGAAACTTAGACAAAGGTATTTTGTCAACATTTCTCCTTATTTTCTTGCACACCTACATATATCCTTCCCCAGCGTGGTCTCTGCAAGCCTAGTGGCGTTAGGATGGGATTGGTATCGCAGCTTCCTACCGAAATAAGTTTCTGATGCGGCAGCAAGATTTCTCTGTCGTTTCTTAAATTACTACATTGTCATCTGCTCCGCCTCAATACTCGCCATGATAAGAACAGGGAGGCCCAGACAGGGAATTTAATTTGCCTTATTCATTTACATCTTCAACAAAGACGGTATTTACGGAGTGCATACTGTGTCTGAGACGCAGTGATAGATAACCCAGGGCAAGTTCAATTATGAACCTGAGGCATTTGAGCGAGTACCTCAGAGCTGATCAGGAGCAAGGAAGAATTCGACCGTAGGGTTTTTGGTGCTGACACCTCTGGGCCCGTCCCACACATGTTATCACCTCACCCACTATATTTTATACCCTTCTCTATTCATTAAACAAGTCATGCTCTTAATATCAGCCTTCACAAAACTTGAATTTTCTACAGCTAGTTTCGAGGATTCAAATGGTAAAAAATAATTATTTTCTCCATGGGAGATGGTCACCATTGATCATTAAATGGTTTATCTATTTTGGGTCTCCTTCCCCTTCCCTGTCCCCATGGCACATGTCACTATGTATATTAGAAATGCACGTTAACAGTAATCTGAGTCGGGTGCCCGGAGAAAAGGGCCTCCACGGCTGTGTCCAGAGGTTGTAATAGCAAGAGTCTGTGTTAGTACTTTCTGAATGTCCTATTAATGTAAAATAATAGTTTGAGTGATGGATACCCAAGATAGCTGAAATTTATATTAAGGACACTCTCAGCCCTGCTGGAAAAAAAAAAAAAAAAAAGTCCATTTAATTCTTCTTAATATTAAAAAAAAAAACCTTTCAGCAAAGATTAATTTTTCAAATTGCAAACCAATTACAACTATGAGTTGTTCCTATCACCCAAATGCTGGCTCAAAAGCGAGATCACTATCTTGTTGAGATTAGCTGCACATTTAAATGATTATTGATTGAGCGTTTGAGCCAGGCCTTAGGTAAAAATGGGCCTTTGAAAACGCAGCTTGAAAATTGAATCCATGCCATTGATTAAAGAGCCCACTAGAAATAAAATTAAGGTTTTGCTCGGTCCACTGATGTTTGACCTTAGCTCTGTGAGCCACTGTCCTGAAGTTTTAGCAGGGAAATGGATACTTGGCTGCACATTATCCCTTGCTTATACAAGAACTTACAGTAAAATGGACCCTTCCCTCACAGAACGGTAAGGTTCCTCGTGTGTTTGTGCAATAACATCACAGAGATTGAGACGTGCAATTAGTCAAAACCAGATGATTTAAGTGAGGAAATCTGATTTCAGGCCGTTTCTTAATAAAAGTTATTACAGACGGTGGGCAAGATCAATCCTGTGCCTGAAATGTCCCTGAAAGTTGCAATTGGCATACAAAGTATGTAGCACCTTCCACAGTTCGGGTGACCTTGACTGTTGCCTAATGGTAAGTCGAAGCAAACCCACCTTCTGGAACTCTAGCATCGCCTCCTTTTGTGCAGAGCTGAGGATCCCATTGGTTGGCCATCATTGTAAAGGACACAGCAGAAACAGGGAAAGTGCTTTTCTGTGTCCCAAGATTTATTCAACCCAAGAACATAAAATATTTAAGAAATTTTTGAATCCACGGAAGCTTAGATTTATGCATTTGCCTAGCTAGCCTGAGAAATAATGATTATCCTTGAATACATTCATTAGGTAATATATTGGAGGTTTAAAAAAAAAAAAGAGCTTAAAGGTTTGTCACTCAGAATCGAGTTGGACCTTAATCTGATCTGACTAATTTAATATAACCGCCTCATATTTGAGTGAAGTTATTTTTTCCCCCGGACTACCGTAGCTCGGGATAGAACTGGAATGGAAACCCGAGAATTTAAGACAGAAAAGACACCACAGGATACGGTGAGCCAGGCAGCTCTCTGACACAGTATTTTCCATGTATCCTGAGGTACTCCCCTCACTGGGAGTGGCTTGGGGGCGTTGGGAAGTCAGGGGACGCCAGAACAAGATGGCGACACACTCTCCCTTTGGCTGCTCCTGTGACGAGCCTGGAAGCCTGAAATTCAAGGTCAGGGAGCAGCCCTGCAGGTGCTCTCCAGAGGAAAAGACCTGAAATCACTCAATCTGGAAGCTGAAGGCAGCATTTAATTTTTGTCACAGGCCATTGATCCCAGTCAGGAAGAGGGATGTATTTGGCAACTAAGAGTGAATGGTCAGTGGCAGATGGACTGGAGAAGAGTGCTTGCTGTGTTCACCTCAGAAACCATGGTGGTTCTCCCTCAAAAATGGCCTGCCAGGAGCCAAAATGGCCCGCTTCCTTCGACTGGTTACGGAGTGTGTGCGTGTGTGCGGGCGTGGGGGTGTGTCTGCCCTTGTGAGTAGTTTAATGAAAGCAGACAGTTGAAGAGAGATAGGGGGAAGTTCATTTCTTGCAGTGAAAGGACTTTTTTCCAGTAAGTACGAAACATGTATTTCCCACTCCCTTCTGTTTTGAATGAATATTTTCTGTGAAGTTATTAGACTCAATAACGTGATACTTTGCTGAGTGCGTCTCAGGGCGAATGTGTTTTCTATGGATAGCAGAAAAGAGATAACTTCTTTGTTGCCTTTTTGTCGGGTTTGGTAGTTGTGACATTTGTCCCTCAAATAATATCATATGTAAATACGTGCTTGAAAAGTTAGAATGGGTTCCAGTGTTCCCAGACACGGCGATGTATGCTCAACACAAATGAAAAGCAAAGCAAAACCCTTCTAAGATGAACCGATGTGTTAACTGTCATTTATTTCTGTGCAGATGCATTTCCAAAGACATAGCAATGATATTTAGAGAATTCTCCTGAGTGTCCTAAATGACTGATCTATCCTCAGACGCTCTGTGGAGGGAGCTCTAAGCTCCTTGGAGGAACCTTAGTCCTTCCCTTCGGCTGTGACCCCCCGACCTCTGCCGTGACCCCCCTGACCTCTGCCGGCACCGAAAATGGTAGGAGCTTAAACGGTGGAGCTTTGGGAGTTCGTCTACCTCGTGGGTGCCCCTCCTTCCTCTGCCAGGGGGCAGGTCCTTCCGGGAAACTCAAGGGAAAAGCTAGCATCTGAATGGGAATGTGGCAAGAGGCGTGGGTGGCCATAGGACTTCCTGGGTGCGAGGAAGGTGACACGTGGCCACAGCCTGAGTTGCCAAGGACGGGGACCTCCACCCTGGCTTGGCCGAGACCGTATTTTTTAAGTGGGACATCCAGGGAAACCCCGATCCACCTACCCTTCTTTGGGCTCTGGAATTTGAACCACCTTTCTAAAAACCCACCAAAATCGCTCCTGCTTCTGTTTGTGGCCACACCGATGCAGTGACCACCACAGAAGCACTGCCCGTTGGAACCCAGGGTCCATCCCCGTCCATCATTTCACGCCAAACCCCAGAAGAGTGAAGCTCAGGGGTGGAGGTGACCGAGAGCAAGACAGAGCAGCGGCACCCCACACCTCACCCTCTCCACTGGCCATGCTGGCCTCATTCAGGCATGTCCGTATGCAGACAGCAGCGGTGACAGGCACTCACTGAGTGTGACCACGGGCAGACCGCTTAGCAGTTCTGAGAACAGGCGCTCCAGTAGCTCACTCAAATGCACATGACGACCCACGAGTGAGCCCCTGGCTGCCCGGCTGTGTCCACGACCTACATTCAGAGTGATGAGCAGGGACGAGGTTCAAGACACCGGCTCCCGCCCACAAGCTCTGACTCGGACCTCCGCTCCTGTGCCGAGCCACCTGGTGACAATTCTGGGAAAATCCGAGCAAAAAGCAGAAAGAGGTTAAGCGTTGGAAAAGGTAGAAAAGAAGATACTCATGCCAAAGGGCTGGTGCAGGTACGGAATCTGTGCCTCGCGATTTCCTTAGAGAGCCCCAGGTACCACAGTTAACCTCATAGGTTTACTGATGAATAACTTTGTTGGCAACTGCGGAAGCAAACTCTCTTTCTACGGCAAGATGACGACACAGGATTATATGGTCCTCTATGCTTAATGAAAATCTCACACATTTTCACCATTGTTCTTCAATACCATCATCATCCTTATCATTATTGCTATTAGTGGTGTTGTGTGTCAGTCTTTTGTGGCATTTCATTCATTCATTCGTTCACTCAATGATTCACTCATTCTACTCTCTTCCACGATTGGTCGAGAGAGACGAACAGAAAAGTTCTTGCCCCTAGAAGTAAGTCTACTGGGTAAGATGTCTACATAAATACTTGGCAATAAGATAGAAGGACGGAGGAAGAAGCACATATTCTAGGAGGTTTGGGAAAAGAAAATGTATAGGGAAAGACTTTCTAGAAGACACGGCATCCAAGCCAACTTCTCAGGGCTGACTTTCGTTGAGTGTTTTCAAGAGAGGATGGGAGTGCATTTCTGGCAGAGACGGGGAGCTGAGAAATCCCAGAGCGTGTGAGAGGAAATAAAACGGGTTCTGTGTTCCTGGATCATAAAAAGTGAGGGAGAGGAGCACCCGTGGACCCCGGGGAGGAGCTGACCCGGCTCCAGGTGACGCAAAGTTGGATTGAGTGCAGTCTGACAAGAAAGTGCTACTGACGGTCTTGACTTTGTGTGGTACTTGTTCGCAGACTTCCTTCCCAATTTTGCTGAAGTGAAATGCCTGGTCACTGGGCGTTGAGGGCACCGCGTCACCTCAGACCCTGTGGGAGCCTGTACCCTGCCTGTCACGTGCACCAGACCCTGATTTGGTCTGACCCCCACCAGGAGAGAGCTTTTGCGTCCAGTCTGCAGATCTTCGGGCCAAAGAAAATGTTGCTGTCATGGGAATAACTTTCAGATTTCCAAAGCCTCCATCAGTCAGTGTGTGGGAGCCAATTCCTCTTGGAGAAGCGGACTCTGGGAGGCGTATTATTACAATGCAAACCAGAGATGAATATTTAACCTTTCTGATGCTGAATGATTTAGCAGGTGCCTCTGCGCTGCCTGAGAAAATGGGTTCCTTCAGGGTCTAATGAAAATAAGCATTGTTTCCACATTAGGAGGCAGTAATAGCAGAAATAAGGACTTCTATTCATACTGGCTAATGTCTCCCGTGTCCCGGATCGGTCCCGGCAGGATCTGGAAGCGAATGGGAAATGACTACCAAACACATCCAGCCAGTTAGCACGCCAAGTGTTAAGGCTTGAGCTGAGGCAGCTAATTCACCTAGTACCTTCTGGTTCGTGGCCCATGTGCTCCTGAAGACCAATTATAGGGTTTCTAACAGTGCGTGGGATATTAGCATCCCGTTGTAATGAAATCCATAAATAAAAGACGATGAAATGCCCGTGTCTTGCAAACTGTTTAAGATTGGTTTTATCCCACAATCTGGCTCCAAGATTTCTGTTGCCCTCCCCTCCCCCTTCCTTGGCTTTATTTTCTGAAATGATGTTCCTGTGTTTATTCATATAAGGACAGAGTGTCCCTCTCATTATAAGGAGGATAGTATAGAATCCATTCTTTCACGTGGCCCAAATTCTACCTGTCATGCTGGAGAAATTGAGCAGCTGAGGTAATGGGAAGTTGCCTGGTGTTTGTAGCATATAACACCCTGTTTCCTTTGTATGTTTAGTTGTGGTGCACCAGATAACTGATTCTAGAAAACGTCCTGCAGAAAAATCAAATCTATGGGGGAAAAAAGCTTGTTTATGCTTTTCTGAGAAAGCATTCAATTAAATGATTTTTATGCTAGAGTCCTACTTAGTCATGCTAATTTGTATATTCAAAAATTCCTTACAAATAGAAATGCAGTTATGCACATGACTGGAGAATGGGTCTTTCCTACCTTTAGGTGATCCATAAATCTGGCACATGAATCATCGGGCCCACAGAAGAGCCCTACTTTAAAGTACCTTGATTAGGGGCACCTGGGTGGCTCAGTCGGTTGAGCGACCTACTTCAGCTCAGGTCATGATCTCATGGTTTGTGAGTTCGAGCCACACGTCAGACTCTGTGCTGACAGTTCGGAGCCTGGAGCCTGCTTCAGATTCTGTGTCTCCCTCTCTCTCTGCCCCTCCCCCACTCATGCTCTGTCTCTCTGTCTCAGAAATAAATAAACATTAAAATTTTTTTTAAAGTACCTTGACTAGATGGGTTCCTGCGCGGGGAGCTATTGAACATGCCCCATAATCCTCAGCTACGGGTGGTCACGTATCTCCTTGAGTGTGGTTCCCAGTGACATGCTCACCTCTCCTTGAGTGTGGCTCCCAGTGACTAGACTGTGACAATAGTGGTGAGGTGCTCCCCTCGTGCTGAGACTTGTGTCCTGCCCTTACTCCCAATCAGTCACTGAGATGAAGCCAGTTCTCAGGCAACGAGCTGCTCTGTGGGGAGGCCCATGTGGCAAGACGCTGAGGCCTCTGTCCGACAGTCCTGTTGAATCTTGCCAACAACCACTGACAAAGCTTAGAAGCCAAGCCTTTCCCAGGAGAACCCTGAGTCAACACTTTGATCCCATCTTATCGGAGACCCCGAGCCCCAAGATCCAGGTAAGAGTCGCTGCATTTCCTGACCACGGGAACCATGAGATAGTAAACGTGTGTTGTCTTAAGCCCCTATTTTGTTACAGAGCAAGAGAAGATAAAGTCGTTAACAAATCACTCTGAAGAACTTCCGACACGTTATGTGAAGATCACCCTAAAAACATATTTCAGTAGAAATACGCGGAACTAGGGTAGAAAGCGCTTAACGTTAGCTAGACAGATAAAAGTGGAAGAGTTCACTCTGATATCCAAGACCCGAGATCAAAGATCTGCAAAGTGCGGTCAACTCCAGCCCGTGTCCTGTTTTTGTAAATAAAGTTTTATTGGAAAACAGCCATGACCAATTATTTGCATGTTATCCACGGCTGCTTTTGCACAAAAACCACAGAGATGAGTAGTTGCAAGAGATTTACGCAATGCAAAGCATAATCCCCTTCAACTATTTATTATTGGCTTCCTCTTTCTCTCTCTGTCTCTGTCTCTCTCTCCTACACACACACACACATACCACACAATCACTGACTCCTCCCCTGACTTAAGCTTACTTGTTTGAAAGAAACTGTGTGCATTCCAAATGAAGAATGTCATCCTATGTGCAAGTGTAAAAGAAGTCCAGCTATGGGAACATATAAACACTGAAACATGAGACTATGAAATATTGTTAGCATTGACACGTCACCATTGTGATTTGGTTGTAGGAGCCATGGGACCCTTTTGTTTATAATAAAGGGTGCCCCACCAGCTGGTGAAACCAGTTTTGTTCTGATCGTACCTTCATTTAGGAATTCTAAACGTCTCAACAGAGTATTTATTGCTTTCTTTCATCTTACATGTCCAGTTGAATTGCCAGCTCCTAGAAAGGAGAATTGTAAAGGGAAAATGCGTCCTACAGCTCATTAAATCCAACATCCTCTCTTTACCGATGAGAAAAGAGAAAGCTGAAAACATCATACGACCCACCTAACATGCCCACTCCTTGGAGGCAGCGGCCGGGATGGAAGTTCTAGCTCCTTCCCTTCCATTCTGTGTCTTGCTTCCATTAGAATCTGGCATTGTGTATCACAGCCTACAAGGTGCACACTTAATAATTTCTTCTCAAACAAATCCACACCTCCGTGTGGTATTACTGTCCGTGCTAATGAAACAGCCGTATCTCTAGGCTTCCTGAGACCCTTTCATTCAGGCTGCACCCATGAAATGAGGGTCAGGCCAATGGGAAGTGAGCACAAACCATCCGTCACTCACAGGTTTGGCCTTCTTCGTGGTGCTTTTGCCCTCGGGAACCAAGGGTTCCGGGAGGCTTCACTGCAAACAGAACCACCTCGGGAATCTTCTGCTCAGAGGACTCAGGAGAATCATCGACCCTCATCAGACTGTGATGTGAGCAAGAAATAAAGCTTTGCTGTGTCGAGGCACTGATATTTCAGAATGTGTTTGCTGTTGTAACAAGCCTGCTATCACCATGATTATGTGGAGATCAGCAAATTGGCAATCTTTTTCAACTAGAATAAAACGGAGAATGAACAAACAAGCCAAACAAGAATGCTGAGCCGCAGAAATAAATATTACAAGGTCACTCAAGGTCTTCGACTTTGCCCATAAACTAGTTTGTTTCTTCTCCGAAGCCAAGAGCAAACATTCTCAATGTGCAAGGCTATGCCTCCACGTAACTGCCATGAAGCAATGCCTTGTACTATTTTTCTCTTCATACATTTATCCTCAATAGCACATTCTGACATCCTAGCCGCTAACGTATGGAAAGGTAAAGGGCACTAAAAAATATGAGTCTAATAACAGGAAGCAGGTGAGGGCAATCTACGTTCCACCCAGCCTGTCTATGGGATTTGGTCCTAAATTTATGTAGCAACGTATGCTACAGAAATCACCCTGAATCCTCCATTCAACTCTCTCAATGATTTGTGTATGCTTTGTGGTGATGTCCACTGAGTCAAGGAGACAAAAACGTGAGAAAAATTCATCTGCGCTCACCAAGTAGGTAAGAGAGAGAGTAGTGGTCGCCAGGTCAACTTGGGGAGTGGGGGAAGGCAAGGAGGCCACAGCGGAAAGAGAACCCAAGTCTCACCTCCTAGGATATGTGTGTCTCTATCTGGAACCTGAAGAACGAATGGGGCTGCTTGGTCGAAACTGACAGCAAAGGCCCCAGGAGGAACTAGAAGCACCAGGTGGGTTAAAGGGGCAGATGGGACCAGTGGGAGGGGTCTCGATGCCATGCAGAAGAGTTCAGGTCTTCACAAGGGCAACTGAGAACAAATGGAGGAGGTTTAAAACGTGAGCGACAATAGAACTTGAGTTTTAGAGTGTTGAACTGTGATATCAGCTATACTGGATTTGAGAGGGTAAAATTAAAGCCTGGAAAAAAATCAGGATAGTAGGAAAATCACGTACAGGGGTGACACTGAGGGAGTTTAGAGAATGGGCAGTGGAGGGGACAGACAGGGAGAGAAATGGATAAGCTGTCTGATGGCACAGAGAAGCGTCGGGGCCAAGGAGGACCAAACAAGGCGCTGGCATTTTCTGAACACTCAACACATGCCGGGCATCAAGCCTAACTAACACTTAGAAGGGCTACTCCAGTCAAATCCTCATACTGACGTGTGAGCGCAGGATGTCACCAACAGTGTGCCCCTGGCCCCCAAGTTTAAAATAAAGGCACAGTCTGCAAAGTGGTCACATGAGGGGTAGAGCCTGAGGCAGTCTGACCCCAAACATACAGTTTTCGGAAAAACCACCTCCCCCTAAGGATTCATTCTCCAAACGGTTTCATCTAAGTATAGAACACAAAAATCAGTTTATTTCAAACAAAGGCAAGAAATACCACTTAAAAATGATAATCAAGTTATCTAACGCAGCGGTTCTAAATGGTTTCCGTGTCACTATAATTCTCTGTTCACATCTGAAATGTTTGCAGATGACAGTCCCTTGTCGTAGTGTGAGCTGACTAGTCTATGGTTACAGGGCAACCACATACCCCGATTTTCTCAGGGAGGTCCCAGGGAATGCCTAGAGTTCAGTGTCAATATAAATATTATCTCTGTGATCCTACAAGGGTCCCAATGTGGATGATAAATCAGTCACCCCAAACCCCAACTTCTGACTCACTAAGCTACAGCTGTGCCCTTCTCTCACAACTACCTCGGGAGCCCCAGGGGTCAGCATGCCCTAGCATATTTCAAATTTCTGAGAAACTCAAAATAAAATGAGAAAAAACCACAAAAACACGCAGTGACATGACAGAGTTCAAATTACAAGGGAAATAACCACTATCTCCAGAGATGCAGGCCCTAGAAACAGACAGTGTGTTATGTAAGCCACCCCGTCACCTCATCCACATCTGCTTTGAGAGCTGGTGTGGAAGCATTTTGAGTTCCAGCTGGTGGAAATAGAGGACAGGAGACAATAACGGGTGTCCTCTACCAATTACAAGGGAGTTATGGAGAAGAGCACTAAATTGTGTTGTCTCATGTTGATCATATTAGAACCTGAGTTGGCGGGGCACCTGGGTGGCTCAGTCGGTTGAGCGTCTGACTCTTGATTTGGACTCGGGTTATGATCCCAGAGTGGTTGGATTGAGTCTCGTGTTGGGCTCTGTATTGAGCATGGAGACTGCTTGGGATTTTCTCTCTCTCTCTCTCTCTCTCTCTCTCATTCACTCTTTCCCTCCGCCCCTCCCCAGCTTGCGCTCTGTCTCTCTCTAAAACAAACAAACAAAAATGCACAAAAAACAAACAGAAAAGAGTCTGAGTTTTCTCATCTCTGCCTGCAGAAGTGAACTCTGAAGTAATGGAAGATATGGTTAAAGGGCTTGGAAAGCTCATTTGAAGAGAAACATTTTTTTTTCCTTGATATAACGAAACAGCACTTTGGGAACTGGTCGCATGACCATTGTGTGGCTTTGCTCCATGTCTTCGGCCCAGAGCCCGGGAAACCTGGGCCACTTTGAGAATTGTCCCCCCTACAGAACCCACAGGTCTCCAGAGGGCCTGCCGGTCTCACTCCTGCCGGTCACGCCTGACGGAGGGATGGACTCTGGCCGTCCCTCCCCGCCTCCTCTCAGGCCTGAGCTGCCGGCAAGCCTGTACTCGACACAGACTTTTATAAAAAAAAAAAAAAATATATATATATATATATATATATATATATATATATATATTTTACTATTCTGCCTCTTTCCTAATTCAGGGGGACAAAAATCTCTTTCCCAAGCCGAGCAATGATGCCATGTGAACAGACGAGACCTGAGATTGTCCAAGGCAAGGTCGCACTTGAAGTCTGTCAAAGCTGCTGGAGCCTGGCTCCTTTTCTAGCATCCCCCACCCCTGTCACGGGGCAGGGGTCGCTGCAGAGACAAGAGTGCAGCACGGGCCACTGGTGTGCAGCAGGGAGAAGCTCATCACCTTTCCATCAGTGCCCTCCGGGGTAAGGTCTGAGGGAAGGGCAGGTGGAAACATCTCCTTCGAGCCCCACATCGTAAGATGTGGCTTGGAGCACAGATTACAAATTAATGTAGAATAATGCTCCCGATCTAGTACATGTGAGGCCTTGAACTCAGAGGGAAAAGAAGCGAGAAAGCACAAATGTTACCCATTTAATCTCAAAGCAGATATCAAGGGGCATCTGGGAGATTTCTCAGTTCCTCATTCCTCTCTAGGCACCTAGACCCTGCGAGTCAAGCCAGCCTAAGTCCCCAGCCAGTCCTGAACTCACATATTCATTCCCTTAGCAAATATTTATTGATTACCTACCAGACGTCAGGTACTCTTCTGGATCCTAGCTGTGAACCATGCACTCGAAGCAGGGCATCTATTTTTGATGGGAAGAGAGAAAAGCAGTGAAGAAATACGTGAACAAGAGAGTTTCAGCTAAGCACTCCGAAAGAACAAAAACCTGTCCTGAGGTGCAGTGGTGGGTTGGTGTAGACAAGCTTGTTTAGGTGTTCAGGGAGAGGGAAGAAACTAAGAGGCAGGAAGGGGCCAGGTCCGACAGACCCTCAGAGGTCATGGGACAGAGTATGGGCTCTGTGATCAGTCAGTGGGAGCCACGGAGGGGCCTTGAACAGGAGAGGGAAGAAGCTGAAAAGGAATAATGTGCACACTTGGTTAAGAAGATCGCTCTGAGTTACGGAGAGCCAATGAGAAACAGGGAGACCATTTGGGACGTGTCTGTATCCGAACGCCATAGACGGTGTGGCTTCTAAGCAACAGAAATGTATTTTCACCATTCTGGAGGCTGGCCTTCCGAAATTGAAAATAACTAATTGGCTTCCTCCCTCCAGAGTAAATCTGGCGTGATAATGAGATGACATTCTAGGAAGACATTGGAGTCGCAACGATACGGAGGTGAGGCTGAGAAGAAAGGCCAAACCCTTGTCATGAACCAGATTACAAAGGATTCTTGAATCCTTAAAATGCACCCCAGAATAATTTGGGAGAGGTGCCCAGTTGACACCTTTTATGGTGAATAAGTGGTGACAATGTCCAGCACCTAAGGAAGCAGACCCTCTGGAAGGGTCTATGGAACGCTCGGGGGGTTGAGGTAGCAAACTTCTCACAGGTATATGACTCAGTGGGCGGGTCGTCTTACAGTCCTGGTATCCCGCACCTGTAGGCACTGGGTCCGCTGGAAAGCCGGGAGGTAAGAATGCTCAGAATACCTTGGGTTTCACAAATAAACAAGGACAGACATGCATGATTTGATTTGCCAAGTAAATCATGTCCAACGCCTTTCAGCAAGGAGGTTTCTGACTTACTTACTTATTTTATTCCATACAAGGGAGAAAACGCCCCAAATATTCCATCTTCTCAGTAGGACTATGAAAGTAGACTGAATGTCTACCCAGTGGCCATCTCCTCATTAAAATGAGCAGTCTGGAGCCATTATCTTCACAGCAATGTATTAATACAACCCCATTAAATAAACTGGGTGTTCTTTGTAAATGGTCGATGAGGCTCATTTCAGATTGTGAATATCATATTTATTGCTGTTTTATGTATAATACTCAAATTGATGGCTAATTCTTCCTGCAGCAACTCATAGTGAGAGCCGTTAAAGAGGGCTTTCTTTTTTCTTTTCCTCTAAAATAGGTGAAATGTGACCTAATTTTTATGGGCATTACAAATAAAATACTTATCTATTTAATAAATACTGAAAACTTGGTACATAGCAAAATTTGCTGTGTCTTGACATTGTATCCAGAGTTGTTGCCATTAAAACCGTAATATTACTTCCATATGCATCGTGTCTGGGACTTTTAGCACAGATCTAGCTGTCAGATTAAACAGCAGGGCTGGTGGGTGTACAGGAGGCTTATTCAATACACGAGAATGGCCGTTCTTAGCCACCGATAGGCCCGGAGTTACCCCTGTTAGATACAAGAGGAATATACAAGGAAGTTCCTGGAAAATCAAGATAGGAGCCTTTGAGCCAAGAGGTGGTCAAGCTGGAGAGGCTGAGCAGAGAGGAGAAGGGAAGAATCAAGGAGGCCTGAGAGAGACCACACCGAGGTAAGTGGGAAGAGTAAGCCAAGGGCCGAGGTCGTCAAGGTACAAGTGGTCCTTAAACAGTCTCTCTCTCTCTTCCTCTTGCTTTCTGTTTCTCTCAAAATAAATAACACTTAAAAATCATAAACTGATGTAAGCAGGGTAAAAACAACATCTGTGACTTAGGCTTAAAGATCGACATACCTACTGGCTCATGCTTTAGCACATTAGAAATGCCAGCCACCAGGGCTCATCCCTAGAAGAGAGAGACTGTTCTCGGAAAGCCCTTCCCACCACTGAAAGCACAATGCAGATGGAAGTAGCTGCTATTGGGATTGTACTTCGTCAGACCCCTGGCTGTGAAAAAGGGTGGTAAGGGAAGCAGATACGACCCGACCTATGGGACATTTCTTAAAAGCTGGATGTTTACATAAACACTCTTTGACCAGTTGTCTAAGGATCAAGCACCAAGAACAGTTAAATTTCTCTCAGGGATCCCAAACCAGAGCCCCCTTTACTGGGAGAAATCAGCTGTGAAGCTGTGTGTGATTACATTCCGGATGACCGTGGATAAGGGTGTTTGCAACTGAGATTGTGTGAACGGGATTTAAACCAGCAAAGCCGCAGCCTTTATCTCCAACAGCCTTCAACATCAAAGCTGTTAAAGCAAACTCCTTTCCATGAAAGTGTGTTGAAGCTCAGAGCCACAGACCAATCGGAAGAACAAAATTTATCTGCAAAGTGGCTCGACGAAAGGAACTGGGTTATATTACCTCGAGGTGGGGAAAACCAGGGACTACCCCTCCCCAGGGGAAGGAGCAGAGGGACTGTTCCCAACATGGAACTGCCGGAGAGGCTAAGCAGTGGTGTCCATTACAACGTGCGGCAATGATGGACATATTCTCTCTCTGTGCCGTCAACCTGGAGACGAGTAGACACACGGGACCGGTGAGCATCCAAACCTTGATGCGTGGCACCAAGGGGCTGGAGTTTTATTTCTATGTCTACTTAATTAAAATTTTAATAGCCACAGGTGGCTCGTGCAAGCTATCCTGGACAGTGAAGGACAGTGGTCCCAACAGAGGTAAGAGATAGAGAATAACTTCATTGAGCTGGATCCCCATTCCTTCACTAATTCAACTAAGCAAAATTCACTGGATGTGCCAGCCCCTGTGTTAGGTCCTGGAATGCAGAGATGAAATGCAGAAAAACTACTGGTCTTGGAAGGTTGAAGTCTAGTAGGGAAGAGTATCAAATACAACACGCTTTATCCACATGAAATATACACCTGGAATTCAAGGTCTGCACAGATCTCTGGAGGCAAAAAAGAGGGGAGTGGGTGGTGGGGTAATACAGCAGTCTTTGCAGGGAAAGTGTTGGTAGTCTGAGTTTCGAGGGGTGAGTAGGAGTTTGACAGATGAAGGGAGTGAGATAGAGAATCCCAGAAGAAGAAAATGCATGAAGGTCATGGGCAGAATAGTGCATCATGGAATTCTACGTACAATACAAACCTTGATATGAACTACCTTCCAGTGATCAGCCAGTGAACTTGGACCTCGGCACCTGGGTCAGATCATCCTGGAGCATGGTGATAGCCTCGTGTGCAGGCAACTCTCAAGCACCCACATGCATTTCTGCTCTCAACACTTCCCAGAAGGCAGCTCTTTTCTTCACAAGCCTGCCTGTATGAAGGGTTCTTGTTATACAGTAGTGTCATTGAATATCAAGGAAACCAGCTAAAGAGGACAACGGGAAGAAGATCGGGAGTTAAATGTGAGCAAAACACCTGTAAAAGCTTGGGGGAAAGTCAACAGAAACTCGAAGATTTATTCACGCCAACTGTTTTGCATCTCATTTTAAAGAACCAAATCTGGAGGTGATCTGGAAGGCATTCTGTTTGTGCTTTATATGTGAAACATGACGTAGAGCTCCAACCAGCAGGTCTAAGCTCACAGAAGAGTTCTTGTTCCTACAGCAGAATTTCGGTAAATAAGTATAAATGTCTATCTTTTACGTAATAATGCAATATTGAAGCCATATCGTAACAGTCTCCTGGCTCCCTGTTTATTCCAATTTTTCAGTTAACTGGCTGCTGCACTAAAGGGAGACAGGAATGGAGAGGCATTGAGAGTCTTCCTGAGGGCCTTACCTGCTCTGCTGAGACCATACATGGTAGAATCTTTCAAGAGGAGATGGCAAAGGGTAGGGTGTCTTTTCTTTTTAAAGCTCATTTTTATTTATTTTGAGAGAGAGAGAGAGAGAGAGTGAGCAGGGGAAAGGCAAAGAGAGAGGGAGAGAGAGAATTCCAGGCAGGCTCTGCAGTCAGCCTGGAACCAGACATGGGGCTTGATCTTACAAACCGTGAGATCATGATCTGAGCCAAAATCGAGTCTGACACTTAACCGACTGAGCCAGCCAAGAGCTCCCAGGAAGTAGGGTTTCGAAGCAATTACTACGTAGTTTTGTAAGAAGATGAAATCACAGCTAAGAGAGCGAAATACATGGTTTAAGACACTGTAGCAGAGTGGGCCTTGAGAGATATCCTGGTAACAACAGCAAAGAGTAGAATGATTTTGTTGTTCAGAACGCAGACCAGGTGGTGGCATGTTCTAGAAGGATGTACAGAAGGCCGGACTTCACAGACTTTCAAGGGAACGGGAATTCTGTCTTTCGATTCCACGGAGTCTAGAGATGTTATGCTTCAACCTGCAATTGAGCAGAAACCCTGACTAAACCCTCCGAGAAGCAAGGGTGAGCGTGGCTGACCCACCAGCTGTGACAGGAACCAGGGTGAAATGCAGGGAAGGGGAGAGGGATGGCTTGCTGACTGGCTAATTGCGAAGCGTGAATTACACGGATGGCGGGAGCCATCGCAAAGCATGAATGTGTTACTTGAGTATAAACATAAGAATACGCATTTGATGTTTACAGAGAGTAGATCCCTATGGAGAATGACCATCCCGGGAGAGGACAGCAGGGCTCTCCAATGGATTAGAGGCTCCAGCAGGACATCCCGTGCTCAGCAGATGTGAAGGAGTGGAGTCCGGTGTGGGAAGGGAAGGCCAGGCTGGCCATGGAAGGGTGACAGTTTCTGACAGCTTTCAAGGAAGGTGACCCTCAGAACTGTTGGAAATAACCAGATGTTTGGAAGTCCGATTTCTAGTTTCCAGGCCAGTGAGTTTTAAGTTATGACGGTCTATCCTCAAGTCAAGTGTTTTGTAACCACAGGCTGGAGAGATCTGCGATGTCTCGGACGTACCTGGCCTGACTCTGGCTTAGCAGACAAAGACTCTCAGCCTAGTGATGGGCGTTGCTTGAAGGCCAAGATGGCAAAGGGTCCGGCCTGTCTGCAGATCGTCTCCAAAGTCTGAACGCACGTCCAAATCACGCCTATGAAGAAAAAGAGCCGACTGTCCCTGTCCCCAGGTTGGTGCGTGGGCAATTAAATCATCAAAGACAGAACTTCTTGTTAATACACTGGGCACATTCAAGGTAAGCGTAGTGCCTTTGGGTCAGAAGTTAATCACAGCTAATCTATTTTTACACCAATAGTGACATTGCTAAAGTTTCAAACATCTATGTGCAGTATTTACATAAAGAGCAAAAAAAAAAAAAAAAGAATCCATACAGCATCTCTAAATGTGATTTATATTTTTTCAATAAATATTTTATATAGGCAGAGGGATAAAATAAAGTGATAACTACAGTTGTATGTAAAGGAAGCAAAGAAGGGAGTCGGGGGAGGGGCTGGTTGTAGAATCAGTGTGTTAGTCACAATGCCCTTTATTTATGAAACACAGTAAAGATACATGGCATTTTACTTAGCCATGGTTTTAAATAATTAGGGCATGCATTCGGAGTTCTTGTGCATCACTTCCTATAATAATCGTGAAACTTTGTAAAACTATGAGTTGGCATTTTAGAATATGATTTATTATATGATGAAATAAGGAAAAAAGATGATTAATCCTCATTCATATCAAGTCCCTCATAGGACGTCCGTGATGGGTTCAATCCCAGTCAGACCACTTATTATGTGGTCTTGGAAACACATGCCACCTTTCCTAAGGGGCAGTGTCCCCATCAGCCAAACGAAGATAAACACATCTACCTGTAGGGTGTTTGTCAAGACCAGAAGTAACAAATCGCATAGCCATTTAGCAAAATGACTAGTGCACCGGAGAAGGGTGATAAACGTTAGTCGTATCCATCATCACCATTACTATTTTATTGAATCAAATAATTCTAAGATCATCATAAAGCACAAAGCGCATTCAAGATAACAATGGAGGCCAGATCTGAGCCCTTGCTTCCGAACATTTGATAGGTCAGAGCAGGACGTTCGGTTTCGATTTTCATAAGGGACAGGCGTACCAAATTATTCATGTAAACAGCAACGATGTTTTTACACTTTTTAATTCCGTAAACTATGGGATGGCCAGTTGAGCTCTCAGGATGCTGATGAATTAAGAAATGAGTGCCGCGATCACCCAGCCATTAGGAAAGCACGTTCTGAAAAGGCAAAGTGTTACCACTGAGGGGACAACGTGAGCTATGACTTCGCCCTGACTTGGGTGTGTGGCTGTGAGAGGGGCGTTCACCGTGGCAGCGGATGGGGTCACGCAAATATGTTCTGTCTCGCTGTTTGAGAAATGTATCGTCTCTCGATAAAAGGGGACAAACGCTTGCAAGAAGAAGCTCGTCTTTTGAGTTTGTCCGGGAGCTCTGGTCCCTGAGACAAGGTTATCTCGGGTTGGATTGAGGAATTTGACTGATTGGTGGCAGGGGTGGGCGGAGCCTAAGCAAGAGCGGGTCACGGGAAGCAGTGGAGAATGACAGCTGCTGACGAGCGGGCAGACGGCGAGTGTCAAGGCCAGGCCAGAGGCACCAGGCAGCTGCAGGAAGGGAGAGGAGGGAGAGGCAAGCCGTAGCAAGCAACGTGGACGAGGGTTCAGCGAGCCCACGGTGGTGGCTGCAAAAACCTTGTTTGTCACCGGGTTAGGAAGAACGACAGGGAAATAAAGGAGATGTCCGTCTACATTAAAAAAATGGGTTGAACATCAGAAAGCCATTCATCTGGGACCCAAGAAATGATCTGGACCCAGGGGAACATTGCAAATCTAAGTGAAAATTCCTTTCATGTCGTAAAACGTATCTCACCGCCATTTGGCCCCATACCGTGGCTGGCCTAAGCATCTTACAAATTACTTTACAATAGAGCTGCTGAGTGTTGGCAATATGGATATTTTAGGCTCCCAGATAATTATTTGTTGTGGGGGCTGGTCTGCGCACCGTAGGATATTTGACAGGGTCCCCAGACTCTACCCGCTGGCTGCCGAGAGCATCCTAACCCGATCCAGATATGACAAGCAAAAACGTCTCAAGACATTGCCGGACGTCCTTGATTGTGTGGAAATGGAGAGGGGGCTTCAAAATAACCCCAGCTGAGAACCGCCACCTTGCAAAGATAATATTCTGTCTTTGGTGGGGGAATTTGCCAGGCAGCCCGTGGGTGGAGTTTGCAAAAACTCCTGAGGACGGTGTGATCAATTCTCCCCACTCCATGAGAAAACACCCTTCCAGACATTATGGGAACAGGCAAAGGCAGCTTTTCATGACCCAATCATGACACTCCCCCTTCGAAAGTTATTCATGTATTTGCCATTCTCCGCAAGCCCTGCGTTTTGCTACACGGAGTGCGTCGCACGGTGATCGTTACCCTGTTTGTGTTTACCAGCTTGCGGTTCCCACAAAGATAGGACTATATCTTATTCATATTTATACCTCTGGAGTCCAGCAGAGCGCCTGGCAAAGTCCGCCTTCTCAATAAATATTTATTTGCTGATCGGCTAAAATAACGAGTGAATGAAGCATAGACATGAATATATTTTCTACCCAATAGGAGAGCATTCACACGAAGGGCAAGGGTACATTAGGAGGTCTATCCCACGGTGATTTCGGCTGGAAGCAAGTTTAGGACGATAAAACAATGCGGCCAACACCGACTGAAGCTGGAGTGGGCAGCTGGAACAGAGAGGTGGAAAGACTTTTGTCCAAAATATAAGTCAGCGCCTTACTTCCTGAGCCATGGGCAGACAAGCCCAGGCGCAACACGCCCAGGGCCGGCAGTCGGTATTGGCACGCACTGATTTGCACATCGTACGTGCCCTCAGTGGCCAGGACGGCTCATCTCTGCGCTCCCGGGGTCCAGCAGCAAGCTGCTTTGCACTAGATGTCATTCTGATGGATGCCGTGTCTCCATGCTGCTGGAGTTTGCTGGAACCACAGGGTCGCTATCCCCTCGAGAAATGAACAGGACGTTCTCGGGTTTTGTCCTAGATTGCCAAAATCAGTCTCCACGTGCTACCACAATCGACTGACTCCACCAGGAGAGTGCCACCTGCCCGAACCAAAATGCTGTCCTTCTCAGAAGCCATTATATGTGTTGGCCACCAAGCACGACAAGAATAGCCTCTAAAGTGCCCTGGAAATTTTAGCCACGATCGGCAGAATCAGACGTGTATGAATTGACCACCACACAAACACCGACAGGCTGCACAAGCCGAGGTTGTCTGTATTGTTCCTCTGAGGAAGACAGCAAGGGAGCACCCCGCTTTGAGTCACGCCCCTGGCTCCCTATTTTCTGAATCAACACGGGTGTGCCCTCCAATTCTGCAGTAAATGTCAGGGGCGTTATTTGAAAATGCACTTCAATTCAGCTGACATTTATGGCTTTTATTTTATTTTTACACAGCACAAACATGAAAATGCAGTGATGTCACCCCTTGCCTAAAATTCCTTGGTGGTTTTCTTCCCAATGAAATCTACAATCTGCGTATCCTGCTGGCGTCCTTAAAGCCCAGCGCCCACTAATTCCCTCGCTCTGGAATCTGACAGAAGTGTCCTACGGGCCGTCGTCTGACCGGAGCACACTCTCTCATGTCACCTTGCCTTTGCCTCTGGGACCATCTGCCAATGTCATCCCTTCTTGATTGCCTCCCTGAGAAATTCCTATAATTCCCTCCAACTTAGTCCAAATGTCCCTTCTGATGCCGCTGGCTCTCCCGTCTCCCCCACCCCATTCTCCTGCTCTCCCCCGTGATGATTTCCACAGTGGCTGGTGTGAGAGTACCACGATTGTCTGAGTGCATCTGTTCCCCAATGTTCGGGAAGCCTTTTGAGGGTCAGAAACACAAACTTCAGAATGGGTACGTCTGGTATTTGGCTCTGCGCCTCACAGAGCAAAGACCCTCAGACAGGTAAGGGAGAAATAAATATATACCACCTCCCCTTATTAAAAAAAAAAAGATCGTATATAATAAATCAGTACAATTTAAGGGAACAGGAATGGAAAGCAAGATCACAGAGAAGAAGCGGTCAGAAATACAGCCCCAGAGGGTCACTGCACGTGGCCAAGGGGAGCTTGCCACTTGATGATGATCCCGCTTGTGGCCCATGTGAAGCTTCTCACTGATAATTCTTATTTGCCTGAGAGAAGGGAAAAGATTTCTCTCTTAGAAGCAGGCCCCTTTCTGACCTCAGGTTCCAAAGGAAATTTCTCCTGTACAGCTCCCTTGGAGAGGGACCTAAGACAGAGCAGAGAACTCCTTTACGTCACGCACGGTCCTGGAAGTCCCACACCATCAATTCCATCACACGGAAGTGCCTGTCTCCTGAAGGGAGGGCGGCCGACACAGGCAGTGTCGAAACACACGGAGCTACAGCCAACAGTCCCCACTCAAGCCAATCCCCGTGAGAGCACCGTGCGTCCGACCATTCAGGAAAACACTGTGTGTCTGCCCTGGAACCACGGCACTAAATCCCATAGGCTCTTGCCTGTCCTGTTGATGTGTGAGGTTTTCCGTGAGGCCATGGTGACCAAGCAAAACTCTAAAAGGTCTTTCCGTAACAGAGACCGTCCTCTAAAACATGTTTCTCACTCAAGGTCGGTTTTGCCTAGCTGGTAACAAATTTTAGAGCCTATTTATTGATTTATTTATTTATTCACTTATGTTCCGGAGCCTACTTAGAATTTGCAACACGAAAGTCCTCGCTTATGCACGATGTAAAATCCAGCTTCATCCTTCCCACGTAATCTCATTTTTCCCCATATTCAACCTTTGTGTTGAATTATGTAGTATCTCATCTTTTAGAGGCACCCCTGCTCTAAATAAATAAGTAAATAAATGAAAATAACTAAATGAAGGCACCACTGCTCAACCACAGGGTTGTTTTCGTATTAGGTCCTGATAGCAGAGGAATTGATGGCCCGCTCGACAGTCCACGCTTCTCGATACATCTTGCTTTTGCGTGGAAAACACGGTCGTCCGTCCAGGTTTATGAAGAAAAGACAGCGGAAGCAAAAGAGGAGGAGGGGGCGGAAAAAGAGGAGAGGCGTCCAGAAATCATGGAAAATAGGAGGAGGCGGTGGAAGAGAACAGGAGGGAGGATCCAGAGCAAGCACTCACTGCACAGAAATTCTTTGACATTGTTCTCTGCAAAGGCTGCAAAGTCATCAGAGGCGTCTTCTCCCTGGTGAGTCCTCAAGCTGTCCTCAGAACCAACGCCAACTTGGCATAAGCCTTTTCAATTCTGCTCGTATTCGCAAGGAAGCAGCTCCGTCGTCTAGCAAATTCCGAGTATGATTGCAAATGGGACAGAAATGTGAAGACAGGTAGCGGAGTGTAATTTCATTGTCCCCGTGATATATTAAGGAAGGGAGCTTGCAATATAATATAAAAAAGAAACGCATGCATAATAATCCAGTACACGCGGAGTGTTCATTACAGCAGCAGAGGAATAGATTTGTTAAATCATAATTGTTTTTATATTTTACAATTTCTCCAATAAATTAAGCTTTAGTACACTAATTAGATTGTATATTACAGTACCTGCACATGCTATTTTCGCTCACTCCGCAGCTGGCAGATGGTGGAGAGCAGATGATTCTGCTATTAGGAGCCCCAGAATTTTAAAGAGACAAGTCTAATTGTGTGCGTTGCTTTTGGGCCGTTCCCCCGGCCACGTTTGTGATTCTGGTCCAGTTAGACACGGCCCAGTTGCAGTGTTACTGCTCTGCCTTTATCCTGAAAACTACTCCCATAAAAATCTGCATCTGCCATCAAATCTATATTAACTCGTCATTTCAAAATCTTAGAAGAAATTATATTGTGTAGACAAACAGAGTCATGCTGCAGTAAACATTTAAAGGTGTTTCGCATTAAATGATGAAGTCCGATTTGCTCCTCCTTTGGACGTGTTACTTAATCTACGAAAGTCTCTGTGCATTCAAAAACTTACTGGAGACAAACTTTCCCAACTATTGAACATTTATTGAATGGCTAAATGAAGAGATGACAGAACAGAACGGACAGATTGTAAGAAAGGACATATAGAATACCTGACTGTAGCTAAAGCAGAGGGTTAAGACCTTTTCTTTTTTTTTTTAATTTTGGAAAAAAATAATTTCAGCATTTATTTATTTGTTTATTTGTGAAAATAAATTCAGTATGTATTTATTTGTTTATTTATTTGTAAAAATAATTTCAGTATTTATTTATTTGTTTATTTATTTGTAAAAATAATTTCAGTATGTATTTATTTGTTTATTTATTTGTAAAAATAATTTCAGTATTTATTTATTTGTTTATTTATTTGTAAAAATAATTTCAGTATTTATTTATTTGTTTGTTTATTCATTTATTTATTGATTTGTAAAAATAATTTCAGCATTTATTTTTTATTTATTCATTCATTTATTTATTTGTAAAAATAATTTCAGTATTTATTTATTTGTTTATTTGTGAAAATAAATTCAGTATGTATTTATTTGTTTATTTATTTGTAAAAATAATTTCAGTATTTATTTATTTGTTTATTTATTTATTTGTAAAATAATTTCAGTATTTATTTATTTGTTTGTTTATTTACTTATTTGTAAAATAATTTCAGTATTTGTTTATTCATTTATTTATTGATTTGTAAAAATAATTTCAGCATTTATTTTTTATTTATTCATTCATTTATTTGTAAAAATAATTTCAGTATTTATTTATTTATTTGTTTATTTACTTATTTGTAAAATAATTTCAGTATTTGTTTATTCATTTATTTATTGATTTGTAAAAATAACTTCAGTATTTATTTTTTATTTATTCATTCATTTACTTATTTATTTGTAAAAATAATTTCAGCGTTTATTTTTTGTTTATTTATTTATGTATTTATTTTTTTTTAATTTTATTTTCCTTTTTGACACTGAGAGCACAGAGGTCACGTGACATGGTGAACGCTTTGCAGTCCACCCAGGGTGTTTTCAAAGTCTGTTGCAAGACTTTGGGGAAATCGTGTCCTCCTGTCCATGGAGTTCCGGTCAATCTGTTCCCAGATGTGTGAAACGCTCCCAAGGGCAGAGAAGCCCCAAGGGAAAAAGCCTTGCTCTACCCTCACATCCCCCAGCGGCCCCAGATGGTTGAGAGTCTTTTAAAATTGTAGGATTAGTGATTTGGGGCGTATCATGATTCCCAAGGTATTCAATTTCATCCTTGACCAAATCTACCCTCTCTGTCGTATTTTTCACCAGCACCAAACCCTCCAGCAAAGCTAACGGCACAACGTGCTTCCTTGTCTGACCTTAGCTCAAGTGCATATATGGTCACACCTCTTCTGCTCCCGAGTGGAAACCCACTGGGCAGGCATCCAGGTGCCCAGCTGGTATGGCTTTGCTTTCTCAGCAGGCTTTCCTGGTCTCTCCTTGCTGGGCTTAGCAATTCCGTTTTGAAAAAAAAAAAAAAATCAGTAATGTATACCAAAACATTTTTAAAAACAATCGAGTGAAAATATGACCCTCTCAAATAATGCTCTATCTTAGAGGATGCCCTTTTTAAATTTTTTAAGTTCAATTATTTATTGAGAGAGAGAGAGAGAGAGAGAGAGAACAGGGGAGGGGCAGAGAGTGAGGGAGGGAGAAAATTGAAAGCAGACTCCGTGCAGAATTTGAACTGAATCATGAAATCACGACCTGAGCCAAAATCAAGGGTCAGATGTTCAACGGACTGAGCCACCCAGACGTCCCAAGGATGCACTTTTACAAAAGTAAATACATTGCAATTAAAAATCTTATTTCTTGAGAGTTTCAACTCAGACGCACCTAAATCACGATCGCTATCGGCATTCAACAGTGTCTATAGTGCCTTTTTAACAAGTTAATCAATCTAAAAACATTTACCAAAATGCGTATGAAATATAAGCGAATGGGCATTTATTTCTATTTTCTATTCTCTTTATTTATTTTCTTATTCACATATATTTTTCTATTGTAAAGTATCTCATTTATTATGTTTTCCATCACAGAGTAAAATTCATTAGTTGCCTGTGAGTATTAGCAATGCTGTCTCAATGGCGATCTGAATGGTACAGCTCAGCATGAACGTAAAATATGTCTTCATTATACCTCGAGAGGAAGCACAGAGGAGAGTTCTGCAGTACAGGTGCCCTGTATATAAATCCAAAGTAAGTGGCGAGTGGGGACGCAGTCTGCTTCTTTGTAGCTTGGTAATTTGACAGGAGTGGCAACCCATGTGATTCTAAATGTTCCTCCCTGAATGACATTGCACACCATTTATAGCCTGAGCTAACAGAGTCAAAGTTTACATGGTTTTGACACACGGACAGAATGCGGGGTTCAACTTTTTTCAAAAAATACGAAGAACATGTCTTAAAAATAGTTAAATATAACATTCTAAACTCTGGGTGTGGTTCGCTGAAAAAAAATAAATAAAGAACATGGCCCGGTCTGTGTGCGTTCACACACAAATGATGATGACGTTTTTAACAAGACCGTCAAAGAGCACGGACCTTCGTCTTGCTAGGAGCTGCTTCTTAAAGGCCCTCCAAACAAAGCTGTGCGTCTGCCCCAAACAGCGGGGGGAGTACAAGCTGTGAGGCTGGGAAGACAGCGTGTCAAGAAAGCGGAGGCTGATTTATGTCCCCCCGCGACAACCTCTGACTCCGTTCCCTCCTTCTAGAAAAAACATCAATTGCGCATGGACTCAGAAGGTCAGAATTTGACCTTCAGCTCTAGAGTTTACTGCACAAACCTCACCAAGACTATCGGCCTCCGAGTTTGCACATCGGGAGCAAAAATAGTTTCAGTGGCCCCATCATGTTGTAGGCAGACTCAAGACCAGTCTCGGTAAATGGGCTTTGTGTTTGTTACAGTTTTAGGCGAATGTTAATTACTGCAGTTATTTACATCTTTAGCCCCCTTATCTACCCTGGATGAAAAGCCACAAATTAACTTTGATGAAACTAATTTCTAATAAGGCTGATCTAATTAAAGCAACTGCCATAACGTTGAGAATGATTTGTATTCTTCAGAAAAGCTCATTAACCCAAATAATTGTCAGTTGGTAGGTGAGCAGAAGATATTTTTGTGGCAAAGTCTCAGGGTACGCATCTTGTGATAGGAAACCTTCACGAAGCCACATTCCTCTCTCTCACTCTTGTTCTCTCATCTACAAGCGTTGGCACCACCTCCGAAAATAACCGACAGGAGGCAAAATACAGAAATTTCCAGGCAGACGGCAGCACTGCCCCATTCTGTCTATGCACCTATCTGCTTGCACCTACCCGCCTGAAGACGTGCTCCTGGTGAAATCAATAGTTTCTGTTATAGAGTCACAACTAGGAGAGAGTAGATCATCTGACACACCAAGTATTTAATATTCTTAATTCTTAATATTCTACTGTGTGTGTATGTGTGTGTGTGTGTGTGTGTGTGCACTCACCCAGTGGCGGAACAGTAGTTTGTGGTGGTTCTTAGGGTCGTGGATTTCTTTTCTCCTCTAGCTGGTCAGATTACCTAGTGAATTTCTTGGTGGCAGGAGACCTATTTCATTAGTTTCTGCTTCTTCATATTTGTTCAATCGATTCATAAATGGTTATACTTACTTTGAACCTGATAGGGAGAAAAGAAGCCCAGTGTAAGAGAATGAGTGATTTGTCAGATAGCATACAGCTTGTAGGATGGTGGACAAAATCCACGCTTCCCCCAAGTGGATCCCCTTTAAATGACATGCACGGCTTGTAATACGTAACATACTAGTTAAAACATGGAAGTAGTCATGAGAAGATTAGCTAATAGATGCAGACGGCCAGCTCTAGGTCCTAAGTACTTCAATCCCAAGGCTACCGGCATCCCCAAACCAAAGGGACGGAATTGCTGAAAAACAGAACAATTCGTTAACTATGCCCCCTTCCTCCGATACAGTCACGTGAAATGAGGCCTGAGCGTAAGCTACGGGAGTTCGTCGTGCGGAGGTGACCTTGTCAAGATCTGTTTGACGGAGTTGTGGAGAAGAAAGTCTGCCTCCGGTGGGTTCACAGGAGGGCAGGAGGAGGATGAGAGGCGGTGTGTGGGAATAACTGTGGAGGGGTTTGTGATACAGGGAAGCTGTAAAACGGGGTAGCATCTGGAAGCAAATGTGATGTAAAGGAAGACTGATTTGATTAAGGCAGGGGCCGTTCTATTGATTTTATCCTGGTAGGACTTGATCGGTGCAGTATGAACAACGGACACTGCGGGACAAAGGGAGGCCGTAGCTGCAGGGATGTGCTTGTGTGGACACAGATGAAGGCCCAAATGGAGGGACTGGTCTTAGGCAGGAAGCGAGACAATCTATCCACTGGGACGAGACGCGCATATGGCACAGGTACAGAGATGCCCAGGGTCCAGGCGGAAGGTCTTTGCAGATTGCTTCTAAATTTACAGTGGAACCAGCCTACCATACAACGGCGAGGAGAGAGGAGGTGTCCGAGGCTTACGAAGAGACAAGAAGGTATAAAATAGTCTCCGGCAGCCTAGAAAGTGACAGGACTCAGCCATACTTCTTTGTTCTGTGGACCCTTGGGGTGCCCGAGGTCTCTGCAGGGTGTCATTGAGCTCAAAACCATTTTCTAATAAAATCAAGGCGTGATTTGCCTTTTTAATCTTGTTGATGTGTGCGCCGAGGTTGCGAAGCAATGGTGGGTACGTGACTGGCCCAGGCAGAGACCAAGGCAGCGTCACCAGAATGCACTAGGAGTCACTGCGCTCTTTATGTCTTGCCCTCGCAGTTTACTGTGTGTGTGAGAGTGTGTGTGTGTGTGTGTGTGTGCATGTGTGGGGGTGCCAGTTTCACTTAAGAATACCCTAGATGAGGGGCGCCCGGGTGGCTTAGTTGGTTGAGTGTCTGACTTCGGCTCAGGTCATGATCTCAACGATTCTTGGCTTCGAGCCCCATGTCAAGTTCTGCACTGACAGCAAGGAGCCTACTTGGGATTCTCTCTCTTCCTCTCTCTCTGCCCCTCCCCTGCTTGTGCTTTATCTCTCTCTCTCTCTCTCTCTCTCTTAAAAATAAATTAATAGCCATGATGAAGCTGCATCCCTTATTAATATTTTTAAATTTCAAATCCCATGCAATGTCTCTTTCCTCTTCTGTGTCAAGCATGTATAAAGCACTTCTGTTGCACCCACCGTATGATTCTTGTCATGTTCATGTCAAGGAAAGGACTTGGCAAGCATTTGAGCTGCGAGCTGAATCAGCTGTTTTCCACGGGACACCTTTTTACACAAAAGAAAGACTGACGGACAAACTGCTTACTCAGACCTGGGCGTTTGGCAGGCATGTTCTGGAAAATGAACAAAGTAAGCCTGTCACTACAAGAAAATCAACTGACTGTGTTTGTCGCCAATGATAACATTGGAACTTTCGAGTGAAAACTAAAAATTGGGAAAACTTGTATCCATTATGCTAACTTCACAGCTTCTCGATACCTGAGGACGTTTCTGATAGGATGGGTGGTGATAATAACAAATGTGATGTATTTTTTTTTTTTTTGCTATTGTATAATGAAATGCATTGACACATAGGAAATCTGGCTAGCTCTGTGAACCAGCACTTTCCCAACAGGAAATGCATGGGTTGCAAAATCACGCGTGAGTGAAAAGTCCAAAGTACAGGATGGATCAACGCAATGGAGCACAAGTTCACCGACATGGGTCCAGAAATCTCACCGCCATTGACCTTCAGGAAACGAACACTGTTCAAGTTTCAATGTCCTATCAAAGGGGAATATGCACAATTATCTGAAAAGGCTGTTAAAATAGTCTTCATCTCTGAATCTGTGTTAACCTAACAATGCACTGCAGCGAGTTGATGCAGAAGAGAAAGGGGGATCCACTTCGCTCTCCGGCCAGACCCTAAAAAGAGCTGTGAAAACAGTTGCCACTATTCTTACCGACTTTTTAGAAAGATGTTATTTGTGCCAAGGTGTCATGAAATTGTATTGTCGCCTGTAAGCGAATAAATATTTATTCGTTATTTATTATTCTGCGTTTTCTCGTTTTAATTACTAATAAGTTTAAATAAATACAAAACACATAAGAAAATATTTTATGCTGTCCTAAATAATATTTAAGAACACAAAGGGATTTTGAGATTGAAATGATTGAGAACTGATGGATTCCGGAAATGCCCAGTCAGGGATTGATATGTGTTTCCAGACATGCTCTTGTCTACAGGTGTAGGCAAGATGTAAGCGAAATTTACTTCTCTGATGGACCCCGTTGTTAGCATCTGTCTTCATCGTGGCATTTGGTGGCAAGCCACAAAATTAACATCAGCTAAGTTGAGCCTAAAAGGAATTTGGTTGGGTCACAGAATGACCTGGAGAACTGTAGAGCCAGGCCATGGAGGGCAGGATGGACAGGAGGTAAGGCGGCCAGAAGCATGGGCAGGAGCCCAGGCCTGGAGTGGGCAGGGGAGGGCATCACTACCCTAGCCACAAGCTTTTGCTGCTGATGCCAGTGCCCAGACTTCCTGGCCATTCCTCTGTCTCGCTTGCTCTGCCTTAGAAATCCTGGATCGGAGCAGGAGATTTACTAAGCAGAAGTCATAAAAATGGTTATTCTGCCTTTTGTCTGCTATCGTAAGAAATGGGCCCCGCTTCCTAAGTAACACTCATGCAGTAAGACCTCTCCAACATAGGGAAAGGATTCCAGTTGTACATGAAATGGTATCTCCCCACCTAACCACAAATCCCTTTCTCTGTTGTTCACCTCTTCCGCAAGCCCTCTACACCTCTCTAGGTTGTGGAGCTTTGGGTTAACGACACACAAAGACTTCAAATATCTCTGCTATTTATTCTGATGTCATAAAATTCAGAATCAGCTTCCTGGTTATAGGATGGGAGAGAATCCAAAGAAGAGAGAAAATAAAGGGAAGTATTCAAGAAAAAAAAATAACACCCTAAGTTAGCTTTTATTATTCCTTGACGATTCTTTCTGTTCTTGTAGCCCCTGCCACTGAGCGAGACTTGTGGTCATTGGCTCAGACATTCACCCTTGGATCTTACACATACGGAATAGTTCATTGGCTTACTCGTATTCCCAACTTTCGAAAGAACCAGGATGCTCTGTTTCCTTTTGTGTTTGTTTGATTTTTGTAATAAACTGTAAGCACAAGGGAGAGACCAACGAACATCATATATGAGGCTAAGTTCTGCTGTGGTCTCAATGTACCTATATAGAAAGACACCAAGATGGCACAGTGTGGTTTTTCAAATGGCCAAATTGATAGGAAGTTTCTTCTCCTTCTTCTCCTCCTTCCCCTTCCTCTTTTCTTTTCCTCCCCTTCTTCCTTCTCCTCTTCCTTCTCCTCTCTTCTTCTTCTTCTTCCTCTCCCCCCCACCCTCTTCCTCCCCCTTCCTCTTCTTCCTCTTCTTCTTCTCCTCTTTCTTCTCTCCCTTCTTCTCCTTCTCCTCCTCCTCTTCCTCCTCCTCCTCCTTCTTCTTCTTCTTTCTTCCTCCTCCTCCTCTTTTTTCTTCTTCTTCTTTTTCTCCCCCCCTCATTCTTCTTCTTCTCCTCCTCCTTCTTCTTCATGTAAACAGCAAGGATAAGTTTGAATGGGTTTTAACGCCATATTAATGCATGACATACATCTTATGGCCTCAGGTATCCAAATGCTATTCCAAAGAATGGCAAAATTAATAAGTTAACACTTAGCATCTGATGTTTATATAGCCTTTCAGTCCCAAGAGATTCCCTCCACAGCACAGATAAAATCTGAAAAGATCTATTCATCTTTAATATTATATTTTATCTGTTTTCTTTCTATTTTGAAGACACATTCCTTTTAAAGAAATGGTAGACATGGCCCAGAATAAATGACCCAGAATCATGCCTTCTATTTTAGCATCAAATATCTACTGAGGACTGAGTCTGTCTTGGTCAGTATGTGTTAACGCAGAGGGAACAGGACTGTTACGATATTCTATTTGGGAAATTTGAAGCCTCCAGAGACTCACACAGGTTCACACAGTAAATCATATCAGCATTTTCCCAGCAACTTTATGGATTCTCAATCAAGCACTCTATTCATTAGCCTGTGCTCTTTCTTTCAACATCCTATCAGGCTAAAAACTTGGTTTTCACATACATATATGGTGTTTGAGGGGAGAAAACAAGAATAATCAAATCTTCAGACCTTCCCATGGGACAGAGGAATGAAGGGGAAAGCATTTGTTTTTTTCTACATGGTGATGATGATGATGGAAAGAAGAAGAAGAAGAAGAAGAAGAAGAAGGGAGAAGAGGAAGTGGAGGAGAAGGGGGAGGAGGGAAGGAGGAAGAGAAAGGGGAGAAGGAGGAGGGGAGAAAGAAGAGGGAGAAGGAGAATAAGAAGAAAAATAGGTGATAGATAGTTCAGATAGATGGATAGACTGTAGATGATAAATGGTAAACAGATACCATGGAGATAAATAATTAGACGATAGGCAGATGGAAGGTAGATAGATGATAGATAGATAGATAGATAATAGATAAATGATGGATGGATAGATGATGGATGGATGGATGGATGGATGGATAGATGATAGAAAGTTACTAGGCAGCATCTATGCACTCAAAGCTAGACTGTCCCTGGCACAACATCCTGCAATGTCTCTAAGGGAACAGAAAAGAGGTCATGCAATTATACAACAACATTAATTTTCACAAATCCAATGAGTCTGAGCTTTGGAAGAAATACTACAAGACATCTGATCCCTGCATTTTCTGTAGGGAAAATAAAGACCAAAAAGGTTTTAAGCCAGAACCAAAAATAATTCCAGTGCTGCTTTTTCTTTGCCAGGTGATCTGTTTCTTGCATCCTCCCCACACACACCCTACAGACTCACACACACACACACACACACACACACACCTCACCCATACACACACATTAAGTGCAGAGCCGCCTAAAAAGGCAAGAGCAAAGGTATCACAGCAATGGTGCTGTGTCAGGGTAATATGTCTGACTCACAGAAGGTGGAGAACAAAAAAATGATAGGAAACTGATTTAAAACTTTCATCGTGTTTATTTTTTATCACTTTTAAAAACAGTGTCTTCATTTCGTATCAATTGGACACTAAAATTAAAAAAAAAAAAAGTAAATAAATGTCCACAGGCCCAAATCTAAACTTTCTAAGTGTGGTTTCCTGACAAACCCAAGTTTAGATTTTCTAGCAAATTCTTTTAAATGTGAGCCATGCGTAAGACTCTTGGTAGATAATCATCAAAATCACATGCTTTTCACAGGGAGAGGTGCAGAGTACAGTCCATTGCTGGAAAAAGTTGCATTTTAAAGTAACAAATTGGGGCGCCTGGGTGGCGCAGTCGGTTAAGCGTCCGACTTCAGCCAGGTCACGATCTCGCGGTCCGTGAGTTCGAGCCCCGCGTCAGGCTCTGGCCTGATGGCTCGGAGCCTGGAGCCTGTTTCCGATTCTTAAAGTAACAAATTTAAGGACCCTTTCCTGAGAGCGCTTAGATGTTTATCTTAACTGTTTACAGCATTTACTGAGAAGGAAACCATATATATATTTTTTTAAGTCAGGACGATTTTGTGAGTAAGGGATATCTTGTTTGTTTATATGCTTTCAAAAGTGGTCTCCTGTTCAGGCATTCCACATTAAAACGTGCTGATTATCTCGGCCCTCAAACCACGTCTATCCTTTTTCTTTGCATCACAGACATCTTTTATCATAAATGAAAATTATGGAAAATCACAGTTTCGTATGGTTCCAAATTTAGACTCTGCAGGCTTGAGAGTGGCGTTAAATTTGACTGTGCTCTTTCACAGTCATGACCAAATGTTACCATTAAAAAGATTTAAAAAGCCAGGATCGTTATGTAGTGTCCACCAGCACGAGCTAATTTGACGGACTTCACTAGCAAAATCGCTAAAAAGAAATGTTCAACATGACACCTTTTTTTTTTTTTTTAAAGCCACAGTGTTCTCCACTTTTCAGGCTTTGTACGGTTGACGGAGCCTCATGTAGGCATATCTGAAGTCGTATTATGGTGAATTTGACTCGACTACTATTTTTGTAGCTATGAAAAATGATGTATTGATAGGTTACCGTGTTTACACCAAAACGTTGCATTTGCAAAATATATTTGTATTCTTCATAAACGCTATTCCTCTGACCTCGCCAAAACAATGACGCGGTGGAAAGACTGGTGTTGGGGGGTTAGGGCAGATGTCTTCCTCTGGGCTGCTGACACTCAGTGGTTCAGAGCCTCGTCACCCTGCGTTCAGTGGGGGTGAGCACCCCCTGGTGGACGCATGGCGCAATCTTAACCGGTTCAGTTGCGACAATGACCAAGGTAGAAGGCAGCTTTCTCGAAACCACCCCACATTTGGGGACCTCTCTCACTCACCTGTGCCTTTATACTTATCTTGCCAGATGTGAATCGTAGGACAGAACCAAACAGATTCTCCTCAATCTGAAATCACTAGCCTCCAACGTGAAGACTACAGACTATTCACTGGGATTCATTTCGATGTAATTTACTGGCTCCCGGGTGTGACAATCTTTGTCTCCTTGGGGAGGGGGAGGCCTCCATGTTCCTCCTGAAGCCTTTGGACTTTCTCCTTGGATCCTTTCTCACATGGCACAAGTCACGAAGCCTCCACTGTTTGCCTAAGAGCAACTTGACAAGGGAGCCAACTGTGGGCTTTGAGACACAGTTGGGAGGGAAGGTGAGGATACGTCATCATCCCGAGGTGCCATCGTGGGGACACGCGTCCGTGAGGCTGTGCCCCGTGGCTGCCGGCCCCAGAGCGTGTGTCACCTTCACACGGAAGGTGTGTGGAACACGGTCTTTCCCTGCCAGGCTCCGCGGCAAGGGAGAGCTTAATAGTTCTTCAAATACCAATTTCCACTTGCAGACTGTGAAATTATTTATGAGCTTATATGATACCTCATCTAGTCTGTTTTATAGGTAAGAAAACCGAGGCCCAGAGAAGATACAAGGTATTTCTGGCTCAGGCAATGAAACAGAGCATGGAAAAAGTGTTCATGGCCCCAGAAGTGACAATGTGATTATGAGTGTCCTGTTGGATCTATCCTGATTTTATTTCCTTACAAAAAACGCACCAAAGTTTCTTTGCGAATCTCTAACGCACATTATTCACGTCTCTCTAGAGAAGGATGCTGATGAATCAAAATCCTCTGCAAGAGAGACAAAAAGTCAGCTTTGGCTCTACCGTTTGGAGAAGAGTAGGCCACACATTTATTTATTTAAAAAAATTTTTTTTTAAATGTTTTATTTATTTTTGAGACAGAGAGAGACAGAGCACGAACGGGGGAGGGTCAGAGAGAGGGGGAGACACAGAATCCGAAACAGGCTCCAGGCTCTGAGCTGTGAGCACAGAGCCTGACGCGGGGCTCGAACTCATGGACCATGAGATCATGCCTTGAGCCGAAGTCGGACGCTTAACCGACTGAGCCATAACCAGGCGCCCCATAAACATTTAAAACAGCTTATTGAAATGGTCCGCTTCTCCCCAGAAGACCATGTCGCACAAACATGAAATCAAGACACTACCAAGTAACTCACCAGGAGAACCAAAGTGTCCCGTGAAATCAAAGGTCACTTCCCCCTCAGTCCTTGGGGCCACCGGCCGCTGTCCCAGGGAGGCATTTCCTGTGACAGGGAGAGCTTGCTCCGAGGCAGACCAGGGAGGCTCTGTGACTTGTGCCATTTAAGAGAGGATTAAAAGGGAGAGTCCAAAGTCTTCGGGGGGAATGTGCACAGTTCACCCCGCCCCCCCCCCCCCCAGAAAACAATCAACCGGGTTCTAAGAAACCCCGAGGCCAGGATTTGAACGAGGGCAAGGGCCCCCGTCCTCCATTTCGCATGAAATGTGTTTCCAAGTGAGCTTGCCTGGCTTCTGCTAAGCTTTGAACAGGTTTCATTTTACATGCTACACCCACCCCCCCCCAAAGTCTGTGTTAAGGAAAGACACGCACTCTGCCATTAGAGCCTGCGTTCCAAACTGCCAAGCCGCACAGAAGGGTGTGCCTCTGAAAACCCCGAGCCGAGCCGTGTCCCCTCCTAAAGGGGATTGAATGCGCGACAGAGCGGGCGGGAGCAGGGCTGAAACGGAGGAGGATCCTGAAGGGCTGAAAGAAACCTGTGATTGCATTGCATCCCTTGGAAATAGCCCCCGAGGACACACTTTTGGAGAACCTACGCGCAAGGCTTGTTGCAAAAGTCCGTTTAGGGAGATTCACGAAGGGATAGGAAGAGGGTAGGAGTCTGAGTGGAGGAAACAGAGGGAAATCCTCATCAAAGGTCCTGCGCTTTTTCAGCGTGTGCTGAACACGGAACAGCCTTAAAATCCCGCCCTACGAGAGCCGGGGAGGGGCTGCCGATGTGTCTGCTGCTGCACCTGACCGTGAAGCCAGCAGGCACCGCGGGGCACAGGTGCGCGGAGCCCCTGCCCCTGCAGGCGGGCACGGGGGTTGGGCCCTGTTTCGCGTCTACACATCTTCCCTCGCAGACGCCTTGGAGGCTTCTGTAAAGCCGGATGCCCGCCCTCCGTCCAGATGCCTCTGTTTCTCCAGCGAGCTGCCCATCCGCCTGACCGGAAAGAATTCAGACTGGGCATTCTTCCGCCTTCGGCCCGGGCTGAGGGTCTGGTCCCTACCTGCTCACATATTGTTTGGGGGAGGTGCGCGCCCTGGTACTTGCAGAAGCTTCCTGGAGAAGGATCTGTTCATCGAGTGCTGGAAAACCCTCTCTGGTCAGTCAAGGACTAGAGCCTCTGTTGAAGTTAAAGCAAATACGTCACAGCGACTGGATCCCAAGCCGCGTGGAATTCGGCATTTGGTCTCAGGAGAGAAAAAACAACAACAACAGCCCGCGTCAGCCGGGCAGAGATTTTAAGAAGATCATCTTGCTTGCTAGTCTGCACTTACAGGGCCAAGATGGACCAGAACATTCCCCGTCACTCTTCGCAGAGACTTCAGATTCGGGGTGAACTGAAAATGTACTAGGAAACCTCCCCTCTCTCTGTCTCTCGTCTCTCCACCTTTCTGTCTCTCTCAATCTTTTTCTCCTGGCCTGTTGGAAGGGAACAAAGGAGAAGGTGAAGAAGAAACAGACCAAGAGAATATAAATTAAGTTTGTAAGGATACAGGGTTCTCGCGCCACCACAAACCACTGAATACAAGTCGGTGGTTGTCCCACGACCTTCCTTCCGTCCCTGATACGCGCGTGACCCAGTGCCAGCCGGACCCTGGATGGGTAACGTGGTCTCCAAACAGGATCTCAGCCCCCACCGGCCTCGGAGCTGAAGCCCCAGCAGCCCCAGCACGCCCGACAGTCCTCGCTCACCACTGAGCAGCGAGCAGATGGAGAGGTGTTCCTAAGCGGGAGAGAAAGGGCTGATGTCCTCAGGCTATGTGCCCTCAAGAGCTGCAGTGCGAAGGCCGGTGAGCTTATTTTTATGGCTCTTCCCCGTTCTTTGGACAGTAGAGATGATCTGGTGTCATAGCTTAATATATAATATTATAGTAGAACAGGGGCGCCTGGGGGCTCAGTCTGTTGAGCGTCCGACTTCGGCTCAGGTCATGATCTCGCAGTTCGTGGGTTCGAGCCCCGCGTCGGGCTCTGTGCTGACAGCTCGGAGCCTGGAGCCTGCTTCGGACTCTGTGTCTCCCCCCTCTCTCTAAACCTCCCCTGCTCACGCTCCGTGTCTCTCTATCTCTCAATAATAAATAAACATAAAAAAATAATATAGTCTCACATATGCAAACGTATGGTACAATATTACATAACGTCTCGTATTATGATGACAAATAAAACACGTGATAACAAGATAGGGAGAGAGGCAGAGGGCAGGAGGAGGCCCTCTGTCAGCGGATCTGGTCAAGTCACTGACCACGTGGGTCCTTGACAAAGGTGGGCGGCTCACCCCCGCAGCCCCAGATCACCCACGGCTCGGCAGGAGCTCGGAGCTGGGAGCGGGATGATGCACCAGACACGGCTGTGATTCTGACGCTGTGCATCGGCGTGACGGTTGGGGGTGTTCTGACCACTGCTCCCCCCACGCCCCGCTCCCCTCCCTCCCGCTGCCGAGCTCAGCGGGAAGAAGCTTGAGACCCCGGGCTATTGCGGCTCAGCCCACGCCGTCACTGAAGACTACCGATGCACAGAGACGAAGTTGGACCCATCCCGATTCTCATTCCGTCCACAGGACTCTGCTGGAACTCATGTGTGTGTGTCAGACGTGTCCCTTTTGATCTGCTGCCATGCAGCTTGTCACCCTGGAGCCCGAAGGAATGTCGATGAGCTGCCCTTCTCTGCCTGCTTGTTAGCAAAGCCACCTTCAGCTACTTCCAGAGAGATCTTCCTCCCTGCCCCCCCCTCCCCCCCGCCGCACCACCAGGGGTACCACCTGTTTGCAGCGTGGAGCTCCCTCTGCTGTGTTGGGACAGGGAGCAGCCTAATTCATAGACCAGGAAGGCGGATGGACAGAACATCCACCCAGTGCAGAAAGCGCCTCTGCAACATCCCCACATCAAAAGTCTCCTTGCCAAACCGTTGACCTCACAAGGAAGCGCGCTCTACGTTTGTAAAATGCTGACTACCAGAAAAGCCCTGCTTACGTTAAACTCAAGTTTGCCTCTCCACACTTGTGCCTCGTGCCAGGCCTACGTGCTGTCAGGTTTCCAGAGCGTTCTCCCTCGCATATTCAGAAATGATCCAACTGTGCCGCTTGCCAGAGTTCAAGTTCGCTCAGCAGGCTGTGTCCCTCGAGAGTTCACGGGGGTCACAGAGGGGCGCCGTGACCCATCGCCGGCCGGCCAGCCCAGAGCCAGATGGAGCCGCCGAGCCTCCCGCTGGACACCATTCTTGTTCTGTCTCACGAAATCGGGGCTGAGCATCACTGTGAGGCAGGAATTATCTCAAATTTCTGCTGGAGAGAGGAGGCGCGGTGTTGCACGCTCACAAGCTCCCTCACAGCCTCACCCGCTCCCTCACATTCGAAACCCACCATCACCATCTTTCAGAGGTGAACCACAAAACTGGACAGTATTGTCTCCAGAAGACTAGTTTCAGGGTGCCTATTATCAGAATGACAGGGGCTCTTTTTTTTTTTTTTAATAAAAGTCTCCCCTTCTCACCTAGCCCTCTACCATTTCACTGGTTCGTATTCTAGAATCTAGGGGAAACATTTGTTAGCTCAAAAGATTTCTATGGACAGAAAACCCCAGGGAAAAAGGCGAACGATGGAGATAGTATTGATTCGGACAAGGCACTGATTAAGGAAAAGAAGTGTGATGAGAACTGCCCTGGCTTTGCCAATAATCTACGTGGTGAACCTCGAAAACCGCTTATTCTCAAAGCCCCGGTTTCCTGTCAATGAAATCAGAAAGTTGGACCCATGAATTCTGCATTTTCCCTTCAAGATCTTAAATACTCTGTGGCTCTTATGTTAGCCCGCCTTTCTGTGTGACAGATAGTCACAAAAGAAAATAAATAACATGTGTAGATGCTCGACAAACATACACGAAGAAGAACAGAATATACTTCTCAAGGTTTCCTTTAGTGAGAAGCTATAACGTCATCCAATCCCTCCTATAAAGAATTCTGTGCATCGTTGGGGCGCCAGGGTGGTTCAGTCAGTTAAGCATCCACCTCTTGGTTTCAGCTCAGGTCATGATCTCGTGGTTCGTGGGATCGAGCCCTGCATCAGGCTCTGCGCTATGGAGACTGCTTAGGACTCTCTCTCTCCCTCCCTCTTTCTGTCCCTTCCCAACTCGTGCTCTCTCTCTCTCTCTCTCTGTCTCTCTCAGAAAAAAATAAACTTTAAAATGAAAAGAAAAAAAGAATTCTGTGTATCTCTAAAAGGCTGTTCCTTTAATGCTAATTACCAATTGCTCAATCACTTCTGAAATTTCCTTTTATGTCTTTGTCCTCGTTTTATAAATGTCCTCTCTGACAGCAACATGTCAACCCGCTTGGATTTGACCGGGCTGTGAAGACAATCCATTTAGAACCAGCTTGTAGACATGAATTCCTGTTACTATTTTCTTATTTGCCTCCAACTCTTTAATCGCACCTGAAAAGAAATGTATTGCTTCCCGGCCCCTGCATGGCTCAGTCCGTTGAGCATCAGACACTTGATTTCAGCTCCGGTCATGATCTCACGGTTCCTGGGACCAGCTCCGGGTCTGGTTTTGCACTGACATCATGGACCAGACTCTGCTTGGAATTCTCTCTCTCTCTCTCTCTCTCTCTCTCTCTCAAGATAAATAAACATTAAAAAAAATTGTTTCCAGTATGGTGGGAGATCTGAAACAAGAGGTCTACTCCTAGATGACAGGGACTGAACCCACAGCCACACCTCTAACTGATCTCGAGTATCCTGACACACAACGGAGGGGCGACAAACATATCTGCAAAGCTGTACTCAGTGTTGGGCGTTTCGATTAACATCGATTTACTAAGCAGTTGATCACATTAAGAAGAGCAACTGATATTCAGGCTGGAACATTTCCGTAACCAACAGTTATGAGCACTTCAACAATCACAAATGAAAGTATTCGCACAGAGGAAGTCCGAGTAGAGAGGTCTCTGGAATATAGGATCCTTGTAACTGTAAGCTTATTTTTAATATCTATTAGTATCTCATATGCTGAGTATTGAGGATGTATCTAAAGCTTCCGCAAGTGACTTTGTGAACGATATGAGCAGGGGAAAATGTCAGGGAGAGGATTTGAGGCCAGACTCTGCAGATTTCGTATCTTAGTGCCATTTGTGAACCTTATTAATATGTATGCAGTAAATGGCAAGTCCGTATATTTGATCAGCATGGATAAGTATATGAGACTATTCGTTTTAATGTTTATTTATTTTTGAGAGACACAGAGACAGAATGTGAGTGGGTTGGGGCAGAGAGAGAGAGAGGGAGGCACAGAATCCGAAGCAGGCTCCAGGCTCCGAGCTGTCGGCACAGAGCCCGACTCGGGGCTCGAACCCACGAACCGTAAGATCATGACCTGAGCCGAAGTCGGATGCTCAACCGACTGAGCCACCCAGGTGCCCCAGTGTATGAGACTATTTTAAACACAGCAATGTGCCTGGTGACTAAAAATTATAATAACATTTTCTGCATAAAATTGATGAAATAGTTATCCAGGCAAAATTAAGATAGCAAGGAAAAGCAGTGCCCCTCCCCCCCATGAAAGAAAAAACTAGAAAAGCCCCCACAGTTGACCTCTAGCAGTCACGCAGTGGCATCAGCATGGGAGGAGAACCGCCACTGCAAAGACATTAAAATTCCAACATCAAAAACAAAACTCTTGTCTGAGATAGAGAGCCCTTTGAGAAGGCTGCTTGTGCGCCTGTGTTTGTCAGGAGGAGAGAAGAGGCGCTGGAAAGGCCACATCTCCCTCCCCTCCAAACGCTGTCACAGCATCAGGCTCCGGAGTGGGCCACACATGGCATGCCTCTAATGATGGTTTTTAAAAATTCACTGTACACATTCTCCCAGGGCCCTGGGGCAGGGCTGCAAATATGCTGTCTTTCTGCCAGCCGGCGACAGGTACGGGGCTCCCCTCCCTTGGCCTCTGCCCCTTGGGGGAGAGAGCAGACTGCTTAGGTCCGTCCCACACCTTTCTGGGGACCCCAGGCACCAGCCTTTGTGCCCAGAAACCTCCTTCTGGGTGGCCCGGCGCCCGCCAAATCCTGGTTCGGATTTCCACGCGTTGGGATTGGGGTTCATTTGGAAAGTTTCAGAAATCTTACCCAACGTTTCCAAGCACTAACCCAAGAGGCCGCCCTGCCGTCCTGTAGGTAGCTCAGGTTACAGAAAAACACGCTAACCCGAGACAGGACACAGAGCCCATCTAATCTGTGTGACTCCACTGTGGAAAGGACTGCACGGTACAGGGGTCATGAAAGAGAGGGTCGTGAGGTGTTTTAGTTGAAGCAAAAAGAAAACAGTGAATGAATGAATGAATGAATGAATACCACCGAGATTCTCTCGTCTTCAACAAATTTTAAAGAAGATTGTAGTTGCATAGTTTCATAGAAATTATACATATCATATGCGCAGACATTTTTGATTTTTTTTTAATATTTAATTTATTTTGAGAGAGAGAGAGAGAGGCAGAATCCGAAGCAGGCTCTAGGCTCAGAGCCATCAGCACAGAGCCTGACGAGGGGCTCGAACTCACGAGCCGTGAGATCGTGACCTGAGCCGAAGTCTGACGCTCAACTGACTGAGCCACCCAGGGGTCCCCCCCGCTATGCACAGACATTTTGTATATACACACATATACGCACATCATTTGAAATTTTAACTGAGATCTTCTGTCTTTTAACATGTTACTCTGGTAACTCACTAACAATTATACATTATAACTACCATAACGTTGTTCTATATAATATGAGATGTCAGTTGCATAGGGGAACGGTCACATGTCTGTGGTTTCTGCAGCTTACTGGGTAATCAACAGATGCTGCTTTGTTATTCTTGGCCATTTTCTGGGGGGGTGAATGGAAAGTAACTGAACTCTGAGAAATTGCCTCGTTTTGTTTTGTTTCGGTTTTTTGGTTTTTTGGTTTGTTTGGTTTTTTTTTAATCATGTATCAGGAACACTGGAAAACAGATCAACCTGCCTAAGGAGATCTAACAACTTAGGAATACCTGCCCTCTGCCCCTCTGCCCAGTATCTCTCTGTGGTGCTATTAATCAGGTCTGGACGATTTGATGATCTGTTCCATTATTCATTCGGCATATGCCTAGTGAGCACCTATCATAGCCTAGCTACTTTGGCATTTGCTGCAGATAGCAGGCTGGAACCAGCCCCTGCCTCCAGCAGCTCGCCCTCCAAAGGCAAGACGGGAGAAGAGGTCATTAGAACACAGTGAGATAGAGCCAAAACAGCTCCCCCAATGAAGCATTATAAGATGTTACATTAAAGATCGATCATCTTGGTTAGTAAATACAGTTACGTATAAATGTGCTTAAGAGTCAGAAATATCCAGTGAAAATAGTCTGTTTCAAGGTCGCCTGGGTGGCTCAGTCGGTTCAGCCTCTGACTCTTGATGTTGGCCCCGGTCACGATCCGGTCCGTGAGTTCCAGCCCCACATCGGGCGCTGTGCTGACAGCGAGAAGCCCCCTTGGGATTCCCTCTCTCTCCCTCTCTCTTTGCCCCTCCCCTGCTCGCGCTCTGTCTCTCTCTCACAAAATAAATGAATAAATGCAAAAAAAAATAATGATAATCTGTTTCACATGCATCTTGCCAAGAGTCTCTTTCCATGCATCTGGTGAATAACGTGCATCCTTACATGTACTATTTAACTGGGCTTCCACACAGTCTTGTAAAAGCCGATGAAATTCTGTGCCCCCCACCAGATCAATTGTTCAGTGGTGAGTAACAGAGATATGACCCAGCCTCTGGTGGAATGCAGGGTGAGAAGAGAAAGCAAATCATTAGATGAGCAATGATAGCCAAGGGTCCTAAAGGCCATGATGGCAGAATCCCGGGAAGGTAGAGAGAAAGGAAGGTCTGCTTAGCACACACTTGCAACTGTCCCGTTTCCTTCTTGATATTTTCCCTTTCGGTCGAATGGACCCCCTGGTTTTAGCTGGCAGCTGGCTGCCCAAGTACTGGATGTCTTTCCCCGTCTCCCTACAGGCGGTGCGGTCACGTGGTGCTGTTTGGGTCTATTGGTGCAGCAGCTGAAGGCATGTGTGCACTTTCCAGATTGTCGCCTTAAAGATGGTTTCCCTGGACTGTCCCTCCTTTTCGCACAGGAGCCAGCAACGTTGGACCTACTGCCGAAGCCCACTCCCCGCATGTTGCCCTACAGCTCTGAACTTGAGCTGCTGTATCTTTGGATTTCTTTGCTACAGTAGCTTAGCCAGTATCCTGACTGACAACAAGGGTCCCTCCCGGGAGAAAGGATACTTCCGTAACCATAAGGAAACTGAAATAAGTAACATTGATTTACTTAGGTCGGATGGCAGACAGCCTGGGAATCGGATGTGTCCTGAGATGCCGTGGCCAACTCTTTACCAAATATCAAAAAGAAAAATATCAAACTTTCATCTGAAGTAACTCGGAAGACCGAGAAGCTTGCTTTCGGAAAAGATTGGCAGAACTCAGGATGTTTGTGTCTGTTCCCAGTTCCTTACTGCTTTTTGTAACATAATAAAAGAGAGAGATGTGTCCAGGTTAAAATCAGGCAATGACCAAGCAGCGATGAAAGGAAATCGAGTGCTCTTCACCGAGGTTTCTTTGGCTGTGGCCGGCAGCCTAATTTGATTGAGAGTTCAGAAATCAGGGTTCCCAGACAGTGTAAAAACAGCACATTTACAACTGTCTAACACCAATTATGTCTCAGATGCTGTTCGAGGAGGTGTAGATACACATTTAACCTTTGCAATTAATCTTCTCCTCCATTTCCTCCACCTTGATAATAAGGAGAGTGATGTTTGATTATAGAATTATTATTAAGTTTAATAATGTGCAAAACTCTGTACAGTCCTTGAAGTAGGTAAATCTTAAAAAAAAAGAAAGAAAGAAGGTTTCCTTTGTCCCTCGGCGCGGACCCCAGACGGTGCCTTGATTTTGTCACTTCCCAAATGCATGGGTCCTGAAGTACTCGCTGAGCCCCTACTTGTGTTTCTAGAAATATTTGACTCCAACCACATACATCTATGCATTGACAGCATGATGTCTATGTGCCCTTCTCTGCGACACCCCCGAATGCCTGTCCCTGTTCTCCGCCCTCAGGATGGACCAATAGATATTCTGCTACTTTTTTCAGCCCCCAGCTTTTGTGATCCTCCCCATGTGGCCACAGTCTCTGTATCATGTGGTCATGTGTGTGCCTGTGTGCTGTGAACTCCTTTCATCATTTATGGAAAGAAGCATCTGTTTCTCCCTCTGGGATCTGCCCGATATCAGTGTTCTGGACACCTCTGGCCGGGCTGACCCCATTTTTCCAGAGCGCCTTTCTGAGACGTGGGTTCCAGCTCATTCTAAGTTGTTTTTTTTTTTTTTTTTTCTTCTTCTTCTGCATAAAGGATACTGGGTCGGGTCCATCTGGTAACATTGCATATTCAAGGTTCTGTATTATTTGGATGAAAAATGAAACAGAATAAATTCATTCCCTGCCTAAAAACATCTGGTCCCTCTTAATAAAAACCTACCACTTGGCTGTCTGGAACAAGTCTATTTGCATCCAACATATATCCCGAGAGTTCTTTTAATTTTTTTTTTCCTCTCCAGCTGCAAAGCCACATGAGAAATAAACATGCTCTTTCCTGTAATTCTCCATTAGAAACGATCTGAGGCTATTTCCCCGCTTGTCTGAATAGATTCTGAGTGTTCAAGGGACATTTCACAGACTTCTACCAAAACCCTATAGTAGAAGAAACTTGGGGCTGCTCTCAAAATACTGCCTTTGACAAGTGTCAGGCACAGCACAAATCTTACAAACTGAGACCTTGAATTGTCATTACACATTTCCTGTTTACTGCCTGGTTCCCTCAGTGTCCGGGTTGAATCTTCCTAGGTGAAAAGCTGTTAGGACTTCCTTGCGTGTGACATTTCCAGCATTTGGTGACACGTACAAGGTACCACAGAGGACCTGCAATGCGGCTTTTCAGTATTTGCAGTAAATGCTAGCTTTTAAAGCCCTTTCGGATGCCTCATCTCGTGTGACATTCTTGACACACTGCTGACAGGTAAGCAGGACAGGTATTATCTCTGCTCCGGACGAGAGGGCACCGAAGGGGCAGAGATGAAGTTCCTGGGACTTCTGGCCGAGACGGCGCAGGGGTTCACCTCCTGACCAACTGCTCGGCTCCGGGTGCTTTGACAGGTAAGATAGGAGCAGACCAGCTTACTCTAAAACATGCTCTTGCATTTTTTGTGAGCCAGATTTAACATGCAAAAAGGCAAACGGTGCTGGAGCTTGACATCCGTGAGGTTCGGAGAAGGGGCCGCCACCGAGGTGTAGAAGGATCAGAGCATTTCCTTGTAAGCTTGCCCCTTAAGGCCAGATGCTGAACAAGCTGCTTCCTTATCTTCAAAGGGGGCCTGGAAACCACAGTTGTCAATCCACCTTCCCCAATGGCTTTTTAAAACTGTGTCTAGAGGGCCCCTGGCTGGCTCAGTGGGTCAAGCATCCGACTCCCGGTTTCAGCTCAGGTCATGATCTCAAGGCTTTGTGGGATAGAGCCCCCCATCGGGGTCTGTGCTGACAGCCTGGGATTCTCTCTCTCTCCCTCTCTCTCTACCCCTCCCCCACCTGCGCTGTTTCTGCACCTTTAAAGGTAAATAAATAAACTTTTAAAAATGTGCATTAAAAAATACAAAATAAATAAACCTGTGTCTAGAGAAGGAGGGGACACAGGGCAGTCTGCTGACAAGGAGCAGAACCCAGATTCTCATTGGCTCATTATAATCGGATCAGCGACGTCCCCAAACCGCACCCGAGGCCAAGCCCCCAAATGACGATCGTGAGATACGGTTCTGCACTGGGGTGAGGAGCAGAGGGGTGGCACAGAGCTCAGGTGGAGGCAAGGCGAGCTTAGAGACAGGACAAGAATAATCACAAAGGGGCAGAGAGAGCATTGAAACATACTCTCCGTGACCACAAGCCAAATTGTACAAACAAAGTAGTCATAACTTAATATGGAGAAACACAGTGGGAACTCTCAGAAGAGGCATTGACCTTAAGGGAAATATAGGGAAGATGGTCAAAGGATAAAACTTCAACTTTGGTCAGAAAGACAGAGATAGTAAACAAAACGGGTATAAATTATTAGCTTAGCCAGTGACCATGTGAAAGAGCCAATTGCAGATTTGAGGGGGAAAAATGTAGACATCGAATTTGTTTCAGTGGAGTGTAGTTCAGTTTAGATACAGTATCAGTTTTGCACGGCTTCACTTAGATGCTGAAAGTCACAGATCCTTATTTGTGCGAGAGACTGGGCTCTCCTGGTTATCTTCTCAGGGTATCACGAGGAGAAATCAATGTGCCTGGGAAAGAACCCAGACACAACCCACTGAGGTGGTTGGCTCCCGTTCTTTGCTACCATTGTTCTGAGGTCCAACTGGTCTGAGGTTTGCTCGCTGGTCAAAAGGGTGGCTCCAGCCTGGTCTCGTTGACAACATTCCTTCCCATACGGCTGCCTCCATCTTGTAAGCCAGTGATGGGGCACCAACTTCCTCTGTGTCCTGAGTCTGAATCTCTCAGACTTCGTCTTCTGCCAACAACCAGAGAAAACCCTCTGATTTCAAGGGGTAGATGTGATCAGATTAGACCCTTTCAGCTAATCTCCCTTTAACCATATAACTCATAATTTACAACTGAGGAGCCACCCTTACAACTCTGCCTACCACACATGGGGCATCACTAAGCCTGGAGAGCCTACGGGAATTTGTGAAATGGAAGGTAAGACTGACAACTCATTTGAGAAAGTCACCCAGAGAAACGCATGGTGTATTATTCCTTTAATGAGCACAACTGCAGGAAGTTGAAGAATAGGTTTCCAGTCTACCCATTTCTCCAACATGCGAAGAATGTTTCCAACATTCCTTTAATAAAAATCCCAGAAGGGAATGAAAGGAGTACCTGAGTGAGAATGAGAAATAATTAGTAATTTGTTGAAGGATTCAAGAAAGATATGATTTTTATTTAGAAAGTGCACTCGAGTACAATAAATAATAATAAATTACCTCCAAAGCACTACAATTAGACTAATAACATACTTCTCCCCCAGAATAATAGATGCCAGTAAGTATGAAATCGAGAAGTGTCCTCATGCCGCTGGAGACCCATCAGACTCGAACTGTGTATGTGAGCACACAAATTAAATGTGTTTGCGCTTGGGGCGCCCGGGAGGCTCAGTCGGTTGAGCATCCCACTTCGGCTCAGGTCATGATCTTGCGGTTTGTGAGTTTGAGCCCATCGCCGGGCTCTGTGCGGATGTCTCAGAGCCTGGAACCTGCTTCAGATTCTGTGTCTCCCTCTTTCTGCCCCTCCCCCACTTGCACTCTGTCTCTCTCTGTCAAAAATAAATAAGTGTAAAAAAATTTTTTTGAATATGTTTGTGCCCATTCGTTGTTCACAGAAAACAATTTCTTGCTATAAAGGACTGAAAATAAACCTCTAGGCAACAATAATAAGGTAGGAAGGAATATTCAGTGAGTAGTGAAAGTGACGTCAGAAGAAAAGTGGAAATACCAACTAACCTTAATCATAAGCCAAAAAAATGTAGTTATGTATGTCAATCATATAGAAGTCCCTCTCAAAGGATAGAAGTAAAACTGTAAGGGGGATAAAGAGACTATAGAAAATTATCAATCCAGAAGAAGGCAGTGAAAAAAAAGATAAAAATGGGAAAATGCATAAGACAGTAGAAATAATTCCAAATATATCCATCAGTCCTAACAGCAAATGTAACCACCTTAAACTAAGCTATTAAAAGACTATCAAATTGGTTTGTAAACATCTATCTTTTTTTTGTAAACATCTATCTTAAGATAAAATTAAAACATGCAAAACACGGACTAATAAGTGGTGCCCCCATAAATAGTAAGCGAATGTAAACTAGGGTAAAATAATAATGTCGGCAAAAATCAGAACAACAAAGGAAACTTAGATAGTAATAAAATGAACGTTTCACTACTGCAGAGATGAAAAATTGTAATTTTTTGCCCCTCACAACATAATGTCAAAATACGTGAAGACTAAAAAAATGACAAAATTGTGAGGAATTAAATTATCGTCATAGAAGATTGTGACATACCTACACGTGAAACTATAAAGCAGGCTGGCCCACAAGAATTTCTGGGGCCTGAAAATTTAACTCACATGTTCTTTCCTTGCTGACACAGGACTGCAACATGGACACAAGACAGTTAACTGGCGAATATAAAGACGCCAACGTGAACGCACAGAGGCTGTACCTGGAACGTGTGGGTCCAGCCAGCCCACCAGCTGTGCTCTGCGAAGCTTAAAGCCGCCCAGGTCAGCCCGGGGCACAGGTGTGGCCACTGCTGTTGGCACAGCGAGGGGGTGGCCGGGAGCCAGTACCTCTGCCTGTTTCCTCCAATCCCAGGGTTTGTTCCATGTGGCGTTTTGTAAGTGTTTGTGCATTTTCCCCACCGCACCCGCGTCGGACCCACTAACCCTCTGTGTCTCTCCTCAAGTCACTTACCGTCTGGTAGTGATCCGCATCACCTGCCGTATCACACACATCGAGGTCCTGGCCCACAGATAATACAATCAGAAACGGTGATGAACGAGCTAACGATGATCCTGCCCCTAAAGAGAGCAAACACTTTCCCGGTACTTACAGCGCCCTGGGCACGGGATCCTTGCTCTGAGACAGGTGCCATGACTGTTGCTGTTTTACTGAGGACCAAACCAAGGGACAGAGTCCCTGGCCTAGTGACTGACAGCTGAGAAATACAGTCGCTGGGTTCTATTTGGGGCTTAATGCTCTGCTATTGATGTCTTGAAATTCTCAATAATTTCATCGGTGAAGCTGTGTTTTTTTAAGCAAAGTCAGATGGTAAAACAACACACACCGAGGGCTTGGATCCTTGACTCGGGGGTATCCCGCTGCCAACCACCCCCCCGCCCCCGGGGGGGTGGTTCTGGGCTGCGGGGTCCCTTCCCCCTGACTCCACCCAACTCCGACCAAGCTGGGCCTCACCCAACCTTCTCCCAGCTCCTGTGCGGCCTCCATGGCTGTACTTTGACCCTGGCAGAGCCCCGGGCACCGGCTTAGTGCTGGCCTTCCTGCTCTGGGCTGGCAGTCACTAAGCATCTGGATGACAGCCTCTCACCCACCCCGACTCATTGCAGAGTGTGTCCCGGAACAGGGGTTGCGATCTCTTGAGGGACACTCCTCTTCTATTGGTTGGGGAAGGTGGTCCAGGGGAAGGGAGACGTCTGGCTCAGCCTTCCAACCCAGACATGGTCACAACGTCAGTCCGCAGACAGCAGGAGGGGGACTGGCACATTCCCTGTGGCCAGGCAGGCAGGCCAGGTGGCAGAGTGGGGGGCTGAGGCACCCCTAGGGGTTTGCACTTGTCCCACAAGATTCCTGTTCCCAAGTAGTATGCCATTAAAGAACAAATAAAAAAAAAAACTCTGTGACAGGTCAACAGAGAGAGAAGCGAAAAAATAAAATAAAATTATATTTTAGAATCTTTGATTGTATGGTTTTCTTTCTTTAAACACCACCGTTTTCCTTCTGCACTGGGATTTGCAAGTTATGCCCCCCTCCCCACTCTGCTACATTACAAGTGACCTTTAAAAGTCACTGAGTTGATCCCTTCTTCCAGATTTTAAACACCGTTCTGTCATCCAGAGCCACACTGAATGTACGTTATTGGACATCACCAGCAAGCATTTTTAAGCTGGGTGCTCTCTTCTCCAGCTAAAACATCTGCACATCTTAAAACTATCATCTTTATGCTGCCACAGACCGCCCGTGATCGACTCTGTTTAGATGTGGTTTCTCAACCAGTTTGGGTCACACATAGTTCATTTAAGATCTATCAATCCACAAAAGAGCTCAAGATGTAAAAATGCTTTTGCAGGTGATGGGGACGCATACAGGTAAACTCTTCTTCGGAGTGGAAGTCACACACCAGGATTTAGACAAAATTGATGGGAGAAATGTCTTCGTGTTGTCCTCTGTCTCAAAATGGAATGGGGCTGTATGCAGAAGTGATGAGCTCGGGACGTCCTGGAGATTGGCCTGCCGTTGGAGGTGAACTCAGTGGGCCTGAGCCTCCCTTGTAGTTCTAAGGTCAAGAAATCTAAGAAATTACTGTTAAATTACATCTGAGTGAGTGGAAACATTAAACTAGAGTGAAATTGTATCAGCGTGCCTGCAGTCACTAACATATCTGATGCCTGGAAAGTGCTGTGTCTATATCCCCATCTGATGATGTAAAATTGTTCAAAGACATCTATGAATGATAGGGAAAAGGCACTCTTAAACCTCTGCAGATCTCAGTTAGGGAAGGAGAGGGAAGTGTAGTTAGTTACGAGCACAAGACAAGGAGAGATCAGGGCGAGAAACACCCCTTGTACCTATTGAGTACTTGGTCAATCCTATTAAACATCCACATTCGTGTCCTAGTCCCTGGTTGCTAAGTTCTGGAAATGGCTACTTCTCCTCTGCTTTCTCCCTCAACAACAGAAATATCCACGTTATTCTCAAACTTACAATTTCCTAGGAAGAAGCCAAGACCATATAATACAACAAGAGTCACAGTTTTTCTGGCAATGTGTGTTTGCGATAAAGTTAGAAAAGAAGTCTGCATGCTTGAGATTGCTAAAGTCTGGTTAGTGTTGATCAACGCAGGGAACTTACCCAGAATCAGTTCACTGGGGAATGTTTGTAATAGAGCCAAGGTCAGTGAGATGTGCCAAATACACATACAAATACAGTAAGTGGCCCCTTATCCGCGGTTTTGTTTTCCACGGTTTCAGTTACCCAAGGTCAACCGCAGTCGGAAAGCGGGTGACTTTCCTTTGGAACTACAGTCAGTAGGTCAACAGTAGCCTAACACTAGGTCACAATGCCTCACAATCACCTCATTTCATCTCATCACTTGGGGATTTGATCATCTCACATCATCACAAAAACGGTGAGGGCAGGACACTAAGATATTTTGAGAGAGAGAGAGAGAGAGAGAGAGAGAGGGAGGGAGAGCACACTCCCTCTCTTTTACTACAGAATATTGTTATAATTATTTTATTTTATTATTAGCTATTGTGGTTAATCTCTTATTGCACCTACTTTATAAATTACCCCTTGTCATAGGTATGCATGTACAGGAAAAATACATAGTGCATATCGGGCGTGATACTAACCACGGCCCCAGGCACCCACTGGAGCTCTTAGAATGTACCCACCATGGATAAGGGGGGAACCACTGGACACAAAACAAAATTGTTTTAGGATCCACTGATGCCGGAAATCCCTTTATTTTAATTCTTGAAGAAGTTGCTTGGAGGGGAAAGCATTTAAAATTTTGATAACAGGGACTCTTCCTTCTTGAGTCACATCCTTTGGCATGCCATCACCTTGACGCCTCCCCATGTACGTTCCAAGTGTTGATCCAATGAGGACTGAGCATCAACTCTCACGCAAGCCCACGAACTGAAGCGCCCACAAGAGCCACAAGAAGCCATCTGCACCAAAATGTTTGAATAAACGCTAAGGTATCAACAGTCTCTCCCTCTTCCCGGTCAATCCCCAGAGCCTTGATTTCTTTTACATCTTCCTTTTAAAATGATCTCATCCTGGCCTAATGATGCTGAATCACAGACACGGTGAGGCAATGCACTTAAGATAATGCATCATCTCGATGGCTCACACAAGTGTAAATATTAAGCAGGATTTCAGTACAGCATTAACTTTTACTGTAACAAGACCCTGCAAACTAACATGGCGGCCCAGTCCCCAGCACAGCCGTGCTCGTCAGAAGGCAGGAGAAAATGCCAGAATAGGATGCTCTCTCCTCGTCTGCACTATGGGAGGCCGGCCGGTTTTCTAGTGTTCTCATCAAGAAGAAAGGGGAAGACAACATTTGTGGGTAGTGAATTAAACTCTTTTATATGAAAAGCAGCGTGGGAATCACATGACCCACGGACAAACAAGATTTCTTTTCCTGCTAGTCCGTCATCCTCATAAGCACAGAGTTTGAGTTTGTGAATAAATACATATTAGAAGCATTTCTGAAACATGTGACTGCAGAATGGATTCTGTACTGACCCTGGTAACGGAAGCCAGACGCTCCGAGGAAAGCTTACCCTTTACGCCCGTGTCCAGGTTCCGTTGTGTGTGTCTGTCTAACAAGTCGCTTCTTCTACTCCAATTTTGGGCACATAACCATTATTGTCCGTGTGCTTTCTCCAAACACATGAAGAGGGATTGGAAAGGGAAGAATGGAGAGTCTAGGGAAAGAGACAAGATCACGAGGCGGTAGGCATTTGGGCTAGAAGATGTCTTAGGGGTCGCCTCCCCTAGGAGCCTTGTCTCCTGGGCCATGAAGCCAAGACAGGAATGAAAAACGTGGGGTAGAGCCATTCTTGTGTTCGGTGCCCCCACGGACACTAATAGTCAGGGTGTGATTGGTGATAGGGTGGCTGTGACATACATGCCTGGGTCTTGTCCTCAAATAGCTTTCAGGGTAGTAGGAAACACTGATTTGTGAACAACCAATTAGAGGAAATAAATGTAAGTTAAGTGGCCTGGGGCAGCAGAGAAAAGAGCAATTCACTCCAAATGGGATGCAGACAGAAACGGGCGGTCAGGCTGTGACTTGGAACCTGGGTGGAATGACAACACAGGAAGGAAGTGTAGACTGAGGTGGCTACCCAAGGGAGGTCAAGGAAGTGTTAATGTTGGGCACACACAGTCTTTTTCATGGAGGGGACCTGTGGACAGGTAGAGTGGCCACGTCTGATAGACGGGAAGGCACCAGTGAGACTGCAGACTTCTTGCCCATGAGTTTGATTCGGAGGGTTCCCAGGAACCCAGCGACACAGTCTTCTCCGTATTTGGGAGCCAAGTGGCTGGTCAAGCCAGAATGAAACCAGACAGAGGTCTTCCAAACCTAAAGTCTTCCTTCACTCTATCACGGCGTTCCAGGAATTTCTGTGCCATAAAATGGCTTTGCCAGCAAAACAAAAGCAACAACACGCGCTGAGCTGAAACCCGTTGCGGAGAAAGACGTCTCGATAAGGACGCTTTATACTTCACAGCGCTTTCTAGTTTGCAGAGCGGTTTCCCACATACTGTTTCACCTGACGTTCACATTCCCTCCGGGAGTGCAGCAAACAGTATGACCTAATTCCGCAGGGAAACTGGGTCTGTGCACGTTTTATGACTGGTGGTAGTGGAGCTGAGGCTCGCGCACAGGTCGTCTAGACCCGCCCAATAGTCTTTGCAATATATGATATTGCCTCTCGGAAATTGTCTTGGCTTTCTTTTTTAGTTCTCTCTCCGTTTTTTTTTTTTTGGTTTTTTGTTTTTGTTTCTGTTTTTGTTTTTTTGCATAAAGATTTACCTAAAAAACTGCATTGTGGTTTGAATTCGAGCCCAGAGCCCCTACCTGCGGACAAATCCTACCCCGTTCCGTGACAGGCTCCCAATCCCCAGCTGCTGGAAGTACTCCACTCATCAGATGCAGGGGCCTTTTTCCAGTTCCCACCCTCTTTGATCTCAGTAGCCTTCAAATCTGTTCACCACCCCCTCTTTCTTGAGTCTCACTCCCTTCCTTCTCTTCCAGGCACTGAACTTGCCTTTCTGGCCCCCACACTCCCCTTCTCTGCCTGCCCTCTGGTCTCCCATGTTGGCAACACCAATCTGTGACCGGAGCTTGTGTAAAAGTCCCACCTTCCCAAGGATGTGAGCTCGGGTCTCTCCTGTTTGAAACCTCTCTCTGGCGAACTCATTTTATTCATGCGCTCATTAGGTCATTGAGGACCTACTCATTTCCGTGGAAATGGTGCCTCTACGAATTTCTGGATTGATCAAGAATCAACGGGGAACGTAATACCACTTTTTTTCAAGAACGAACTTCCCTCTAACCGCTGAAAACAACCACCAAACAAACAAACGGCAAAATAAAATACTTCCATCTTATATTTGTAAGCTTGTAAACTATATTAAAATTTCACACTAAAAACATCTGTGAACTTCTAATTTATACACATGCTCTTTCAGACATCCTATTCAACTCTGCAATTCTGCCTCACACCTCCCATTCCCTAACCCCTTTCTCCACCTTACTGCCCTCCGTAGAACTGACCTTTAACATTCCATGTGCTCATTGTTTATGCTCTTTGTCATTTGTCCCTCTGTCTCGGGATACACACGTCATGAGGGCAAGGATTGCATCTGTTTTGTGCTCTGGTATACTTCTGGTACCTTGAATAGTAACCAGCACAAGCTGGACCCTCAAGAAGCATTTGTGGGATAAAAGAACAAATAGACTTCAAGAGCATCCATGCAGGTGGAATTTTCCACTGCCGTGGGGAGGATCTGTTTCAGGAAGTCATCTGTGCTGACCTCACCTGTCCTTCAGTGAGTCTGATGTAATGGAAGTTGATGGAAATAGATCTCAGTGCAGCCAGCAGGGGAAAGCTGTGGTGAGGCTTCTGTGTCATGCGGGGGTTAGAAATGGCACGGTGAAATCTGGGAATCTCTGACATGTTCAACATCGTTCCCTGAAATGACAAAAGCAAACCCAACCAAATTGTGCTCGGTTTTCCCCTAAATCTAATTCACATCAGGGCACACTGAGATCATTTCTTGGAAAAGGGCTTCATCAGGTACCCATGCTGGCTAAATGTCGAGGAGTGTTTCTCCTTCGCTCCTTAGTTCCCGCCCCTAGGTTGTGTCCTCAAACAATCATGCGAAGCACAACAGTCACGAGGACAGTTTTCCCTGTTGTGAACGATCCCCATGTGCGTGTGTTGACAAAGGAATCTAAGAATACCCAAAACTTCCTGAAGCAGTAGCTGGGTTGTAGAGAACAAGAATTTCTTCCAAGCCTGCAGGGAACGTGTAGAGCTAAGCTGAGTGTTGTCTCCGTATAGATGTAATACCCGTGTAAGAGAATTCCGAATGACACCCATTTGACACGGGGGTGCATAAAAATAGATGCCTGGCTCAAGCGAAGAGTTTGCCATTCTTGATGAATGATTGCTATTTGTTTAGAGGCATTTGCAAATCAGATACACTAGTGCCTTCATCATAAATCTCTGAGTGTTAAACAGCTGGTCTTCGGTTGCTGTCCTGGTGCCACTGCCACGAACTAACAGAGCAGGGAGGGACTGCATGGTGGTCAAGGTTCCCTGGGTCGGGAAGAAGGGGAGATGCCTGGGGTGCTGGCCACCAGCCAGCCTCAACATTCCCTTGCTCATCAGAGGAAGGATTCTGCTTGGTTTATAAAGGTGCTCCTGATGTAACTAACTCGAGGACCTAAGGACACAGCAAATATCTCCTCTACATCAAGTTCAGCATTTACTGCAGAAACGAACCCCCAACAGGATGCTAAGCCCTTCCTACGAGATTACATACATCTGATGTCTGGTTCACCCATAAGTACTGGTGCATCCTTGGCCTTGCTGGAAGATGGGAACGAAGGAGCTGACCGGAGCGTTGCAGGCGGGGCTGAGGCAGAGGTGAGCAAGCACATCTTCGTGCTTATGCTGAGTGAAATAAGTCAGGCAGAGAAAGACAGATCCCATATGTTTTCACTCATATGTGGATCTTGAGAAACTTAACAGAAGACCATGGAGGGGGTAGGGAAAAAATAGTTTCAAACAGAGAGGGAGGGAGGCAAACCATAAGAGACTCTTAAATACAGAAAATAAACTGAGGGTTGATGGGGGGTAGGGGAGAGGGGAAAATGGGGGATGGGCATTGAGGAGGGCAATGACTTGTTGGGATGAGCACTGGGTGTCGTATGGAAGCGATGAATCATGGGAATCTACCCCCAACACCGAGAGCACACTGTATACACTGTATGTTAGCCCACTTGACAATAAATTATATTTAAATAAATAAATAAATAAATAAATACATTATACTTGATTTTCGAATGTTTGAATGTATACATTCTTCTTGATCTTTATTTCAGAGAAGCTATGAATTAAGTCACAGATGTAGATAGTAGCAAAAAACAAAACTTCACAGAACCAATTCTTTCATTTCCTCCTTCTTTGGACATGCTGATACAGAATTCCCCACACGCTTGACTTCTGGTTGGGAAGATCTGTCCTGGTGTTCACACCATCCACTTAGAAGAGAACAAAATGGAAATTTCTCTGAGGCACTAAACCAAGACCAGGACCATGATCTTCCTTCCTTCATTTACTCATTTGTGCAGAAGGAAGCAAAGTTCTGGAGGAGAAGTAGTGAGGAGCCATGAGTAGTGTGAGGACGTTTGCCCATAGTGAGGGGGACGGAGTGTATATAGTTCATGCCTTTCCATCAGACATCAGGGATGAGGTTTGGTTCTGTGGGGGGACTGGTAGAGTCAAGACCCATGAGTGTCCAAATCCAGCCCTCCCTCTCACCAAGCCTCTTGAGTGACATGGAAGAAATTAGAGCCTCCTTCCCTGGTGCTGTATTAGCATGGTTGGCTTGGACCCAGAGTCATGCAAGACAACTTTGGCTTTTCTAACCGCGCATCAGAGAAGGCCAAGAAAGCAGCACCTTCTTAGTCCATCCTAGTGACAGGTTTGCAGGGTGGGGTGGGGGAGAGAGAACAGACCCAACTTTCTCCCATGGGCAATATTCAGTTCTCTGTCACATGTGCACGGGGCGGGGGGGGGGGGGGGAGGCGCGGATCTTGGAAGGATGCTCCAAGACTGGTTGAGTGGGCAAGAAAAAGGAACGCTAGAAGAAATCAGAAAGTGGGGTAGGGCTGGGTGAGAACGGGAGCTCGTGTGCCTTCACTTGGAGTGAGGGAAGCCACTGGAGGGAGGGGAGAGACACATCCCCAGTTACGTTTTCAAAGGGTCCCTCCAGCTGCCATGTGGAGACTCAATGCAAGGTCTTTAAGGACAGAAGTAGGGGGAGCCACTTAGGAGGCTACTCAATGATCCAGACGAAGGCAGTTGTGACTTGGAACATAAGTACCATTCCATTCTTTTCCAACTCTTTTTTGGCAATTTTGGTGGCTTTGTTTTCCTTGCAGAGTTTTTGGCTGTCACTGAGTCCTTTCCCCAATATCCACTATTTTCATCTATTCTCTTGGTCATCCCTACCAATCCAGATACATGATAGAAATTTCCTCTTGCACTTCTTGTCTAGATAGTTTCTATTCTTTTTTAAATGTAACTCTATTTTGTGAAAAAAAAAGCCTCCATTGATTTCCATGAACCATTCATCAATATTTGATAAATTATATATGTGTACATGTGTGCATGTGTGTGTCGTCAGTTTCTAGAGATGAGGCTGCCCCGTGAGGTGAAATACAGTTAAAAATACACAAATTCTGATTTTATATATAAGTTTATGCACACATGCAAAGACATCAGCTTTTAATAACACTGTCATTTTTTTTAATAAAGGGAAGAGTTAAAAGTCTTCCCAGTATGAAAATTGTATTTCTTATGTTGACATAAATTACTTTCAGCTATACCTCTAAGCCACTCAACTCATTCTGAATTTGCCTTTCGTAGTTTATTCTTTCATCCCCTTATTTACTGAGCACATTTAGCATGGATTATGATGAAGACATCCTGCTAAATGTGAAGGAACAAAGATGAATAGATTCATCCCATGGCCTCCAGCAGCTTATAGGCTTATAGATAAATGGGGGAGAAGAACACCCTTCAAAGTTACAAACCTTTGTAGAAGTATAGAAATGTAGAAAGGCGTGTGGTATGTTTGGACAGATGTAGTCAGGCTACTTCTCAAAGGAACCATAAATGCTCCAGACACAGAGGGATGGGAATCGCTGTATTACATACACAGCCCCAAACTCAGCTGTTTATAGAACACATTTAAGCAATGGGAAATTGAAGTTTAAGTTACCAAAGTGTGTATATCACAGTCTTAACAAAATAAACCCAAATTTGTTCACTGAGGTCTTTAGATGACTTTCTTTCTATGCACAGAAATTCCGAACCTCTAGAAGCTGTGCGTGGCCTGACTTACATCACTCAATATGCAACATAAATGGAAATAATGTTTTTCACCCAGTCATAAAGTATTTACTTCCTTTACCTCACCTTGATATTATTTCTAAGCCTACACGGTTCCTGCCAAAAGGGAAGAAGATACAAGTTCAATTTGCGTCGCGAGCAAGCACGTGGGTGACTCTCAAAGTGTAAACTTGGCTCCTTCTAAGCCCCGCCCCACCACTCCTATCAAGGAAACAAACAAAAAGCCCTCCATATGTGCAAAGATTGGAAAAGTAAAATGTAAGAAAGACATAGAGCTCCTCTGGGTTGCAAACACAGCTCCATGGCTGTCATTCCCTAAAGCTGGGAATCCAACCCTAACAACGATACTCCGTTGGAAAGTAAGAGAGGGGACATCTTGGTGCCAGTGTCAGAATGACAGCGATAAAAACACCACTGTGGGAACCGTCTTGATGTCTTCCTCACTCAACTTGCCAGGAAGTGGAGTAAGGAACGCTAACCCTCTTTTGGGAGGTCGTAAGGCAGGGGGTCCAGACTTTGTGGGCTCTTGGCCCACCTTGCATATTCTACAGCTCAGCCTTCCCCAAGCCTGGCGAGTTTATGGATCCTAAGCAAGGTCACTTTACCAGCTGACACCTGTCTTCCCAGGAGACAACCTTTATCTGCCCAATGGCAGGACGTCAGTCCTAGCACCCCAGGCTGGCACCCCAGGCTGATGATGGCAGTTTGAGTGGATGCTGACTCTTCCACCCTCCACGTACAGTTGCAGATCCAGCCTGGTGTCTTCTGGGGAACATGGTGCCCATTTCACCAATTGGCTGTCTACGTTGACATCCCGCCTGCTACATCAAGAGCGCTATCTGAGGCTGCAGTCCCTGCCACCAATCACCAGCATCTTTACCCTCCCAGACCCCGTTGTCCCCTGCATTTTGGGTCATCAGTACCACAGATCTTACATCGGGTCACACCCATATAAGGTGGCACCAGAGCTCCCTTGATCAATGATGTCTCTGGAGCCCCACCACCACCTGAGTTGAAGCATCGGTGATGGAATCAAGGATAGAGGTTGAGGATAGAGGCTGTCAAGTAGTTTCCGTCCCCGAGATATGGTTCCTACACCACAGACCTTCCCACAGATTCCTTGGATGCAGAACCTGAGACAGGGACTCTCTTGCAAATGGTTTATTGAGGATGCCGTCCCAGGGAAGGGAGAGCAAGGAAAGCATCAGAGGAAACTCAACAAAGATGTGGTCTTTTTTTTTTTTTCAACGTTTATTTTTATTTTTGGGACAGAGAGAGACAGAGCATGAACGGGGGAGGGGCAGAGAGAGAGGGAGACACAGAATCGGAAACAGGCTCCAGGCTCTGAGCCATCAGCCCAGAGCCCGACGCGGGGCTCGAACTCACGGACCGCGAGATCGTGACCTGGCTGAAGCCGGATGCTTAACCGACTGTGCCACCCAGGCGCCCCAAGATGCAGTCTTTGATGAGGCAAGAGAGCTTGGATCTGTGCCCCCTTTTCGGTCAGGGATGGTCTACGGGCTGGGCGTGATGTCACTGTCCGTGTATCCCTGGGACAGGTTGACAATACTCCTACCTGCTGAGAGATGTGTACAACAGTCGGCAGAAGAGAATTGGGCAGAGCACCAGTGATTTCTACCAAGGTGGCTTTCTGCCATCTCAGGGGTCTCTAGGGGCATGCATGGGGTCCAGCTTTCACGCTACTACACAGAAATACCATTTAATTTCACTTTAATGTGACTGTTAAGTTAGGAGCTCTCTCATTAAAGATTTTTTCTTAGAAGATTCATTTTATACTTGTGCAAGGACATTCTTTATTCCTCTGCCAGTACATTGGACTTGTCCTTTTTTGATGAACTATCATTTTCAGCCTGATTTCAACATCTGTCCTGTGGGAAACTCATAGCCCTGTACAAATTAGGTTTAGGTATAAGGTGAGGAGATCATGAAATGCAAAGAAGGAATCAAAAAACACATTCAGATATGCTGCCGCCCTCTTCCCACGTGTAGAAAGATCTGACCTCTAGTATGATTTCTATTCCGGTACAAAATGGCCAGTCACATGATGAGAACTGGATGTAGTTTCCGAACACTTGAGACTTCACCTCATTTTACCTAGGCTGACATGACAGAGGCTCACTTCTGACCCAACCCAGGTCCCTACCGTTGACTGATAGGTAGCAACCAGCCCAAAGTGACCAATTGCTCCCAACTTACAGTCACTGCCAATGGCAGAGACTGCTGGCTACTCACCAAATTCTACATCCCCTTTTGCCTGAGAACACAGCTAGATGACATTCCCCACCACACTCGACTATACTTCTCTAAGTTGAAAGAAGCCATATAGCCGAGTTCTAGGCAAGGAATGAGTTGAGTATGGGGTATACTGTTTCCAGGCGCAGCTCACAGAGGGCACCTATATGCATTTCTTTATATTTGGTTTCCCCTTCCCACTGACTAAGAAGGCAGGAACCCCAGGGCACACTTCTGTGAAAGACAGCAGAACCAGTGTCCGGACTTCTGGAATGGCAGTGCCCCCACCTTGAACTCTTTTGCGAGTGAAAAATAAAGTCTGACTGGGGATGAGCCAATAGCCACTTATCAGTCACCTCACTGACAGAAATCAGGTAGCACACTCAAATTAGGATAATTTGAAGAAAAGTTATTTGCAAAGGGACCAATTACACAGGTATGGGCAAGTTGTTGGGGACCCACAGGAGATATGCAGTGAGTGACACGGGTCTACCAGCAGCCTGAAGGGACAAGGGGACAAGAGGCTATTGGAAGCCAAAAAGAGAGGCACTGAGTAGGTTCCCTTTGAGGAGAAGGATGTTTTGCCAAGGACACAGCCAGCCTAAAACTACCTCCCTGGAGGGAATCAGACAATAATACATTTCTCTCCTGTCATTCCTTCTATCCACACTCCGCGGGGGCTCCCTATTGGACATAATCCAAGGGGAAGCCGGAGGCATTGGGGTTGATAGAACCCACATAGAGTAGACTCCTGGGGCAAAACGGAGGGCTGAACAGGGGATCCCACGGGCAAATGGAATGTATCAACAAAATGCAGTTTGGGATCTATTTGCTCTATCAGTCGGACTCCCCTAAGTGATACAGTCTCCCCGTAACGGGGTGAGAAAACAGTGCAACACCTTCCAGGTGCTAAAAGGGGTCAGCTGACATGAATATTCAATGAGAAGAAGCTAACGATCCCACGGAAATTTTTTATTGTTAGAAATTCTATCTAATACTGTGTCAGATCTAATATCCTACATATTCCATCCACTGGACATCTATCTTCCTTGTGAGGTTACGTAAAATGAATCTAAACCCACTGGCACGTTAGAGCCCTGCGAATATTGGAAGACAGTATCCGATTCCTCCCTCATACTCGTTTTCTTTCTCGGCAGGAACTCCAGACCCCTCCGTACCTCGTACTGTGTGGTGTCTCAACTCTCCCGCGTGTCGGCCATCTTTCTCTGTGTGATCACTTACTGGAGGGTCTCCCTCATCAGTTGACCTGTTAAGAGGTAACAGAATACTTCCAAGGATGACTCACTTGTTTTTGTTTTTGTTTTTTACAGAGAATCTATTTGTAGAACTGTCCTTTCATTAAGTAAAGTGAAACTTAATCGAGTTTTCAAGTCATGTCATAAAGCGAATCATATTGACTTTGACAACTGCCTCCTCTAGGTCAGAGGTCAGCAATCTTGTTTTCTGATAAGGGCCAGATAGTAAATGTTTTAGGCGTTGGGACCTGGAAGTCTCTGAGACAACTACTCAGCATTATGTTTTTAGCAGGAAAGCAGACACAGACAATATGTAAGTAAATGGGTGAGGCTGGCCTCCACAGCAATTCGTTTACAAGAACCGAACCAACCAGCCACTGCACACACGTGACCCATAGACCACAAATCGTGGACACCTGTTCCAAGCCAGTGGTTCTCAAGCTTTGCCTCGCACTAGAATCTCTGGGGGGAGGTTTAAAATCCCGATCCCCGGGGCCACCCTTCATTAGAGTTAACCCACAGCATCTGGGTGGGGGTGACGGGCTGGGGACTGAAGTCCAGGCTTCCAAAGGGTCTCCATCACCCCAGTGGGAGTGATGGCCTTGGTTCCCTCCTCCTTCTCTGAAGCCCCAGCAGCATGGATGGTCGTCCTTGTTACAGCCCTGTGAGGCTGGCGGGGAGGTCCAGGCTCCGTCCTCAGTGTCTGTGGTCTCTGTAAGACCGCAGTGGCACCTACAGTGCTTGTTAGCATAGGGAAGGTGTTGTCTAAGTTTTTTTGTCTTGCTAGGCTGCCCCTTTCCACGTCCCCTGGCTAGAAGGGGAAGGCTTTTGTTGGGATTCTCCCGTGTCGCCTCTTGGGTGTCTCCACGCGGCCAACTTCCACTTGGAATCCGGGATATATGAGGCCATACATCCTCACCAGGACCCTCACCACCGAGTCATTCCTCCGGTTCCAAGTGTCCAGGGTTCTAGTTACGCCTAGCGAGAGGAACAGGGTAACCCATTCAGCGAGGCACATCGCCCTAGGAAGCAGTCCGGGACCACATTAGACGTGGTTCTTCCCACAGGACGCTCGGGAAAGAGTTGATTGGATTGGCAAGGTCGTTCCTGGAGACCTAGATGTTTGGTGGGGCTCGGGGTTTGAAGTTTCAAGCCCATCCTTTGTCTTCAGCACCACCCACATGTACACAACGCGAAAGCCTGCTTCGGGACTGCCGCTCTGATCTACTTGAACGTGTTCACTTCATTTTGATACATCTTGATTCAGCGGTTCTCCATCTTCCCGTCCACTGGAATCACATGAGATGTGTCAGAGCAAGCAGACCTGCCCACGTCAGCTCAGAGACTGAGTGTTAATTAGTCTGTGCTGCGCCCTGGATTTCAGAAATTGTAAAAAGTCCCTGGGAGGCCTGGGTGGCTCAATCGGTTTGGCGTCCAACCTCAGCTCATGAACTCGCAGTTACTGAGTTCAAGCCCCATATTGGGCTCTGTGCTGACAGCTATGAGCCTGGAGCTTCGGATTCTGTGTCTCCCTCTCTCTCTGCCCTTCCCCTGCTTGCACTGTGTCTGTCTGTCTCTCTGTCTCAAAAATAAATAACAATAAAAAAAATTTTTTAAGTCCCCAGGGTGGCGTGAATAATTATCACGTTCCCCCCAAACTCTTTCGTTGCCCCTTGGAAAAGAGCACAATCTTGTTAATAAGTGTGTTCAGCCCACTTGATTTTAATCGAACAGATCTGGGGGCCCAGGAATCTGCATTTTTACAAGAATTTCAAGACGTCTGGTGCAGACACTCCCTTTCGAGTAACACTGACCTCGCATAGCTGCCTCACTCCCCAAAGGGACCACGGGGGGAGGGCCCGTAGCAGAGAGAAAACCGCTGACCAGTTGCACGTCCTAGGAGGTGATTCTGCAACATCTAGAGGTCCTCAGACTCAGTTGGAGGTAAGCTGCCTCCCCACCCTCTTGGCACCGGGGTCTCCTGGCTGCAAGATGCGTCTGGAAACAAACTTTAAGTCGGCCGGGCTACCTGTGCCCGTGCCTTCCGTAAGCCTGCTGAGCACCTAGGACAAGGAGGGAGGAAGCCTCCCCTGGAGACTCCTTCCCTCTGCAGACACCTCACTGCAGTTACCTGCAGGGCCCCTCTCACAATATCCACCACGGGCAGCCTCTCCAACACGACGCCACTCTCAAGACACGCCTACGACCCGAACGAATCTTAGACGGATCAAAGAAGGAAAGGTGAAAAATAAGAACCCGAAGCATATGATCCTTGGAAATAGTTCTTTAATCTCAAGGTTAGAGATCTGGCAACATTCCAATAGCAATATCTTTCTGCTTTCCTCTTGAGCTTGTCACATTCCTTAGAGGAGACCCAAAATCCTGATGGGAGGGAGCGGCCGCCCGCCCGCCCGGTGGGGTCCTGGCCTCACGGTGTGATTCCCCACCACCCGACAGGGTGGGCTCTTGTCTGAACATCTTCTGTCTGATTCACGAAACATAAGTTAACTTAACATTTTCTGGCTAATGTTCCCGTTCTGCTTTGTCTCCGTTTTTCCTTCCTCAACCTCCATCACGTTGCCCACCCCCCCTGCCTGAGTTGCCACGTTATAACAACTCTGAGATCACAGGGGTTAGGAGAACAACCAGGACATGGGGTAACTGTTAGCCACATATTTATGGCTACTTTACTTCTTACTACATCCCCCTCCCTGGTATGTTGCCAGCTAGTGTCCCTCTTAGACCCTACTACGGGTTTCAGATCTCCGAACTAAGCCCACACAACATGCATCCTCTGAGTAATGTTTATGCTTTTCTTCTCTAGGTGTACCCCCGCCGTGTCAGAGGGTCTTAGCTCTTCTCAGAGCTGAAATAATGATGGTCACACATGGCTTGATGGGAATCAAGGATAAGAAGTATGCTGTAGACCCCAAATATTCTTTTGTTTAATTAGCTTAAAATAAAACTGAAATTGTATTTGTTTATCATTTCCAAATGAAGCATTTGGTTGATAGGGGAAAGGGACAGTAACTAGATTTCCTTCCTTCCTTCCTTCCTTCCTTCCTTCCTTCCTTCCTCCATCATTCTTGCTCTCTCTCTCTCTTTCTTTATATCTTACAAACTCAGGTTATATTTGACAGTGAAGGAATTATGTGACATTCGGTTACCATCAAGCTAATATGTGTGCCCTCAATAATTCTCTGGCATGGCTTTATTTAAAGAAGAATGGATTCCTTTCATAGTATGAAGAAATCGGGGTGCAACTCTACTTAAAAAAGTGCTGCTCCCTTCAAATTTGTGCAGCCATGTCATGTTTCTACTGTCCTTCTTACTCATTCTTTCTGTCTGTGGAGTGTAGCTCATAGCATCAAGATTTCCGCTCCAGGACTAGGGAGAGAGAGAGAGAGAGCGCAAGAGAGAGAGAGAGAACACACCTGTACAAGATTTCAGAGAACACAAAGACAAGCAGAAGTCAGGCCACAGGGAGAGGACAGCTGAACACTGATAGCATGGCAGAGAGCCACCCCGCTGCCTCGTGGGGACCAGCCCTGGAGAATGGAGTTCAGAGTTGCGCGACCCAGAAGGCTCATCGTCGCTGAGGTGGTGGAAGACAGAAGCCTGTTTCTACTTCATTGGAAAAGTGTTGGGAGACACATGCTATGTCTAGGAGCCCTGGGAAAGAATACTAAAATGGTTTCCGTGGTAATAAATGATCATTTAAATTCAGTTAGGAAAGCTGTTATGTAATAGCTATTGATACACTTATTTACAGATTTGCTGTCTTTTGTGTCTTGACTCAAGGTAGTAATATAGATCATACACCATATGTAGTCGTGTTTATGAGTAAGTTGGCTACAACATTTATTACCTGATTCAACGTCCTTGCAGGGTGAAAGGGTGTATTATTACTAGTTACAGTGGGTCAACAGAAATAAACCAGGGCTACCTGGGGGAAAAGGCAACATATGGCCACCCTTTTGATAAAGAGTATTGTTGTTAAAAGCCCACGTGGCTGAACTGTGGTGTGAGTGGCCCTAGGCTGACTGGGCCATGGCTCAGGAAAATCGCAAAACTTTCCCTCACTTCTTAACTAATAGCTGTTCATTCAATCCAACCGTAGCAAGGACAATCGAAGGATACTGATCACGTGGTTGTTCTGCAATCGTGAGAAGCACAACCAGAGGGCTGGAGTCAGCCTTCAGGATGGTCTGGTTTCTTCTATCAAGCTCCAGTGGGGAGAGGTGACTCAACAGAGTCTGGACCTCTCTCGTTACCTGGAAAACTTCTCCACGGACGCTGAACTGTGTTCTCAGCAAACCCAAATCTACTCAGCAGAGAGAAAGTTGAACTCACAGACTTTTCTGCTCTGACTTCATTTACAAATTAAAGTCGACTTATAGGTTTGGAAGTAGATGATCAATGTGTTCTTGACACATTGCCCATGTTTAACAAGTGCAAGTAATGTACTAATGTAAATTGTAGTACTTTTTTTAAAGTTTAAGATAATGTATTGATTTAACCATAAACATTTATTTGCAAGATAGAAGTCATTCTGGCTCAGCACGTTATGTCTGTTCCTCTCCCTGTGCCTAGCTCCATTCTCTCTTGACTCACTACCCCTGCAGTAGTGAAACTCGTATCGTCATCGTAAAAACTTTTTAGAAACCCAACAGCGTCTCTTATGCAGTTTTTACAGTTGTGATCATCTGGCTGTTGTTAGAGTTAAAAATTATAAGATGAAAAAAATATACATGTTTTTAAGCACCAGCTTGTCTTAATAGGATTGAAAAATGGAAGGTCCCAGAGTTAAATTCAGAAACAAGGGACGGAGACGCACTGCAAAGTGTCAGGAAGGCCACAACCTGGAAAGGACGTTAGGGGGCAGGAAAAGAAAATGGGCCCTAAAAGATCAATTTCCTAATTCAATTCACTTGACAGGTTGTTTTTAGTCAATTGGGCAATAATTTTTCAACCAGGCTGATTGATATGGATCAAATGAGATTCATAAATAAGTGAACGAAAACGTATTCTATGGTTTAATCTCACTTTGACACAAAATAGTGACTTAAGAAAATTTCCAAATATATTTTTCATACAACTTGCGGAAATTTCAGTTGGTGTATGAGGCAGATGATCAGGGGAGGTTGTGTGTCATGAAGACAGGTTCTATGTCACACATAGACCTTGTGATTTATTTTCTACTTCTAAAACCTCCCAGAGAAGATCTCCGATCTCTCCGATATTAACGTCACACTTACTTTTCCTAAGCAGGTTGCCAGAAACCGGGCCACTTTGTCTGTCCGTCTCATCTTTTGGTCCATGCTCTACAGGTGCTCTTGGAAGTGTGGGCTTTCTGTTGCTCAAGAAGGACGTGACAACAAGGGCTTTATTCCCCAAGCCTGCAGAGTTGGGGGTGGAGACTTGGAGACACCTGTCTGAGATCCCACAGGATGTGGTGACACACGTCTCCCTCGGATGTCCTCTGACTTCACACCCCGTAAGCTTTCTGCTAACCCAGGGTTTTTTTTCACATTTTGCTCCTCATGGTAACGATACCTCACATCAGTACCGAAGCTCGGGGAACGTGGGGCAGGCTGACCTAGTGAAGGTGAAGCCATGACCCTCCTCTTACCAGGCTTGCTGTTCTACAATCTGTTCTATGACCAAATTTCTTAGAACTGGACTTGAAAATAAAATGCCCTGTGCCATAAAAAATATTTGAAAGCTAGTATCTCAAACCCTGGTGTCTCCACATCCTAACCAGGAACCTTCAGGGGTGTGCACCCTCCACTGGCTGACTGTGTGGAAAGGAGGGTGGGAGGATGTAGCGGGGGTAACCCCAGAGCAGTATTTCACCACGTGGGGCATCTTCCCAGGAAACGTGACCCCTTTGCAACGTCCGGTCGCCTTTGCATCTCCGAGCTGCCAGGATCACCTGTGTTGTCTCTGCTTGGCCAGCTCGTGGCCGATGCAGGGCATTTCCGTGGAATAAGAAAGCAATAGAGTGGGCGCCTGGGTGGCTCAGTCGGTTAAGCTTCCAACTTTGGCTCAGGTCGTGATCTCGCGGTCCTGGAGTTCGAGCCCCGCGTTGGGCTCTGTGCTGACTGCATGGAGCCTGCTTCGGATTCTGGGTCGTTCTCTCTCTCTCTCTGCCCCTCCCTTGCTCATGCTCCGTCTCTCTCAAAAATAAATAAATAAACAAATAGATAGATAGATAAATAAATAAACAAATAAATAAATACACAAAAATAACAAAAAGAAAGCGATGGGAGCCTACGTGCCTAGCCTAGGTTCACCCTTCACAGCCTCCAGTGTGGCCCCAGCTCTCAGGTGAGTGGGGGTGTGTCAGGTGGAGGTGTTTCTATAAAACATCTCACATTTCCCTTAGCGACTGCAGGGGACTGAGACGTTTGGCCAGAGGAGTCTGTGACCCAGCAGGAAGGAGACAAGGCGATGTGCAAAGCGAGGCAAGTCTGATTTGAGCAGATGAAGTGTGGACAGTCTCCTCCCCTTCCCGGCGATTCTGGAAGGGCATTGACTTCTCTCTGAAGAGGCCACACCCCGGTAGAAGCAGCTTCCTCCCGTCTTGAGGCTGAGTGTGACGCTTGGGGAACTCTGAAGGAGGGAACAGCCTGTTGGACTTGGATGTTTGGCCTGACCTTCATTTTCAGCAAGGCAGCCATTGGCTCACCAAGCCCGCCGGTGGCCACGACACAAGCCAGCGGTGTTCAATTGCATTTTTCACGAAGAACCGGGACAAAATCACCCCGAAACTCACATGATTGTGAAACTACATTGTCTGGTTTATGACAGAGGACATAACAACTTTGGGACAGAGGCAACTGTTCCAAACACTGCACAAACAGGTAATACGAGCAGGACAGAGGACAGGCAGTGAAGGAAAAAGCACATGATAATGGTTTGAAGTCTGAAAATGTATATGCAACAGTCATACGCGTTGACGTGTGGCATATGGTAAATATTCTGACTCGTGGACCAGTTGGGATCGGTGGTCAGGTGTCGGATGCCTCTCCCAGTGAGGGTCACTTTGGAGAACAAGCTCGGGGGGTCGTGCGTGCTGGCACCAGGAAGGGTTTCTCTTCCCCAGTTTCACGGCCAGATCACGAGACACCAGACACATGTCACGAGACACGACTTTCACATTCCCCAGCGCCCATCCCAGATCCTACCTCACCTGGGAACAAGCAAACACCTTTTCTACATTCTCTCTTAGGGAGTCTTTTCCTTTGGGCCATGACATGTCCAACTTGCATACTTTTTTCTTTTCAATGTTTTTTGTTTGTTTCTTTTGAGAGAGAGTGTGTGTGTGCAAGCAGGGGAGGGGCAGAATGAGAGGGAAAGGGAGAGAATGCCAAGCAGGCTCCATGCTGTCAGCACAGAGCCCGACTCGGGGCTCGAACCCCCTAACAGCGAGATCGTGACCTGAGCCGAAACCAAGGGTCTGACACACGTCCGACTGAGCCACCCAGGTGCCCTGTAACTTTCATACTTTTAATGCATGTTTACTAAATGTAAACAAAACATACACTTACTCTAACACACACGTAGCTTCTGCTAATCTGTTTAACAGCAGAGATGGTCAAAGAGGTCTAAATGTATGAGATGGTGAAATCACACACAAAAAAGGAACTACACAAGTATGTGAATACATATAAATGCATACGTGTGTGTATGTATTTGTCTGCAGGTTTGTGTATTGCAAACGTTTTCTAATGATAATTAATTTGAAAGTGACTTTAAATAAACTGAAGAAAATTTAGTTAGATGATTCTTATTAGACCACTCAGTAGAATTGGTTGAAAGATGTGGCCTCATAAGGCACTATTAGGTTGGTAAAGAGGCTCTTTGGAGCGAATTGATTGTCAGATTTCCATGGTTCAACCTTAGCAACTGACAATACGCTTTTGATTTTAAGTGTCGGGTGCTGGGCACCACCTGGTCCATGAATCCAGGCTCTGCTAGAAATTCATCCTTTTAAATTACTTTTACATTTATTATATATCTAATTTATTATATTTAGGGACTTCATATATATTGGAAACTTACAAAAAGGCTTTGAAAATACGATAACTTTTCACAAAATATGAGAAATGCTTTTATTTACAAAAAGTTTCTTATAGCTAAGATTACACTTTCGTGACCATCTTTCGAGAAAATAATGTTACTTTTAATTATGACTTTTTAAGTAAAAGATATATCTGCCTAGGGCATCTTTATACATGAATGCTTTTAAAGAATTGATGGGAAAAATACACCAGGTTTTCTTCATGTTGTCAAAAGTTTAAAATACATACTTAGAGCTGGCAGTATTATTTGGATGGATGTTCTCGGTATGCTTATGTGTGACACTCTTATGGAACAAATAAAATTACTCATTGAGTGCTATTTCACAGAAAAAAAATGAGAAACCAAGTAAAAGAGTTGTGATGATAATATATTTAAAGCTGCTGCTTATGCATAACCACAAAGACACAGAATTCAAATGGATTTTGTTTTTCATCCATTTGAAACAAACAACTCCCCCACCCTAAAACAAGATATTCATATAAAACAGATGCTAAGAATATATTTACGGTAGCTGCAGGTTTCCACGCCTGCATTTTTCATTCAGGTGTTTCATTATTTTATGACAGTTAATATAACGTCCGTGTTCTAATGACAATTTCCATATTCTTACATACAAATTTATATTTTAGGTCTTTTATTTATTTATGGATAGCCTGTAACAGCACTGGGGAAATAACAAAAAGGTATCTGTCAATTGTTAAAATTTTTTCTATGCATCTATATTCCTTGAGTGTCAATAATAGATCCCAGGAAGCTTTTAAATATGTAATATTGACCCAATTTCAAAACTTCTAAAAAGCAACCTTCTTCTTGGCCACAGATATGGCTAGTGCTGGCTTTGGAGACTCCCCTGTCTCCCAGACCTTACTGAAATACTTCATAGTCTGCTAAACATTAACATAAGAAAGGGTAATGGCTTTTTTGGAGCCATTATAATCTATTGGGTCATGGCTTTTTTGGAGCCATCATAATCTATTGGGTCAAAGCATGTTTCATTGATAAGACAATTCTGCTTACCCTGCAGTCATGGAGGTCCGCCGGATCAGGCGAGACACCCAGAGCCTTATGAAATATTTACAAAAGGCCTTCTTCCGTGCACACGGAAGCCTTCCAAATCAAATGGCTCAGGCAGTTTTAAGTGTTGAGGTTGAGAAGGTGAGGGAAAATAAGAAAAGGAATAACAAAATCAAGCAAAAAGAACATTTCGGATGAAAGAAAGAAATGGGTAGAATGTTTGCCAATGGGTAATACTCCAATAAAGGCATAGTGTTTGCAGGGTTATTGATAAGTCAGCCTTATCAATGATCATGGGCTGTGGTGGCCTGAGAGGGACGGGGAGTGTGTAATGAAAACACAATTATAAGTCTTCACCCTTTGGTTGAGAAACATTTCCCACAGATCCTGAGACTTAAGAAGCTTGATACTCTGTTGAATCACGTGCCTCTCTAAGCCATCACATTAGCGCAATAATTTCTAAAAAAGAAAAGAAAAGAAAAAAAAAAAAAGATCACTGAGCAAGTCCATTTTTGTGAAGCTTACACCGAAGCAGGAACTACTAATTCAGACTCACCATGTGTTGTGAAGAGAGAGAAGAGAGCCAAACGAGAGATCTTCTCTCTCTGGTCATTGCTGCCCTGACATTCAACCTGCTCCTTTGACCTGATGTAGCTGGTATTTTGTCTCTGTAACGGGCAAAGGGATAACAAAGACACTGGTTACTTCTGGGATAGAGGCAGCTTGAGCTCTACGCAAGGATGGCTCGGTCCTGTCTAGGATCTCTGGGCCTCGAAAAAGCAGCCAACCGGATTTCTCCAAGGCAGAGATCACCCCGCTATTGCTGTCTGTCTTTCTTCTTGTGAAATGGAGATAGGAGATGTTCCGGTTCCAGGGGCTGCTTTTCCAAAGTGCGCTCTGGGCCACCCTCCCCTCCCCGGCACCCTCCCACCCCCACCCATCTCCTCTGGCCTCGCTCCGCATTCATCCCAGGCCAGCCGTCTTATGATAAAAGAGAGATGCCATGCGGTGTAAATTCAGTCAGACTGTCAATGTATCCACACACTCAGTCCCTGCTCAATGTTCCATGACAACAAGGTGAGACGGCAGAGGTTATCCGAACAGCTGCTGCCTAGGCTGGCAATTCCAGGCATTGAGGACCATCTGTCTATATGTTCACAAATGTATATAAGGGCCATCTATCAGACTGGCTGTCTGCAGCTGACTCCCCATCAGGCCCGCTTCCTTCCTCGGCGTGGGACAATAAGGGCTGGTTCTTTGCTTTGTGTCACACAGAATGGCTGATTTGATTAAGTCCCCAACTCTCATTATGCTAGGTAGGGTGTAGAATTTCAATGATAATCCATAATGCATGACCAGTTTGTCGCCATGGCAACATAAATTCAAGGTTACTAGCTCAGACGCATAATTGGGTGTGCATTGAGCGCTGAAGACGGGCTGTTAAAATTCTTGTCATAGAAAAGTAGCATCCATCATACTGTCTGAAATTGCAAAGTACTCATAATCAGACAGAAAAATCCTTGGAGAAAAATGTTAATAAAATAACTATTACGGTCTAATAAAATTATTAAGTTTAACCACTTTGGTTTTTCGAGTAGTTCAGTTAGGAAGAATGAAACAGACACCTCATTAAACACTGGAGATTTAGACCGAACCTCCCCCCACCAGGAATTGCAGTGAAATATGGACCTGAAGAATTTTGGGTCTCAGTTTGATGGATCGATCAAAATAAGCCCCACGTAATAAAATATACCAGCACGCGCACGTTTGTTTCATTTCTGTATTTCATATCGGATTTTTCTTAGCTGGAAGGATATTTCCTTAATAAAATGCTCTGGGGGAAACTAAATCCACTTCTGTGCTTTAAAATGCTGAAAATTAAATTATGCATGTTATTGGTTGTATCTCCCAGAGTAGGACACGAAAACTAAGGTGGTGACAAAAAAAAAAAAAAAAAGAAAAAGAAAAAGAGTCACAAAGACACGAGACCATGTTAAATGATCGGCCCACGCCACCATGAATTCGTCGTGGTGCCTGCAAACGTTCCGAAGAGGAATCTTACTCAAATGTGTAAGGCTGAGAAAAACCCGGTGCAAAATAACACGTGTCCTCTGCAAAAGGGTTTCATCTCCCGGGCCAAAATAATTATGGTAATTACTTGTTTTGGTGTCTGGCTTTGCCCGTGAAGTAGAACCAGGCACGGAGTTATAAATGAGCCCCACACAAATGGCTGAAAATTAGGCTCAGGGTGTTCTTGGAGGGGGCACAGCGAGGCTCATTGAAGAATCCCTCTCCCCCCACTCAGTTTCTTTGAGTATAACCAGCCTTTCTCCATGGCGTGGCTTCTTTGGGTTTTAAGCACGAGATACTCTTCTCTTGATATGATTTATCCTGGTTTTGCAGAAAACCGAGAAGACCAAATGGGAATACATATAGTTTAACCACATAACACAGGGAGGCATGTTTTTTGAAAGACCGGCCTGCCCTTTGTCTCTGAGGTTGAGCTTTGATTTAATTCCGTTGAAGAAAACTTAGGATTCACTGACTTACAGGATAAGACAATTCCTGCTGAACGAAAAGCAGATGAGGCCACATGACCATGGAAACAGCGCTGTGCTTTCCCGAGGACCTTGCAGGAAGTGAGGTTTAATTGCTTCTGCGTTTCTTTTTTACACTGAGCTCTCTCAGCCGGTCTCAGTCCTGTTTTCTTCTCCAGCTAGCCTCCGGGAGATGCACAAAAGCAAGTTATTTCCCTTTGTGTCCTATCTGCTGTCATTATAAAATAACTAAACTATTAGGTAAGGGCACAAATAAAACTAATGTTTGGGCAGCTGACATCATTTTCAATACATCGTTTACTTTATAGGATTTCTACAAAATTTCCTCAATTTTCTACAAAGCCAAATGAGATCAGATGATTTTTTTTTTTTTTTTAAGTAACAGAGATGTATTTTTTTTCACATCGCATCCCCAGGACCTTTGCAAAGTTTAAAGTAGAAAAGAAGAAAAAGGCAAGCATCAAAATCGGATGACCTAATTCGGAATATAGATGTAGTTTTACATTTTTTATGTTGTGTTTAATCATACTAATGGCTGCGTCCTTTGGAATTTTTTTTTTTTTTTTTAATGAAGGTACTTTGTGCGGTGCAGTTTCATTTGAAATATGAAGGGGTTTCTGTCTGAAAGAGCTTGCTCGCAAAAGTCACATCTGGAAGTACATTCAGGTCCAAATGCACACATGTAACTCCAATTAACATTACGAACGCTAAGGAAAATATACCGCCAGCCGGCGGAGGGGGGATGGGGCAAGAAACTGAAGAAAGAGGTTTGTGTCTCTGATTTAAACACGAGTGACTTTCTGGAGAACACCAGCATGTGGTCAAATGGACTCCTATTGTGGAAATGCATTGGCTCTCAAGACAGAATAACATTTCTGATTTGATGGCCAGTGAAGCGAGCCCATGACCAGCAGCAAATCCTGAGCCCGTGAACCTGCCCTAGAACGGGATCCCTACAAACGGGGAAGGTGTGAGCCTGATTTAGTCTTGAGAGGCTTTAGGATCATTTAAAACTTTGTAATTGGAGGAGTTAGGCTTTCCTGTATGTAAGTACACAAATCTGTATTGATCAAGCACTAATATATGCTGATTCACGACATCCTGCCGACCGTTATTAAAAATTCCTTACGCTAAAAACGCTCATAAGACTGATAAGGACAAAAAGCCCACCCAGTTTTTAATTAGACTACACGCTTCAGCACCAATCACGTGGGTTTCCTTATAACCAACAGTGCAGGATTTTCTAATATTCTTTAAAAAATCAACGGCAGTCATGTTTTCTGTTTATGGAAGCAGAGACAATGAAGGTATTATTTCTGTTATAGAAGCAGAGACGGTGAAGGTATTATAACATGAGCATCTTCTGTCCGCTGTGCCTCAAAGTCTCCATTAAAAGAATCCAGATTTGCAACTTGAAAATATGCTGTCTTAATTTTCGTTTTCAACGAGGTACAACTTGATATTAGTCAATCCTTCCAAGTCCGAAATGATTCTGAAATGAGTACTTGATAGATACCTACGGATAATAATGTACCAAACCTCCAAGTAAATTGTGAGACAGTCAGATCAAACTTCTCCCCGTGCAGAAATGAGCAGGGGCTTCTCATCATTTCAGCACCAGGTACGCAAAAGACACAGAGCTGATGAAGGAGGGAGCTAGTGCATGCGTATGCCCCCCCCCCCGATCGATTGTATCCACACGCGACTCAGGTTTTCTTCCCATCATTTTTCTCTGCAAATTGAGTCTCGCTTGTTATCACTTCATATTCTGATACCTGTCCCTTCATTTGTGAGCTTTACAAACTTTGGGAAAAAATAACACCCATTATAGTTGGACACATCTGGTTGGGAAAACCTGGATGACGTGCGTCTTATATTTTTTAATACGGGTGATAAACGCTGGTATCTATCTGCTTTCTGCGAAGTGTACTTTAGTAATATGATTTTTTTTAAAAAAAAAGCTTCTTGAAGTCAAGTTGCCGCATACAGCAATTACAGAGAATGTATTACATTCAAATTAATATAAAATATATATCTCATTGTATACACATACGTACACAATTTATATGTGCGTATAGGTGTAATCTTTCCATGGTTGACAAATCTAAGAACTTGGTTAGTTTTCCTTTCTTCCTGGGAAGCGCATTTATAATCACATCTGTCTTTTATTAATTCTATGGTAATTTGGTACAAAGTTAAGTGTAACAGTCTGAGGACTAGTTTTGATTCATATCGACCTCTGTTTCTTTCCAGTTATAATTGAACACAGGTGTGAGCAGCCCCGATCTTTCCTTTTCTTGCGTGACGTTCAGAATGATCTGTGCCTCATGGGAGTTGGTGGCGCTGGACGGGGCGAGAGTCCTTGTCACCGTCCACGGGGCAGCTGTGGGGATAAACCCTGAGCTAATGTACCCTCGTAGCTAACAAAATGCACTTACCTAACATCTGAAAAAATTGTGATGGGCGTCCATGAAAAGGATCATCAACCGTAACTCTGATGTTTTCATTTAGTTTTTAAATATCGCCAAAAAAAAGTACACATATTTGTGATAATCTTACCAGACCTAATATGGAAATATATTGAAATTGTGAATCAATGTCTATCGAATGAGAGTCAATTAGATCTGTGAGTGCCTGAAACGTGCGGTAGAAAAGAAGCGAGCAATGAGAAGAAGATCTATTCCATACTTTCAAATAATTACCGTACGATAAAATTTACATTTAAAATCATTCTGAGTATAGTTTAATCTCCAACGTCAAAGACACTAAGAACATCTGGCTCATAGAATTTTTGGTCTCGAATGGACTCTAAAAGGCATGTGTCACACCTCAATTATTTGTGCCTTTTATTTAGAACCCTCCAAAACTGACCCTCCAATTTGTATACGAACATGCCTAGTGTTGAAGAACTTATTATTTCTTAAAGAAGTCCATGATTGCCTTTATACTAAGCTGGATTCTGTCTCCCAAACCTTCCATTAATCAACCCAACTTCTCCCTCTTGTCAGCATGCAAAAGAAAACTAATATATCTTTTTTTTAAGTTTTATTTATTTTTGAGAGAAAGAGCATGAGCAGGGGAGGGCCAAAGAGAGAGGGACACAGAGGACCCAAAGTGGGCTCCACACCGACAGCAGCGGGCCCAACATGGGCTCGAACCACGAACTGTGAGATCATGATCTGAGCTGCAGTTGGCCGCTCCACTGGGCCACCCATGCTCGCCAAACTAATATGTCTCATATGCCACTATCATTCTCATATTTCCGGAAAACCCCATCCTCTCTCCTTAAGATGAAAGAATTCAACGTCTTCAAACGCTCCTCACCTGACGTGGAAGTCACAGGAATACATTTTTAAGATCAACGCGTCAAAAACGGCAACCACTGAACACAACCATGTATGGAAACAAGTGATGTCACATTTAATCTCTTTTGATTTTTTTCACGAATCAAAATTGGTTCCACTGCCAAACAAACACTTAATGTCAGACTGTTCGCTTATTAATTCCATAGGAATACAAGTTGGAGGCCAGACAAATAACGTGGATTTCTGATTACTGTAGCATCGACTGTATCGTGTAAACCTATTTTTCTCTTCTTCCGCCTGCCGTCCCCACTCTCCCACCTCTTCCCTGCTGTCCTACAGCTCCCCGCCCCCCCAATGTTTCCAGGGCCTCACATGCAAACACACGCCCACAAGTGGATTGCACTCGAAGTATCTTCCTTCCCTTTGCAGAATTCTTTGTCCGTGGCTGAAACTCTGGGGGCGATATTGGAAGAAGAGGTCACGGGCAACATCTGGAACGGTGTGGACTCTTAATAAGATGTGATCTCTGCATTCACACACACACACACACACACAGAAGTTAAATATTTGGTTAGGTAGATGACATTCCCCAGGAAACCTGAACCTTGTTTCCTTCCCTGAGACCTGCAACGTATCATAGAGAGAGACACTGTACAACCCGCACCTAAATATCGGGTCTGTGGCAAATAAAATTCCTTTCATTACCACGCAGCAGAGGCCTTCCACTTAAATTTGTAGGCCCGTGACCTTTTCTACGACTCTAGGCACCAAATCCTCCACACCTTCTTCCCACCAAGTTCCCATTAATACTGTGATGGAATTCTCCGTTCCTTTTTGCTGCCTTGCTCCCCCGGTGAGAATGAAGATGACATTTGGGTCACCCCTGGATGTTTGGCACCCATCGCAGTGCCTGAAACACACTAGCATCAAGCAGATATTAGTAAATGAGTGAAAAGCGATAGAAATATGTGAGTTCTTATGGTACCACACGAAGTAGGGCTCTCGCATCGTTTCTCGTGTGTGTGTGTGTATGTGTGTTTTCGTCTCTCTCTCTCTCTCTCTCTCTCTCCATCAGATCTTCCCACAACACTGTTCTGAGCCAGTTGCCACAGAACATTCCTACAGTAATGCGGTCTGCCCTGGCCCGCCTCCTACCACCACTCTGAAGCGAAAGAGAAGCCAGAGTCAGCACAGGCCTCAATGGGAGCGCCAGGGCCTTCGGCATTTCCAAGAATCAGGCAGAGAGCAGGAGAGAAGGTTTCCAACAAGGTAAGAAGAGATGGCTTGCCCGGGAAGGTTCCGCAGTGGCTGGAATTGAAGGAATATTAACAATGCCTATTCAGAGCAAGCCCTGGGGGGGGGGGGGGGGGCGGTCCAGAGCACGCCGGGCCTCGTGTGCCCTACCTGAAATAGCTTCTTTTTCCTGGGTCACATCCATGTGAAAGATGAGGTCACTGAAGCCCCCACATGACTTCCATGTTCTCCCCTGAACCACATCCTGGGTCAGCGGGGGTTCAAATCCCATGCTGGGTCACGGGAGGGTCCACAGGGCATCGGTGATGCAAGAGGTGGCCAAGGGATTAGAAATCAGTGCATGTAAGTGCTACGGAGCAGAGAGGGAAGCTGAGAGCCACGAATCACTCCAGGGACCAGGGAAGGGCACAGGGTGAAGACCACAGCCACGGGCAGAGGAGTGGGAGTAGAAGAGTCCCAGACAGAAGACCAAGGGCAAACACGTGGAGATGCAGAGAACACCCCGCCCTCAGGCCTGACACTCTGATTGGAGAGCAGGACGGGCAGGAGAGCGAGGGTCAGGCTGGGAAGACTGGGTTGGAGTCAAGATGGTGTCCACCCCCACCACGCCCCCTCCCCCACCGGGGGCAGCTCCCATGTGCTCACATTTCAAGAAAACACCGATGCAGATGTTTTTCACCAGGTAAATCCCGAAGGCTTTGAAAACTTGAAAACTTGAAAAAAGATGGTATCGGCCAGATGGCCTCTAGATCTCCTTCCAGTTTCAGCAATCTCCAAGCCTTAGTGACCAGCCCATAAATAGAACGGCAGGGCCTTCCCGGCAAGTCGGCGGCCTCGCCGTCTTGGCCACACAGTGTTCATTCTGCTGTACGTCTGAATCTGAAAGCCTGAGTCGCAGAACTACGGACGTTTGCATCCTTCAGAAAAGTTTGCTGTGATCGAGGAACTGAATCTGAATGAAACATTTCCCTCCTTTTTGCTTCGGAAACCACGTGCAGCCAACCTGCGGTAGCAACATAAAATACGTATTCCCCTAGAATTCCACATTTGGGGTGCTCTAGCTCACCTGTGAACTAAAGGCCTTTGTCCTCCCCAACGTCTAGCCTGAATGGTTTTCTAATCACCAAAATCCCGGGAACCATATGGTATCCTACAAACTGTTTTGTTGCAGGGAGATTATGGAAATAACCTTCTTTTTATTCTGACACACAGTTGTTCTCAGTTCATGGTCCAGTGGATTGGCATGGAGCTAAACTCAGGTTTTCTCTATGGGTTATTAATAATAGCCTACAAAATTAATAGCCGTACCTTGTACTAATCTAGCACCTCTCAAAGCATATTATCTCAGCTTTATTATCTCGTTTTCCCACACGGGTTCCCGGGGGGGAAATGGCTATTGCAGATCAGGGAACTGGAGGCAGAGAGCCATGTTACCCAGTTGGTCAGCATCCAAGATGCGACTAACCTTAAAGCCCAGGTCCCGGCAAGGGATTGTCTTCTTTGGAGAGCATGCCGAACAGGAAATGTGTATTCCTTGTTCCCACACGTCTTGACACATTTTGGCCTTCTCGATTGATTTCACGATTCCAAGGTGACCCATCCTGAGAACATCCTCACTGATGTCACGTCTGAACCCCACATGAACTGCTTACAGAAGAAATGACGGCGTTTACCTTGCGACGTCCCAGTGAAGCAAGTCGGCTGCCTTCTCCTACAGGACCACTGTCATTTCCTATGGAAGGCTCGAGCCTTAAATACTGCAATTAGAGATCAATTAGTCAGCAGTCACTGAGTGCCGATGAGCCTGAGGAGGGGGCTTTCCAGAAGCATCCTTCAGACCTCCGTGCAAAAGAAAGAGCTCCCCTTCTAGTGTGTGCTCTGGGGCATGGGAGTCCTGGCCACTGTGGTCAGCTGGCTTTTATTTTTCTCTGTAACTATTCTTCAAGCGATTCCATTTTATTACTAGGTGTAGAATGTATGTAAACATTCTTATCTGAGAAGGGAAATTTGACAGTGACCTAAATAACTAAAGCATAAAAACATAAATGGTGATTAAAAACACGCATCTAGAAGCTTGAGCGTGACCCTGGCATCAGGGTAACCTGAGATGTCGGTGTCACTGCTACCCGTGGGGCTTAAGTGAGTATCTCAGCCTGTTCCTGGCTGAGTCTGATATTCCTCTATTAAACATTTCTGAGCAGTTCCGTTGCGCATTGTAACCTGGTCCCTATCCGCTGGCATTTCCTTATGTGAGGGCAAGTACTGATTTTACAAAAGTTTCTACCTCTGTATGCGTTTGTCCCAAGGATAGATTTTAGAGTGCAAAGTCTTTATTAAATACGTTTTGACAAAATTACCTACATGTCATTTCATGGGTGTGGGCTGCTCTGAAGTGTGATTCTCCTTAGGGCAGGAGGTTCACTAATCATAGGAACCACAGAGGTTCCAGCAATTCTAGTCTCTTTTTACAAATGAGAGGGATATATCTTATATGCTCTTTGAGGAAATACGAGAGCAAATGCCAGGTTGAGTTTTCACTTAAAATCTGAAAGTGAATCCAATAAAGGGTTGAATATAATCCTGTAAAATGGTGGGCTGCAATTACTGAGGTGGGAGAAACAGGAAACAAAATCCTTGGCCAATAAAAAATGAAGTTGAGGGGCACTTGGGTGGCTCAGTGGGTTAAGCATCCAACCCTTGATTTCAGCTCAAGCCATGATCTCACAGTTCCTGAGATTGAGCCAGGGGTCAGGCTCTGCACCAAGCACGGAGCTGCTTAGGATTCTCTCTCTCTCCACCTCTCTCTCTCTCTCTCTCTGCACCACCCCCCTCATTTTCTCTCAAAATAAATAATAAACATTAATTTTTAATGCTTATTTATATTTGAGAGAGAGAGAAAGAGAGACAGAGCGTGAGCAGGGGGTGGAGGGGCAGAGAAAGAGGGAGACACAGAATTCAAAGCAGGCTCCAGGCTCCGAGCTGTTAGCACAGAGCCCTTTGCAGGCTCGAACTCATGAACCGTGAGATGATGACTTGAGCCAAAGTCGGCCACGTAACCGACTGAGCCACCCAGGTGCCCTTAAATTAACAAACACTTTTTAAAAAAGAAAGAAATGGACCTACTTAGCTTAAAAAAAAGACAGGTTGGGAGATAGTATTTAAGACATATAGAACAGACGGCACTTAATATCCGATGACTTTAAAGACGTACAAACACCAATAAAGAATAATTGAGCAAACAGTAAGAACAGGAAGTTTACAGAGGAAAAAGCACAAAAGAAAAAGCTTAAACGTGTAAAAGCATATTCAATCTCATCAATAATCAGGGAAATGCCAATTAAAGAATAATAGGACACAATTTATTTGCCAACCAGTCTTGTAAAAATTAGCACCTTTGGCAATAGCCAGCATTGAGAAGAGTGTAGGAAAGTCAGTGCAGTTAGGGAAGTTAACTTATTCCCACTTTTTAAGAGACCAGTTTGGGATCAATGGTTAAAAACATAAATGTTTTTGGGGTGCCTGGGGGCTCAGTGGGTTAAGTGTCCGACTTCGGCTCAGGTCACGATCTCACGGTTTGTGGGTTCGAGCCCCACGTCGGGCTCTGTGCTGACAGCTCGGAGCCTGGAGCCTGCTTCGGATTCTGTGCCTCCCTCTCTCTCTACCCTCCTTCACTCGCATTCTGTCTCTGTCTCTCTCAAAAATAAATAAACGTTAAAATTTTTTTTAAATAAATAAACATAAATGTTTTCATTTTTTAACAATAATTTTTCTTTACAGCACCTATTTATTCTACAGAAATATCTGCAATTATGCACATAGCACATTTACAAGGATGTTTAACATAACACTTACTGTAAAGGCAAAAAGTGGTAAAACAATGAAAGTCTTTAAAAGAGAAAGTTATCAAAAATGGGATATTTGGGGCGCCTGGGTGGCGCAGTCGGTTAAGCGTCCGACTTCAGCCAGGTCACGATCTCGCGGTCCGTGAGTTCGAGCCCCGCGTCGGGCTCTGGGCTGATGGCTCGGAGCCTGGAGCCTGTTTCCGACTCTGTGTCTCCCTCTCTCTCTGCCCCTCCCCCGTTCATGCTCGGTCTCTCTCTGTCCCAAAAATAAATAAACGTTGAAAAAAAAAAATTAAAAAAAAAAAATGGGATATTTTTGTTATGAAATACCACAAAAGTTACAAAGCTTTACATATACTGGAAACAAACTTTTTTTGAGATATACCTTTATCTTTATGGAAATAAAAACACATTGAGAGTATTCCATGTAGTATTATCCACTTGATACTTTATACAATACAAAAAAGGGGAAAAAAAGAAGAAAGTGTGAAAGTTAACGGGGGTGCTGTGAAGATCTATGACAGTTGTTGAACTAAACTCTGAGGAGGTGGGAGGAACAAAGGGGGAAAGTCAGGATGGAATGGAAGGAAGGCCATCAGTTTTAAATCTATATACAGTAAAACCTTGAATTGAAAATAACTTGTTCTGAGAGTGTTCCACAAGACAAGCAAACATTTCTAATAAATTTCAACTTGATAAATGAGTGATGTCTCGCCATACGAGTGGTACATGATGCTGAATGTCACATGGTCACAACTGGGCCAATGGTCCTTCTCTCTCTCTCTCTCTCTCTCTCTCTCTCTCAATGCAGGATTGTGGGTGATTTTTCCCATGCTCGGATGCTCAGTCTTGAGCATGCTAGGCCAGGGTGTTGGGCAGAAATCAGTGATTTTTCAGAATGTTGGAAGGTGCCCACACCTTGCACTAATGTATTTTTAGTCACTTCAAAGCACCTACGGACAGTCCTTTTCTTTTCTATCCAAGAATGATCTTAGGAAGGCTTTGCTTGATTCTAGGTCAGGAAAGGATATAGACTCTTTCCTCTGCTGCCTTATTGCCAGTTCCATTGAATACAGTAGATGACAAGAGTTCATTAATACTGTACTGTGGTCCACATCCATTAGTGATAGTGAAAGTTGTCCTACACAAAACCATCCATGAAGGTTTTCAAAGGTAAGTGCAGGTTAATTTGTTTTTCTTTATCTTTTGTATTTATTTTCTTTATTATTCACTATTGTAATCATTTTTATATGAATATTTTTGGGTTGTGGAATGAATCATCTGAGTTTCCACTATTTCTTATGGGGAAATTTACTCAGATATAGGAGTGCTTTGGATTACAAACATGTTTCCAGAATGAATTGTGCTCCCAAACCAAGGTTTTGCTGTACTTCTTTGCTGATTGCATTAGTTTATAACTAGAAAACAGTGGTAGCATTTCTGTCGATGGTTATGTTGTTTTTATTTTTGTAACACTATGATTCAGAATAATCAAAAAAACAAATAGGGTAACAAAAGCTCAGGGCCACAACCATAAGCTCCTGGGCTCTGGAAATCTGTCAACGGTTTCTAAAGTGTTTGCGGTGGATTCAAACACCACCCTTGGCCGCTGAGCATGGCCCAAACTCAATCCATACAATCTTCTGGTGGCTGGTGTATTTGAGTATATCCATTCTGTCCATGAATAAAGAAATAGAAGAGAGTAAATGTGAACCAAAGGTCTCAACCATAACAATAAAAAATTGATCGACCACAAACCTCAGAAAAACTCAGAAGAATCTACCACAGAAGGAAAAGAAAAATTATCCATGATGAAAGATTTCTACAATCCTGTCTTCCAAGGTGGGGGGGGAGACATTAATGGTAGATATTTAAAAGGAGTATAATACCCTAAGAATTAAAGGTGAACAAAATGGAAAGGAAGAGGAAACTGTTTCCTAAGGGAGAACTGCCCCAGGAAGGAAATACAGCAGCAGAAGTGGTACACGTCACACAAATTCACATGGAAAACAGCAAAAAGACAAACTGATACTAATAAAAAAAAAATCAGTGATGTAGAAGCTAAATTTGGGTAACTGTTTTAGAGTACAGAAAGGCCATACACTCACAAAAAGAAAAAGAAGAAGGGGTGAACCTGGGTGTCTCAGTCAGTTGGTCAAGCATTAGATTCTTGATTTTGGCTCAGGTCATGGTCTCATATTCCTGGGATTGAGCCCCACATTGGGCTCTGTGCTGAGCGTGGAGCCTGCTTGGCTCTCTCTCTCTCTCTCTCTCTCTCTCTCTCTCTCTCTATCCCTCTGCCCCACCCTGGCTTGAACTTTCCCTCTCTCTCTAAAATAAAATTTTAAAAAAATATTAAAAAATTATAAAGAAAAAGAAGAAGGTCCATATGGAAAACAGAATACAGACTTAATACCTAGATGATTGGCATTCAAGAAAGAAACAAATTTGAATAAATTAAATGGAAAGATTAGATGTGCCTGGGTGGCACATTTGCTTAAGCCTCTGACCCTTGGTTTAGGCTCGGGTCATGATCTCATAGTTCGTGAGATCAAGCCCTGAGTCAGGCTGTGTGCTGACAGCTTGGAGCCTGCCTGGGATTCTCTCTCTCTCTCTCTCTCTCTCTCTCTCTCTCTCTCTCTTTCTCTTTCTCTCTCTGCCCCCTAACTCTCCCCCACTTGCTCAAGTGCACACACTCACTCACTCTCTCTCAAAGATAAATGAATAAATTTTGAAAAAAAAAGAAATGGGAAGATTAATAAAAAATATAACAGAAGAAAACTATTGATGATGAAAATATCACCAGCTCTATGTGTATTAACACTTCCATTCGAAAATAAGTTATCAGAAATTTATCCCAATTTTGCCACATCCTGTGAAGTACTCTTAATATCCCCAGTAATAACTGCATCAGCAGAAAGATTCTTTGCAAAACTAAATATCATCAACTATTTAAGATTTTTGAGGAGACTGACTTCACCTTCAGTCATCAGTTGAAAGTGAAAGTGAAGTTGAAAGTGAAAATATAAATTTTGATGGTCCAATAAGTACATTTGTGGGAAGGTAACGATAAAAATCTCGTGATCAAGTTCTATTAGTGAAGTATTAATTACTATAGTGTACGTATATGCTTATGACAGTCAAACATTCAGTTATGCAACTTAAAAATTTTGTTACACATCACTATTACACCTATTACATTTTATAAGTAATAACATATTTTAACCAACGTGAAAAGACACAAGTTTTATATCACAGTACCTTTAATGTGTCTTCCTCCTGCTTTTTGAACAATGGGCCCATATTTTTATTTTGTACTGGGACCCACAAAGTATGTTGCTGGCCTTGGGGAAATGTTTTTATAAGAATCAAAACATACCAATATTCTTACAAATTAGGCACAAACACCAGAGTAGATAAATGAAAACATCATATACTTTACAGGGTCAACACTAAAAAAATAAAAGAAAAAAAAAAGCCTAGCTTGAAATGCATTTATTAAGAGGGAAAATCTCCACAATTGAACCAATCTCCATTCACACTATCTGATTACCCACTGTTAGTAACAGACACACCAAAAACTGATTGTCACCAGCTTTTATCAAAAGGTTAGTGATCGGGGCGCGTAGGTGGCTCAGTTGATTGAGCGTCCTACTCTTGATTTTGGCTCAGGTCATGATCTCATGGTTCGGTTTGTGAGTTTGAGCCCCTCATTGGGCTCTGTACTGGCAGCACAGAGCCTGATAGGGATTTTCTGTCTCCCTCTCTCTTTGCCCCTCTCCCTCTCGTGCTATCTCGCTTTCGCAAATAAAAATAAAATAAACAAACATTTAAAAAAGAAGAAAAAAAGGTTAGTGACCAGAGTCGGGGAATTATGGCCCTGGTTCCTGACGGGGATGTGGTGGCTGAGTGACATCATCTGTCAGCCTGTGGGAGTATAGATGCCTCTTTCCGTTAGACGTTCAGATCCACTTTCTCACTCAACCCTCCCAATAATCCCATCTCAGTTCTCTCAAATTTAGAGAAGACAAGTGGTTCCCTTAAGGTCAAACAGCCAGTCAACCACAGAGTAGGGGATCGAACCAGGTTTTCTGACATGAAATCTAGAGCACATGACGTTGCCCCTGATGGCGAAACGAGAGCTGGCCTGTCTGCTGTCTTTCTTAACATTCCACCAGATTTGGCGTCGTACCTGAGGCATAAAACCATTTCAGAATATTATTTCAAAATATGTTCAGGTGAGATTGGGCCAAGTTTTTACACAATGGCAAATTATCATGCGTATCTCTTTAGTAAGAGGGTCGGCTTGGGGGTAACAAGGTAATGATGGACTTTGGGCAGGTTTAGGAGGGAGTTGCTCCCATATCAACCCTATCTGGCGAAATAACTAAGCAGACAGAACTGAACAAGGAATGCATATGGCTGATATTTTCCATCGTGGAGTAGGCTGAATTTACAAGCCACACACCCTGGAGGTAAATAAATATCCTTGCCCGAATCCAGGAAGGAGCTTAGACCCGAGTGGTACCTACGGTCCAGGTGCAACTTCTCATTGGCTGAGGACTTTCCCTCCTCCGTCACCAGTTAAGATGTTTCTACCAAAATATGGAGCTCTTTAGTCAAATCAGATGCTCATCATTGAGCAAACTTATAATTACTTTCACTTACATTCTGAGTACGATTTTCTTAGTAGAAAAACCGCAGCTTTAACAGCTTTCCGAATTTAAAGGCTTTCCATTCTTATCACAAGATTACATGCTGATCAATATGGCCAGTAACTCTACATTAAAGGGCAAGCTTTTCTTTTTCTTTTTTTTTCTTGTAAATGAGCTCCCCCCACCAATTAAACGATTGATCATCGCAAAAAGCATAAAGTCTCATGCATACTATATTAAAAAGTGCAAGCATCCCCCTTCCCAGGAATTTAAATTAATGAAGTATTAGTTACTATAGTATACGTATATGCTTATGACAGTCAAACATTCAGTTACGCAACTTAAACATTTTGTCACACATCACTATTGCACCTATTACATTTTATAAGTAATGTATTTATTGATTTCTATGCAGTGGAAAACAACAAAACCCAACAGTCTAGCCCCACTTTGCCAGGGGGCCGAGTCCTTGGAAGTCAAGGAAAATCGGCAGACATCGTAAGGCAATGGAGTGTATCACACCCTAAAGACCAGAGGCATGTAAACAGAAGACGCTGCAAAGTCAAAATGTCCTGTGCTCTTAGATCCATTCCCATGTGATCTAGCGGAACACATTCTTCCATTTCCATGGGAAATAAACCTCTTGTTTCAAAATAAAACTGAAATTGAGTGCTTCAAAAACGCTCTCTCTTAGTCAGCGGTAAAGCATTGCAAAGTTTATTTAGGAATAAACTTCTAGAAAGTTTGTCTTATGCTGATGCACTTTCCACCTCATCCATATCTGTATCCATATTCAAAGAACCTTAGCAGAGCTTAGAACAAGGGGTTTAAGCATTTGAGTGATGTTAAATGTGTTATTTCCACATGAGGTGCAATGACAACTAACCTTTAGGCATTTGCTTGAGCATGGTGAAAATTCAGGTTTATTAATTTTATTGGATGTCAGACAAATGCAAAGTGAATCACCTTAGATTTACAAGGAGTAGGGATTTAACAGCTCAATGCTATGAATACCCTCCCAGTGCTTTCTCTCTCCAGCTCCTAGACATAGGCTTAAGTAGAGATAGGAATATATAACACACTGCCTGTAAGTGGCGAGTGAAATTGGCATTTTAAGGTCATGAACCATAGATCAGTTTTCATACTTCCTGTCTTAAGTACCAGGATCAGTAAGAATTCCTATGTGAAACATACAGATTTTTTTTGAGAGAGAGAGAGAGAGAGAGAGACAGAGAGAGCAGAGGCTGGTGGAGGAGGGGCAGAGGAAGAGGCGGGAGAGAATTCCAAGCCGACTCCATGCTGGGGCTTGATCCCACGACCAACCTCAAGATCATAACCTGAGCTAAAGTGAAGAGTCGGACGTTTGACTGAGCCACCCAGGCGCCCCTAAAATACAGACTTTTGAAAAAGTTGGTGTCAATGGGGCACCTGAGTGGCTCAGTTGGTTAAGCACCTCACTCTTGGTTTGGGCTCAGATCATAATCTCACCGTTGTGAGATCGAGCCCCCGTGTCAAATTCCCAACGTGGAGCCTACTTGGGATTCTCTCTGTATCCCTCTCTCTCTGCCCCTGTCCCACTTGTGCGTGCATGCGCGTGCTCTCTCTCGCTCTCTTGCGCGTGCTCTCTCTCGCTCTCTTAACATAAATAAACATTTTTTGAAAGTTTGTATCATGTACTTTTTAAAGTTGTATTGTGAGATAATACACACTCAGGAAAATCCATCAAGTGTAAATACATAGTTTAACAAGTCACTGTGAACATCCACATCACCATTGCCAAGCAGAAATTTGGGCTTTGCCAAGACCCCGGGGGTTCCCTCGACCCCCAGCCTCACTTCTGATTCTGACTCTTTCCAGCGATACAGCCACTACCCTGACTCATACAGTAACCCTTTCATTTCTTTGTCTATTTTCTTATGACCCACCTGTGTGTCCTGAAATGTCATGTTCCTCTTTTGCGTATGTTTGAACTTCACGTAAATCAAATTGTACACCACGTATCATTTTGCTCCTTGCCTCTGTTATTCAACAATAGCTTTTTTTTGTTTTTCAATTAGTTCATGTTTCAAGCGATGTAGTCTTTGCATTCCCGTGTACTATTCCGTTGTCTGAATATTTCACGAGGTATTTGCCCCTTCGAATGACGATGGCTTTTTGGGTTCCTTACAGTCGTAAGCTATTTGGGAACGCCGCTACAGCGAGCATTCCTGGATGTTTGTCTTGTTGTACAGATACCTGATTTCTGCTGCCTGCAGATGCTATCAGAAATGGAAATGCTGGTTCACGTGTGTGTGCTTTAACTCTGCAGAGACAACGGGGCTGTTCTGCTAGGCATGGAGTGTGAATGCCCATCACTGGACGTACTCGCCAGCACTGGGTTTTTTCATCTGTTTTATGTTTTCAGGGCTGTGGGTACGTACTATCCCACTGGGATTTCAATTTGCATTTTCTCAATTTCTACGAACATTGAACGCTTTTTCATATGTTCTTTGGACATGTATCTGCCCCTCTGTGATGGACCTGTTTATGTCTTTTGCTCACTTTTCTTTGGTTTGCTTGCCTTTTAATGATGATGATGATGATGATGATGATAATTATAACAAGGGTGCCTAGGTGGCTCAGTCGGTCAATGCTCCGACTCTTGATTTTGGCTCAGGTCACGATCTCGTGGTTTCCTGAGTTTGAGACACGTCGGCTCTGTGCTGACAGTGTGGGACCTTCCTGAAATTCTCTCTCTGTCCCTCTTTCTCTACCTCTCCTTAGCTCATGCTCTGTCTCTCTCAAAATAAATAAACTTAAAAAAATTTTTTTGAATAATAATAATTTTTTGAGCAAATAATTTTGCTCACTTTTCTGTGCATAGCTTGTCTTTTAATAATAATAAATAATAATAATAAATTGTGGGAGCTCATTAGCTACAAGTCTTTTGCAGACCAATGAGTCACAAATGGAATCTCACCATTGGTGGCTGGCTTTATGCCACTCTCTTTTTAGTGCCTCTAATAAATGAAGGTGTTTGCTTTTACCTCAGTCTAATTTATAAGTCTTATAAACTTTCGTGTTTTTGTGTCTTTTTAAAAATATCTTACTCTATCTAAGGCAATGATATTATCCTATATTCACATTTCAAATTTTATATTACGTGATATCTTACTTGATTTTATTATTTTACTTATTTTGTTCTTCCCCTTACATTTAGGCTAACAATCCATCTGGAGTAAAATTGTATTTGAGAGAGAAACTCCAATCATGTTGCTTTCTGCACGGATGCCCTGTTGACCGGGCTCCGTATGTTGAAATGACTGTCACTTCCAGCTGATTATTAAAGTGACTCTTGTCATAAGTCTGGATCAGATGTCCGAGGGTCCATCCCTGAGTTCTGCCTTCTTACTCACTGGTCTGTCTGTCTCTAGGCCAGATACCACAGTGTACTTGTTACGATACCTTTGTAGAAAGCCCTGATAGCAGACTATCAACATCTCCCAGATTCTTCTTCTTTAAGACTGTCAAAACTATTACGGTTATGTGAATTTTCATAACTGTTTTAGAATAATTCTACCAAACTACCCCTTAATTTTTTTTTAATCCTTTCTGAGTTTTGTTTGGGATTGCACTGAATACATGCATTTCAATATGGGAAGAATTGACCTCTTTATAACATTTTACTGCTAAGTTTTCCAGTGCAGGAACATGACGTATCTCCCCATTAGTGTCCTTTAATATCATTAATAAAGGTGTGTATTTTTCCCCAATAGATCTTGTACTTTGCTGTTGTTGTTACAATGACCTCGCATCTAACGGGTGAGGGGATCTTCTTGGACATAGATAGTACTTTTTCTTAAATGTATTTGTTGCTGGTATCGTGAAATGCAGTTTTTTAACTGATTTTATTCCCATCAACTTTGGTAAAACTCTAATGAATTCTTTCAGCTTTTCTATAGAGGCTTTTAGAGACTCTCCTTCATAGCATCTACGAATAGTTACAGTTTCGTCCCTCCCTTCAGAATTATTTCTTCTTTTCCGATTCTCGTATCTTTAATCTCGTTCTTCATTTAAGATACTAGATAGTATTAATTGATCACGTTTAATGGACTGGATAAGGTCTCCACAATATACTGAAGAGAAACGGTGACAGAAGACATAGTGTCCATCTGTCAGAACCTAAGGGGGACCATCCAGGGCTTCACCGATAAGTAAAATATTTGCTCTTGTTTTTGCTAGTTTAGAAAGTGCTTTTCCATTCTTACACTGCAGAGTGATTCGATTATGAATGCATTTTTAATTTTATTGATTGCTGATCTGAATCTATCGAAATGACTGTATTACTGTTCTCTTTTAACGAGTGTTCATGAGTTGATATACATTGATTGGTTTTCTTTTTTTTCAAGTTTATTTATTTATTTTGACAGAGAAAGAGACAGAACTAGTAGGGGAGGGGCAGAGACAGAGAGGGAGAGAGAGGATCCCAAGCAGGCTCCACACGGCCAGCGCAGAGCCTGATGCAGGGCTGGAACTCATGAAACTGCGAGATCACGACCTGCGCAGAAACCAAGAAAGTGGGACGCTTAACCAACTGAGCCACCCAGACGCCCCTCATTGATTGGTTTTCTAATAATAAACCAATCTTGCATTTTGGTATAAACTCAGTGAGGTCATGATTTACATAGTTTATAGCTGGCCAGATAATATTTTGTTTAAATTTTTTTTTACCTCCCTATTCACTAGAAAGATGGCCTGTAACTTTCTCTCCTTTATCTTTTTTAACAGATGAATTAGTCATAAAATGAATTCTGGAAGAAATCCTGTACCATTGGAATTATATCTTTATTAAATATTTGGAGAAAACTTAGAGGTGAACCCATCTCGATTTAAGGTTTTCTAAGGGGAAAGGGTTTTAGAGATTTGATGTTTTTTAGTTAGGACTACTCTCATCTTCTATGCTGTGGTGAGGGAAGTTTGGGTGAGCTATATTTCTCTAGGATTTTTTGTCCATTTCAGTTATCTGTTCTATTGGCTTAAAGTTGTCCATAATATCATGTTATTATCTTTTTGATATCTGCCGGTCCCCAGAGACCGATACGTTTCATCCATGAAATTAGTCCTTCGGGACCTCTCTCTTCTTTTCTTGACCAGTCTCAACAGAGGCTCCCAGATTTAGTTATTTTGAAGAACTGCCATTTGGGTTTGTTTATCTTCTCTGTATTGGTTTTCCACTTTAATAACTTCTGTTCTGGCTTTAATTTCTTTTTCTTCTCCTCTAGTTTCTTATTTCTTTGAGTTTATTTTGTCAATCTCTTTTTTTCTTAAGTTTTTCAGACAGATGTTTGGGTAGGTGTGTATTAATACACACATAATAAGAATAATATATGTATTAATATATATAATTAAATATTATTTAAGTACTACTTTAGTACTATCCCACAAATTCAGATATATAGTATTTTTGTTGTAGTCCAGTTCAAAATATTTTATTTCCATCATAATGTCTGCTTTGATTGATGTTTTCCTCTGAAATATATTTCTCAATTTCTAGTCATCGGTGTTATTTTGTTCTATCTTTTCTGTTTTTGTTTCTTTATTTCCAACTTTATGGCTCAGTTGTCAGAAAACACACTCTATGTAACTTGCACCTTTTGAAAGGTGTTGAGAGTTGCTTTTTGGACTAGGATATGTTCAGTTTTGGAAAAATATACCAGGTATGTTTGCAAAAAATGTGTTCTGCAACACAATTGATTTCTTTTTCTTCCTTTGTTTCTCCTTTCTTTCTTTCTTCCTTCTTTCCTTCCTTCCTTCCTTCTGTCCTTCCTCTCTTTCTCTCTTTCTTTTTCTCCCTTTCTCCATTAGGTTAGATTTGTTAATCTCTTTGTTTAGATCTTTATTACCATTAACATTTTTTATCTGACTGTTCTTCTTATTATTGAGGATGACATTGCAAAATTTCCCTCAGTGACTGTGGGTTACCCTGTATTTTCTCTTACAATTGTATCAGTTCTTTGCTTTCGTGTTTTGAGGCCATAAAATTGCATGGGATCCATAAACTGTTGTATCCTCCCAGGAAATTGAAACTTTCCTGATTTGGACCCTTCATCATTACCTCTTTATCTGTAATAACGCCCTGCCGTAAAGTTCATTTTGTCAATGATAACATAGTCAGGTAGGTTTCTTTTGATATTTCCTTGCTATACCTTTCCATCTTTCATTTTAACCTTGTGTTTCGGATATGCCTCATGTTTTAGATGCGTTCCTCATGAGTTCCACACAGGTGGAATTTTGTAGTCAGTCTGTTTTGCTTTTAACCAGAGATTCTAGTTCTTGGTTCTTGCTTTTAACTGGAACATTTAGTTTGTTACTGTATTTATATACTTATTAGATATGGTTTATCTCATGGAGGGACTCAAGTGATGACAGATGTTGAGTTACACATTAAAAAAATAACTCTGTATAGGATTTTCACAATATTCATTCACTATTGAGTTACTATTGGAAAAACCTAGAAAAATAAATTGAGATGGGCCGAAGGCAATAAAGTCTGTAGTGGAAATCGCTGTTCGTATTAGTTGACTCAGGTTAAGCATTACTGCTTACAGAAACCACCTCCTCGCTATATAGATAACGTCACGATTTCATCTCCTCGAGATTTTACATTTATGAGATAACAGAAGAATAAAGTTGAATGTATGTGCTATGGAATTTGGAAACTAAATGATGTCGGGAACAATAAATATTTTAATCAAAACGTCAACGATTATGCAAGAGGCAATATTAGCAATTTCTAGTGACGTACAACAGGAGAACACAAAAGTAAATAAAATGTGTATTTACAGCTATTCCTAGTAATCATTTCATTGCCACATAGCTAAGTGGGAGAGTTTTGAGAATGGAAAACAATGTAGCACCAATTCCATATTTCAACACAAGCTCACAAGTACACAACTGACTGTCGGCTAAAAACTTCCAAGTGGTTGTACGACGGGACAGTTAGAATCTTTTGCACGCTTGCGTCAATTTCCGCTCCGGCTGTAAAAAAATAAAACTAAAAAGGGGGTTTTCTTTGTTTTGTAAAATGAATGGTGGAAGCTGGTAGAGACTGAGAAGTTTCACCCAGTGTGTGATCAATTTTAATACTGAAGATATTTTAGGATGAAATGATGATCTAGAAAATACGGTACTGGGGCTCCTTGGTGACTCAATCTGCTGAGCCTCTACCTCTTGATTTTGGCTTGGGTCATGATCCCAGGGTCGTGGGATCGAGTTCCACTTCAGGCTCTGTGCTGAGTGTGGAGCCTGCTTAAGACTCTCTCTCTCTCTCTCTCTCTCTCTCTCTCTCCCCCCCCCCAATAAAATAAATGAATTGAATATGCAGTACTCACTAGAATTTTTATAAACATTGGTCAAGCCTGGGGGAATGTGTGGCACACTCTGAGAATACAAGCAAGGAAGAGGAAAGCAGATGGTTTGCTCCCTTCTTTTTCACACTTATTATGCCACCTTTTTCTTCACAAAGGCAGTTGCCCTCTGTTCACATAACCACCTTCCTGCTGACGTTACCATGGGAAGTCTTATAAACAGTTCCCTTATTTCACAGGAGATGCTAAATGGACGTGATATTGGATACTCCCAGTTGATTATACTACTGATAATCTGGTACACAGCCTTCTCTCATGGCCTTTTACAGACCAGTATTTCAAGATCTATATAAATGCTTTCTTCATACTTGAAGCCTGACCAAACCACCAAAGAGAAAAACAAAATATCTTGGAAAGCCCAAATTATATATCTTTGGCAATGTGAACAAAGCCTAACTCTTAACACACAATATTCAGTTCGTTTTTTGAGCGTATTCTGAACATATATGCTTGGTAGTATTTCCCAATTATTAAAAAAGACTAATAAAGTGCATCTGTCTATGCAGCAGAGAGTTGAATCTTTAAAAAACATTTTTAATGTTTGTTTTATCTTTTGAGAGAGAGAGAGAGAGAGAATGTGAACAGGGGTTGGGCGGAGAGAGAGGGGGAGACACAAAAGCCGAAGCAGGCTCTAGGCTCTGAGCTGTCAGCACAGAGCCCGATGTGGGGCTCGAACTCACAAACCAAGAGATCGTGACCTGAGCCAAAGTCGGATGCTTTAACCGACTGAGCCACGCAGGTGTCCCAAGTTGAATCTTTTAAGGCTAAAAGATATCCCTCTAGACAACAAATTATGATAGGCCAATTTCATAATAAAAATATTCTAATAATATTATTACAGTACTTTTTTATATTTTTAAGCAAATAAGCATAGTTCAACTTAGGAGAGAATGGTAAAATCTGGTGAAATCGAGCCATGTCAAAAAGGTGTTCGATTGACTTTAAGCTGCTGTGGGTTGCATCTTGCAGGTGTTATCAATATGCATTTTGATTTAGGCCGGGATCTGTAAGAGGAGAACTTCCAAAGGCACATTCTCACTGAGAAAAATTCTTGAGATGCCACTTTCAAATATAGAAATTATACTTCTTGGCAAGCTTTTTTGTGCATGTGAGTGCATGTGAGTGTATGTGTTCACACACTCATATATGTTTAAATTCTCTCAACTCCCCCCCCCACCAAGAATTTGGAAGCACTCACAATAGTATAAATGCCAGATACATGTCGAAAGATATACTTTGAATTTAAGGATAATAAATAAAAGCTCCAAAAAGAATTCATGGCAGATTTGTTTAACTTTGTGTCATATAAATATTGAAAATAAAATAATGCTCCCTTCTTCCTATTCTTGTGTAATATAGTCTGGCCCAGTTCTTTCAAATTCTTATTCTAGAAGTATTAATCAGTTTCCTATACTATAAGTCAAGCATTATGAGAAGCACCCAAAGTGTTCTGTAGAACTTTCAGTGGTTACTATACATCTCTCATCCTGCCAAGAATATTGTCATCAGTTGGATGAGATGATCTCTGTCGCTGTCAATAGCAAATCCAACTCAACTGGGTTTAAGAACAAAAAAAGTGTCCTGGGGAGAGATCTGCCCATCTGAACAGTATTCACAGAGCAACGTTCTCCTTAGATCTCAACTCCGCTCCCTCTGGGTCTACCCTGCTCGAGGCTAAAGCAGTTCTTGCATGACCAAATTTCATGTGCTCCAGGGAGAATAAGGCTTCATTTTCCATGGAACACAAATAAAATTCCGGAACTGAGTCTCGCTCACCCTGATAGGCTTAATTTGGATCATGTGCTTGTGTCTGAACTCTGCTTCGTTGGGAAACAACCTGCTGCATAGGCGGCATAGACCAAATCATCTGTCTTTGTAACTTTACATTTCCATCGATTGGACATGGGAGAGGGGTCGTTTCCTCCAGGCTTTGGGACACGTTTATTTGAAGGGGAATGGGCTGATGCTCTGAGGTGAAAATGGCACCACCGATGATACCCCCCTGTTACAGCTGCTTCTTCTCATGCACACACTTCTACAAAAACGTCCATTCCCTCAGTTCTAGGTCAAGACTAAGTATCCCTGGTTGACATGCCATTCTTTGGTCAGTCTTCACCTACTTCCTTGTGGTTTGGTGGTCGATAGCCAAATGACAAATTAAACAGTTCCTAAAGCACTCAATATACACAGATAGAGAGAACCAGACTCAGGGTTGGGGAGTGGTGGGGACTACCTCTCTTCGGAGAATGGAAAGCAATGCCGAGTGGAAATGGAGAATGGAAAGCAACGCTCCCTAGCGCATTTCATTCACATCCTGCCAGGAGGAGCGGCAAGGACTCCACTTGTTCCTTATGTAAGTTTTTGTGTCGATTTATTTTTTAAATTTATTTTCAAAGAGAGATAGAGAGCAAGTGGGGGAGCAGCAGAGAGAGAGGGAGAGAGAGAATCACAAGCAGGCTCTGCACGGATACTGCAGAACCCGATGCGGGGTTCGAACTCACAGACCGTGAGATCATGGCCTGAGCCGAAATCAAAAGTCAGACACTTAACCGATGGAGCCACCCAAGCGCCCCGTGTTGGTTCTTCATCATTAGTCTGGATGCTCTGATTTTGTTCTCTGGGAAAACCACCTTTGTCTGTCATCCTCCAGGGCAACACTGGGGATGGCTTTGGGAGGGTATCCTCTCTGGGGCTGTTCATCTTCAACATCATACTCTATTACATCGGATCAGAGGTCTTTGGATTGTCTTAGAGTTGAGCAACCCCAGACTATTTGGGGGCCACCCTAGGAATGATTTCAGTTATACAATTCTTTAAAACACTTACAGGTATTTTTGTTCACTTATGTTCACTAAATTCCATGGTTGATGCCGAGGCAGGGGTCATATTGAGATAGGAGATAAGTTGGTGTTGCATATGGTTTTCAGAAACTGGCTATGACCAGAAGCTCTGCCCATGACCGTCTGCTCAGTCTTAAGAGTTTCCATTTTTGACTTTATCTTAGAGCATTTGACTCGTGATCTGCTTTGAGGAGACACCACCAACATGATGTTTGCCCTCATGCTGCGTCTCAGAAAATGGCTATTTAAAAGGAAATGATTTTTTTTTGTATTTTTTAAAAAAATTTTTTTGAGAGAAGAGAGAGAGCAAGTGGGGGAGGGGCAGAGAGAGAGGGAGACACAGAGTCCAAAGCAGGCTCCAGGCTCCAAGCTGCCAGCACAGAGCCCGACATGGGGCTTGAACTTATGAACCACGAGATCGTGACCTGAGCTGAAGTCGGATGCTTAACTGACTGAGCCACCCAGGCACCCAGGAAATAGTTATTTTCTGAGGGAGAAAGAATAGAATGTGGCTGAGAGTGGTCTGTGGTATTGAGGTTCTCCTTGGTTCCAATCTTACTTTCCGACGGGGATTTTCTCATGTCTGCCTTAACAGGGTCTGACTCTCCCCGTGCAGAGAAGTCTGGTTTTCTGTCCCTCCGGACTGAAATACACCAATAAAGCCTGGTGTTGCCAGTTTCAAGTTAGGTTTATTTTAATGAAATCCACAATAGGTACAGAAATTCTACAGTGTCCCGACTTCTTCCTGTCAAGTCTACCAACTTTGAACAGTTGCCAGAAGACAAGTGATCTTGGTCTCAAAATACAGCAGAAGCAATGTGAGCAATTGTTTTGTCACCATGTGATAAATATAGCCAGAAGGACCAAGGAGCTCCCTTCCCTTACACGTGTGGTTCAGGCTCAACCAGTCTTTCTCTTGCAATATCCATCTCCCTGTACCATTTTTTAAACCATTTGGAATAATTGTTGTGGCCAAGAAAGTATAACAGTCCAGGGTAGGTATAATCTAGCTTTAGGAATGGCTTGACATGAGCTCAGTGTCACCGAGACAGATTGCTTTGCCCTAACCACTTGTATGTTTCCCGTTGCAAGTATGCACTCCCAAGATAGCTGGAGCAGTACTTGTCCTCTCTCCCCTCTCATCAATATCCAGTGTGAACAAAGACTTGTTTTGAAGAGAGTTCAAAGATTTTGTGAGACCCATAACTGGCTCGAGTGGAGTCCTATGACTTTGTCAACATGATAGAAGAGCAGAATGGCTGGCTGACTTGGGCTGAACTAACCCCCTCGAGCCCGGAATAGAGATGGCTTCAGTCAGTATTCAGAGGATAAGAGCAGAGGGCATGATAGCTTTAGAAGGAAACTGGTGTCACCATAAGTAGAAGCAGAAATTACGCATCACATCATTCATTCACTCATTCGTTCATTTTTTTCTCATTTCAACTAACATTTATTCCTGCGTAGCCCTGTGTTTAGGTCCTGGGAAAACAAAAACAAGCAAACAAAAACAAGCAAAAAAGCGTAAGACAAGGGCACCTCCCTTCAATTTCACAAATTAAAGACATCTGACCCATTGGAGAGGTAGGGGCCTAGGAAGGACTTTTGGAGAATAACATATCCAGGTAAACTCTAAAAGAGAAGTAGGAATTAACCAACTGAAGGTGGTCTTGGGGGGAAAAAGTATAATATTCCAGATGAGAGAAGACACTGGGCAAAGCTATGAGATCATCACTATTGACTGGAAATATAAAGTGAGACACAGATAAGAGCCATAATTATGTCCAGCAATTCTAATTTCTAGTAGCCACATTGAAATAATTAAAAAGAAATAAGTGGGATCGATTGTTTGGGATTTCATTTTCTTTTGTGTTATTGCGGAAAAACCATTTAACATGGATTTATCCTCTTGACGATATTTTTAACTGTGCAATACATCACTGTTGACAAAAGTACCATGACATAGGTACCGTGCAGCTCTCTAGAGGAGATTCATCATCTTTTCCTGAAATTTTATGCCTCTTGGTCAATAGCTCCTTATTTTAGGGGCTCTTGGGTGACTCAGTTGGTTAAATGTCTGACTCTTGCCTTCGGCTCAGGTCATGATCTCATGGTTCATGAGTTCAAGCCCTGCATTGGGCTCTGTGCTGACAGCAAGGAGCCTGCTTGGGATTCTCTCTTCCATTCTCTCTCTGCCCCTCTCCTGCTTGTTCTCCCTCCCTCTCTCTCTCTCTTGCTCTTTCTCTCTCCATCCCTCCTTCCCTCCCTCAAAATAAATAAGTAAACATAAAAAAACCTCCTCATTTTCCCTGACCCCCAGTCCCTTGCAACAAGCATCCCGTTCTTTGATTCTATGAGTCTATTATGAATGTTTCATTTAAGTGGAATCATGCTATATGCACTGCCTTATTTCACTTCGCATAATATCCTCAACTTTCATCCATATCATATATGGCAGCATTTCCTTCATTTGTAAGGCTGATTAATATTTCACTGTATGTTTTTTCCCATACTCTTTACCTATAAATCTATTGGTGGGCATTTAAGTTGTTTCCACATGTTAGTTATTATGAATAATGCTGCAATGTTCATGGTGTATTTGTCCACTTTTTTTGAGACCCTGATTTCAATTCTTTTGGATAGATACTCAAAAGTGGGATTGCTGGATCCTATAGTAGTTCTATTTTGATTTTTCAAGGAATCTCCATGCTATTTTCCACAGCGATTGCACAATTTTGCATTCCCACCACATTGTGCAAGCGTACCAAATTTTCCATTTCCTCCCTAACACTTTTTATCTTTTAAAAAATATATTGATTTATTTGAGAGAGATAGAGAGAGTGTGCATGTGTGGGCATGTGTGGGGGAGGGGCACTCCCAAAATGTGAGATCGTGACCTGAGCCAAAATCCACAAACGCTTAACCAACTGAGCCACCCAGGTGCCCCTGTCTTATATACTTTATATATATAGGTGTGATTATATATGTAATTATATATATAATGATAACATATAATTATATATAGATAGATGTGAGGTGATATTTCACTGGGATTTTAATTTTTCATTTCCCTGATAATTAATGACATTGAGCATGTTTGTAGACATATGTGGGCCATTTGTATGTCTTCTTTGGAGAAATATCAATTCTACATATTCTTTTTAAATTGAATTATTAGTTATTTGGCTATTGACTTATAGAAGCCCCTTATACATTTTGGAGATTAACTTTTTATCAGATGCATGCTTTGCAAGTGTTTCCTCCCATTTTGCAGATTGTTTTCCCATTCTGTTAATTACTTCATCGGCTCTGCAGAAGCTTTTCCATTTGATGTGGTCCCATTTGTCTGTTTTTATTTTATTGCTTGTTGGAGTCAATTTTAATAATAATTCACTTTATCAAATGTATCCCAAGTGATGTCATTCCCACATGAGTACAATATACAAGTTATCAGCGAGCTATTCTACGCTCTCACTTTTCTATTACGTCTTTGAAGTCTAATGTGTGGTTTGCAATTACAATGCATCTCACTTTGGACTGACTATTTCAATTGCTCAGTAGCTGCATGTGACTAGTGGCTACCATATTGGACAGCATGGATAGAGCCAAGGGGGAGCTAGGAAGGATTTTCAACAAGTGAAAAAAATGTGGTCAGATTTCCATTTTGGCTAATCCTTTCTGGTGGTGTGTGGGATATGGATCCTTTGGTGGGAGGGGGGCGGTGGTTAAAATCAGCCAAAGGTGGTAATTTTAAATTGCAACCTTAAAGAGTGGAGCATCTGTACCATCGCCACGTTGTCCCCCAATAGTTAACGTGCACTGCACATTAAAAGTGGTTTATCTATGGCTAAGGTTGGAGTAGCAAAGACTCTAAGAAAGAATCCGCAATGTTGAGTTTAACCCTCTGTGTCTAGAGCCCGTGACTAGAATTTGACGTATAGAAGCATTCCAAACAGCCCACGGACAAGAACATACGCACCGTGAGCTCGCTTCATCCCAGAGACCCAGATTTCTCCTCGACACTTAACGGAGAGTGGCCAGTTCATGGCTCCCTGGGTGGCTCTCCTCATCCAGTGCCCAGGAATCCCTTTGCTTTGAGTAGTTGCCTCTTCCCTTCCGGGATTTCTTGTAGGATTCTAGTTCCACCACTTTGAAACTGTGTGGCGCGAGGCAGGTTACTTATCTTCCCTTACTCTTTGTTTTCAAACCTGCAAAATAACATAATAGTGCTCACCTTGCAGGGTCCTCATAATAACAAACTGGGTACAGAGAGCATCAATACAGAGCTTGGCACGGAGCAGGTGTTCAGAATTATCAGTAATAGCGTTAATCATAGGAGCAGGGGTGATAGGAAGAGAAAACCTGAGGGATTAGAAATGTTCATGGGAAATTTGCTTCAGGAGATAATCTCTGAATGAAAAATCATCCATATGCAATTCAAGGCTTAATAATGACCGGGGAGGAGGAGAGCTACAGACGCTCAGAATAACGTAAATGATGTCACGCAAAAGAAAACAAAAACCAGCGCAGAACTCAGCTCTGTGATGTCAAGCCACGTATGAAAACGTCAAGAGATTAGTTTCCCGGCTTTATAGAGACTTTAGAAGTACATACAAACGGAAGTACAAAACCACACTGTGCAGAAAGTGACAAACCGATTATTTCTTCCTCTCCAACCAGATGGCACCTTCCTGCCCGCCTCCGCGACTAACTCCCTACGTCCCTCGTTCAGAGGTGTCTGTGACATCACCATCCCATGAGGGACTGAATGTCATTTGTTTGCTTCTTGTGTTGCAGCCTGTCACAACACAGCATGATGTCACCACAGGTCAGACAAACCCCCTCCGGCCCCTTTCTTTCAGTAGGCACAACGGTTGTGAAAAAATACATCTTTCCTCTGGGTGCTGCTTACAGAAGCAGCCGGGAATCCCGACCTGCCCGCACACGGTTCAGAACTACCTTCGAGCTCCCAGGCATCTTCCCAGGAAACAGTGCTTCAAGGAGCCGGGCTTTCAGTTCACAGGCTCTGCGTTCTTCCTTGTCAGGCTCCCAGCCAGTTTGCTAAGTCCTTGTCGCAATGACAGTTTCCCAAGTTAGATGAGGGTAACCACTCTAGGCGAATGGATTTTGTTTTTGAACGTGAAATGATGAGGAACCTAACCCAGGCAGGGGAATCGAGGCCGGAAGCCCCTGACAAAGCCCTGTTCTGAGCGCCAGGTAGGACCCAGGGGTGGCCTCTTACACACAGATGCTTCTCAACATCTCGTTCCCTTCAGCGCAGCAGGGACAGTCAGGTGCATTTGGTCCGCAACGGATGGTCTGGGTAACGAACTTCCTCTCTCTCTCTCTCTCTCTCTCTCTCTCTCCCTCCCACTTATCTTTCTCCTCTTCTCTCATATTCTTACCATATCTTCAATAACTTCCTGCCAACTACCTTCCCTGGCCCACCCCCCACCACAACCTCAAGATTTGCAGGTGACAGATGTAAAGTCTTACACATTCTCATTAAAATGTCACAATGTGTCATGTCGTCACTCTGTGGCATGGAGCCCAGCATCCACCCGCCGAGTGGGCTTCTCATGAGCTGCCCGTGGGTTACTGTTTCTGGAGCCCCCCCCCCTTCTTCTGCAGGGCACAGTTGCTGAGTGAGGTGGAGGGCGGAAAGGACCCCCAGTACAAGTGCGGACTTTTGTGATCGTTTTCAGTGGAAACTGGCTGCTTAGAGTCCTTCCCTGCGGACCCACAGACGTGCGTGGTTCAATCTTCCTTTGCATTTTTCTAATCCAGGATTCTGGGGTTTAGGGTTTGCATGAGCAAGAAGGAAGATGACACTCAATTTTAAACATCAGTGTGTGTAAGTTTGGCAGCTTGAAAGATAGAGTCCCTTTATTTAAGGAGAAATCTGTTCGAGATGTATAGTGACCTAAGTTCAGGTTCACAGCTTTCTCCGTGGCCTCCCAAGACGGTTAAGGTCGGGACGAATAGCAGCCCAGACACAGAAGTGTGTGTCTACAATGCAAAAGATCGAAGGAGATGACGCTCATTGTCCTGCGTCTGGATCGGTTGAGGGAAGATCGAATCCTTTGGAATCAGGGAGATTGCCCAGCACTTTTGGCAAATTACTTAGATTCTCTTAACCTGTGATCTGTAACTTGGAGACAATGGATCCAATCTTGCAGGACTACGAAAGTCGGTAATCAGATTATCTAGATTTCCGAAGGACTGGTCCGGTTGGTAGTGTTTTGGTAGAACTGATGACTGTAGGGGACACACACACGAACTCTTAAAACTTGCCTGCACAAATTTAGCTACACATGTATTTCTTCAACCTGAACTTTTGACAAATGTTACCGGTTTCCTCATTTTGAAAGGTAAAGGAGTTAACGATTTCCTTTGTAATTCCTTCGTTTAAACGAAAACGTGAGTCTATCCCACTCCGATACCGAGGTTAAAGAGAACGCTTACCCCCCTTATTGAGGTCTCGTGTGAAAGGCTGGAATCTGGAAAACCGTGATCCTTGTGTTACTACAACCCTGGCATGTGGCTTGTGGTGACCGGCTTTGTCACCATTACCGTCACCACAGTTGAAATACCTACAGTCCGTCTTTAACGGTGAGGTACATAAGGTTCGATCCCCATCGGCAGGGGTCACTGGGGGCAGAGGGTGAGTGAGCCTCTCTGTTGCCCCTGCCCAGGCCCCGCTCAAAGCCTCTACCACAGGAGCCACACAGGTATCTCCTCAGAGCCTCAAATGTCAAGAGCCTTCTGTGCCCAAATTCCAGCTCAGACCACAGGTTCCCTGAGAGCCAGAGAAGATACAGAAATTAGAAGCGAACTGACCACACTGATGAAGCAGAATATTTTTCACAACGGGAGGCGGGCAGGATTTGGGGAAGGGGTGTGCCATAATGGATGAGACCTGGAGATTCGGACAGACCGGGGCTACCGATCCTCGCCGTTGTTGTTGCTTTCGTTTTCCATCATCTGTGGGGCAAGGGTTTTCATCTGGAAGACTCGGTTTTCTCTTCTGTGAATGCTATTTTTGTGGAGCACCGAAGGCTGAGAAAGAGAGCTCAAACACCACCCCAGAAATCTGCACAGCCTCGGGTCGCGGGTGGCTCTGGAAGCCACGTGAAGGAAGTTGACTTTATCTTGGGGACTTTGGGGGTAGCACCAAGGGGTTTTAAGCAGGAGATGTCCATGTTACTTTTGTTTTGAGAAGGCAAGTCTGGCTCCAGGAAGGGAGATTCTATTTGAAGAAAGCACAGCAGAGGCGAAAGGCCAGGTGGGGCTGGTTTCCATATTGCAGATGACGAATGGTGGTAAATTAGAGAAGCTTCCGTGGAGAAGAACAGAAGAGGACATAGTCAAAGGACCCTTCCAAGCAGAATCACTGAGGCCTGGTGTTGATTTATTGGGGGTGTGGGCAGAGTAGGGGGACGGATCACTGTGCTGACACATCACGAGAGTACTCTGTAGGGGCTCACGGAGTCCTCTCAACCATACTATGAGGCTAAAGCCTCATTCTCAGGTTTTAGCATATGGTTTAGGTTCTGGGCAGGTTCGAGGAGCCATTTTGCAGACGCAGCTTAAATGGTCTCAAAGTGTAGAAACTCTTCACTCTTGCCTGGTTCCATTCTGTTCCACACTAATGCAAACCAGAGAGAGATACTGAGATGAGAAGGCATGTTTCTTTTTTCATAGACTTAATGACGTGATAGAGGCAACATTGCACATGTGACTCTGGGAAGCTTAACTGGTCTTAGAACCGCCATAACGATTTCTCAGAACGTTCTTCAACTCCTTGTGAAAGCAAATCCGGGTCTATAGGTGACAATATGCTTTCAAAACCTGGCGTGAAATCACAGCGGTCATAAGAAAATGTCAGTCAACCCCTCGGAATATGAATCTAGACTGAATATGAATCTGCTTTCTCTCCATCCACAAGCATAGGTGCAAAATACCCATGAACTTTTTACCTATCCCTTTTCAAGACGAATACACCATGCTGTGTCCATTAAGAAAATGCAATGTAGATATCTCTGTGAGTTCAAAGTCCTAAAACAATGACTTTTTCATTGCTTTGAGGTGACCTACATGAATCAAATAGCACTTGAAGCACAAGTTAGAGCCATCAACAGGCCAATAACTCAACTATCAAGTGAATGCCGAGTTAGCTTAACTACCAGACTTTTTGCATTCTTCCCCCCCCTTTTTTTTCAAATGGAAAAGAAAACCTTTATCATAAGTAGAAACAACTTTAGGAGGTTTTATGCACTCTGTATTGTGAGTACATGCAGATGTATTCACCCACAAGTCACTATTATTCTGCTTAATAATTCCCATTGTAAACAATGAGGGTAGATGTGTATTTGCAGATTTTTTAAGTCATCTTTGTGTCTTGTACATTTGAGCCTGGATAGGTCTTATTGATACTTTGAGCCCATTTAGATGGGACTGAGGTCAACCCCATGGTCCATAGTATTGTGTGGTCCTCCATTGTATTTGCTACAGCATCTTTTTAATTCCAAGGAAGAGGGGAATCCTGTAGTCTGATCATACCTCTTATTAGCAGAATGAGACTCGGAGACGTAGTATTGAAACGAAGTTAAAGCATCACATTCACTGTGCTTCAACAACTGTCCCTCTCTGCCTGTCCCTCCCCTACTCACACTGTCTCTATGTCTCTCAAAATAAAGAAATACACTTTAAAAAAAATGGGCCTTAACTCTCTCCTTGTTATGTTGACTTCATCATAAAATGCATCCTGCCCCTGGGTCTGAGGCTGAAAAATACAAACACGAGCCTGACAGTCCTGTTTAGAACTATCTCAGTGCCCTGACATTGTCTGTTAATTCTGTTTCAATGATGCCGAAAATCCCTCAGCGCTCTGCTGGTCTCGCCGGGGGACATCCTTTCAATCATAACTCCCAGGAAAAGCCTACGCTGAGTTTCTTGGCTGATTTTCTTGCTTTTTATCTTTGACGTCAAACTCAGAACTCCGGCCTGGCTTTTTATACTTGTTTCGCTTTGGACTGCTAGCTATCCCGGGTCCGAGGCAGTGAAGTCTTACAGGAATCCTAGGATTCTGCGTTAATTTAATTTGCTCCCTTGTCATTGCTGCCCTTCCTTTCTGCCTCTTTTGCTTGGCTCAAAATAAGATCATCGCGACCTACCCACTGTTCAACACCCTTAAGAGGCTGGAAGAACAAGACGACAATGTCTGCAAATCATTTGAACCCTTCTGAAGAAAATCATTGTCTGAATTGTACTCAACATTATATTCCAGAGTACTTCTTGGCATGAAAGGTAATTTTTCTCCAAGTAATCTTTGTAGATTTTATAACAGTCCTTTAACAAAAATTTTCTTTTTCTCTGGTGTCCCGTCAGTACCCATAAGTATTAACATATCCAAGGATGTTTTATATTGACATTTTCTCTTAGTTCAGTGTCATCATTGTTAATTTATTCCAAAATTTAAGTAGCTGAAAATCACAGAGGTCTGACCATAATAGCTCAAAATCAAGATGACAATTAAGTAGCAATGACATTTATGTTTAAGTGATATATATGTGTATATAGATAGATAAATACATCTAAGTATATGTATCTCTATATATTTGCTATATATACTCAAATATTATACTCTATATATTTGCTGTATATACATATACATATATGTATCTATATATATAGTAAAACCTTGGATTGTGAGTAACTCATTCTGCGAGTGTTCCACAAGCAAACATTTGTGATAAATTTTAACTTGATAAATGGGCGATATCTTGCGATATGAGTAGCATGTGATGCCGGATGTCATGTGATCACAACGAGCCAATGTCCTCTCTCTCTCTCTCTCTCTGTCTCTGTCTCTGCGGGATTGTGGGTGATGGTCAATGTAATGTCAAATTTCCACAAAATCCTCAAAGGAGACAAAAGCAAGTGTCATTGGATAGGTTCCTTGTTAAAGTTGCATGAAAAGAAAAAGATTCCTTTGAGCCAATAGAAAGCAGTGATTCCATTAGTGATGGTGAAAGTCGTCCTACACGGTAACCCTCCCTTCTCTTGTCTCCCTCATACCAGCCACACAGGTTTTCCAGCTAAGCACAGGCTAATTTGTTTATGTTACTTTACATTTTATATCTCCTTTATTATTTTGTATTATATTACAGCATTGTAATCATTTTTATATGAATATTTTTGAGCTATGGAATGAATCACCTGAGTTTCTATTATTTCTTATGGGGAAATTCGCTTTGATATACAAGTGCTTTGGATAACAAGCATGTTTCCAGAACGAATTATGCTTGCAAACCAAGGTTTTACTGTATATGTATATATATACATACATACATAGTTATATACATATATATACATAACTATGTATATATACGTATATATAGTTAGATAGGGAGGTGGAGAGAGAGACAGAGGGAGAGATGGGGGTAGAGAGAAGAATACAGGTGTACATACAGATGTAGATAGATAATATGATACACGTATAGTTTATGTAAGTTAACTGTGAAAATCAGAGCTTATTGAAGCATTCATGTGGAATTAATACTTAGAAAGCAATTGGCCTTGAATTCTTAAAAGTGATGATATAACGAAAATAAATGGGCAAGGCAAACAACAGTGTAATGGCTCACACCCGGGGATGCAATATAAAGACAAGTAAGGAAGTGACTTCAATGAAAGAGGGGGGAAGTATGTTGTCACACTCAGGGCCTGCCTTTCTAGTCCCTGGTATGGGTGGCCATGGCAGAGGTGCTAGCCTTGCACAATTCATTACGTTATATACATTGTATTTTATGTGCGTGCCTGTGTCCCTGCTATATTTAACATAAAATAATGCCTTTTTAAAAACTTGTTACAAGAAAAGTGCCACAAGATGTGGGGAGTGAGGGGCTCCACGAGACTGTCTCGAGTACATGTTAGGCACGAGTTTACTGCCTTGGACCACTCTCTCGTTCACTCTATGGGAGCACAGCAGCACATGTGGATAGAACCACTGGAGGGGAGGGGCCCCTGGGGGCATCAGTCGGTTAAGCGTCCGGCTTCGGATCAAGTCATGATCTCGAGGTGTGTGAGTCCGAGCCCCGCGTCGGAATCTGTGCTGATGGCTCGGAGCCCGGAGCCTGTTTCAGACTCTGTCTCTCCCTCAAAATAATAAGTAAACATTAAAAATTAAAAAAAAAAAGAACCACTTGAGGGGAGGTGGGGGCCTTGCTTGTCTGGCTTACAGAAACCAACACCATCTAGGGTGAAAAGGGAGCCAGATACGGTGATGACTGCAGGCTGACCAGAACCACAAGGGCGTCAGGGCCATGAGGACCACGGCGATTAGGGAACCGGGCAAAGAAAAACGCAACAAAACGTGGCTCTGGGAGAGGCGGATAATTAAAAGTCTTTCCCGGGTGTCCATTGCGCACGAACTAAATTGCTAGACGGTACAAAGTGGACAGAAACATCAGAGAAGCTCCGAAGGGAGTCACGGTTTCCCGGAAGGAAAATGTTCACCCAGAGTAATTTGTGAAATCACAGACCCCTAGCAGCAAACGCAAACTATGTGTCAAGATAAAGAAAATGTGAGTACGGCAGAGGCTGGGATGAGATACAATCAGTCCCTGGCTTTGACAATAACGCGTATGTGGTTTGTGTGTCTGTGTGTGTGCATATGAATGAGTATATGCGTGTGTCCACGTGAGTCTCTGTGTGCGTGTGAATGTGTGTATGTCTGGCTACAGAGCATGTGTGTGCACGTGTGTGTGTGTGTGTGTGTGTGTTTGGAGGGAGGAGACAAGCGCTAATTTGCAGGAAGGACCAGAATGAGATTCCGGGGCGGCGGGGGGATAGTCTGGGTCTCGGTGTGAGTGATGTGACAGACATAGTTGAGAGAGCACATTCACACCCGTAAGCGCAGGACTGAGGGAGGGACAGACGAACAGCAACCTGGAGTTTAGTCCGAGAGAAAGTCCCACGTCAAACAGGCCTGAGCGTGGCTGTAAAGTCACCCCGAGGACACGGTGGAAAGATAAGTGGAATCAAAGACATTTGAGAAAAACGGCCAAAGTCCCCTATTAACACCAACTGGCGATCGCGAAGGGGGATGCTCGGCCTAGATTGTCTCAGGAATATCTGGGAAAATAAAAAAGAGCACCTTTGAAATCGCTTATTCGTCTTGCAAAGCAGAACACCGAAAGAGAGAGAGAGAGCGCAGCTTTTAGGCAGACGCCCGTCACCGATTCTGTTCATTATTACCGGCTTAGTAACAGCCTTAATAATTCAATTTTTGTTTAATGACTAGATAAGAGTTTACCCAACCGTAGTGACTGTTTAATACTTCAAGCTCTGTTTCATTGTCAGATTTGCACAGATATCTATGGCGGGGTGGGGGTGGGGGGAAACCCAGGGAGGCGGAGATAGAACATTTCTATGTGCCTTGCTGGGATGCATGGCAATTTTTGTTTTTGTGATCTGGGGAAATAGGCTGGAATCACTTTGAAATTAGCAAAAGTTGTAATTGTGAAAATTGTCAAGTGGAAGAGGAATTAAAAACAACAGCTCAGGCCTTCTTGTTTATATATGCAGGTTCCCAGCTGTGTCCATTGTGAAGGGAGAAAAGGAAAATGAAAGCATATTGGGTTTCTGCCAAGGAAGTAAATGGAATCTCCATATTCCATTTATTGCCATGGCCAGCTTGACTTCTATTCATAATATATTTAGTTAATGCAAATAGAATGACTTAGTGCGGGTTGGAATGAATAATCATATTAATGATCAGACTCCGGATGTCAAAATTGTCAGCCTCTTCAGCTCGATGGCAGACGCTTAGCTTTTTAAGGGCGACTTCTCTCTGATATTTGGTTGAACATATTCTTTAATTCGGGGGTTACCAAATTCCCACCTCTCTCCCGTTTCAGTGTGTAGCTTGTTCCTTAACGATCCCTATAAAGGAAATACCCAGGGACACATTTCCCCTACTTCCTACCCCTGCTTTCCAGCTGGAATCCTGAATCCAATTATAAATCCATTAAAATGTATATAAACGACTGAAACCGTAGCCTGCCTTTTCAGAGCTTTTCCTTGCTTCTAGAAGAGGGCCCTAGCAATGGGATGTGTGGGCTGAATATGGAGACAAAGCATCATCTTAGAATCTGGTTTCTGTATATTTGATGCTATTCTTTCGTGGCAACCCGCGTTACCTTCCAGGTTTGTGTTAAATAGAGGCGCTTACATTTCAAACTCATATATTTTCAGCCACACGGGAGGCCAATCAAGCTCCTCCCGTTTTTAAAATGAGCATGAGGTAATGACAAATTTGTCAGAGCAGATCAGGGCGTTAATATAACAGCGTGTTGGAAGGGTTAGATATTCAGGCAGACGTGCCAGTTTGCAGAAACTTTTGAAAGGCTTTTGGACCGAGAGAAATGTGGCTGTTCACAAAGTGCTTTGCCCAGGATGAATTATCTCCCAAATATCTTTTCTAGATACGTCCTTAATGGCGATCGTCTTCTATCCGCTCGAAATCCTATCTTCGGTTCCAGTTGCGGACCGTCTCGACAAAGATTTTGCTAGTTCTTAGTTAAGGAGGGCAGCGACTTCCTTTTTTAAATTGAAAGGCACATTTTGTTTTCAAATCTAGCACTGCCCAGAACGAGAGAACGTTCGATCCGTTTCAGTGTACAGGTGCGTGCCGAGACAGAGACCAGGTTAGTTGGCGAGACGCGGGAGGCCTGGGTGATGTCACCAGCTACGTCAGGCAGACACCTTTAAAGAACTCGACAACAAAGGGCGGCTGGTGACAAAGCAGGAGCGAGGCTGGCGTGCCAGAAAACTATAGTCTCTGTACGAAGAATCATCTCGTTCTAAGCCATCAGAGATTTACTGGTGTCGTCGGACATATTCCAAACCTCTCAGCCCATCGTTTAAAGCTCTCTGAAGCCGTATGTGGCCAACATTTCCTACGTTCCCTTCCCAAATCTCTTTACAGACACTACCCCGTTTGGATTGCCCTCTGCGTGTGCTATAGGCATCCGCACAAACACAGAGGAGCTATGTCTGCACACGCCCCTTCTGATTACTGGTCTCTACTCGTATTTCCAGATGCATTTCAGCTCCTGTCCCCCAGCAAGTCCTCCCTGACCAAGCTCATTGGGGAAAGCGTTTGCCTTTTCTAAAAGCACGTAGGAAATCGCTGCGGCTGAGGTCAGAGACGTTTTTTTCCTGCTGTCTCCTCTAGGGTTTTGATGGTTTCCTGTCTCACATTCAGGTCCTTCATGCATTTTGAGTTTGTTTTCGTGAATGGTGTAAGAAAGTGGTCTAGTTTCATTCTTCTGCATGTTGCCATCCAGTTCTCCCAGCACCATTTGTAAAGAGACCGTCTTTTTTCCATTGGATATTCTTTCCTGCTTGGGCATGGAGGAGGGCACCTGTTGGGATGAGCACTGGCTGTTGTATGGAAACCAATTTGACAATACATTTCATATTAAAAAAATAAATAAAATAAAAGCATGTAATATGCCATTTATGACTATCTTGTGACATCGTTAATCCCTGAAACTTGTGCCATCGATATGTATGTAAATGTTTTGTTTCACCAATTCGTTAAACACATTAAAATCGTAGACCGTAACTTGGTCTCTGTTATACACCCAATGCAGAGCACAGAGCAGACGATAAGCAAATATTTTCTTTATACTATCGCTTCATCGTAAAGTACTGCACTCTCGCCCGCCCTCATTGTCTTTCTGCAATTGGAAATCTAACTCATTCTTCAACCCCGTCTCCTCCATGGGACCCTCTCTTGAATCTCCAAAATGGGAAATAAACCAACAATATGATCCAGGGCATTGACAACAATCACATCTCACAATTACTATGTTTATGATTAGAAATCCATAGGTAGCAGCCCCTGGGTGGCTCGGTCAGTTCAGCATCCGATGCTTGATTTCGGTTCGTGGGTTCGAGCCCCACGTCGGGCTCTGTGCTGACAGCTCAGAGCCTGGAGCCTGCCTCCGATTCTGTCTCCCTCTCTCTGTCTCTCTCTGCCCCTCTCCCACTGGCGCTCTGTCTCTGTCTCTCTATGTCTCCCTCTCCAAAATAAATACACATTTAAAAAAAAATAAAATCAGTGGGGTTAAAAGTAAGGTATTTCAATTCTATTTCAGTCACGGACAAATGCAGTCACGTGACTCCAGGGAAGATTTGCTCTGAGACGTTGGAGACTCTGACCACCCTTCCTCACCAGCCCTGCCCCCGCCCTTTCCTCTGACACTGTCCAGTCCGGGGGGGGGGGAGCATTGTCAAACCTATTTTTAGAAAATTCCATTTGATGTGGAACAGCTCGCATCCTGTTACTCACTCTTCAACAACCCCTTCCCTCTGGTTCTTAAATATACACGTTTGTTAGTGCAGGCAAATATTTATACTGCCTTGTAAAACATTCACCACCCCCCTCTTTCTGTGGCTCAGTTAAAGCATCTATAGAAACCTTTTTGTGCCCACAAACACGATTGATTGATTGAGTCAATGGCGCGCTTTGTTAAGTTGGTACCTGAAATGTCTTATTTACATTCTTTTTTGGGGACTGATTTGCAGCAAGGGATTATGGTGTTTGACACAGGAATGCACAGGAGCACTGGGGCTTGGTTTTGTTTGGGGGCTTCGGGGTTTGGGGTAGGAGGGCCTGCCTTATGCTCCTCCCATGCCTGCTCCCGGGGCAGTCGGTGGGGTTTTGATGCGGCTGTGAAGGCCAGGCCGGCGAACCCCTCTCCGACACCTTCTACCCCACACAGCCTGGGCTAAGCAGCGAACGCAGTCTCTCTCGTAATTTAGCAGCTCGTCGGCCGCGACTGGTGAGATGTGAGCTGCTTCTTGCCTCTGGTTTCATCTCTCTCGGTGCTGAGTCCTCCTATTCATAGTGCTGTTTAACAGCCGCAGTGATTTTCTTTTCCTGGCTCCCCTCAGACCTGGCAATTATTAGCTGCATCCTGTCCTTGGGGACCAGGCTGCTGGCTGCCGGTAGTGAATCAGGAAGGCATCCCTCAGCCTCTGGGGGTCACTCGATTTGACAAACCACACTCTTCAAGAAGGGTTCTGCCTGAGATAAAGCAGGGGCACAAACTGCCCCTCCCCCTGTGACGTTTCCCCTCCACGACACGAGTCAGACCTCTACCAGCATCTCCCCGATGGGCCACCGTGCATTTCCAGCCGCAGACGTGGCCGAGCGTGGATCTGAAGGAGCTTCTGAAATTCAGTTTCCCTTCCATGAGTTTCCGGATGCCCCAAGTGCATGGGCTGTCACGGAGGGGCCAGAGTGAACCAGGAGAGCCTTGAGTCACGGACCGAGCCACAGGCCGCCCCCAAAGCTTTCCTCCCAAGGGAAAGAAAGGCGAGGGGAGGGCCTGACCTGTAGCGGCAATAGAAGTTTCTAGGGCCGGGGTGCCTGGGTGGCTCAGTCGAGTGTTCAGCTTCGGCTCAAGTCATGGTCTCACGGTCTGTGAGTTCGAGCCCCGCGTCGGGCTCTGCGCTGACAGCTCGGAGCCTGGAGCCTGCTTCGGATTCTGGGTCTCCCTCTCTCTCCGCCCCTCCCCACCCTCATTGTCTCTCTCTCTCTCTCTCTCTCTCTCTCAGAAATAAATAAACATTAAAAAAAAAAGCAGAAGAAGTCTCTAGGGCCAGGCTTTGGGCAGGGGGCCACCCAGTCTCAGGGAGAGAAAGATTGAACCCAACCAAGCATGGGTGGGTCCAACCACCATTCCCGCGGGCCTGAGTGCAGGGGCGCATAGGGCTGAACCGATCGAAGGTCCTCATGCAGCTGCAGCCATGGGGGACCGAGCCAGGCTGCCACCTCAGTGAGGGGGGTCATCACACCTCCAGAAAGCAGCTTTGCCCCGCACCGCAGAACCCACACCTTGAAGACCGAGAGTGGCCTAAGAGGTCCTACTAGGGAGAGCAAGGTGTCACTATTACATTATAATATTACCAGGCTCAGAACCGCCAAGTGGCATTTGTCCTACTCCCAAGCACATTCACGAAGGTTGTCTGGAACTTTGAAGGCTTCTGGATTAACTCTCACCGGGTCACAACCTTCTTGTTGAGTTGCATTTGAATAACCGTGCTGGGTGCTGACAGTGTATGTTTCAAATGATCAATTAATTACCAAAACTCACAACTGAGTCAAGATGCTATTGCAGCCTCTCCAGTTAGCTAACATTCTCAAAGGTGTAAACGCCGGTGTGGATATGGTGGGGCAGGCACGTCGCCTGGTGGAGATGTCAGTTGTCCCTAAGTTCTTTCCGAGACTGTATTGAAAAGATGTTTCAAGAACTTTTACGGTATTGATATTGGATGAATTCAAAGAATGGATCTCAAAGAAATAATGCGAAAGGCACAGAGGAGGAAATAAGCTAGACGCATTATTGTACATCCACATGATGAAATGCCATGCAATCGCTTAAAGCCGGGCTCAAAATTATTCATTCAATATGCGAGTGGATCGATGAAAATATCAGAGGCTGATCCAGATGTATATGGAAATTTAATATGTGCTAAACGTGGAATATCTCAGGAGCGAAGATTAACAATGTTGACATGATTCGTTATATGCACGGAAATCATAAATTGTCTTACATCATGCTTCTAGATGGAGGGTACACACACATTCACACTCGTATGTATCGGCGTATTTATTTATTTGTGATTGTGTGTAGACACACATCAGTTTATGTATATAAATACACCATAAGTATATTTATATAAAATAAATGGATTTATATACACAAATGTGTCTATGTGCATATATATTTATACCTTTTCATGAATTACAAGAAAATAAAAACTTTTTGGTAATGTGACGAGTGATGACAGCCTTACAAAGCAAACAGTAATACCTATTTGTCATAAAGTAATAGATCAACAGTATATCCATGTAAAATTCAAATATATGTGCATATACGTATAGTCGTCTCGTCTGACAAACTATACTGTGAATAAGATTCAACTGAGAGCACACTTTAATAGAGAGACAATATTTTTAAGATTCTAAGAGACAAAAGCACAACATTCCTGATATCTACACAGTTTCCACACATCGATAAAAAACATAAACAACCCAAGTCGATCTTGCAGAAGACACGTGAAAAAGTAATACGCATAAGAAAATATAAATAGCTTTTAAGGAAGAGACCCAGTGCCCCTTGCAGTAAATAAGTCAAATAAAAAAAAATTAAGTTATAGGTTGTTTGTTTGTTTCCTGTCATGGTGACAAACGGTAAAATGGTTGCTGATAGAGATGATTGAAAACGGTGTGAAAAATATGCTTTCATATATTGTCTGGGGAAGTCCAATTTGGAACAAACTTCCTAAGGGCAATTTGTTAACTCCTATCAAATTGAGCTGACGTTTAAGATCCTCAAAACACTTTGACTGCAAATCGCCACTCATAAAAAAAATACGTCCTCCTATTTCTCCAAGTGTGCGAGGATGTTTCTTCAAGAATAGTTACTGTGGGGGGCGCCGGGGTGGCGCAGTCGGTTAAGCGTCCGACTTCAGCCAGGTCACGATCTCGCGGTCCGTGGGTTCGAGCCCCGCGTCGGGCTCTGGGCTGATGGCTCAGAGCCTGAAGCCTGTTTCCGATTCTGTGTCTCCCTCTCTCTCTGCCCCTCCCCGTTCATGCTCTGTCTCTCTCTGTCCCAAAAATAAATAAAAACGTTGAAAAAAAAATTAAAAAAAAAAAAGAATACTTACTGTGGTACGATTTCGAATAGGTAAATGTCAATGGACCAAAATGTCGACAAATGAGACGGTGACCTAAGTGATGCTCATGACCGTATATATTACACGCACAGATAACTGAGAGATGCATTTTGAAGGTAATGCTGGCCGTGTAACAAAGAAATCCTGTTAAGTCTAGCGGTTCTACGCACGGAAGTCTTCCTCCCTCCCACGACCCTCCCTCTGGCTGGCATGTGTTTCTGGTGGGCGGGGAATTTTCCTCCACCTGTTGATTGAGAAGGAGGCTCCTCCCACTTTGTGGGTCTGTCATCCCCCAGGGTCTCAGAGCCCTTGTATCCAGCCAGTGGCAGGGAACACGCGGGCTATGCCGGGGGTGAGGGGGGGGTCCCTCCTCACTTCCACTCACATTCTCTGGGCTCCCACACATGCCCACACCTGCAAAGGGGGGGTGGGGACTCCTTTGTCACTGAATGTCCAGGTCGGATGAGCAGCGAGTGATTTTTGGCACAAGACGTCAATCCCTGCCGTGCTCTGGCTACTCGATGAGAGGAGGAAGAAAGAAGGAACAGTTTCCTGCAGTCTCCTGTAAATATTGCCCTGCTTCCGGGCTCCGGGCTTCCTTGCACCAGGGAATCCACTGTTTCCTTGGGTTTCAGAAGGTTTCCGGAAGCACACTGCCGGAGGTAGTAGATTGCATAAGCCGAGGATTTTCATATGAGCTCAAGGGAAAACCCCAAACTGGGATTCGACTTTCAACCAAGCCAGGTAGGTGGCAGCCGAATCAAATTTAACTTAAAAACAATCCAAAATACAAAGACACTCTTGTTTCTCAATGTTATGAAATACGTTACCTGAATTTAACATCGCAGTAAGGAATGGAGAGACGAGCTTAGATCGGCTGCGGGTAAGATTCTTAAGGAATTAGCCAGGGGACACTAGGCAGCTGCCACTGTGTTCACTCCACTGGCGGGCTAACAAAACAGGGGGAAGGGAAAGGGAAGACTAGGATTCCCTCCAAGAGTAGTATTTTGTGTCCTCTTAAAATACATACCTCCCCAGTAAAATGCATCATCTTTGGTAACGATACTTGCTGGACTTCCTCTCCTTATTTTAGAATGTTGTTTCCTTCCCGCCACCTGAGGGGGGTAGGGGATTCTTAGGCACACTTCACGTGTTGTTTTGTGTTTGGTGTCCCTACAGCTTGGAGGGCAACCGATTATCTTCTAAAGACGCATCGGTGGTCTGCCTCTAGAGGGTGCCTGCGGCAGGAAGTGCCCCCCAGCATAGGCTTAGGGGACAGGAAAAGGTGACGTTTACATGGAGACTCCCAGAGAGACCTGGGAGGTGGGAATAGGGCAGACAACACACAGCCACGTAGGGCGGGGCTCAATTTATCTCCCTGTGGGCGCTTAACAGTCATGTCCTGGAAACTGGACACATTTGGATCATACGGGATCGATGTTTACACATCTTTGATCTGATACGCACCCCTTCCCGTTTTCAAAATGTGCTGTGTCTTACAAACCATGTAAACGTTGGATGAGATAGTGCCTGTGTTCTTTCTGCTTCTTCTTCTTTTTCCCCCCAAAAGCCCTCCTGTAATAACGATGTATCTTATAAGCTATGGGATGTTAGAGCTGAGGAAATATGATAAATATATTCAACGAGAGACCGGAAAATAATGGACACAAATACTAATCTTGGTGATCCGTGGGTAATGGGACTGTGAGTGATTTCACGTTTCCTGACACTCTCTCGATTTTACAAAATTTCAATAGAGCAAAGGAAACTAATACATGTTAGTAAAACTCTGCAGAGCGTTCAAAACAAGGGATCTGGCCAGAAATTAAACAAGATTGCAGATTACAAACAGCTGACAGTCACTAAATTCAATTCACGTCATGGCCACACGCTGGCGAGACATTCCCCTGGGGGAGTGACAGAAAGAGCCACGCTAATTGTGCCACTGAGGAGTTTGCCTCTAATGCCTTCCCCGAATTATGCTCCAGCTCACCCTAGCTGTGCCTTACTCTCTGAGTGGGGCAAGGTGCCCGGAGCCGTGAAAAGTAACAACGACACAAGTAAGCGGGAGAAAGGATGCGCTGTGCAGGAGGAAGAAAACCCTTTAGCCCATTGGACGCCTCGTGCTGCCTGGGTGTTGGGTCAGGCAGATCTCCTGCTCCATTAATGTCAAAGAACACAAGTGACCCCATGGGATTTCCAGAAGTTTTAGAAGACGGAGAGGAACAAAGTAATATGGACATCATATAGTCTCCTACCTAGGAGACACCCCATGCTTATTCTGGTTAATTACCAATAGCCCTGCGCATTCATTTTTACTTAATGTTTGTTTATTTTGAAGAGAGACAGAGACAGAGACAGAGCATAAAGAGGGAAGGGCAGAGAGAGAGGGAGACGCAGAATCCGAGGCAGGCTCCAGGCTCTGAGCTGTCAACACAGAGCCTGACACGGGTCTCCAACTCCTGAGCTGTGAAATCATGACCTGAGCTGAAGTCAGACCCTCAACTAACTGAGCCACCCAAGCACCCCTAGAATTATGCATTTAACATTAATTTTTTAATGTTTATTTATTTATTTTGAGAAAGGGGGGAGGGTCGGAGAGACAGAGCGGGGAGAGAGAATTCCAAGTAGGCTCGACACAGTCAGTGCAGAGTTCAACATGGGGCTCAAACTCAGGAACCGTGAGATCATGACCTGAGCCGAAATCAAGGGTCAGACATTTAACCAACTGACCCACTTAGGTGTCCCTGCATTTTGCATTATTATCTTCATTTTACAGGTGGGCACATTCCTACAAGGATCTTCTTAAGATTCTGCAGTTGGTGAGCAGAAGACCTAACATTCCACAAAACGTCTGACCCTAACTCTCAGGGTCTTACTACCACACTTTGCTGTTTCTAGAACATGGCGACCCTCACACCCCCAGCCCCACTCTCCTCGCAGAGCGCTGCAGCACGTACTCCCTCTGGGCCCACGTCGTAGACTGAACTGGCCTAGATTTCAGAAGAGCCCATCTGAGTAGGTTCAGGATGCTTCCCTCCAACATGGCCTAAGGCCCCGCATGAAATTCCAATTGGAGTCTCTAAAAGCTGTGTCTGGGGACCAAGCAGTAGGAAACCACACAGCACAGGAAAGAACTCCAGAGGGAGACCGTACAGAAAGTCCAGAGAAACAATGGTAGGCCTGGTTCTAAACCGAGGGAGAACACCACCAGAAGGAGAGAAGCCAAAGCTCATACTCAGAGAAGACAGGGAAGTAAAAACAACTGCTCTCTGGTAGACCAGATGACTGGGCTATGATTTCCTCCCTCTTAGCGCTGCGAATTTATTTATATGAGACCCTTGGGGTGGGGAGAAGGGGTTTTGTCTTAAAAATAAACTAATAAAGTGAAAAGCCTGTGAATAGGTTTGTGTTCTAAGAAAGCCAGAGTTTTAAAAATAGGGTAAGAATGGCTTAACTTTCTGAATGATCATTTATCCCTAAACAGAGCACTTCTGCAATCGTAAAGTCCTTTCCAACCATATTCTCTACCAGGTAAAATATCAAAATATTCCACGAGCCCTTGGAAAGCTCTTTTCATTGGTTAGAAACTTATTTCATCTGTGGTATAAAATGCAGTATAGTAGGATGCCTGGGTGGCTCAGTCGCTTAAGCGGCCGACTTCGGCTCAGGTCGTGATCTCGCGGTCTGTGAGTTCAAGCCCCGTGTTGGGCTCCGCGCTGACAGCTTGGAGCCTGGAGCCCACTTCGGATTCTGTGTCTCCCTCTCTCTCTGCCCCTTCCCCACTTGTGCTCTGCATCTCTCTCTCTCTCTCTCTCAAAAAATTAATAAACCTTTTTTAAAAACTTAAGGCGGGGCGCCTGGGTGGCGCAGTCGGTTGAGCGTCCGACTTCAGCCAGGTCACGATCTCGCGGTCCGTGAGTTCGAGCCCCGCGTCAGGCTCTGGGCTGATGGCTCAGAGCCTGGAGCCTGTTTCCGATTCTGTGTCTCCCTCTCTCTCTGCCCCTCCCCCATTCATGCTCTGTCTCTCTCTGTCCCAAAAATAAATAAACGTTGAAAAAAAAAATTTTAAAAACTTAAGGAATAACACAGTATAGTCATTATAAAAATAAATTTAAGTAGCAAGATGACTAGGTTGGAAAAATGAAATAAGAGAAGAAGGTGGATAAACAATTAGACTCAAGCAAGCACGTGTCTGTTATGGACAAGGTTTGGAGAGGGAGGGGCGCATCCCAGACCCTGGGAGATGGTGATTGGCCAGCTCTTGGGAAGAAGAGACAACGCACAGTCCTTTCGTGGGAACCGTCTAGGGAAAGGCAGCAAACACGTTTTATCTAACACACCAGCTCTTAGTGATTATTAGCAGCTGCCCAAACTCCATGTCAAGGAAGATTCTGAGGCCGTGGTTGACCCACAAGGAGGCCGGATGGCGCAGGGAGGGCGCCAAGGCATGGCAGGTAGAGGGGAGGCAAATGCATCACACATCCAGACTGGATTCCCGGAGAAATCTAGGAAGTGCTTACACAACGTCTGGGTCCAAGGAAGCCCATCCTCGGTGTGTGCGGTGTGGAGAATTAAGACATACGATAGCCAACTCCCCAGGGACATTTGAGGTTCATTTGGAGAGGACACCTGCTTAGCCGCCTCCCGATCAGGAGAACAAACAGAAAACTGGTTGTTGGGACAACAGAGAGCATCACCCCTGAGACTCGGTGGAAGATGCCGGCCTGCATTCCTGCCGACAGACGGTTACCGCGGGACCCCGACGTGGCACCCCCAAAGCCCATGCCGGATGCAGCGGGGGTGTGATCTGAGCCTCTGGGAGGGCGCTGGGGAAGACGCACGGGCAGAGAAAACTTGGAAGCGGAGAGATGGTCCCACGATCAAGGGCGAGGCAAGAGGCCAAGAGCACAGAGCAGGGAGCAAGAGGGATTGCGCGATTGTGAGGGAGGCCGACGCACAGCGCTGAGCACCCTGGAGGGGCTGGTGCCGGGCCTTCTTCGCTGGGCTCTCCCAGCACGGCGTGCCCCTGCAGGCACCATCCCGGGGCAGGGAGCAGAGGCCAAGGCCAGTCACAGGAAGGGTTCAGTGTCCATGAAGTGACAGAACGGATGATGCTTTTGCCTTTGTGTATTTTTCTACTCTTTCATTCAACAAATACTTCCTGAACGCTATGTTTGAGGAAAGCTCTTTACTAGACACCAAGAACGCGGTCAGTGAACTAGGACATGTTCTCAGCTCAAGGCTTTGGTAGAAGAGATCGATTTGTGGGGTCTTTGGGGGCCCGCCTTTCCTTCTGCCCTGCACTAAGCAAAGTTTGCTCCACACTGGGTGTGTTCGCTTCACCACCACCAGACCAAGAACATTCTTCTCTCCTACCATTTGACCTTCAGTGCCCCTTCCTGGGCTACGAAGCCATCTCACGTCATCAAACTTCACCTTACCTTGCTGGTCTACTCCCACATACCACCCCAGAAACCACTTGTATTCATGAGGCACCGGCTGACTACCTTTCCCCTGTAACACATCTGTAAGTTAACGAGAAGAAGAGACCGGCAAGACAGAAACTCCAGCCTTGGGAGAATTTGCTGGAGAAAACAGAATAGGCGGGTATTTTTAGCTCTCTGGTCCTGCCTGTGCTCCCCCAGATACGCTGAGCAGTCAACCACTCACACACAATGAGGTCTGAAAACTCACCCTGGCAAACCTACGGACTGGTGATTTTAGCATTGAAAGCCTAGTTTGCTCCCATAATAAACGTTTTAAATGTGACCTTTAAGAAGCATTTAAATATTTTCCCTCTATGCATACAATCGGTAGTTTCCGAAGTGACTGTCTAGGTAATCATGTATCATTATTTATATTAATGTTTGCAACAGATAGATCCTCCTAAGTAAAACTTCAATCGTGAGAACAATCTTAAAGTCTCGGTGCCAACCACAAATAATCAAACAGACACCGCGCGCGTCTCGGAGTGGTCGAAGCTCAGACAAGCGGATCGTGCGAAAGTTTCTCCACTGTTGGGTTTCAAGAGAACTAGGGTGTTTCGAGGCTGCTGTTACGTGTTTGGTTTCCTGCTCGTCCTCTGTTTGTTGTTCTTCTTGCAGCCTAGCTCAACACTGGGTGCTCAGAAAATGCTTTTTGATTTTCCAGTAAGTTGAAGTGAACTGAAGCCTCGGTTCCGACCGTGAGGAGGTGACCATTCAGTTGAGGAGATGGGAACTGTACCTGGAAAACGAACTAGCATTCGCAGCAGCATGAGATCCCTGCCAAAGACACAGGATGGCAACAAGGAGGCAAGGGCTCCGAGGAGACGTTGAGAAGCAGGTAGAAGGGCTGAGGAGGGTCCAGGGGGCAGACAGAGCAGGGCGAGAGAGGTGGCAAGTCTGTAGAAAGACCGGGAAAACGGTGCCTCTGTTTCTGCTTCAGACAACCAGAGGTCAAGAAAATGTGACATGAGGAGGGAAGAAAAGTACAGTGTATTTAGAGAGTTTAGACCAGAGGGCTCTTTTTGGATGATACTTGCAAACGATACTAGAGATTGGCATGTCTGAGGGCCTCATGTCCAGGCAGTACGGAGTTCTTGGGGTTTAAAAGGCAAACTATTGTGTGTCCAGATAATTCCCCCGGCTTCAGTGTAAAACAGCTCCGATATAGGTGAGTCCGAAGAAGAGAGAATCGGGATGCTATGTGGTCCTCCTGGCCTAGGGGGAGGAGAGCCCAGTGACCATGCGTAAGGAAGAGAGACGAGTTGTTGGAGCATCAAGGAGGGAAGAATGACAAGACTTCCAGGCACGGGAAGAGTAGAAACCAAGCACGTGTCTCCTTCCACTCCGACCCTCATGTGGCTGAAGGGTTTTACACATCTCTGTAGTATCTTCCTTCTGGGCTATGATGCTTGTCACAACAGCTGGAACACTTAACGTGTTCAGGGTAAGAAAGACCCGACCGGGTGGGGGCATCCACAGACGGGACTCCGCAATTATATGTGGATATATAATGCCAACGTGTTAATAGGGAATCGAGATCTTTCCGTACGTTTTCCTCTGTGCTAACTCATCAGCTGAGTATGGCCTTCCAGTGAGGACAATACCGACTGAGCAAGAATCATAAAGCACACCACACTGCCGTGCGATCCCACGCTCATGGCTGCTGCGTTGCCGAGGGACCAAACCCTTTCGATCACGTTGTTCAATGGGACAGCGCGGTCATCCGGGAGAATCTTACCGGTTCTCTCTTAGTTGAGAAGAAGGAAGTTAATGACACCACCACCTCGTCTTTTCACTAACACTGCATTTGGTACAGGGCAAGCGGTTTGCATGTTTTATCATTCTTTGCGTATTTGTTACGCGGCCGTTTATGAAATGATTGTCTTGAGATATTCTCGATTTGTGCGTCTTTGCATTTGCAAGTCATATGATTTCCAAATGAATGTGTCTTCAGGTCTCCTGAAGCGCAGAAATGCTGAACCAGAGAAGGCAGTTTGCTCCTGTGGCAAAGAAAAGTCAGTGATGACGTTGTGCTCAGTCTTCCCGATAAAATGTGAGCTTCCCACTGAAAGCCACGGTCTTCATGTCAAAAGGTGGAACGTGACGGGACTTTTAAAGGACTGGGCAGGGGCGCCTGGGTGGTTCAGTCAGGTAAGCGTCTGACTCTTGGTTTCGGCTCAGGTCATGGTCTCATGGTTTCGTGGGGTCAAGCCCCACATTGGGCTCTGTGCGGACAGCACGGAGCCTGTTTGGGATTCTCTCTCTCTCCCTCTCTCTCTGTCCCTCCCCTACTCGTGCTCCCTCTGTCTCTCCCAAAATAAACAAACTTTAAAACATTTTTAAAAATGTCCGTCAGTTATGTTCTAGGAACTGAGAAAAGCCCAAAATAGAAAATTATCTGGGCTAGTACGGGTGTGTTTAAACCCTACTCAAAAGTTTACCCTGTCTTGGGGCCGGGGTATCAATGGAAGGGCTGCTTAGGGAAAACCACTGCCACCGTTACCTGTTGGCTGCCGAGAACTTTCTGGGGTCATGAACAAAATCCGTTCCCCGTGCGCTAAGGTGGACGGTTCACATAACCTTGAGACTCTGTCCTCAAAAGTGAGGAAGATTCCCTTCCTTATGATCCAAGTATGTGCCTTTGGCTGCCTCAACCCGCACGGCGCCCAGGGTTCCCCGGCATCCCAGGCTTCCCCACAAGCCTCCTCTTGTGATTTGGACTTGCGGGCAAAGCTCTCGTATTGGGCAAAAAAAAAGAATTGTTATTTTAAGACAGGGCTGCAGCCTGACCCCTCACTCCTCAGGGTCAGAGCATTCTACCTGGGGACAGAACTGCTTCTCCCATGTTCTGAAAGCCCTCTGAGGAGCCCGGAAAGGAGCCATGCCATTCTGCGTGCTGACTTCACCAGCTTTGGGTGGTCATCGTCAGGCAGTTCAAGAGGGCGATGCAAGGGGGTCCGTGAGACACCTGGGGGAGGAGAGGGGGGAAGGTGTGGAGAGAGACAGTGCCACACTGATGGAGGGTCATACCTACAAGACCGGACTGGTGTCGGAGAATGAATAACGTAGGTTAGCACTGAGGGTAGGCAGTGGAACCAGGATAATTCACAGTCTGGATCTGGTGTGGAAGGAAAGGAAATTGCTGTATTTTTCTCCAAAACCCTGCCTTCTCATTCTCTCCACCATACCTCCTATTTCCTACCACTTGACAACATCTTGGAAGGCCCCGTAGCTTTCCAATCACGTTCAATTCGAAGGACGGTCACATTTGGGGAGCGGAGACTCCCTTTCAGCTCTGAAAAAGCGCGCTTTAGGACGACTTAAACTCCGTGTCCTGTCCCAGCCCTTGTCTGGCTCCAGCCCTCTGCTGAGACTGTGGGTGGGCACCCCGTTCCTTCCCTCCTCTGTCTCCAGCCCTCCCCTTTCTGGCTCTCCCAGAGAGGGGCTGGGTGAAGGGGCTGATTTTGAAAAGTGCAAAATCCTTTTTCTTTAGCTGCCCTGCTGACAGTTCTCCTGCCCCTCGCCCTGCCAGGTCCGACGTGGCAGGCGGGGTCCGGGGGGATTCAGGCGGCAGGAGGGGCCCGCGGAGACCTCGCCTGAAAGGGTGCTGCACTCCCCAGCCGAGCACTCTGAGCGCCCCCAGTTGCTGCTTCTGACTGCATGTCCTAGATCGTTTCTAGAATCTTCCCACACTGGTACGTCTTGCTTATAGGTAACACAAACTCTCTGCTGAGTTTCTAAGGGGATCCAATCTAGAGCACCCCTCTTCCCTGCCCAGGTCTTAGAAAAATGGGAAAGTCAGTCAAGGAATAAGAGACAGGCACAAAGTCACCTTATTACAAAAAGAGGCCAAAGATGAAGAATTGGGTCAGGTGGGAGCCCAGAGGTTCTGGCAGCTGTGAACTGAGATGGGTCCCCCGAGGGGCAGGTGGCTGCGCTTGGCTGGGGAGGAGTAGAACCCACCTCCTGTGCACCCCAGCTTCCCCATGAAGGTAGAGAAGGCAGGTACAGCAAACCCGTTTATTCTTCCATATTTCCTCACCAGTAAAGTCACTTGATTTGCTGTAGGAAGGCATGGAGAAAGGGGCTGAGAAAAGCCAAGACCATGGTACCCACAGAGCCCTGGATGAAAGCACCCAGAACGAGCAAGGGTTTCCCACCAACACTCCCCTCCTCTGAGCCCGAAAGAAATCCCACATCCTCACCATGACAAACAGCGCGAGTGTAGACCACCCGGCACTTCCCCTGACCAGCCTCCTTTAGACATGACCCCGGGTCAGAAACATCTACCAGTATCTATGCGCAAGCGAGCCAGCAAAATCCAGGGAAACATGTCCCTACCTTCCAAGGGCTCTCTTTCGGTTATCAGTTCTACATCCTGCCACCAACAAGCCCATCTCAGTGGCTTCAAAAAGTAAGTGTTTTTTTTTTTGTTTTGTTTTGGACATTAGTCTATGGGTGATGACTTGCCAGGGATGGGTTTGAAGGGACTCCTCTCTCTGCTGGGCTCACGAGTCTATGCACTGAGGCAGTGTGGATGGCTTATTTCGTGTCCCTCACCGTGTCACGGGCATGTCCCTGGGTGGCGGGAGAGGTACAGGAAATTCTGGTTACTTTCACCTCTACACTCCCACTGGCCAAAGCAAATGACATGGCCCAGCCCAGAGGGCAGAAGGAGACAAACAGGTTTAAGGAGATGACATTTAAGATAGTCCTTAATAAAAGAATAGAACTTGTCTGCACGATGGAGGAAAAGAAGCGTCAGCATGAGCAAGAGACAAATGGTAGGATAGAAGCTTGATGCGTTTAAAAGATGGTGCGTGCCTCTGTGAGTTTAGACAGCGTGGCCAGAGGCAGGGGTTGAGTGGTAGTCCACGGGACAGAGCTAGAAAGGTAGACGGGAGCCAAAGTCAGAATTATTCTAAAGTTTTTTAATGTTTATTCATTTTTGAGAGAGAAAGAGATAGCAAGTGAGCGGGGGAGGGGCAGAGAGAGAGGGAGACACAGAATCCGAAGCAGGCTCCAGGCTCTGAGCTGTCAGCACAGAGCCCGACGCGGGGCTCGAACTCATGAACTGTGAGGTCATGACCTGAGCCGAAGTCGGACGCTTAACGGACTGAACCACCCAGGTGTCCCTCATCAGAATCATTTTTAGTGCCACACGGTGAAGTTGGCATTTTGTTCTCCCTAATGGGAAGTCATGACAGTCTAAACTTACCATGGCTCCTATTGGATTTGGCTTGCTCAATTTCTTTGGATTTGTGCTTTCAATAGTCTCAATTCTTTTTCTCTACAATTTTTGGGTTTTGTATAATGATGAGAAAGTTCTTCCCTATACCAAGATTTTATAAATATTTGCCTTTTAAAAATGGTAACCCTTCATTAATTCTGTTCTTTAAAGCTAACTTTTAATCTATCTTTAATAAATTGTATGATTTCGGGGCACCTGGGTGGCTCAGTCGGTTGAGCGTCCGACGTCAGCTCAGGTCACGGTCTCGCGGTCTGTGAGTTCGAGCCCCGCGTCGGGCTCTGGGCTGACAGCTCGGAGCCTGGAGCCTGCTTTGGATTCTGTGTCTCCCTCACTCTTTACCCCTCCCCCACTCAGGCTCTGTCTCTCTCTCTCTCTGTCAAAGATAAATAAAGATTAAAAAAAATTTTTTAATAAATAAACTATATGATTTCATTGAGAATACTACTTTCTTATTACACATGGCTATGCAATTGATTCACTATCCTTTATTGTTTCAGCCAGCAATTTGGAATGTGCCCCTCTTGCCCTGAGCCAGTGTATGAACCCCCAGCCCCTTTAATACTGAGCATTCTGGGTCTCCTTGAGGAAAGACTCAAGTACAGCACCCAAAATCTAATCGTTAACCTACAAAAGAATCAATTTATTAGCTACCATCCAAAAGTCTCTCAAGCAGATATAATTCCAAGGGAATGAAATGTATGAAAATTAAATCATTATTTGATCATCTAAAAAGGGATCTTTGGCCTTTCCTGGAGCAGCTGTACACTGGGGAGAAGAAAATACACAGATTTGGGAGGATGACTGGACGATGGTATTGAAATGACACTAATTTCCGGAAACCCAAAATGGCACTGGGGCTCAGCAGTCAGAGTAGGGACTAACGGAGGTCGGGATCAGGTCTTCAACTCACAGTGGGTCCGGTGGGTCTCCAAACCCACCCTGAGGTCATTTCCTGAGTTCCAGAAGACACGATCAGAACGGACACACATAACAACTGCCAGAATCTGCATATATATGGACGATATCCGTAGATATAATTATAGATTTATATAATATGTAATCATTTCCTACGATTATATAGTATATACTATAATCCACATATATGATTATATATTTAACACATAAGCTCATACATAATTATTTTTATATATACACGTATAATTTTATATATCTTATATATAATCATCCGTAATTATATGATTCTGAAAGTTCTCTTCTATTTCTGGAATGGGTCAATCCATAAAGTCAAAAAGCAAGTCAGTAGTTGCCAAGGGCGAGGGCGTTATGGAGATAGGGGGCTATTTAATGGGTATGGGGTTTCTTTTGGGCAATGGAAACATTTTGGAACTAGATAGAGGCGGTGATGGCACCACACTGTGAATGGACTAAAAAGCCGCTGAAATGTCCCTTTTAAATAGTTCTGTGTCATGTGTCAGCTCAATACCAAAAAAATGCACTCATCTGGAAAAAAAAATTATACAAATGTGGTGCAAATTAATGCATAAGTAGAGGGATAGGAACCAGTCACTTAGCTTTGCTGAAGATAAAGGAAAGGCAGGTGAAGCAGGGAAAGACTCAGCAAGATTGAGCAGGATTTCTCTACGTGGCAGTAATTTTGGATTATTAAAACACTGGTCTCTCAAATAATCAGTACGGTAGGTCACGAGTGGATTCGAGGTGAAGATACTTGTCTTCTTTCAACAACTGCCGTAGTGAAAACGAGAGTTCAAATCTTTCGGGGAGAGATGATAAAATAACTTCATCTTTTTTTTTTTCCCCAAATTTGCACTATCTAAGTACTCCAGGGTCATTTTTCTTTAAAGTAACGTGCGTTTATGAATTTAAATACAAGATCTGGTACGTAGATACTGGGACTGAAAACCTACCAACGAATCAATTTATTAACTACCATCCCCAAATCTCCCAAGCAGATGTAATTTCGAGGAAATGAAATATAGGAAAATTTAGTTGTTATTTGATCACGGAAAAAAAGAAATTCCCTTATGCAGGGTTTGGGTTAGGTCAGAACAATCTAAGGCAGTTTTGGCCAGTAGAAAGATAATGAGCCATGCTGGGAACTAAGTTTTCTAATAACCGCACTGAAGAAAGTAAAGAGATAACATCCGTGATAAGGTTTTCTTTAATCAACTGCATCTAAAATATAATCATTTCTATGGATCACGAATATAAAAATACGGATGATCTATGTTACTTTTTGGTGAGAAGCGTTTAAAATCTAGTGTGTGTTTCACCGGCACAGCACATGGAAGTTCGGACCAGCCATTTTTCAATGCTCAGGGGTCACATGTGGCCAGCGGCTGCCTTATTAGATGGTGCAGATATGGTTTCCCATAAAATCAGGTCTGCATTTCAAAATGGAACATGCTGGGTTTCTTCCAGGTGGCGCTTGTGTCTACATCATCCTTGTTAATAAACCTGCAAACCAGAGAAACCCTCCCAACCGGACTTGAATTCATTATCCTCAACTCACACATTTGACAAGCTGTTAAAGTCTGCGCACAGCCGCTCTTGTTATGAATTCACACCTTGTGCGGGTCAGAAAGCCCTTCCATTAACCCCAGCCCCGTGCCTCCAGAACGCGCGGCCACCACGGTGGGCGCACGTTTCATTAGTCCGCTGACAGCAACTGCAAGGCCATTTGAGGTCCTTAAGACGTGTGAAGAGGAGACCAGGTTTGAATGGAGTGAGTTCGGTGGTTCTGGGGATTAGGGAGCATATTTTCAGCAGGGAGTGCAGGCGTTAGAGGACTGAGATTGCGAGTGGAAATTGCTTGGTGGAGGATGGGAGCTTTGGCCCGGGGAGAGTGTGCACAGCTACGCCCCTGGGCTGTTCCCCGGCAAATTGCGTGGCGGGTCTCTCCCCGCCTCGTGCAGTTTGCCGTCCTCCAGACCGGGGCACACAGGACGCACGTCGCCTCTGAGTGCTGTTAAATTAAGGCTTTAAAAGCTCCTTGGGGTGACAGGAAACTGACCCTGTAGCTTGATCTGTTCGTGGAAACGTCCAAATGGAAGGATGGAAGGGACCAGAAGACAGGAAGTACGCCAAGTTAGGCTGCTGCGAGCCACAGGTGGTTTGGTCCGTAGACACAGCAAGGCTGTAGTGCTTGGCCCACCCTGGGATCGAGCTCTTCACAAAGCTTCCTTTGAGGACTTTGAAGACTTCGTCACTTACTACAGGGCCTGAGGGAGGGAAGGGGGATCTCCAGAAGAGCAATCACAAGACTTCAGTTGGGTTGTTTTTACAGGCACCGGGGTTGTAGAGCTTTGACGCCGAGGATTTGTCTGAAGCGGGAAAAGGTGATGAGTTTCCGTATCGGGTTTGTAGTGTTGGAAGCAAACGCTGCCAGCCCGAGGTAGTCTTTCCAAATCACGCATTAGGAACTGGATGGGAGATTCCTACCGGGTCACAGAGAAGACAGCAGCCCACGTGGGAATAACTTCTCGGCTAAAAGAACACGGAGCATGTATGCGATAATTTGAGTACGCATGTGTGCCGTCTTCTAGATTTCCATAGAAGCTGCTTCCAAATTATGTGAGTTCTGAAAGTGGAAAATCTAAGTCAGACAAAATTTCACCTGGTGAACTACTTTTCGGCTATGTCATAGAGTCGTATACCATAAGGTCATGTAATTTCTTTTCAAGCTGTGGGAGTTCAATTTCAGGAATAGGACTCTTAACTCATGGATGGTTTCCTACTGATTAGTATCTCTGGGGGACCATTTACTGCTAAACACACCCTTCCCATTGCCCTCTTGCTTACCCATAAAAATGGCGTGGTGGGAATAGAAAAGTCAAAATCAGTGAATTAAAATAAAATTACACAAATCTGCCTAAGAATATAAAAATTGTGTAGTCCTTCACCAAGGTTGATGTCATTGAGTGCTTTGGAATTTCTTGCAAGGAAAAGTTCTTATATGTAATCTTATGTAATCCTTTCCTTCTTTCTTGCCAGACGAGAAAACTGAGACCCCCTAAAGGTGACTCCTCCAAGGTTATGCAGTGCTGGGGGTGGGCAGAGTAAGAGCGTAATAGTTCTCCTGACCAGGAAGCTATTGCCCTTTGTAGTTCAACCCTGAAAGTGCAAACAGACATATGAAATTCTGAGCCTGGATTAATGAGAACTTTTTCATCCAGAGCAGCTAAATTGGCATGCTCCTACCCTGGCTTTGATCTGAGTCAGTGTTCTCTAGACATTTGTTCTCAGTCTTGGCAGTGAAGGAAAATTACCCAGAGAGCTTGCTGAAAATGCAGACCCCCTAAGCTTTCCTCTCGGAGAGTATTAATTATTTGATCAGAAGGCGGGCGAGGAGATCTGTCTTTTCTATAAGCACTTTGGTTATTCTGATGTAACTGGTACACAGAGTTTTGGGTACTTAAAATATGGCTTTACAAACTTTGAAATAGGTAGCATATCCGTGAACTTGCCTGGAAACATCAGGATAAAGTTCGCCCTTTCATTCAGCTACTGCCACTCAAAATCTATCAAGAGAAGTGGGAAAAAGTCCTGCACCAAAAAATGCTAATGGCCCCTTTACAACACGCTATGGCAGAATTAACGTGGTCAGATATTATGGCTATTTTTCTATTTTGTTCACTGACATTCGCCAGCCCAATCTCTTACTCAAAGCCGGCTTTTAAAAATAAGGAAATATGGGGCGCCTGGGTGGCTCAGTCGGTTAAGCGTCCGACTTCGGCTCAGGTCACGATCTCGCAGTCCGTGAGTTCGAGCCCCGCGTCGGGCTCTGGGCTGACGGCTCAGTCTGGAGCCTGCTTCCAATTCTGTGTCTCCCTCTCTCTCTGCCCCTCCCCCGTTCATGCTCTGTCTCTCTCTGTCCCAAAAATAAATAAACATTAAAAAAAAATTTTTTTTTAAATAAGGAAATATGATGGGGGCGCCTGGGTAGCTAGGTCAGTTAAGTGTCTGACTCTTGGTATCAACTTTGGCCATGACCTCACAGTGTCACCGGTTCGAGCCCCACATCAGGCTTCACGCTGTCAACGTTGGATTCTCTCTCCCTCTACCTCACTGCTGTCTCTGTCTCTCTCAAAACAAATAAACTTAAAAAAAAGAAACTTAAAAATTAAAAAAAATAAGGAAATATATTTACTCATGTAAGATGACACCTTACAAGGAGGGTTCAGAAAGAGTTGATTTAGTGGACCGATAATGTCATCATTAGCTCAATTTGTTTCCGTGGGCTTCCTCTTCCCATGGCCGGACTAGCTATCTCCATGACTGAATACCCTACTGGCCGACATCAGGAGGTGATGCTAAATCGTGTATTACCATTCCTTGGGACCGGAGAGCCATTTGGTTAGCAGGTTGATTACATCTGACTTTGCCCCAGACCAGCAGAAGTGATTTTATGGGCAAGTAATGTGAGTCTGTACGTACGGGACCACAGGTTTTACCATGAGCCCTACCTATCGCACTGAAGAAGGACCTAGTCTGATAGAACAGTACAGTGGCTGGTTATAGGCTGGGTTTGGTGGTAGACTTAGGTGGCACTGGTGAGTCAAGATAGTGCCGAACAAAGAGCTGACGTAGAGGTAATGGGTCCTCCCGAGCTGGCATACGTGAGCATGGGTCCGAAAGACGGAGGTATGTTGGCATTTCTCACCATCGTCTCATTGGCTCCCTGATGGGATGTGTGCTTCCGGTTTCCGCCACCTTTAGTTTGGTCAGCAGTCTTAACCTCCAAATGGGGAACATTTTTAACAAGAGCTAATAAAGATCCCACTGAACTTGAAGTTCTGTCTGCCTTCTGTCCACCTTGTTCTCCTCAGGCCATCGCAACAGGAGACCAGAAAGCAGCATTAGTGTAACTGAGCCTGAACGAGTGGCTAAGATAACTATCTGGGTGCTTCCACGCCCAGTGAAAAATACGCAAGCTGGGATGGTGTCTATCAAAAGCAGGACAGCTAAGGGCTTGTATCCTTCCTTCCATCCCACCAAGGAAGCAAACCAAACCCCTCAAGCAAACTAAGCCTTATTCATCCAGATAAGTCTAAAATGGCAAGGGAATTCTGATCAGCTCTAAGATCCGATAAGTGGTGAAGAAGATTGTATCTTTATCAGTTGTGGTCCTGAGATCAGCGGCCACAGTGGAGGGCTCTCTTCTTCTTGATCTAGTCTTGTCAGAAATACGGTGAGCTGTCATCTTGAAGGAAATTCCATAACTATTGGACTTTTGCCTTCTCCCTCAGGGAAGAAATGAGGGCATTCTTCATGCCAAAAATCTCATGGGATCTCGTGACAGTGGGAGGCACCGAGCAGAGCAGTGCAGGTTTGGGTTCCTTCGGAGGCACCTCCTAGCCCTTGGCCCTTTGCTTCCTCAATGCGGTGACATCAAGTGGCATGGGGCGCAACCCCACCGTCCCTTGCTCCGTGCCCATCTACGTATCTGTCACATCAGATGAGGGGTTCCCTACAACAGTTGAGCAAAAAAAAAAAAAAAACCAGTGGGATCCACTCAGGGCCCATGTGTGTGCAGTCTGGAAGGACAGGGACTTGCTGCCCCCTAGAGTGAGCGTTGGCCCGTGGGATAGAGGACCTGGTGGAAACTTTGTCCTCTGCTCCTCCACCGATGGTGCTCCCAAGGAGTCAGTGGTCTACATGGCTTGTCTGAAGATGGCTCCTTGAGAACAGCAGGTGGTTTTTCAAGTACCGGCCAGCATCGCCGGATGGGCCTCCGTCTAACTTTCTCCTTCCCGGTCTCACCCCCTTTATCCTCAAGCTTGATGCCCTGCGATTGTTCTAGGATTAGACAGATTTGCTCTGAAACAGAGGGAAACAGGAAGAATCTGAGTTATCAAAGCTAAACAGAGTTCTGGAACTGCACTGTGAGCATCAGCAAATCACAGGGAGAGAAGTACCTGCAATTGATACAAACGGTCCAGGGCACAGAAACGATCGTTCCCACTCAGGCCAGGGTGGTCCTCGAATGGCCCGCGATCCTGCAGAGCAGGGATCGGCACGCTGACCGCCGATTTGCCCTGCCACCTGGTTTTGTAAATAGAGTCTTCCTGGAAGAAGCCACGCTCACTTGTTGGCGCTCTGCCTGGTGCCCAGCGGAGCTGAGAAGTTACAACGGAGACCGTGTGGCCCTAAAAGCCTGATCTATTTACTAAGTGACCGTTTACACAAAGAGTTTGCCAAGTGCTGCCGCAGGGATCGGGCACCGGACCAGATGGAAAAGGAAAATCATTTGAACGAGAACAGGACACGAATGTTTCCCTCGTACGTGCTGCGCGAGGGTTGCACAAGGCCTTAGTTGGAAGGAATTGGAAGTAATAACACGGCCACTCTGTCCATCGCCTGGTCATGGCCATGCATCCACACATCCGCGAGGTCTTACGCGTATACATGCTCGAGGTAGATCGAAAGGTTTTGTACCTAACTCGACGTGTTATTGTCTACGTTTCCTGAAGTTGTCTTTTTCATCTTTGCATCCTGAGGACCTGGCGTTACTTAAGCAGGAGTCTAACTGATAAATGTAATGTCCTTGGCCATTTAAAAGATTCTCAGAGAAGGCACACAGGTAACTGCACTGTTTTCAAAATAACGTGTGAGAAAGGTTGTATCTGTCTTCCAAAGACTCCTGGACCAGCTATTTTAGAAGACCAGAATGAGGGAGTATTCATTTACAGTTTTTTAATGTTTTATTTTATTTTTGAGAGACAGAGAGAGAGCGGGGGAGGGGCAGAGAGAGAGGGAGATCAAGAATCCAAAGCAGGTTCCATGCTATCAGCATAGACCCCGACATGGGGCCCGAACTCACGAACTGTGAGATCGTTACCGGAGTCAAAGTTGGATGCTTACCCAACTGAGCCACCTAGGTGCCCCTCATCTACAATTTTGTTTTAAAAAATTGCCCTGATTTTGTCTTCCTCCCAGAAGTGTGTTGAATCTTCAGACTGGGGACAAAGTGTGCAGCAGGAAAGCACCCAAAACGCAGAACCTTATAAGAAAGTCAGGGGCCAGCATTCAGGTAATGAACCCCGGGACCCAGGACAGAGACGTTCCGCCTAAAATACATCGGCTTGCTCCACCATATCAGAATGTGGGGCTGCCCCGGGGTGGCTCCTAAAAACAGACCTGCCAGCAGAGGACAGATAGATACAGAGCGCCACAATGGGAGGGGCGTTCGGAGCAGCGACAGGACACAGACGCAGAAGGAGACGCCGAGAAATCTCGCAGCAGACAGAGATCTGTTACGTTTTAGTTTTACATCTTGCGATGAAAACGCGGGTGTGGGTGTGTGGTGTATGTATTATGTGTGCGCACGTATGTTTGGGTGTGGGGGTTATGCCCGTGCGTCTGTGCACACGTACATACACGTGTGCGTGCGTGTGGCATACGTGTAAGTGCATCGTACGTGTGTGTGCAATGAAGACACAGAATGCAAATCCAAGTTGGCGTGGGAATCTGGGTTTGCCTGGGTCCAGGTGGCAGATTTAGCTTGTCCATGGGTTCACGGGTCCTGGATTGAGCCTCTTCTGTGACCAAATGGCTTGGGAGGCCGCTTTCGGGGAGCAAAGATGCACTAAACATATATGTACGTTATAGTCTCATTGAAAGGGAGAATAAGCAGTTCATGAAAGGGAACGATGCCGCATCCAGCAGGGCAATCGGTCGGGTTTATTGGGGGAAAATACAGACTGGGAAACGAGGCAGAGCTCCATTCTGATCCCCACGGCCTGGGCTCTATTTCCTCACGGCAATTGATCACACGGGCTGCGTCAGGCTGTTGCAAGAATTCGAGCAGCGCCTCGGAGGGCATCTCAGCTGTTGCCGTCGTGGGGAACACCAAGCTACGGAGATGCATTCGGACTTCTGTTTAGCATCCAGTCATTTGAAAATGGACTTCACTTTGAAAGGAGCTGCGGATGAGCGAGGGCCGGCCCCGACTGTCCCCCGGAGCTGCAGCATTTTGCAAGGCCCTATTGTTCGATTCTCCTCTCTGGTGTTCAAATCCGATATACTTCAAGTTCACCAGAAATATAGTCATGCTCACTTTAGGTCGAAACCTTATTTCCTGCTGATATGCTAGGTACTGCAGGTTCTGGGAAAGATCACTGGACTGGGTGTCAGGAGGGCGTGATTCAGATTCTGGCCCAGACACGGACTATTTGACCCTCCACGAGTCGCTAAGGTTCTCTGAGCGATTACGCCTGCAAAGTGTGTTCGTGCCGTCGGCCAGAAAGGCTGTAATAATTGAATGAGATGGGGTATAATATCTGTACAAATGAAGGGAGGGCTTTTAGTATGTCTAAAGTGAATTTTATTTTCATTTATTACTATTATTAGTATTATTATTATTTACAAAGAGTAAAGTTATCCTCACTCCTGACCACCATCGTTAAAATGGATTTCCAGCCTGGAAATCACATCTTGGACTCCAGGCTCACACCTTGTAGACTGTGTTACCTTGCGTCATAAGTCCATTTGACTTCTCTAAATTCAGATCCTCGTGTGCGATCGGGATGATTTCACCTACCCCATGTTGAAAAGCATGCAGTTGGGGTTGCCTGGGTGGCTCAGTCAGTGGAGTGTCTGTCTCTTGCTTTTGGCACAGGTCCTGGTCTCACAGTTTCATGGGTTCAAGCCCCGCGTCAGGCTCCACATTGACTGCTTGGGATTCTCTCTCTTTCCCTCTCTCTCCGCCCCTCCACCTGCTCGTGCTCTTTCTTTCTCTCTCTCTCTCTCAAAATAAAGAAATAAACTGAAAAAATGTATCAAAAAGCGTGCAATGTCATGAAGCACCCGGTAAAAACTCACAAAGGTCAGCTTCCTTTCTGGTCTTTGTCTGGTCGTGGCGTCGTCTGTCTAGAGAAAGGTTGAAGCATGTGGCACGGGAGGCCCTTTTGGGGTAGAACCGTCAGCTTTTGAATTAATGAAATTACAGTCAAGGATGGGTGACTATAATTGACTTTCGGTTTACTCGTCCAAGAAGCCCCATGTGGTTCATATCAACGATTTCCTCATTCGCTGTGTCCAATCGCTGCTGATGTGTATTTCTGCTTCGCAGGGGCTGTTACCAGCAGCATTTCCTCTAAGTGCTGGATTTGTATTTTCTCCATGCATCCGCTAACTCTCAGACCAGCGGAATGCTTTAAGTACATCAAGTAAATAAATCAAATCATTTCCTCACAGCGTGCGTCGAGGGCCGGGTGACTATGTGCCTGATTGACTGCACATTCAGAAGGATTTTTTGGATGTGTGAAAAAGGAGAGAATTCCTCTCTTCTTGTCCATACAGAGTAGGGATTGGGGACTTCCTGCAGTCGGCTCAACCCTCGCGGCAACTTTCCCCGTTGTTTTTACCTGGATTCCTTTTTTCTTTCTAAATTCTCTTTCTTGGAACAAGGTAGCTCAAACCGACACTAAACTAGAGATTCTTCTAAGCGCTCATGAGAAAGCGGGACCTAAGTGGCAGAGGGGGACCCCGGGGGTCACGTGGTACAACCTCGCCGTTTCCCCACAAAAGACTGAGTTGGAAGAAGCGGTCTTCTCTCAGATCACAGAGCCAGCAGGTAGCGATGCCGTCTGTGGCCAGCTCTTCTGATGTCCACCCACCCTCCGTTCTTTTGGGAAAGTTGCACGGGTATTTCGGATACCGCTCTGGCTTTAGAGACAGATACACGCGTTAGATTTTCCTTCCCGTGTTTTGTCTCGGGAGAGAATCACTACCAAATGGCTGGCTTACATCCTAGTTTAGTTTTCTTTCTCCGCGTGGTGCCAACCCCCAATCCTGCAGTAGGAACCCTTTGGTGCAGCCTCTTGTGACCCAGACATGGGAGACCGACCACGTCCTTAAGCTGAGCTGTCCCCGTGCTTATTTATGTTGGTCTTGGCTCCTGAAATACCTCTGCTGTCTGCTGGTTTCATCTCTGGCTTTTTTATCTTTCATCCTAATCAGTTCCAATCTGTAGTCTTCTCTCTTACTCGAGACCCAACCACAAATCCTACCTCGTCCTCCAATTTCTAAAATCTACTCAAACTCCCTAGACTACGGTGAGACTTCTTTCACTTGAGAGGTCATCAGAGGCCAGTGGAAGGAGCAGGGGCTCAGAGGTCTGGCCGGTGTGCGTTGTCTTGGGGTGTCTACCTGGCCTGTGAAACTTCCTTCTCGGGGAGCATCACCCACACCCACGTGCCTGGTCTCGGCAGTCACGCTGACCCTAGTGACCCCATCCTTCGGCACAGATGAGGGCTCTTAGAGTTGGAGCCTGCACCCGAGTCATGCCAAACAGATCCCATCCCCTGGGAAGTCATCTCCAGAAGGGGGACCCACCGATGTCCGTGGTCCCTGCTGTTTGCTTACACACAGGCAGTGTGGAGAGGTGGTGAACACACCAAGAGGGAAAGCAGGTGAGGGGCGGAAAGGGAGAGGGGGGAGAGAGAGGGAGACAGAGAGGGAGGAAGAGACACAGGGAAAGAGAAAGATGGAGAGAGAAAGAGAGAGAGAAGGAGAGAAAGGTGGGAAGGCCATAGTTCCCTCGGTTCATGGTGGCTTTTATAACCTACCCTCCCTTCTCTGGATTTGCCCAATAAACTCTATGATAAAATATTTTTTTAATTGCTTCTTCATGTTCCAGTGAACCCAAATAATCCTGAATAAGATACCCACCCTTCTCCTTGCTCCCTCCCTCTCTTCCTCACCCGTCCCAGCAGCGGGCCATTTATTCTTCCCCACACACGCTATGTCCATCCCTTTCAATCTCCTCTCTCCGTGCCCCAGAAAGGGGGTCTTCCCATGTAAGTGAGCACCAGGATCCCTGGGGTCTTGGGGAAAGACAGGCTACTGGGCCGGATGCTCGGAGCTGATTCAGCAGGTCAGGGGTGGAGGAAACCAACTTTCACTTCGAACAAGATCCTAGTGTTCTGGGGGTGGATGGCGCCCCACAAAAGATGCGTTGGCCTCCTAAACCCTCGAGCCTGTGGACGAAGCCCTGTTAGAAATAGGGTCTTTGCAGATATAATCAAGCTCAGATGAGGTCACACTGGACTAGAGTGTGTCCTAATCTAATGACTGATGTCCTTATGCTACGAAGAGGGAAATTTGAACACAGAGACGTTCGGGGAGAGTTCCACGTGATGCTAGACTGAAGCGATGTGCCTACCAGCCAATGGACACCCAGAGATGGCCAGCAAAGCACCAGAAGCCGGGAAGAACAAGTTGCAGATTTTCCCTCAGAGCCTCAGAAGGAGCCGACCTCGAGACCCCTCGATTTTGGACACAGTCTCCGGGGCTGTGAGAGAATGTATTTCTGTTGTTTTAAGCCACCCAGGTTGTGGCGCTTGATGGTAGCTCTCGGACGCCGATCACTTGGTGATGCTCGCGCCCTCTAGGGCCCCACTTGGAAGCCTACTGACCTGCACCCGGTCTCCAGGTGGACTGTTCCCTGCCTTATACTTTTCCAGGCCCTTCCCACTCCTGCAGGCATGAGCCATTTGGAATACCGATCAGTAGTGTCATTGCCTTGATCAGAAATGAGCTGAGTCCCTTAGCAAAGCATCAGAGGATCTCTGTGATACAGTCGCATTTTGCGTGTGTGTGTGTGTGTGTGTGTGTGTGTGTTTACTCTCAGCCCTTGACATCCAAATACTTGCTCACCGCCTGGGAGCTGGCCAAGCTCTCCACACACAACGCTCCAAACTTTAGCTGCACTGAGACTGGTCATGCGGCCTCGATGGTCTGTCTCCTGGTCCTCTAGAAACCTTGATTCTCCTTCAATGCTGGGCTAAAGGTCGACTTCTCTAGGCCTATGTGGGTGTATATGCATTACCGGAGGTTGTGGATTTTTACACGATGTTTTGACAGCCTTAATCCCTCGAACTTTATATTATTCCTGTGAAGGATAGTATAAATATAATTTTATTTCCTAGAAGAAAATTCAGCTCACTAAGGTCACACAGGCAGCTGGCAGCAGAGATGAGATTTGAGCCTAGAACTTCCGATTCCAAATCCTCTGTGTGACTACCACTTGTCTTATGCCATCGAATTAAAATGCGCATCTACACGGTGTGCGTTTCATGTTCTTTGTGTTATTCTCAGTTGTTAGACTATAGACTCCATGAGACTAGTTGGGTTTTTTTTAAGTTTATTTATTTATTTTGAGAGACACAGAGAGCCTGAGTGGGGGAGGGATAAAGGGACAGAGAGAGAGAGAGAGAGAGAGAGAGAATCCCAAGCAGCCTCCATGCTGTCAACACAGAGCCCAACATGGGGCTTGATCCCACAAACCATGAGATCATGACCTGAGCCAAAATCAAGAGTCAGACGCTCAACCGACTGAGTCGCCCAGGTGCCCCAGAGCAGTGGTGTTTAGATCTCCTAATATACCCGGATCCACATCTGACATGTATTAGATAATTAGTGTTGGAGGGAGGAGGGAAGAGGGGGAAGAAGGGAGGGGGGGGAGTGGAAAGAAGGAACCTCAGTATTATGTCAGATTGGATAGGGCAATAACTTAGGGCATAACCTATTTACCTCCCAGACTTATGCACATTAGGAAGCAAAATGCAGGTGTACCTGTGTGCACACACTTGAGCCTTACACACATATATGGCGACATCTGTGGGCTTATCGTCTACATATGCTTGTATTCTGCCAATTAAATTCTTAGTTTATCCATGAAGGTGCTGGTTTGGGATAGTGTCTTCATATCAACATTTTTAAATAAAAACTAAACGTCACAGCCCTAAGCCCTTGTAATATATACACACTCTTCTTCATGTGTTTTTACGTTACTATTTAATCCGCTTTTTAATATCTTGCAGCCGCCGGCCGCTCTTGGTCTGAAGAAGAAACCCTCCCGACGGGACGTACGCAGACAAACCCAGGGTAGCCATCAGCATTCCTTGCATGTTTTGTTTTGTGTTGTTCTTGTTTGTTTATTTGTTTCTGTTTTGAGAAACTGGCACTTTTCTTATAGAAAGAAAGAAAGAAAGAAAGAAAGAAAGAAAGAAAGAAAGAAAGAAAGAAACAAGAAACTTGCAAATTCACGGATTACAACCTTCCAGTGAAAATGGAAGGTGTTCTTTTCCCGGGTCCTGACCCCTCACGGAGCCGGTGGTCAGACACCTTGCTGTCGCAGAGGGTGGGATTGTAGCGGGTTGCTGTGGGCCGGGATCCTGGAGGAAGGGGTAGATGAGCCTCGGTCTTGCCCGAGCGACGCGATCGTGGCCCAGCTTCCTCAGGACCAAGGACCTGGATGTCCTCTGAGCTTTCTCCAGGTTGCGTCTTGCTTCCTTGTTCAACAAATGCATCTTCCTGAGACGGTTTCGCGTGTTTCATAAATCCTAGAGCGGGTTCGTTCCCAACAGCCCGGGGGCCAGTAGTCGGACCAGGAGCCGGGGTCCCGCCCCGTGTTCTCCACGTGTCTGGTGGGGCGACGACACTGTGCATCCAGGACAGTCCGGGCACCAGGAGCGGGAGCTGTAGGCAGTGTTGTCTTCTACGCCCCCGGGTCCCAAACCACAAAGTCCCAGGGATCCTTCTGGGCTCTTGCACCTCCGAGAGGAAGGAAGATTGGCCCACGCATAGTGCGTGAGACCGGTTCCCCCCACCCCGGGTGGCGCAGACAGCCGAGCGCAGTTAACAGACATCGCAACCAGACCTGCCTGGACGGGGCGCCACTTGCAGAAGCTTGTGGGCGCGTTTCCCTTTAAGACCTGAGTTGGGGGCCCCGGGTGTTGACTGAGATTTGAAACTCCCTCCCCCGAGGCCTGGATGTCGACATCATTGTTCTCTCCACACCAGCAGCTCAGCTTAATTAGCGGTGTGTCACCGGGGTGGGCCGAATTTTATACCTGCCGTTGGGGGAGGCGTAAAGTTGCAGCCACAATTGTCTGGAGAGGTGGATCGGGTCCAGATTACGTGAGCCTGGCGCTCACTGGGGGGGGGGGGGGGGGGGGTTTGAGCGACTCCCGCACCTTCGTAAATAAGTAGATCAAAGCGGAGACTTCCTCATGGATGTGTTTCATGGGATCCCCTCTACCTGGTTTTTTCTTTAGCGGAATTAGATCGAGTGTGATTTTTTTTGAGGCCGGAGTCTGTAGACTGATTTTTCCCTTTCCTCTCTATTTGCATATTTCCTAGGAGACGGTCTCCTATCTAATCAAGGATTGGGATTCGGAAGATCAGTCGATGTTACGCTTTTGAGCTCTCATTTTCTCCCCGAAAATTGAAACACTGGTCGCCAGCTTCTCCTTGTCACTACTGTGTGATCCCTGCCTGGCGTAAATCACGGCATGCATAAACACTACGTGACGGAGACGTATATTGGATTCCAAAATGCACGAATACTCTCTAAATGCCTTCAAAACGCACAGCTTGTACTACATTTTCTTAAAAATCGACATCAAAATTCCTCAGAGAAGGAAAGATACATTTCTCGCAATATACTGTGTATATCTGTATTTATATATGATAGACCATATACAGTTAACAGAAAATAACCAGATCTTTATTTTTTCTATGCCATGTAATTCCAACGGTATTGCATTTTAAATATAACTTAAATGTATATATATATACATATTGTTTTAAGTTTATTTATTTAAAGAGGGAGAGAGAAATCGCCAGCAGGGGTGGGGCAGAGAGAGAGAGAATCCCGAGCAGGCTCTGCGCCATCAGCATGGAGCCCGACGTGGGGCTCGAACTCACGAGCTGCGAGATCGTGAGCTGAACCGAAAGCAAGTCAGTCACTTAACTGACTGAGCCCCCCAGGCTCCCCTATATACTGAATATATAATAGATAAAGTGTGCTTAAATATCATATATATATATATATATATCTGCATGTGTATGTAGGTGTGTGTATGTACATAGAATATAGAACATATAACACACATTGTACATTATGTGTTATGCATTTATTATGTAATGGTATATAATTTATATATAATTGTATATAATTTATATATAATGCTATATATAATTTTTATATATTATATAAATTAATAAATAAATTATAAATGAATTTCTATATAATTTATATAATTTATAAATAATGTTATATACCTTATATAATTTATATTATATTTATATATAATAATTATAAATTATATAATATTATATATTTATTACATAAATATGTAGGCATGCATAGGTGTGTGTAAATGTGTTTTTGGTACAAAAGAGGTTCCCAAGCTCTCATTCAGAGGCACCTTGTGTAGACACTGACGGGGCCAAATGGGCCCTGCCCTGGCGGCCCGGTCGGTGAGCCTCGCCCAGCCTGCAGCGTGCCAGAACTTGCAGGACAGGCCAGTACTTGACCGACAGGAGGCCCGTCGTTCTCGCAGGCCAATCCACAGAAAGAGGGGCCGGACTGTCCCTCAGCAAGCCCCTTCCAGCCCTGTCCCCGAACGCCACGTCCTCGGATCAACAGTTTACAGGTGCTGTTCCTTAAAATGCTATCAAGTAAGCACCGGACGCAGGAAAAATGACAGACAGACAGGTCCCCGGGCCCCAGGGGCTTTCTAAAGCATCTGTTGAGTTGACCGGGCCCGGCGGCCCCCGCAAACTGCTTCTTCCTCCGCGCCTTCGAGATCAGAATCCCTGATCACCAGTTAGTTTGTTCACGAATCGGGAATGAACAAGAGCTAGATGTTCCTTGTGGCTTAATTGGGCCCTAATTAACGCGGGTGCTCTTGGGCGAAAGGAATAACACATACAGGGAAAACACACACGCGGGCCCGGCCCCCCGGGGGCTCTCTGGGGTGTGCGCCCGTGTCTGGAGCCAGGCCGGCAGCACCTGTCTCCCTCAGGCCAACGCCCAGGCGGAGAGCTGGGGACGGTCGCCAACCGTTTCTTCTTGCTGCGGGACCCGATCGGTCGGCGGAGCCAGCGAGGGCCCGGAGGGGCGCTCGGCCTTCAGGTGCAGCAGGGGAAGGCGAAGCTAGATGCGCGTCACCACTGGACCGCGGAGCAGAGCACGGGGACTGCGTGCGGGCCTCAGGGCCCAGAGCCGGGCCCCCTTCCGACGGCCTTGCCTGGACAGCCGCTCGCTCGCTGTGGGCTTGAGCTCCGGGTCCCTGATGCCAGAGTGCGTCTCGACCCCCTGCTGGGAAGGCCAACAGCACTGCAGCCGAGGACCCCCTTTCTGTGCACACGCTCTGCAGCACTCGAGCTGGGGGAAAGCGGCGAAGGCAAGGTCACCGAACACGTGGGCCCCGCTTTTCGGCGGTGACACGATCCCTGCAGGAGTCCGGAGCCGAACAGGCAGAGTGAGGTGATATTCTGCGGACAGAAGGGGACGTGAAAACACGGTGGAAACGTAAAGCGTCGCCCTGGAAAGTGCGGGGCATCGGGAAGGGTCTGGACGCTGCCTGAGGTCCCACGGGTCAAGGTTGACGGTTTCAGCCAAGGGAGAACACGAGGGGTCTTCCTGAAGATTCTGGCTCGACCAGTTTGAAAAACCTGCATGTTTTGACGGGATGATTTTAGACATTTCTAAAGATGTTTTCGCATTAGCAAAAGCATTCCCTTTTTTTTTTTTTTTTTTTTCCTGGCAGGACGGCAAGCTTTTTTTCCAGGGCGCATCGTTATAATACTGGTCTGCCCCCCATTTTCCCCTTTTCCCTTCTCCTTCACCCTCTTTCTCTGTGAGGCCGCCTTGTCCCCAGCACCATCGGCCTCGTGCGGCCCAGCCCGACAAAAGAAGGGGCTCGTGACCGCCAGCGTCGGCTCTCTGAGGACAAAGCAGCCTGTGCCTCGGTGGGGAAGGCACGCACATCTGGGGAAGACTGATGTGTGGCGGTGGGCGGTTCTAGAATCTATGCCTCGAAGCTGTCTCTGGGGACGGAGGTGGGGGGGTGCGCTTAGCTTTTCGTTTTGGTCCCTTGGCCTCCGGTTGCGTTGGCACGTCGGGGCTCAAGACGGACCTCCCAGGTCCCGCTGTCTCAGGTCTCGAAAGCAGCCGTGTGAGCAAGATGGTACACACATGTCCTAAGACGCAGGCGCAGGCTCGGCGACAAAGTTCGATGGACTCCGCGTGGCGCAGGCGAGTAGAAATGCCAACGGCGGACGAGGCTGGTGGACGCCCAGTAGGTGTGTGACCGGAGCGGCCCTCCCCGCACTGCTGCACGTGGGACAGCGGTGCCACAGCACATCCTGGCGGCAGAGACGGGGCTGGTGCGTCACCACCGTGGGCGGCACCTCCGCCGAAGCCCGGAGCTCAGACTCCAACGGCCGAGGAGGAGACTGTGCCGCTGAACAGCGCGGACTCGCGGGCTGACGTTTCAATTTGCGAGTGTGAAACCTGAGCCCGAGGGGAAGCGTGGGGGGTGGGTATATGCAAAGTCGCTTTATTCGGAGGCTTTGCCACGCTCGCCCTGTGCTAGACAACGACCTTTCCGTCGCTCGATTCCCGCACGCTGCAGGCTCCGTCCCACCGGCCAGACGGGAGTCTGCGGTAAGTCCCGGGAAACAAAGTGCTTGCAACGTGCGGTCAGAGTCACCGTGCGTTTCCTGTGAGGCTGACGGAGAGGCAGGGAGCCAGGAGGTGAGAAAACCGTTTGTTGCCGCTTCCTCAGAGACAAAGGAATCGACTTAGGGACACTCTTCAGCTCCGCGCCCCCTGTTGGTCACCCCGCCCCGCAAATCCCTGCATCGGTCAGCACAGGGGGCCCAAGTCACCCAGCAGGAAATGGAGTCATGTGACCGCAGCACGAAAATCACAGCTTCGAAACCTGAATGTGGCATTCGAGAGTGTTCAGAGTGCTAGAGGATGACGTATCTGGGGAAATCATTCTCACTTCCTGCCTGGCAATATAGAGGGGTGTGTGTGTGTGTGTGTGTGCGCACGCACACCACGGTTAGGTTTTTGAAGTATTTGAAAAGTGCTTCCTGAGTCTCCAAAGCATATTGCTTCCCAATATATGTCTCTATGCCATGTCCTGAAAACTGAAATAAAACTCTTGTTGAGATAGAGCATTAAATGATAGCTGATTGACAGCTGGCTAGATACGTACACACATACACACATAGGCAAAGGAGCTTTAGAAATTCTGGTGTCACCGTTGGTTTACAACAAGGAAGTTGGAGACTAGGGGTCTATCAGATACTCCAGTGTCAGTGTTGGGAAATAGAAACTTTACCTGGATTATATCCCCCCTTGGCTACCTGTATCCTTCTCTTGGAAACTTGATTTTCCATCTGTAAGTAACAGCGGCAGATTGCGTAGCCACTAAACTTTCCCTCCCTCAAGTTCTCTTGTGATTCTGAAATTATTGAGAGAATAGAGGAATTTAGAGAGAATATCGAGGAAAATTGAGAGCATAGAGGAAAGGAGAGAAAAGAGGGATTTAGGGAAACGGATGGGCAGTGTTTCCATTAATGCATATTAGATTTGCGAGGGAAGGCAGCGTGGAAGGCTGGAATAGGATAGCAAAGGTTGACCAGATGTAAAGAAGAAGCACCTTGTCATGCCGAAGGAAAACATAAATAATATGGAAATCACCAAAAAAAAAAAAATGAACATATTTGTTTGACTTGTGTCTAAGTGCGAATGAGGCTAAAAGCGAGGTTGCATAGCTGGTGTATATTGACTTGAACTTCAGGTGTCCAAGAGATTGCATTTCCCTAAAAGAGCTAAGAAGGTGTTTCTAGTCTCATGTTCTTCCGGAGGCTTGACGTGCCCCATCAAGAGCTGAAGTCCACAACTTCTCCCGCTGACATTGGCAGGGCTCCGGGACATGCCAATTATTCATAGAAATAAATACAACGCTCCGTTTCTTGAGGACTGTAGCCAGCTCAGAGAAGGCAAGGCGCCCTCTGCTGGGCGCCCTCTCCCAACACACTCACCCTGGGAACCTGGCCGCCATGTTGGGAGGAAGCTGGGACCACACAGAGAGGTCACATGGAGGTGTCCGGCCTATGGCCCTGCTAATGTGTCACCCACAGTTAGCATCACCCCTGACATGTGAACGAGGGGTCTGTGGAGGACTGCAGCCTGTGACCTCCCTCTACTGACTCCACGATGAGCTGTCCCACCAGGGCTGTACCCACTCTGCAGAGTCATGCTCAGCAAAGTGAAGCTGTGAACGGTCGGGGAGGCTTGTCACAAAACCGTGGGGATGGGGACAGGGGACTGATGCCCGAAACCTAGAGAGGAGGAGAGGTTTTCACCTCTTGAGCCAAACCCGTGTTTGACTGTCAAGTCAAAACTAAGTTAAACCGGAGCCCGTGGGTCTCTGTGACTTCCTCCAGGCGGAAGGTAGACCTGGCAAGACTTCCTCACCTGGCAAAAGAAGTACTTAGAACAGGGCCCACCTAGCACGGGCCGTATGGCACTCGTTGCATAAGATGAAAATAGACGTGTCCTTTATGCCCAGTGAAGGGAAGTGAAGACATCTCCCAAAGTCAAGGAAATGTTGTGAAAGTTGCTGCCTGTAAGTCCCTGCTAAGATGTTTGTCAAAGTCACTGTCCAGGTTTCTAATCCCTGGCATTGCAAAAGTGAAGGTCCCTAACTGACAACACCATTTTAAAATAGGTTCCAAACCCTGTGGTAGGTAACGATTCTGTTGTCCTAACTCCACCTTAAGATTTCGTAGGTGGGTTGAAAAGACAAAGCTCTAGGGTGACCCCCAAGATCCAAGGGCTCCTGAGGAAATGAAAGGCACCCACTTAATATCCAGAATGAAGGCTGTCCTAATAGCCCCGACTTGCACAAATGCCCAAAATATCGTAAAGTTCTTCACTTCTCTCTTTTAAGCCTAGTGATGCCAAGGTAAGGTTAGGTGTGTGTGAGCCAGCCTCGCCCCCGCCCCCAAGTAAAGGTGCAAGTATTTAGGGGACTCTGAGCAGCTTAGGAAAATTTCCCATCTCACCAAAATGTCTGCAGTGAGGCATTATAATCGGGGGGATTGTGTGGCAGTATCTTTCAATTAAAAAAAAAGATAAAGTTCTTTCTAAGGGCATCAGCCTTGGGCTCCAAGCTGGTGTTTGGCACCGTGAAAGCCGCCAGTTCTAAGCTCCGTGTTTATTGAGCCGTGCAGCACATAGCAGGTTTGCTAGGAAGTGCTGATGCGCAGAACCAAGGGAAGATCAATTCCCCCCTTCAGGAGGTGACAGAGAGGGCCAGACAAGTGCGTGAGAAGAGGAAGAAGGGAGTAGGAAAGACAGCCTAGCCCACTGGTCCCATGTTCAAGCGGATCCCAATTTTTATCGTGTGTATTGTTGTCTGCCTGGTACCGAATGTAAGTGAGACTCCGTATAGCTCAGTTTCCCTCTGCTGTGAAAACAGTCATTCTTCCAATTAGATTTATTTATTTTTTATTTTTTTTTAAATATATGAAGTTTATTGTCAAATTGGTTTCCATACAACACCCAGTGCTCGTCCCAAAAGGTGCCCTCCTCAATACCCATTACCCACCCTCCCCTCCCTCCCACCCCCCATCAACCCTCAGTTTGTTCTCAGTTTTTAAGAGTCTCTTATGCTTTGGCTCTCTCCCACTCTAACCTCTTTTTTTTTTTTTCCTTCCCCTCCCCCATGGGTTTCTGTTAAGTTTCTCAGCATCCACATAAGAGTGAAACCATATGGTATCTGTCTTTCTCTGTATGGCTTATTTCACTTAGCATCACACTCTCCAGTTCCATCCACGTGGCTACAAAGGGCCATATTTCATTCTTTCTCATCGCCACATAGTACTCCATTGTGTATGAATGGATAGAGAAATTGTGGTTTATATACACAATGAAAACAGTCATTCTTGAAGTTCATCGATATTGGAGTTCAGCCGGGTTCAGCTCTGTGGGTCTGAGTCCCATAATTACCAATAGGCACAACCTATTGTTCGGGACTGAATTGTGTCCTCCGAAAAGTGACATGTGGTAGCCCAAACCTCCACGACCTGAGAATGTGAGCTTATTTTGAAATAGGGTGGTTGTAGTTCTGATCATATCATGCTGGGGTAGGGTGGGCCCTAATCCCACATGACCTGTGTCCTCACGAGAAAAAGGCCTCGTGAAGTCAGAGGCACAGGGAGAAGCTCGTGTGAGCACAGCGGCCCAGACTGGAGAGTTGCAGCTACGGGCCAACGAAAGCCCAGGGCTGCTGGAGAACCACCAGAACCTAGGAAGAGACAAGGGGAGATCCTCCCTCCAGCTTTCAGAGGGGGGATGGTCCTGCTGACTCCTGAACGCTAAGCTTCTGGCCTCCAGACCGTAAGAGAATCAGTTTCATTGTTTGAAGCCGCCCAGTGGTGACGCCGTGCGCGGCCCCAGGAAACTAGCCCCCAGGTGCAGGCGTCTGGAACCAGAACAGCGGAGCTCAAGCGTCGCCTGACCTGCCTCACAGCGGGTCTCTAACAGAGAACGAACGGTTCAGCCTCTGCGCCTAAAGCCCCTTATTTTGTGGCCGGCCTTGGGGTAAAAGAGTAAGTAGCTACTGGCGGTCTTTTGTGCGTGGAACGGTTGTGCACGGAGAGCACTCGGCGCAGAGCCCGGCGCACGGGGAGCCCTGGGAGTCCTCTGAGTCTCCTCCTCAAGAAGTTGGCATTTCGACCCTCCCTCCCCTCTGCTCCTTCTCTACGGCAGTGTGAACGCGGCCGGGAGCCGTGACCGGACCCAGCTCTGTATTCCGAGCGTGCCGTTTCCTCCGAGAGCGGAATGATTTGCCTCTCTCCTTTCAGTACGAAAGGTCATGCACATCCTTGGCTTCTTACCGCCGTTCAAAATAAGTTCTGCCGCTCAACGCCTGCCGATGCTGTTGGATGAGGCATCACGTGGCTCCACACACGCTCCCGAGTGGGGCCGAGCTGGGGTCCAGGCCCAGAGCGACCACGTGCTGTGTACCTCTGAACGACTTCTCTTCTCCGTGAGAACGCAGTTACCACGAGAAGTGAAAGCGATCTATAGAAGGTGTCGAACTTCAGACCCAACCGACGGAGGGCACCCCTAAGTGTGTTGTACTTGGCACATTGAATAATGAGACCTACCGTTCGACCTTTCAACGGTTTACCTCGACTGAGTGATTGCACAACAGCTTATTCGGTCCGGGAGGAGAGGAGGGTGGGCAAGCCCGTCCAGGGGGTCAGGGACACAGTGGAGGTCGGTGAGGGCAGACTCGGTTCCTGGGGGGGGGGGGGGGGTTGCGGGCAAGAGTCACGTGACAAACAGCAGCCCGCAGAGACCATGTCCCGGTTCCCCTGCTCCTCCTACACACGTGTCTTAAGTCCCTTGGTCTGTGTTTCCAGGGGCTCTGAAAAAGCTAAATTAATTTGCTTTGATAATTGTATAAACTGATACAAAACCAAGTTGCCTCTCTTCAAATTAAGCCGCCCCCTGGGATGTGTTTATTTGCTGAGCGTGTGTGTATCTGAGTGTATGCGAGTGTGTGTGTGTGTGTGTGTGTGTGTGTGTGTGTGCCATTTCCACAGCAGGTGGATGAGAGTCGATGCTAATGACAGTTCGTGGAGCTGGCGGGCATGGGTGCAAAACTTTTCAAGTTCAAACTCTATGACTCCATGAGAATGAAGGATTTAAATTAAAAAAGAAATTGTAAACATTCTTTAAAAAGATAGTTTTTCACCCACTGAGGAGGGAAGGGTGCATTCAACTTACCAGGGCCTCTGTTCTCCAAATATTTCCTGCCGCCCTTCATTTATTCTGCCCTTGCTTGCTGAAAACACCTCTTCTCACCACTCAGGTGTGCGGGGCAGATCTTACACGGCCATCGGAGCACTTCCTAAGGCATCCCTTGGTGGCCCTGTCTGGGTTCCTCCCCCACCCCAGAGTGGCAGGGCTGGCCTGCATCTGCCCCCATCACACTGGCTGGTGGCCTGGACCACAGTCTTCCCATCACACGGCTGTCTGTCAGCCTTGCTGAGGGACAAAGGTGGGCGAGGTTGCCTACATTAGATAAATGCTTAAAAAGTAGCAATTTCTGGGGCACTTGGGTGGTTCAGTAGGTTAAGCGTCGACTTCAGCTCAGGTCCTGATCTCATGGTTTGTGGGTTCGAGCCCCGCGTCAGGCTCTGTGCTGACAGCTCGGAGCCTGGAGCCTGCTTTGGATTCTGTGTCTCCCTCTCTCTCTTCCCCTCCCCTGCTTGTTCTCTCTCTCTCTCTCAAAAGTAAATAAACATTAAAAATCTCTCTCATTTCCAACGATTTTCTTCCATCCAGTAGGATTAAGATACAGCTCAGAGATGTACTGAAGCTGGACAAACATGGTGCAAGACCCAGTATAGGACAGACGTGTGCTGGGCAACTCTGGGCAGAGGCAGAAGCCCAGATAGACCCCAGGGCCACACTGCCAGCCCAGCTCCCTGCCTCTCCTCACCTTTGTCCTCCTTCGAAAATAACTTTTCCTCTCCTGGTCTCCTCAGAGCCCACCTCCGTGATGGCTTCGCTCAGATTAGACAAGCATTTAAACCTTGAAGGGAGTGACCCCAACGGTGGCCGGCAGGTTCCAGACAGAAAACAAACGGGGCCCAAGGGACTCCTAAGGGAGGCATCCAGAACTTTCCGGGAGTCCGGAGCTCTGAGCAGAGCTCTCAGAAGCCTGCCCTGAGTGAGGTTCCAGCAAGCTGATGGGGCCCAGGCTCGCCCTGATGCCCTGGCTTAGCAGAGTCATTGGCAACGTCCTGGGATCACAGCAGCCGCAGATCCGGACAGAATCTGCTTGGTGGTTCCTGGGTAAGAAACAGCCTGAGGCGTCCAGTGACCCTGCCCAGCAGCCCTTCCTTCCTGCCAGGCTCCGGGGCCCCTGCGCGCTTCTGGTCTGTTCCCAACTTCGGTTCCCTCTTGCTCCTCATGCGAGCCAGCTGGGGTGCCCTGTGCCCTCAGCTCTGTGCCTCTGCCCCCCGCCCTACTCCCTGCGCCCTCGGCTCTGTGCCCCAGCTCCCAGTGCCCTCCGCCCCCCACCGTGCTCCCTGTGCCCTCCGCCCCCCAACCCTAATCCCTGCACCCTCGGCTCTGTGCCCCAGCTCCCTGTGCCCTCCGCCCCCCACCCTGCTCCCTGTGCCCTCGGCTCTGTGCCCCTGCCCCCTGTGCTCTCTGTCCTGAGCCTTCAGCCCTGTGCCCTGTGCCTGGCGCCCCACATCCCACACCCTTCTTCCCTCACCATTGGACCCACACCCGGCCACCCCCCTCCTCCCTCTGCCCTGTGTGCTGCCCCTGCCCCTGCACGGCCGTGTTGGGAGACAATGACCCACTTTATTTCATGGGCAGCTGCCAGATCCACCCACCACGCCCCAGGTTAGAAACCCCCTTAGGGAAGGAGACAACGCCTCCGCGCCCAACGCACCCTTAGTTTTCAAGGGCATCGCTCCTTTATTTTGTCTTCGCTGTAGCTTTGAGGGGAAGCATCATCAGCCCAACTTACCGCTGAGAAAAGTGAGACCCTGGTGAGCTAGGCCCACGGAGCGTGACGTTCTCAGGTTTAAATTGCGATTCAAGGTCAAGCCTAGGTCAAAAGGCCAGCTCTTTTGGAAAGGACTCTTGGCTTAGCGATGGGAGAGGGATACAGGCTGGAATCCCACAGGCTTGGGTGGGACCTGCTGGCTGAGCGTGTGCAAGCGTGTGCAGCCCCCACTCACCCGGAGCCAGGTGGCCTGGCGGGAACGATGCGGTCACAAAGGAGCCTGGGCCAAGCTCTGCCCGCACGCGACACCGACCTCTCCCCTCTGCGTCCTCTGCAGACGTCGCCAGAGTTAAACCAGCGAACGCAAGTGTGGCCTGGGCAGGATCCAAAGTCCAACGCTCTGATAAGTCACGAAACCATTTTCCCTGTACTGGGGTCCCATTTCCATCTTGCTGTTTTCCCCTCCACACCCGCTGCCCCCACGAATTCTCTCCTCCACCTCTTTAGACACACGCATCATTTACTTGATGATGAGATAGGCTGGGACTGCCATCTAGGAAAAACGCACGGAGATTATTTGCAAAGGCTAAAAAGCAGGTGTTCTCAAGCTTATCTGAATATTTTGAGTAAATCCCTGTTTTGAAATGTAAATGATTCTGCAGTGTGTTTAGTTTGAGATAAAGCAGCGAACAATGAGTTAATCCGTGTTTTATGCAGTTCATTATCAGAAGCCTGTGAGGAGGCCAGACACCTTTTCAAGCATAAGAGAGGTCACAGGCAGGTAGATAACTCCCTGCCCTCCGTAAATCGCATTTATGGGATAGATTATGTGGGATATAAACGGACCAGGGTATAAATGTTTTATATGTGCTTACATATGCAATACAGAGAGATGATTGCTTTAAATATTTATTCAATATTAAACAGCTCAGTACTTTATAAAATTGTTTCGTTATTGTTCATGCAAAAGCAGATTTCTTTTTTTTTTTTTCCTTCCCGGGGTGAAATTGAATGTATTCATCTCTGAGAGACACGATTTAATCTTTCAGAATGGCAATGGGAAAGAGCGGGATCTCTTTGATTTTTTTTTTTATTATTATTATCTTTAAATAGTTGCAAAGGGAAAAAAAAAATGGAAAACACAATAATCTACCCAGGCCGTTAAATTAAATCCCGTCGACATTCTCCTTTCTTCTCTCATGTCCGTCCAAAAGCAAGCAAGCATCTCCCAAACACCAGGAGGCCCTCGGAAAAAGAAAAGATGGTCCAGGGATCTGGCAAAACAGACAACTTGGTTTTAGAGAACATTCCCCTCGCTAATACCAGAGCCCATCGTTTATAACCGAAGCAATTATCAACACTGATCTAATTCGGAATCCTTTGCACCCGTGTTCTGGGATGAGATCTCGTAAATGCTTTTTTCATAGTTGATTCCGTCCCCCCCGCCCCTCATCTTCTGCCTTGGCGGCCCGTTTGAGGGCTTCCTTTCGTTTTACTCCTTTCCCTTCTTTTCTCCTCTCACCTACCAGCTTCTTGTCTCCATCTTCGTTTTCCCTGTTTCCTGAGCGCTTCAGCCCCGTCTGCTGTTCTTGGCTTTCCGCGTCAACGACACCCTTGGGCACGCCGTTTCCCCTTTCCTGGTGCAGAACCGGCCGTCTCCTGCTCTATTTATTATGCTTCTGGATGCCAGCGGATTCTCCTGGCACCGGCCGGACCTCCGGCATTCCGTGCTTCTGCACGCTGAACCTTCAACTGGAGAGGTTTCTCCTTTTACGTAGCCTCGATGTGAAAAGGAGACTTCAAAGAAAGAGAGAGACTTAGAAAACGCGCACCTTCTCTGGGAACTTGTGATACGGTTGGCAGTGGAGGGCGTTTGGGGGTAGAATCCAAACAAAGAGAAAGACCCTTTTCCCCGGTGTCCCCAAGGGCCCCCTACGGCAGCATCTCTCTGCCTTGTCTGCTGAAGACCAGGGCCAGGCAGGGTTTGCTGAGGGCTGAGTCCTGCGTCTGGAATGTTGAGTCGTAAGTACATGTTTGCATAGCTTATTACTGGGGAGTCCTACAGCCGCTCAGACGTGGCTTAAGAGATATGTCAGTTTGTTTTTTATTGATTCTATTTTTAATCGGGAGTGATACGGGAGTGGCATTATGCTTCAGCTTCTATTGACTCCTTTCTGATGGCATTAAAATGTGCAAATCCTTATTTTATTTATAACCAAAGCAGCGCCGTTAAAATTACCCGAGGATCCCAGGGCGGCTCAGACACATGCCCGTCACCAGTGGATGTCAGCGGCAACGTGGAGCCCTGACACCTCATTCGCAGCTCTTAGAGCACATCTGTCCGCAGATGTCTGATGGCAGTCAAGGTCGCCGCAGCCGGAGGAAACAAATGAGGGCAAGGAGGACACATTTACTAAGTCAGGTAGTGCTTATCCGCAAACCCGGCTCACTCATTGGGATTAGGATGGTTTGCTCTCGGCGAACCACGGACGGCTGTTTAGGTTGTGTCGGCCGCTGTGGTTTCTTAGGCCGTTTCACTCTAAACGGTTAAACCGTTTTGTACACGAGACTTTAACAACTCTGGCTGAACAACCACCGATTCAGTGGGCACTGCGAAGGGCAGAGAGCCCTGAACAAATTCTCGCCCCTTGGATATCCCTGGAGCACAGAGTTTGCTTGATTTCAAGGCAAGTCAACAGAAACGAGTTCTTTTTTTTCTCCGAAGTGTATTTATTTATTTCAGAGATGGAGATAGTGCCAGAGGAGGAAGGGGCAGAGACAGAGAGGGAGAGAGAGAGAGAATCCCAAGCAGGCTCCGCGCTGTCCGTGCGGAGACCCAGGTGGGGCTCGAACCCACGACCGTGAGATAATGACCTGAGCTGAAACCAAGAGCCAGTCTGACGCTTAACTAACTGAGCCCCGCAAGCGCCCCAGCAGAAACCAATCCTTACTGAGCACTTAGTATGTTCTGGAAAGGATGCTAGGTCCTTTACACAAAACTGGGTTTACTGTGAAGGCACAGAGCCCGAGGGTCGGGTCCCCCCCTGGAAATGGGGAAAACCTCTGCATGACCCCAGGAGGGAGGCTAGCAGTTCTGTATTCACAGCGTTGTATCCGTTTCCTGAAATAAGCCCCCTCCTCCAAACTGAATTAGCTTCAGGCCTTATAAAAGCTTGACCCGCCTTGATTTGTGTATTTCACAACAATCTTACGGTTGTGTGAATTTCACAATGATTTATGTAGACCCCACCACACCAGAAATCAAAAGAATACATTGAACAACAAGTCAACTATCAAAACATGCTACTTCTGCTAAACCCCAGTTTGGCACTTTTATTCAGCAAAACGTCACTCTTAATCAGGTTTGCTGATTGGAACTCTATTGGTTTTACTGCGTTTTTGTATTGAACATGTAACTGCTCTGTGGTTCGGTAATGGTATAGCCACGGAGCTATGTAGATGATCGTAGGTTTGTTACTCTATAAAGCTCATTCTAGGAAATTCATTTCAGTTAGCAAAGGAGTCCATGAGAATCTCTCCCTCCAGAAAGAAACAATTCTCAGGATTGCAACATACCACGGTAGCCTCGGTCAGCGCTCAAGGAAAGGAACTAGAATCAGATGGACATCGTTGACTTCGGAATGGAACTAAGATATGAGTCCAAGAGTGAAGGACACCTCCAGGTCACAAGGCATCAGATGATCATTTCCCACTTTACCACCTCCGGACCCTTATCTGATTGATTGATTGATGGATTGATTGATTGATTGGCTGTGGTTGATTCCTGGGATGTGCACGTGGCCTGTGTCCCAGCTGCTTATGAGCCACAGCACGAAGCCTTGACAAAGGTAGCACTCACCCAAGATCCGTAGCTCTTGGTGCCTTCAGTCCCAACCCCCCGCCCCCCACCTACAGGCCAAAGTCCAAATTCCTCAGCAGGACACACAGCTGTCTGCCTCCTCTTGCGTCCGGACCACTGGCTGCTATTATCCCACAGCAGGTGTCCCCTGCTCCACCTGCTTTTCCAGTGCTCTGGACAACCCCCCCCCCCCGCCCCTGCGTCTTGTCCACCTGCATTGGACCCCACAGTCCTCACTCTGCTCCCTCCAACCCCAGCAGCCGGCCATCTGGGGAGGGCGTCTCTTCTTCCAGGCACCGCCTCCAGCATCACGTCCCAGAGGCCACCATTCCTCTCCACCTGCCACTCCCTGGGTGACACAAATCCCTTGTTTTTTTTTTAATTTTCATTTTTTACATTTATTTACTTTTGAGAGACAGAGAGAGACAGAGCGCGAGCGGGGGAGGGACAGACAGAGAGGGAGACACAGAGTCGGAAGGTGTCAGCACAGAGCCCGGCGCGGGGCTCGGACCCACAAACCGTGAGATCATGACCTGAGCCGAAGTCGGACACTCAACCGACTGAGCCACCCAGGCGCCCCGACGCAAATCCCTTTGAAGGCAGCTCAGATGGCTCTCTCCCTGACATCCCTAGTTTCCAGAATATTCATTGCACTGCTTGAATACAGGACCATCTCCCCCCTTTAATTGTCCATTCCTCTAGTGGGCTCATCGGTGTGCAAGTGTTTGGGTTCGGCATCACTGGTTAAGATGTCCCTGGTCTGAGTATAGAAATGCTGGCGCAATTGTTACATCTTCCAACTTTTGCTTGACAGCTCGATCGTGTAAATTTCTTTACCTTCTGACTTGTTTTGACTCTTGAATCCAGAGTGTTGAAAGTTGTCAAGAGAGGTGCCTGTCATGAAGTAGGACTTCAACAGGTTTCTATCACCCATATTTCTCTAGCATAGACCGCCATGGACCCACAGGCCACAATATATTTTAAGAAAGAGAATCAATTTTATTTAAAACGATTTTTTTTTACAAACCGATGCAAATGCCAAAGGGTATTTTTCTCTCCCCAGGGAGGAATAGATTTCTAGAGTCTGATTTTACTGGGAGGCCATTTTCATTTCAAAGTAAGTGTCTGCAGCGGCACCTGGGTGGCTAGTCAGTTAAGCCTCTGACTTCGGCTCAGGTCATGATCTCACGGTCTGTAGGTTCAAGCCCCACGTCGGGCTCCGTGCTGACAACTCAGGGTCTGGGGCCTGCTTGGGATTCTGTGTCTCTCTCTCTCTCTGCCCCTCCCCCACTTGTGCTCTGTCTCTCTCTCTCTCTCTCACACACAAAAATAAACATTAAAAAAATGTTTTAAGTGTCTGCAAAAGTCGAATTTTGCTTCTTTTCATTCTTCCTCTTTTTTAAGTAAGCGGTGGAACCTTGTCTGGGGAGGAACATGACTCCGTTTGCTGCTGCTACTGCTGCCCCCTGATTCACAGATGTTTCCGCGTGGGATTCCGTGTCCATAAGATCGAGTGACCGATCCATAGTATGTTATGCCTAAAGCCAGAGACGGACATCAAGAAAAGTACATTGAGGAATGTTTATATAATTCAAGGAATTATTAATTCATTCCGCTGCTGATATTTCTTTTGTCTAACCTTCACCGGGAGAGAGTATAGGATGGCCGTTGTAAGCCAGATGCCTGACCTTGAACTCAGACTCTAGAGGGCACAGGTCTGTGGCCTTGCCTGGCCTCTTCATCCTCACCCATAAAGTTGAGATTACATTTTCTCTGTGTGCGTAAAGGAAAGGGGTGGGGAAGGCAGGGGCCAGGGAGGGAGAAAGAGGAGAGGCCTCCATAAAAAATAAATGTAGCAACTGGTGCTTCAGAGGTTTTCTTGCGAGGTTTAAATGAGATGCAGAAAACATGTAATCGACACTGCTCTCGTGCTGGTTTCCTTCCTGTGGCTTTTCCTAGCCTTGACCCGCCCTCTTCAGCTCCCGCCGCTGTGGGCTTTTCCCCACCCACTTACCACCCGATGGTATATGTGGATATTTATTTGCGTTTAATTGTTGTACATGTCGCGGTTTTGTCTTTCCACTAGATTATAAGCATCCTGAGATCAAGGGCCCTGGGTGCAGCCTGTTCCGTCTTCTGCCACCCATTCTCACGTTTGTCCCTGGCCCCTCAGCCCCCACCGACGTTCTCTGTCCCTGCGTATTCTCAGCTGTCCCAAGTGATAAAAGAGGAAGCGATAAACAGACCACAGATTCAGTTCCTGACCTAAAAGACAGGATTATTGGGCAAGCTGGGGCCAAGTCATTGTGGTTCACTGGGAAATATCACTCAATGACCTGCTGGTTGCCGAGAAGCAGACAAAGAGCCTTCCAGAAGTGGTCGGGGCTGCAGGGAGTTATGAGCGTTGCTTGACATTTTCTGCCCTTGGCCCTGGGACCTCATCTTACTTATGCCATGTGTTTGCCCAGGCCTGGTCACCTCCTACTGTTGACTAGATCACATCACAGACACTGAAGGCCCCCAAATATTCGTTGAGTGAAGGACAGGAAGCCTAATGATCTGTGTGTCTGTCTTTTAAGGCTATATCTTAAAATGAACCGATGACCCATATTTAGGTCCAAACATTTTTGTAAAACCCAATCATGCATATGCTAGAGCGAGGCTTACACAATATTCTTTGGGGGTTTAAGAGCTGTGTTCCTGAGGGGAAGAGGTCTGAGGCCTGACTTTGGAGGCTTTGCCTGCTTGGAACATTCTCCAGCCGTCTGGAGACACAGTTGCAGCTGTGATCTGCCTGCCCCCCGGACTCCTTCTGAGTCCCCATCTCCAGAAAGGAAGGCATGTCTGGAACCTGCCCCCCTCTCCCTCCCAGCAGCCCTTCCTTCTCATCAGCTCACAGGCAACATGGTAGGGTTCTCCTACGTCTTTCCTCTCTTGGGTCTCAGAACTTCTAGCCCTGCCTGCAGGCTCACATCTTAAAGGAAATACTTCTTCATAAACAAGAGGAAGGTCTTCTCTCTGGGCAGGCAGGGGACTCGCTCATCGGTGAACACTGAGGGCCATTTTCCTCCTGCACCCCCAGAACATTTGATTTATATTAAGTGAAACAGACTATCTTTGCAAAAACATATGAAAGGTTTTTTTTTTTCATAATCAAAACTCTCTGTGGCTGAAATGTAGATCATTTTTGCAGTGTTCCAAGCAGATCCCAATCGCATGTGTGTGTAACTTTAGCCAGAGGTCCCCTTTTCCCTGTTGGGTTCAGTTCTGGATTCGTCGCATGTAGGGTGTAGCTGCCTTGATTCGTGTTGGACACTAAATCTCTACTAAAGACAAAAAGACAGTATGTGACTGGTTTGATTTTCCCACTTCCAGGCTCTCCTTCAGCGTACACTGAGATAAGCCACCTCCCAAGACCCCTGGCAGAGGGGTTGCTAAGCCCTGTATTGTAATTGTTAATAACAGTATGGGTGATAATAACAGGAATGGGTGTCACATATCAAGCAGACCTGTAGTGTTTCGTATACATCATCTCCATTGGCCCCATACGGAGGGCAAGAAAAGGTAGCCCTGATCAGTTAAGTATACAAACAATGCAGATTTTAAAAGTTTTTTCTAAGTCGGAATCCTCTCTTTTCCTTCACTGATTACAAAACCTTATTATGGCCGCTGACATTAGCTTATATCACTTATCTAGTTTTCCTGATGTCAGAAATCCTTCTCTCTCTCTCTCTCTCTCTCTTTTTTTTTTTTTTTTAATTAGTACGATGCTACCTTACTCCAACAACATCTTCCCAGACCGCACATCCGGTTTTGGACGTGACAGATACCCTTGTCTGACCCCTTCTTCACGAAGGCATTTTCATGCCTGCTATAGAGATGTAGCCGGGCTCCTGAAGCTACGACTTGCCCCCAAACCTTATATCTGTCTCCAAATAGCTAACATCCACTTTCTTATCCCAGATCTTTTACACTTTAACTGAAAGAAACTTCTTTTTATTAGAGCCAATTTTTTTTTTCTAGACCATGTAATAAAGAAAGGCTTATACTGGATAGAAACAAATGTTGAAGACCAACCAGAGGCCTCAGGCGTCAGGACCCGAGTCCCCGGCCCTAGAATAATTAGAGAAGCAGGGTCCGCCGTTACGATTGTTAACACTGCAAGCTAATGAAACACAGACCTGATCCGAAGCCATGTTCTATTAAAAGGGATTCGTTTACAAGAGGCAGCTTAATGGCAGCTGTGTTACAGTTTAGGGGGTTTTGATCTGTCCTGGTATCATTGACCACTCACATCACCAAGCTGCGTCCCCATTTCTACAGGAAAAAAAAAAAACAGAGCGAGAAAGATTTCCAAGTTGCCTTTCAATCCTAAGAATCTATTAAAATCCCCCGAATATTAGCCTACACGAGGATCAACCCCCAATACAAATTTATCCCCGTTTTCGCTATGAAGAGTGTTATTTCTCCTGCTTTTAGACGCCAGGTTTTCTCGTAAGGCTCCCGGTCGGCGGGTGTCCCTGACACACAAGACCTCGTCCTGGGGCAGAAGCTGGGGCCTGAGGAGAGAGATGCAGACAATCCGAAGCAACGCAAACAAGCGTTAGGTTGGGTAAGTTTCAGACCCAAGAGGTGTTCTACTGAGTTTAAAGTTTAAAAGCAAAAGGCGAAGGAACACTGAGCTCCAAGGCAAAGCTTTCTAAAGAGTTTTGCTTCCATTCTTCTGCGCGGACCCGGGGCCTCTTTCTTGCCCAGCCTGGGGAGCAGCCCCGACGGGAAGATGGGAACGTTTGCTTCCATCAGAGCCAAAAGAGAGGTCTCTCCAGGAGCCGCTCAGAAGATGATGCCCAAAGTCTGAGCGAAGCTGAGGAAGACTTATTTTTAAAATATTTGGGTTTTCCCTGGAATTGCAAAATTTCACCTCGAGTGAGGGATATTCATTTCTTCCCTTTTCAGGACTGATTTTGAAAGGCCTCGCACGGAGATTGAAATAAATGTCCTGGGAGACCTTGACTACCACATATGTGTCAATATTTTAGTGGAGCCGCTGTGCCGCTCTCCAGGCGAGATAAGGATCGTAGTTTGTACTCACGGCCCCCAGTTTACGGAAACAAGCTACCACCTTCTTTAGGAACCGATTTTGTTTTTTAAATTGAAATGCACTTTTTAGGGTCAGGGCTGTGACTTTGAATAAAGCCTCAAGTTAAAGGGACGGACGCCGATCAAGGAATGAGTTTTTCTCAGGAGAGGGATATATACGATTTGTGTATTATATATACCTATGTATTACATGGCTATGAAGTGTATATTATATATTATTAACTATATTATATAGACTTACTAAATATCAGCATATATCAGGTTGCTTCTATTTATACACTTATGCAACTATTCCTATAACTTTTAATACATTAAATAATTGTATAGCATAGGTAATCAGATAGATGTGACTCACTGGAATAAAAATACACGTGACGTAAAAGAGAATTTCCTGTATTGGTCGCTGTGGGCCCCTCCAGGGGGAGCCTACAGCTTGAACTGGCACCTGAAGGAGTGTGTACCTCCCTGAAAGTGTGTGCTACCTAGGCTTGTGCACTCTCGCACACACACGGCCTTGCAGGGGTAGCTCACTACTTTGCTTTCTTTACAGTTCCACCGAGATTTTCCACAGGGAAGGAGGTTGGAGGGCGAAGTGTGCCCCCAAATGGATACAAGAGGCTTTTTCAATCCAGGGAGAAGCCGCTAATCCAATCTAAGGGTTTAGAGTATTTTCATGTCCATTTATGACGCTAATGCAGGTTAATTGGCATTCCTTCTCACGACTTTCTTCCCCTCCTTACTTTTTCCAGCAGGTGGGGGTGGGTGCTCTGCACTGTCATTCGGGTTCGGACCTTGGGCTCAGGACACCTTGTCCCCCTCCCTGGAAGGCCTCATTGTCTTTCTAATGGAAAAGTTCGCCTGGAAACCGAAGTGAAGGTTTCTCCACCTGGAGTTTCTTGTGGTCAGCCCCACTCCTAATTCGGAATGGTATCTTAAGCTCTAGACGGAATCTTCTGCTTAAGGTCCAGAGGCCGTTTCCCCAGATGTCTTTTTCTCCTGGAGATTCAGAACAAAAAGCGAACATGAGTACGTCTTCTGCATGTCCCTTGTAACGGAAGCATATGGAACTGCATTGCACTGACGACTCAAGAAAAAACTCTGTGTGTAAGAAAGAGTCGCCCCCCAGAAAGTCACCGCTGACGTCTTACTGTATTTCTGTTTACCCCTACCTTCCACTTCTTTGTAGAAATACAGTGTCATGTCCTACTTGCGGACCAATAAACCAACAAAAGAAAGACTTCAACAGCGGCGAATATTCAGAAGCAGCATTTAGCAGAGGGAAGGAAAGGAACATCCCCAGCCGCCCCGCCATCCGGCCAGCACCCGGCGACAGTCTCCGTGCGTGTCCACGGCCATCGTGCGCTGGTGCATGGCTCTTGCCCACGGTTCTCTCGTAAAGCGTGAGGCAAAATGAAGTCATGCTGTATGCAGAATTTTGTTGCTTGCCTTCTTTCACTTAAGGGTACCAGAAGCTTCTAAGAGGTGGGTGGTCCAGGAACACAAAGACTAAGCTGCCATCATGGGTCGGGGCTGTCGTTTTCTGCCCCCTGCCTTCCAGCTGCCTCCTGGAGCATGGGGGCTTTGGAGACGCGGTTGTTAAACTCTGGGCCAACCTTGCAAACCCCAGGGCACTCGCACCTGCTTCCCCACGGTGGGAGGGCTGTGAAATAGCCCAAGGCTGAGGAAGGTAACCATCCTAATATCTCAGGAGGGTTTGCTCTGCCCCTAAATCCCACTAGACTTTTTTTTTTGAGGGGGAGGGGATATTCAGAACTTCCTAGCAAGAGTTTGCTCAGTCACATAAGCTTTGTTTCAAAATGGTTCCAGAGGCCCCTGGTGAGGAAGTTTGCAGCCCGCCGATCTCCCCTAATGCTTAAGGTGCTGTGGGTGTGTGGTTTTCGTGGGCTGCCCTGAAATCTGACCCCTCGAGGCCACAGGCGCTGCTGGTCTGATGGGGATGGGCCTCTGGGCTGGCTTCTCTGGGGTCTCCATCCGGGGAAGGACGCACAGAACACTTCTCAACTAAGTGCTCCAGGGAAATCGCGTGTCTCTGCCATTCTGGGAGAGATGCCCTCCCTCTGCGGGAAGCCTGGGGGGCAGGAAGGAGACTGAGGGCTCGGAGCACAGCCCTTCGGACTGAGCCGAGGTGGTGTCCCGACAGCTTGGAGGACAAGCCTCCGCGCCCCTGCTCTGTGACAGCTGTGTGGTCACTGCCACCGTCCGTTCGGAACAGCGTCCAGGATTCTGTGTAGACACGTGTAGGGACTTGAGCATGTTTAACGCACAGGCACACAGCTCATGGACCATCATTACCTTCAATTAGGGGCCACGTTTTTCCTTCTAAAATTAGGAGCACCGTCAGTATTTACTGATCTCGGGCATCTCTAAGGTCTGTGGTTGAAAAGCAAAAACATCAACACAGCGGTTTTTGTTTCCTTAGACACGCAACAGTTTTGTGTTGGTTGATGCTAATTTTCATTGACGCCCGTGTTACAAAGTTAAGATATGTTTAAAAAAATCTCTAGTAACATTCAATATTGTAATGCAGAAAACATCATAAAACCATTATAATATCCAAAATACCACAAATTAGTTTAACGAAGACCTGCTTTGAAAGGAGACCCATGAGCAAGTTTTCATTATTGTCTCTGTGTTTCTTTTTCATTTTGTTCCTTTAGCTTTGCTAATTTTAACCTTGACTTCCGTGGGGGGGAAGAAAGGACATTTAAAAATATTAACTGTGCATACTTAAATAAATCAGTGTTTCTTTTCCAACTTTGTGACCCTGTTAAATCCCCCAGGAGTGTTTCCAGTTTGAAGGGGAAATCTAATTTCCACACTAACCGATCCAGACGTGCTGGTACTTTCTCGTTTTTTAACCGTATCTTGTATTTATGTCTTTAGGAACATGACACCATTACATGTGTGTGGGATGCAGTGTGTGCGTGCGTGTGGTTGTGTGTGTGGGATGCAGTGTGCGTGCAGGGACCGAGAAAGTTCCCTGGCGGCTGCTTTCCACAGAACGGAGTCAAAACTTCACCCAGCAACTTAAGTCCTTTCAAAATGTTCCAAATACAGCATGTTTTGGGGGTTAACTTTTACTGCTTCCCAATGGTAGTTTCCACCCTGGCCGGGCAGGGAAAAGGAAGCCCTTAAAACACCCCCGTTCAATCTTCCTGTACCCCGCTCCTCGACCTCATGCCACCCTCCAGACTGGTCCCCCCAGCCCAGCTCAGCAAGATCACCGCCATTCGTCCTGTTCTCTGCAGGCGTCCCTGCCCTCCAGCCCGAGGGGCCTTCTCCGGTCCCCAGACCGGCCGTGAGTGTGAACATTTAACTGCCACTGCCTGAGTGGCCCGCTCCCCGAGGGCACGACCGTGTGGCTTCTTGTGGTCAGCTGGTCACAGCAACGATGGCTGACGACCACAAGCACGCGTGGGCACCGTGAGTGCACACACACGTGGAGAAAGTGTTTCACGCGGGGGGTTAACGGGGGACCATATGAAAAGCCGCTCAGAGATCCCAAAACGCTCCGAGATCAAATAAGGTGAATATAGAGGGTTGATCACTGAATTTAACAATAAAGACAACACGTACGGCTTCAGGAAGGGCAATTTCCTTCCAGTCCTCTAGGCAAGAGCCTGCTTTCAGTGACCAGAGAGGGAATGAATGAGGGACACCGGACGCAAAGCGTGTAGACGACATCACGGGGTTTGGCAGGTAAAGAGGGAAGGCAGGGACACAGTGGGAGCTGGGACGGACGTGGAGTCAATAAAGACCTTTTGGTTTTAAGAAGAGAGAAATGAGAGCACGTTTGCATACGGATGGGATGGCACGGGGAGAGAAAAACCCGATGAGTTACTCAAAATACAATAATGGTCACAAGCAGACAAAGGAATATGGGATCTAATTCCCATCGGGGTTGCCCGAAACAGGAGGGGCGTGGAGAGGCCATTCAGTAGACGGAGGAAAGGCAAGTATGTGTTTCCCAGATGCGCACTCTGAGAACCCAGAAGCTCTCCTGGTTGCTGCCATTGGCCCCAGGACGCGGGAGGCAAAGCCCTCAGCTGACGACCAGGGGTGGGGTGAGTACTGCAGGTGTGACGGGGAGGAGGAGTGAGTCACCCATCTAGGAGAAGCACCGACAAGGAGTCAGGAGCAGGCACAGGTCATTGGGCACCATGGAGATCCCAGTTAAGAGGACGGTCATGACTCTGAAGAGAGATCTGTCCTTGAGGGTAAGGACGTTCCCTCATCCGTGTTCGGCCTCCTGGGTACGCATGGAATAGGCAGAGAATTCGATTTTACCGGGGCTTTCATGAGCAAGTCAGACAGACAGAGCAGCAAGGGCGGGCTTGTGTAGACAGCTTGCATAGACGGCTTGTGTAGACGGCCCATGGGAAGTAAACCAGAGCAGGAAGAAGGCAAGGGACTGGGCAGAGCGATCAGTGCAGCTTCTCCTTTGATCCTGGGGACCTGAGCTCCCCCCAGAGGCCCCACCTCCTGGGATCAACTTCAGAGGTAAGGATTTCAACCATCCGACGTGGGGGGATGGTCTAGTTCCCATATCTTCTGGTCGAAAGAGACCCCCCACACACACACAACCGCCACCCCACGGCAGCGAGCCTCGGTCAGCACACATCCTGACATTCCTTCATGATGGAACGGATGGTCCCTGCTTCTCTGTCCAACCAGCGACTTCTTCGAGGCGTGTGTCGCCAGCCTTTTTTTTTTTTTTAAACACAAAGGCCCTCTCCAGCAGTTTGCCCCTCTGTCTCTCCTCCACCATGGGGGACAGCTCTCTCTGTATCTGCCCTTCCCCATCAGAGTAGAAACATGCCAGACTCTCCCCCATTGTAAAAAAAAAATCTGCACATCACATTCCCCTCCAGCCATCACTCCTCCATTCCTCTCTTTCCCTTCACGGCAAAACTTTACCAAAAGTGTTTGTACTCCCTGTCCCCAGCCCTCTCGTCCCATGCTATCTGGCTTCGCCTATTAACCTTTCACCCCCGGACTGCCCCCCTGGAACCACACGCCAGTCACAGAGACACCTGCTGCTGACGTCACTGCAGCTGTCAGGAGCTGGCAGCAGTGACCGGCACGCCCAGTGTCATTGGGCCTTGGAGCACAGCCGTCACTTGCTCCGAAGGTCACACTCTTCTGGGTCTTCTCTTTCCTCACCGGGCACTCTTCGGTGGTCCCTCCTCCCCCCCTTAATTCCTAAATGTTGGGACACCCCAAAGCTCAGTTCTCTGATCGCTTTCTTTTTCCGTGCATAGTCCCTCCATCGGCCACATGACAGGGAGCGTGGCTTTAAATACACCTGCCTTGAAATTCCACCTGTCCCCTGAGCTCCGGATTTGTTCTCCACCTGGGACTCCGGTCAGAATTGCAAACCCCGCTACTCCTGAGTCTTCCTCCAGCATCTATACATGTTGCAGGTTGAATCGTGCCCCCTCCCATCCATGTGTTACCGTACCAACCCCTGGTTCCTCAGAACGTGACCTGATTTGGAAACACGGTGCCTGCAGGCATAATCAGTAAGGTGAGATGGGGCCACCCTGGAGGAGGGTGGACTGGTGTCCTGATGAGAAGAGGGCCATCTGGCCACAGGGGCACACATAGGGAGAACGGCAGGTGAAGACGAAGACAGGGTTGGGGGTGATGCCGCGGAAGCCAGAGAGACCCCCGGAAGCCAGGTGGGGGGGGGACAGCATCTCCCTCCAGGTCTTCAGAAGGAGCAGCCCTGCGGATGCCTCGGTCCGAGACTCCCGGCCTCCGGAGCTGTGGTGATGTGCATGTGTGTTGGGCCCTCGGTGTGTGGGGCTCTGAGGCAGCCGCCTTAGCGGACTGGTTCACATGGTTCCGCCATGCTTCTGGTTGCTCTACGCCCAAAGCCGACCCACCCTCGACTCTTCCCCTCGCACGCCCACACTCAATACTCTCCCCTTCCCCCTTCCACCGCTCCACCCTGGACCCAGTCCCGGTGGGGCACTGGCCTCTTACCCACTCCACCTGTTGCCTGCTCACCCTTCTAGCATGTTCCTTACATGGCACCAAAACTGTCCAATGGAAACTTCCCAGATTGCATCATTGCTCTTCTCAAAAACGTCATCGCTTCCTAGAGCCCTTCAGAATGAAGACCAAAATCTTCACAAGGGCTGACAAGGGACTCAGACTCCCTCCTTTCTCCCCTCCAGCCCAGGTATGCTTTTCCAGGGGAAACGGCTCAGCCCTGCCCCGCCTTGAACTCTCTCACGGCTCACGCACAATAGGGCTTTGGTCCTTGCTCGCCCCTCCCTCTGTCTCCTTCCCAGCTGTTAGCAGCTCTCCCTGCTGTGTCTGCACCATCGCTAGCTGTCTGTGTCCCTTCCTTCAAGAACTTGCCCCGCGAACCTTAGGTAGTGACACGCGCAGAGGACAGGGCCCTGTCCCCGTAGAGAATGGGGCTCAGCACGGAGTAGAGCTCTCTGAATTGTTGGTGCGTGGCTGTGTGAGTAATTAGGGACCTCTCCAAACCACGTCCTTCCTCTTGCTTCAGGGTTTGTAGGCTGCCATGAATTCTCTCCACCCAGGGCCTACCAGAGGAACACATCGGTCTCTTCAAACCGCTGTCACCGTGAGCCCCCGTTGGTACAATTTCTGGGGGTCTCAGGGGAGAAGTCAAGCAGCGACTAGTCTTGAAATCAGGCTTTCGCCATGATTGTTTCCAGCACACTGGCCCAACCCCTTGGAGAACTGATGTTCGAAGCTGAGGGCCGCCGACCCAAGAGTGAGTGGCTACAGCACGCATTTAAACTAAAAGATGCTTTATGTGCTGGAAAGGCAGCTTGTAAGAAGATGATGTATTATAGATCATCAGGCACTCTCTAACATTCTTCGTGCTAAAAGTCGGCAGAATTTTCAAAGCAATTTCCTTAATTATTTTCTCGTGTGTGTGTGAGCCCGAATTATAAAATTTGGAATTCTGCAACGACTCCAGCCGTATTTCTATTTCACAGTGTTTCAGAAAGAAAGAGTAGCCAAGAGATAAGCGTTTTGGATCCTGACCGTCCTAGAATAATTGTTGAAGGCAATTATAGCACAGCCCTTCTTAGCACGACTTTTTCTCTGTAATGATTTTTCCGACTGGCTTGGTTTCCCCGTTTTATTTTTAGATGCGTACGACGTCTGATAATACTCAAATAGATTACACCATAGTGATGTCTATTTTTTTTTTCCTTTAAGTGTAGTGGGTTCGCTTGCACTAAAAATAACCCATGACTTTGGAGATCGTGGTCATTGTAATGTTGTGTATTAATGGAAACAACCTTTGCCTTGCCAGGAAAAGAAGAAAACCAAGGGAATTGGGTGAGGAAGGCACTGGGATTTCTGTCACTGAGGCTTTGTGAGCCACCGTCGCGGTGGGACGGTGACAACTTGGGTCCATCTGACTCCAGCTCGTTACTGCCCACTCAGAGCAGCTGCTGGCCCACTCGGGCATCAAGGGGACACGGCAGATGTTCTTGAGTGTTAGAGGTGACCCATGGGCTCAGCGACACAGAGTCTAATTGAAAATCCGTTGCCTCCCAGACAGGCTTGCTTCATTATTGCTTCCCAACTAACCAGAAAGGGTGAAGGCCCCAAATCTGTTATTTTATGGCTAGAGTGGCTCCCTGGGTCCCCAGCTTCACACCGTTTTATTAATTTGTGTCATCCTTTCCCAAAAATAAATGATTTTGGAGCCAAACTCGTGACTTACACATAAAATAGCATAAGGAATCAGGCTGAGATGTCAGCGAGGCAGAAGAAAAAGGCTACAAAGTGGGTCCAAATTTATTATCTTTATTTTTACTTCATCAGCATGTCCTTAAAAGTCATTCATAGTAAAGGCTAATTTGTCTTCACTGATACCCTTTGAAACAACCGGGGTAGAAGCTGGAGCTGATGAAGGTCTTAAATACTCACCCATCTTAACCTCTGGCCAGGAATCCTGCATATAAGGCTCTGATGAAATCCACTAAGTCGCATGTATGACAGTTGTTAAAATACACACACTACATCGCCCAAATCAGTGCTTTTTACAGTATGCAAGCCAGCTATCTTATCCTCTGACTTTTGGCAAGAAAGTTGCCAATACCCTAATTCTATGGAAATATTTCCCCCGCCCTCCTTACAATGCCAAAGAGTAAATTTGATTTAGAGCATGGGCGTTCCCATGCGTGAGGTACGGCATCGACAAGACCGACGTGGGTGCCTGAAAGTTCTAGAATCCAGAGCGCATTCCGTCCCCGTGGACACAGAGAGCTCATGAAACAGATTCTTGCTGTGTCTCCCCCAGCTTTAACCAAAGCCATTTCTTACATTTATTCCAGAGGGAAGAATTTCTTTTCTTATTTCCTGGGAAAGAAACATGAAGCAGGCCACCTTTTGCTCGGTTGATCTGGTGAAAACTGAAACAAAGCCTGATCCGCCTGAGTAGAGCCAAGGCGACACCAGAGTCCAGAGCTTCGAAGAACACACGTGGAGTATGACGGAACAGGTACACTGCGAATTACATGGTTTCCACCATTTTCACGAAACGGCAAGGCTTCTGCCTATGAAAATCCAGAGGTGCCACTAATCTCTCCAGAGACACAGTTATAAATTTGTAAATCAGGTGAGACAGAGAGGAGAGGCGGGAGCTGAAGGGGGAGAGCAGGAGACAGACCTTCTCATTCGCGGTAGTGAGCAGCGTCTCTTCCAGAAGGGACTTGAAGGCTTCCGGGCATTAATTAATTGGAATGTGTGTGGGTGAGACTGATTAATTTAATGCTCTGTGTGATCCGAAGACGAATCAGAGCTCTATTGGTGTAAAATCTCTCGCTAAAAGTTCACTGGTAAAGTGCACCTCACATCTTAACTAAGAAGGTTACATTCCGAACATCACCGCGTCTTTCTCCAAAGGCTGAAGACTGTTCAGACCCTCCAGTCTCTTGTTCTGACGCCCAGAAGTTATTATCATCCAGGACTGGCTATTTCACCCTGGAAGGGATGGGAGATAAACAATGCCATAAAAATATTGTTCCTACCTTTTTGTTTCTTTTTCCTCTTCTTTCTTTTCCGATGAGATGACTTTATTGTTGGGCTTAACCATGAAAAGAATCCATGTTCTTTTTTTTTTCTTTTAATTGTCAAACAGAAACGTTTAAATAGTACAGTCAACACCGTCCAAAATTTTCCTCACTGTTAACCAATGTTAACCAATGTTGATCATTTTGTGGACAACTGAATCTCTTCCATGATCTGTCCAGTAAATAACTGGTCGTGCATGGTCTCAGCTATTCCAAAGCTCACAGATGAGACAAAAATCGTGTGTTCTCAAAGTTACCCTTGAAAATTCCCGAAGCTGATAAAGCCTTTCAATAAGCTGAACAAATTCAGGCTTTCCTTCAAAATGTTGAAAACAAAAGTTTTTTTTTTTTCTGTTTTTTTTGTTTGTTTGTTTTTTTGTTTTTTGTTTGTTTGTTTTTGTTTTTGTTTTTTTGTTAAGAACGAGACAGAGTGGCTTGCTCTCAGGGACCCTGAGATTACTGTTCTGTATCTGGTCCCTTCTCCTCATGAGAGGTGAGGGAGCTCAGACATCCACCGATGAAGACTACTCGTACAAATTCTGACGTGACCTCAGAAATGCCTTCCGTCACGCCTCTCCTGGGCACACATCCTGAGATCTCTGACGGGCAAAATTAATGCCACTATGTTGAGGTCCCCATTCCTTTTTTTTTTTTTTTTTTTGGAGGGGAGGGTGCTCAAGCACATACGGCTGCATCAGTTAGTGTACCCCTGTTGCAATATTCATATTATATGGCTTTCTTCATGAAGGATGATGCTGACATATTAAGAAAACTATAATCCCTAATTATTTGTTTTTTTTTTTAGTTTTTTAACATTTATTTATTTTTGAGACAGAGGGAGACAGAGCATGAATGGGGGGAGGGCCAGAGAGAGGGAGACACAGAATCTGAAGCAGGCTCCTGGCTCTGAGCTGTCAGCACAGAGCCTGATGCGGGGCTCGAACTCACCGCCGGTGAGATCGTGACCTGAGCGAAGTCGGACACTCAACCGACTGAGCCACCCAGGTGCCCCAATCCCTAATTATTTGGACTTAATTTCATATATAAATGGTCTCAACCTCTTTGCCAGATCTTTCTATCAAAGTTTCCCATTCGTGGATTATTGATTCCTATTATCTTTCATACAGGCATCCAGGGAAGGAACGGAGTGAGAGCCAACACCACCCAACAGTGCAGGTTTGGGGATTTGTTTTCACCGACCCCAGTTGCAGACAACAAGTTGGGTTGTTTTTAATTTTCACTGAATGTTGTAATAATACGGCCCATCTCCCGAGTTCATTTCTTTCATTACGAAAACCCCTGTATGTCTTAGGATGTTGTCATCAAATAATCCTTTATTTCAAGGAATTTTTTTTAAATTTTCCTGATAAAGCATTTATTTCCTGATGCAAATCTTCCAAAATCTACCGTTAATGTATTCTGCGCGTTATGTTTACTCTCCTCTACTTCTGTCCCGGGCTGTTTATCTGTCTTCAGAAGGAGGCAACTCTTTGTCGGCCCCCACCTGGGTCCAAAATCACATGGGTCAATGTTTGTCCCTCTCTCCTGCCCGGCCACCTGCCACCGTTTGCATTAGCCCTCTGCCAGGGGGACAGAGGGCTGAGTGATGGGGTTCACGTCATCCGTTCGGTAACTCAGGCCTTCTGGAAGGTGCAGGAGGCTCTGGGGCCCTCCTAATTCAGGCCACAATCCCTGAACTACAAGGACATAACCTAATCTTTTATGCGTGTTCAGTTTGGCTGTCGCCAATTTCTTCCATTCAGGCTTAGAGGCCATTGGACAAACCCAAGTCCTCTATCTTGAGGGCTCATTGTCTAGTAGACAGCATCAGTTTTCTCTCGGTTTTTCGTTCTGAAAAAAGTTCTTCAGAAACTATCTCATGTTTTCCCCTGTCTAGCCCCTCAACATCACCGTTCCAGGCCCCCCAAATCCCCTCTTATTAAATTTTCACTAAGTCTAGTCAGCATATGCGATGTCTTTCTATTTTCGCCCTGACTTGTACTTGACTTTCCAGTTCTGCTACTTCTGCCTCTGAAGGTGCTGTTGGATGTGGTGGAGAAAAGACCTCCAACCAGGGGCTGTCCAGGCTCATCACTGGCCCCCGGGGCCCCTGGCTTCCCCCCACCCCGTCCCCCCAACCAAAGTGAGCTTCACAGAAATGCCTTCGCTGATTTCCTATTTCACACCACCACCCTCTTAGGAAGCAGAATTCTGTAGCAAGTCCTCATGCCTTCTTCGTTGTATTGCTTTTGGTAAATATTCCTCAAAATGCGTGTTATGATACCAGTGTGATCCCCCAGCTTTGCATCAGGAATCATCGTTAGCCGTTTTTACTCTGAGTTTGTTGGTTTGCTTTGTTTGTTTTTTTACTTTAATCTGTTTTGGTGAGAAGCATACTAAAAATCTGTGCTGAAAATCCCAGTGTTCCTCGAATTCTCTTGTTTCTTCCTAAGACTGTTCATGCTCTCAGGCTCCAGAGGGTTTCTTTGCTCTGTTGTCGCTTGGCCCACGTGAAACGTTATGCATCCTCACTAGGCCGAACTCTAGGAGTGCCAGCCCCCGCTCTTGCCACCCTGGCTCCACTGTCCCCCAGGGGAGCCCCAACGGACGTCCACCTGCACCTTTGTCCCGCCTGGACTCAGGCCCCCAACTCTCTCGTGCTCAGCTCTGGGTGGTCGGTGAGTTCCTGCACCTTAGCAACCACCGAGGTGGGGAAGAGTTTCACCTTCTGGCTGACAACTCCACTTTTTTTTTTTTTAATTTTATTTACTTATTGAGAGAGAGAGAGAGAGAGAGAGCATGAGTGAAGGAGGAGCAGAGAGAGAGGGAGAGAGAGAATCCCAAGCAGGCTCCGCACTGTCAGCGCAGAGCCCGACATGAGGCTAGATCCCAGGACCTATGTGATCAGGACCTGAGCCGAAATCAAGAGTCGGACACTCAACCAACTGAGCCACCCAGGCGCCCCTGACAACCACAGTCTTCATCGGTGGATGTCTGAGCTCCCTCACCTCTCATGAGGAGAAGGGACCAGATACAGAACAGTAATCTCTACTCGTAGAAATTCCTTTTAAATATCATATCTCTGATCAATTTTAAGGTTCTCTTATATAGGCCAGAGGTGAACACTGAGGGGACAGGCAGTTTGAACATGCGCCCGCGGGCTCTGAGCGTGTGTCTACCTCTTCCGTGTACGCGCAGTTACCTGGGGCCTTCGACATAAGGTCCTCAGCTGAGATTCCAGAACAACAGGAAGTGTGCTCTTGAATTTCCTAACAGTACTGGCTTCTCCTGGTCTGGGTTTTGCCAAGACTGCCCCTCATGGCTTATCATCCTTTTTCCAGACGCGGCGTCCTAACCGCCTGGAAAGGCACCCTTGCCAGGAGAGCGATGCACCTTGCCGTCCTCTCCGGAGGCAGGTGAGAGAACACAGACCTTAAACATGATAGACTGTCCACTCCCCGGGACGGCATGGGCTGCTGGACAGGCCCGATGTTGCTGAAATTGTTCACTGGAGCCCAGCACCCATATCCACGGGCACACGTTTGCACTCCATCACTGCAGGACAGGGGGGCGGGAAGCCGCTCGCCTGCCCCTCCTGGGCTGGAAGCTGTCTGGAGGAGGGGGGGAATGAGCAAAGGGGACAGTGGGAGCACCTGCTGGAAGGAGGGCGAGGGGTGGGCAAGAGTAGGCACATGGACGGTCAGAGGGAAGCTTGCCCCGAGTCACTAACGAAATGCGTTGCTTCTGGAATACCACCCAGCGTGAATTCACTGACGGACTCCTGAGCAGTTTTACTTCCTCTTAAACATTCTTGTGTCCATTTAACAGCTCATCTCCCTGCTTCTAGTATATTCCTTCACCCCCCTTCCCCTCACCTCATAGCCAGTCACTCTAGGCTTTTCCAAAACTAACACCCGGGTCCCATGAAGCTCGGTAGACTGGGCCCGGATGCTGCTAATGAAACATTTACCTAGTAAAACCCACTCTGTGCTGCAAAATGCCCCCAGATTAGAATCCCTTCTGGATCTAAGCTTGGAAGCAAATTCTCATCAATATAATTCAAGAGCCAATTAAGATTTGGAGCCACGCTCCCAAAGATCCTGGGATATCAACCTTTCAAGGCTTTGATCAGAGAAACGAATCAATTGAAAGGTTTGGAACTGTTCCAGGACCCAGACAGAGAGGCCCTGCTGGGGGGGGAAGGCCCAGAAGCCCAGCCCGGCCTGCAGTTCTGAGGCATCCGACCTTGGACCTCGTACATTCCCGGGGCCCCACTTCCTGCCGCGACCTCTCCTGGCAGCCAGGTCGTCCCGCTAATGCCTTTTCCACGTGGGCCAGGCGGAAACCGCCTTCGGTGGGGTGGGGGGAGCGACGTCTTCTCAGCTCATTTTCGGCTGTGTCCCTGGGTCACCACGAAGTGTCTCGCACAGACTTACCTTCCTAAAAATGTTCTCATCGCAGTGGGGCCTGGCAGACACGGGTTTTCGTGTGTGTGTGTGTGTGTGTGTGTGTGGTATCACGCTGAGAAGTTTCCAGTGCCTCAGACGTTCACTGCCGTGACCTGAACCTTTGGCTTTTTTTCCAGGACAGGGCTTAATAACGCAGGCCAAGCGGTGGCCAGAAGAAGGGGAAAAAAAAATAGCAGCTCTGTTCCTTACATCAGAGCACAGGAACGACAGTCTTTCACGGAGCATGTCGTGTTTGTAAGCTAGTGACCGATGCCCATTTTGCAAAATCATTCGTGCTGGGTGCTGAAAGCTGGCCTCAGAGCGCCAGCAGGGCTGGCCAGGCTCCTGTGTCCGATTTGGTCAGTGGGGTCCGGGTGTCAGGCCGTGTGGGCCTCTCTGATCCTCTCTGATCAACGGTAGAGACATGGCGTTGTCGCAGAGGGTCCCAGCCAGCCAGAGAGCATGGTACGTCTTCGCTGGCCGTCACTACGACACCTCGATATCTGGGGATGGTCTCTGAGAAGACCCGCGTTTGGTGATTTCTCGTCACCCGACCGCTGCTCCGATTAGGGCTGTTTGCTTGGATGTCTCACGAGTATGCTTGAGATGTGCTGCTGGGCAAAGGATTTTCCGGATCGTTTTGGAAAGAAAATGCAGTGACGTTTTGTGGGACCGCCCCACGCCGGGCCCCAAGCTAACATGGGTTTGAGAATGAACATGCCAGGTGCTCCCTCGTGAGCACGTAACGAGGTTGTTAAAATTATTCCTATAAATGCAGATGATCCCCCCCGCCCTTGGCCAGCTTTATAAATGAGGCCTTTCCCCGGAACCCCAGGCTCAGAGACAGCTAGGCTGGAGTTTGGACTTCGCATTTTCTCATATGTGAGACCAGCTGTCTGGCTCAGGTTCATCAAGCCAAACTGTCCACGCAGCTGCTGGCAGATGGCGGGCGATGCCACAGCCATCTGGGGTCACGGCGATTCGCCCTCGGAGGCTGAGACACCACGTGATGCTGAGGTTCCCGGACGCCACAGCCGGGCCCCCTCCTGCCACATGCTCATCGGCCACAGCCCGAGTCCGTAGCAGGACTTCATTTCATCTTGTTCCCTCTACCGGAAGAGAGACGGGGGCACACGGACTGTCCTCCTATGCAAATCAGTGTTCACGTGCAGCGTTAAGAAACATTACACGGAACATGTACACGGCAGCCTGCGTCTCTGTCTCACGCAGCGGGCAAGGTTCACGCCATCCGGAAAGGGCCGCTGCGTTTCACCGCTGTGTTGGGGGCCGGTTCGCATCCTAGGGGGAGGGTGTTGCTTACAAGTCAACCTGGGAGAAGGGAACCGCACGCGGGATAGATTGAGGAGTTTCCCCTAGGGTTAGTCCTGGCACCTGTTCAGTTAGCCATCTTTGCAAGTGGTTGGGGTAGAAAAGACGAGAATGGGGGACACGTGATTAAGTGGGGGTCTGAATCACCTCAAACCGCACCGTCCCCTGCAGCAGCCACCAGCCACGTGGGAGTGTTTAAATTTAAACGTAAATAACTGAAAAGGTAGTTTCTCTGTGGCACCGATGCACTTCACACGGCTAACAGTCCCGTGTTCAACAGCCACGTGGGACTGCACGTGGGGAGAGAGCGCTTGTGGCAACCCGGGGCACCGTACTGGGAGACGCTGGCCCAGCAAACGGCAAGCACTTCAAATTGCCCGATGCGACTCGTTGGGACAAATGGATACATCTACAGGATGGACTTCAGCAAGAACGCCTTCAGTGGATAAGAAGGAAGCAAAAGGAAAATTCACTTTATTTCAAAGCTCAGAATGGGAACGCACCGCTGAGCTCCGGCCAGAGGAGGGAAGGACTTGTGGACTGACTGTGGCTTCTGAGACGGCAATTCTGTAGAATCCGAGCAAAAGGGAATGTTCTCTGGACAGAGATTACTAGTTGGACAAAGACAGGGGGCTTAAAACAAGAGGGCGAACATACACCGTGTGCCCGCTCTGTGTCGGTCGCTGCGTTGGGTGCTGTGGATTTAGCTGGGTGTGATTTAGCCAGGTGTATTCCGGGTAGAGGCCCTGCTCTCGGCTGCCTGCTCAGTGCAACCGTCAACCCAAACCACATCCTGCACTTTGGGAAGCTGGACAGTTCCATCCCGGGGCTGCCCGCTGCCCCCAGTCTGCTCTGCTCCTGAAGATCAACAGATCCCAAACCCTGACAAATGCCCTCCTTCGATCCCTCTACGTGATCAGTGAAAAGATTCGGGAGTATGTGGCATTCGTCCCGTGACAAGATCCTATGGAAAGATTGCTGGGTTTAGAACCACAGGAGCTGAGTGAGAGTCAGAAGAAGCCCCGATGAACTCTGGGCTTCGAGCCAGTCACCAAGCTCTGGAATATTATGTCCTCCTCTGTAAATCCACAATGTTATTTTCCTCAAAGTACTGATTCAAAAAATTAATGATATAATCGTGAAAAAAGTGCTCAAAAGATATTAATGAGCGATGATAATTGATATGCCTATTTACTGGTTGACTATCATTTATTTGTATGGTTGTATTCCCTCCCCCGAATAAGCTGGTAACTGCTAAAATGTGGGGTTATTTTATAACTTATTTTCCCAATGCTTTAACACAGTGCCTAAGACACAGCTTGTATGAAACGCGTTATGTGTTTGCATTTGTGTATTTGTCTTAGGTAATAAAAGCCAACTTTCATTTATCACTACACTGCTGTCATCGTGTCTGAGACACTAGTCACAGCCCATCATCCCACACTCCCCTTGCGTAACATCTGCTTTGCCCACAATTCCAGCTGTCCCCAAAGGTAATTTTTTTAAATAAGCGATATCTCTGTTTAACCTGATCACAACTGACTAGGCTGGTGGGGAAGGCAAGACCCTGAGACCTGACCATGCCCCATAGTCACACACAAAAAGAAAACCAGGGGGACCAGCTCTCAGGAGCTCGATGTAAAGAAAAGAACAAAGCTATCGGTTATTGGTTGGGTGTTGCAACCAAAGGCCACGGGAAGTCGAGGCTGGAAATGGCTTCCATATGCTTGCTTGAGTCATGGAGAAGAAACCACGAGTGAGGAAGGGAAGAGACTGAAGGAGCAGATGTGCAGAAAGAATCTGAGATGCTGTTGAGTCCTCGCTCCTCCCAGAGTTCAGGTTTCAATTCTAAATCCCAAGAAGCCCAGGGACTGTGGTTACGTCTTTGGGTACCTGGGCCATCGTTTTGATATTCTTGGGCTCTCTTGAGTGATTCTTTGTAACTCGGAGCAGAGCACGTGGGTGGTGCAAGGCCCAGCTGCCATCTTGGTTCCAGTTCACTGCTTCGGCCACTGAGTCCAATACCTGAAAGATAAAAGAGAAGGCACTAGGAAGTGGATGCCCCACACTTTGTAAAGGCTTTGGTCCAGAACCTCTATGGAAAACACTGTACTCTTGATCTGGTCTAGACTCTACGGGAACCCACATATATTATTTTTCTCCTTCTAGCTTAAGGCAAAGACTAGAAATTAGCTAGGGTTGGCTAACATAGAGACTCAAATATATATATGAGGGCTAAAATTAAAGTTTCTGTCCTTCCCACGTAGCTGTCCAATGTGGACGTTCCTGGGTGGAGTGGGTCTTTTCCTTGCAGGGACTCCAGGACCCAGGCTTCTTCCAGGTTGATGATGTCCTTGTCACCTGCACCTAGCTGGAGAAAAAGTCCAGAGGGTGTTCTGGAAGCCTTGGGGCTTCCTCTCACTTCTCCTACGTCCTGTTGGGGGACACTGGCCACATGGGCCAGCTGTCAGGGAGGCTGGGAAAAGTAGTTCCTAGCTGCATATCCATGATGGAAAGGGATCGTGGATGTTGGGTATAAGCCATCTGTGTCAGTCTTGCTTCCAGCCTTCACTCTCCTGAGCCCAGCCCCAGGCCCCTCTCTGCTTTTCTAGGGTAGTGAGACTCTTCCAAACAAGAGAAACCCCAAAAAGCAAGAATAAAGAAAGCATAGTTCACAAGAGAGAAGAGCAATCTGGAACGTGAAACATCCTTCACGCTACAGATTCCGTCGTTGGCACCACGAACACCCTGTGTCCCCGGGACTGAAATACATCTCACAGAGCCCCCTTTGACAGAAAAAGGTAGGGAAAGTGAGGTCTTTAACTCCTCGTCCATATTTGAAGACCTCGTTAACATTTATCACTTACGAAGAATTTCCATGCCATTGGCGGATCTTCACAAAGACATCAAGAAATAGGTATGATCATCACCATTTCGTAGAAAACTAAACGACACGTCAAAGTAATGAGTGGAGTGGCCAGATTTCACATCCCTGGCGAAGAGGGGATTCAAACCTGGGTCTTCTGACTCTCGGTCCAGTGCTCTCCACTAACCTGTTCTGATAATAGTTCAGTAAGCATCGTGCTGGAGCCTCAGGTCCTTCCAGTGTTCCAGAAACCTGCACAGGCTGGCAGGTCTGGGGCGGTGGAATCCTGGAAGTGAAGGTGTCCCAGGTTGCAGAACATCGGACAACTGGCCTCCATTGCCCCTTCATGCCTGATGCGTGCTGGCTGGGAGGCCCCTCGCCGCCAGCTGTGGGAACAGTCGGAGCACTTGGAGAGGTTTCCTCATCAGATACTAATCACAGATCCTGTCTCGGAGACTCTGTTGGTTGTTTCAGCCTGGTGGGTGCATGATCATCAATAATTCTGAATAAACCCCACGTCCAATTAAAAGGGGATTTGGGGGGGGAGGATTTTGTTTTCTGTCCAGCAAACCAGTTCCACGCGCTTCATAAGAGAACTCTTTTCGTTACTCTCTGCCTTTAAAAACGTGCAACGTATTTGCAACGATAGGCCGACGCACATCTACTGGAGAAGAAAGAAGGAAGGCATTCCTTCATTTCACGGACGTGATCTGTATACCTGCTATGTTCTCAGCGGTAGGATGTTGCTGGGAACAGACACAAATTCCATATGGTCCCTCCCTCGGTGACTGAACATCTCGCATTATCACTGCCTGTATCTTATAAAGGTGACCACGATTGCCGGGTTGTTTCAGTGTGGAAGTAGCTGAGATTCTGCAGCGTGAGGATTCGTGGTGTGCCGCCAACTTCCTCAGAGCCAGGTAAGTCTGGTGGGCTCCCGAACAGCATCCTTGTTACTTGGATGATGGTGGCACGCTGGCTGCTGCTGGTGTGCCTTCTCCTGTCACGGATATTCCCTCCCCTTGCATCCTGACCTTTTCACTCCTTACTGGCTTGTTCCTGAACATGTTCTGCCCTGGATTTTTTCATTCCATGCACCCTTGGTTCCAATACTGCCTTTGGCTGATGTTTCTCCTTCTCTGCTTCCTCCTCCTCCTCCTCCTCCTCCTTCTTTCTCCTTCTTCTTTCTCCTTCTCCTTCTCCTTCTTCTTCTTGTACCCTCTGCCAAAATCTTGTATTCTGGAGTAGATTCTGGGACTCCCATCTTCATTCTTCCTTCTCCAGGGTGGTGGCCATCCACTCGATGACTCCGATCACCATCCATGAGCTTTGGGCCACCCACCCAATCCCTTCTCAGCCTTTGTCTCTTATATCACAGACTCTGGGACCATGCAGGTCCACACTGACAACTTGAAGACACTTTAAATCCCATACATTCCAAATAGGATGCTGTCTTCCCATGATGAACCTGGTTCTTCTTTCTGTGCTTTGATCTCAAGAAAGAGATACAGCACCAGCAGCCGTGTTCTCACCTGATCTTGGGAGAATCGTGGCACCGCTCTGGAGGTGCAGAGCAGTGAAGGCGAGACGTTCCCTTCACCGACTGAGGAAGCTGGCCTTGAAACGCTCCTGCCCAATTCCAGATGCTCAGGAGGAATCACAGCCCAAACACTGCCTCTCGTCTTTTCTACCTTGGGAGTAAAAGTGGTTTTAAAAGTGATAAAAACCATTAGGCCATGTGATTTTGACTCTCCTACCCTATTTTGAAAATACAAACGTGAGAAAAATTATAACAATGATAAAACCAGAAAATATAAGCTCAACCCTCATCACTTACACACAAAAAGATTTCTATTATCGCTTTTCCTTTGTCTTCGCATCTTCTGCAAATGAAGGACCTTGTTCTGTTGACTACTTTTTGTTGCCTCCAAAAAGCAGAAGCCGTTGGGGTGCCTGGGCGGCTCCGTTGGTTGAGCGTCCGACTCTTGATTTCGGCTCAGGCCGTGATCCCAGGGTCATGATATCCAGTCCCACATCAGGGTCCGTGCTGAGAGTGGAGCCTGCTTGGGATTCTCTCTCTTTCTCTCTCTCTGCCCCATCCCCTCTCTCCCACTCTTCCCCCTATCTTCTGCTCTCTCTCTCTCTCAAATAAAATAAAAACACATTAAAAAGTCTAAAAAAAGGAGAAGCTGTAGAAATTGAGTCAACATCTAACTTGCTGATTCAGAAAAAAAAAAGAGGAAGAAGGAGAAGAAGATGACCATCGACCCCAGGAGTCCCTTTCAAATGGTTTTCTTTAATGAGGTAATCAGCTACAGAGAAGTGCAAGATGGACCAGGAGGGGAGGTCTACGTGAAGAAGACTTTTCCCACCAGGCTGAAAACACCTGATCTGGCAACATTTCCATCGTAGCTGAAGACGGTTCACCTCAGGTGCCCACAGCCCGTGTGTGAGGGCTCACTGCTGGTTCCCTTCTTGCCACAACTTTGAATGCAGAGTGTACTGCTCAGAAAGCATACTCTATCCCATTCCATCCCATTCCATTCCATTTCTTCCAAAGCCCCATTGTAATTCGCTTGATTTTTCATTCCACTGCTTTGAAAATAAGGTATCACATGAGTAGTTTTCAGGAAATGATCGGACCAAATAGGGCATTAAACAAAATGCATTATTGAGGGTTAGTCTACTGCTTAACGTATATCCTCTCTCAAATGTGCATTCACGTAGAAAGCTGGAGGGGAAGAAAACACAAGCCAAAAAAAGCTGTCCAGATGCATTTTGCTTCTTAAAACTAGGAGATGTGCAGAGAAAGTTCAGCTTTTAATATTTCAACAGAGAGGACAGCCACTCCGGGATGATTTTCGTGCATGGCGTTTCATTTGCGCAGCGCGTGCCTCAGATGGGTAATTACATCTTCTTAAATATGTATATTTTTCTTCAAGACAAAACATTAGTTGAGGTTAGGAACTAATTCTAGTAGATTCCATTAGTGTGTGTGTGTGTGTGTGTGTGTGTGTGTGTTTGTGTGTGTTTTACTTATAGTTATCCACAACTCCACCATCGCCAAAAATGCCTTCACGTTGACAAAATGGAATTTTCTTGACTTGCTACTTCCCTTTTGATTTAGGGGGACAGTGAGGCCTGAGCTGTTTCCAATAGTTAAAATTTTAACAGAACTTCAAATACAAAAGATGTTCCCCGCCCTCTGTTATTTATTTATTTATTTATTTATTTACTTACTTATTTCTCATTTGCTTAAAAAAGTGACACGTTTTCCTAGATCTGGTTACCATATCCACTCCAGCTTTTTTTTTCCCCCTTTCATGCTTGGTACAGAGCTAGTTAGTTTATTCTGCTCCTAAACACGAGTCCTTTACCAAACCCCAGTGGTACCCTGGCTTTCGCGTGCTCTCTCACCAAGGGTGTGGGAAAGACAGGTGCCTGGGTGATGGATTGGGGTTCCCAGAAAGGTCTTGAGACGTGATAATCCTTTATGGGATAATCCTTTATGGGATTCAAATTTGACACTTCTACAGTCTTCCCTCTTTGCGGTGAAAATTTCATTTTTCATCGGTTCGCCAAATAATTCCGTGTGCAGTCACCCTTCAATTAATCTTGAATTAATTTTTAAATCTCCTGCCTCCTGATACATAATTTGCCATAAGAAAACGCAGGGCGGTCAGCCTTCCATTAGACACGGGTGAGTGGGGTCGGCAGACAGCCCTTCCAGACTCACACGAGGTCCCCACGTCGGTGGCAGTGACCATCCTGCAGAGCTCAGGGCTTGGCACCGGCTGCAGGCTGCAATCTGAACCGGGGGTCTCAGAGCCAGGAACAGACTGTGTGTGCGTGTGGAGCCGGTTTATGGCCCAACATGCGGGCAGGGGACCGGCTTCCTGCTTTGAGTACCTTTCTCCATGTCCCAGCAGAGCCCTGCCCATTTCTTCTGCCACCCTCGGCCTCACAGTGAAAATTCGGGTCAAGTCTCGAGGTCACTCACATGGCAACAGAAGAGGGTGATGGAGTGATCGCCGGGTATACTGGGCTCGTGCGCTGCAACCTTCGAACTCGGCAGAGCACGGTTTTGTCCCGCGCCGGGCGGTTCGAGTGATTGAAGCCCGGGGCTCATGGAGGTGGGGTCAGGGTTTCCATCTCCGGAGGAGTCAGTTCGCCTCCACCAGAGACCAGGGGCGTCTGCTGATGCCGGGCGCAGACAGAGGAGGCTGTGTGGACCAAGCAGCTGGCCCAGGACGGAGCCATCAGTTAAGCACGCTCCGTGGGCTCAGCTGGTGACAGGTGGGAGCTGCCTCTGCTTTTGGTGACGGGTTTTATGAAAGCAGTTTTCACAGAGCCCCTTGGACAAGTGAACGGTGTTCCCCTGCCTGGGGAAGCAGCCCCCTTGGTCTGTGCAAGAAAGGCTGCGGTTTGGAGCACCTGGGGCTCCGTCGGTGAAGCGTCCGACTTCGGCTCAGGTCATGATCCCGCAGTGCGTGAGTTCGAGCCCCGAGTCGGGCTCTGTGCTGACAGCTCGGAGCCTGGAGCCCGCTTCGGATTCTGTGTCTGCCTCTCTCTCTGCCCTTGCACTCTGTCTCTCCGCCTCTCAAAAATAAATAAACATTCAAAAAAAGAAGAGGAAGAAAAAGAAAGGCTACTGTTCTGCCCACAGCAAGGACATTTACGCTCTTAGTGGCAGGGGCCGGGAGGTGGGGACGGTGGGCCCCACAACCTGCTTGCTCTGTGGGTCTGAAGGAGAGAGAACGGGGAGCTTCCCAGACTTCCGGAAAACAGAGACCAGAAAACGCATCATTGTCAAAATCAGGGAAATTAAACATGATAGAAAAGATCATAGCATCTCTGTCGTTTTTAAATTAAAAAAAAAAAATGTAATGGATTTTGTTTATTTTTTTAGCAGAAGAGGTGAGGTGGGAGGCTGGTGTTTTAGAGAAGTCTCAGAACGGTTTACTCAAGCGTATCCCTTTATTTATGTATTTACTTGTTTATTTTAAGTTTATGTTTTCATTTGAACCAAAGAGAGAGAAAATGCACACGTGGGGGAGGGGCAGAGAGAGCCGGAGACAGAAACTCAAGCAGGGTCCACGTTGTCAGTGCGGAGCCCGATGCGGGGCTGGAACTCGCCAACTGTGAGATCGTGACCTGAGCTGAGGCCAAGAGTCGGACGCTTAACCGACCGAGCCACCCAGGCGCCCCACGAGCAGATCCTTTTAAACACACACGTGTGCAATACTCCGAGCAAATGGGAAACAGAAACGTCTACATGAAACGTGGTCCAGTCAGCTGAAATGCCTGCAAGGCCAAAGCATCCGTCCTCGTACCTGGCGAGGGGACAGATCCCTGGACCCACGTCTCATTTTACACACCCGCAGCTACACGACCGGGGAGCTGGCTGCACACGGCGATAAAGAGGCCAGCAGACTCCGCCGGGGCTGCAAAGTTAACCCGAGGCCGTGGGCCTGAGCTAATAAAAACCAAGCCCATAAGGCCAAACACCAGGCATACAACGATTTTATTTATTGATTAATTTTTCATTTTCCGGAAGTGACAGCTCCTTCCAGCTCTGATCCAGAATAAGTGAAGACGTTGTAAAAATTAAAAAGGGTGGTTGACGTCCGGAGGCGGCTTCCTCCGAGAGCTAAGAGTGTGAATATGTGAACCCAGCAGACAATTATGATCGTATTTATTATTCACAATGTATTGTTCACAAGGGTGGGAAGAGGACGGATGAGGAGCACCTGGTTAGGACATCTGCCTTTCTGTCCACAGAAGGGATGCGTGGTGTCTCCATCTCATCAGAAACTGGCTATTAGTGTGTATGTATTTTCCCCAGGGTTATGTGTTTTTAAAAAAAATGAAAAAAAAAATCCTTGGGTTTCAAGCAAAAAGAGGCAATAAAAGATGAGAAGTAGGGGGAGGGAAGGAAAACGACAGGTAACCAAAGAAAGAGTGAAGGCCACCCACGTGCTTCATACCTGTTTTTCTCAGTCTCCAAAGTTGGGGGGGGGCCGAGGGGACCCCGCTGGGGCCTGCTCCCCCCACACCTGACACCCGCCACCCGTGGTCTGGAACTGTGAAAGGAACAGGGCTTTGGCATGGGAAACTTGCAAGTTCCAGTCTAGGCTCTCCCGTTCGTGAGCTCTGTGATCTCGGGAAAGCGTTCCTTCCGGACAACGAGGGAAACGCCCACGGCTCCCAGGATGGAGGTCGGGATGAGTAGGACCTTGAACATTCACCGAACACGCCCGTGACATACAGCGGCTCTCAGACTTCTCTCCAGTGTTAGAGAATCTGGGAACCAAATATCAGGACGTGACACTCTCATTGCTGCCAAACTCAGTTGGTTTGTCAAGATCACGAGAGACCTAGCCAGCAACTCTGCTACGTTCTCTGCTTTTTTGGCCAAAGTTTCCGGAACGTGTCAAAATCTAGGGGCAAAGTGGTTTTTCCAATGAACCGTTGTGGCAGCTGGGCGGCCAGAAGGTTTTCCCTCAAGGAGCAAGAAAGGCACGGAGGGACGGGCCCTGGACGGTAAGAATGCGCAAGATCTGGGCTCCGGTCTCAGTGTTGTCACCCTGCGAGAGTCACGTAACCGTCTGGATGTCAGCAAGCTCAGCGGTGCACGGAGGCAGTATAATGTGTCCGTCCCACTCAGGGGTAGATGATGGACGAAGCTGCTGTTGTCAAAGCCTCCAAAACTCTGCAGCCCTTGGAACCTACAGGTCTTCTACTGGGTGCTCTTTCATTAATACCATACAACGTGGAACACGGGCTCACTGCTCATTAGCTCAGTAAATATTTGAATCCCACCGTCGTGATGGACTGAATATTCGTACCTCTCCCCAAACTCACATGTTGAAGCCCTACTGACACCTTAACTCTCAATGTGATGAGCTCTTTGTGAGCTGGTTTGGCTTAGATGAGGTCATGAGAGTGGGGCCCTCATGACGTGGGTTAGTGCACTACAAGAAGAGACACAGAGAGCTCTCCCTCCCTCCTCTCTATCCCTCCCTGCGTCTCTCTCCCTCTCTCTCTCTCTCTCTCTCCCTCCCTCCCTTCCTCTCTCTCTCTCTTTCTCTCCTCCCCCATGTGAACACACCGAGAGAAGGCAACCATCTACAAACCAGGAAGAGAGTCCTCACCAGGAACTGACTCTGCCAGCACGTTGATCCTGAACTTCCAGCCTCCAGATGGCCCAGTCCCCGTGCTGTTTCCTCAAGAAGCCAGAGGAGACCAGGACAACCACGTACCTGGCACTGAGTCAGACCCCAAGGAGCACCCTGTCAGCTACGGTTGTCTTCATCTCCAAGAGGTTAGAATCTGGTAAGAAACGTATGTTCCCAAGAACTATAAGGAATCTGTTTTACAAAACCGCCAAATTCAGAACACCAAGACTCGGAGGTAGGAGAGAGATCTTCCTGGTCAGCGTGACCCCAGAAAGTTTTGAGGAAAAAAAACGATATTTGGACAAAACCTAGAAGGAGGGATGTTTTGGTTTTCAACAGAGAGGGATGGACTGGGTGGGTGGAGAGGTAGAGGGAGAGAAAGGGGGCACATCCGAAAGTGATATGTAAAGGTGACTACAAAATTTGAGAGATTTTGAACAAGTTTAGAGATTGCAAAAAAAAAAAAAAAACACATCAAAATTGGCTTTAATTTTGACCATACAACTTTGCAGTCCCTTAATTTATAATGAGGGGTATTTTTTTTAATTGTCCTACTTTATACACCAAGAGAAACAAATTATATTAAAGAAATCCATATCAAAGAAATCAATGTAACCAGGCTTCATGCACCAAGGAAAACTACATTTATGGATGCTTAAATAAAATTAATAATCAGGCAAACCATAAAAATTGGGTGGTGATTTGTCACAGACTTGCTCATAGGCATGACTCAAAACCTTGATGAAACCCTGCAGAAAAGTCACCTCTCCTTCCCCACTTAGCACCGTCTGAGTAGGCAAGAGACAAATGTGTATCCCAGAATACTCCTTCTGATTTCATCCCAGTGATTTATCTGAAGCTGGCCGGTGAGGCGACTGGTTTCGCACAGTGATGAAAGCACTGGGATGCAAAAAGCAAAATGCAGTTTCAATTCTTAACCAAGTCTCTGGGATTCAGTGTCCTTGAGGATTCAAAAGAGAAAGGGGATGAAATATATCTCCATTTGCAAAGGATACTTCTTTTATTTTAAGTTTATTTATCTATTTTGAGAAAGAGAGAGAGAGAGTGGAGGAGGGGAGAGAAAGAGAGAGTGAGAGAGAATCCCAAGCGGGCACTCACAAACCGTGAGATCGTGACCTGAGCCGAAACCAAGAGTCAACTGTTTAACCAATCGAGCCACCCAGAGGCCCCTGCCAAGGATACTTCTAAAAACATGGAGGGGTGGGGTGGGGAGGAAGGAGATACCCCACAGATACCCCGCTGATACTTGGGGATTCCTGAAAGCCACATGCCGAAGCCTCCAGAAAGCTGTAGCAAAGAGGTCTGTCACTCTCTTACCACGTTTCTTTGGTCATCGGACCGTTGTGTGTATGAATATCTGTGAAGATCTTAAGGAAGTTAACTTGAAAAACTACCAGATCAGATCGTCTTGAAGGTTATTTTGAACTTAACAGTCTATGTCTCTAGATCCCAGTTTAAAATCCTTAAAGTACCTAGACCAATTTACATAAATAAGTTCAATCGTGTGTTAAGTTTCTCTCTCAGCACATAACCGGGTTCTCGAAATCCTAGCATAAAGGAAGAACGGCCAACCCAACTGGCCGGGGCACCTGCGAGCGTAAGCCCCAGGGACGTGCATCGGAGAGCCAGCCCTCGGTCTCAAAAGTCCTGCTGCTCTATCGTTCTGTGGATTGTTTCCATGAAGGGGGCAGACAGAATGTGGGCTCTGTGCTACCTGATCTGATTTTGAAGAGAAGGCTACAAGGCTTTTATTTATATAAAACCTGTCCACTTAGAGAATGTTGACAAATCATTAGTTGGAAGAACCCTTTGCGGCCATCTGCCGTGGCCCTGGAGTCATTCCCTGCCTTGTGCTGGAGCCCCTGTCCGGTGTCTCCAGCCATCTGTGCCTAAGCACAGGTGTCCCACCCGCTTGCCTGTGGAGTCGGCTGGGCACCCCAGCTACGTTGTCCCCCTAATACCCTCGTCCTGCGTTCACCCAGTGTTTTGTGGTTTGTAACACAGTTTCTTGATCATTTGTGAAGGTTCTTTAAAAGGCCGAAACGGGAGAGTCCGAATTTCTTGGAAAGGGACTCGGGACCTACATATTCCGTGGGCTCCCCAGAGATTTCCCTGTGCGGCAACATTCAGAACCCCCACTTGAAACAGCTGTTTACGTCCACCCCGAAGTGAGGATAAGCTTTGCCCATCATTAATTCCCATAGGTTTTGCTTCGTTCCTGGGGAGGAAAAGGCCTAAGGAATGGACTTCACTGGGGAGACGTAGGCAGTCGGTCAGTGGGAGAAGCCCACCCGAGACCTACCGAAATGGCAGATAGAGCTCTGTTGACCTTTCCTGTGACTCCGTAAGGTGCTCAGAGCAGACCCATCGTGTCGTCTAGCATAGACTTGCCTGGTGGGGCGGACCCACCACAACTGATGTGTGGGAATGAGACCGGCTTCCCAGCCACGTGTCGTAGGAAGGGGCATCCACACTGGAACATCTTCCGCCAGTCGCTGAAAGGGACAGGGAACATCATAGTACTTTACGGGGTAATAATGCTTCCTATTTCAGGATGGGCCTGAGCCCACCTCCCCCTCACCTCCAGTCAGAGCACCATCTGGGAACCGGAACTTGGCATATGGGAGAAATCAGATGTGACCAGGAATAAGAATCTTCTCCTCAGGAGACCAGCATCGTATCACCTGCTCCCCTCTTAGGAATTGGCTCCAGTTTAAAGAAAAGGTGGCGTGTGAGTTTCTGCAGGTCTAGAAGGTCCTGTTTGGTTTTCAGGTGACGGGAGGCACGCGTGACACCTTCCTCCAAGTGGCCGAAGAGCTGAGATCAGCCTCAGAACCGCAGCGCTCACTGACTGAATCCAGAAACACCCATGTGTGGAGACGTCCCCCACAGGGCCTCCTGGTCAACGTGCACAACATACATTTTCTTTTCAAGTGGAGGAAACTGAGGTTGGGGGCTACGTGACCTGTCCCATGTCACCTGTCTGATGGTGGGTGCATCAGTCAGAGCTCTGGATCCCCTCACCTCCACACAGAGCACTGAGGCCCCCAGGGAGGTTCCCTGAAAATTAGGAAGATTCCTTATGACTTCTCATTTTTTTTTTGTTTTTCTTTTAATGTAAGGAACAATACAAATGAAAAAATAAAAATCACATCTTTTCTGTAAGTGCAATGCTCTGTGATTCTAATGGAACTCTTCCAGAAGAGGAAGAAATAAAAGGTGAGAAAAAAAATTGTAAATAAACCAGAGTGGACATCATTCTTCGTTGAGTGATTAATTAGAAACCGGGCAATCCTCAAACGCAACACAGATTTCAGCCTCTTGGTAAATCACACAATGCTGGGGCACACTCTGTGTCACAGTCAAAAATGACCTCAGCCATTTGAAAAGTCCCATCCCCCCAGCAATCAATCCAGAAGCTCCCAAGAAAAGTGGATTGCAAATGGAAAATTTCCAGCAAAAATGGCATGCATTTCTTGCCAGATAAGAAAGCTCGAGGCTCTCAAATGACATTTACAAAAGTGCTTGCTCAGAGCTTGGGCCGTGCGTGCGCAATGTTTTTCGTTGTTGTCAGGATCGCTGAAGTGCATTTTCCAAATATTTGAGCGCAAATCACTGCGGGTATTATCCGTATTCGACATGCAAATGGCCAGAGCCAATGGCGGTCCGGAAGGGTCTGCGCTCAGCCCTGCGCTCAGGCTGGGGGGGACACGGAGAGGGGCTGGCCGTCAGCATTCTGCCCGCTCTCAGGTGGGTTTACTTTACCCGGACAACACTGCCCATCCCCGATTTCTTACCTTCTTCCACGAAGACCTTTGGAAAACCCGGTCTTAATTGGTTTGCTTTAAAATACGTTCTTTACAGCTATTTGGACAAAAGGAATGTGATCCGTGATGGGTGAAACCCATTACTCACGGAAAGCAGGGGATTATAGGCAAAGCCTTTACAGTCAGGAGAGAAAAAAGCACACGTTGACCTGGATTTTTTTTTTCTCTCTCTCCATAAATGTGATACAGCTGAAGGCCTCGCCAACGCCGGTGGGAACCAAGCACAGGGGCCGGGGGCCGAGGCCCGCCCTCGGAAGGCTGTCAGATCAGACCGAGACCCGGCTTCTGGGGCTCACTCCATGGTGAGATCTAGGACTGCCATCCTGTACCTTACACCCAGACACTGCTTGGATTTCCTAGACCTTCTCTGATGAATAGATCACGTTGTGTCAATAAATCTGCAATGGATTTCTATTTATTTTAAGTTGCTCTGCTGTACGCATCAGTAGAAACCTCTTTAGTCAATTGTGTATGAGAAAAGAGGTCATCATTTGTGTCGTTCCTTTGCAGGACGGTGGTCGCAAACCGATACAGTCCTTAAACGTCACCTGCTCCAAATGTGTCCGTTCCCAGAATTCCGGGAAGAAAGGCCGATTCCGGGATTCCTGCCCAGGCCCCCTTGCCCGGGCAGCAGAACCCACAGTGTGCATTGAATCTTTCAGGGACAGGAGGGCTTCTGCCTCAGTTTCTGCCGCTGGATCCCATCGTAGAGACTCTTACTCTCTAGGCTGAGACGTGGCCAGGAACCAGCATTTTGACGGACGCAGCTTCTAATCCAGATGGTCTCTGAACACACGTTACCTTCAATTCATTACAGCTATTTTCCCCCCCAAATAATTTCTCCTTATTATAATTAACCCAGGACACAATATGAATGGCCAAAGCATTCCCTTTTTCAAAACTTAATCTTCACGGTGGAAAAACAGCAGTAGATTATAAACTTGCCATTTTAGCCATTTTTTTTTTTTTTTTTTTTTTGGGACAGAGAGAGACAGAGCATGAACGGGGGAGGGGCAGAGAGAGAGGGAGACACAGAATCGGAAACAGGCTCCAGGCTCTGAGCCGTCAGCCCAGAGCCCGACGCGGGGCTCGAACTCACGGACCACGAGATCGTGACCTGGCTGAAGTCGGACGCTTAACCGACTGCGCCACCCAGGCGCCCCATAGCCATTTTTTTAAATGTGTTTATTTATTTTTGAGAAAGTCCAAGAAGGGGAGGGAAGGACAGAGAGGGAGACAGAGGATCCGAAGGGACTGTTCACTGACAGCCACGAGCCCAGATGTGAGGGTCGGACTCACAAACCGGAAGACCGTGACCTGAGCCGAAGCTGGTCTGGGCCGACTGAGCCTCCCAAGTGCCCTGATGTTAGCCATTAAAAAATTTGTTTCAATGTTTATTTATTTTGGAGACACAGAGCATGAGTGGGGGAGGAGCAGAGAGAGAGAGGAAGACAGAATCCGAAGCAGGCTCCAGGCTCTGAGCGGTCAGCACAGAGCCCGACGCGGGGCTCGAACTCACGGACCGTGAGAGCATGACCTGAGCCGAGGTCGGACGCTTAACTGACTGAGCCACCCAGGTGCCTCAAGCCATTTTTAAGTGTTCTATTTGTTGGCGTTGGTCGTACTCCTGTCATTGGGCAGCCATAACCACTATCCCTGTCCGGGGCCTTTCCATATCACAGACAGAAACTGCACGCATCGAGGGGGTGCCTCGGTGGCTCAGTCAGTTAAGTGTCCGACTCTTGATTTTGGCTCAAGTCACGATCTCACTGTGAGTTCTAGCCCCATGTTGGGCTCTGCACTGACAGTGCAAAGTCGGCTTGGGATTTTCTCTCTCTCTCTCTCTGCTCCTCCCCTCCTTAAAATAAATAAATAAATAAACTAAAAAAAAAAAAGTTTAGAAACTGCACTCATTGAACAATATCTCCCCACCCTCCCCTCCTTCTGGCCCCTGTGCCCTCTCATCTACTTTCTGTCACTATGAATTTGTTTCTCCTGGATATTGCAGACAAGTGGAATCAGACAAGATTTGTCCTTTCGTGCCTGGATTATTTCACTCAGTATAATGCGTTTCTTATGTTGCAGTGTCTATCAGAATTTCGTTCCTTTTTGGGGCCGAATGATATTCTGTTGTGTGGACATGTCACATAGTGTTTATTCACTCATGTGCTGATGGACACTTGGCTCGTTTCTTTCCATCTTTCGGCGCTTGTAAATAGAGAGGCTACGAACATTTGTGTACAAGTATCTAATGAGTCCCTGTTTTCACTCTTTTACGTAGATGCCTAAGAGCAAAATTTGGGGTCATATGATAATTTCGTATTCCACTCTCTGAGAAACTGCCTAACCACTTTCCCCTGAGCAGTCCCTTCTGTAGATCGGATAGAGCACCTGTCACGCTGTGCTCATGGTACGGCACACGTTTATTTAACGAGTAGACACGTGATCTTGAGTCTCGCACGTTATGTATTAATATCCAAACTCATTCTATAAAGACTCGAGCTGACTTTCAAGAATATATAAAATAAAGTAGAAAATATGAATACATACACACAGTATGATGAGATAAACAGGAAAAGAAAATGTATATATTCAGGCCATAGGAGCCTACAAAATTGGATTCTGAATTTTCTGGCAACCAATGGAAAAGTGACATTATCAGGGCACCCGTGTGGCTCAGTCGGTAAGTGTGTCCGACTCTTGATTTTGGCTCAGGTCATGATCTCGAAGTTCTCGTGTTCGAACCCTGCGTTGGCTCTGTGATGACAGTGGGGGGCCTGCCGGGGGTTCTCTTTCCATGTCTTTTTGCTCTTCTCTGCTGTCATGCTCGCTCTCGCTCTCTCTCTTAAAATAAATAAATAAACTAAAAAAAAAAACCCCACAACGTAAACACCGCCTGCACCGTCTGCACTGGGTGCCTCTGCCTGTTTCCTCTCCGCAAAGGACCATGTGGTCTCTGGTCGCTCCAGTGCTAAAGAAAAAATACTTTTTTCCTAAGAGAAGAGCATTTTAAATTTTTATTTGTCCACTCGCGCTTGCGACTCAAGCGAAGAGTCAGGACCGAGGGCTCTGGGCCACTCACCTAAGGCTTTGTGCCTGGGCCCAGCAGCTGAGCACCCCCCAGGAACAAACCTAGCCGGACCGTCTGCCTGACCACGGAGACTTCAATAAATAAGCACGATTAGGGGGCAACAAGGGAGACTCAAAATCAGTCATCTATATACGTGACAGGTGGGGAGGCCCAGGGTAGATAAATCCCTCCGGCCGCAAAACATGGCTACGGCAGGTTTTCAAGCAGAAACTGAGACGGCCCAGAATTTGCCTTTAACTCACCTATTTTGTTTCCATTTTATCTTAAAGAGAGGGACAGAGCAGGCAAGAGTAGGGGAGAAGGGCGGAGAATCCCAGGCAGGCTCCACACTCAGGGTAGAGCCCAACCTGAGACTCGATCCCACGATCCCGGGATCGTGACCTGGGCCCAAACCAAGAGCCGGACGCGTAACTGACAGAACCACCCAGCACTCTGTCTGTAACTCACGGCTGTGGCATCTGGCTGAAGCTTCAGGGAGTGCGGGCGCACACACATACACGGGGCAGGAAAGTGAGAAGTGACACACAGACAGAGACACAGGCGGACTATTTGCCACCTTTGCCTTGTCAGAGGCCACATCTCAGGTTCGCAGAGCCCCGCCCGGAATGTGGCCCGCTAGGTGCTTGGAGAGCTGAACTGAATCGCTGGTGTGGACACCACTCCTTCAATGCAATAAGGGTGTGAAGATCCTACAAAGTCAAAGGGAAAATCCAGAGGGAGAAGGGGGATCTGAGAATTCCCCGGAGAACCCGATGAGAATGGTAACGGCGACAACTCAAAAATCACACAACTTCCCTACGTCTCACGGCACTGGTGGAGGCAGAATGTGCACCCGGGGGGCAGGGGGACTGCAAATGTATGTTTCCAACCCTATAGTTAATGGATCCTTTTTTTTTCCTATGCCAGAATGGCTCTACAACAAAACATTGCCATTTTTCAGTTGCTAGGGCTGAAACTTGAATTTCTGCCAGCAAAGTGGGGTGACCAGAAAAAAAAGTTAAGAGTAAATAGACTGTCAAAACAAAAGCGTTACAGGGCTCCTGGGTGGCTCTGTCGGTTGAACGTCCAACTTCAGCTCAGGTCACGATCTCACAGTCCCTGAGTTTGAGCCCCCGTCGGGCTCTGTGCTGACAGCTCAGAGCCTGGAGCTTGCTTCGGATTCTGCGTCTCCCTCTCTCTCTCTGCCCCTCCCCTGCTCACGCTCTGTCTCTCTCTCTCTCTCTCTCTCTCTCTGTAAAAAAATAAATAAACATTAAAAAATTAAAACAACAACAACAAAAAAACAAAACCAAAAGCATTACACCAGCAGCTGTGTGAAGTCAGAGCACATTTGCTAAGCAGATTAATGCAGGTACCCCCATGAAGGATGAGGTAAGGGACCAGGGCACGCGTCGTAACGTGTCGGTCAATGTCCAGGCAAACGTCTGGTCAGGCATTGGCTGCTAAAATATTCTACCGGAATCTTATGGAAAGATAGAGCCTACAAACCTCTCTGTTAATTACTGAGATTTTGCTGGGTAGGACTTATTTTCATACACAATCAGATATGCTGACTCCTTATCTTTCAAATAATGTTTATCCTTTTCTAAAACCTCACCGAGATTATTAGTTTTTAGCATCTCAGAGACAGGCTCTTATTAAAAGTAAAAGTAGACAGGATCTCGGGGAAACCATCCCGTCCATCACACTGTGCTATTGTGTGACGTGCACGCTGCCCTTTCCATCAGTGCCTGGCAGGAGGGGACAGGGACATCCCGGCCACGGTCACCTCCTCCCCATGACTCTGCTGCACTGAGACCCTCACAGAAGGGAAGTCACTCTGGGGCAGCTACGACCCAGTATGAAAATGCACCTGTGTCTCTGAGAAAGGAGAAGGAGGAGGAGAAAGAGACATCAGCAAGCCCGTTCTCAGATATCAAGCAATTTCTCAGAAAGGAGCCTCAGGAGACGGGAGGTGATGACGAGCCTACCGAGAGTCACCCAGAGCCTGGGCTGGAGTGTCTGCAGCCACCTCAGAAAGACCTGGTGGCGTGGGGCCCAAACCACGGGAAGGACACCCGCTGTGGCTCTGTCTGCAGGCCTCACGGGCTCATGCTGCCCCCACACGCCCTTCACTTCCAGAAAAGTGTAAAATGCAGAGAAGCAAGTTATATATAAGTGTCCTTGTTCCAGGTTCGTCCAGGGAAAGGCCCAAAGACACTGGGGCTGGGAGGTGCCCTGGAACAGAGAGGACCCAGCAGCACCATCCGGGTAGCGACCCAGAGACCGATGCCCCCCACGCACCTGCTGGTCTGAGGGCAAGTGGCAAAGTCAGTGATGGTCATAGCCTGCAGCGCTCTGGACCTCAGGGCCTCACCCTCTGAGAAACCCTCGCTTTAGAAACCTTCCATTTCCTGGGCTTCCTGGTCAATTCAAATTATGGGACCCGGGGGTGCGGGTTCTCACTGCCTTCTCAAACATGGCACCGTTGTTCCGTTGCAATTGTTGAAAACAGCTTTCCCACGCCCTGGTGCATATTGCAGGAGCAAAGTCCTTAAAATCAAAGTGAAACAAAGAAAAGACATTGGAACATTAATTTGCACGTGTGGAAATGCACGTGCGATTCTGTTTACTCCTTATCTTGGACCAACAGACCGGTCCACAATGGTTTTCTATTCACTCTGGGACGTAGCTGTGTGTGTGTGTGTGTGTGTGTGTGTGTGTGTACATATACACATTTTTTTTTTTTTTAAGTAGAGAGACTGAAAAAAAAATCTTTCTAAATTCAGAGCAGGCTTCTGGTATTTGCATATATGTTCTGTTGTATGGGGGATAATCCCTCTCTCCCCTGCACACGTTGGGTCCGGACGATATGCTCAACCATGGCCCTGAATCCCTGCCAGAGGTCACCGGCCAAAATGGATTGAGCTCAGTGATTTAAGATCCTTAAGGCATTGTGGCAACAGACATCCACATTTTTGTCTATAAGTTAATTAAACTGGGCTATAAAACAGAAAGACTTTCCTGTGAGGTCTTAATTCTGGAACCCGGGCAATATATAATGTCTGCAATGAAAAATAAAATAATGGAATTTGCCAAACTGAAAAGTGTGTGTGTGTGTGTGCGCGCGTGCGTGTGTAAGGAGTCTGATTCCAATTTAACTCCTTTTCTGTCTTGCCCCACAGGCATATACTTGAGTTAAATAAAGGAAAATGTATTAAATTTAAAGGCTTTGTGGGGCGCCTGGGTGGCTCAGTCGGGCGGCCGACTTCGGCTCAGGTCATGATCTCATGGTCCGTGAGTTCGAGCCCCGCGTCGGGCTCTGTGCTGACAGCTCAGAGCCTGAATCCTGTTTCAGATTCTGCGTCTCCCTCTCTCTGACCCTCCCCCGTTCATGCTCTGTCTCTCTCTGTCTCAAAAATAAATAAACGTTAAAAAAAATTAAATTTAAAGGCTTTGTGATTTCAACAACGAATAGTGTATATTTTTAAGGCGTTTGGCAAAACCCTGCTACTATTTTCTCCAAGAAAGAAAGTAAAAGTTAAAACGAACAATAATGGCAAAAATCTCATTGGGTCCAATATTTGATAAGATTTTACGGCGAAACCTCGTATTTCAATGGCAAATAAACTAGATGTGCCCCGTTTAGAAAAGTTTGACACCACGGTAGCAAACAACTGTTATCATTTACCTGAATTTACCTCTGTACAGAACCCAAGAAACCACAAGCCGATGGTCAGATGGCCCCCATCAGTGAAGATGAAGGGTTGAATGATCCCCCTGGAAGATAAGCGAAATCCTCTTTCCTTATGCAATAAATCAGATTTTGAGTCCCTGTCAAAATAGTTGGCAAGTCTTCCTGGTTTTCTGTAAGCAACGGCCCCACCTTTGTTTCACGAGAGGTGGGTCTTTCAAAGTAAATGCTATTTCTGGAAAAGGGGCAGAATGTTTAAATTTCTACTTTCCACGTTACAAAATTTGCCCTTTCGGTCGGTGGTCACGACACCTCAAGAAAGCTATGAAAATCAGCAGGTTTTCGTTGATCTTCGAACTGTCTCAAATTTCAAAATAATGTACCTTCGCTCACACAGAAATAGAGCAGCACAACCGAGAAAAACACCAAAAATACACTGATAAGGCCCTCTCTCAGACAAGCACCATTTCGTCCTGTATTGAGTCAAACTTCAAAAGGCAAACTCAGAGCCCCTTACGGATATATATGAATTGCGTTCAAAAACCACTCTGATTCATCTCCGGATATCTCACGCGGTGAAGCTGGTCCAGTGCCAAGCCTTGGCTCTCCATCATCGATGACCAAAGTTTTATAAACGTACATTTGTAGCTTTACCGTGGGGATCCCCACGCCAGTGTTAATACACGTGGATGGAAACTCCTCGGTGCACGAAATAAACCCACGTGCCAGGGCAGCCTCTGGGTTACGTGAGCTCCAACCAGATGGGCTGTTTCCACACACGGGCTCGTGCACACCCCCATTTCTCCAGGGTGACTTTCGCTCCTTAACGATGGTTGCGTCTCCGCAAAGAGAATTACGCACGATGACCCAATCTGTGGTGAGTTACTGCAGTCATCACACAACGCGGTGCTAGAAAAGTCACCGGCACACCCGGACGTCTTACGGCACAGCACCAGGACGGCGCTGCCCCCCGGGAAGCTGCCAGAAGCATGCGCCCCGGTCCAGGCAGTCACGGGAGGAAGCAGTTTCTGGGGGGCAGGTTCACCGACAGCTTTCGCCAGGCTCCCAGCCACCAGCACCCCTGAAGCCTCACCAATCGGCAGCTCCAGCTTGAGTGCCACCCCTCCCTCCTCTGCTAACCGGGCGACAGCGTCTCTAAGAGGGTTCGCTCGGGGACGTGGGTGCTGGCTGTGAGGTGTTATCACGGGGGGACGGGGGACCTACAAGTTCTGCACAGAGCCCAGCGCACACGACCGGTCCTCTGTGCACGGAGCCCACTGGACGTGCCCTAAAAATCATCACCCATGTCCCTCCTGTAAGACAAATGATACGTAATAAATAAGGGAATACATGAGCATGTAAATAAATAAATAAATAAATAAGTGGGGGAGAGAAGAAGGGCAAAGAGCAGGGGGGGTGGTCTACACAGGGAAGTGGAGGCGGCCAGTGTCGCCAGCTGGAAACACTCAGCATGTTGGAGCAAAGCCCCCCCTCAACCCTGCTTTGCTGTCGGCACTGTTCTAGGAGGCTCAGCAGTGGGGCATCTAACATTTCCTCGTGTGTGTGTGTGTGTGTGTGTGTATGTGTAAATATACGTGGATATATATGCATACATACATATGCATATGTATGAATATATACACTGAATTAACCGTGTTTTTATTTTAGAGCGAGAGAACTCAGTCAAGCAGGGGAGAAAGGCAGAGGAGTGAGAGAGAGAGAGAGAGAGATGCGTGAGTGGGGCAGTAGCAGAGAGAGAGGAAGAGAGAGAGAATCCCAAGCAGGCTCCACGATGTTGGCACAGAGCCTGATGAGGGGGTCAGTCTGGAGGCCATGAGATCATGACCTGAGCCGAAATCAAGAGTCGGATGCTCAGCCGCTAGACACCCAGGCGCCCCAGATATATATATATGTTTGTTTTTCAGGACAGCATCGTATTTGGTGCTGATATTCACCTAGCAGAAATTCACTCTTTGTATTAATAACAGGAAGAAGCAACCACCTGGCACATTTTTCTGCCCAGTCAACTGAGGAGATTAAGATAAAACCACATAGAGATGTCATCACCAAGCGCCATTTCTTTATTGCCCTTCGACAAGTGAAGTTTCGTTTTAACTATTTATGGCACTTCAGAGTACACTTGTGAACTTAGCCACATATCTCTTTGCAAAAACAATGAACTTTTGAAACGTGAGAACTCTCGGGGCACCTGGGTGGCTCAGTCCGTTAAGCGTCTGACTTCGGCTCAGGTCATGATCTCTCAGTCTGTGAGTTCGAGCCCCGCATCGGGCTCTGTGCTGACAGCTCGGAGCCTGGAGCCTGCAGCCTACTTCGGATTCTGTGTCTCCCTCCCCCTGCCCATGGTCTATCTCTCTCTCTGTCAACAATAAATAAATAAGCATTTAAAGAAAAAGGAAATGTGAGAACTCTCTTGTGTCATTCGCCATGAAAATAACCTTTTACAGGAAAACCGGGGTAACCGTGATGGCTTCTCTAACTCCACCAATTGAAAACCAGGTTTAGGGGTAAATTCCATTGTGGTACTTGGAATAATCTTCTTGTTACTGAGATTTTAGGGATCTCAGAGGATTGTCTACATGAGATTTCAAGTCAACGCAATCATCCTCTTGGTGGAAAGCAATCACAACCGTGGAAAACAGGTCCACTGGGCAGGCCTGACTCCCCGGGATCAGCGTCCAAGACGGTCCTGCAGAGCCCCCCTCTTTCCCAGCACTTGTCCCCGACCCTAGCACGTGGTCACGCAGAGACTGTCTGCATCTGGAACCAGAGAGCATGGCGGGGGTGGGGGTGGGGCACGGGGGCCGATGAGGGATTAAGGCGGTATCCCTTGGGCCACAAAGTCTGTTTCCAAGGAAGAAACGAGAAGCTGAGCTGGAAGGAAAAAGTGAGGCAAGTCAGAGGCAGATTTACACAAAGCGTGGTGGGCAGGAACGGGCGGCCAGGCAGGAATCAGTGAAGGGCCCCATCAAGCCATCGACACGGTGAGATGACATTCTGCTTCTGTAACTCTCCTGCTTCTCCACCGTGGAGCACTGTCTTCCGGAGCCCCTAATTCTTCCCAGCCAGCCACGCCCAGAGCTTCTCAAGCAACCCGAATACGGTATGTGCGTGAGAGTGTGATGTGTATGTGCGCGTCTGGAGACAGCACGAACACAACCGAGCACAAGACCCTTCTAGACAAACGTGCTTCTCGGGGAAAGACAGACATGCTTTTGCCAAACCCTGGTGGGAAATGTCTGGGAAAGGAGTTCAAATTCCCTCCCGAGTGCAAGGGAAGAATGCTGGGGACGGCAACAGGGATCGGGGCACCCATCCAAATGGGCAGTAGGGGCTGGGGGACAGGCGCTCAGCCCCTGAGTGGGTGGTAGAGAGTTTAAGGTGAGGTGTAGACGTGTAGGAGGTTGTGCAAGGAAATCAGCCTTTGTGTCCTGGTGCCCTGGGCTGTCGGGGGCTACCTGCTCAGTGGCATTCAAGACCCTCGCAGGAGTCCTTCCGTCCGTTAGCCGGGCCCAGGTGGATCCCCAATGACATCATATAATAGCAGGCTTTTCTTAAGTCTCAGGAAAATCTTTAATTTTTTCTCTGCATTAATTGTTCCTACAGTGTTAGAACTTGCTACCTACCATATGCATAAAACTGCTTCTGCTGTGAGTTATATCAGATTTCTTGTGGAAAATACATCTAGCCATGGCCTGTCAAGCTTCCTGGTAATGACAGGAGTCACCGTGGGGAATGCACACCAGTGGGGCCCACAGTCTTCTATTTCTTGGCCTGTATGGTGTGCGGCCTTTGAAAAGATTCAGCGGCACGTGGTTAGGTTTGTGTACTTTTCTAGAATGTACGCTGTACTTCAGTTAAATTTTATTTTAATGTTTATGTATTTTTGAGAGAGAGAGGCAGAGCACGAGCGGGGGAGGGATAGAGAGAGAGAGAGGGAGACCCAGAATCCGAAGCAGGCTCCAGGCTCCGAGCTGTCAGTGCAGGGCCCGACGCGGGGCTCGAACCCACGAGCTGTGAGATCATGACCTGAGTTGAGGTCAGATGCTTAACTGACGGAGCCACCCGGGCGCCCCTACTTCTGTTAAATTTTAAAACAACAGTTATGATGTTATGTGAATTGCACCCTGGTATCTGTCCGGGGATCCCACCACTGAAAAGATGTGAGTTCAAATGCCCCACGGTGATCAGTTTCTCAGGACAATTTTGGCTGAGCCGGCCAGGCACCTCTCCTGCAAAATTCTGTAACAAGAGTCTATCTGCTCATAAGACGAAAAGATGGTCTCCGCTTTTAATGTGTTTCCAGTAAATATCAAAACAGACTTTTTACTTAGATCTGAATTCATTAAAAATGTTTTGAATTTAAGAAAAAAATGTGTTACCAAAGCCTTCAATTAATTGAGATTTTAGTGAATACACAGTGCATATATTCACAGTGAGTAAAAGACCTTAGCAGCAGACTCTATTTTTTTAGGTGTATTACTCATGGTTTTGCAAGTATAGGATTATTCTAATACTGGCATCTAGGGGTTAATTTCTTTGGAGCAAAGCTGAACGTTGACCAAAAACAATAATGTAGGGAAAGTTTCTAATAATATTTTATAACAATATTCCTCAAGCTCTCGGCGTGAGGGGGGTGCACATATACTTTTTAAATGGCATCTTTGTGGTGTGCAGAAAGGAGATATCATCTTTTTTTTAATTTCTTTTAACGTTTATTTTTGAGACAGAGAGAGACAGAGCATGAACGGGGGAGGGTCAGAGAGAGAGAGGGAGACCCAGAATCTGAAACAGGCTCCAGGCTCTGAGCTGTCAGCACAGAGCCTGACGCGGGGCTCGAACTCACGGACCGTGAGATCATGACCTGAGCCGAGGTCGGATGCTTAACCGACCAAGCCACCCAGGCGCCCCGTTATCATCTTGTGTTCAATTTATCCTTCTTCTTTTCTACCTCTTATTTATTTGCTTATTTGTTAGAGAACCTGCCATCCAGTTTTCTGTCCAAATACATTCATGAAATCTTATCTTGTCTGCTCAGAAGATCCCAACCGTATTGAAAACAAAACACTCATAGAATATCACTCATGATTCATGGATTGACTTATTTCCCGAGTACTTGCCCCTCAAAATATTTGGGGTCAACAGTCTCATAAACCCAGAGAATTGGGTCCAAGAGTGTTGCTGCTTCTATTGCCTCCTAAGCACTCATGTTCCATCCTCAAAAAAATGCTTGTTGAATTGAATTGAGAGAAAAGACGCAGTGGGAAGGCTTAAGGTGTTCTTGTTGCTAGGTTTGCAACGTGTAGACAAATTTCCATGCATGAAATGCTCTGTGAAATTCTCTGGGCGGCTCAGTAAGTACCATTCAGGTCTTGGCATCGGTCTAGCAGGGATCTGGTTAGTCACAAAGCAAATTCTATCACTTCAACATTCAGTACTTGCTCTTGACAGATCCTCATGTGCTGAGAGGCAGGATCTCACCCTGGCCCTGCCAGCCACCAGCAGAATGCCCATCTGATCATCTTTTTAATTGCTTTATTCCAGAAAAATCAGTGGACAGGCAAATAGAGCCAAGGTTCTCTTACTATTTTCTGAAAGTAATTTTTCTGAAAAAAAAAAAAGTGTTCTTATGATGACTGAATTTAAAAGAAAAGAGTCTAGTCAAAAATAAGATAATCTTCAGGGTGCCTGGGTGGTTCAGTCAGTTAAACATCCAACTCTTGACTTCAGTTCATGTCATGATCTCACAGTTCGTGAGTTTGAATCCCTCTTTGGGCTCCACACTGACAGTGCAGAGCCTGCTTGGGATTCTCTCTCTCCCTCTCTCTCTACCCCTTCCTTGCTCACACTCTCTTTCTCAAAATAAATAAGCTTTAAAATAATCAATAATCTTCCAACAATAGCGAAATTATAGGAAAGTGATATATGTGCTTACTTCACTTCAGAAATGTGATATGACTGCAGTCAAGTTCATCAAACCTTCATCTTTTTCAAAGGAGTTGAGATCAATGTGTGTCTGAGATAAACTACAGAAAATTGGAAAATGAGGCAAAATTATGGGGGGAAATATGATATTCGTTAATTTCTTTGTAACATAAATTCATGTGTTTTTTTTTTTAAAGGAAAATTAGAGGGTGGAGGGGAAAGAAACTATTCCTTCTGGAGATTCAACTACAATTTGAATGGCAAAGTTACGTAAGCATAAGTAAACATGAATGAGAATATGTAAAGCCCCAGGCTTCTTACTGTTCTGGGAGAAAGGGCTACAGAAACCATAGAATTCATTAGGAGGGAAAACTTTCGCCATGACCCCAGGTAAATGAAAACATAATTTAAACCAATCAGTTACAAAACCTGGAAATTAGCCTAAAATCAAATTTTAAAAACTCTTAGCTGAAATGGAAATGTCATTATCCATGAGGTTTAGGATTCCATATCTTCTGTTACTATTTTGAAGAAGAAGGAGGAGGAGGAGAAGGGGGAGGAGGAGAAGGAGGAGGAAGAAGGAAAGGAAGAGAAGAAAGAAGAGAAAGAGAAGAAGAAGGAGGGGGAGGAGAAGAAGAGGAAACGGGGGAGGGGAGGAGGGGGAGGAAGAGGATGAGGACAACTGTTGGAAGACAGAAGAAGAATAGGAAATGGGGCACACCCACATGGGCTCATCACATGATAAGGAAAACCACCGACCTTCAAATTACACCCAGACAACCCAAATGTCTACAACAGCCCAAGGTGTGAGGACTCTTGATAAAGTCACTTTGAGAGTTTACACCTGGGAAATTGGATCATAGCCCTTCATCCCTCACCTACCAAACGGTAAGACTCCAGCTCTTCCTCCCCCTTTCTTGTGAAGCTATGGGGGAACCCCAAGACGATGCTGTCTTCTAACCGTGTCACATTCTACCGGCACCTCTGCCATGGTGGCCGTTCTGGTCTTTCCTGCATCACATCTGGTGTAGAGGTCACTGGCTTGTATCTGATGTCCTACCTGGGCTCTGCCCCACCCACTCATGTGGTGGCATTTATTCACTCTCGCCTTGCTGCCCACATACTCCTTATCCTGTAGGGGATGACTTTCCTGTCTCAATTCCTGGTCTACGAGGAGGAGAAGGAGGAGGCAGAGACGCTCCCTAAGAGGCCTCGCTCAAGCACTCAGCTGGCATTTCCTCACTTTCTACCTGTCTGCCCCCTTCCTGGTGTAACAGGTACCCTCAGCAAGGTGGAGACTGAGTGAGTTCAATTATCAGGCATCACTCTAGATGAGAGCTCTGTTTCCATTTTTCCCAGGACCCTCTGTACAGTTTAACACTGGCCACATTCCATCCATACTGGGGGCACGGGAGGGGGGTAAATGTAGTGTATTTTCCCCTCGTAGGGATCCTACTGTTCCTTTCACAGTCTGATTTTCAGTGCCAACCCCCTCCCGCAGTTCCAGCCCTTCCAGCACATCTGACACTAAGGACAGAGTTCAACTTCGTGTCCATGGATCTTGGGTGCCACTTTGAAATAACAACATGGGGCTCGTCAACAATACCTAACTCCGTGAGTCATGCTGTGAGGCCCCAACACAACTCAGCTGGAGGGGTATATACTTCCATAAACAGAACGGTCTGCTTCTTTTGGTTTATTTCTCTCTGGAACGATGATTCTCTCCCACTGAGATTTAGTCGGTTCACTTGAAGAACAGTAACAGACTGTCCTTAAGCAAGCAGATCTGTGAAATTAGTTCTGGTCATCAGGGGGCTAGCCTGTATCCTCCACTGTCCAAACAAGCAAGAATTCAACAAGTCCGATAATAGAGGTACAATCTAAAGGAAAGACGTGATGTCTTCTGGCTGCAAGGAACAACATAGTCGTTATGGTAGAGATGTCACTCACCCTGAAGCTTGAAACAGAGGAATCAATGATGGGCAGAAAATAATACTGTATTCTGTGCTGAGAACACAGCTTTCAGAAAGAAAGAAAGAAAGAAAGAAAGAAAGAAAGAAAGAGGAAGAAAGACAGAAAGAAAGAAAAAGAAAGAAGGAAGGAAGGAGAAAGAAAGAAAGAGTGAAAGAAAGAAAGGAGAAAGAAGGAGCAAAAGAAAGAAAGGAAGGAGAAAGAAAGAAAGAAAGAAAGAAAGAAGAAAGAGAAATGAAGGAAGGAAGGAAGGAAGGAAGGAAGGAAGAAAAGGAAGGAAGTAAAAGAAAGAAGAAAGAAAAGAAAGAAAAAGAAAGGAAGAAAGAAAGAAAAAGAAATGAAGGAAGGAAGAAAGAAAGAAAAGGAAGGAAGTAAAAGAAAGAAAGAAAGAAAAGGAAGGAAGGAAGGAAAAGAAAGAAAGAAAGAAAGAAAGAAAGAAAGAAAGAGGAAGGAAGGAAGGGGAAAGAAAGAAAGAAAGAAGAAAGAAAGAAAGAAAGAAAGAAAGAAAGAAAGAAAGAAAGAGAAAGAAGGGAAAAACACAGAGCCTGAAGGCAACCTCTGTGTTTGGAAAACTGGCCAGGAGGGCGTTGTGGCTAAAATATACTGTGCATAACTGGAGACACCAGGAATGATGGTGGAAGTGGATTCCAGAAGTCTCTCCAGGCCGTGATAGGGAGTTTGAAGCTTCTTTCAGAAAGCAAATTGGCGGCATGACACAACCCGTCCCGGATTCCAGTGATGTATTTTGTAGCGTAATAATTGACTTTGATATCGCTCTTCGCACTCTAAGAGAGATTTCCACGACCCATCAGAGGCTGACCCGCAGATGTGGTGGGAGCCCTGGGCCAATGAGCATGAGCGGAGTGGACTGCAGAGACCTCGGTCACAGAGATCCCTGCTGGGCCCTCCTGGCACGAGAGCGTGAGGTCATACCACCGCGGGCCTCCCTTTTGGCATTTATTTTGGATTCGGGCACCCACCGGCGTGACTGATGGATGTCATAGCAATTGTGGCCCTGGAGCTGTTGCAACGGGGCCGTAGAGGGGTCTCGTCGGTTGCTAATATGCACGTTTAAAAAGAGCTCAGGGTCCCTTGGAGGAAATGACCAGATCCAAAGCAGGTAGAGAGGAGGAGGGAACGTGTGGGAATTATTTACACCATAGGAGACTCCCCAGATGGCTGTGCATTGTCCGCGCTCACACAGGAGGAGTTTTCATCCCAGCCACGCGGCCATATTCTTTCTCTGCGACCGGCAGAATGTCTGTGTTCCCTCAAAATTCAGGTATTGAGACCTGAATCCTCTATGTGTTATTTTAAGGGTGTGGAGCCTTGAGGAGGTGATCAGGCCATGGGGCTGGGGCTTTCATGAGTGCGATTCTTTCCCTTATCGGAAACGTGCCCAGAAACTTGGCCTCCTCCCTCTCACCATGTGAGGAAGCAGGAGAACGCGACCGTCCGTACATCAGGATGAAGGTGTAAATCGTACCAATCGGCCAGCACCTTGATCTTGGACTTCCAGCCCCCAGAACTGAGAAATAAATGTTTGCTATATAAGCCACAGAGTCGGTGGTCGTCTGTTGTAACAGCTGGAGCCGCCCGAAACATCCCCCAAACCAGCAGCCGCAACTTGGGGGATCTGGCCCCTGTAGTCAATGTCACTCGCCACGGCGGCCGGTAGAACTGTTCGCCAAATCTCAGAAGGGCTCCTTTCTGGCTTAGAAAGGGTCTGCTTCTCTACCTCCTTAACATCGAATCGTGACGGGACTTGCTTCTAACAGTAAAATGAGAGCAAAAGTGAAATGCGTCACTTCCGAAGAGAAGAAGGGAGACCCAGTGCACCTCTGCCGTATTTTCATCCCGTGGACGGGGTGGTCACAGAAGCACGTGTGAAGATGGAACGTCCGTTAGCCTGGGAACCTGAGTGACCGCGAGGCGGGAGTTCAGAGGCTGCCCCACCGGGGATATGCAATGGGAGCAGGAAAAGCTCCTGTGTTGTCCCGAGTAATTGAAATTTTCAGATTGCTCATTACCGCAGTGTTGCTTACCGTGTCCCGACTAACACGAATCGAATACGCATGGCTGCGCGTTACAAGGAGAAACTCTCCAAGTCAGGAAGTTTGAGCGTGGAACGAATTTGTCAAGCCATCAGATTCTTTTGGAAGACGTTAGAAATCCGTCTTGAGGACATTACGGCACAAAATAAACAAATAAGGAAGACGTAGAAACTCAGCCATACAGACAGAAATTGAACCTTTCATATTGGGAAACAGTAAAAGACTACAGACGAAAATTGACGCATCGAACATACAGAAATACTGAGGGAGGTAAAAAGCTTTCCTTTTATTTTAGAGCGAAGGCTAAGAAACATATGGAAAAGCTTACTAGACGAGCCTGTTGAAGGCAACAGTATAAATGTGTTCAATAACCACTCGTGTCTTTTTCTGGAAGAGGAAGGGATTAAAGACAGAGTGAAAACCCAGGCAGGCAGGGTTAGAGTAAGACGGAGAGTCCAGAATGACGGGCCAGATGGCCTTTTCCTCCTCCCAGAACCTCTTATGGAGTATTTCTGACACGCCTATGTTATAAACCACAATGCAGATAGAGTGTTTTCAGAAAAGGCCCATATTCTGTTTCTGAACTTGAACATCTCACAAGTAAATCATTTTCAGATGTTTCCAAATTAGACCCATCTATAGTCGAAGGGAAGGTTGGCTTTGCTCTCTGAAATGTGTTTGATCTTTTCTATTTTATCAATTAACTGTCCATGTTGTTCTGTTTCCTCATTGCTCGGTTAGATAATCTATAGAAAGAAAATGAACTCATGTCTGTGTGGAGACCACATTATGTTCCTCATGATCCCTCTGACAGCCCACTGTCCCCACTCAGACCCGCTGACGCTTGTTCGCTGAACAGGAGGTGAGGAGTGATAACCAGAAACACGGAGGTCGTGAGCCTGCAGACTCTTCTTCCTTACAGGAGACCGAGCGATTGTGAATATGGGACTTTACACATGCACTAAGGAACACAACTAGAGTTGCAAAATGCAAGAGACCCTTTCAACAGGGTAAAACATGGCTCACTAAGTCTTCTCCTTCTTCCTCTTCTCCTTCTCCTTCTCCTCCTCCTCCTCCTCCTTCTTCTCTTCCTCCTCCCCCCCCCTCCTCTTTCTCCCCCTCCTCCTGTCCTCCTCCCCTCTTTTCCCTCCCCTCCTTCTCCTTCTCCTCCTTCTCATCCTTCTTTTTCTTCTCCTTCTTACCTTTCACATACCTCTTCTTCGTCTCTTTCTTCTCCTTCTCCTCCTTCTCCTTCTCCTCCTTCTCCTCCCCCTTTCCCTCCATCTTCTCCTTCTCTTCCTCCTTCGCCTCTTCTTCTTTTTTTCTTCTTCTTCTTCCTCCTCCTCCTCCTCCTCCTCCTCCTCCTCTTTCTTTTCTGTTAGCATTTTTTGTGTAGCATATCCCTGGCTATAGACAGAGCAATGGCACTGGTATTGGTTGTATGTGCCTAAATGCAATTACCACTACACTTCACGTTTTTTAATAAAATCTTTAATTCTTGCAATGGTCCTATGCATTAGATACTACCTTTCATTGTCTAAAAATGAGGGAAATTATCCTTAAGCTCTCAGGCCTCCTTGTGGGACTAAGCAAGTGACAGAGGCAGAGGGGAGCCAGTAGGGAGCTCAGAGGCAGTGGTATCTCCATTATATCACACTCTCTCTGGAGAAAGAGAGCAAACAACCTTGGGGCTTTGGGCTGAAAGCCAGTGCCAGTCTTGTGTGGGGGTAACACCAGTGGGACAATGAAGGCTCTGATGAAGGTGATCGTATGTGCGTACGTGTGTGTGTGTGTGTGCGTGTGTGTGTGTATGCAGTAAAACATACTAATCTTGCATTTCAAATTGATGAAGTTTTTTTTAAGTCTATTTATTTCTTTTGAGGTGATGAGGGTCAGAGAGAGAGAATCCCAAGCAGGCTTCGTGTTGTCAGCCCAGAGACCTACTCGGGCTTCATGAACCGTGAAACCATGACCTGAGCTGAAACCAAGAATCGAATGCTTAATTGACCAGGCGCCCCTCAAATTGATGAGTTTCAACACATGTAAACACCTATGGATTCACCTGTGTCCCAATCACCCTATTCAAGATGAAGAGTTTTCAAGCCTTCTAGCTGCCCAATTCCTCACTCCATACTGACAACCACTTTTCTTACTCATAAGGGCCGCACACTGGTTTGGCCTATTCTTGAAATCCCACCTAAACGGTATCACATAGCCATAGATTTGGGGTTTTTTTAAGTTTACTTATTTTGAGAGAAAGACAGCACGAGCAAGGGAGGGACACAGAGAGAGGGAGAGAGATGATCTCAAGCAGGTTCCAAACTGTCAGCCCAGAGTCTGACTAGGGGCGCAGATTCATGAATCGCAAGATCATGACCTGAGCCAAAATTAGGAGACGGACGTTCAACTGACTGAGCCACCCAGGGACCCCTATTTTGAATCCAGCTTTTTTTTTTTACATGACATAAAGTTTTTTGGTTTTTGTTTTGTTTTTTTTTTAGATTCATCCATGTCAGTACAAATATCAGTAGTTCGTTTTTTCTTCTTCTGAATAGTATTCTATTGTATAAATGTCTCCATGTTGCTGATAAATTCTTACAAATTTTCTATGTATGGACTTTTTGATTGTTTCCAATTTGGGGCATTATGAATAAAGACATAATAAGTATTTTTGTTGAAGTTACTTTGTGTGCATATATTTTGATTTCTTTTGGATAAATGCCTAGGCGTGGAATTGGTGCATCATATATATGCTGTGATATTCACACACAATTTTCTAAAATGTTTTTACATTTTATGCTCCTCTAGCAATGATTAAGTATTCCAGATCTTCAGCATTCTATTTCCAATCTTATCAGTTTAAGCTGTTCTAAAGAAAGTTTCATGGCATCTCACTAAAAGAAAATGCTATTTTTTGGTTTATTGTTTGTATTTTGGCTTAGTTGATGGTACTTTTGGCCACATAAAGAGTGGGAACCTTCCCATAATCTCATTGTGGTTTTAACTGGTGTTTCCTTGGAGGCTAATGGTAGGGAGCTTCTGTCCATGTGCCTATTATCCACCTACAGATTTCCATGTGAAATGTTTGTTCAAGTAGTTTGCTCATTTTTAATTGGGCTGCCTTGTCTTTTTATTATTGAGTTGTTGAAGTTACATAACTTATGTGTGATATAAGACCTTTGCTAATTGCATGTATGGTCCGTTATATTTTTCCAGTCTGAAAATCTTTTTTTTTTAATCTGCTGAAGAGAGTCTTTTCAAAGTTGTTAATTTTTATGAAGTCCAGTTTATTATTTTTCCCTTCTATAGCTAATGCTTTTATGTCTTATATTTAAGAAAAATTCCTACTCTAAGGTCACAAAGATTATTTTTAAGTACATATTTTCTTCCAGAAGTGTTATATTTTATGTCATGATACAGTTATGTGATCATGTGAGGTGGAGGTCCAGGTAATTTTTTACAATTATTTATTATTGCTTCTACTACCATATGATAAAAAACTCTTTAGTATCTCCCACAGAATTTCTTTGCAACCTTTGGTGAAAACGAATGCGATGTGGAGGTCAGTTTCCTGACACTGTTTTTGGGAAATTACCTTTGTAACAACATTCAGTTTTCCGATCCATGGATATGAAATACCTCTCTTAATGTAGACCATTTTAAAGTATCGCTCAGCAGCGTTTTACAATTTTCAGTAGAGTTGTTGCATGACTTTTTCTTACTACCACGGGCTTCGTGTTTCTTGACGACATAATTAATTGAATATTTTAGACATTTCCAATTGCTTTGCTTTGAGTGAAAAGAAATATAATTAAGTGAAGGAGGGGAGTTTCCCACATAATTGGAGTGAAGTTGTTATCAGCTTAAAATACAGTACAAAAATGTTAAACTATTTTATGTAATTTCAATGGTAACCACAAAGTAAATATCTATAGGATATACACAAAAGGAAATGAGAAGGGAATCAATGCATATCACCATGAAAAGTCAATGAAACACAAAAGGCAGTAGGAGAGGGAAAGAAGAGACAAAGAAGCTACAAGACATACAGAAAACAATGAACAAACTAGGAATCAATTCTCTTATCACTAATTACTTTAATTGTAAATGCATTAAATTCCCCAATCAAAAGACATAGATTGTTTGAATGAATTTAAAAAATGTCCACCTATATGTCATCCACAAGGGACTCACTTTAGATCTGTGAACACATGTAAGCTGAAAAGGAAAGGAAGGGGAAAATAGAATCCATGCAAATTGTAACTAGAGAAGAGCAGGAGGGACTGCAGTTGCATCAAGCAGAGTTGACTTTAAATCAAAACCTGTTAAAGAGACAAAGAAGGACCTTATATAACGATGCAAAGGGTCAACCCACTGAGAAGATGCAAAGATTATAAGTATTTGTGAGCCGTACCTCAGAGCTCCTAAATATATAAAGCAAACTTTGACAGACTTGACCGAGAAAATAGACACCAATGGGAGACTTCAAAACTTCCCTTTCGATAATGGGCAGAACAACCAGCTAGAAGATCAAGAAGGAAATAGGGGCGCCTGGGTGGCGCAGTCGGTTAAGCGTCCGACTTCAGCCAGGTCACGATCTCGAGGTCCGTGAGTTCGAGCCCCGCGTCAGGCTCTGGGCTGATGGCTCAGAGCCTGGAGCCTGTTTCCGATTCTGTGTCTCCCTCTCTCTCTGCCCCTCCCTCGTTCATGCTCTGTCTCTCTCTGTCCCAAAAATAAAATAAAAAAACGTTGAAAAAAAAAAACTTAAAAATAAAAAAAATTAAAAAAAAGAAGGAAATAAAATTTGTACTTGAACAACAGTGTAGACCAAGTGGCCCTAACAGACACATAGGGGACATTCCACCTAACAACAGCAGAATGTAAATTCTCAGGTGCACGTGGCATATTCACCATGAGAGGCCACGTGTGAAGCCAGAAAAGAGTCACAACAAATTCAGGACGATTGAAATCACGCAAAGTGTTCGTTGTGACCACAATGGAATGTAACTAACAATCAACAGCACGAGGAAAACTGGAAAATCCACAAGAGGTGGAAATAAAACAAATAATAAATCGATAAAACAAGAAGAGTGTGTTGTTTAACATCCTGTTAAATAGTCGTTGGGTCAAAAAGATGGCACCAGAGGAATGACAAAAGAAACTAAAACAGATTAAAACGGAAACAGCGTATTGAAACTTACGAGACGACAGGAAAGCAGGACTGAGAGGGAGTCTGAACACCAACAGCGGGGAAAGATCTCAAATGAACACCCCAGGTTTACACCTCAAGACACTGGGAAAAATTAAACCCAAGGCTACACATGGAAGGGATTCGTAAAAATGAGAGCAAAGATAAACAAAGTAGAGAATGGATAGACAATAGAAAAATATCAACAAAATCACGAGGTGGTGTTTTGAAAAGATGAATTAAGCTGGCAACTCCTTAGCCAGATTAATTAAGAAAAAAATGATAGAAGACACAAATCACTAAAACCAGAAAGGAAAGAAGAAATGTGACCAGTGATGTCACAGGAATGAAAAGCAGTGTAAGAGAACACCCTTGAATACTTGGGGTAAGCTAGCAGAAATGGGTAGGAACAAATGGCTACGAACAAAATACCAGCACTGAACCATGAAGAGGTAGAAAATCTAGATACCAAGAGTAGGTTCTTACAAAGACCTTTTGGTAAGATTTGTATTATTTCTTTTCTGTATGCTTGATAAAACTACCAGCAAAGACATCGGGGTCTGTCTGGATTACTCTTTGTGGGAAGGTTTTTAATTACCAATTCAACTTTTCCCATACATATGACTTATTGCAATTTTCTCTCTTGTGTGTCAGGAATTATGTTCTTCAAAGAATTTGTCCGTTTCTCTTTTACTGGCGTCCAGTCGGTGACATTCCTTTATTACACTTTTATATCGGCAGGATCTGCAGAATCCCAGGGCTCATCCCCAACACTGGTTATCGTGCTCTCTTTCACTCTTTTTTTTTTTTTGTTTTTTAGTTTTTTTATTTAATTGTTTTGAATGAGAGAGAGTGCATGAATGAGGAAGGAAGGGGCAGAGAGAGAGGGAAAGAGAGAGAATCTCGCCCTGTCAGCACAGAGCCTGATGCGGGACCCAAACTCAGGAAACGGGAGATCATGACCTGAGCCGAAGTTGGAGGCTTAACCGACTGAGCCACCCAGTCGCCCCTCTTTCACTCGTAATCAGTTTACCTAGAGTGTATTCAAATTATTCATTTTCTCAAAGAACCAAATTTTTGCTTCAGCAGTTTCTGTGTTGTTCGCTTCCTAGAGGCAGAGCGCCAGCCAAGGAGGGGCAGAGAGAGAGGGAGACACGGAATCGGAAGCAGGCTCCAGGCTCCGAGCTGGCAGCGCAGAGCCCGATGCGGGGCTCGAACCCACGAACTAACTTCAAGATCGTGATCTGAACCGAAGTCAGACACTTAACCAACTGAGCCACCCAGGCAACCCTGTCATTTTTTTTTTTTTACTTTGAACCCTGTTTATGTTCCATCTCATGAATGATCCATGAGCATTTGAAAGGAAAGTATTCCTCTGTTTTTAGAGGTAGTGTTCTGTAATGTCAATTGGATCAATTCGGTTAATAGTATCGATCATTCCAGTGTTCTCTGTCTTAATTCACGGCGAGCCTACTCTTAGGTGAAACACTGAGAAACAGGTATGAGTGCGTATGAGTGTGGGTGTTGTCACCCGTCCCTTAACCTCTGTGAGCTTCTCTCATCGCATGGAGTGCGTGCCTGCACGTGCACACACACACACACACACACACACTCTTAGGGTTGTTCTGCCTTTCTGATCAGTGCTGCTTTTATACATAAGGAAAATGCCCATTAGTGGGAGCGTGGGAGACACAGCCAGAGGACAGCTGGCCCCGTGTTCGTGAAGATTCCCCACGAAGAGCTCTGAGGCCGTGTCGCGTCTGCGGGTTCTGTCCTTCTGCCTGGTTCCGGACGGGGAGAAAGTCGGCCGCTGCTTGGACATGGGGCCTTCGCACTGTGCACAGAATACACAGCGTTGTCAGGTGCCTTCCTCACAGATGAGGGACATTTCAAGGAGGCTTTTCCTGTTCCCACAGGACAGCCAGGTCTTCGGAGGAAGGCACCTCGAGACCCGGGGCGTAGCTCTCCCCCTGAGGTCCGCGCTGAGCTGAGTGGTAAGTAAGCTGGATATGAAGGAGCCTGCTGCTAACAAATTGTCCCCACTTGAGAGGGACTTGGGGTAATGACAGCGGCATGGTGAGTCCCACCACGAAAGTGTCCTCAGCCCATCCAGCTCCTGCATGCTTTCCTTAGCTGGACCCAGATCGCTGGGGCTACAGTGGGTGCCCAGGGCAGCCTGGTCACCAGCCACCAGCTCGGCTTGACTCACCTCTGCAGACGTCCCTGGGGAGTCTGCAGGAGGTGGGGGAGGACAGAAGGAAGGGGGAGGTAGGGACAGCAGCAAACTTGGAAACATCTTTTAGGAAGTTAAGAAAAGGGGCGCCTGGGTGGCGCAGTTGGTTAAGCGTCCGACTTCAGCCAGGTCACAATCTCGCGGTCCGTGAGTTCGAGCCCCGCGTCGGGCTCTGGGCTGATGGCTCAGAGCCTGGAGCCTGTTTCCGATTCTGTGTCTCCCTCTCTCTCTGCCCCTCCCCCGTTCATGCTCTGTCTCTCTCTGTCCCAAAAATAAATAAACGTTGAAAAAAAAAAAGAAGTTAAGAAAAGACACAGGGGCACCCGGGTGGCTCAGTCAGTTACGCGCTCGACTTCAGCTCAGGTCGTGATCTCGAGGCTCACGGGTTCCAGCCCCGCCTGGGGCTCTGGGCTGACAGCTCAGAGCCTGGAGCCTGCTTCGGATTCTGTGTCTTTCTCTCTCTCCGCCCCTCCCCCGCTTTCACTCTGTCTTTCTCTCCCTCAAAAATAAAGATTAAAAAATTATTTTAAAAAAGAAGTTGAGACAGGCCGTGAATACGCAACATTTCACGCCGGTCTCTCGTTCACTTAATCAGCGATGTGTCACTTCTCCCGGGCTTCAGCTTCTGCCTAAAAGTAGGCTGCCGTTGTGATCATCTTTCAGATCAAACCTCTCTCTGACATTCTGCCACCTTATGGTTCCTTTTTAGTCTTGGAATCATGCCACATGTGCATATTCAAGGGCTGATTATTTTTTGCCCTGTTTCTTTTCTTTTTTTTTTCATTTCTTGAAATCCCACCCTGTTCACTTAACTAGAGAGATTTTATTTTTTGTAAAGAGGTCCCCATATCATGTTACGGTTTTGATCCCGTCATCCATATAGCTTCACATCACGCATTGATCACTCAAAACTCCATCAGCAAGAAGCAATATATTCTTCACAACCCTCACTTTAATGATTGTATGATAGCGTCATGTGATTAAATAAGAACGTATTCAAATATTCCATTAATATTAGACATTAGCACAATTTCCACTTTTGCTCCATGATAACACTAAAATGAACACTCTGTGCCAAAAAATCTGTCTGCCTTCCAGCTCGTGCTGGCCGCGTCTTCCAGAGGAAATGCCCAGAAGCACTGCCAAAACCATCACCACCAGAACCACCACCAAAACCACCGTCACAACCCGGGCAGCTTTTCGTGTCACGGCGGTCTGCAGCTAACCTATTTGCCTCTCAGACTGATGGACGAGAGTGCCCCTTCTATGTTGGCGCCTGCTCCCTGGACAGCTGGAGTCCTTACTTTCTGGGTGTTCCTCCTTCTCAGATTCATGATGTGGGCTTCTCCTCAAAGTTGGCACCCCTGCTGTCTTTGCCATGCTGGGACTCCCACACGGTTGTCTCATGAGAACTCTGGTCCGTTAAACTACAGTTCACATAGGACCCCGTCTATTATTAAAGCTTCTGTCTCTTACACTGACCTCGAGAACTATTTGCCAATCCTCCCGGGGGTCAGGGCTATGGAGATTCTTAATGCCATCGAAGCCCTTCCCTGCACCCCCCCACCCTCCCACAAGATGTTATGACTCAACCAGCTGCTGGCAGGAGCCCTGACACTCTTCTCTCCCTTGAATCTCCTATGACTTCTACGGCTCTGAATTCATGTCAAGGAGACTATACATTGAGTTAGTGTCAGTCTACAGGTCCTAAGAGCTTTCCTATTTGCTGGTAGGCATCATCATTCTCCCAGAAAAGCCAGGAGAGCGGATACGATTGCAATCCTAGCCCTGCAGAACTCTGTCATAACCACCCATCCTTTGGTCTAGATTACTGGGGTCCATCCCACGAGCTCTAATCCGACTTGAATAATCAATACGCCTGGCATCTTTCCCAACTAGGATATGGACTCAGACATTCAGGTCAACACCTGCTCTTCAAGGTAAATGTCCTTGCAGCCTTTTGTACCCCCTTTTTCTCAACTTGATCGTGAACCAAAGCAAAAATAAGTGCTGTTACTTATCAAACCTCCCATCTGAAAAAAAAAAAAAATGAAGTCCTAAGATATGTTCTGGTCTGGAACTACACACAACATAGAAAAATTGGGAAGTAAGTTTCTTAGAACTTCTCGGCACGAGGACTAAAAACACGAACTTTCCAGTCGAACGTCTTGGTCACGTCTCAACTCTTCCATCGAGAAATTGTGATTTTTGGCAACTTGCATACCTCCTTGGAAGCCTCGCTGTCCTCATCTGGAAAGGGGGACTCTAGTCAGTACTCTTTCGTGAGGAGTTGTATGAGTTAAATAAAAAAAAAAATGTAGGGGCGCCTGGGTGGCGCAGACTTCAGCCAGGTCACGATCTCGCGGTCCGTGAGTTCGAGCCCCGCGTCAGGCTCTGGGCTGATGGCTCAGAGCCTGGAGCCTGTTTCCGATTCTGTGTCTCCCTCTCTCTCTGCCCCTCCCCCGTTCATGCTCTGTCTCTCTCTGTCTCAAAAATAAATAAACGTTGAAAAAAAAAATTAAAAAAAAATGTAGAATCTTTCACACACTACCTCACATATAATAACCACTCAATAATTTCTAGTAATTATTATCATTTATTTAAAAAAAACATCTAAATTCCCAATGTATCAGAACTGACTAATCCGACAGGGACACATCTAGACTGAATGCTAATAGCGTTTCATCTCCTCATTTTGTGCATGTCAAAATGAAAACAAAAATAAAGAAAAAAATGAGGAAAATTATATTAATTGTTACTATCAGCCAAGTGCGGGGGCAGTTCCCGGGTATTCGAGACTGGCAGAGCGGAAGAGAAAGTATTAAAAACTCATTTATAAAATGAGGGAAGCATAGTTTTTCAACAAGTCGTGCTGGGAAAGCTGAGTGTTTGTATGAAGAAGAATGAAGTCGAATTTCAAACTGACACACCTCATGCCAAATAGACAAAGTGATGCAGCATGACCCAAATGTAAGGACCAAACTTGTAAAAGTTTTAGGAGAAAACATAGGAGTAAAGTTTTGTCACATTGCAGTAGAAAACGGTTGCTTACAGGAGCGTAGGGGGCTCAGAGAGGTTGAGCGTCCGACTGTGGCTCAGGTCATGATCTCAGGGTTTGTGGGTTCGAGCCCCGTGTCAGACTTTGTGCTGACAGCTCAGAGCCTGGAGCCTGCTTGGGATTCTGTGTCTCCCTCTCTCTCTGCCCCTGCCCCACTCACGCTCTGTCTCAGTTTCTCGATACTGTCTCTGTCTCTCTGTCTCAAAAATAAACATTTAAAAAATTAAAAAAAAAAAAGAAAATGGTTTCTTAGACATGATAGCAAATGCACAATGAAAGGAAAAAAAAGACACGTTGGACTTTCTAAAAATCAGACACACTGAAATCTCAAAGGACAGCATCCAGAAAATGAAAACACAGCCCACATAATGGGATAAAATGTTTACAAGTCATATAGTCACGGAGGTGCTTATATGAAAAATGCAAATTTTTTTTAAAAAGGCAAAGGATCTTAATAGGTATTTTTCCATGAAAGATATAGAAGTGGCCACGGGTGCCCAGGTGGTTCAGTGAGGTGGGCGTCTGACTTGGGCTCAGGTCATGATCTCCCAGTTCGTGAGTTCAAGCCCCGCGTCAGGGTCTGCGCTGACAGCTCGGAGCTGGGAGCCTGCTTCGGAGTCTGGGTCCCCCTCGCTCTCCGCCCCTCCGCTGCTTGTGCTCTGTCTCTCTCTGTCTCTCAAAAATGAAGAAACGTTTAAAAAAAAAACTTTGTAGAAATGGCCAATAAGTACACAGAATATTCCCAACATCATTCATCACTAAGGAAGTGCAAACCAAAACCACTGTGAGGTTCCACTTCACATCCATGAGGATGGCCATAATCATAACAATAGACAATACCAGGAAGTGGAAAAACCGAGACCCTCATTCGTTGGTGGCATGCATATTTTCAAACGGTGCGACCACTTTGGAAAGTGGTTTGGCAGTTACTCAAAATGCTGAATGTAGAGTGACCATACGTACCAGAAGGTCGTCTCTAGATATAGACCCAAGAGAAAGGAAGACGGCGTCCACATAGGAACCTGAGCATGCACAGCGGCATTATTCACAATAGTCAAAATGTGGGAGCAACTCAAATGTCCGTCCACGAGTGAATGGATAAACAAAATGTGGTACATCCACACAATGATATATTATTTGCTTATAAAAAGGGATAAAATCCTGATGCATACTACACGCGAAAACATTATGCCAGGTGAGAGAATCCAGGCACCAAAGACCACACGGGTTATGATTCCATGTATTCAAAAAGTTAAAAATGGGCAAATTATAGAGATATAAAGTAGATTAGTGATTTCCACGGACTGGAGAGACGGGTAAAGGGAGTGCGAGCTAATGGGAATAAGGTGTCTTGGGGGGCAAGGAACATGCTTCTCAAATAGACAATGATGATGGTTTTACAACTCTGGGACTATACTAAAATCGTTGAATTGTACCCTTCAGCAAAGTGAACATCATATACTTAAATATGTAAATTGTATCTCAATAAAACCAGGAAAAAGTTCCTCTATGAGGCTGCCTATCGACACTGGAGAAAGCTAGCCTTAATCAAGTACAGGAGTAGAGTCAAGGAAGGTACGTGGAACGGAAAGGCGGGGGCTGGGTGTGCACTGAGGTGGCTTAGGGAGATGACTATCATGGCAGAAATAAGACAGGAGGGCCCATGACCCATGCCTTAACAACAGCTAAACTACGGGAGGTTCCGGTCGTGCCGGGGGTGGCCCAGGAGGAATGTGGCCCAGAGGGTGTGGTCCAGCAGCTCCTGAGCTTCTCCGAGACACTTCTAGTTGACCCATGCGGACAAAATCATGTTCGTAATAAGACCAAGACGTCATTTGCCCTTTCCAATCTCATTCTCTAACGAGCATACGGTGGCATTTTCCAGAAGCTACCTGAAGTGAGATGACACCATTGCTCTGGCAGTGAACGGAACGAGTGCTTCCTTATGCTGGTACTTGAAACATTTCTCTGTTTTAATTTCTAACATGTTACATTTTTATAGAGCAAACACAAATGAAAGACATTTGGGAACGTCAGTAATTTTGAAGAGGGCCACGGACTTCTGAGAAGAAAACCTTCGAGACCCTCTGGTCTGCCTCCAAACAGGGGGTGGAGGTAGGTGCCGGATGCTTCTACAACAAACGATGGTCTTGCGGGGATGCTGTGCGTGGACATCAGTGGGCTGTGTGCGGGCTCCCCAGATTCCGGAGGTCCTATGACACCACTCAGTCTTCACACTTAATTCAGTTTCTCGAATACCGAAGTCCTAGCAAGAAGAAGACTAACAAACATTGGTGCTCAATGCCAGAGACGCAGAGGAACAGCAAACAGGCACGGACAGTGTCTACCTGTCTGGGGGCTGGACTCACTTCTTACCCTCAGCTCCTAGCTTTCTCGTTCTTCCTCCCAGGAAAAGGCTGGGGGTTCTCATGGCCAAGGTCAATGAACCGGTGCTCCCTCTCGTGGTTATCTCTTGTGAGGAAGCACTTCTGTGACCTCTCCTTCAACACGGGAAGACTGAGAGACATCTTCGCCAAGCGGCCACGGGGTCACGTTCCTACCTCTGTTCTTGTACCAGTTAAACTGTGTGTTCCCGTGACTTACCTCACTCAATACCTGACACGATCAAGGGCAGAGACTGTATTCACGATCAAGGGCTGCTCAGAGCTGTATCCCCGATGCCCAGCACCATGCCTTGTACGTAACGAATGCTCAATGAAACTTTTGCTCGAATAAATGAGACAGTGGATTCTCCCCTGACGGAACATAATTGGGGGGCTCTCGGACACTCTGGAAAATGCTCTGGATTCTGCCGCTGAGCGGCCAGAGGCTGAATCTTGAGCGGGCAGCCCTCAGCCCAGACCCACCCACCGCGGCGATCAAACAGGTCTGGTGCCCAGGACGGCAACACAGCAAGAGCTCAATGAGAGGTTGGTTTCACGCAACGCTTCAGGACGAGCCGACGTAATGGACCGTGCCCGCCAACATCTCCCACAGCTACCGCCATCTGATCACCTCCTGCCGGCTGTGAGGTTTTGCTCCCCAACTGCAAAGGCGGGGCCAGACCCTGTGACGGCGGCACCATACCTCGGGCAGGACCAGGGGGTCTGATGTTTGACTCACAAGGAGTAGCAGAGAACGGGCTTGGGTCCTGGCAGATGCCAGCTGGATAACGAAGATAGAATGTGAGGCTGTCTCCACAAAGAAGGCTCCTGGAAGCATCTAGTTTTCGCACTACTTTCTGGACCCACGGCTCTCCTCACCAAACGTGAAGAATACGTAGGAGGAAGTATTAGCTATGTTCTCCTTCAAGAAACCACTTCTTTTTTTTTTAAGTTTACTTATTTATTTTGAGGGAGAGAGCTCGAGTGGGAGAGGGGCAGAGAGAGAGAAACAGGAGAGAGAGAGAGAGAGAGAGAGAGAGAGAACCTCAGGCAGGCTCCGTGTTGTCAGCACAGAGCCCGAGGTGGGGCTCGAACCCACAAACCGTAAGATCACGACTCGAGTTGAAACCAAGAGTGGACGCTTAACCCACTGGGCCACAAGGGTGCCCCCCCAAACCTCTTCTTGATAAAGATTCCCACCAAGTTTCCTCAGGTTTCAAAAGCACCCCCGGCAGGAAACGAGCCGGAAGAAATCGGGGAACAGCTGCCGCGTGGCTCCAGATTGTTCGTGCTCCCGCAGTCTCTGTACAGGTGGTTTCACCGAAGCAGGGGTGAGGGGCAGACGTAGACCCCTCGGGAAGAAATGGGGCATAAAGGGCCCCACATCGGGGAGAAATACGTTCCCCCCGCGCTGGCCGGCAAATGTCCGTTTGCCACAGGTCACCTGTCCGCAAAGGAGGCAGTTTCTCTAGGACGCGGAGTAAGAATCACTGTGAGCTGTTTTCCTTTCCCCAAAGCCTCCCACGTTTCTCTCCGTGCCCCCCCCCCCCACAACTGAAGGTCCAGGAGTGACTTTCTCTTTCACAGTAAGACCTTGAAAGCTACCGTTACAAACGAATTCAAATCCACAGACATGTGCTCAGCGCCAGCCGGATTCGAACTAGACCCAAAGTGTCTCTACAGCTGTGGGGGTGGGGACAGAGGGCATTAAATATGCATAACGTGTTATAATAAAACACACACACAGGAAGGGGGAAGAGAGAGACCTGCAAACGCAGCAGAAAAGAAAAAAAAAACACACCTGCTGCTAATAATTCGGCCCTGGACATTGGGCTCAGACCCTTTGGCTAATAGCATCCGTTTTCTCCCCGAACAAGTCTACAAGGCAGGTGCACAGTGCGGCCTCCGTTCTAGAGACGGGACGACGGGAAGAGAATCCTCAGAGGGGCCGAGTGACCAGTCGGCACCACAGTAAGTGGGGCTTTGAGACTTCCTTCTCTACTTTCAGACCGTCTACGTGGGGAGTGAGGACAAGGACCCTGGGGACAATGTTTCTAAACAGCTTAGGGATAAAGGGGTTCCAGGATGAGGGTGCAAGATGCTCGAAGGCACATTCATGGCAGGGGCAGGGGAGGGGATGTTGTTTAAGAGTCATCTGACTAGGGGCACCCGGGGGGCTCAGGCGGTTGAGCATTTGAGTTCAACTCAGGTCACGATCTCGGGGCTCCTGGGTTGGAGCCTCACATCAAGCTCCACACTGTGAGGGTGGAACCTGCTTGGGATTCTCTCTCTCCCTCTCTCTCTCTCTGCCCCTCCCCCATCTGTCTTCTCTCTCTGCCCCTCCCCCATTTGCCTTCTCTCTCTCTCTCTCTCTTTCAAAATAAATAAATAAGAACTTGAAAACAATAATCATCTCTCTGAGCACCCAGAGGCGGCCAATATGTCGTGTAAGCACGAACCTGCCCCTCATCCCGGTCAACATCAGGGCAGAGCCTTTTGGTAGACACGAGCCAGCACCAGGTCCCCAGCTGGGGTGGCGGGGGGGACAGATTCTGTGGGTTGGCAGGCGGGGACAGACTTTCAAACGGCCACGAGGGGTGCAAGGCTACAGGGGTGCTGTCTCCTCAGCCAAACAAAAGCTGGCCCATCCCCTGAAGTTCGTGCCCGAAACCTGAATTCACGGCGGGGAGCGAGAGCAGATGACTGACGCTCAGAAAATGTCAGGCCGCAGGCCCGCGGTTTTAGACGTTCGTGAGGATGTTCCCGGAGCTGGTTAGGGGCCGAGGCGGCCAGGAGGCAGGAGAGAAGATGCCGAGAACCCGTGGCACAGAGTGTTAGCGAGAGCAGGGGTGCAGGCGGGAGGGGAGGAGCAGGGTGGCCCCGAGTTCGGCCCCGTCTTCGGTGCATTATCTCTGGGTGAGCCAGGCCCTCAGACGGGGAGGCAGCTCCAGGAGGAGGCCGGGACAACGGACGTGGAAGCTTCTGCTACCCGAGGCCCCCAGGAACGGATGTGACACAGGCTGGTGAGCCTCGGGGAGGAGGGCGGAGGCGTGCGGACCACCACAAAGCAAGCAGAAAGCCGGAGGAAGGCCCAGATGACGCAGAAAAGGACGCTGCGTGGCCAGCCTTCTCGTCTCCCCTCATCCTGGAGGGGAAACCGAGGCTCAGACAAGCCCTGGGAACCGGGACGCAGGCCCCGACCGGCCGATGCTGGGGTTTGGGCTCCCAGCCGCCGCCCGGCACCTGCCTTGGGGGGGGGGGTCTTTACGGAAGGGCCCTCCCACACGATTATTCGGGGCGTCCTCGGGGGAGAGAAAAATTCGTGTTGCTCCCTGTATTTGAGGAAGTAACATTTATGGGGCACACGAATGGCACGAAAGCTCCCCACGTGCTGGTAGCCTGCCTGCAACCACACCTCGTTATTTCTAAGTTGGAAGTAAACATTTTAACCCCCCCCCCCCACCTCAAAATGCTGGTTTCGCTGTCGCGGAAACAGGGACGAGGCGAGGCTCACCTTGGCGGTTTTGCTGAGGTGCTCTGCTGCTGACCGTGTTTTCGCCTGCTCTCCCTGCCGTAGCCGATTCCCCGACCAGGGGCCCGGATAGCGGGAAGTTCTCTCCCAGGGTCCTGGAGGCTGGACGTGAGCGATCAAGGAGCCGCCCGTCCCATTCCCAGTGAGCGCTCCCCTCCTGGGTTGCGTCCTGACCGGGCCGAGGACCTGGACAGAAGCACCTCGCTCACGTCCCTTCTCATTAGGGCGCTAATGGCTCATGAGGGCTCCTGCCTCACGAGCTAATCGCCCCCCAACGGCTCCCTTTCTGAACACCGGCCCACGGGGCCGGGGGGGGGGGATAGGGGTTTGGAGGTAACACGGCCACGCGGCTCATGACACACGGAGGGGCAGGCAGAAAAGCAGGCGAGCAAAATAATACATGACAATAGTGGGGGCATGTGTAAGTCAGATACAGAATCTGTCTGGGGGAAATCAAGGAAGGCTTCCCGGAAGAGGAAGCAGTTTCCCTCAGGAACAGATACGCAAACAGAAGAGATCCCACACAGGGGTGACGGAAGGGCCTCTGGGTTAAATTTGAACTTTAGGTAAACAATACATTCGATACGGTTCTGGTATAAGCGTGCCCACCCCGTGTGATGCGGGGCAACACTTACTTCCAGCCTGATGTTTTCTCCCTATATTCTTTTTTTTTTTCAAGTTTTTATTTAGTTTTTTTTTTTTTTTTTTTTTTTTGAGAGAGAGAGAAAGAGAGAGAGAGAGAGAGAGCGCACAAGCTAGGAAGGGGCAGAGAGAGAGGAGGACAGAGGGTCCGAAGCAGACTCCAGGCTCCGAGCCATCAGCCCAGAGCCCGACGCGGGGCTCAAACCCACGGACCGCGAGATCATGACCTGAGCCGAAGTCGGACGCTCAGCCGACTGAGCCCCCCAGGAGCCCACTCTCCCGATATTCTTTATTTCGCTTCTGCGATAAATCGACCTGCCACCCTGGCCCTTGATTAGAAGACGCTGCGGATGAAATGACACGGGCTTGTGTTAGCCACGCCGGGTGGCATGCATTGCCATCGAAAAGCATTTCTGAACCCCCCCCCCCCCGCAGTCATGCTGGGAGGTCCACAAAGTCAGGGTCCCAAGGGGCCGGCCCTCCAGGAGCCCGCAGGCAGTGGGGGAGAGGCCACAGGGACAGGGACTCCAGTGCCCTGCGCCCAGTTGCAAACAGGGGACCCACGGCACAGTGACGGCTTGCAGAGACCTGCACCCCCACACCGTCGCCCAGCCCTCCAGCCCCGCGGTCCGGCAGGACGAAATCGGGGGCCGTGTGCACCCCCACGGGGCAGCCGCTGCCGGACTCCAGGTGACCCCGCGGGCCCCACTCTTCATCTGTGGAAGTTCTCAGGCCGCCTCGAAGGACACAGCTCGACTCGGGTAACTCCGAGGACCACCCAGAAGTTTCCACCGAGAACAAGGCAACATCTGGTTTGGACCCAGGAACACATTTGCGGAACGCAGACGCGAGGCAGAGGGAACGGGGGCCGGGGGCCGGCCTTACTAGGTGTGGAGCGGAGCTCGGCGTTTCTAGAATCACCCACGCTCTGGCGAATCTGCAGGGGAACGAGCAAGGAGAGGAAGTTACTTCCGTTGCCGGGAACGGCGACAGAACACGCTGAGCGCTGACCGTGGGAACAACACGTCAAAGCCTGAGCGCGGGAAAGGGGCTTCCGAGGGCTGGGCTTTGGTGCCAGCTCTCCCACAGACTCGCTCCGTGACCCTGGGCTGGTCACTCAACCTCTCTGAACTTCAGTTTCCTGCAACAGGAGATGTGGAGGTTGTCTTAGGTCAGTGGATCTCAAAGAGGGTTCCGGGGAGCCTGAGGGTTCCCCAGGAGCCGAGCAGCAGGGGAGGGGGGAGGCGGGGAAGGCTGCCACCGCGCCCGCAGCCTCCCCTCAAGCCCGTCCTGCAGAGCAGGGCCGCACTGTTGCTCAGCTGTGGCTCCTTGTAGCTTGTCGTGACAATCTCACGGCTAAGAAATATTCAGAAACGGGGGCGCCTGGGTGGCGCAGTCGTTAAGCGTCCGACTTCAGCCAGGTCACGATCTCGCGGTCCGTGAGTTCGAGCCCCGCGTCAGGCTCTGGGCTGATGGCTCAGAGCCTGGAGCCTGTTTCCGATTCTGTGTCTCCCTCTCTCTCTGCCCCTCCCCCGTTCATGCTCTGTCTCTCTCTGTCCCAAAAATAAATTAACGTTGAAAAAAAAAAAAATTTAAAAAAAATAGAAATATTCAGAAACGCTGGGCTGAGAGGTACCGGCGTCCTCCCAGCCGGCTGTGATTTTGAGACTTGATTTCTTTTGCATCTTGCTCTTCCCCCACCCCCCCATCAACTACAGCGTTTCGTATTTAAATTAGACCTTCAAGCGGAAATGGGAAGAAAGAGGTCCTTTCTGAGGTTATAAAACCGAGGCCCGTCCTTCGCACCTACGCAGCGACGACGGATGGAGGTTCGGAAACACTTGTGAGCCGCGCCGTGAGTTCTGCACGTGAAAATGAAGTGTGAGCACGAGGTGATCAGGGCAGATACGTGCCTGCCACAGAGGTTAGGGGAAGATGGGGGGGAAAGATCGGATGGAGAGGGGGCCCCAGGCAGCCAGGGAGCTGGGCTAACGGGGGGGATGTGGGCATTTCACCAAGGTAAGAAGGCACTGGACACTGAAGGGCACATTCAAAGGCAGCCACCTGCTAACTCAGCAGCAGCACCCACGTGCCTGGGGGGCTCGTGTGCACAGAAACTTTCACAGCCATGAGCTCCTGGGCTTCCAACAAGGCCCAGAGTCAGAAGCGCGGGCTGGGCCCCAAGCTGCCTGGTAATCTAGCGTTCTTCCAAAACCACCCAGGTTCTTTCCTTCACAAAAGAGATGCACTCTGTGCCGTGTACGGACGGGCACCCTAGACACTGGACAGCCGTGAGCCCTGACTCTCACCCTCGCGGATCTGGTCCCAAGCCTCATCTGTCCCTTGCTGGTGTTGTCACCGTGGCCGCCATAGACCCGCCTTCTGTGCCTTCTCTAATCGTGTATCAATTTCCTGCCATAAAACGGAGACATCGGATGGTAACACAGGAATGACCACCACCATTCGTCCTTAGTTAGGAGGGTCCAGTCGAGAAGGGACACGGATGTGCTGCGAAAAGTGATAGAAAAGCAATTCTTGGAACACCCACCTCTGTCGGCTACGATGTAATCCTGCAGTATTTCAGTGCCACAGTGGGCTGGACCGACAACATATACCACAGCACCTGTGGAAACGCTCAGGATGGCTCAGCTCGATTATTTTTCTGGCGAAACCACAATATGCATCACATTCGTAAAGAAGTAATTCTGCGTTGCCTTCAAACCAAAATGTCTCTGTTTTCATTTTAACTAATGACTTTTAAATGAATGACACAAGCTTAGGGACTAATAAAGATCGACCACAGAAGGGGAGAGAAGAAACGGTTCAAACCTCACGCTCTGCTGGAATTCATTTAAACATACGACGCGGAATGTCCATGGGCAAGCCACCCACTAAAGCAAACAAAGGCTCTCCTGAATATGAAAAGACAACCAAAAGCAAAAGCGGACCGTTAAAAACCAAAAATCCCTTTCGGTGACACAAGTATTCTAAGCATCTGTTTCATTAAGGACCGAATGATTTAACATACTATCAAGAGATCCCTTTCCCCGAACTCACAAAAGGAATCCACTGCTCTCTCAGGCATATCTGTCTTGCTGTGTCTCACGGAGAGCAGGTCTGGAGACAGATCCCCAAGCAAAACGTGTCTACACCGGCTCAAGTGTCTCTGCGTTTCCATGACTGAGTGAGTTCCTGCCCAGGATCGTAGCTGGAATACACTGAACGGGGGCTCGAAGAAGGTTTGTTGAATGAATGAACCAAGAGGACTCATTTCCTCACTAGGAACCCTGGGTGTTGGTATTTCTACGGGAGAGGGGACAGGTCTCCCAGGTGCATGGCTTCTGTTTTAAATACCTGAGACCGAACCACCGTTAAGGGAATAGCTGCATCACAAATTTTCTTAGTCACGGTGTTTTCCCACTATTAAAAGGAAAATAGGACTTTTCCGCTCGGGACATGTTCCAAGTTCCCCCGAGCTCGTGTGCACGTCCACGTGTGCCTGACGCAGGATGACGAGTGACAAGAAACAGAGAGAGATCTTTGATGGCGGCCACCTCACTTCGGCCGTGATAATGTCCTGTGCAACGCCCTCTCCATGCAGAATGGGGTCCTTTAGGATCTGACTTTGGTCTTCTCCTTAGGGAAACCCAACGAGCTCAACTTCAGCTCACCCACAGCTAAGGTCAGGACCAGCCGGAGGGCCCCCTTCTCTGCAACAAGTCCCAATACACTTGATTCCATCACACGCGCACACACACACACACACACACACACACACACTTGTTTGCACCCAAGAATATGCACATATTGGCTTAGTCCATTCAGGCTGCCGTAACAGAAATACCACAGACTAGGGGGCTCAAACAACAATCAATTGTGTATTGCAGTCTTGGGGACTGGGAGTCCAAGATTAAGGTGTCAGCAGTGGCCAGGGTCCAATTCTTTTTCATAGATGTCTTCTCGCTCTGTCCTCGCAATGGCAGAGAGAGGACTGGGGAGCTCTCTGGGGTCTCTTCCGTCAGGACTCTAATCCCATCATGGGGGCCCCATCACTTCCCACAGCTGCCACCCCCTCCCCGCCACGAGACCATCACCGCGGGGGTGAAGTTTCCACTCATAAGTGTTGAGTAGATGCATTCAGTCCATACCCTGACTTCACTCTTTACAAACTTGAGGAAACAGCAGAAAACATGTTTACTAATACAGATACTTCTCAAAACCAAGTAGATAATGAGGAAATGCTCAGAGGAAGTGTGGTTTCGCTAGGATTCATTCCTCTTACTGCCCGAAAGCAGCATTTCATACAAAACAATGGCTAAGCTATCCTTTGAACAACCCCAGCCCCAAACCATCATACTTTGGGCTTTTGATCACTATACTCAAGAAAATAAGTTTTCTCAGAGATGGACAAGACTCTATAGGATATAGATTATATAGATATATAGATATAGATATAGTCTATAGCCTGTATAGATATCGTGTCACAGATCCGTCTATAAGATAATGCATTTGGTTTACACCACGACAAGTAATTGCTTTTTTACTGTTCATGTTTCACATTGCCCAGGGAACCTTGCGAAACACATCAGAACCCCGTCTTACCTCCACTGTGAAGTCACATTCGTTGAGTCTAGAATAAGGGCTCTCAAGCTCGCTCAGTTAGTAGAGCCCTCGAAAGTCCTAGTACTCTTTGTCGTGCATCGAGGAGTGCTCATTCATACGTAATCCTCTTGTGAAGAGTGTTACTATAGCAATCATGACTGACTCCTACGCATGCGATATATTTCAGTCATGAGCATAGGCATCAAAAAACCCCCGGGTTGGGGCGCCTGGGTGGCGCAGTCGGTTAAGCGTCTGACTTCAGCCAGGTCACGATCTCCCGGTCCGGGAGTTTGAGCCCCGCGTCGGGCTCTGGGCTGATGGCTCGGAGCCTGGAGCCTGTTTCCGATTCTGTGTCTCCCTCTCTCTCTGCCCCTCTCCCGTTCATGCTCTGTCTCTCTCTGTCCCAAAAATAAATAAACGTTGAAAAAAAAAAATTAAAAAAAAAAAAAAAAAACCCGGGTAAACCAAGCGTGATCGTCTGGTCTTGAGTGTCTAAATTCCTATGTATTGGCTCTTCAAACTTTCGTGATGTATTGGATTTATTAGCGACGAAGCCTAACGAAACCCTCGTAGTAAATCTTAAAATAGAGAAAAATCTCTTTGTAAATTAGCCATTTGAATGTGTGTGTGTGCACACGTGTGAGCGTGTGTGCGAACGTGGATGTATGTGAGCGTGGGTGTGTGTGCCCTAAGACAGAGGGGGAGGAGACGGTCGATTGGGAAAACGTAATTACTACTGGTAAACCTCCGGACACAACTGGCAGAACATCCCAATGGTGAGAGACATTGCTTAAAAAGAAAAACAAAGCCTATATGATTATAGTTTATAAAATTATAGCAGGTAGGATAATTCCTTGCTATAGGAACAGGGTGCACCTGTGAACAGACCCTCTCTGCCCAACCTTGGCCCCTCTAGGAAGGCACTGAGCTCCTTGGGTGGAGCATTAACACTCACCCACCCAGAAGACTACCTACAAACGGAAGGAGTTCATGATCGGACTCGGGAGACCAGATACCCACAGGCAGAAATAGCCTTGGGGAGGGCTGAGTAAGGGATAAAGGCTGTGGTCATTCAGAGGGGGCGATCAGAGAAACTGCAGGCTTCCCATACTATCTCGGGATCCCACTCTGCGAAACCGATCAAAAGAGCGATTAACTTAAACCTTAAAGGGTTGGCTGATTTGGGAGGGGGAAGGGCGAGTCGGTGCAGGTGTAGACAACAACAAGGAGCCAAGGCTAGACTCCAAGCCGGACACGGTCTGCTGGCCACCGATTCAACGAGTGGCCCTTTCTGACCAAGGAGTGCGGCCACATCAACAGGACAGTAGCCGCTTCCTGCCCACAGGACGCCATGTGCAAGTGGACCAGAGTAAGGCGTTCAAAAGTCACAAAAAAGTTTAATTCAATGGCGTGTAACCTACAGTATTGAATATCCGCATACATTGATGCTGTACATTTCATTTAGGTTTGTTTTTATCATTATTACAACAGAAAGCCCAAACCACTGGCTTAAGCAAAACAGAGCTTGTATCTTGAGATAACTTTGACCCAGGGGCTAAATGGCATTACGAGGACCCGGTGAGTTGTCATCTCTCAGCCTGCCTTCCTCTGTGTTGACCACGCTCTACGTCTCTGTGCAAAAAGACGGGGTCTGACGCTCTGAGGCTGCGGAAGTGTAGAAATCAAACTTCTTGCTAGCCCCCTCCACGCAAGTGTCGGAATTCACGAGGTTTTAATCCTCGTGCATCGTGTGTCCTTTCCTTAATAATCATCGTTGCCTCTGAGGGGATTTCTGCTCCGACCGCTGCCCGATTCTGCCCTGTCACTGGCATTTGCTTCTGGAAGGCCCACTCGCTGTAAATCCCTGCTCACTGCATGGCTCCTGGCAAACAGGAAATAGCACGGAATGTCAGATGCAGGCCTTTGGCCTTTCCCTCGGAGGGGGCGGAGGACCACTCTCCCTGGGTGGTTGTGACGATGCAGAGTGACTGCTAGATGCCATTACTTTAGAGCAGGGTGGAGGTGACTGGGGGCGGGTCACGTAGTGACTGGTGATGGGTACCTTTGCATTTCACTAAACGGGAAGGACTGAAAAGAGAGAGCAGCAAAATCCAAATTTACTCAGCAGGGAAGACAGGAAAATGTGGGGGGGGGGGAAGTATTAGGAAAAGAAAAATCAGAAGAGAAGTCTGTTTGGGAAGAAGTAATTCACCTTCTTATTTGGTGCGTCGAGTGTAAAATGATAAGGGCCGGGGCGCCTGGGTGGCTCAGTCAGTTAAGCGTCTGACTTCGGCTCAGGTCATGATCTCACAGTCCATGAGTTCGAGCCCCGCGTCAGGCTCTGTGCTGACGGCTCAGAGCCTGGAGCCTGCTTCGGATTCTGTGTCTCCCTCTCTCTCTGCTCCTCCCCTGCTCATGCTCTGTCTCTCTCTGTCTCAAAAATAAATAAAAACATTAAAAAAATTTTTTTAAATGATGCAGGCCATCTAACCCGAAATGTCTAAAAGGCATAGAAATGTTTGTATGCCATTGGGTGCAGACTTTATGCCAACAATTTTATAAGACTTATTTCTGACCCTCCCAATAATCCTGTAAAGTAGACAATTTTGTTCTCATTTTATATAAAAATGAAGACAGAGAGATACGCTATCGGCTCAGCTTGTGAGGAGCAGAGCTGGAATCTGAGCGAAGAAAGGTCGGTCTCACTTCAAAGTCTAGACCAGATCCAAAGATCAAATTGCTTGGAAGTTGCAAAAGGCTAAATCTACCCGGATCAAACCAAATAAACTCCCAGTCTAAACCCCCTTCCGCTACGACTCACAGGTCCTGGTTACCCACTGTGTCTGTGATGTTTGCATAATCCGTGGAGCACTGCGATGGATGTGGATGGTGGTGTAGACGCTCCAGAGTACAGAGTACACCTGCCCCTGGGATTCTGCTTGGGGAAGGGAAGGCCTTTTCATTCACTCCTTCATCGGGGTCATCCGTCCTACCCCAGAGCCCCCAAATCATTCTCATTCCCCACCTGGGGACTAAGGGCTCAATATTGACTGAATTCGAGCCCCAGTGTCTGCCTAAGTTAAATTCACCGAGACCTTTTGTCTTTGCATTTTGTTATGGGTTTCAGGTCAGTGCCGAGCCAGTAGAAAATACTCTCGAAAAGCAATTAGTCCCAAACAAAGCGAAACATGAGAGCTTTACAAAGACCCATTTGCTTAGAGGAGTCGCGATTCAGGTCAGGAAGAAACTTCAAAACAGAAGCAAGCCAACAAACAAACAAAAACAAGGAACGTCACCATTTCATCACCGATCCAGAGGGGGCAAACATTTCCCAATGGAAACCGCTCACAATGTCGCATTTAAGGGAGCTGTGGAGGACGTAGGATTCTCGCGCACAGACTTCAGGAATAGAATTCAGACATCGAGAAAAATTCAGTACGAAAGGCACGGCCCCCGTGGGATAAAGTATGTGACTTTACATGCACCGAGCGTCTCTGCTGAATACAGAACAAATGCAAGTGATTTCCCTCTTCGCTATCGTTAGCGAACGATCATTATTTTAAAGTTTTATTGGTCAAACGGAGGCTCAGATTTGTTAAAGGTTTGCTCAAGGCCACATTACACTGCAGTCTGAGTTTTCAAAACCAGGGTTGCTACCACACCTATATTCCCAATTCCTGAGTGTTTCAGCACAGCTGGCCAAATTCTTCAGAGTCTGCTTTGTGTGTGTGTGTGTATGTGTGTGTGTGTGTGTCCGCGGACTTTCTCTGGCTACCAAAACCCACTCTGTCTGCCCAAAAGTGTGCTGGCAGCACCAGAGAATGAGTATCTCCTGAGCCGATGCTCATCTAACATCTGACTGTGTAGCTGCCCCAGTGCCCTTGACCCTCTGGTCCATCGACACCGAGGCATGTGGTCTACATTGGCTGGCTCTCGAATTTCCACAAAAGGATCCAAAGGAGTTCACTGTAGTTGTAACTTTTTTTTGACAACAAACCCTTTCTTGGCTCTCCTCCCAACCCGGGCTCATACCTAGAATCACTTCCCAGATCAACTTTATGCTCAAAACTCTGTTTCAAAGCCTGCCCCTAAAGGGACCTAAATGAACACAAACCAGGTCTATCTGATTCCAAAGCCCAAACCAACTTTCTCCTACGTGCTATTGAAGTCAGTAAAGGCCATGCACGGTGCCCGTCATCCTAAGTGGGAAGAGAAAGACTGGGAATATTTGGAAGGAGGGTAGACTCGTGCGGGGCGAATACCCAGACCGTCATGGTGAAACCAGGCTAAGTTACTGGAGAGCCATCTCATCGTGAGACATTTAGGAAAGATGATTGTAATTCGTTGTGAGAATTCCAGAGAAATAATCAACACTTTCGACCAGGGCACCACACTGGCCTCTCTAATCAGTGGCTGAGATGGGGCCAGAGTGGCAGATGGGTGGACCGCCTGAGCACACACAGAACCCCTAGGGAAATGGGGACTCGACTCGCAGGGTCGGAAACGGGAGTCTCAGCGGGGACCGCCACGCTAGCGCTCGGTGGATCCCTATGAAATTGCTGCTTTTGTCAAACAAGGGGGACCGTCCGAAATTCATATGGTCAACGTTATAGACCGGGACTCAGAATATCTTAGCTTTGGTCTTTCAGGACTCTCCATACTGGGTCTCCTGTAAAGCCGTTTGCAAAGCAGAAAACGAGAAGACTTGGGTGGAAATCTTAACCGGCTGTGCGGTGGTGACCACATTACCCACCCCTGAGTCTGGTGCCCCCATCTGTAAAAATGGGCGTGACACGGCCATCCAGAGGGGTGTTGGAAGAATGAAGTGGCGAATAAAAGGGAAGGCTCGGTCACAGTCTTCCATACAAAGCTGGTGCTCAAGAACCAGGACGAGGCCCGTCAGCTCCCTGCTGATGCCAATGTGTACGTGAAAGAAATCAACCCAGTTTCAGGGAACAGAGCAGCACACAGTAGAACGGACAATAAGAAGGCTGTGCTGACGACGTGTGGTTTCTATAAGGTACGCTATCCACAATAACTAAAAGTAAATTATTTGGCCTGAGCTGGCCCCGGGAAAGTTTTTGGTACAACGTGGCAGGGGAGGATCTCTGAATGGCTTCGGCCAAAGTCTGAAACCGCGATTGTAAGGTTTCTGGTATTAACAGTCAAGGGAGTTGTTTGGGGGTGAAGGCAGGCGTTTCATTTTGCACTCTGGACATCAGAATGCCAAAGCAGACTAAATATTTGTAATGGAAAGTTCTCTGAATTTTGAGGTTCCTTTGCCCTCACTCAGCTTTGCGCACAAAATTTAGATTGGAGGTTCCAGAAGGTAAGACAGAACTCGTGGAAGGCAAGATTTAAACTCATAGGATGTGGGTCCAAGTCCTGCCTTGGCTACCTCCTTACGTATGATTTTGGACAATGCACTTTGCTACTTATCAGTTTTTGATGTATAACGTGGGAAGGCTAATCCACCTTCTATGCCTAATAGGCTGCTACATCACACAGTGTTTGGGTGATTAAATAAGAGAATGTCTAAAAATAGTAGCTTAGAAACTGAACACTATTTCTGATTTGATAAACTGATGATCTGCATACTAAAATGATGACCCCTGCTTCCTTTTTACCGCGTCATCTGAAGCCACAGAAGACACGATTGAGAAGAGAAAAGGGAGTTACCATTGCCAAGAGGGTTAAGCACACACGTCAGTTGCGTTAGCAGCGGGAGATGCGATAAACTCAAAAAGGCGTCTCCGGGAAAAATATTTAATGTCCTGTCTATAAAGTAAATCACGTCACTTTACCTTCGCATAAACATTGAATGTTTTGAATTTTCACGCGGCTGGGGTCGTCCGATCGTCACGTGTCTAGGTGGGACAGCAGGTACGTTAACGTTCCTTCTGCGGGTCAGATAGTTAAACAGCGTGGGAATAGACCACTTGACGCATATTTTGTTCAACACACGGCTCTTGTGTGTTCAACTTAGTTTGGACTTAACTTACCCCAGATCGAGCTCATGATCTTTCACCCAAATCTGAACTTTTCCTGAGACCACCATCTCTCTCTGTGAAAGACACTTCTGGTCACACAGCGGGCCCAACTACAGAATTACACCACACGCTTCCTTTTGCCTTGCTACATACATAAAATCAACTTTCCTTTTTTTTTAATGTTTATTTATTTTTGAGAGAGAGAGTGAGAGACAGAGCTTGAGCAGGGAAGGGGCGTAGCGAGAGAGAGAGAGACAGAATCTGAAGCAGGCCCCGGGCTCTGAGCTGGCAGCACAGAGCCCGACGTGGGGCTTGAACGCATGAACTGCAAGATCATGACCTGAGCCGAAGTCTGACGCTCAACCGACTGAGCCACCTGGGCGCCCCGAGAGATTCTTAAAATAGGAAGTCATCAGTGTCCTAAACATGTGGCCCAGCATTCATGTTGCCACGCCATCAGGGGACCTACAAGAGACTACGGCCATGGCCAGAAGCTTCAAGGAGATAAAAGGCATTTCTCAGGATTGAGAACTTCAAAATGACTAGTCCTCTGTGGGAAGGGGACATTCTTTGCTGCCGATGCTTAAGAAAACTGAGTTCCTGCTCAAATTAACACTGGGAAGATTACAAATAAAATTTCAGAAGCTGCACTCGGTCAAAAATGTTTGAACGTGCTGTTCACTCTTTAAAACAGTAAACATTAGCCAGCGTGGCCATTGAAATTTAAATTCATTATAACTGAATGCAACTAAAATTCAGATTCATAGTTACATTTCACATTTTTCAAGGGCCCAGTAGTCACATGTGGCTAGAGCAACAGTGTTGAACAGCACTCCCATCATTGCCGAATGTTCTATTGGACAGTGCTGGTCCCCATTATCCACGCCTGATCGCATAACGGTCATGGGTTCTTGCCTTCCTTCTCCGGAGTCCTCTTTCTAATGTAATTTTGCAGGAACTATATGGAAAGATGATGCCTGTCTCTTCACCCCTTAAATCCAAGCTTACTATGTGCCTTGGGAATTCAGGTTGCGGTGCCTGTAGAGGGCTGACACGTCCACCAGAACCAACAGTGGTTTGCGTGAGGGAGGCCAAGAATAGTAAGAGGGAGGAGAAGACAGGGCGGAGGGGAGGAGGAGAAAGAGAGATGGAAAGAAACAGTCCACGGAAGAAGGAAGGCTTTGGGAACATAGAGTGTCCGTGACATTCCGGAGGATGATGGCAAAAAATGTTGTCATTGCCCCAAAGAATAACCAATGTTCCCTCAAGGCGTATATCCCTCCCGATAGCTGATACAGATCTGACGTTTTCATGACACACACAGACCGAGAGCCACCTCGTTTGGGGAGCGGGGGGTTCCTGGATCCTGACGATGAACTGTTGCGATTTGGCATTTCCGAGGTAAAGGCGGGAGGGACCGTCCAGCTTCGGAAGAAGGCGGGGCTAGTGCCGCAGACCATCGGGGGACCCTCCAGAGCCACCCGTCCCCTGGGCCACCTGCACTTGGTTGGAACCTTCCCGGGGAAGCTCTCGGCCCCACGGACCGTGACCTCACGCGCCCCTCAGTCACTCTGTACCAGAGTCCCCCGCCTCCTGGCCGGCCTCCTTGACCTCAGCCGACCGGCTTCCTCTGGCCGGACCTGTTGCTTCTCATTGGCTCCCTTGCTGTCGATCTCCCTCCAAGCTTAAAATAAATAAATAAATAAATAACGCTCTGGTCTATGAAGGGCTACTTGCCCAGAAAAGCCCCATTTCCTTCTGCAGCGTCACTGAGTGACAGGTTGCACCCAGGGCCCGGACCCTGCAGGCAGGGGAGGGAGCGGAGGGTCCTGCGAAGGAGTAGGGGTGGAGGGAGGAAGGCGGAGGCCGGAGCCTCATCGTGCAGAGCAGCAGACTGCACGGACGTGAGTCAGGTCCTTCCCACGGCACCTCAGACTGCATCCCAGACTTTTGGAGGGCTCATCCCACGTATCCAAAGCATCCTATGCGAGAAATACGCTTCAGGGGCCACTAACCTCGGTGGCAGGTTCTGGATTAGGCGACTGCCGCACGTCCTGACGTGTTAACACATTTTCCTTCCGGACCTTGCGTCACTGCCGACATTCAGCGCCCTGGGTCATGCTACCTTCAACCACCTCGGCGGCCGTGTGATGGGGCACAAAGGCGGGCTTGAGCAACAACCTGTATTCGAATCCGGATTGACTAGCCAGCAACACGGGCACCTGCGGAGAGTAGGGATGGTGTTGGCTGGCCAGCAGCCCGGCCTCCTGGAGCCCACCTCCACGCGCACGGTGCACGGAGCCCAGCGACGGCAAGTGGCTCTTCTAAAATGCAGAGCAGTCCCTAGGGCCCGAGTCTTAGGCCTGGAGCGTAGAGTCCGGACCTCCCCGGGGCCGCCCCCCCGTTTACTGCGCCATAAAATGCAGATGATCACATGTCCATTTGGAGGATTAGTTCATCATTAAGCTACCGGCACAGCCCATACGCCACCAACAGACATCTGGGGCCTTCCCCGCTCGAGTCTTTCTTATTAATATTCTTGCAAAAATAAGACTATTCCCAAGGCAGCGCATTCTCGATCCGGCTAACACGTGGACCGGAAAGGGGAGCTCATAAAAGCCCATCAGGCTCGTCGGGTTGCTTTAAACTGAGAAGAGCAAATTGGGGGACACGTTATTTCTAAAACTTTCCATTTTTTTAATTTCATGTCTCATTTCTTTGTTTTATTTTTTAGGGAGAGAGAGAAAGAGAGTGCCAGTGGGAGGGGGGCAGAGAGAGAGAGACAGAGAGACAGAGAGACAGAGAATCTTAAATAGGCTCCCCGCAACATGGATCTGTGTGGACTTGATCCCACAACCCTGGGATCATGACCTCAGCCAAAATCAAGAGTCTGACACTCCACTGACCGAGCCCCCCAGACGCTCCTAACTTTTTCCATCTTGAAGAAAAGGGGAATCCTGTGCATTATTAATTGGACTAATTCACTGGCCACCAAAAAAAAAAAAAGTTATTTTTCTTAAAACAAAAGCAAACCATCCAATCTGCTCAGGATAACTTAGCTGTGCGTGTCAGGCAGGGGCTCCGCCTGTGAGCGCACATTCAGCCTCGCCCCCCTCTCCCTGGCAGCCTCCCTCTCCCCTGCCAGCACCGGGACTCCAGGTCGGGTCGCTGGGCCGGTTCTTAGTTGAGGACAGGACGGCACCGAGGGGGCGTCACCGCTACTTACTGTAGACGTTAACTCTGTGGAAGCTGCACACAGCGTGTCCACATCCGTGCGACGTGGTTCCGTGTCCTCAGGTTCTGGGTCTTTTAGCTCCTGCCCCGCACCCCCCCCCCCACCGGGGTGCAGACCGAGCTCCGCGTAAGGAGGCTTGTCTCACACCCCACCTTCTCGTCCAGAACCTAACAACGTTTCTGGCCGCTCTTTGTCCGTTCGAAATCATCATGATTTAGACGTGCCTTCTATAACGTATACAATCAGAAAAGGATCTGGTGTCCATCCGCGGAATTTCCTTTAGCAAATATAAGCGCTTAATGTTAAAAACTTCAAACGGCTTTCAATTCGAAGGAGGAGAAATTAGCCGTGAGGTTTTTTTTTTTCCCCCCAAGGCCATGTTCAAAACAAAGTAGAAGGTGTCTCTATGTCCCAGACAGGAAAGCAGAAATAGGAGATTTACTGTCTCCAAGGAGTATGTGTGTTTCTTTTTCTTTTCTTTTTTCATTTTAAACTGATAAGGATCTTCCCCATTGTGTTTTTGATACAGTTGTTTAGACATCGAGGGCTTCTCATCTCGAAACACCACGGAATTCCCAAAATGACAATAACAGCGACAAAAGTTGCTGACAAAAGTTGGGACAGAGGAGTTGTTTTTCAAGAATCTCTACCTCTGAGGGGAGCCTGGGGGGCTCCCGTAGGTTAAAGTGTGTTACTCTGGATTTGGGCTCAGGTTATGATCTTACGGTTCGTGAGATCGATCCCTGAATCAGCTCTATGCTGACAGTGCGGAGCCTGTTTAGAATTCTCTCTGTCTCTCTCTGCCCCTCCCCCTCTCATGCTCTGTCTCTCTCTCAAAATAAATAAATAAACTTAAAAAAAAAATCTCCACCTCTACTTCACAGCCCCTGCCCCGTTAGAGGTGATGGAACTGGCAGAGTTTGGAGGCTGGTGGGGCTGGAGGTAGGAAGGAGAGTAAGAGTACTGAGTCAAGGGGCGCCTGGGTGGCTCAGTCGGTGGAGCGTCTGACTTCGGTTCAGGTCATGATCTCGAGGTCTGTGAGTTCAAGTCCCGCATCGGGCTCTGTGCTGACAGCTCAGAGCCAGGAGCCTGTGTCAGATTCTGTGTCTCCCTCTCTCTCTCTGCCCCTCCCCTGCTTGTGCTCTCTCTCTCTCAAAAATAAATAAACAAAAAAAAATTTTTTTTAAAGAGTACTGAGTCAAGATCCACTTTTGGGTTTTTATGTCACAACTGAAAAAAGCGGGTAGTGCCGTTGTTCAAGTGGACTACCCTGAAAGAAGAGGAGATCTGGGGAATTTCGAGTTAATTTTGCACACGCTGACTCTGAAAGCCTGTGAGGCATGTGTTTGGGGGTGCTGGAGGGACCAGGCAACTATCCAGGTCAGAGCTCAGAAGATTACCCCTCAACAGTGGTCGCAGAAGCTCATCAGAATATAGAAGGTCACTGAAGTAAGTCATGCAGGTGGAAATACTTAGGGAACGAATTTGTTACAAAACTCAAAGGTACTCATGAGGGTTTCTGCATTTTGACTGAAGTGAGGAGAAGCCAGTGTCTCAAGGGGAGGAGAGTCCAACAAATAAAATGTGTTAGAGGCATCCCATAGGATGTCTTTGATACGCAGCACCGTAGAAGTTGCTGGCAACCCAAGAGGAAACACTGTTGGTGGTAGAGTCAGGGTGGAAGGCACACTGAGGAGCCCATGGAGTATGTGGAAAGTGAGGGATAAATATGGCGGGGGAACAGCATTACCCACTGTTCGGGCTGAGACACAGAAGAGGGCTGGGCTGATAGCTGGAGGGAAACTGGACTTGGAATCATAACACACTTGGAAGGATAAGGAAGCATGTTTAGATGCTGACCCACACGGGAAAGGGGAGGGACTCTCAAGGAAGACAGACAAAGACACTCAGGAAGAGAATAGGGCTTTCGAGGGGTAGGAAAGGAGACCCTCACTTGGACAGGCATCGGGTCCAAGATGGCGGGGGACACGTCCGGTAATGGATTGAGAAGAAATCAGGGCAAGGTGACACAAAGGTACACGGCTGTAAGTCCCAGATCTGACACTGTCTAACTGAAGGGGTGAAACTGTGTCTCTCAAAAAGACGTTGGATTCCAACTCCCAGTACCTCAGAATGTGACCTTATTTGGAAAGAGGGTCTTTGCAGATGGTCAAGTTAAGATGAGGTCACGAGGGCCGGCCCTAATCCAATGCAACTGTGTCCTTATAAAGAGAAGAAATGTGGACTCAGAAACAGACATCTACAGAGGGAGGACCGGGTGAAGACACAGGGAGAAGATGGCCATCTGCGAGCCAGGGAGGCCTGCCAGCACCAAAGGCCAGAAAAAGGCCTGGGCCGGGTCGTTCCTCATCAGTCCACGGGGGAAACCCACCCTGCCTACACCTCGCCCTGAAATTTCCAACATCTCGAACCAACAGCCTCCAGGATCGTGAGACAGTGAATGTCTGTGGTTTAAGCCACCCAGTTGGTGATCCTTTGTTACAGTAACCCCAGGACACTGGTACAGCAAATCTTGGTTCCTAAATTTTGACTTAAACGGTCCTGAATTTTGGTATCTACCCTTGAAGGATTATTGGAAGTGTTCACTGAGACGCTACGTGCAAAGTCCTTAGTAAGCACTCAATAAAAGTTTCCTATGTATCTGGAGGAGGTTCGGGTGATAATTATAAATGCCTCTCATCAAACATGGATAATTAAAGCCTCTATTGTTAATGATATTAATTATCCTAATAGCAACAGCTGGGGAAACAATCACAACACTCGTCCAGAACAACCGTTCGGGGTCACACTTCAGTTGGCAAGCTCAGGGGCGTTTCAGCGTTGCGTGATTACTGTCGATCTCGCTGCCACGGAGCGTGCAGATCTCGGCCTGGACGAGAGCAAGGGGACTGTGGGGGGCAGACTGGAGTGACGGTTTCCGGGGAAAATCACTTCCAGTAAGGGTACCCGCCAGATGGGACGAACACTGGGACAGCACCTTCAGGAGACTCGAGGATTCCAGAGGGGATTACGTAGCCAAGTCTTTACCAGAAAGAGGTAATAAACGTCCTTTGAAAGTGGACCTTGCCAACTCAAGGACCATATAACGTATCTTTGGCTCGTAAAACACCCTCATTTCATTCTAGTAATAAAGAGCAGCCTACTTCACAAACAGTAGGAATGAACTGTATTACAGGACACTTGTAGAGTGCTGGCGACGTGCGGGGAATTATTGCGACACAACACAGACACACATACACACACACACACACTCATGTATATACTTTGTGAATCCTTTCACTAGAATGAAAGTATTGCTATCATCCCCATTTTATTTTTTTTTTCCACTTTTTTTTTTTTTTTTTTTTTTTTTTGGGACAGAGAGAGACAGAGCATGAACGGGGGAGGGGCAGAGAGAGAGGGAGACACAGAATCGGAAACAGGCTCCAGGCTCCGAGCCATCAGCCCAGAGCCTGATGCGGGGCTCGAACTCACGGACCGCGAGATCGTGACCTGGCTGAAGTCGGACGCTTAACCGACTGCGCCACCCAGGCGCCCCCATCCCCATTTTAAAGATGAGGGGAAAAATGGGAAAGACAACTACTTACGGAACTTGCCCCTGGTCGACAGTCACACAAATAGTAACCTTTGTTGCTCTCCTCTACCTTCTCCCTGGAAAACCGTAACTGAAAGAAGAAACAGAAGGTAAAGATAGTTTTCCTTGTGTTGGGACCTCAGTGACAATAGCTGGTGGCAGGGTGATGTCATTAAGTCTCAAGGCCGTCATTCGGGAGAGACACCGAGAACCATGTCTCAGCCACAGATCTGTTAAGCCATCAGGATAGTGGAGAAGCCAATGAAACGGTCCAGAACCTTTAAAAGCATCCTTAGGATCTGAGAGTGGAGGAAACGCACAGGGGGAGTGAGGATAAATTAATTAAAGCTCATCCACAAAGCTGAGAATGCTGAGACAGTCATTTCTCCGTACATAAAATAATAAAGTCTATGAGCCCGAATTTTAAAGTTTGAAAGACAAAACTTTAAGGTGTTTTTGTTTGTTTGTGACTTTGTTTTTAAACCTAGGGAAATATGGGAGTTTCTTTCTTTCTTTCTTTCTTTCTTTCTTTCTTTCTTTCTCTCTATTTCTCTTTTTTTCATTTTTTGAGGTATAATTGGGGTATAACATTATATTAGTTTCAGCATAACTTTTTGATATTTGTATATATTTGGAAGTCTTTTTTTTTAATTTTTTAAATGTTTATTTATTATTGAGAAAGAGAGAGAGAGAGAGCATGAGCAGGGGAGGAGCAGAGAGAGGGGGAGACACAGAATTCGAAGCAGGCTCCAGGCTCCGAGCTGTCAGCACAGAGCCCGACGCGGGGCTCGAACTCACGGACCACGAGATCATGACCTGAGCTGAAGTTAGACGTTTAACCAACTAGGCCACCCAGGCGCCCCGGAAGTCTTTCTTAAATGAGTCTTTAAAATGCAATTGATAAGTGAAAAAAAAAAAAAAGGTAAGTTTGGCTATATATATGAAGATTGAAATAAACTTTGAAAACAAAATTCTAAAACATATTATAGACAGAGCAAAGGTATTTCCAACTCAAAGCATGAAAGAAATCAGTAGCCAGAATACATAAAAACCTGCTATAGGCCAGTCAGATTAACAACCAAAATAGAAAAATATAAATAGAAGGGGAACCTCGAATATTTAAAAGTTATACAGAAATTCTCCACCTTATGAGAAGTCAGAGATAAAGTAAAGCAATGAGCTGTCCCTCCAAAACTATCAAACTGAAAAAAGTTTCAAAATCTGGTAGTTTTTTTTTTTAATATAATTTAGTGTCAAATTGGTTTCCATACAACACCCAGGGCTCATCCCAACGGGTGCCCTCCTCCATACCCATCACCCACCCTCCCCTCCCTCCCACCCCCCATCAACCCTCAGTTTGTTCTCAGTATTTAAGAGTCTCTTATGCTTTGGCTCTCTCTCCCACTCTAACCTCTTTCTTTTTTTTCCTTCCCCTCCCCCATGGGTTTCTGTTAAGTTTCTCAGGATCCACATAGGAGTGAAAACATATGGTTATCTGCCTTTCTCTGCCTTATTTCACTTAGCATAATACCTTCCAGTTCCATCCACATTGCTACAAAAGGCCAGATTTCATTCTTTCTCGTTGCCAAGTAGTATTCCATGGTATATATAAACCACATCTTCTTTATCCATTCGTCAGTTGATGGACATTTAGGCTCTTTCCATACTTTGGCTATGGTTGAAAGTGCCACTATAAACATTGGGGTGCAAGTGCCCCTCTGCATCAGCACTCCTGTATCCCTTGGGTAAATTCCTAGCAGTGCTATTGCTGGGTCATAGGGTAGCTCTATTTTTAATTTTTTGAGGAACCTCCACACTTTTCCAGACCAGTTTGCATTCCCACCAACAGTGCACAAGGGTTCCCCTTTCTCCACATCCTCACCAGCATCTATAGTCTCCTGATTTCTTCATTTTAGCCACTTTGACCGGCATGAGGTGGTATCTCAGTGTGGCTTTGTCAAAATCTGATAGTTGTAATAATTGAAGAAAATATGTAGCAGTGAGAACTCCCATATGTTATTACTACGAAGGTAAAAAATCACAACTAACTTGGAGAATAATTCGAGGAAGACAAAAATGGTACAGACACATGACCTAAAATAGTCATCACTGTCTGTGTACAACCTAGAAAAGGTCACTCACATGAAGGCAGGAAAACATGTAGAGAATGTTTGCCCAGCTTTGTCTGAAATAGCGACAAAGATTGTTCGGTTGATGAAATTTTAGTCAAGCTCCTGAGCCTCCTCTTAGGTGCATCTATGCCCTACCTTGCAAAATCCAGTTTTAGCAAAAATTCCGCTAAATTAGAATTTAGTGAGAACCACCCCCCCACCACCACCTTTGATTTCTGATCAGGTTCCTCATTCCCCCACCTCCACCCCTACCCCCAGGTGATGTGTGACCACCATGGCAGGCCTCCAGCAAGAATCCTGGTAGGTCAGTTTAGCCAGAACCCCCCTTACACATGGGGTTTCTGCTTACTAATTCTCCCTCCACTGACCCCCACCATGCTCTTTGGTTATAAACTCCCACTTGCCCACACTGTATTTGGAGTTGAGCTCAATATCCCTCCCCACTGCAAAATCCTGTTACAGTGGTTCTCATGCCGACCATGATGGTCCTGAATAAGGTCTATCTTACCATCTTTGACGATAGAGGAACACTGGAGACAAGCACATGGCCATCCAAATGGCAATGGATAAATAAAACACGTGATCTGCATTCAATGGTCCCGACTGTACTGGGTCACGTGGCTACCTTACTTCAGACCATCACACTCAGGGCAAGGAACTATTGACCAATCATGCCCTGGCCAAGAACTTCCACACAGATGCTAACAGAATCATGGCCTCATTTCTTTTTTTTTTTTTTAATTTTTTTTTTCAACGTTTATTTATTTTTGGGACAGAGAGAGACAGCATGAACGGGGGAGGGTCAGAGAGAGAGGGAGACACAGAATCGGAAACAGGCTCCAGGCTCTGAGCCATCAGCCCAGAGCCTGACGCGGGGCTCGAACTCACGGACCGCGAGATCGTGACCTGGCTGAAGTCGGACGCTTAACCGACTGCGCCATCCAGGTGCCCCATCATGGCCTCATTTCTATCTTAGGGGAGTGAAAGGAAGAAAGCCATTGTCAAACGTTGGGGGAAACTAGAGAAAGGTGGTGTCTCAGAATTCCTGGGAGTAGAGAGGGTCAAAAACATGGCCAAAGTCAAGCAAGACACAGAGAAAAGGGTGTTCGTTTTTAACAAATGGAATGGGCCGTAGATTGAAGGAGAAAAGAAATAAAGGAAACTCAGTTCTTCCAACATGGAAAATTAGCCTCTCTTCTACCAATATGGAGCCTCTAGGCATGATTGAAAAAGTAGTTGTTCCCCCAAGAAATGCTATTACCTCTTGCCAGAAAACTGTCAGAATGTATAATGTCTCTGAAGGTATTTGTACAATATGGGAGTGTGGGGTATATTTATGGGAAGGGAAGGAGATAGTGAAAAGAAAGACACTCTATATCCAATTTAGAAATAGTCCAACTGGGTATTTCATGGAGGGAGATCCCAAAAGAGAGGGAGGAAATGAGTGGGGTCAAATAACACACAGACAAGGCATTGGTTTTCACCAGGTATGGACACTATGTCCCCTGAGATAAGCAGGAAGGACACCCAGAGGTGAGAAGTTGTTACTAAATACCCGGATGGAGGAAAGCGAGTCCAAGTGTGGACAGGAGTTTACCGTTAGTGATTTCTAACACCCATGGAATAAGGAAAAGATCGTATTGAGGGTGTGAAGGTCAGGGATTAAGTTAATGTCACAAGAAGTCTTGAAAAATTGGCCCAGCCACTTTAGGGAAACTAACAAGAGATCAGTTTACGGATTACTGGAACCACGGAGGCCAAACTGAGGTTGGAAGTTTAAAAATCCGTCATGGATCTCATCAGCACATCTGGGTGGCTTTACTCATCAGGGTTTGGCAGCTGGGGAGCAGGGCTGGTTTGATCTAAGGATAGAGTTTGGCAACGCTGTGAGGATGGGTATGGGAAGGAGGGGATAATCATGAGAACGGTCCCTTTGATTTGATTATCCTGCTTTGTTGTGAACGTCCAGATGTATTGGCTGATAATGAAATGGTTCGGTCCCTTCTCAGATCCTAGCGTGGGTTCAAGGATCTTGTATGGCAGCTGGTGGAAAAGACTGGCTAGGTGGTCTCCTAAAAGAAATCTCCAGTTTATCCTTTGAAATCCTGGCTCCTTTCTTTCTTTCTTTCTTTTCTTTCTTTCTCCTTCCTTCCTTCCTTCCTTCCTTCCTTCCTTCCTTCCTTCCCTTTTTTATCTGTCCTAGCTTCACATTCTGTTGGATTCTTGACTGGAAGATTGTGTCGGCGGTGGGAACACTCTTCACAACTCTGCATGTCTTAGATAATATCCTTCCTTGTACCACTTCTCCATTAGTCCCAGAAGAATATTTTGTGTAGAACTGCTCAGATTTGGGGGCACAGGTGAAAGAAGCCATGGGAGGCAGCATAGCCCATTTTCACGGGCTTGGAAACCTGAATGGCAGCATCTTTAACAGCTCTCAACTTACAGGCAAAAATCCCAGGGTAAAAAGGAATAAGACAGAGCTCTTGTGGAGAAAAAAGGGGGGAAGGGGCAGGACAAGATAGGGTAGGTAAACTTTTATATACAAATAAATTAATATATACATGTATATAAAAATATATATGTATGCATACATATATATACATACATGTATATGTATGTATACTTGTATATGTTTTATATATGTTTTATACATAAACACATGTTTTATATAAACATTTATAAATATACATGTGTTTATACATAAACATAAACATACAAATATTTATGTATAAACATATATAAATGTTTTATGTTTATAAAACATATATATATTATATATTCTTTCTGTTTTATATATATATATATATAATATTTTATATTATATTCACTTGAATGGTCTCCTAAAGTCAAACCCCACCAATCCCCTCTAATTCGTGGACACAGACATTTATTGACCTCCTTCTATGTGCAAGGCAAGGTTGGTCTTACCTGCGTTGTTACATCAGCCTAGTTGACTTCCTTTAGCTTTGCTGGGATAACTCATTCCAGAACAAGGCAGCAAATGTTCGTCCTTTCAATATGTTCTTGGACCAGTGACCTGCATTGGGAAATGAGACTTGCTGAAACTGAGAGTTAAAATCTCCTGTGGCTTTATTGGAATTCTGAAAAGAATAACTGGTTAATCCCAAATAAGTTCTTCTCCCTCTATCAGTGATGGGCATCTGATTCAATTGCTTTGCTGGAAAACAATATAGCTCTCTTTCATGGGCTATTTTCAAAAGCTCATAACATTAAAAAACTCATTTGCTATTTTCTCAAGACCCCTATGGAGTCAATTTATACAAAGCACTTGAATAGTTTCACATTTCATGAGAAATGTTAGGCTAAATTTTTAATAAATATCTTTTATTATCACAATAGATATTTATACTACATTTGTGTTGGTGTATTTATGCTTGTAAAATGTGAATCTGATTGGTGAAGTTGAAACAAAACCATTATTTTCAATGGATCATAATTATTTTCTCATAAGCCCAATTCTATAGAAGCATGGATCTGAACATTATTAGACTGATAAATTGTCAGCTCTTTCCAAATTTGGGCTCAACTTATTCAGAATTGTATGAATCCAATCAATTTCTGTACTTGTCTTTCTAAAATTAGGTGTTTTAACATTTTCTTGGCCTTTCTTTTGTCTAATTTTAAGCCTTACATATATTTTATTATCTAACTATATTCATCGCTTATTTATCTAAGATGTACACCTCATTTCTCACTCCATAAAATAGAAGATACCAAAATCCTTTTAGAGGAGTATAACATGTTAGATATACAAAGAAAACTCTATATCATTAATCCTCACGGTAGAAACAGATCCAGGTATCTAGGAAAGTTTCTCAAAGCCAATGTACTAAATAACAACTTAGCTAATGGCTAATGTTAGACTCTGAAACAGTAATCTCCCGGTCTAATGTTCTTCCCATTATTATCATAAAGAACTGCTTACGTTTTTCAAACGTTCTCCCTGTGTATACAGATTCTCTTACATCTTCTGTATTTGGTGATAATTATAGATTGAATGCTTATGTCCCCTCAAAATTCATATGTTGAAATTCTAACTCCCAATGTGATGGTATTAGGAGGTGGAACTTTTGGGCATCAATCAGGTCATGAGAGTGGAGCCGTCATGAATGGGATTGGTTCTCTTATAAAGAGACTTCAGAGAAGTCCCTCGACCCTTCTGCCATGTGGGGACGCTGGGGAAAGACCGCCATCTGTGAACAAAGAAGTAGGCTCTCACCACACCCCCAATCCATTGATGCCTCGATCTTGGACTTCCAGGCTCCAGAATGGTGAGAACCAAATATCTGCTGTTTATAAGCTGCTCCGTATATAGCATTCTGTTATAACAGCCAGAAAAGAAAGGGCAGGGATGGACTCAACTTTTCTACTGGAAATGGTCTAAGTTAGGTATTCAACCTGTCTCCACATCAGCTCATAGAGCTCCCACAGGTGCATCACAGGGATGATGGGGGTGGAACACGTGGAGGGGTGACTCACATTGTCATGAGACTACTTATACCTCACATCCACTGGAATGCACCTTCTAGAGAGATCTAGCCCTGTGGCTGCCCGCCATGATATATGCAGTGATCCGCAGAGTGTAACCAGGAATCTTCACAGAATGATTTATTAAACACTTGTTAAGTATCATGCACTTTGCACAGTGATCTTGTGAAATTGAAAATTATACTCTATCCACTCGATTCTGGGTGCTAAGAGGTTAAGCAGTCTGCTCAAGGCTATGTGGAAAAGCTGGTGTATCATACAATGTCTGTGTTCTCCTCGATATCCCAAAGAACCTCCTAAGATAACATGCGATTTAATGAGGCTTTTCCAAAGCCCATTTAGGGTTTTACTTCATTACTATTCCTTGGCAAGGTCTGTCTTTGTATTTACTGGGCAGAAGAACAATTCTTTTTTTGTCTAAGGGCATTGCCTTTATAGAAATGCTAACAAAAAAAGGAATAAGAAAGGGGGAGTACAAAAGCTATCAGTTTGGGAATCCGTTTCTTAAAAAGACTAATCAGACAGCTCCAATTCAGAACTGAGGAATAAACATACATATTTGTTTCTTCACCTTCCAAAGACCTCCACTGAAATTAAATATTAAAAGTTCAAAAGGAAAAAAAAAGTAGATTAAGGGCAGGTAATAATCAACAACAGTTGAGAGATTTCCACAAATTTCTGGAAGGAGGTGGGGAGGATGGAAACAAGACACAGAGAGATAAATGACTGGGCTGCTTTAAAAAGGAGACCAATCTAGCTTTTGGAAGTCAGAGGGCATGGGTTCAGAATGAGTAAACAGCACAGAGGTTGGTATTTAGAAGTTGGACTAGGGGCGCCTGGGTGGCTCAGTCGGTTAAGCATCCCTCTTCAGCTCAGGTTATGACCTCACAGTTCCCAAGTTTGACCATGCGTCAGGCTCACTGCTGTCAGCACAGAATTCACTTCAGATCCTCTGTCAGCCTCTCTCTCTGCGCATCCCCGGCTTGCGCTCTCTCTTTCAAAAATTAATAGAATTTTAAAAAAAGAAAAGAAAAGAAAGTACAGACAGGTCAAAACTAAATAAAATTTTTAAAAAGGAAAATACAGACGAGATCTAGGAAAGAGGACCAACAGCAAACTGATAAAAATTCCAGAAAGGAAGAAAAAAAATAAATAAAGGAATAGAAGTGGCAGACGTAGCTTTCTCAGACCTGAAGAAGACCATCAGTTTTCAAATAAAATTCCCCATTAGCAGCTCAGCACACTGAAGACAAGGGCAAAAGAGACAGACGAGACTGTCGAGTACTGACATAATTTCTTTCTTAAATGTCTGGTAGAATTCACCAGTGAACCCATCTGGGTCTGGTGCTTTCTGTTTCAGAAGATTATTAATTATTGAGTCAACTTGTATAATAGATGTAGATTTATACAGATTGTCTATTTCTTGTGTTTTAAGCAGTTGTGTCTTCAAGGAACTGGTCCGTTTCATCTAGGTTATCAACTATGCAGCATACAGGTGTTCATAATATACCTTTATTACCCTCTTAATGTCTATAGGATCTGTAGTGATGTCTGCTTTTTCATTTCTGATATTTTTAATTTGTGTCCTCTGTCATTTTTCCTAGGTAGCCTGGCTAGAGGCTTATCAATTTTATTGGTCTCTTCAAAGAAACGGATTTTGGTCTTGTTGATTTCCTCCATGGATCTCCCTTTTCAACTTCACTGATTCCTGTTCCAATTTTTTTTAGTATTACCTTTCTTCTGCTTCCTTTGGATTTTATTTGCTCTTTTTTCATATTTTTATTTTAAACATTTCCCCTATTTTACAAAGTTTTGATCAAACAACAAACACTGTACACAAAATACTGGCTCTAGAGTCATGGGTCATGTTCTTGGAATCCTGTAAAATCCAGTGGAAAATGAAAGTCAGAAGACTTAAAGTGACAACTGCCGTAGCCTGTGCAGGGCAACATCTGAGATCTGGCTTCCAATATACTTGGTCTAGATCTTGACCCTGACACAGACCAATGTTTGGCCTCAGGCAGTTATATAATCCCTCTGCACCTCAGTTTACTCGTCTGTGAAATGGGAACAGTAATACTTACATTATTTAAGAAGCATCAGATTTAGATGTAAGGAAAATATTTACCATTGTGCCTGAGGACAGAATGAGTGAGAGAAATCCCGTAGAATTAGGCAGGATGAGGGGGAGGGGAAGAGGCAGGCTATGTCGAGGACAAGAGTGGAATGGATAGGACGCTGAACTGGCCATAAATCACCTCTAACCTACAGCAGAGAGAAACTTCTTGAGTTTAAAATATAAGATATAAATCACTTTGAACTGTATAGCTGCGTGTGACAAAAGTCCCATGCTGTCACCCCAAAGTAAGTCTGTTCTTGTCCTGAAGGGGAAGAGCAAGAATGAGAAATAAAGAGCAGTGTGGGAGTAATACACATGTGGATACATGTTTATATATTTGTATGGTTATGTCATAGAAAAAAAATGCAAAACTGGCCTTAGCACAATGGAATAATAATTATTCTGCAAAGATTCCGTTATCACGTATCTTGTCTATTTATACCGTCAGAACCCCCTCACTTTGCAAGCTCCCACCGAGAATTGTACGCCTCATTTTCTCTTGTACTCTAAGAACGGAAGTTTAAAAACATAATTGCGGGTGATAAAAAAAAATGCCGCGTGGTCCTACAATGGCATGTTATTCAGCGTTAAGAATGAAGGTCATTGTGATATAGAACCTTGGAGACAATATACTCATCGAAGAAGTCAGGTACCAAAGGACAAATATTATGATTCCACTTGCATAAGATACCTAGAGTTGTCAAATTCATAGACACAAAATAGACTGGTAGCTGCCAGGGGCTGGGTGCGGGGGATGGGGAATTATTGTTCAAGGGACGTAGAGTGTCCTTTTGCCACATGAGAAGATTTCTGTGGACAGAGGGTGCTGATGGCTGCACAACGGTGTGAACATACTTAATGCCACCTAACGTGCATCTAAAAATAGTTAACCTGGTAAACTTTAGGTGACGTGTATTTTATCTGAATGTTTTAAATAGAAAAAACAACCCACCTCATTGGTATTTAAAGAAACGCAAACTGAAACCAAGAGAAATGTTAAAAACGGAAGCTGGCACACACAGCCTCATGGCCGGGTGTGCTCTTAGGAAAACGAGTCTGTGTGAAAATTAAGCACCGTCAGGATCGAGTCCGACGTGGATTAGTGGAACGGTCTCAAGTTTAACGCACATGTGATAAGCTCCGCAGAACACCCCCCCCCTTGGCATCCTGTCTAAAGGGGACGAGGCCACTGGGCAGAGGAAGGAGGGAGGAGGTGAGGGTTACGCAGCCGGTGGGTAGCAGGGCGCCGCGCCCACGTGGTCAGCCTCTCGCCGGGGGGACCTGACACCCAGGCCCGGCCTCCCTGGGAAGCCGCTCGGTCCGGCTCCCGGACGAGGATCCCGAGGCTCACCGGGCGGCGGGGAACCTGAACCCGGCTGGGCTCGCGTCCCAGTCCGCGCTCCCCGCCCCCCGCCCCGTCCCGCTCCGCAGCCGCGTTCCAACCGCGCCCCGTGAAGCCGCAGCTCCCGGGAGCCACCGTGGACAGGGCGCGACGGGGCCGAAGGGCGACTCTCCCAACGCGACCTCCGCCTCTTGTCGCCCCCCCCCCGCCCCCGCACTTTCCCTGGCACTTGCCTCGGGCCTGTGGGCCTGGACGCCGTGCGCCCGGGGCTCGCTCTGTGCCTGGGCCTCGGGAGCGCGGGGAATGCGGGCCGCGGGGGGTCCGGGAGGTGCATGGGGGGGAGGGGCCGCGGGGGGCTGGGGGGTGTGACTGTGAGGTTCGCGGGGGCGCAGGGGGTCTCGGAGGTCGCGGGGGGGCTGCGGGGGTCGCGGGGGGTACGGGGGGCGCCGGGGCCACGGGGGGCGCGGGGGCGCGGGCTCCTCTGCCCACGCCCCGCAGTTGCCGCGCGGGCGGGGAGGCACGCCCGGTATGTGGAGGGCGACAGCTGCAGGGTTGCCGCGGCCGGGCCGGAGGGGAATTCTTTGCCAATGACCGCAGGGGCCCGGCTCGGCCAGCTGTCCCGGCTCCGCGCGCCAGGGGTTCCAGGGTCGCCCGGAGGGTGTGGCTGTTGTCACCCAGCCGTCACCGCTCCGGGGGGTGGGGGGGGGGTTAAGCGTTTGTCGGGCCGAGTATGGCCGCAGAGGAAGTGACACGTTCAGGAGCGTCCCTGCGCTCTGCTGACTCAGGCCTCGCACTCCGGGGCCGAGTCGCTGTGTGGACGCCTGGGAGCCCGCGGTGCGCGCTCCAGACGGGCTCTGCGAGGTGGTCCGGGCGGGGAGGCCAGGCCGGAGCTTCAAGGGACCGGGAAGAGGACACGCGGGGCTTCAGGCCCGGCCGCGTCCTGCGCGGGACCCAGTGCGCAGCCTGGGCACCCGCCCGCCGCCCGCGGAGCCCCACACCTCCAGCCACGTGCTGTGCATCGTGGAGGTAAATGAGCCTCTCCGCCTTCCCTGGATAAACCTTGGGAGAGGCTGTAACTTCTTCACTTGGAGGCAAGACGTCTTTTATTGGCAAACCCTGGGTCCACGACCTTCACCGGTGTCTGCGCACGCAGGGGCGAGACCCTATTCTTTTCCCACTTCCTAAGGAGCCTCAACTGCCTCGGGCTCTCCCTAAAGTTACAGCTCCTCGAGGAGGTGGTTTGAAGGCGGATTTTCCGCCGCCAGGCGCCCGCTGTTCCGTTCCCCCAGCGATCCTGCTTTTCCCTAAATCAGAATTAGGCCCACAGCCCCAGATGAAAGAGCCTGTCCTGAACCACAGGGCGCATTCTTCCTCCTCCAGTGTGAACTCAAATACCACATTTGTATTTTAACAGCTGCTGCTCCCCAAGCAAACGTATTCATGTAGAAGATTCAGAGTTATTACTGTTTTTTTTTCCCCCACTACATATACAACAGATTCCCTGGGAGCACAGTTTTCTTAAGTAGCTGGGTTGTCTAACTTCGGTTGTTTTTATTAATTTATGAATCAGCCAGTTAAGAACAAGAAAGTGAAATGCGAGAAATCAGGTGGAAGAGGTGAAGGGGGAGGGACAGGGCTGACGCGGGAGGGGGCCGCCTGCAGAGGTTTCTGCCAACCGGTCTGTAAGGCTGTGGCAGGATTCCGTCAACGGCCACGGCCTGGGGACAGACCACAGGCCACACCACAGCTTTGCGTGGTGCCAGATGCTGCCAGCGGGTTTTCTCCCTCCGTGCACTTTGCCCTCCTATTTTCGTAACCTGAGACCAAGTTTAGACCACCTCTATACGAGCCAGTCAGGGAAGGCTTCTAGGAGGAGGTGATATCCGAAGCCAGGTGTAAAAGACGAGCAGGACTTTTCCAGGCAGACCAGCCGGAACTAGAGGCATTTGCACGGAAGGTGAGCGGCCCTGAGGCTCAGACGTGCAGGTAGGGATGGGGCCCTGCGGCCGTCAAGATACCAGGAAGATGGCCTGAGCCTGGCTGCACTGAGGAACAAAGTTCTGGAGCTCCATTCTGCAAGCTAAGGGGGGCGGGAGGGGGAGGGGATCCTTCCCGCTTCCTGAGTGCCTCGTTCTAGGGAAGACAGAGTGGAAAGGGGATTGACCCCAGGCAAGAAGGCACTTCAGGGCAGGAAGTGGGAAAGCTGTTGGAGGGTGGCAGGGAAGAGAGGTGGACACTTCAAAAGCCATTCAGGCAGGAGCGCACGCAGAGGACAGCTGAGAGGCTGGGTCCCCAGCTCCTGACCCAGGTAACTGACTCCCTCCGGGAGGGGGGGGGGGTCAGGAAATGAAGTAACCATTCGGGGGTCTTGAAAGGAGAGTAAAGCCGGTAACATGCATCGGATGTGTGTCTGCCGGGCATCTGGGCCTCGGCTAGAGGTTTTGAGGCATTTCCTACATTATTTCACAGTCTTCTGGAAGCAACCCCATGAAGCCGATTACCATTTCACAGAAGCGAAATCTGACCATTAGAAAGATCGAGTCAACTAAGAAGTGTTCCTGCAACTTCGCTGCTCTGTTTTTATGACCTCAGTTACCAGCCACGTTATCGCTGGCCCCTTGTATTTTGCAATTCTTCTAGAAATAATGATCCTTTTTTTTTTCCGACAGGGTTCATTTTAAAAAGTTTTTCATCTTATTTACTAAGACTCTTCGGGGAATCGAGTGTTCCACAGTGCAAGTTTTTTTTCCCCCCTAAGAAATGAAGCTTATTTCTATAAATCCCACGACCTAGTTTCAATCAATCGTGCCGATGTGGTTTTTTTTCTATGTGTTTTTACATTGTTTGCTTCCTTCCTCACTATAGCATAATTGTGGTATTTTCATAGAAAACTGTAGCTCCTCTTATGGACATACATCATTAAATGGAGCATTTTTATGATGATTTCCCCACAAGTGAGGTCTGGATGACTGCTTATTACCACTCTGCATGATGCCAAAACACTCCACCTTCACGCAGTTCATTAACAACTTTATACATTTGATCATCGAACCAACATTTATTTAAGTTATTTCCATTATTAGTGAGTGAAACGAACAAAAGTCCCTGCTCGGGTCGAGCTTGCGTTCTAGAGCTTCCGTGGCGTTCTGGAATCTCTTCGCCCTTCGCTCCGTGGTTCCTCTCACACCGGTTTGAGGTAACATTTGGGAACGCTATGGCTTTACCAGTATGATTACTAACGAAGAGGGTTTCGAACAGCCAGGAAAATTATCGTTGAGACCCCGTAGTGGCCAAATGTAAAGGGATAAGAGGAAAATGGGTGTTTGCACCAACAGGTTTCTGTGTACTGACAGAAAATCAAAGTGCAGAGAGGATTTATCCCGTAAAATGGGGGTAATCACACAAAATGTCACTGCATGTAAAATGCCACTGTGTTTATGCACTCATAGAAAACAACGCTGAAATAAAATCCTTACCTATCGACCACGTTTTATCACTTGATGCTCTGTTCCTTCAACAGGTACCTTTAGGCTTTAAGTGGACAGCCTGTAAATGGTTGTTGCTTTTGTCCATTCTGCCATGCCTACTTGGAATCTGGAGGTTTCGATTGTTTAAATGTCGTGTAATGATGAATGTGACTGAGGGCGAGTCTTTGTATTCATTCTCTATTCATGTCATCTTTTTCTCCCTTTTTCCCATGTTTTCAGATTTTGTTTTGGATGGGGTACTTTTTTATTCTATTTTTTTTCATCTCTGCTCTTTGTTATCAATGCCTCTTTGTTAAATTTTTAGCACTATCCTGATGTTTATAATATACACTTTTTCCATTTTTTTAAGTTTTATTTATTTTGAGAGAGACAGAGAGAGCATGTGCAAGGGAGGGGCAGAGAGAGGGAGAGAGAGAGAATCACAAGCAGGCTCCGTACCGTCAGCACAGAGCCCAATGCGGGGTTCGAACTCACAAACCGTGAGATCATGACCTGAGCCAAAACCAGGAGTTGGACGCTTAGCCGACTGAGCTACCCGGGTGCCCCAATATACATTTTTAACTTACACGTTTACGTAGAGCAAAAGGAACACACATCCATAGAATTTTGTTCTTCCCTCCTGTTCTTTGTACTATTGTTGTTATGCATTTCACTTCAAATACAAACATTTAAGGGCACCTGGGTGGCTCGGTTGGTTAAGCATCTGAACTCTTGGTTTCAGCTCAAGTCATGATCTCATGGTTCATGGGATTGAGCCCCGTGTGGGGCTCTGTGCTGACAGTGTGGAGCCTGCTTGGGACGCTGTGTCCCCTTCTCTCTCTCTCTCTCTCTCTGTTCCTCCCCTGCTCATTCTCTCTTTCAAAAGAAAGGAATAAACTTAAAAAAATAACATTTTGTATATATTGCAAATCCCACAGCTCATTGCCATTGTTTTGTGCTTCAGCTGTCTTTTAAAGAGATGGAGTGATTTTTTAAAGCTTTTATATTTTTCACATATTTCCGGGGCTCTTAATTTCCCTTTTCATAGAACAAAGTTTCCTTCTGGTGCCACTTTTACTCAAGTCACTTCTTTCAACATTTCTGTAGCGCAAGTATATCGAAGAATTTATTCAAAATTCACTTGTCTGGAAAAGGCTTTAATTTCCTTTCATTTTGGCCTGGTAGAGACTTCTAGGTTAGATAACCTGCTTGTCAATACTTTAAAGATGTGTCTCCATGTTGTTGTTGTTGTTTTTAAATGTTTATTTATTTTTGAGACCGAGAGAGACAGAGCATGAACGGGGAGCGTCAGAGAGAGGGAGACACAGAATCTGAAGCAGGCTCCAGGCTCCGAGCTGTCAGCACAGAGCCCGACACGGGGCTCGAACTCACGGACTATGAGATCATGACCTGAGCCGAAGTCGGACGCTTAACCGACTGAGCCACCCAGGCGCCCCAATGTCTCCATGTTTTTATCTCACATAGATTCTGAGTGAGGTCCTCAGCATTCCGTGCTTTCCCGTGTGTCATAGGCTTTTTTCTCTTGTGACATTTTTCTGCCCCTCCCTCTGTATCCTGTTGTCCTGGCTTTCCAACCATATATATATATATATATATATATATACATACATACACATATATATAATATATACACATGTATATAATATTTTATTATAAATATATTAAGTGAAAATATAATAAAAATATATGATATATTCATTATGTTAATAAAATACAATTAATACATTAATATATTATTTATAATATATAATTATATATTGAAAACAATAAAAATATAAATAATAATAAACATGTAAATAATATATAATACAAATATGTACTTAACTGCTTGACTATATATAATATAATATATACATATATGAATATATATTAAACATAAATACATATCATGTAAATGCTGTAAATACACACATAATTGACATACATATTTCACTACACGACACTGTCCCGGGGGCAGCGCTGGGGGCGAAAGAGCAGGTGCGGCCGGCCCAAAGTACGAGGAACGGCACATAGCACCAAACGCCAGCATCGTGGCGGTCACCTGTTGGACAACTGTGACATGGCAGGTTCGACTCTACTCCTTTCCACCTAATTCTGATTTCGCCTTAGGATCTGCCTCAGTGTTTCCTCCCAGAAAGGCTCCCTATGCCCTCCTTCCTCTCCGTGACTCTGCCTCACCTCCCTGGCTGGGACAGGTGGCCCTTCGTTAATTGCACCGCACGCTGGGTTTCCCTCCGTCTCTCAACGTATTGTTCTTCATTCCGTCCTATCTTTTCATTTCTCTGTCTCCATAGCTACCCTGTGAAGTCCTTGAGAGCAGAAACTATGACTTTTATCTTTACCTCGAATAACGTGCCCTTTACTCACGACACATTACATTCTCCGTAAATGTTTGACGGGTGAATGAATGGTGTCTTTTACTGGGCTGTGAGCTCCGAGGGCAGGAATTGTATGTCCTCCGATTTCTGTTGTAACTTCCATTCGAGACACAAGAATTGATATCAAACGAAGGCTTAGTGGTTTCGTTCGGAATGCAGGATGGAAGGTCTGGACGAAGAGAAAAGCCGGCCACCACTCTTGCTAATTGCCTCGACATCAAGAAAATGGCAGGAGAGCCCGGAAAGAGAGGGAAGCAGGTCTCCTAGATATTCTTGTTTCTCCTCCAGGAACTTTCCTGGCCGGGACTCTGATATCTTTGCCTTTAGTTTTCAAACCATCTCCCTGGCTTGTGGCCTTTGACTGCAGCGACAAACATACCTTACGCGGTAGCCATTAAAATGCCCATGAAAGGATTGCTTGCTTCCCGCCTGGCTTTATATTGTTAGTCCTGTCAATACCTATACTCTGTCCTCCTACAAATAACAGGTTGTTGTTGTTGTTGTTGTTGTTGTTGTTTTAATAAATAACACTGGGGCGCCCAGGGCGCTCAGTCAGTTGAGCATCTGACTTCAGCTCAGGTCATGATCTCGAGGTTCACAAGTTCAAGCCCCCTGTCGGTCTCTGCGCTGCCAGCTCGGAGCCCGGAGCCTGCTTCGGATTCTCTGTCTCCCTGTCTCTCTGCCCCTCCCCCGCTCACGCTCTGTTTCTCCCTCTCTCAAAAATAAATGAACATTAAAAAAGGGCAAAACATTTACTGAGTACTGATTATGCCAGGCACCTAGGTATTTTACAAGGAATATCACTATCATTGCACAGAATAGCAACGAGATTCCGAGACGTGATTAGATTTGCCCAAGGAAATATAACAGCAGGAAGCACGGCAGAATTGGAGCCCCGGTTATGTTGCCAACAAAGTCCGTACTTTTACCGGTACCCAAACTTTATTCTCTCAGTGTTTCTTAAAAAATAAAAGGTAAAATATAAAGTGTATTATATGCAACAAATGATACATAAGATGCACAGACCTTGAAGTCAGAACAGAGCGCTTCACACTCAGGCTCCGCCCTGCTTTGGATACGTTCTTTAAGGCTGTAACCTTCGGGGCGCCTGGGTGGCTCAGTCGGTTAAGCGGCTGACTTCGGCTCAGGTCATGATTCCGTGGTCCAGGAGTTCGAGCCCCGTGTCGGGCTGTGTGCTGACAGCTCAGAGCCTGGAGCCTGTTTCAGATTCTGTGTCTCCCTCTCTCTGACCCTCCCCCGTTCATGCTCTGTCTCTCTCTGTCTCAAAAATAAATAAACGTTAAAAAAAATTTTTTTTTAATGCTGTAATCTTCAACGTCTTCATCTGGAAAACAGAGATACTGACGACATATCCCTGTTTTTGGAAGACAGAATGAGGTCACATGAGTGAAAGGCGTTGTGCACATCACAAAGCACTGTATAAATGTTAGTCATTATCCCAAACATCGTGCAGCTTGAGAAACAGCAAGGAAAAAATCCCTCCTACCTTACAATGCGTCTAATGGCCATGCTATGATTTTCGGCCAGCAAATACCTGCTTCGGACTCTGTGTCTCCCTCTCCCTCTACCCCTGCCCTGCTCACTCTCTCTCTCTCTCTCTCTCTCTCAAAAAACAAAAATAAAAACATTTAAAAAAGAAGAAGAAAAGGCAGCAAGATGGGGACGCCCTGTGCTCTAGGGACCAGAAACAACAGTAAACTGAGGCACTAAACACAGAAGAGGGAAGAAGAGAACAAGGATCAGAAGTGCAAAGAAGAGGGGCAATTGACAACTGTATGTAGGGCTGTTCCTGTTTAAACTCAGAAAAACCGTGTCCAATTATTTGTGAGGTAGTGAACTAGGTGTAGAAATCCTACTTCCAGGACGATTGCCTGTGGTCTCCGCCGGGCACAGAACTGTCTGAGTGATTCCCCGAAGTCCGTGTGAAAAGCAGCAGGGGTCTCCGCTCCCCCGGCCGGGGGGTCTGGCGTGGCTCTCTGCCTGGGCTTTGTGTCACCGAGCCACTTCTGTCCCCTTTGCCCGTGTGGGTTTGGGGCGGGATTGCCGAAATCCTTCCTCAGCTGTGAATTCTGCTGATGTGAAATGTCCATCAACATGGTTTTAATTCCATAAGGATATTTTCCCCCAGGTTCCCAACTTACCCGTGTTGGAAATAATTAGAAAAAGAGACAACTGGGTTGGAAGGAGGTAAGAAAAGGAGGTGAAAGGAAAAACAGAAAAAGAAAGAAACAACAAAGCAAGGAGTGCGGGCAGAGGTCCTGCAACTTTCAGAGCATTCGGAGAGACGGGTCCTGGGAGGGAGCTGCGCGGGCATCGCAGGGGCCAAGAGCAGGTCCCCGGGGAGGCTGCCTCTGTCCTGTGGCCTCACCAGCCATCGAGGCTGCCAGACACGTCCCCAAACCACCAGCTGAGCCGGGAACCCTGGGAGAAGGCTCGGCCCCGGGAGAAACAAAGCAAAGGAGATCCATCTCTCAATGTGCGTATTATCTGCAAAGAGGCAAAGCAAATGTACAGACATCTGATTGCAACAGTCAGGAAAGGTTGCGACTTCTCAGGAGTCCCGAGAAGATCCTTCCAGCAAATATCCTTCCAAAGATCTCAGGAGTCCTGAGAAGTTCCTTCCAGCAAAGCATGTTCGTCAGTCAGAAACATCTAACGACTCAGCCCATTGAGATGTGCAGGATGTGTCCCACAGAGTCCCTTGTTTTCCTCCCTTGCCTCGTTCTCCGTGCCGCAAATGCACATGTGCAAGCCCGAGACTTTCAGAAACCCCGTTCCCATGTTTGGGAAGTCTTTCTGTACTTTAATGGGGCGCTTGTATCTACACCAGAGAAAAGGCAGTCCCTCGGAAGGCTAATGTAAGGGGAGGCAATACATTCAACACGTGTATATGAATATTGCCATTTTTACGTCGCATGCGTTTGTTTACAGGAAAGTGCGCAGAGTACTAACCCTTAAAAAAGGCAGGCTTATTGTCAAGAACCTTAGAGGGCCCAAAGAAAGACAAAGGGAAACCCATAATATGCTCATTACTGCTTACACTTTTAACTCCGGCTAATCATATCCTCGTGTTCCCTGCATGTACACATTAAAGAAAATGCCAGTAATTAGTGGAAAATGTAACATAATAGATCCATGTAAAAACAAGGTTTTAATTACAGCATTTACACAGGTTACAAATTCCAACTTGCTTTTGTGTAAGAGACAATCAGATCCATACTTTATTTTTTTAAAGCTATTTTAGGGAGGAAAAAAAAACCAAAAAATAAGCCTTTGATATTTGAGTCGCGATCATGCAGTTGGGTTCCAGGATGGTGTTCTGGCATTTTTCAAGCAGATCTCCATCCTCGTTGGGGAGAAAGGGTCATTCTTGCAGCTCACTGTGCATAACCATCATTGTGCAAAAATACACACTTGGCTTCATACTAGAGTACTTCTTCCTGGGTGGTCCCAGTCCCAAAGACCTCTCCTCAGGCTGGTCCAGGACAAGCCAGAGTGGACTTCAACGTTCCGTTTCAACAGTTACGGATGTGGACCGTGCTTCCGAGATCGAACAAATTCTAGGTCACGAGTTGGGAGGTGACGGGGCTGACGTCCTTCAGGAATCCCGAGAGAGTCAAACCCCCAAGATGGACCAAGAAGCAACGCAGACCAGCCTGGTCCACTGGACCGAGTTGACGTAAGTCGGGTCTAAAAAATAGTCAACCTGGGTCTAGAGAGAAGACGAAATCTTGACGAAAATGGGAAAATATGCAGGTGTTGGTACTACTGAATGTGCAGAGTGACTCCGAAGCCGTCACTCAGTCCTCACCTCAGAGACGTGCACATCCAGGGGCCCCACTGGGCTCCCGACAGAGAAGTGGGAGCCTCACAGCCCAGGGTTGGAGCCTGCCCGGACCTCACTCACTGGTTCCTTCACAGCAGCTCGTTAGGGAGCGTAGTTCATCTGGCCCGATTTAGTGAATTTCTGGATTAACTTGTCTACTTTTAACTAAACCAACCTGGCCAAAAGGTTAAGTGGCTTAAAAAGTTTCCTGCAAAGAAATAGCAAATTAAGCCTAACGTGATAATGTAAGATGAAGTTACCAGGACAACGTCATAGTCTCCCTTGCTTTTTTTTTGTTTGTTTGTTTTTTGGTTTTTTTTTTTTTGTTTTTGTTTTAAGTTCATTTATTTTGAGAGAAACAGAGACAGTACTAGCAGGGGGAGGGACAGTGAGAGGAAAGGAGAGAATCCCAAGCAGACTGTGCACTGTCATTGGGGAGCCTGACCCAGGACTCAAACTCACGAACCATGAGATCATGAGCTGAGCTAAAACCATGAGTCAGAAGCTTGACTGACTGAGCCCCCCGCAAGCGCCCTCAGAGTCTCATTTCTTTTTTTTTTTTTTTTAATTTTTTTTTCAACGTTTATTTATTTTTGGGACAGAGAGAGACAGAGCATGAACGGGGGAGGGGCAGAGAAAGAGGGAGACACAGAATCGGAAACAGGCTCCAGGCTCTGAGCCGTCAGCCCAGAGCCCGACGCGGGGCTCGAACTCACGGACCGCGAGATCGTGACCTGGCTGAAGTCGGACGCTCAACCGACTGCGCCACCCAGGCGCCCCCAGAGTCTCATTTCTAAACTTGGTCCTCCATGCTGTTACCTGACCCGTAACGGTTTACGATAATGACACAAAGCCAGCCAAAACTTCTAAACTACCAGAAAAATACCTTGCAATGCGGGTTGTGCCTACGGTCATCAACACTGAACCTTGTCGTAAGTGCACATGCTGACTTGACGCTTAAAGGTGATGACGGTCTTCGAAAAACATGTACGATCTCATAACTCATGCTTACAGCCATGTGTCGTATAAGCATCTACCATGAAAAAACTTAAATTTAATGATAACATTGATCTTACCAATAGCAGACAAAAATCTGCCTACTGTTGGTAGATTCTTTGTTACTTACAACCGAAAGGCTTATTTTTCCTATTATTTTGATACGAACAGCAGGGATGATACATGGAACATATAAGAAACTCAGTAAATAAAACAAGAGACAATATGCTAACAAGCTGAAGTAGATTTCTTTGTATTTTCCTACTGTTACACGATCTATAGAAAATATTACTAAACATGTAGAGAAATTAGTATTAAAACAGAGGACACGGAGCTGGAGGTGGGCTACCAGTCGGTTGAAAAGTGACGTATCTTTCAGGTGTCGGCTTGTAGAAATTTCTAGACTCTGTTTCAGTAATGGATCAATACAGAAATAATTGTTTTAGAAGCTACTAAAGAGAAACATGTAATGAACAATAACGGAATACTTTTTTTTTAATGCTGATTTGTTTTGAGAGAGACAGACAGAGAGGGAAAGGGAGAGAGGGAGAGAGACAGAGGGAGACAGTGAGATTCCCAAGCAGGATCTGAACCGTCACCACAGAGCCCGACTCAGGGCTCCATCTCACGAATCGTGACATCATGACCTGAGCCGGAATCAAGAGTGGGAAGCTTAACCAACTGAGCCACCCAGGCGCCCTTTAATGGAATACTTTTCCGTAATAAATAATGTATGTTAGGAAACAGACAGTGGCCATGAGGATTCTCTTTTTTAATGTTTATTTATTTTTGAAGAGAGATGGAGCATGAGCAGGGGAGGGGCAGAGAGAGAGGGAGACACAGAATCCGAAGCAGGCTCCAGGCTCCGAGCCGTCAGCACAGAGCCTGACATGGGGCTCGAACTCACAGACCGTGAGATCATGACCTGAGCCAAAGTCAGACGCTCAACCGACTGAGCCACCCAGGCACCCCAAACATGAGGATTTTTTTTATCAGACACCATTTGTTGGTTTTCTCTTGGCAAATTAAACCACGTTGTAAACTCAAAAACGAATGTTGCATTATAAATAAAACTTAAAGAAATGAAAATTGTGTTTTTCTCTCACAAAAAGATGAGCACGCAAAACTTGCTCAGTTATGTTGCGATGACACGTCCCTCACAGTGGTGCGTTACGCAACACCCATTTACACACACAAGGCACACTCTCACGGCTGATCCAAACCTTCGAGGACAGGGGTTATCTGACCTCGAGTAAGAAAGTAACCGTGATTCGGAATAGCATATGCTACACAGGGGGCATTGTGTAGAACATTTGGGAAATGTTCCTCTTATCTGATTTCTTAATCTAAAAATGATGTCAGTTTATCAGCTTTAAAAGACTTTTATCTGCTTTGGGAAGCGGAATTGATTGAAATGTTTACAGCCGTCTGAAAAAAAGTTCTTGATAAGGCAAAACCCCCACATTTTCAGGTGACTGTGCGACATTTCTGCTCGGATGACTAATAGGCCTCTTGAATGTAGCATGCCGAACACCAGATTCCTATCGACCTCCTGTAAACTGGTTCCACCGTTACGTCTCCCATGGAGTTAGTGGAAGTCGCACTGTTTTGGCTACTCAAGCCCGAACACTGGTACCCAACCTTAAATCTTTTATCTCTTCCTCCCCCCCAATACCAAATGCACCCCACACCAAATGTATCAAGAAATCCTCTCAGCTCCACCCTCGAAACATATTCAGAGTCGGACCCTTGTCACCACATCGCCCTGGCAGGGTCCCCCCCGCTCCTGCACGGCTCCCTCAGCTCCTGGCCCACCCTGCTTCCCCCTTGTCCTCACCTTTATTGTCCTCACCGCGTACAAGACATTCCTGTAAAAATAACCGGGCACCCGGCTAGCTCAGTCAGTGGAGCACACGACTCCTGATCTCGGGGTGGTGAGTTCAAGCCCCACGGTGGGTGTAGAGATTACTTAAAAATAAAATCTTTAAAAAAATAAGTTATGATTCCAGGAATCAAATTAAAAAACAAAAACAAAAACGTGAACCATGTCCCTCTTCTCTGCTCGAAGCCCTCCAACGCCTCCCATCCACACCCTATTGTTAAACCCATCAGATTTTGACAAAACGACTCTGAGATGCCACCTCACGCCGGTCAGAGTGGCTAAAATGAACAAGTCAGGAGACTGTAGATGCTGGCGAGGATGTGGAGAGACGGGAACCCTCCTGCACTGTTGGTGGGAATGCAAACCGGGGCAGCCGCTCTGGAAAACAGTGTGGAGGTTCCTCAAAAAATTAAAAACAGAAATACCCTAGGACCCAGCAATAGCACTGCTAGGAATTGACCCAAGGGACACAGGAGTGCTGATGCAGAGGGGCACTTGCACCCCAATGTTTATAGCAGCACTTTCACCAATAGCCAAAGTATGGAAAGAGCCTAAGTGTCCATCAACTGACGAATGGATAAAGAAGATGTGGTTTATGTATACAATGGAATACTACTCGGCAATGAGAAAGAATGAAATCTGGCCGTTTGCAGCAACATGGATGGAACTGGAGGGTATTATGCCGAGTGAAATAAGTCAGGCCGAGAAAGACAGATACCATATGTTTTCACTTGTATGTGGATCTTGAGAAACTTAACAGAAGACCAGGGGGAAGGAGAAGGTGGGGGGTGGGGGGCGAGAATGTTACAGAGACGGAGGGAGGCGAACCATAAGAGACTCTTAAATACCGAGAACAAACTGAGGGTTGATGGGGGTGGGGGAGAGGGGAAAGTGGGGGATGGGCATGGAGGAGGGCACCTGTTGGGGTGAGCACTGGGTGTTGTATGGAAACCAATCTGACAATAAATTTCATATAAAAAAAAGAATTTCTGGGGAAAACATGGGGTGTGTATTGAAATCAGAGGCTGAACAACGTGAAAATAAAGGGTGCCTTTGGGTGCCTGAGTCTTGTCTTTGCAAATGGCTGTTTTTCTAGAACGCTGATAAACCCAGCCTTCTACATTCTGCTCAGCAACTTCAGAGAGACTCCTACAAACTTTAATTTTCCCGGAATCCATGAAGTAGAGACATAAAAATGGGAGTCTATTTCCCTTGTCCATTCTGTATCTCACTATTTCTTAGAACACATTTAGTCATGCATGGAAACTGTTTACAAAGTGCACGTACGGTCTACCTTCTCTGACGCTCCCCGGATTGCTTTGGGAGACCTGATCGAGTACCTTTGCTCTAAGTTACAAATGAGACCACTGAGGTGCAGAGGAATCAGGGACTTACCCAATCAGGTGACTGTGGGCCACCTAAAGCCACAGCTCCCACTGAACTACCACGTCTAAAATAGGCCACAGCTGCGGGTCAGAAACACACTTTAAAAATACAGTCCGGGTACACCCAAGATTCAAACCAATTACTTCAAACACCTTTATTAGTTAAAGTAATTAGTGATCACTGGCATTTTGGAAGACCCAGGAAGATTGCAAGTTCCTAATCATACTGGCGAACATTTGATTTCCCATTGTTTATATTGAGTCTCTGTTAACACAGGATAGCATTATAATAATAAAAATCCAGGAGGCACTTGGGTGGCTCAGTCAGTTGAGCGTCTGACTTGATTTTGGCTCAGGTCATAATCTCAGGGTCATAGGACCAAGCCCCATGCTCGAGCATGGGGCATGCTTAAGATTCTCTCTCTCTCTCTCTCTCTCTCTCTCTCTCTCTCTCAAATAGAAATAAGAAATAAAATTTAAATTAAAAAAATAAATAAACATTTTTGGAATAGGTTTGAGTCTTGATAGGCTAAAGAGATAAGTCAGTCCTATCTAGATCCTTTGGATAATCAGGAATGGACAGAAAGCAAATAATTGCACCTTTCTGATAAAGAACAGTAAGCTCAGGTATTCATACCAACCCTGATGAAAGCATTGAGAAATTCTGAATAAAACACGGAAATATAGACACATTCGCAATAGCATCAGAAGCATACAAGATAGTAAGGGATTACCGGACCAAAATCTAAGTGAAATCGTGGTCCTAGAAAAGCAAACAGAATACTGGATCCCCTTATGCCTTAGAGAGTTTTGCAAAGCTGAGAATGCGAGCTGCACTTTTCGAGGTTTTGTGGCGTAACAGGAAAAGGGGCCGAGGTTCAGGACCCAAGCAACCTGTATCCATGTACAGTGGACCTTCCCCTGTGAAACACACCCCTGAAAGACCTCTAACTCCAGGGTAAGGATACACTACAAGTTGACCCCCCAGGCCCCTCACCTCCACGTGCCAACAAGATTTCACTGGGACAGAGCAGAGCCTGGGGGAAACGTTGTTGTGGCATAAACTCGCAACCTGAAAAATTCAAGCCATACATGTAACTTGAGATGATGGAGTCCATAGTGCCTGATTTAAAAAAAAGAAAAAAAAAAAGAATTTCCCAGGTCCTCCTATTTTTAAAAAAATTTTTGCAATATTATTCCAAGGAAAATAACCATGGATGTAAAAAGAAATACTCAAACAAATAGAGAAATAAAGCATCGTGAAACAAAACTAGCAGAAACAACAGAGAACATAATGGCTCTACAAAGACTCTGGATGTAAGAAGAATCGGGATAAAGGTTCGTAGAACAACCCCGCTCATCCTACACACGTATAAAAGGCTTAGAGATACCTCAGGAAAGAAAGTGGTTAAAAATGTGTCGGCATGTGCGAGAAAGGAAACGATGAGACTTCGGATATTGAGAGACACAATAACTAAGATGTACAATTCACTGGCTGTTTAACCTTGTCCTGAAACAGCTAGACTGGGAGGGTGGGTGCCGGTGCCCAGGATGGTCAGAAGAGAAGAGGCAGCAAAGAGATGGAGACCAGTGCAGAAGCAGCAACACAGAGAACATGGTAAAAGCGTCCGCACGCACCTACTGGATCCCCAGCAGGAGAGGAGAAAGAATGTGGGCAGAGGCAACACTGTGGGGGGAAATGTCGAGGTCATGACTAAGGATTTCCCCCTAAATTTTTTTTAATCTTTATTTATTTTTGAGAGAGAGACAGAGTGTGAGTGGGAAAGGGGCAGAGAGAGGGAGACACAGAATCGGAAGCAGGCTCCAGGCGCCGAGCTGTCAGCACAGAGCCCGACGCGGGGCTCGAACTCACGGACCGCGAATTCATGACCCGAGCCGGAGTCGGACACTCAACCGACCGAGCCACCCAGGCGCCCCTGAGGATTTCCCTCTGGTAGAGACGGCAGGAAGCCCTCCACATGTGGAGCAGACTCCGCAACAATCAACTCATACTTGAACATGGCATAGTGAACCGTAAGAATCAGAGACAGAAAATCTAAAAGCAACCACACGCACACACGCACACACACGATGGGGAATTAAACAGCCTATCCTGAAGGCAGCACGGTGATACTGACAACTGTCTTCCCCACAGCAGCACTAGAGGAAAATGCCAGTGGAACTATATCTCCAGTGTGCTGAAGTAAAATAAATACCAACGTGGAATTTCCAAGGAAATGCCTTTTAAGAACAGGGTGAAACGAAGACATTATTAGACGAACAGAACAAAGAGAGTTAAGAGCAGATTCTCGTTAAAGGGTGTAATTAATCCATAAGGAAGGTGTCGATTAAGAAAGTGGTGAACATGTAAAAATAATAGAAATAGTCTTTAAGGTGAGGAAAAGGAAGCCAAATGCAAACTAAAAGTCAAGAATAACATACGAGTTGGAAGAAGACAGAGATGGGGTCAAAATCCTCAAAGCTACTAATTTTCCAGGAGATGGATAAAAATTTGGATACAATTTATACTTTGAAAAGCTAAATATGCACTTGTTGATTTTCAGAGTGACTCTCGAAAGAATAGCCACAAAGCGTTTAGCTAGTAGAGAAGAAAGTGAATGAGAAGATAACCTTTCCAAAAACAAAAAACAAACAAACAAAAAAACCAGCCACATGCAAGTAGTACCCTCATTGATGATTTCTAAATCCATTTCCTTTTTAGAAACTTTGTGGGGTGCCTGGGTGGCTCAGTTGGTTAAGCGTCCGACTTCAGCTCAGGTCATGATCTCACGGTTTGTGAGTTCGAGCCCCACATCAGGCCCTGTGCTGACAGCTCAGAGCCTGGAGCCTGCTTCAGATTCTGTGTCTCCCTCTCTCTCTGCCCCTCCCTGGTTCGCGCTCTGTCTCTCTCTCTCTCAAAAATAAATAAACATTAAAAAAAAAAAAAAAAAAGAAACTTTGTCCTTCCTCTCTGCGATAAGACTCAGGATATGTTGATTCTGACGTGTGGCGTAACTCGTTTAATACGCTACCTCCATTACTTGTAAGTTTTCCTTATCACGCGACCGTCTCATTATTCAGACATCACAGTCTAGAATAAGCATGCTATGCCTCTTCCCACGCTTGAGGTATGGCGTCCAGACTCAATGTCAGGGGCGGGATCTCAAGAGTAATCAGCCTCAATAGGGGATCAAAATTTCACTGGCGAGCTCTTCACGCAAGAGCCATCATGTCCTGCCGGTCCAAGTCACTGCCCCCTGAACAGAGACATGCCTACCCCATACCACCTCACGGCCAAGTGCACGTTCAGCCAACCACGTGCTGTCCCCACGGTCTCTGTTCCAGCTGCTACAATCTCTGGTACAGTTACCAACCACATGAAGTTCCTACAAGATGCAGCCTTCGTTGGCCAATGTCGAGTGGTCACGGATGCCATGCTATGTCTTATAAGGAGAAGCAGTGATAGTCCAGAGAATGTTTCCTGGGACCGTCCCCAGCGGATTCCATCGGCTCTATCTCGTGCCAATGTCCATCCCAACATCTGGGTCCCTCAGCGCCTCATGTCCCAGGCGCCCCCCCAGCACGGGGACCCAGGCTGCCTCTACGAGTGTGTAAAGGTCTGTTTCCCTCTCTTCCGTTTCTAAATGGGGAGCTTACGCAAACCGGTATTCAGCCTCTCCTGACCCACAGTGTCAATGTGCATCCTTTGAGAACTCTTTTCAAGTTCTTGCTCCCGGGCAAACTCTGAAGCCGAACATTCTGCCCTCTATTCCTGAGCAGGTGGCCGATGGCCGCAAATGAGCCAGCTAACCTTCGCGGTGGAAATGGAACCATCACCTCTCGTTCCCGTGGTTGAAAGCCTGTTCGACGGAGAAAGGCACGTTTCCTATCTGACTTAAGGCAAAAAGCAGGCATAACACCACTCAGTGCTAGAAGCTGCACTGATATTTCATTCGCTAGATCAACAGGCATTCAGTGACCACAGTTACGTGCTGAGGGTATAATAGGAAAGAGGGTTCGAGCAGCACCACCCTTCCCAAACATATTTGCAAGCGCAAAAATCCATTCCAGGCGATTTTCTCCTAGAAGGGAAAGGACATCTCCCCGTGAGTCAGCAGTGGCCCCTGTATGTGGACACCAGCACGTACCGGGATGGTCTGAAATCAGTGTGACCCCACCACGAGAGACATAGCTCTGGAGGGCTGGGCTACATTCAACACATGCACTGAATATTTTAACATATTGTTTTTAGCAAGTGGATAAAAAGTCTCCCTCAAGGCATGAAGCTTCTCTTTCCAGCTCCTTAGAAACTTCCCCCCTCGGAAGGAGACAGGGGTATCTGGGCTTGGGTATGGGCCACCCCCTTCCAAGGGGGGGAGAACACAGCTCAGGGAGGGAGCACGGCTCTCCAGGCACGGCAGAGTGCTTATTTCTCGTGCCTCGGGAAAGAAAAGGAACAGAGTGGCCGCCTGCGGGAAGGAGCCCGAGGGACCATGAAGTCTCAGGAAATCGCTTTTCTTGTGTCCCAGGCTGACAGCCGCCTCATGTAGCACTTTGTGGCTACGACCTGCCTCTTCACACCCGCGGGCCGGCGTCCCGTCCTCTCTGCCTCTGCTCCAGGGACAGAAGGCCATGCGGACAGGCCCACAGCCCCGCACGTCTCCTACCCTTCACACCACGCACCGGCCGAAGCTGGAGATCAAGGGCATCTCAACACCACCCCGGGAAAGCCCCCTCCGCAGCGGGCTGCAGGATGCTGGGTCTCTGGCCACCGGGGAAGCCCCGCTAGCTCAAAGATCTGGGGCCCCGGCTCAGCTCCACACCGGGAGAGGAAACTTCCTCTTCCTGCCCATGGCTCCCGCCCGCTGTCCTGTCCCACTCCATCCTGCTCTTGAGCCCGCAGGTGCCTGCATCCAGCCCCCACCACTTCTGCGGACAAGTGACGAGCGCCCTGCCCTGTCCCCAGGCCTCTCGGGCCGCGTGCACCTGTGACTCCTGAACCCCTCCAGCCCGTCCCCCGGCCCGGAGCCTCCCTTCCCGGCCAGCGCCTCCCGCCCCTCTCCTCCCTTCCCTGCTGGCACTGCCTGTCTCTCCAGAATGTCCTGGGCTGGGAGACCTTCCCACACCCATTTCAGGCCCCCACACCATCCTCGGCATCCATGCGGCCTCGCCCTCGCCTCCTGACGCGGAGTTCCTGTGAGCCGGCGGCCACGTGGCCCACTTCTTTCCATTTCTAGCGCCTCACACTGTTCCTGGGCAGCAGAGAACTTCAGCAGCGAACACTCAGCACATCAGACAACAGACTGGAGTCGACAGCTTCCTACAGGCTACCTGTGGGTAACTCGAATTTACCAAATCCGTTTACTCGTCTGCCACGTAGAGGATCATCGAAGCAGGGCAGACTTACAGCAGCAAGAGAACAGCACTGTTTCCCTGTAAAATCGGTAAAGATGTTTTGAAATAATCGTAACGGTTTCAAGAGCACGGCGGGTACCGAACGCTGACCCGACGGTGGGCGCGTACCTCGTGGGAGTCGTGCGGAAGCGACCGACAACATGCACCTGCACATTGACCTTGGACGCGCCCTTCCTTGAACTCCCCCCGCCCCCCACCGGGAGAAACCGTCCCGTGGAAATAATCAGATATCCCGCAGACACGCGGCGCCACGAGAACACTGGTCACAGAAGTGTCTGTCGTACTCAGAAATTAGAAACAGTCTGAGTGTAACAACGATTGGAAAAGCCCATTGTCCTATGCCTGCTGGCTGGAATATTATACAGACACAGACAGGACTCTGTAGGCAAGGAATACGATGCAGTTTACTCTTGTTATGCGCCGTGGGTTCTCATCTTCTCTGGTCTTTAAATATTTGTAGGCATACAAAAAATAAAAAAATATCCAAAGCCTATGAAATCAAAACATGAACCGTGGTTATCACTGAGCAGTGTGGCCATGGGTAATTCTTTTTTGACTATTTTTAATGTTTATTTACTTTTGAGATAGGGAGACAGCGTACAAGTGGGGGGCGGGGGGCAGAGAGAGAGAGGGAGACACAGAATCTGAAACAAGCTCCGGGCTCTGAGCTGTCAGCACAGAGCCCGATGCGGGGCTCGAACCCACGAACTGCGAGATCATGACCTGAGTCGAAGTCAGAGGCTTAGCCGACTGAGCTCCCCGGGTGCCTCTGGGTCATTTGTATTATTGTATCTCATTTGTACTTTCTTCATTTTCATTTTTATGTTTTTATGTCTAAATTCCACTGCTTGCTTAATAAGAAAAAAAGTACTTTAATGACCATGATAGAAGGCAAAAAAAAAAAAAAAAAGAAAGAAAGAAACACCAATTAAGCAATATTGCCATGACCATGGACCTTTCTACCCACAACTGTTGTTTCTAAATATCATGAAGGAATTTGGATCCTGGAGCTATTTCTGGCCTGGGCGCTGCTGGGCTATATCCACTCTCCGTGGGAGGATGAGCCCCGTGGTATTTAGGAACCCAGAAATCATTCCCTCACAACCCCCTCACCGGCACGGAGGCCACGCCGCGTTGCGACAGGAATTTCAAATATGAGTGTTTTCCGTGGCTTGCGTGCCGGGCTTCAAAAATGCCCAAGCCCCACACCACACGTATTCAAGGAGCCTCTTCCGAGATCTCTTACCCTCAACAACAGTCAGGAGCTAAAGGTCACGCGAAGAAGAGAGACCATCGCATCTGCGCAAACAGGTTGAAAATACTTTGCACGGACATTTGGAGGCCAAAGTCAAAACTAATGTCCGTTTCCAGTGAAACCGGTCACTGCGTCCTCACGAGGAACCTGTCAGGTGTGCTCAGAAAAGGCGTGGTCTTCCCGCAAAGCCAGACCTCAGGTGCCCTGACCTGGAGTAGCCCATCTGGCCCCACGCCAACTCCGTGAGCCCAACACGTGCGCCCCTGTTTCCCTGAGGAATCTAAGCCCCGAATGAGCCCGAGGACGCGTAGCCGTGGAATCCGGGTTCCACGTCTCCAATCCAGAACCATGTGCGTTCTAACAACGGGGACCAAAACGTGGGTTTTCGTAAGGAAAATCCACTACGGTACAATTAAAGCTACAAAAGCCTCTAAGCACCCTGGACAAGATCGTGAAATCAATGTATTAAACCTCGTATTATGTGTTTTGGAAAACGCCTCAGCCCCTCATGCGGAACCTATACGTTCTCCTTTTATTTTTTTTTTATTTTTTATTTTTTTATTTTTTTTTTAAATTTTTTTTTTCAACGTTTATTTATTTTTGGGACAGAGAGAGACAGAGCATGAACGGGGGAGGGGCAGAGAGAGAGGGAGACACAGAATCGGAAACAGGCTCCAGGCTCCGAGCCATCAGCCCAGAGCCTGACGCGGGGCTCGAACTCCCGGACCGCGAGATCGTGACCTGGCTGAAGTCGGACGCTTAACCGACTGCGCCACCCAGGCGCCCCATGTTCTCCTTTTAAAGGCAAATTTTTAGGAGTGCCTGGGTGGCTCAGTGGGCTGTGTCCCACTCCTGGCTTCGGCTCGGGTCATGATCTCGTGGTTCGTGGGATCGGGCCCCCCGTCAGGCTCCATACTGCCAGTGTGGGACCTGCTTGGGACTCTCTTGTCTCCCTCCCTCCCCGCCCCTCCCACGCTCACACTCTCTGTCGCAAAATAATTAAACATTTAAAAAAGAATAAAACCAATGCAAAATGTTAGGTCCTCCCTCACGCTTTACCGTTGAGCTATCCGTCTGTGCCGTGGGGAAAGTCACCAACTCCCCGTCTTCCGTGTGCGATGCTTCCCACCCAGACGTCAGAAACCACCCCAGAGCTACAAGGATCAGGAAGCATTTCCTGCTCAGATAAAAATAACGCGAACCTCTTCTGGGATTGTAAGTAGTTACATTTGCCGCCATCTGGGGAGAATGGAGATATCGCGCCCCTGGACGCACACACCTGGCCCCTCCAGGCACAGACTCTCGGGGGCCCCGTCTTTCTGGAGCAGGGGGACATCTTCTACGCATCCTGGGGGGGTAGGGTTTAAGTGCCAACACCAGAGGAGCCGACGTGTGAGACAGGACGGCAGCCTGCCTCTCTCCTCGGGGAAAGGATTGTGGCCGAGGACAAAGAGGCCAAGCGGATCCCTCCTTGTGCAGGAAATGAAGGAAAAGGACTTAGATCCTCCTGCCTCAGAGAGCCTGAATTAACCTTCGGGGGCCCCTGAGAGTTCCTAATCCACAAGGACCCTCCCTCACCCCCTTCTGTTTCATGAAGTGCACATGCAGCCAGTAGGCTTCTTGGAGTCACACTGGGCTTTTCATCTGACCTTGCTTTTCCACTGTAACGGAAACCCTTCCAAGGCAACACGGCCAGAACCACGAAGCGTCTTTTCGACTTGGAGTCAACCAGCAGCGTCTCACCGCGAGCACTGCTTTGAAGCTACTCTCGTTCCCTCGTGCAAATCACGACTCCTGGTTTTGTTATAGACCACAGGTATATCATATAGCTTGTTTGCCACAAACCAAAAGACGCCTTTTTCACACATGAAAAGCCATCTTTTTCTGGGAATCCCTCTTCAACAATCGAAAGCACTCGGTGAGCTTAGAGGGCACGATACGACGGGCCAGGTAAGTTCTCACTTCTTGTGCTGATGCGAAATTCATGCCAATGAGGTACGGCCAAGTCTTTCTGAAGATTAGAAAAAAAAATTATGTGGGGCGCCTGGGTGGCTCAGTCGGTTGAGCATCCGACTTCGGCTCAGGTCACGATCTCGCGGTCCGTGAGTTCGAGCCCCGCGTCAGGCTCTGGGCTGATGGCTCAGAGCCTGGAGCCTGTTTCCGATTCTGTGTCTCCCTCTCTCTCTGCCCCTCCCCCGTTCATGCTCTGTCTCTCTCTGTCTCAAAAATAAATAAATGTTAAAAAAAAATTAAAAAAAAATTATGTGAATACATAATTCCCTCCCTTCCCCCATTTCTGTAAGTCACAGGGCATTTTCTCAGTGACCGACACTCAGAACCTCGTTCCCTTCCCCTCCTTCCTTTCCAACACACACACACACACACACACACACACACACACACACACACACTCACAGTTTGTCCAGGTCAGTACATCCCACTCCTATGTCTGTGGTCCTCCCCAGAAGGTCACGGTGACCCCCCTCTTTCGTGCGTCTCTTTCTGTCCTCCTCACAAGGTTGGAATTCACCCTCGCAAGGTGCGGATTCAGCCACACCATGTACCTCGTTAAAATTCTCCCAGCCCTGAAGAATCGAATGCAGTCACCTGCGGGGACCCACACAGTTGGGGACGGGGTTGGTGGTTCCTGTCACTGTGGAGGACAAACAAGAGAATGGCGGGCAGGGCTCCAAAGCTGTGGAGAGGCAGGGAAGCAGCTTCAATGGTACCGAGGCGTGTAGATAACGCCAGCTCCTATCTCTGCATGGTTACGCGGGTATCGATACAGACAGCTTTTCCTTTTGGGGACTAAAATTAGACAGTTTCCTGTGCAGATGTCAGACCTCAGTGATCCCTCAGTGGGATACAGCCTCTGAAATGGCATTGATAGGAGTTTCTGTAGATGTCTGCATCCAAATTTTAATATACTATTTCGATAGTTGTGCTAAGGGGCGCCTGGGGGGGCTCAGTCGGCTGAGCGACAGACTTCAGCTCAGGTCACGATCTCGAGGTTTGTGAGTTCGAGCCCCGCATCGGGTTCTGTGCTGATGGCTCAGAGCCCGGAGCCTGCTTCGGACTCTGTGTCTCCCTCTCTCTCTGCCCCTCCCCCCCCCATAAATAAAAACATTTAAAAAATATAAATAAATAAATACTTGCGCTAAGGTCTCTATAGAGCATTTCCTCCTTTACAAATTTTACTTCAATTAGTTGATTAATTCTCCTGCTATGGTTTTAATAGCACATACATATCAAAATATATTGTTTTGCTATTTGATTTTGCCTTTTTCTTTGTATTTAAATTATCTTTTTGTTCCTGTAATTGTTTCCTTACATTGTGTAATGTCTTACATCGTTATGGGTTTTTTTTAATTATTATTATTTCAGTTTTCTAAATTGTCTAGTCGGTAACGATTATTTGGTTTTGCACTTTTATTGCCATTCCATTTTATTATTTTATACAAATTTGTTGCCATTTTTTCTTTGTCTCTCTCTCTCTGGCATAGTCTTAGCTAATTTTGTCTATTTATTTCATGACCTTTGACTAGGTAAGAAGTACTCATGTTACAAAATTCAAGAGGAACAAAATAACATAATACATGTAAACTCGGCTTTTATTTCTGTACCCTATCAGCCAGGTTATGAGTTTCATGCATATCCTTCTACAGATATTTATACTTATAATTATGTGTAAATATGTGTAAATATAAATATATGTATAAATATAAATGTGTAAATAATATATATAAATATAATTTATAATTATGTGTATATATAATTAAAAGTACAAGCTACAGGTTATATAATTTCATCTCATGTGCACATTGATTTCTCATCTAACAATACATTGTTGCAAACTTCCAGAGCAGTACATTTACGGTATTTTATGCTTTTTACTTTTTATTTTTTTTCAGTTTGAATTTTTATTTTGTATTTTCTTTTATGATCTGAATTTCCCCACTTATTTCTTTTTTTTAATAGAAATTCATTGTCAAATTGGTTTCATACAACACCCAGGGCTCATCCCAACAGGTGCCCTCCTCGGTGCCCGTCCCCCACCCTCCCCTCCCTCCCACCCCCCATCAACCCTCAGTTTATTCTCAGTTTTTAAGTCTCTTATGTTTTGGCTCCCTCCCTAACCTTTTTTTTCCCCTCTTCCCCTCCCCCAAGGTCTTCTGTTAAGTTTCTCAGGAGCCACATGATGAGTGAAAGCATATGGGATCTGTCTTTCTCTGCCTGACTTCTTTCACTCAGCATAACGCTCTGTGGTTCCATCCACGTTGCTACAAAAGGCTAGATTTCATTCTTACTCAAAATAAATACATTTTATGCTTTTTAAAAAGTAGGCTTTACGGGGTGCCTGAGTGGCTCATTTGGTTAAGCGTCCAACTTCGGCTCAGGTCATGATCTCATTGTTCTTGAGTTGGAGCCCGGCGTGGGGCTCTGTGCTGACAGCTCAGAGCCTGGAGCCTGCTTTGGATTCTGCGTCTCCCTCTCTCTCTTCCTTCCTCTGCTCGTGCTCTGTCTCTCTCTGTCTCTTAAAAATATATCATAAACGTTTAAAAAATTTTTAAAAATTAAAAAAATTAAAAAATTTTTAAAAAAGTAGGCTTTATGTTTAGAGCAGTTTTAAGTATATAAAAAACCTCCACAGAAAATAGAGAAAGTTCCCGTACCTTCTACCTTTTGTACAAGCTTCCCCTATTATTAACAGCCCGTGTTGTCATGGTATATTTGTTACCATGAGTGAGACAGTATTGGTACATTATTATTAGTTAAAGTTCACAGTTAACACAAGAAGTCACTTTGGCTGCTGTCCCTTCTGTGGGTTTGGACAAATGTGTGAAGACGTGTGGCCAGCATTAAAGTGTGTACAAAACAGTTCCATTGTCCCACACACCCCCTAGGTTCCTACCTGTTCCTCCCTCCTTACCTCGTAAGCCCGGGCAACCCGTGACCTTTTATGGTGTCTGCCTTTTCCAGAAGGTCATCCAGTGGAAACTACTCAGAATGTAGCCTTTTCAGATTGCCTTTCCCTTAGTTATCCACCTTTAAGTTTCGGCCATGTTTTGTTTTTTTTGTTTTTTTTTGTTTTTTAGGTGACCATAGCTCATTGCTTTTCATCAGTGCAGAATATTCCACTCTAAGGGAGAGCCCCGGTTTATTTGTCCATTCTCCTACTGAACAGCATCTAATTGCTTCCAAGTCTGGACAGTTATGAATAACGCTTCTCTAAATACTGGCATGCGGATTTTTGTGTGGCCATAAGGATTCAAGTCATCTGGGTAAATACCTAATGATGAAGAGGTGAGTCACTGCAGATTTCTAGGGCAGTGAAACTTCTGTATGAGACTGCAAGAATGGAAACATAACTTTTTGTCAAAACCCATAAGATGTACAACACAAAGAGTGAATCCTAATGTAACCTACGGACTTTGGTTTATACTAATGTGTCCATATCGTCTCCTCGGGGGTCAGGAACGTACACACGAATGCAAGATATCGATACTGGGGGAAACTATGTCTTGTGGACGGCGTATGGGAACACTCTGTATTGTCTGCTCAGTTTTTTACAAGCTTGGAATTGCTTTAAGAAATAAAGTCCAGGGGCACCTGGGTGGCTCGTTCGGCTGAGCGTCCGACTTCGGCTCAGGCCGTGATCTCGCAGCTCATGAGATTGAGCCCCGCATCGAGCTCTGTGCTGATGGCTCAGAGCCTGGAGCCTGCTTCGGATTCTGTGTCTCCCTCTCTCTCTGCCCCTCCCTCACTCATGCTCTCTCTCTCTCTCTCTCTCTCAAAAATAAATAAACATTAAAAAAAAGAAAGAAAGAAAGCCCATTAATTTAAAAAGGGATGTTTGGAGTTGATATTCTCAGACACTCAAGCATCTATATATTTTTGCAACTAGATGCCAATAATAGATTCTGCCTTCCTCATCATGAATGATTCTCAGGCTATGTATCTACCAAGACACTCAGGGCCCAATGAAGCCTGGAAAAGCCACTCTGAGGAATCTCCTTCCTTTTGACCACACTTGAACTCTGAAAACCTCAGGGTCCTGCTTCGTTCACCATAATTTGGTCTCGCTGCTAATAATAAAATCATCCAAGGATTATACAAAATCTTCCCCAGGCTGAAGACTGCTTCCTGATTTACACGTGTTTTCTCTAATCTTTACCCCAAACAAAAGGTCATATTAGTAACATCATTCCCATTGTGTAGATTAGGAAACTGAGCGAGTGATGAAGAAATTTGGTCAGGCTTATCCTGCTAACAGAGGAAGGTTCTGGAAATCAAGCTCTACTCTGATGACAAGACCCATACTCTTTCCAGTATCTTTCACAAAATCCTAAAGGCTGGATGCCTTTCAAAGTTGATATTCCAAGTCCTATTCTTTAATTCCCAGATAAGTAACCATTAAATAATTAAACAGGAAAAAAGCCCACAATGTAGCATTTCTTATCCATAAAGCTGTGGCAACCAGAGAGCAAACCCCCTGCTTCACACCTATGGACAATTAGTTCAGAGGATTGTCCAATGTTCTAGAGGCTCCCAGGGGCAGGGGCGGGACTGGAGTCCAATTTCCTTCACACCAAATCCATTGGCTTTTCCTTGGAGTAACGGGGCCCCTTGGAGACACATCCGGACACAAGGCCACCAAAATCTCCTTTCTTCTTTATCATCAGCTACCCCGTCAAGATCGAACTTTCATTTGGTTCCACGCTTAGAAGTAATATTCCACATCCAGCCACAGCAACCACCTTTCCTGAAATAAAAGAAAAGTAAAAGGGGCTCGGAGACCACTCTCTAGAGACTGTACATTTCCGTTGAAGTATTAACACAATCTATTAGGTCACATTATACTCCATTGTGCAGAGGGAGGAAACCCTACTCAACAACAGTATTTGATGGCATTTTGATGTGCCGTTCGCTGGACGCAGCGATGAATGCGGAGGCTGAGGGCCAGGGCGGCCCGCGAAGCCAACAGCTTTCCTTGGATGCTTACTTCCCGGGCTTAAATGAGCTGGGCGCTCGGGAAAGATGTGCCTTGACACTGGAATCCAGTTGGAGTCTGGAATACTGGGACTGTTTTCGGCCCAGGTGATCTATTCAGCAGATCTTCAATAGTGTGCTATGCCCGCGGCGAGCTGATTCCGGACGGAGCGGTCTGATTTGTAGGCGGTCCTGCGGACGAGCGTTTGTGACAGGCACGCTCACATCTGCTGGCCGGCATCTTTGTGACACAGATGCCCGTGGTCACGTGTCGGAACAACCGAAGTCTGTGGTCTCCATCAGGAAGCCCAAACCCAGAGACATAGGCGGGGGGCAAGACAGAGGAGTGGAGTTTTTTTTGTTGTTTTTTTTTTTTGTCTTTTGCCTTCTGAAATTTTTTGTTCCCTAAGGACCCGTAAAATTATCCACTCACTTATTTAACAAATAATCACGTGTGTGTGCAATGTAATACCAAGCATCGTTCTGGGCCCAGAGAGGCAAAGGCAGGAGGTAAGGAGAATGAGAGAGAGATAAATAAAGGGTGGCTCCCGTAAGCACAGGATAAAACCATCACATTATAGGAACAGTTGAACACACAATCTAATAAAAAGAAAAAGCAAAAAGAGGTTGCCTTAAATTTTTTTTTTTCAACGTTTATTTATTTTTGGGACAGAGAGAGACAGAGCATGAACGGGGGAGGGGCAGAGAGAGAGGGAGACACAGAATCAGAAACAGGCTCCAGGCTCCGAGCCATCAGCCCAGAGCCCGACGCGGGGCTCGAACTCCCGGACCGCGAGATGGTGACCTGGCTGAAGTCGGGCGCTTAACCGACTGCGCCATCCAGGCGCCCCTAAAAAGAGGTTGCCTTAAAACGTGAGGACTCCCAATCACCATTGGAATCCGGGTTTCTCAGGGCCGTGTGATGGGATCAGTGAATTTCGTTTTTCCGTGGTCACTGTATTTTACCCTTTCTGCTCCCGTCTCCACTTCTCGCCCACTGGGGACGAAAGCCCCGGGCTCCCGGCCTCCTGCAAGAAAGCTGGCAGGGTCAGGAGGAGGGACGGCCCGACAGCCTCCTCCTTGCTGGGACATCCAAAACCCTAAACCCTTAGGGGAACGCAGAGGAGAGTCCAGACCAAGCGTGTGAGGAGACGTCTCTGGGCCACGACCTTCGCCCGCATCGTCATGAAGGTTCTCCAAGCTCCCGGAAGGAAGAGAGAAAGGGTGGACGAGGAGCGGCGGCTGGAAGAGGGCCTGGTCGCTGATTTCCTAGCGGGAACCCCAAGGAGGCAGCACACTCAGGACAGGCCGTCACGCTGGAGCGGATCTGGGAAGACGGGGCTTTTGCACAGTGCGGGCAAGATGCTCCCGCGCCAGCCTGACGCGCAGAGGCCTGAAGAGTGGGCGCATCGCACCCAGTGCCGGGACGGTGACCGAGCCGGAGGCCAAGGTGATGCCTCCGGGATGCGCTCCACGCGGGCCCGTTGCCGCGGGGCTGCCCGAGAGCGGGGGCCTCCACAGATAAACTGGGGAGCACAGGTGAGTCCAGCACCAGACGTCCCCGGGTTCCCTGTGACAGCGTGTCCCTAGCTGTCTGGGGGCTCTGCCACCTTGCCTGAGGGCAGTCTGGAAGCTCTGAAGACACCGGACCATAGGAAGACGACAAGAAAAGTGTTCATTTCTTGCAACATCTGGGTTCTGGGCTGAGAGATATAGCTGTCAGCCCCTGATTGGTAAGCTCTGAAGAATTTAAAAAAATTTAAAGTTCTGGGTCCTTTTCCCTTCCCGAAATTGTAAAAATGGCATCATAGAAATCTCCTAAAGGCTTCTGTAAACGACGTCCCGCGTGTCCTATCTGTCCCTTTAAGCAGGTGTCGAAAAGCAAAGGAACAATGGAAGCGTCTTTGCAAAGGGGAAGTCTTTTGCAGGCACAGTTGATGTATGTGAAGGTCATGTTATGTGTGTGTGTGTGTTTGTGTGTGTGTGTGTGTGTGTGTGTGGAGAGAGAGACAGAGAGACAGAGACACAGAGACAGACATATTTTAAGGAATTGACTAGGGAGGTCGTGAAGGCTGGCCCGTCTGAAGTCCGCCAGGCAGGCAGCAGGCTGGACTCCCAGGGGAAAACTGATGCCACACTCCCAGTCTGAAGGCCGTCTGGAGGCAGAACTCCCTCATCCTCAGGGAACTTTCCTGGCGTTTTCTCTTAGAGCCTTCTACTGATTGGACGAGGCCCACCCTCAATAGGGAGGAAGATCTACTTTACTCAGCCTCTGATGATAAATGCTAGTCTCATCTAGAAAATGCCTTCTCAGTAACATCTAGACGTGTTTTCACCCCCGTGTCTGGTCACCACAGCCCAACCAAGCTGACAAAGAAGAGAAGCCGTCCCAACGCGGAGGAAGGCAGGGTCCAGCAGCCTCGGCGGGTTCCTGCTCTGCCCTGCCTCTGGCTGGACTCCAGGTGCCCCTCTCCTGGGCTACGCTTCCTGTGGACGCAGTGACTCACCCAGTGGGGGGAACCAAGTCTTCCTGCCTGAGCTCCTGTCACACCGGTCACTGATGCCATGAGAGCCCCGCCCACAGAGCAGAAGAGTCCCCCACGCCCAGCCACGTTCCTGTCCCCTCTACTTGGCCAGGGACGCCTCCCCCCACCCCCGGCTTTGCCCGTGGAACATAATCACCTGCTCCTACCTGCCGCACAGCCCGACGTGTGTTCGCAAGATTCAGTTTTAACGGTAATGATGAGGATGTCCCCGTGATTAGGATAAAGATGAACTTCATTCCCTTCGGCTCTGTTCTTTCCTAAGATTCAAGAACCAACTAGAATAAACGCACTGCAGCCTGGACACAGACGACCACCCTCTCATCTGGAAGGTAAAGAAATTATTGAAGTCAAATCGAATTTACCCAATACACCTACGGATGTAAATTTTAGCTCCCCTGAACCCGCCCAAAGAGGAAAATCGGTTCATTGCAATAGAGGCGGTCCAAGGGACCGTGCTTCTCTTTCTGGAAAGCCTCATGTTAACTAGCAGCGCATTTTCGTGAATAACTTTTTAAGCTCATTTATGTATTTGGAGAGAAAGAGAGAGACGGCGATCAGGGAGGGGCAGAGAGAGTCCCCAGCGGGCTCTGCACTGTCAGCACGAAGTCCGCGCGGACTCAGACTCACGAACTGTGACATCACGACCTGAGCCAAAATCGGGAGCCTGACGCTCCACGACCTGAGCCGCCCAGGTGCCCCAACTTGTAGAGAATTTAACTGGCAGCTGAAACATTCTTTAAAAGTAAAAGAGAAACCCTTTCTTCACCAGAAACAGAACAACAAAACGCTGACAAACAGCCAAAGCGCAGAGCGGTTGGAAGGAGAGCTGCACGTGAACATGATTTACTCAGCGACGTTGCCCTGAAACCCCAGAGAAGTCTTGCTGGTGAGTAGGAAAGATGGGTCCAAACCTTCTACCCTCACACAATAACTAGCGTTGAAGGGTTTTCGCGGTAGGCAGGTTTTCTGGCGTGGATTTAATTTGCAGATGTTTTGCCGAAACACAAAGTAGACATAAATTGAAAATCTGTAAGTGCGCTCATTTGTAGTGAATCAGGGTTGCTCCAAATTAGTAAAAGGGGGAAAAAATGCAAGGACTTTTTGGCCTTGGACAAAACCATCTGAATTTCTTCCACGGTCTTTCCTTGAAATAAGCCTGTATCATGCTCTTAGAGCTCCGTGCAGAGACGCTATCAGAGGTACATTCTGGAGCTTCTGCGACTCCCGGGCATGACGCACGCTCCCATACTTCCGGGCTACCGAGAAGTCTTCCGATTGTGCAAATCCCACCAAAGAGGAACGGAGTCGTGTGTGCTGTTAGAAGCACCCGTTTGGTTAGAACCCTCCCGAGAAAATCTTTTTTGTTTCTTCCCGTGTCCCCTTTTACAAAGAGGCAAATGAGTCAATTTGCTTCACCAAATTAAACTCAGCCCCGCTTCCTGCTGGGCACCGGGGAGCCCTTCTGGACGACCACCTGCGCGTCGGCTGCTCTTTCCTGCGGGGCCTGAATGTCATTACGTGGCGTCAGCCGCCTGACACGCTGGCGGAAATGTGGGTTGGCCACAGGGCTACTCTGCTGGGCGGGCGAGTGGAAAAGCCGGAAGACCATGATCCAGGCAGAGCAAACACCCCCGAGATTCAGGAGAAAAGCTGCTGCTGAATGTGATGTAAAACCAGCCACGAGGGATGAGACTGTAAGGGGGGGGGGGAGGCAAAGGGAGAGAGAGAGAGACAGACAGACAGACAAGACAGAGAAGAGGAGGGAGAAGATGGGGGGGTGGAGAAGAAAAAGAAGAGAAGGAAAGAGGGGAAAGAAAGGAAAGGAAAGGAAAGGAAAGGAAAGGAAAGGAAAGGAGAGGAAAGGAGAGGAAAAGAAAGGAGAGGAAAAGAAAGGAGAGGAAGGGAAAGGAAGGGAGAGGAAAGGAGAGGAAAGGAGAGGAAAAGAAAGGAGAGGAAAGGAGAGGAAAGGAAAGGGAAGGGGAGAGAAGGGGAGGGAAGGAGAGGAGAGGAGAGGAGAGGAGAGGAGAGGGAAGGGAAGGAAAGGGAAAGGAAAGCGAAAGGAAGGGGGAGGGGGAGGGGGAGGGGAGGGGAGCGAAGGGAAGGGAAAGGAGGGAAGGGAAGGAAAGGAAAGGAAAGGGAAGGAAAGGAAAGGAAAGGAAAGGAAAGGAGAGGAAAGGAGAGGAAAGGGAAGGGAAGCGAAGGGAAGGAGAGGAGAGGAGATGAGAGGAGAGGAGAGGAGAGGAGAGGGAAGGGAAGGGAAGGAGAGGAAAGGAGAGGAAAGGAGAGGAAAAGAGAGGAAAGGAGAGGAGAGGAGAGGAAAGGAAAGGAAAGGAAAGGAAAGGAAAGGAAAGGAAAGGAAAGGAAAGGAAAGGAAAAGGGGGGCGAAGGGAAGGGAAAGGAAGGGAAGGGAAGGGAAGGGAAGGGAAGGGAAGGGAAGGGAAGGGAAGGGAAGGGAAGAGCAGGGAACAGATCCGTTCTTCTCTTGCTCCGAAGGTTGTATCAACCGACGGTCCACTTCTACCTGTGACCTTAGCTGCTTCTGTCCTAAGGTGATGCTCGCGCCCAACAGAAGCTGGGCTTGTGTTTGCAAATATTCGGCTTGAGTTTATCTTTATCGCCAGCCAGCTCCCCGCGCATCTGCACAGCGAGGGCCTCCCTGCTTCTCAGTACACGCACCTACAGAGGAAGGGGCTGCCTCTGGCTCCAAGTACAGCACAATTCTCCTCCCGCCTGATCGCAGGCATGAGTATCCTTGCGATTTTCTTCAAGCAAAGCTCTGATCCACTCACACATGGCCCACGTGCCACAATCAGTATGGATCAAAGTTTAGTGAACAGCACCCGCATCTAGATCGTACAACATATTTCGGGGAGGGGGCACTCGTTTCCACCGTTTGCCAGCCCATCCTCTTAATTAACAAAAACCCTTGTTCCTGGCATGCTCGGTGTGCGAGGGGGAAAACGGCTGCATCTTAATTGACAGAGAACAGAAGAAAAGACCACAAACCCGGTGCATGCCAGGACTTGGTAAGGAAAGGAAAATAACAAACAGATCTTAAAAAAAAAAGAAGAAGACGAAGAAGAAAAGAAAACCACTAAGGCTCATTTGAACGTACTCGCAGTACAACAGGGCGACTTCCCACACACTACCGTCCCGGAGGTGCCACTGAGGGTCAGAATTCTGTACCCTCAGGTCACCAAGCTGCACTCGACCATTAGGAGCAGAAAGAATGTCTCCTTATGTTCCCGTTGCCACAGTTAGTATGGCAGAAAACCACTCAGGTCTCTCAATATCTGCAGCGGATGCAATGAGAGACATTGTTCAGGTCTGTGTCATTCGGGGGGTTATTGGAAGCCACATCTCACTCATTGTTGCAGTTGCAAAACCGCATTCCATAAATGTAAGACGATCGGGGACCCACCAGGCATTGCCGACGCAAGAATAAACAGGCCAGTCTCTCCCCTCCAAGAATGCTTTCTAGACAAAGGACTGGGGTGCAGATTCCCCCTCGGATCTGGCAACACGGCTTCCTCTGATTTGTAAAAATTGAACTCGGATGTTCCCTACCTAGTTCTAAACAAACAAGGCCCAGGAACCCCCCCTACGTTTAAAATAATACTCCTCCCAGCTTCTCCATGCGTGAAATCTTACTCATCCTTCAAGGCCGTGATCAAATACTTGCTTTTTGAAGTGTTTCTTGGTCCCTCATCTTGGTCTCCCCGAGGCGTGCTGTTCACGGCCCAACGACATGGCACCTGGTAGAAACTGGCTTAGCTGCTTGTACCCCGGACTCTCCCTCCGGACTGTGAAAGGACAGCAACCAAGCCTTTGAAAAACACTACGGTTCTCCAGCATAGGAGACCGTATCGTGAACATCACAGATATTCAACAAACTCTTGCTGGAATAGATTTTTGCTCCGGGCTCTGCAGGCAGGCAAATCCGAATTAGCATCGGGCCCTACCAGATGTTGACTGCACGACACAGTAAAGTCATTTAGCGTCCTTGAGCTTCAGCTTCTGGGGCGCCTGGGTGGCTCAGCCGGTTGAGCGTCCGACTCCCAGCTTCGGCTCAGGTCGTGATCTCACGGTCCGTGGGTTCAAGCCCTGCATTGGGCTCCGAGGCTGGCCGCCTGGAGCCTGCTTGGGATTCTCTCTCTCTCTCTCTCCCTCTCTCTCTGCTCTTCCCCTCTCATGCTGTCTCTGTCTCTCAAAATAAATAAGGAAACTTCCGAATCCTCACTCTCTCAGGCCCCCATGGGGATTCAAGGGAGTAAAGAAAACGAGCCTCGTGGTAGTCGTGGTAATCTCGCAACATTCCTCCTTTTTCCTTTTTTCTTTTTGAACTTCACCTTTACTGGGATATAATTGACATGATATCATTGTAAGATATTAAAAGTGGGCATCGTGGCGAGGTGAGGTAAGTGCACTTTGTAAAAGGAGACCCCGTCTAGCTAATACATAGACCACTTCCCATAGTTATCTGTGTGTGTGTGTGTGTGTGTGTGTGTGTGTGTGTGAACACTGAAGTTCTAGGTTCTCAGCAAATTTAAGTTATACCAGTGTTATTTACCAGACTCCCCGTGTGACAAGGCTCAGACCTTACCTAGCATACAGCTGAAAGTGCGTACTGTTTGACCAAGCTCTCTCCTGTTTCCCCTACTGCTAGTCCCCGGAAGCCACTTTTCTGCTCCCAGTTTCTAGGACTTTGACTTTTCATTTAGATCCCACATGCAAGTGATACCATGCAGTCTCGTCTCTCTCTGCCTGGTCCATTCGAGGCATCACTCCCCCGAGGTCCATTCACTGTGGCAAATGGCAGGGTTCGTTCCTTCTCGTGGTTAAATAATTCTCCACTTTACAGTTGCCCCCCATCATTCATCGGTGGCAGGACGGCTAGGTTCTTTCCACACCTTGCCTATTTTTTCTTTTGTCTTTATCCTTATTCCAGTGGACGGCTTGGGAGGGTCTAAATGTCAGGTGACACCCTAAAGAAATCGAAGAGTCAGTCTTTTGAAGGGACTGTGTTTCTTGCTTGTCTTAGCCTTTTCCTATAAAGTCCGAAGACATAGTTCTGATTTTAACAAGAAGAGAAGATTGCGTGAGCACGCGCGGTTCGAAAATCGAGATGCGTTCACCCTGATGATTTTCGAGCTCTGCCCTTAATCACCAACACTCACTCGATCTCTGTGCTTCCGGCACGCGACGTCCAAAGGGGATTCGCAGATCTGCAGCCCAGTTTGTGCTCCGTCCACCCGGGCGCGGGGGGTTGCGGGGAGAACGCCCTGGATGCCACCGTTTTGACCTCTCAGATTTTTGTTTCACTCCTGGGCATGCGGTAAACTCCCGGACCCACACCTCACGCTGAAGGGCACTGGAAAAAGAATTTGGCTTTGCCAAAACCACCATGAAAGCCGCTCTTGACCAAATTGTCCTCCTGTGATGCCATCTCAGGGGGTAAACAATTCTCCCGTGTCTCAGTCCCGACAACGCATTCTGAAAAAGCACCTGGTGGGGCGCCTGGGTGGCAGTGGGTTAAGCGTCCGACCTGGGCTCAGGTCATGATCTCGCGGTCTGTGGGTTCGAGTCCCGCATCGGGCTCTGTGCTGACAGCTCGGAGCCTGGAGCCTGCTTCGGATTCTGTGTCTCCCTCTCTCTCTGCCCCTCCCCCGCTCATGCTCTGTCTGTCTCTCTGTCAAAAATAAATAAACATGAAAAAAAATGAAAAAGCACCTGGTTTGTTCGTAAGCTGTGGACCCCGGGAGCCCGTGACACATCCCGTTCCCTTTTTGGATTTGGCGACTTGCAGACTCAAAGCCAAATGTGTGCCCTTCACGGAGGTTGGCCTCATGGAATGCCCAACTACTGTTCCACGGCTGCTTTCTGCCCTTATGTCTTCTTTGCCCACAACGTCTCCCGTTTTTATTTTGATCTCTTATTTTACGCACGTTTTTGTAAACTGCCTGAATTCTGTTTTGAAGGAAACAAGCGGAAAAGAGCATTTCTTTTGCTCTGGTCCCATTGAGCGGCGTGCCCCCCGGAGGGCGAGGATTGCGTCAGGGGGGCGGTGAAGGGCGGGCCCGGAAAGGAAGGGTGAGGCCGTGGTTGAGAGGCCCCGGGTTGGACCCGAAGGACTTTGTGCTCAATTCAGGGGACCTTCGGGGTTTACCAGACCTGCGTAAGGTCAGCAGCCACAGGGTCCCCCCAGGTTTTCGAGAGGTGCGTGGGGGTGCTTCCCAGCCTCGGACGCGTGGGAGCCGTTACCTGAGGACCCTGTTTGATTCCAGACCTCTGGGTGAGGCCTGAAGGCTGCGTGTCTCAGAAGCTGCCGGACGAGGCCAATATTAGCCAGGGGTCAGATTTTAGTAGCGAGAGCACAGCCCGCTGTGAGTGGGGAGGCAGGGTCGGGGCGTGTGGGCACTTGGGCCGCCGCCCAGCCTCCGTGGTAAGCAGCCACGGGTGGCCGGGAGGGGCATCTGTGACGGCGCGCGGGGGCCCTCGGTGCGTGCTGCGTCAGGGTCCACGGGAGCCCTGGCCGGAGGCCAGCCCTGCCATTCGCTGTCTCTCCCCACTGGGTCCTTCTGCTTCCAGAGGCGCCAGCGCGCACCAAGCACCTGGCTTCTCGCCACCTGCCCCCGCGACTCCCGTGGCTGAACACCTGCCCGCCCCAACGCGGCTGCCGGGGGGCGCGGGGCTCCGGTGCCTCGGGGCAGGAGGGTGGCACCAGGGTGCCAGAGGCCGCAGGGGGAGGCGTCCCTTGGGGAGTCTGGGGAGGAGGCAGCTGGCACACTCAGGAAGGCGGGGCGGGGGGGGGGGGTCTCTGGAGAGGCGAGGTTCGGGCAGGTGGTTGGGGAGGAGGGGAGAGGGGCTCGTCTGCAGGGCGGCTGGGGCGGGGCGGGGGGAGGGGAAGTGCATGAATACCGAGGGGGATAATCGCTGCCCAGGCTGGAGCCGGATTCTGAGTTGTGGGGACGGCCAGGCAAAAAGCAGAGGCTCCCGCGGGGAGGTGGCCGCAAGGCGTGTGGTCCCCAGAGTCACTGTGCCCTCCGTTTAAAACCAACACGACTGGGGCGCCTGGGTGGCGCAGTCGGTTAAGCGTCCGACTTCAGCCAGGTCACGATCTCGCGGTCCGCGAGTTCGAGCCCCGCGTCGGGCTCTGGGCTGATGGCTCAGAGCCTGGAGCCTGTTTCCGATTCTGTGTCTCCCTCTCTCTCTGCCCCTCCCCCGTTCATGCTCTGTCTCTCTCTGTCCCAAAAATAAATAAACGTTGAAAAAAAATTAAAAAAAAAAAACCAACACGACTAACAGTTAAGCTGAAACGGAATCTGCTTTCCTTTGCAGAAGATAGAGAACATGGTCGTCTTTTAGGGTTTGTTGGGTTTTTTTTTTTAAGAGCTATTAAAAAGCCCAGTTTCCTCATTTGGGTGAGGGTCCCACTGGGATGCCTCTTTTCCTGTGTTCCATGAAGCCACCGGAATTCCCGTGATTTTCTAAAGCCCTTCACTCCAAAATGAGTCATCCAGAATGACATGTGGGATTAGCATGAGGATGTATACTTGAGTCGTAGCTCGCAGTGGTGGGTGACTTATAGACCTACACGGACGCACCCGCCATGTTGAATCGCGCGCAATTCACCGTCTCCTCGCCCGGCACTGGATTATGACACTGAAATTTATGTGTGTGTGTATGTGTGTGCACGCACGCACGCACGCACGCACACGGAGTAAAGTCCTGGTTTGTGAGCATAATTGGTTCCAAAAATCTGCTTGTAATCCAAAGCACTCGTATATCAAAGCGAATTCCAAGATCCTTTGGCTCGGTTGTGATCTCGTGACATTCGACGTCACGCACTACTCGTGTTGCAGGACACGGCTCGTTTATCCAGTTAAAATTTATTAGAAATGTTTGTTCGTCTTGCAGAACGCTCTCAGGACAAGTTCCTTGCAGTGCAAGGTTTTGCTGTATATCTCTATCTCTAGCTCTGTCTCTATCATCAAGAGTTGTCCAAACATTAAATATACGTTGCATGCCCCCTGGAGACACCACTTGACTTTCAAGCTCAGTAGCTTCCCCCATCATTGTCCCCAAGCCAACAGGCCAGGCCTCCCCTCGTCCGAGAACCTGCAGGTGGCCAGTTCTCAGGAAACACCTGCCTGAGATTTAATGTCACACGGACACTCATATGCTGACAAACCTAAGCCTTTAAAGCAATGCTCATATTGAAAAAAGACCCTCAAAAGCCAGAAAAAGACATTTTGCATAACTTATCTAGATTAGGGAGGCAGTCAAAGCCCCGCAAAGAGTGAGTGGCGAATTTGAAGATGAACCTGGAGGTGTGTGTGTGGTGCCCGTGGAGTGAGGACCGTGGATGGACGGACAGATGGACGTCACCACAAAAGTAGCACAAAAGTTGGAAGGTGAGGGGCGCCCGGGTGGCTCAGTCGGTTAAGCATCTGACTTCGGCTCAGGTCATGATCTCATGGCTTGTGAGTTCGAGCCCCGCGTCGGGCTCTGTGCTGACAGCTCAGAGCCTGGAGCCTGCTTCGGAGTCTGTGTCTCCCTCTCCCTCTGCCCTAACCCACTCACATTCTGTCTCTGTCTCTCTCAAAAATAAATGAACATTTACAAAATTAAAAAAATATATTTTAAGGGACGCCTGGGTGGCTCAGTCAGTTAAGCATCTGACTTCGGCTCAGCTCATGATCTCACAGTTCGTGGGTTCGGGCCCCACATCGGGCTCTGTGCTGACAGCTCGGAGCCCGGAGCCTCCTTCGGATTCTGTGTCTCCCTCTCTCTCTGCCCCTCCCCTGCTCACACTCTGTCTCCCTCCCTCCCTCTCTCTTTCTCTCTCTCTCTCAAAACAAAAATAAGCGTTAAAAAAAAAAAGTTGGAAGGTGAACGTGATGGTTCCGGACTGTCTGTCCGGTGACTGGAGTGACACAACAGCACTCCTGTCCTTGTCCTCAGTCCCACGGCCTTCTCCACTGTCCTGCCTCAGGGGGTCTCTGGACAACGTTGCTGGGTCCCACTGGGACGTTTCTGTGAAAACTTCCAGAAAGAGAAGTACTCAACATCAAGTCTGCATGTGCTACACACACACACACACACACACACACACACACACACACACCTTCCAGCATAGATTTTAGTTCTCGTAAAGCCCACTTAAAAAACATATAAACATATGCATGCTAAGGGCATAGTTTAGCATAAGTAAAGGTCCTTTGAGAATTAAGGACCACATAGTCCCCGCATTTCCTACGTCACCTACTTTATAACAGCGCTGTGCGTCTATAAATGACTCTGGGCACGAAGATTTCTTCACTTCTGTGTACGGACAAGGAAACAGTCTCAACGCAGTTATGTGACCTTCCCAAGGTCCCCCGCTGGTAAAAGACCACAATGGTGCTTCGCTCCTGGTACACATTTGGTGATCCTTGGACGCAGAATGTCAGGAGAGATGTTAAGGACAAAAAGCTCCTGGAATTACGCATTGTTGTCTGTGTTCCTTCAAACAGACTGCCCCCCCCCCCTTACCAACCTCCATATTCCCAGAAGAGAGAGAGTGCACCGGGCATAAACCCTTTCAAACTGAGCTGGCCACGGAGGAAGATATTCTGTGATTCTTAGAAGGAAGTTATTCGCAAACGACTTTACAGTATTTATTTCTATGAGCCATCTCCTCGTGGAACACATGGTACTAAATCCTGCGTGGGTCTGTTCCTCCCCACAGGACCGGGAGCTTTGTGAGGACAAGCATCTCTACTTGCCCTCTGTATCCCCAGCGCTCAAACACAAGGCACGTTACCTGCACTCATCAAAGACACTCCCGGCTTCCGTAGAAGGCGCACTCTTCATTAATGACCTGATCGTGGTGGTTGGGATAGAGTTGGAGCTTAATAAATACTTCTTAAACATATAGACATGTACACATGAATGACTGAAGGATATTGATACGCCCTAAAAGAAAATACGGAGACACGAAGTGATGGGAGACGATCTGTTCGTAATATACTAAAGAGAAAAATTGTTCTCTTTGCTTGTTTGCTGTGGAATGTTCTCTTGGTAGCTAAAATAAACAGAAAATTCTGTTTCTTGAGCAAATTCCACCCCCCCCATTTTGATCAGCGTGTCATCAGCGAGGATGAAGTCAGCCCAAACGAGACTGGCTCCTAATGGCATTAAAAAATTGGTAAGGACCACGTCTTTTAAGCACAAATTGTGACTTCATCATGGCTCATCACGGCTGTGGGCTCCCCAGGTGTAAACATACAGCGGTTCATCCAAGAGCCAACTGAGTATCTGATCTCAAGTCATGAGCTTTAGTTGGGTGTGGTCATGCTCAGTTTGATGGACAGAAAGAAAATGTTAAATCAGATATCCCGATGGAGCCCTCTGCTATCGTCACTTGTGAAAAGACCCTCTCAGCTTCTGTCTGGGTGAAGACGAGAGAATTACCTTTTTCTGAGATGGGGGTGGTCTGAAGTTTGGCCTCGTAGTGTTTCTTTCCAGACTCCAAGTTTAGTTGAAGGTGGAAGATATCACGGGTCCTGAGTAACAGAATCAATCCTCAATGAGGTGTTCTATAATTTACTGTATTTATTACTTAGTGATGATCCCCTATGGTCTGTCAATTCCCAATAGAGCTGAAATTGTAAAATTTTATAAAGAGCACGAAAACCAGGAAGAGCCAAGCTGGCATGGCCTAGGCAGCACGCATTACCATTGAACTACAGCCTGGTCGACCTTGTCAGCATTGTTCCTGCCGCCCCCAGCTTCACAAGGACCTCCCCACGTTGCAGCAATTGGTCCCTAACCTATCGAGAAAGCTCTAAGTAATCCTAGCAGGCTGGATCTAAATATTGCTTTCTCTCCTTTCCATCTCCTCTATCCGGAAAACATTCAGGCAAAGACTTCCTACCTTAGGAAGACAAAACCATCACATCTCTGGAAGAGACGGCTAAAACGCCTTCTTTCCTGTGTTCCACCTCGATTCCCAAAGCGCCTTGGCCCATTTTTGTACAATCCTACGGGAGCTTCGTAAAGTACTTCTCAACCGCCTGGTAACTTCAGGGACATAGGTGGGACCTACTCAGCCGTTTTCCCAAAGACAGAACTGTGGCTCTTACAGGGTAAGTTGACCAATTCAGTGAGCCGAGATTCCAAGCCGTAAAGCCAGAGCCCCTCATGCAGAATTGTGTGTGCTAAGTACTCTCGGCGCACACTCAGTATACATCGGAGTGTGTCGGGGATGTTGGTGTCGCACCCAGAAAAGCCGTGGCCGCGCCCTCTAAGCGATCTGGATGCCGCACATTGTCTTTGGATTTCAGGCGGATCGCGTGGGGGGGAGGGGCGGCCACCTGATTCTCATCTTTCGCTTCTGGAAAATAGGAGCAAATTTACACGCGATTGATGTCAGTGGAGTCGGAGTTTTTATATCTCCCAAGTACTTGAATGTGTCATATAGAGCAGCTAATCATTTTCGTACAGGGCATAATAGGATGCTATATAGCCGTGCTGGAATTAACACAAACACAATACACAAGCTACAGCCGCGGTAGCTGAGCAAGTAAACGCATGACCAGGAAATACTATAAATATCTTTCCTTTTGTGCCTCAGATCCTATTCTTCGCTGTTAGGACCAAAAGCACACACACCAATAGTTCGCTCGTGCTGTCATTATTCCCCCAGAAAATGGACGGATCTCTTTGCTCTCTGCTTACAAGAGGCACGGCATCCAGTATTAGGAACGGCAGAGTTAGGTCCTGGGGGAAAAAAATGCTAAATATGCACGGATGAACTTGTCATTGCTCCCAGAAAAACAGAGGTCTGAAGGAAGGAAACACACACACACACACGCACACACGCACCTAGCTGGGGGGGCGGATATGAAGCCATTTTAAACCTGTGAAATTATCACTATGGCCTCTCGAAGATAAGACTTACACTCTGAATCAGTTCAAGGGTGGATTTGTTCCCTGGTTCCTTGGAGCACACTGTGGGGAGGATGACGGGCACGGACACTTCCCTACTGCGTTCACCCACCGCTTTATAGACTCACCTTGGGGATGCCCACCTGTTACGTATGGCGATGGATGCTTCCTTTGAGATGTCCTCAATTTACCCACTTTGGAGGTCTAAGAAACCCTCAGATTTAGAAGAGCGTGTGGTAGCAGATACGTTTTGTGTAGAACTTTACAGATTTCGAGCCCCCCTGAATCTTGTGTCATTGGTGAAGGAGAAAGGGACCGAGAATCAAAGCGCCGGAGGAGTTCTTTTGGGGGGAAATGCAGGAGGAACAGGGAGAAAGAATGCGTCTGAACACAATACACTCTGTTCTGCACTGCCTTTTGCTCCAGGACAATCCCTATAGACTCATGCAAGAGAAAAAAAGAAAATAACGGTAAGAGTGAACTCCCTAAAATATGGGTAAGATATTGAAAGCAGCAAACTGCGCTGCTGGGAGCGAGGTCACCGCAGGAGGCAGAAACGGAGCAATGAGCTGGCCAAGGGGGACCGTGTGTCCTCTTTCTTGCTCTTGAATTTTCTTTTTCCGTCTCTGGCCACTCTCTCAGAGTGACCTTGACCTCTGGTCTTGTTCCTTATTTGTTCATTTGCTCGTTCATTTGCACGTCTACGCCCTACTAGGTGCCATGGTACCTCGTTGACTTGAAGGAATATGCAGTGAAAGATGGACACCCTCCGCCTTTAGGAGAACTCATGGCCGGGGGGACAGTCTTCTCTTTCGGTCCTGACACTGTGTTTCTCATTCTGCCTGCGCCACGACGAGCGGGACACCCATAAGCTAAAATCCACGTTAATTTTCTTGTACTTGTCAGCCGTTCTTGCCTCCGAAATACGCCAGGGACACCGGCTAGAGGAACTTCATTGTATCGTGGAGGGCTAGCGCTGAAACAAGTCTTTATAAATAACCCAGAAGAACTTCCTTTCTCATAGACTCGGGCCCCCAAGAATCTCCCAGAGGCCAGCCTGCGTGCGGCGAAACAAGCAGACTCATCCTGCTTTCCAGAACTCACTGTCACTGGGCAGGGGGATCCGGGAAATCGGGGGTGGGGGGTGCATGCAAAAAGGGCTACGCTAGTGGCATCTCCAAGTGCCAGAGGGGGTGCACCGACGCCTCAACAGTTCTGCCCACCGTGCGTAGCGTGGTCAGGAAACATGGTTAAAACCCGTTGTGTCCACGCACACCCAGAGTGCTGTCCCTCCACGGGATTTCCCTTCCGATAGCGCTCGGGCTGGGGGGCGGAGGGCGAGAGATCATCACCTTGACAACTTGGTTTCCAGTTCCAAACTAACTTACGTTGATGAAGGGATGCCCTTTGGCTTGAATGAAAAGTTAAATCGTCCTTTTCTGGTTCTCACAGCTTTGCCGAGACCCCAAAGCTAAAAAGGGATTGACGTGGCCGTGCACGTCCAAGCCGTGACCATCAGACAGAACAATGAAAGTCTGGCTGCGTGGTGGGCAGTTAGACCTTCCCTAATCCACTGCTGCCCGAGTGCCCATCAAAGTCTAGAAATCAACTAATGGGGGACATTCTTCAGAAAGACTATGTAAGAGAGGCCAGCTCTATGATTCTTGTCCCCTGTCTTAATTTCCTGGGGCTGATGTGTCACTGACTTAGACAACAGGGCGTGTGTGTCTGTCTCTCTGTCCAAATTCCTCTTTCTTAAAAGGTGTCACGTCAGCCCTATTGGATTAGAGCCCCCCCGAATGACCAGCCACCTTCTCAAAGGCCCTGTCTCCAAGTACAGTCTCATCCGGATGTACTACAGATTAGGACTCCCATGTGTGAATTTGGGGCCAACGCAATTCAGCCTTCAGCAGTCCCTTCCCTGGCTCCTAAAAATCCATGTCCTTCCACATGCAAAACTCACGTGCCCCGTCCCAACATCCCCACAGTCTTAGCCGGCCCCGGTGTCATCTGTCAATCCTCAGCCCTGTCTAGATGTCATCTAGTTCAGTTATGGGTGACACTCGAGGTGAGTTTCTCACCATCTGTGAACCTGTGACACCAGACAGGTCACCCTCTCCCGAAGTACGACGGTGGGACAGGCAAGGACAGAGGTTCCCACGCTCCAAAGGGGAGACACCGGAAGGGGGAAAGGGGTCATGGTTGGAACCCTAGCAGGGACAATTCCATTCAGTTTTAAGGCTGACGCCAATCTCCTTTAGCTTGATACTCTTTGCTCTTGGGCCTGCTGGGCAGGACCTTTATCCGCCCCTCGCTGGACTTCACCTTGTCTGGGAACAAAGGGTTCCAGCCCTGAGCTGTGGGGTCCCAGCAGGGGTGGGGGCTCAGCAGGGGCTGAGGCATGTGGGAACTGGCACGGGACTCCCACCTGGAGAGGTGAGGGCCAGGCATGTCTGCCCAGCAGAGTGAGCGGGCCAGAATCTGTTTGAGCAGAAGTTCCAGAAGTTTCCAAGAATCGGAAGGACATGGAGAAAGAGGGCTGGAAAGGGTGCTTCCTCCTGAGCAGAATGGGCATTTGTGACGGGAAACAGCAGCTGAGAAGGTGCTTCAGGGGTCCCTGGAACAGGTGCCCCCGCCCAAGAGAAGGGGGTGAAGTTGTAGCCGACAGTCTGTGCTCAGAGCCTTTACGACGCTGACACTGCAGTGCGTTGAGAGAATGTTATCGAGACTGAAAAAGAGGCCGCAAAATGTCACCGTGGGCATATGTGGGGAACTCTGACCTCTTTATTTGCTGCCCGTACGGTCCATGTTTCGACAACGAAAATGCACTACTTTTAAATGGAGCGAGAACAATCATCACATACCATAAAATACTGGAGTCACAGTTAAATGGTCACATTTAAAAAAGAAGAAACTTGGGCACCCGGGTGGCCCAGTCGGTTGAGCATCTGGCTTCGGCTCAGGTCGTGATCTCACGGTCTGGGAGTTTGAGCCCCGCGTCGGGCTCTGTGCTCACAGCTCGGAGCCTGGAGCCTGCTTCGGATTCTGGGTCTCCCTCTGTCTCTGCCCCTCCCCTGCTCATTCTCTGTCTCTCTCTCTCTCTCTCACTTAAGAGAATGCAACGAAACTAACATCCCCTAGTGTAGCATTTCTGCAGAAATGATGTGTTTGGTCACATAAACACTATAAAGCTGTGAAACATCCACGCGACCTTGGAAGCCACTTGGTCTGAAATATTCACACACAGAAGAGGAATATGGCAGCCAAAATGGTTATCCATTGGTCTGAAGTCAGATGGGTGATTCATGGTGTAGCAGGAGGGGAGAGTCTGGGTTTTCCCGGCCCAGAGTGTGGCGCCCGCACGCAGCCCTCTGCGCAGGGGTCTCTCCAAGCTGAGCAAACGCGGGGATCCTCCTACCAGCCGCTCCCCTCTTCTCCCCCCAGTCCATGGTTGTACGTTCGCACACCAACCGACAGCTAGTGTAACGGGAAGCAGAGATGGGCAGGATCAGTGAGCGCCCCCTCCAGGGAAAGGTGCAAAGCCCATGCCTCTCTACAGGTTGCTTTCGCTCACTCTATTTCTTATCCGTGCTTTTGATTATCTAGAATTTATCCGTGCTTTGATTATCTAGAATTTAATGAATTTAATGAACCACACAGCTCTGCCTACGCTACAGGGATAACGCAACGAATAGCGCTGTTTCGTGGCAAAAGACGAGGGGGGAGAAAAAAGACCTTAACTGCCTTGAACGTCAAAAAGATGCAGTGGAGACAAGCAGAGAGAGGGAGAGAGAAAAGGGGAGCAGGGGAGAGAGAGGGAGAGAGAGAGGTTGAGAGAGAGTGGGAGGGAGCGAGACAGAGAGGATGAGGGGAGGTTGGTTCAACAAGGGCTGGAGAAGAAAACAAGAGCAGCTACCCAAGTTCAGAAATCGCATAAGGAAAGATGCGCTTCTCCAGGGCTCAGGCAGGGAGGTGGAGACACAGCAGAGGCCACTGTGCAAGAGGCATTGCTGGGACCTGGCCTCCTTCCAGCCAACGGAAGAGGGCACCTCATCAGGCGTCACCAGCGATCACCTTCTCGGCCAGGTCCGTCCGTAGGCACCTGCCTCCTGAAGTTGCATCCACCACGTCCCCGAGATCTACAGGCCGCGCCCTGGCGAGATAGTCACTAGCTCCTCGGCGCCCGGCCTGGGGGGACATCCCCGAAACTAACCACCCATCCGTCGCTCTGGGCGGGGATGGTTTCTCTAAGAACAGATGAAGATCATTCATCGGGACGGTAGCCATGTGGAAAGAAATCAGATCTGGTGTACTCCCAAAATTGGCGATCCACGCCTTTTTATTTCAGACTCCTGTAAACCTGCAGACACACACACTCACAACTACACACGTCCTCTTCCTGAGTGGTGACGGTGACACAGAGGCACTGCTGGAAAAGGAGCAGAGCCTCCGAGGGAGGGGCCTCCTCCGTCCCGAGGTGGATGGACGGGTGTCTTCTCCCCCCCTCCCCCTCCCTGCACACGGCCACCTGAGGACGGGCACACAGCGTCTTTGGAGTGTCTCTTTGGTTCGGGGGGGTGAAGGGTTCGCGTAACACACAGGAGCCCTGTCGCCAGCCCACCTCGCTGGCTGCCCATCCCCCGGGGCACGAGACGGGGCAGCTGCAGGAAAATACAGCAGGTGCAGAAGCAGGCAGCACCGTGTGCAAGCTCGGAGGGCAGCCTGGGAGGAGGGCAGACCTGAGTTTTTAGGAAACAATTACTTACCTTTTTTATAAATAAGGGTTTTTTTTTAATCCCCAGGTGTCCAGTCAAATGGTTTTCCTAGAGCAGTTTCTCATCAACAGACAAACAAACAAACAGGTGGAGACTGAAGTTGATTCATGTAAGTTTAATGAAAATAAGTTTTGTTTAAATTGCAGAAGCCATCGAGTTCTAACAAATGCCTAGTCACTAGGACCAGCGTGAGCCCGGGAAACCACAAGCGTCTCTCCCGGGCACGGCTGCAGTTTCATTCGTGTGTAGTGTGAATGTGCCCGGGGTCACGATGCAAAGATGCGTTTCGTGTGGCAGGCCACGGTCAGAATAAGTCTGAAAGCCACTGCTCTGTGCTGCGCTGCCCTAATGCTCCTTTGCGTTGTTGCTGATTGCAATAGAGATAAAGCTAGAGAGGCCGAAAGAAAAGAACCCTGCTTTGCCTGCATTGCAAAGGGGAGTGGATTTTGTTCGAGGGTGAAGCGCTCCCTTGGACATGAACTTGGGGAGCCCTATGGGCCCGGCCGCATGTTGGAGGAGGGTCTAGTTGCAGCGTGGTAACTGGGAGACCGGCTCGGTGTCTGGGGCTGAATTTCTGAGAATCTTGAGGACAGCCGAAATGCACACGGAAACCAGCAGGAGCGAGTGCAATCCGGGGTCACTTGGGTGGGAGAACTGGCCGAGCTCCCTGGAGTGCGTGAACAAATAGGAAAATTCACTGGACATTTGGCGAGCGGCCACTGCCTGCCAGGGACTGCTGGAGGCACTGGACGGACAGAGGTTCGAACCACCACAACAGCAACATCTGTGGGCCTCCGGCCAGGCGCTGGTGTTCTTCTCAGCACTTGGGGATGACGGTGAGAAGGTGGATCCTGCCCGCATCCCTGCTGGAATGGGAAGCGGGTGGCCACTCGGGAAGACAGTTTGACGGTTGCTCACAAAGTTCAATGTGCTTTGGCCACAGGATCAAGCTCGTTGGTATTCACCCAAGGATTTGGAAACTTAGCTCCACACAAACACTCCGTACGGATGTTTAGAGCAGCTTTACTCACAATTGCCAAAACTTAGAAGCAACCAGGTGAGTGGATACACTGTGGTCCATCCAGACAATGGAATACTACTCAGCGCGCACACACACACACACACACACACACACACACGAGCTGTCCAACCATGAAAAGCCTGGGAGGAACCTTAAATACTTCTTTCTAAGTGGAAGAAGCCAATGTAAAAAGGCTACATGCTGCAGGATTCAAGCTATAAGACATTCTGGAAAAGACCAAGAAGAAAGAAACTGCAGAGAGAGTACAAGGATTAGTGGTTGCCAGACCCCAGACGCAAATGGCATTTAGAGCAGGGCAACTATTCTGTGCGATCCCATCGTGATGGACATATTGTGTCATCATCCATTTGTCAAAACCTATAGAGTGTGCACCACCAAGAGTGAGCCCTAATGTCAACTGCGGGCTCTGGGCGATTGTGATGAGTCCGTGTAGGTTCACAAATGTTAACCATGCACAGCTCTCATAGGGAGTGTCCACAGTGGGGGAGGCTGTGCGTGTGTGAGGGACAGGCATATATGAGGATTTTCTGTACTTTTCACTCAATTTTGCAGTGGACCTAAAACTACTTTAAAAAAGCCCATTTAAAAGAAAATACGTAGCTCATACGAATAATAAAAAAAGAAAAAACATGAAGTTTGGAGGCAGTAGGTTTGTATAATTCTTTTGTTATTATTAAGAATCAAGGGCTACATGATGAGATCCACTAAAATAATTACAGGAAGGAAGGAAGGGAGAGAGGGAAGGAAGGAAGGAAGGAAGGAGAGAGGGAAGAAGAAGGAGGAAGGAAAGAAGGGAGGAAAGGAGGAAGGGGGAGGAAGGGGAAGGAGGAAGAAAGGAAAGAACAAAAGAAGGAAGGAAGGAAGGGAGGAAGGGAGGGAGGGAGGGAGGAAGGAAGGAAGGAAGGAAGAGGAAGGAGGAAGGAAAGAAGGGAGGAAAGGAGGAAGGGGGAGGAAGGGGAAGGAGGAAGAAAGGAAAGAACAAAAGAAGGAAGGGAGGAAGGAAGGAAGGAAGGGAGGGAGGGAGGGACAAAAAGGAAAGGGAAAGGGAAAGGAAAGAAGGACACTGGAACTGGAATTTTCAATCCAAGGCAGAATATTCCAGAGTCTTAGAACACCCAAGCCACCGTCACTCAAACTTCAATAGTGTCTCATTAATAGGTGAACTCAGTGGATTTTAACCAACATGGTTTAAAGAAATGGAAACGGAAGTAGCCTGTATTACACTGGATAAGGAGAGATATTCATTTGTGACACTTTGGTTCCTGCTTTGTATACATACAGCTTGTGTGCTGGTCACGATGTAAAATCACGTTTTATAAATAAGGTTCAGAGTCCCTGCCCTATGTCCTTCTGCTAGTGTTTTAATGAAGCGTATTCTCTGGCTGGGTGATTCAGAGAATACACGAGTGAGAATATCAACAGATTGTTGTAGCAACTAAAGTATGTCCTGATGTACCAAACATGAAGTGACCGTCACTGGCAGCCTACGTGTCGAGGGAAGGGGCAGCAGCTGCCTGGAAGCACACCCCACCCCCACCCCCAACCCCACCCCCACCTCCAGCGTTGCACCTGGGGCTAAATGCAATGCAGGAGATCAATATGCAAAGATCAGGTGAAAAGAAAGCTCTAGATGGATAGGCTAAAATGCCAAGGCCCTAAAGCACCATGAGAAAAAAACAGGGTCTGGAGAGTCTGGGAGTTCAACTGACACCCGTCACCAGGTCTGAGGATACGTACAAGGGGGGTTCCAGGTAGACAGAGGATATAGGGATCAAACTCAGGATTCAGGTCTGAGGCAGAGATGCCGAGAGCTAGCAGAACAGTGAGGGGAGAAGCCCGTTTCAGGAGAGTGGGTCACGAGAGAGGAGATGGAAAGAATTGTCCTGCAGGGTATCATTTCAGCGATGGAGATAATGCACGTAGTCAGAGCTCTTGTGAAACGGGTATGTTCAATTTAACGGGTCAAATATTTACCCAGTGATGTTTTTAGTGTATTATTTGCTTAGCAAAATGTTTCTTGTTCAGAGGGAGTAGGAACACTTTGCATGTATTCTAAATGTGTTATCATGATTTTGAGCGATTTCGTATAATAGCTTACCCCTTACATAATAGTTCTTATAAATGAAAGGTCTTCTTTCTAAAGATACGTTTGTTAAAAAAAATAATAATAATGATAAAAATAGTCATTTGTGGCTATAATAGAATGTACATCTTAAGACTCTGAGCATTAATTATATACCCAACAATGTTTAATATTAGCAGGAAAACTGCAGAGACGTCCATAGATATACACACACATGAAATATATATTGGCTATGAAAAGATGATTCAGAGGTCTAATCCTGATATGCATTCACCAGTTTTAAATATAGCAGACAAATTTCCATTTTACGAAGCTAAACTTTCAGGAAGTGTATCATTACAGAGGACTGCATTTTCCATTTGTTAGCCTCAAGTTCCTTTAACTAGGTGGTTGATGCTGATGCTGCAAGCATCTATTTTTTACGAGTAAATACTGTTCCTGTGAGAAGCATTCAGGTCTCAGGCATGTTCCCATTTCTTTTCTTTTAATGTTATGCTTATTTTAAAACCTTCCCATAGAGAGGGTGAAAAAAAAAAAAGAAGAGAAAGGAAAGAAAGGAAAAGAAAAGGAAAGGGAAGAAAAGAGAAGAAAAGAAAAGAGAAAAGAAAGAAAAAGTATACATAAGAGTTATTTAGTTTTTCTTTTCTCCCTTCAAATCCTCACTAAATTCACTAACATTAAGGAGGTGGGTAGATCGTGTTACAAAATAGCAATCTAGGTAATCCTTTTTGAAAATTGGGACCTTTCTATAGAAGACAGAGGGGGGAATTAGCTCCGGTCCATTCCTGTGGAAGTCTCCATGCCCTGCTTTTGCTCCGCCAACCTCTACTGTGTGTTTATGGAAAGACCCATCAAGTCACAGCACTTCCCTCTCATGGTCCCTGCTGCCCGGCTCGCACTAATAAACAATCCCTGTCACTCTGGTTTTCTCTCCTCCGAGGGTGACCCATCTTTCTCAGAACAGAAATTATGTTTCTTATCTGAAAGACTAAATATTAACTTATATTTCCTCTGAGAAGATCATAGCACTCCCAGAATAAACCCATTATTTTCCAGCCTGATTGCACTTAATCTAATTCTCATTCTAAAGCTAAACATGATGTTTGCTGTCAAGTGAAAAAGGCAAATAAACACCGAATTTGCTTAAGATTTGCAAAGGCATTCTCTCTCAGAGTCTGAAATGCTAGATGCCCTCATGGTTTGCACGAAAATAATGCAACTGGGCTAAATTATTTCGAGGCTTCTGGCTGGAGTATGGATTTATCATGTGTTGGGTGGGGTGGGGGGGGAGCAGTGAGGATTCACCAGTCCATCCACCCACCCTCCGGCCCTGTTCCCAGGAGCTGAAATGGCTGGGAAGTGTGCGCGCAGAGACAGGAACACGAGGCAGGGCTTGCCTTGTGGGAGTGAATACGGATTTTCACACACTGCCTTCGGTTTTATACATCTCCAGACTTGAGGTCACCCTGTATGGATGACTGTAAATTCCTCTGGTTCCGATGGCTGGAGAGCATAGATTGCCCACAGGATTGGCTTGAATATCACAAGGGTTGGACGCAGTGTTTTTCTTTAGGATGAATAACGTGGGGGAGGGTACTGCAATGGTGGCACGCGCGCGCGCGCGCGCGCACACACACACACACACACACACACTCACACACACTCACACAACCGCGCGCGCGATGGTCTGTGAAAAATGTGAAAACATGGTACCATTTTCTGTGACTAAAGACATCGAGAAACTGCAATGTGCAAGCCATGCAGTGTCATTTGCAGGAAAGGAACCCGAAAGGGAGCAGCGGGTTGGGGTCACCGTGCGAGTCCTAAGAGGCTGACTTGTCTCGCGAAATACTCTGGGCAGTATCTCGGGGAATTACTCAAAGTTGCCGGCTCGCCAGCGCTGGAGGGTGTGAAGGCAGCGATGACGACAGGCAATGAATAGGAAGCAGGTTTTCTTTCAATCTCCCCGCAGAATATCCACAGATGGGTAACAGCGACTAAATAAAGAAACACAAAGAGAAACGGGTTTCCAAGTAGCACAGCGGGACCGACGGGCCATGGGGCCGCTTTACATAAGCCAGCCTGTTCTCCGGGTGCGCTCGCAGTCCTAGGAGCAGTGCGCCCCACCTGGGCACAGACACGGGACGTATTTGGACTCGGAAGTTGGGGTGCACCTACTTTTCTCCTCGGTCCGTGTCGCTAACTAAAACAGCCGAGGCCCCGCAAGGCGTGCTGGCTCCTCGCTAGACGTTCAGGACGAGGCTGCTCCGGAGGGCGCTGGTGACCGAGAGAGGGGGAGGGGACAAAGAGGAAGAGGGGGAACGGGAAGGAGTGGGGAGCGGGGGGAGGGGACAGGGCGGGCTGGAGAGCCCGGGGGGCGGGGCCGTGCCGAAGCTCGCGGGTCCCGGGAACCGGGTTCAGAACCAGCCTCGGGAGTGGCCAGATGGAACGCGAGGACCGGGCCCCCGCCCCAGCCCAACCCCGCAGACCGTTACTCCGGCCTCCGCCTGGGGCGGGACGCACGCGGGCCGGGCGCGGCCAAACGGTCCCGCTGCGTCTCCGGTCGCCGCCGAGGGAGGGAAAACACGGGGAGAAAAGGGACAAAGCACCGAAAATGCAGACGGGGGGAAGGGAGAATGCAGCCTCTCGGGCTTTATATGGATTTCTTTGCCTTAGAAAAACAGGGAGAAAGGAAAAAGGAGAGAGAGAGAGAGAGAGAGAGAGAGAGAGAGAGAGAGCGCGAGCGAGCCCACGTGCCCGGGAGGTGTTGTGTTAAAGCGCCACCTGCCGTCGGCCGGGGCGCGGCGGGCTCCCCCGGCGGGCTCGGGCGCGCGCGGCTCCGGGAGGCAGCGGCAGCCACCCGGGGGCGCGCCGGGCGGCACCCGCCCGCTCCGGCTGCGCGCGTGCCCGAGCGTGTGCCCCGGGAGGGCGAGCGCGCCCGGTCGGCTCGCTCGGACCGGCCTCCCGGGGACCCGGCACAAAGGGGCGCCCGGCCCGGCCCGGACTAGTCCGGTTCGCCGCGGTGCAGCGCGCGGCTCCCACGCATCCCGGGAAGCGGCGCATCTGTGCACACACGCGGATTTTTCTTTTTTTTAAATAACATATTTCCAGACGTGCCTCCCCCCTCCTCCCGCTCCCCCACCCCCCATCTTTGCAAAGCAGCCCCGAGGGCGGACGGGGGGGGGGGCGGAGGGGGCGTGGCCGAGGAGTTAATAAAGGGAGAGGGGCGGAGCCGGGCAGCAGCCATTGGCTGGCCCGCAGAGTGATGTCACCCATATGACGCCCTGATAACTAGTTGGGAGAGAGCCCTCAACTTTTTGCAGAAGGAGCGCGCGCGCCTGGGAGTGCTCGGGGTCCGGCGCTTGCGGCGGGAGCCACGAGCCGGAGAGAGGGGGTCCCGGGCTGCCTCGACCGCCGCCGCCGCCTCTCCCGTCGCGGCCGCAGCTTCCCGCGCTCGGGCGGCCGTCGCCGCCGCAGCCGCCGCAGCCGCTGTGTGCAGCCTGGAAGGGGGGGCGGGGGGGAGGGGGGGCGCCGCGGACGCGGGGTACCGAGGACTTTGCAACTTGCCCGGGAAGGTGGAGGGGCGAGAGGGGGAGGGGGACCTCCGCACGAGACCGAGCGGCCCGGGTTGGAGCGCCCAGCCCCGCGGCGGATCATGGTGCAGCAGGCGGAGAGCTTGGAAGCGGAGAGCAACCTGCCCCGGGAGGCGCTGGACACGGAGGAGGGCGAATTCATGGCTTGCAGCCCGGTGGCCCTGGACGAGAGCGACCCGGACTGGTGCAAGACGGCGTCGGGCCACATCAAGCGGCCGATGAACGCGTTCATGGTGTGGTCCAAGATCGAGCGCAGGAAGATCATGGAGCAGTCCCCGGACATGCACAACGCCGAGATCTCCAAGCGGCTGGGCAAGCGGTGGAAAATGCTGAAGGACAGCGAGAAGATCCCGTTCATCCGGGAGGCGGAGCGGCTGCGGCTCAAGCACATGGCCGACTACCCCGACTACAAGTACCGGCCCCGGAAAAAGCCCAAAATGGACCCCTCGGCCAAGCCCAGCGCCAGCCAGAGCCCCGAGAAGAGCGGCGGCGGCGGTGGCGGCGGCGGCGGCGGGGGCGCGGGCGGCGGCGGCGGCGGCGGCGGCGGGGGCGCGGGCGGCGGCGCGGGCGGCGCCAAGACCTCCAAGGGCTCCAGCAAGAAATGCGGCAAGCTCAAGGCCCCCGCGGCCCCCGCGGCCGGCGGCGCCAAGGCCGGGGCGGCCAAGGCGGCGCAGCCCGGGGACCTGGGCGGCGCGGGCGACGACTACGTGCTCGGCAGCCTGCGCGTGAGCGGCGCGGGCGCGGGCGGCGGCGGCGGCGGCGGGGGCGCGGGCAAGACCGTCAAGTGTGTGTTCCTGGACGAGGACGACGAGGACGACGAGGACGACGACGAGCTGCAGCTGCGGATCAAGCAGGAGGCGGACGAGGACGACGACGAGCCGCCGCACCAGCAGCTCCTGCAGCCGCCGGGCCAGCAGCCGCCGCAGCTGCTGAGACGCTACAACGTCGCCAAAGTGCCCGCCAGCCCCACGCTGAGCAGCTCGGCCGAGTCCCCCGAGGGCGCGAGCCTGTACGACGAGGTGCGGGCCGGCGCGGCCTCGGGCGCGGGGGGCGGCAGCCGCCTCTACTACAGTTTCAAGAACATCACCAAGCAGCACCCGCCGCCGCTCGCGCAGCCCGCGCTGTCGCCCGCGTCCTCGCGCTCCGTCTCCACGTCCTCGTCCTCCTCGTCCAGCAGCGGCGGCAGCGGCAGCGGCAGCGGCGGCGAGGACGCCGACGACCTGATGTTCGACCTGAGCTTGAATTTCTCCCAGAGCGCGCACAGCGCCAGCGAGCAGCAGCTGGGGGGCGGCGCGGCGGCCGGGAACCTGTCCCTGTCTCTGGTGGATAAGGATTTGGATTCGTTCAGCGAGGGCAGCCTGGGCTCCCACTTCGAGTTCCCCGACTACTGCACGCCCGAGCTGAGCGAGATGATCGCGGGGGACTGGCTGGAGGCGAACTTCTCCGACCTGGTGTTCACGTATTGAGAGGGGCGCCCCGCTTCTCGCTCTTTCTCTCCGCGGGTGCTGAGCAGGGTTCCTCGGGAGGAAGTCGTGGTGGTCGTGGCGGTGATGATGATGATGATGATGATGATGATGATGATGGTGGTGGTGTCGATGGTGTCGGTGGTGGCGGTAGGGTGGAGGGGAGACATGAGATGCTGATCTCGATATGATGTCGTGACACAAAGAAATTGGAAAAGATGATGAAAATTTTGGTGGAGTTAAAGTGAAATGAGTAGTTTTTAAACCGTTTTTCCTGTCCCTTTTTTTTTTGTTTGTTTTTGGGGGGGGTTGTTTGTTTTTTTGTTTTTGCTCCCCTCCCTTCCTTTATCGTGTCTCAAGGTAGTTGCATACCTAGTCTGGAGTTGTGATTTCCACCCCCACCCCCAAATGTGGTTTTGTAATTACTATTTCTTTTTCTTGAAATTCGTGATTGCAACAAAGGCGGAGGGGACAGGGCGGGGGAGGGGAGGGAGGACCCGCTCCGGAAGGCGCTGTTTGAAGCTTGTCGGTCTTTGAAGTCTGGAAGACGTCTGCAGAGGACTTTTCGGCAGCACAACCGTTACGCTAGGGAGTTGGTTGGAGATTTTTTTTTTCGTAAGAGATCTTAAAGAACTGATGATTTTTTTTTAAAAAAAGAGAAACAAACACAAAAACAAAAAAGGGACCATTGCAACTTTTTTATTTTATTTTATTTTTTTGGAGGGAGAAAACTGATGTCTTCTATGCATCCGATTCTTAACAAAACTGCAGGGAGCTTGAAAAAATGCAGACTGTACAAACGCTTACAAAAAAAAAAAAAAACTGTGAACTGACTTAAGATCAGAGTTTACTTTTCAGATCAAATTGTTTATGGTTTTACAAATGTGATTTCTACTTGCCAACTTTTTTTTTGTAACTTGTTCCCTTATACCTCCTTGATTGAATACCAGACAGCCTAGACCTCAGTACAAAAGGTATTGAAACATTTTTGATACATAACAGACCTCAGTCTTTTTTAAAAATTAATATATTTTCAGGCGTATTTTTGTACAGTGAAAAGGGAACATTCTTGCTGTGTTTTTTCAGTAAGACTTTCAGGCACTTCTTCCCTTTTGATTTCTTTTTTTCCTCTGTTTTTTAGCATGCAAGTATGTTGGTACGTTATGTCCTGGTTTTAAAAGGATTAAAATTTTAAAATAATCCTTGCATCTAAAGGCCTTGTGGTTTTAAAAAAAAAAAAGCAAACTTTTTTTTGTACAGCTATAGTAGAGATTTGTTCAATATTTGTAGGTAAAGATTTATTGAAAATGGTGATATAGACCTCAGAGCTGTTATCTTAGTCTAAAGATTGTATATGTACTGTACTATAGTAGGACTTTATGTATCTCATACGCTGTGATATGTGGATGGGGCCCCAGATGGAAGGTTTGAAACTGGATTCTCGATTTTTAGCAAAAAAAGAAAAAAAAAGGCACATAGTTTAAAAAGTTTCTCATTTTGTGCAATATAATCTAAATAAAGTACAGACCATCTGCATATTTTGTAGCAAATGGTGGCAAAGCAGGCTCAATGCACTGTCGACATCGTTCCCTGTTTTTTTTTTTTTTTTTTTGTGCTGGAAGTCTGTATCTTGACAATTTTAATAAATCAGCTGGAACTGATAGAAACTCGCATCTCCAATAGTCTCTATAGAAGTCCAACTGGAGGCCCATGTTGTCGCAGCGCATTCAGTGACGAGGCTGTTGTGCGGCGGATGGGAGTGCGGTTAGGCTGGAAAGGGCTCACTCCGCAGGCCGGTTTCTTTTTCCTCTGCCTTCGGTGGCTGGTGATTGAAATCCAGGGAGGAGGATTCTTTCCCTCTGCCTTCCCTTCCCGCCCCCCGCCCCGTCCGTTTCCTTTCTCACCTCCGCCTCCACTCCCACTCTCCCCCCCCCCCCCCCGCCAACCCAGCCCGGCCGGGGCGGGGCGGGGCGGCCTGGGCGAGGACCCGGGGCCCGCGCGCGCCGTCGGTGTCCTGCGCTCGCTGGGGGTGCGCGTTCTCTGCGCCCGGGCTGCGTCCCGGCTGCGCGTCGCGGTGACCGCCGCCCTCGGGGCGCTCTGCTCCCCGCCGATCTCCTTTGGAGGGTGGGGACGGCCGTTTCCAGTTTTGAATTTTTCTTTCTCTCTCTCTTTTTTTTTTTTCCCCCTCCCCTAACGCTGCATCTCCGCGTGTGCGCAGAGGTAGATGCTGTGGGGAGCGAGGCCGCCGTTCCCGACCCCGAGCGGCGCCCGGGGCCGGAAGGGCTTGTCGGTGTCGGTCTCTTCCCGGCCGCTCCGCGCGGGCGGGAGCGCGGCGGGGCGGCGGGGCGGCGGGGGGCGGGGGGACCCTGGCACCGCCACCCGAGCCGCGGCCACCGGGGTGTCGGCGGGGGCACCGAGGGCGCAGCCCGCGGGGGTCGGGCCCCGGAGGCGCGCGGGGACGCCGGTGCCCCGAGGCCCGCGGGGCGGGGTGGGGGGAGGGAGCGAACCGGGGAGAGGCGCCGCCGCACCCGCGTACCCGCGCCCTCGCGCGCGCGCGCCGGCTCCCGGGCCGCCCCGGAACTTGCCTCCGGGAAGGCGCCCCGGCTTCGGGGTTGTTCTCCTTCCCCCGCTGCCTCCTGGGGCTCCGCGCCCTGCTCGCCGCGGGCCCTTCGCGCGGCCCTCCCCTCCCCTCCCCCCTTCTCTGGGCTCCGCTTCGCCTGGGCCCGCCCCCCCCTCCCGTGCCTTCCGCCCCTCTTTTCCCGGGGGCCGCGCCGGGGGAGGGGCAGGGGGAGGCCGCGCGGGGCCGGGGGGCAGGGGGGAGGCCGGCCAGCCCCACCCCCGCGCCCGGGCGCCCGCCGCGGGGGCGGTTTCGGCGGCTAATTGAAACTCAGCGCAGAATCACCACTACTCCTTTCTAACCTACTGACACGGTTTACCAGGGTTCGGCCTCCATTTTTACCCAGATTTGGCGAGACCGAACGGGGCGTCGCACGCTGCCGGGGATGCTAGGCCGAGGGGCCCCGCACCCTCCCTGCCTCCCCTCCCCCACTTCCGGGGGGGGCCTGTGGCCCCCCCCCAGCCCCAAGCCGCGGCCTCCCCCCGGCCCCCACCCCTGGGACGCGAAGCCCGCGAGCTTTGGCTACCGAGGGACGGAGTTGTGTGGTTCCCCCTCTCGATGAACCATCGGATTCGGGTAGGACACTGGGGACGCGAGACGGCTGGGGGTTCGCAGGGTTCTCCGTACAGAACTGGATTTCTGGAGTTGGCTACCTTTTTTTTTTTTTCTTGAACCTTTCAAAATGATAGACCGATGCAGTCGCGGGCCGGACGTTGACTCTCGCCACGAATCCTCGAACCAGCGGTTTACAAGTGACAATTCTGTGCTGGTGGTTTTACGTGGCGGCCCCCGCTGCAGCTGCGAGACTTGTGGAAAACGCAAACCCATTTCTAACACGGAGTCTATGTATTTTGAAAACCTGAAAACTTGGCGTGTGTTTTACGTTTTGATCCTGGATGAATCTTGGACTTTTTTTTTTTTTTTGGTGGTGAGGTAGAAACTCTAAGCTAAGGAAATTAGTAACGTCATTGGCCTCAGAATGGCAACAAATAGTCTTCATAGAATAAAAAAGAAAAAAAGAAGCTTATGTGGCGAAGTTCTTGATAGGAAAAAGGAAAAAAAAATAGATGGTCAGCGATCTAAATTGAAAACCTGTTAGAGCTCAGGACAGGCGCTTGAATGCGCTTTTCACAATATTTAAGGCTGTTTTGCTGAATGCATTGTGAAGATCCTTGATGAATCCTTTCTTGAATGTCGAAAACATAATATAATACACAGGTATTCTTGCCACTGGATACTCTTCAATAAAACTTTAATTGCATTTTTTTTTTTTTTTTGGTCTCTTAAGTAAGTCTTATTTTTAACTAAGCATTGACAGAATGTCTTAAAATGGTAACATGGGGGTGGGGGGTGGGCGCTAAAATCTGCAGCCCAGCCAGTGGTATCCTGCTGTTTAGAACTAGTTCACAGACTTTGATGATGGCTTTTTGGTGAGATTTCCAACTTGAAGACCTTAAACCAGCATTCTCTTATTAATTCTTTAAACTGTGGAAATAATCTTCCAGTTCTTACACTCTGATATGCATCCCTTTTCTTAAAATAATAATAATAATAATGCTAATAAAAGGCAGTGTATTTAAACTGTGCTTTGCAAATATTACGTATGTTATGAATGACTACAGTCACAGGGCAAATTATTTGTAGAATGATTATCCTTGAGCGAGAAAAAGATCATGACCACCCTTTTGGGCAGAGATGTTTCTTTTTAATGTTAATTAAGGGGAAGTGATTTAAATATGCATGCGGATAGCAGTCAGGAGGATTTACTTGTTTTTATGTTGTTTTATTTTTATTTTTTGGAAAAGAGAAGGACTCAAAAGGCAAAGGTTGTCTTTCTCTTCTCTGGGAGTTGAAACCGTCATCCTGCGATACCGGTCCAGTGAAAGAAATTCACATTTCCCGTTCACTTCAGAACTTAAGTGACTTTTGCCTAAGGAATCTGAGAAATAAAGCAAATAAGTTGCTCTATTTTAAGGTAGTCATTCAATATAAATATATTATATCGATCTTAACTTTTTTATTCTCTGGATGATTAATAATATGTATATTCTTACTTTTTCTTCTAATGGGCATATGTAACCTTGTGGACACTTTGGAGAGAGGTTTTCTTGCACTCTCCCATTTATAGAATCTTTATACTCTTTTACTGCGTGGTCCCCTGCTTTTAACAGATTTCTGAGGCAAATATATTTGTGCTTTTTTTTTATGTAGGATGACCAGCAGAACGTAGCTTGATGAGTTGTCAATTTTATCAGTAGATAAGAAGCTTTCTTTCTTACAGTTTCAGGGAAGATTTTTTCAGGATATTTCTCAGTTCTTCTAAGGGCCAAATTTTATAAAATTTCCATTAGGAATGTCAGTTCCAAATACCCTTTGTATAGCCTGGGCCTGTGGGGGTTCCAAGTCTGAGCCTTACGGAACCCAACACAGGAATTCATGAGTTCCCAAAGTAACTGTCTCCATGCGATGACTCTTGTCCATGCTCCTCAGAGATTGGGCTTATTTTCATGACCACTTCTTTCTCACCGTTCATTGACGCCATTTTTTCCGCCACATCCCCTTTCAGTTGATGATCTGGCGAATTCCGCTCTTTGACAACAACAGTTGCCTTTGGTTCGGTTTGGGGTTTTTTCGTTTTGGTTTGTTTTGTTTTCGTTTTTGTTTTTGTTTTTGTTTTGGTCCCTTCTGCGGAGCCCACGTTTTCGGTCACAATAAAGATGAAACAAAATGTATTAAACTCAGCTCTTTACCACTTTACTTTGCTGCTGCCTTTTTTCTTGAATCTTCACATCCTTTACTTTGCTTTTTCCATTGAGGTTATTATTATTATTTTTTGTAACACTACCTAGATCCATTAGCTGGCTGATTAGTTTTATCTATTCCATGTGGATGCAGTGAGTTTATAAGAGAATTTCACAAACAAGTAGTTTTTTAGTGAACTTAAACAGAATTTTAAAGGAGACCTATTTTTATACTCAATAAAAGCACAAAAGTGCAGAAAGTATAAAATGGCTTACAAAGGGAAACATAAGTTCATAATGTTCCATGTATAAAAGTAATAATTTTATTGGGTAGAGATAGTCTTAAAAGATTCAATACCTCTGCCAGTGCACAGATAGGACTGTTTTGAATGACTTGGGAACTTCTGTTGCCTGTAGTCGCAAACAGATAACTTCTCCGTAGAGGAAAAACAAACCACGGAAAGCAATATGCCGGAGGTGAGACGTGGTTTTTCACACGAGCAGTTGAGGAATTGAAACAACCTGGATGTGCGTACGTGGAGGCTTCCTTACATCCTTTGATCAAACTTCTTTTATGTGGTCACGTAGACTTGGGTTTTCTCTGCTGTGAAAGTGACAAATAAAGCAATATGACAAAAAGTTTGAAACCGCGTAGAAAATACTTACTCTAGGGTCCCTGCAGTGACTTTGACGTTTATGTTATTCTATTAGACCTCGTACATTCCCTCCTCAAAGGAAGAGCAACTGGAAATACTAATGGGGTACCATGGAAAGGATTTTGAGCGAATCGATATCGACACAGGGCCCTCTAACACATTTTCCTTCATCCAGCTTACGTTCGAGAACACAGTGCCCCATCCCTTGAATCACGTAGGGAGAAGCGTTCTATCCCATTACCGTTAATTTCCCCATCTCGTCTACTTTTTACCCTTGTACATACGTCGTGGGTTTAAGAGTCTTTTGCATTTGTCTGTGACACCTTTTATTTGAATGGACTGTTTCAAAACGGAGGCCTGCCTTTCCGGTCTGGGGCTCCTGGTGGTCACGGCCTCCCACGATGCCCCGTGGCGGCCACCAGGGCAGAGCCACCTGGTAAGCGAGAGCAGTTTTCAGCATGACACTGTCACCGAGTCTGTACTTTCCAAGGCCACGTGGAACTTAACTTTCATAGCCACTGCAGGTTTGGGAGCAGAAAAGCTGAAAACCCTTTTGTTTAGAAGTCTGAGTGGTTTGTGGGGGGGAACCTTTTTTAGCGTTTGCATGCCAGCGCTCGCCCTGACGCTGTGAAACAGAGAGAGGGTGAAGCTCCCGGAGGCGGTGCGCTGGAGGATGAAATGTTCGATAGCACTAGGGGGAAAGAAAATGCATGGTCAAGTTTCGTCTTCTTGTAGAGACTATCTAGCATGCAGAGTTTAGTGTGTTAAACCAGTGTATGGCATTGCTGTATCAAAGTTGTAAAATTAAGCATTATTTATTGAAAACTATGTATTTTTTTGTAAAAACCTGATCACATAGAGAATATCAGTGGCTTGTGCTTGTGCCCCAGTGGAACCGGCTTCGTGACCCAACCTCCTTGGTATGCAGTGTCATTGCTCAGGGTTGAAAATAGTACACCCCAATGTCTCTTTGCAAGAGTTTTTCACAGAGGAATACATTTGTTCAAAAGACTCTAATAAAATTGTGTGATCGATCTGCACTTGTGGTTTTCATGTGACTTTTTTGTTTTTTCGGGGTTTTTTGTTTTGTTTTGTTTTGTTTGTTCCTTCCCCTCCCGGCTTTGCCTCGGGTAACCGCTTGGTTAATTCCTAAAGAGTTGTCCCCCTAACTGATCATCCCGGACAGGCTGGAAACGTCCTGGGTGTCCTGGACAGGAATAGGCCCCACAGGAAGGTTCTGGGCAGCGTGGAGAGCTGCTGAAAATGGGAATAAGCCTGATAATAAGGTCTCAAGGCTTTTAACCGGCCAATGGAGGGAATAAAAGCATAAACAAAGTACAGAAAGGCAGATGAACGGCTCGGTCAGAAATGCTTGAGGTCGGAAATGAAGGGAAATTACCAGGGGCAGCTGCTGCTGTTGAAGGGATTAGCAGCCAACTCCATTTCTCTGTGTCTTTTTTTTTTTTTTTTTTTTGCTAGCAACAATTTACAGCGTAAATGTATTTTGACATAGAAACCATTCTGTATTGAGATTCTTGATATAAATGCTTTTATGGATGCCTGTAAGTGACCCTTGGAATTATTACCAGATTTTTTTTTTAAGATGGCGTTTACATGGTGAGTGTTTATCGTACATTAAATTCGGTTTCGTAGAAACACTTGTGTTGTAACAGATTTCCAAGTGCACAATGAACACGGCCACCCTTAAGCTTTTAGTGACACCAAGTTTCACGGCCAAGCGTAGAGCAAATTTCAGAACCATCTCTGGTGACGCTGTTTGATCGTTGTGCGGCCAATGTTTTCACTTTATTCCTGAATATTTTGGGATGTCTTTCACCTCGGTAGGGTTTTATTTTTATTTGATTTTGAAGGAAACAAAGAATACATCCGGTGTAAGTTTTATGTCGTAAAAAAGTTCCCTGCAGTTATAGCAGTGAGGGATCCTGGATGTGTTTCAAATTCTTCTTGGGGGCTCCTGGTGCTGTGTAGTGTGCTGCGTGCCTTTCAATGCTGTGGATTTTTTAAAAATAGGAATTATTTTTTAATGCCATAGTTAAATTTATCGGAGGGACTTCAGCTAAAATGTCACTGGTAGGAAAGGATATAAAGTGTGAAAACGTTGACATTACTGTCCTCCCAGTAGATGTAGGAATGGAAGAGGGAGGTGATGTACCCTCAGTCTAGGGATTGCTTATCTATAAGGTGCCAGAAAAAAATGGTATGGCCTGGACAGAACGCCGTGACCCAAATGCAGATGACCGTCTTGTTGGACGATACATTGGTTCTACCTGAAAGCAAATACTTTAAGGACACATGTAGCTTGGTGAGTTTGCAATAACGACATCCTCATTTGGACATTGGCCAAAGCGTATAGGATTTTGCATGTTGATGTTTTGAGCACAGTGGGAGTGGAGAGAGGCCTCAGCAGATGACTCACTTTCACTTTACATCTTGTCATCCCATAAGACTGAATCACAGGGCTACAGATGTTGTCATCTGTGATCAGTATGAAAACCGGACCCAATCACGATGGGCCGCACGCCAGTAGATCTGGAAAAGTTAAGGGAGATGCGGATCACCCTTCGGATTTCACTTTCCGTGAAGTCGTCACCAGGGCACATCAGCTGAGCTCATGTGCCATAGGTGCCCATCATTCACTGTCCTTCACGTCCCACACTCCCCTTTCTTGCCGGACTTAGTGACCACCTTCCACCCGCCGCCCCAACCGGGGCTAATACGGTCGGGTGACCACCAACTTGATGACAGCACCCGGAACTCATCTGGTCCCTCTCAAGAGTTCCAATGAACTAATAATCAGACTGTTTCCCAGACTTGGGGTCGAAAACAGAGACTGGCCTAGTTCTCTGCAGGATTTGTATTGAGCGGTCATGAGGAGACTCTTAGGGCTAGAGTAGCCATGACAAGCCGAAATGAGGTCGAAACCAAAAGGAAAAACCTGGAAGACGGAGACGAGGAGGCAGAAGCCGTGAGGGAAAATCACATGTCTTCTGAAAGAAGTGCCGTGTGTCTGGGGAAGGGGACAGGGTTCCGGTGGCTTTCTGGCCCCAGTTCAGCGGGTTTATGCAGTTCATCAGTGGCTGCTGACAACCTACCCAAGAGTCACTTGGCCATGTTTCCCAACTAACAAAAACTTAACTTGGGCTTGAATGGCGATATGACCCGGCCAAGGAAAAGACCTTCTCTTGCCTCCCTTGCAGAGACAGGTGGCCTGTGACGTAGCTGTGATGGAGGAATGGTAGTGCAGGTTGTTCAGTGAGACCTCCAGGAAAACACCTCCGCAGGAAAGCCTACCTACCGCGTGGGCACTTTTCTGCCATTATTCTTCCATCTGGCGTATTCGTGACGGCTGGAGCTCCAGGTGTGAGCACGAAGCAGAGGGAGAAGGGCTCCCTGAACCCTTGACCAGCCTCCAAACCATCGCCCACGCTGCCTGTGTGTGAGTCCCGTTTGCTCAGATTTTCTCGTCAATGTGGCCAAGCCCAAACCATAACACCCACTCCTATTTCCTTGGGATTATTTGCACGGGTCCGCATTTCTTTTAACCCAATGAGTAAAAGTAAATACAGTCTAAGTAGCCAACGCATTGGGAGGATGGGCTAAATGTTGGGAAATAGAATTTAGTCACACTCGCAGAAGTGGAAAGTTGAAACAAAAAAATGGTCCAGAGAAAGAAATAGCGAGAGTTGTCACCAACAGGATATTGGGTTTCACCGCTGAAGTCCTAGGACGATTTTTAGGAAATCTTTACATTAAAGGCTCGAGATGAAGATTCAGGATGACACAATACCCTTCCCTCGTCTTCACGCCTCGAGTGTGTCCCGACTCGTCTGCTGAGATCCGGCTCTCCCATGTGCCTCGGTCCTCCGCACGACCTGTCTCACCGCCAGATGAGGCCACATGGTGTTTGACCGAATGCATGGCGTGTTAAAAGGAAGAGGTCCTCAAATACTACGGACCCCTCTATTTGTCCTATTTTGTTAAGATGTTGGCTTTCTAACTCGTAGAATGTCACCAGCAACACGCTTAGGGGGGTGAGCACAGAGGAAACTCACAGAGCTACAGCAACAGAGAAAAAGAAGGGGAAGAAAGTAGCAGATTAACAGGGAACCTGTAAAAAGTGAACAAACGGCTCAAAAGACGCATCGTTTTGTGTAATGACAGACAGCGTGACTCCAGCGGTCCTGAGCGTCTTAGTGTATTACGTATCGCATTACCAAAATCAGTGTTTATTATTTTTTTTTAAGTTTCTTTATTTTGAGAAAGAGACAGCATGAGTGGGGAAGGGAGAGAGAGAAAGAGAGAGAGGGAGAATCCCAAGCAGGCACGCCGCTGTCAGCACAGAGCCCAAAATGGGGTTCCGACTCACAAACCGTGAGATCGTGACCTGAGCCGAAATCAAGGGTGGGACACTTAACCGACTGAGCCACCCAGCGCCCCCAAAACCAGTGTTTATAATAGTGATGCTAAGTCATCAGGAAAAGCTTCAATCATGTTAACTTTGGACTATTGAACAAAGCAGGAAGGTAAGAAACTTCAAATATTTCTACTCAACATAATTTTATTTATTAAAAAAAAAACATTTTTCATGTTTATTTTTGAGAGAGAGAGGCAGACAGCAAGCAGGGGAGGGGCAGAGAGAGAGGGAGACACAGAATCCGAAGCAGCTCCAGGCTCTGAGCCGTCAGCACAGAGCCCGACGCGGGGCTTGAACTCATGAACCCCGAGATTGTGACCTGAGCCGAAGTCGGACACTTAACCGACTGAGCCACTCAGGCCTCTGTAAATCTGATTTTTCTCTTGGTTGACGTTACATTAGTGGGAATGGAGAAGGAAGGGAGGGGGCTATTTGAGAGAGATCCAGAGAACTCTTTTTTGTGACGTTTGATAGGTTAGTCATCAGAAAAAAGCGGAGTAAATGAGACCCTCGGGTCACAGAAAGAACTCAGTAAGTAAAAAATACTGCCTTGGGGCTTGTCATCGTATGAGAACAGGGACCCTTCTGCCTCGTTGGGCCCGGCATCCCTGGAAGCGGGCACAGGAGCCCTGGGGGTAGCTTCCTAAAACGTGCATTGAATGACTGACCAAAAGTGAGATCATGAACTGGGAAGCTCTTGTTCCAGGGCTCTGGGGAAGCATCTCGATGGAGACACTGAGTGGCCAACCCTTTGGGAGTAAAGAAAAGTCCCCCCAGTGGTGACCACTCAGGATTTCAGATCAGAAACCTGTTCGGTTCTTGCAAAGGAACCGTGAGCAGAAAACAGACTGGCCTCGGTGACTTTCCCTCCAGTATTCTCCTCCCCTCGGGAGAGGAAGGGGGACGATAGCACTTTGCTGATGGGACAGGAGATGCTTTCTGAGCGGATTTCAACCACAGTGTCCTGCAACGACCCACTTGAAGGGTGTCATTCACATGGATGATAGGTGGGATGATATGACGTCTTAAAGACATCGTAGGGAAACAATTTAAGCAGTGAGACAAAACCCCACGGTCACTGCAGTAGGTCATAATTACCCCCACATCAGGATGGTCACTTTGACTTGCTCTATGCCTACAACAAGCTGTGGTTTCAGTCCGTTCTCTGCTCCTCAAGGAGCACGTAGGAAGGCACAGAGTAAGAGTTAGAAATGATCTTTCGGGGGCGTCCGAGTGGCTCGGTTGGGCGTCTGGTTCTCGATTTGGGTTCAGGTCATGATCCCAGGGTCGTGGGGTCAACCTAGGTGTTGGGCTCTGGACTGAGAGTGGAGCTTGCTTGGGATTCTCTCTCTGTCCATGTCTGTCTGTCTCTCTCTCTCTGCCCCTTTCCCTACTTGAGCTCACTCTCTAAAAAAGGAAAAACAAAACAATAAATGAAAATACATGATTTTTTGAGACATCGTGATTTTTAAAAATAAATCCATAGTCTCCGAACTGTAATAAGCTAGTGGTTGTTAGTTAGAAATGACCATGTACACGTCCCCGTTCACGTGGAGAAACTGTGTCTGAGTGCAGCAGTCCGGGAGAGGCTGAGAGGCCACTCAGCAGCTCCAGAATTGTGAGAGATCCTCTGAGGGATGGGGGAGCAGGGGGGAACAGGAGTGCTTTCTCTCTGTTCATTTTCTAGCTTACAAAAATGACCTGGAGCCTGTTTCCGATTCTGTGTCTCCCTCTCTCTCTGCCCCTCCCCCGTTCATGCTCTGTCTCTCTCTGTCGCAAAAATAAATAAACATTGAAAAAAAAAAATTTAAAAAAAAAAAAATGAAAAGATTTTCCTTTATTGACGTTTCATAATTGGATTAACAGCAGGGCCTGTATATAATTTTGAAAACAATATGTACGATGGGGGTAACTGCTCAAAAAATGTAGCAGCTAGAATTGCACGACAAGACAAGGTTAGAGGCCTCTGTTCTGGAAAGAAGAGACGGCAAGTTATAAGGCAGGGCCCGGGGATGGAGAAGAGAGACTGACTTCCGGTGCTGTTGAGTCCCGAGGCCGAGGCTAGCTACACGTATGAGGTACTTATGTCCCCCTCTGGTTCCCTGATTCTCATGCATAGATGGGTGGCCGACCTAGATCATATTTAAGGTTTCTTTCAGGTCTAACAAATAATACGGTTTGTTCCTATTTATTGAGGCTCACAGTGCCTGTTTGGAGCCATCAGTATAGACCCAACCTCTCAGAGCTGGCAGGAAGTACTATTGAAGGGATAGGGCCAGACAGCCAGATGCTTTGTGGCCTGTGGACGTCAGGAAAGGCAAGCCCTAACTGAGGTTGTCCACATTGACAACACTTCAGACACTCAGTGGACCGAACTAAGTGGTCATTGCCCCCTGTGTTTTATTGTTTGGAGGATAGGTAGTCTGTGGTTTTGAAGGCCCTGGTTACTCCGTTCCAAGATAGATCTTTTGTGTTCGAACTTTATAATCAGTTTTATAATAATTTACATTTCTTTTTACCAGCCCAGCAAATACTCAAAATCAAGTTAGACTTAATTCTTTGGGGGTGGGGGGGAGGAAAGTCTATTGCCATCTCATTTGACAAACTTCTTTAAGTGAGAAAATGTGAGCACAGTATAGCATTAATGCAGACACCATAACATTTTATGAAGCACAAATCTGGTTTGTAAACCTCCCAAACAAATATCAAAAGTCACATACTCAAAAATACAGACTTCTGGGTGCATTTCACAAAATACTGATGCAGTGTGTTTGGAATGAGACCTAGAATCTATATTTTTCATCACGTTACCAGCCAATTCTGAGTCTCTTGGGTCACAGATCAGCTTCTGAGATCAACGGACCTTAAGTCAGCGAGGGGATCACACGAAAACCAAAATGGTTTTGTCACAAATTAGTGTCTCGGGTCACATAGTAATTTCCGCGGCTGAGGTGAGCACGGGGCCCTGGCTGGAGGAGACAGGGAAGAGGTATGAGGCTCGGGGGCCACCTGAGAGAACAGGACTTTCCAGGCCGTGTGCATGTGGGGAGCTGAGGACTCTAAACTGGAAGCCATTCACTCTCTCTGGAGCCACAGCATGGAGGGATCATGGGGAGTTGGGGGAGGGGTGGGCAGCAGGAAATCCATGCTGGTGGAATCTTTGGTTTGGGTCTGGGATGGGGCAGTGCTTTGGGTCGATTTCCTGGGGTGTTTTTCAAAACCTTTTTTGTATTTATTTATTTTGGGGCGAGGGGCAGAGAGAGGGAGGCAGGGGATCCGAAGCGGGCTCTGCGCTGACCGCAGTGAGCCAGACTCGGGGCTCGAACTCACGAACCACGAGATCGTGACCTGAGCTGAAGTCGGACGCTCAACCCACTGAGCCACCCAGGTGCCCGACTTTCCTGGTTTTGAAACTCATGTATGCCTCCTCACTCTGTGCTTCTTGCCTCCTTTGGAGTCTTGTGGAGACTGAGATCCACATTTCACACGTGTGCCCTGAGAGTTGGGATAAACCAAACTATGTGAAATCGACACCTTGGTTTTCCCGTTGCTTACCCACTGAGTGGTGCTGCCATGGGGGGTAGGAGGAGGGTGGGCAGAATTGGGAAAAAAAAAAAAAACAGAAGGGGAAACCTATAAGTCTATGAACACTCAACATTGCTGACTATTTAACATAGTTCTGATGCTGACTTAACCTCTCCGTGCGTTTTCTCATCTGAAAAGTGGGGCAACAACCCTGACAGGTGTCATGCCCCTGGTATCATGAGGCACGGAAATAAAAATGATGGCGGTTTTTAAATAATAGGCAGATGGTAATGGTGCATTCGGATTTTTGCCCACCTATAAAATCAAGATCGTAATCTTTGCTTCCTAAGGGTGTTCTACTGGCTAATGAACATTGCCAAGCTTTCTGAGACGTACCAGCTGAAATTACCTGGCATTAAAACTGGCCTCTGATGGTCTGAAGCTGGGGACTAAGGCAGAGGGAAGAAAAAGGAGAAATCCAGTTTGGGGCTGACGATTTGTTCTACGCCTTAGCCTACAAAATAAAATACGAGATCGAGGTGCTCTGCAAGAGATGACGAAGAATCAAACAGGGACGTTTCCCGCATAATTACAGGGAGCAGATAACAACAACAACAACAACAACTAGCCCCCATGTAACGTTAGTGGAATCGTTACCTCCTGAACACAGTGGGTCCTTGACATAAGAAGTCTCCGCAGCGGAACGTGAGGGAGAGACAAGAAGGACAGGAGGAGATGGTCCGGCACATCCGGGGGATTTATCGTGTGCCTGAGATGGAAGGTGACAGTGAGTGGTGAAGTCTGTATGGTCCAGGGAGAAAGAGGAACAGAAAAGCAGGAGTGCAGGCACAGTGGAGGCTGCTCCCCGTTGACCAGCCCAGACCCGAGCTGGAGCAGACAGAGGCTTAAGAAGAACGAAGGGCCAGATCGCTCGTGCTACGGGCGAGGGTGGTGGAAAATCGTTCAGGGTAGAAGGCACAAGGGAAACTGCCCAGGTGCAGGAGGACGGCGGGCACCCGCCTCACAGAAACCCACACGAGTGGGATCACCAGGACCCCTCCGGCACTGCCCGCCCACTTGCTCAAAGTGGTTTCCGCCTGGAACCTGTAACGGCAGGAGCTGTGCAGTGGGCCCCAAAAGCGATCTGGGGGGTGGATACCAACGCAGAGCCCCGGAAGAATCACACGGAGGTGTGGAAGCAGCGCAGTACTAATCGGGGCCACCATCGCCCCAGTCAAACCCCACTTACAGAATTACTCTTTGAAGGCAGCTCCGTTAAGATTGGGAGGTATGTTAGTCAGGATTCTCGAGGGAGGCAGAACCAGCGGGACGTATATATGCCAAGAGGGAAATGTATTGGAGTAGACCAATGGGATAAACTGAACGGGGTAGACCAGCAGGCTGGAGACTTGGGGAAGCGCTTCAGTTCGACTCCGAAGGACCAGGAAGGGCTAATGTTGCAGCTGAAGTCTGAAGACGGCCCGTGGCGAATCCCTCCCTTGCTCAAGAGAGGTCGGTCTTCTTGTTTTCTTTTTTCTTTCTTTCTTTCTTTTTTTTTAATATGAAATTGATTGTCAAATCGGTTTCCACACAACACCCAGGGCTCATCCCAACAGGTGCCCTCCTCAATGCCCGTCACCCACCCTCCCCTCCCTCCCACCCCCCATCAGCCCTCAGTTTGTTCTCAGTTTTTAAGAGTCTCTTATGCTTTGGCTCCCTCCCTCTCTAACTTTTTTTCTTCCTTCCCCTCCCCCATGGTCTTCTGTTAAGTTTCTCAGGATCCGCATAGGAGTGAAAACATATGGCACCTGTCTTTCTCTGCCTGACTGATTTCACTTAGCGTAACCCTCTCCAGTTCCATCTGCGTTGCTACAAAAGGCCATATCTCATTCTTTCTCGTTGCCACATAGTATTCCATTGTGTATATAAACCACGATTTCTTTATCTCTTTTTGTTTTCTTCATGCCCTTCGCCTGACTGGAGGAGACCCCTGCACAACTATGGAGAGCAACCTGCTTTACTCCACGTCCGTCAACTTCAGCGTTACAGTCTCATCCCCAAATACGTTCACACAAATAGCCAGGGTAAAGTTTGACCAAACATCAAGGTCCCGTGGCCCAGCCAAGTTGACCCAGAAAATGACGCATCAGAGAAGGGAAAAGCAGAGGCCTGCAACTGGCCTAAGGACAAGAATGTGAGCGGGATCTGCCTTCTGCATCTGGAGAAGTCGGCCTCTCCGAGGCAGTCGGTGCTACGGACATATCCCCGGCTACTTTCTGGACATGCTGTAACAACCTAAGGAACACCTTGTAGGACAAGGTAGGCCTTTTGTAAAACCGGAACTGCCCAACCTGGCATTCGAGGACTCTATGACCTGGTCCCAAACCATTTCCCCAAACTCAGTTAACTGACACGGGTCTGTCTTTGTTGCTTCGTTTTGCCCCTTGTCCTTCCTGTGTTCCTTCAGGGCCCCATGGACAAGGCAGGGGGGACGTGCTGTGGGAAGGAGCCAGTGAGATCGGCATGCAGGACTTCGGGGGCACGAGTGAGATGACGCGAAGTCACGTGCTCAGCCCTCACAGCGATCCCAGGAAGCAGGCGGTCCTCAGCATTCCCATTCTGCAGATGATGACGCCGTCACTGGCGGCTCGCCTCACAGCCAGTGAAAGGCCAAACCGAGTGGGGTGGGGCCCACACAGTCTGGCTTCTGCTGACGGGACATCTGTCTCTGTCTCAACCTCCCCATGAATTTGGACAAGAAGTCACCTCTCGATTTTATAATATAGGGACTCGGGCTATCGAGGCTCTGGACTCTATCCTTTCTGTGAAGCTCTCCGTGGTGGGCTTTGTTATACTCTCAATATCTCCTCCCCTCCACTAGGTAATTCTGACTGCTGGCCCCTTCACGCCCCTTCCCTCCACACATCGTGGGGCCGGGATTTGGCTCTTACCAGTATTGTCAACATAACACCATCTGTTGGCTACAGGACTGGTCAGAGATGGGCAGATGGTCCAATTCAGGCCAACGAAAGAGGCTCGCTCACCCCTTCTGGATGGTAATGTGAAAAGTTCTGAAGCCCGGAGTGGCTGCATCCATCTGGCCATCAGAGGGAAAGCCAGACTGAAGCTAACCATGATGTCATAAGCGGCAAAGCCGAGAAACGCAAATATGGGTTGCTGTTGTCAGGCCTTTAGGGCAAACAGACCGGGAACCACCTTCCCTGCGGATGTCTCGGGTGAGCCTGGAAACCTGGCTCACGGTTCAGCCAATTCCAGTTGGGTCTGCATTCCAATAGTGAGAGCATTCCAAGAGGCCGTCTTGTGATCTCTCAACCGGTGGCGATCTCCCTTTTCCTTAGAGCACCGTTAACTGCTTAACTCACTGCTAATTTGACACAGTCACATGTCTGCCCCTTCATGTTTAAGGTAAGGTATTAGGTGTTTCCTTTCAGATTTATGCCTTAATTCCTCATCCAGATTGTAAACTAAGGTCTTTGACATCTTCCAAGAATCCATAATGGTAGTTCGTTACTAAGTGTTTACAAGACTGCATTTGGGAAGACCAAAGCAGGAGGCATCACAATCCCAGACTTTAGCCTCTACTACAAAGCTGTCATCATCAAGACAGCATGGTATTGGCACAAAAACAGACACATAGACCAATGGAATAGAATATAAACCCCAGAACTAGACCCACAAACATATGGCCAACTAATCGTTTACAAAGAAGGAAAGAATATCCAATCGAAAAAAGACAGTCTCTTTAACAAATGGTGCTGGGAGAACTGGACAGCAACATGCAGAAGGTTGAAACTAGACCACTTTCTCACACCATTCCCAAAAATAAACTCAAAATGGATAAAGGACCTGAATGTGAGACAGGAAACCATCAAAACCCTAGAGGAGAAAGCAGGAAAAGACCTCTCTGACCTCAGCCGCAGCAATTTCTTACTTGACACATCCCCAAAGGCAAGGGAATTAAAAGCAAAAATGAACTACTGGGACCTTATGAAGATAAAAAGCTTCTGCACAGCAAAGGAAACAATCAACAAAACTAACAGGCAACCAAAGGAATGGGAAAAGATATTTGCAAATGACATATCGGACAAAGGGCTAGTATCCAAAATCTATAAAGAGCTCACCAAACTCCACACCAGAAAAACAAATAACCCAGTGAAGAAATGGGCAGAAAACATGAATAGACACTTCTCTAAAGAAGACATCCAGATGGCCAACAGGAACATGAAAAGATGCTCAACGTCACTCCTCCTCAGGGAAATACAAATCAACACCACACTCAGATATCACCTCACGGCAGTCAGAATGGCCAAAATGAACAAATCAGGAGACTATAGATGCTGGAGAGGATGTGGAGAAATGGGAACCCTCTTGCACTATTGGTGGGAATGCAAACTGGTGCAGCCGCTCTGGAAAACAGTGTGGAGGTTCCTCAAAAAATTAAAAATAGACCTACCCTATGACCCAGCAATAGCACTGCTAGGAATTTACCCAAGGGATACAGGAGTGCTGATGCATAGGGGCACTTGTACCCCAATGTTTATAGCAGCACTTTCAACAATAGCCAGATTATGGAAAGAGCCTAAATGTCCATCAACTGACGAATGGATAAAGAAATTGTGGTTTATATACACAATGGAGTACTACGTGGCAATGAGAAAGAACGAAATATGGCCCTTTGTAGCCACGTGGATGGAACTGGAGAGTGTGATGCTAAGTGAAATAAGCCATACAGAGAAAGACAGATACCATATGGTTTCACTCTTAGGTGGATCCTGAGAAACTTAACAGGAACCCATGGGGGAGGGGAAGGAAAAAAGAAAAAAGAGGTTAGAGTGGAAGAGAGCCAAAGCATAGGAGACTCTTAAAAACTGAGAACAAATTGAGGGTTGATGGGGGGTGGGAGGGAGGGGAGGGTGGGGGATGGGTATTGAGGAGGGCACCTTTTGGGATGAGCACTGGGTGTTGTATGGAAACCAATTTGACAATAAACTTCATATATTGAAATAAATAAACCAAATTTCTCTCACACACACAAAACAAAACAGAAGAATGCATTTGGGGACCACATAACATAATCACAGTGTCTTTACCTAAAGGTGTCTAGGGTAGCAATCCAAGAGGAACGGGGCAGTGACGGCTTTGATGTGTGGGGTCTGGGAATTCAGATATTCCAGGTGTCGTGATGCCCTGGTTTCTCTGCAACTGAGGAGTTTTCCAGGACATAGGACTTTCGAGTTTCAACGTCAGAAAGCCCCCGGCACACCAGGATAATCTGATCCCCATTGGCACTGCTGAACCTTCTTCATTCGATCCAACTGCAAGGACTAGAGGGGTGTAAACACATCAACAGTTGTTCGAACAGAATCTCACGATTAGGAATGCAGTCTCCGGCCATCCAGAGTTGTCTTGGGCCAGGTTTGCCGGTAACAGTAATATATATTATTAAATTATTTATAACCCCCCCCTTTTTTTTAAATGTCCCCACCTTTGCAAAACTGGAATTATTTAATCTTACAGAAGAAGCGTCATCGCCTGCCTTGCCCAAGGCAGCACAGATAATCAGGTGGTAGCTGCAGTCCCGAAACCTCCAACTTCTCCTGGGAGAGCGTGCCCCCGTCACTGTGCTCTAATCGATAACCCAGCCGTTGTAATTATGTTACTTCCTTCTTTAAAACTTTCTGTGGCTGTCGTATTTTTCTGCACTTGTGACTCGAGTTCTTAGCAAGCATGTGTGGGATAAGTGGATGAGCTGAGAGATGCTGGGTCTCCCCTCTTAGTTACACAGCAGCAAATCCCCAAGGAAAAACAGGGTTTGGGTTTGTGTGGTGTCTGAGAGGAACCTCTACGGAGTGCCTTACAGATGGCTAAGGGATGAATGCTGTGGGGGGTGTGATTATTAATGATTAATGATGATGTGATGTGACTATTAATGGGCAGCCACAGCTCTTTGTTTTGTAGGAAAGGCCAGTCAAGAACTTTTAGACAAAATATAGGGGACTCGGGCGTGGTTAATGTCATGTCGACCTGAGGGCAATAACAGATGCCCAGATAGCTGGTAAAAGGTCTCGTGGTGCGTGTGGAAGGGCGTTTCTGGAACAGATTAACATTTGAATCAGTAGACTGAGTAGAGAAGACCGCTGGCACCAAGGTCTTGAGGGTCCCTTTAGAATAAAGAGGTGAGGACAGGTCGTATTCCTCTCTGCCTGACCTGGTGAGCTGGGATGCCCATCACCTCCTGCCCTAAGACCTCGGAGTTCTTCGTTCTTGGGTCTTTGGCGGAAGGCGGGGGGTTTATTCTTGGGTCTTTGGCTGGGGGGGGATGGTGCTGACCCCAGTGGCTTCCTGGTTCTCAAGGCTTCTGCCTTGGAATGAATTAAACGGCCAGGTTCTCCAGCGTGCAAATAGCAGATCACGGCATTCTGAACCTCCGTAACTGCATGAGCCAGTTCCCATATTGAATCTCCCCTTATCTATTTCTATATATCCTGTTGGTTCTGCTTCTCTGGGGAGCCCTGACTAATGGAGACCCCCGACTAGTGAAGACCCCCATTCCTATTTCCAAACCCTAAATATCAAGAACGACCTTTGTCCTACTTCCAACTAATTCAATTCTTGAAAATGCCAAACTATGTAAAATATGTTATTTGGAAAATAATCAGCTAATTATATTAATTATTAAGGAAAAACCATTTGGTAAATTTTTTTAGTAGTTGAAGCTTGATCTTTTTTTTTTTTTCCTTTCTGAGAAATAAGGCCCCAGATAGGCTAAGAAAACAATTATGGCTCTATTCCAGCGATGGGCAGTGGTTCTATTAGCTTTGGGGTTTTTCTTTTTCTTTTTTGTTGGTTATTTTTCTTTTGGTTTGTAAAGGCCTCTAATAATCTTCAGAATGAAAGATACCATGTAATGAGTCTTGTTATATTTAATACATTTTGTAGTTATTATTTTAAAAATGAAACATGTAAAAATCATTTATTTCATTTGCTACATGGAGAAGTATTAGCATATTAACATAGCCGCAAAGTTACCATGCCATAGACAGAAAATTCGTATTGAATATGTAATGTGGGTAAGTAATGAGGTAAGAAAATATGAGGGCTTACGAGAGAAAAATAAAAATATTCATGGTTGCCCACATCATTCCACTGGAACTTCTCTAATTCTTCTACAAAAAGTCATAAGACGTAGCAGACACTAAGTGCTGAGTAATGGCCTCACACCAAATGTGATTCTTGCTACTCTTGAAATAGTTGGTTTTCCCATGAGCAAGATTCAAAAAATGCTAATAAAATATTTACTAGCTATTACTTTTCTTGACCTATTAGTGGAGTTCACTAATGGACTCAGGCTTCCTAGACGGAAAGTTCTATGTATTTCTTTAGCATCTAAGCCAGTAGCCCTCCTGTATGGTGTATCTGTGGTACTTTCTGAACTCTAAGGTCCCGTGCTTTTCAAGGTCACACGTGGTCGTGAACCCGCTGTACTGTCATGTCCCAAACATCCCAGGCAGCCAGGGGTCCTAGGTGCAAGCAGTAGGAGTCGGCTCTGGTTAACAGAAAACAAGTGATTGGGAATAGAATCTTCTGGAAGGCTGCAGACCCTGGTCCGGAACCAGGCAGAAACAAGGAAGGCTACATGTCAGCGCCTTGCCCCCAAAGCCCCTCCACAAAAGCCATCCAGTGGGGCCTTCTGTGCTGCTTCAGGGGAACACGAGGTTTCTCAACCCTCTTCATCTCTGTCAGCGCTCAGTGTGGGACACTGACCCTGTCCCTGTGGCTGTGACTTCCCCAGAAATGCAACATCACCATCACCATGGGGATTTGCCCACATTTCTGGATCCAAGTTCTAGTTCGCTGGGAACATGTGTTCTGGTCTCTTTTAGCTTCGACAGTGAGAGGCAGCCACGCGTATGAGGTGGGGAATTTTGTAAGGGGGGAAATGGATTCTGACGCAGGGAGAAATTGAAAGGACAAAGAGAGAAATGTCACACGTGTATGCTTGCACACACACGAGGTTACAGACAGATAATCACGCTGGTGTTGGACAAGCTTTTTTGTCAGTTTTATTCTGAGCCTGCAAAAGAACGGGGGAACTCTTCCTTCCGCACGGTCTAGAAAGGTTTTAACTAACACCAGCGATCTCCCATGAAACTCTTTTATTATTTGAGGTGGCTTGAGAGGAGGGAAATAGAGTTAATGCCAATTTGTTTTGCTATCTTTCATATGCATTCAGTAGAAAGATTTTGAAATACAGGAACTCATAAAATAGAGAATGAAAAACACAATTCTCTCAGTATCAGCCACTGCTAAATACGGATACATTTCTTATTCTCTGTACACACACAAATACGTATACACACTATTTTACGCAACTCGCGGCATGCTAAATATTGGTTGGTATCCGTTGTTTTTTCTCATTTAATATTACAGCATCGGCTGTTGATACTATTAATTTTTCTTTTTTTTAAATTTTTTTTAACGTTTATTTATTTTTGAGACAGGGAGAGACAGAGCATGAACGGGGGAAGGTCAGAGAGAGAGGGAGACACAGAATCTGAAACAGGCTCCAGGCTCTGAGCTCTCAGCACAGAGCCCGACGCGGGGCTCGAACTCACAGACCGCGAGATCATGACCTGAGCCGAAGTCGGACGCTTAACCGACGGAGCCACCCAGGCGCCCTACTATTAATTTTTCAAGAATGATTTCAAAAGAGTAACGTAGTATGTTTATCCTATGATTTAATTAACTTTTCCTCTATTGCTAGACATGTCGACCTGGATTTTACAGAGAGCTCTTTTTCAATGAGATTCCCCCAGAATGGTGTGGGGAGACTGACTTCGGGGGGGCTGGGTCTGCCGGCCCCCGGGAAGCACCTGTGCCCCCACCAACTTGCTTGCTTCGGCTTCTCTCCTACACTTTTGACGCTTGACCCCACACATTCTCTGTTCCACATATAATTGATCAAATCATTGATTTAGTTCTTCACCAGGTTAGGAGGAAAACAGCAATGAAAAAGGATAGGTAAAAAGTGCAGTGTATTTGGGGAAGACAGGTATTCACTGTGAGGCCCCGAAAAGACTTTGCGGGTTCCCCTTACAGTGAGAAAGTTCGAGGTGGGGCGCTGGTGTAATTTGGCCCACGCAGCGGGGCTTCAGGCCATCTAGGAACTGGGGAGGTCTCCTCCTGGGTGGGATCAAACCTACGTTTGTCAAGATTTGTTTTCACTTCCAGTTCCGCCCCTGGCAACTCTCTAACAGGGCCCTGAGTGTCTCCGGGCCGTGACACCTTCTCTGTGAAAAGCAGGCCCTGAGAAAGGACCTGTGTGTGAACCCGCTGGGTGTGACAGCCACGAACGCCCATTTTGGGGTGCTGGCTCCGAACGCCAGGCCCAAGGCTTCCGAGTGACCTCGTCCGGGTATAACCCCTCCGGTACCCCAGTCTGTGACGAATCAGAACCACAAATCGGAAATAACTGGTTGCACGTCCATTAGTCAAAAACATGTGGTTTTCAACATTTTGGGGGACTGGCGTGCCTACGAACCCCGAAACAAATTCAGACCGGAAGGTGGGCTGGTACCAATAGCGGAGTTCATTGACAGGCGTCCTCCGGGGAAGCTATTTCTCTCCCCTCCCTGTTTGGGGACCCCAAACAGGAACCGGAAAGAGGGCCCTGAGCCTCTCTCCGCTGCTCACCCAGGCCTGACACAACTCTGTCCCTCGTTCCGGTGACTCACAGACGGCTTCCTCAAGGCCTCCATCTGCGAAAGAGTCTCCCAGTCTTGTCTCCGTCAGCCAATGCGTTTTTATCGTGGACCTCCCGGCGGCAAGGCCTGAATTAGGTTCTGGAAAACAGCAGATTCCCACAGAGCGAACAGAGGAGAAACTGAGGTAAACAGATAAGCATATACGGACCAGGGAGGACACTTTAAGTTGGGGTTACAGACAGACTTGTGAGAGGGGGGGACCAGCTTTGGTGGAAGACAGAGCACAGCCAGGCCAGGTGAGGTCTCTGGGGCCTCGGGGGTTCTGGAGCCTGGGAAACAGTAAGCACCCAGGCGCTGAGGTGACAGCACCTGGGGTCCCCAGATCAGAAATGACAGATCCGGAGGCAGGATGCGGAGACACATGAACCACAGCCACAAAAAGGCACTGAGACACGTCAGAGGCAGACGTCAGAGGCCGGCCAGGACAGTGCTTTAGAGACATCTCGTGCCGGCCCAGGTTGTCCACACCCCCTGTGTCCCTCTGAAGGCGCCCCTTGAGGGTACACAGCCCGGTAGACGGTTCGTGTCTGACACTAAGGCTGAGATGCTAACATGAGTGTATGTGTCTCTTCGGGACTTGATCATTTCAATCCCCAAAGCACGCACTCACCTGGACGACACTGTGAGACACGGCCGACTTCGGGAGAACAGAGGCGAGTTATTTCACACCGCCAGCTCCCAGAGCCCGCGGTCTAGCTCGAGAGGAACATGTGTGACCGTGCCGGTTTTGAGAACACGCAGAAACGCTCTGAGTGCCTTAGAAAGCTCTCTATCCACGACAGTTCCCCTTATGTTTAAACTACTTAGTGCAAAAGGGATACTCTCAAGTTGCTAGAAGATTCACTGACACGCATTATTATTCCCAACAAAGCCAGCTAAAGAGGTGTGTTTAGACGTGCATACAGATACTCGTGCACGTAAACCGATAATTAGACAGCATGTTAATGGTTTCTGAAGCAGCGTCCCCAGACCGATAAAATGCATTCTAATAGTCAACAATGTGATTACATTTTTGCCCCTTACCGACAACAGGTGTCTTGAAACTTCTCAAAGCTCCAGATCCGGCAGGCAGGTTGGCCTTTGGAACATGCCTGGGTCCGCTCCCAGGGTCAGGCAGCCCCACCTTGCCCAGCACCCAGTGTGCCCTTGTGTTCCGAGGAGAAGGAGGTAGGAAGTTCAAGTTAAGCGCCTTGGGGGAGGGGCCTCAGGGGGAGCCGAGGACCCGCCAGTGCCTGGCAAACAACTTGCCCTTTGTAAGTGACTTGGCCACTCCTTCCTCCGAGAGGTGGAGTCTGCTCTGTGGCCCCTTGACCTGGCCTGACATCGGCAATAGAATGCAGTGGAAATGATGTTGTGCCGTGAGCCTGGCCTCAGAAGGCCGTGTGTGACTCCGCTTATACCCCGGAAATGTGGCACAGTCACCACGTGAGCGAGCCCCCAGCTCAGGGGGCTGAGATAGCACACACCCCACGGTCAGGCCCACCCGTGGGTCCCCTCTGAGGCCCCGCATAGACAAGAGGGCAGCCAGGATCACCGGCATTGACTCACAGCCGACCCAGGACCCTCGCAGACCTGGGAAAAAGCCCAGCAGAGACGAGAAAAACCACCCGGCTGAGCCCAGGCTGAACTGGTGACCTGCCCAGCCACGGGCCAGGTCAACGGTGGTGGCTTGAGGCCACCAAGTTCTAGAGTGGCCTCCGTTCTGAAATCCGCCTGTGTCTCTGATCATATCTACACCCACGTAGGTACCAAAGGACGGGGCGAAAAGAAGAATAACGTTCAATAGACACACAGGTAGAGACTTGCAGAAAATAAAAATTGTTACAGGCAGTGAAACCAGCAGACGTATAAATCTTGTCCCTGTGACTATCTTAACAATTATTTCAAAAATACGCATCCATTCAAGTTCACCATCGGAACACCTGTGCGACTGGGAGAACTCGGGAGACAGTCAGTGTGTCTGGTTTCAGGCCCCAAGGTTGGGAGCGAACACAATTATGTTATGGCTTGTTACGGCTTTACGCAGCACTTTCCTGTATGTTACTCTGCTTTATTGCTTAATATATATATATTTTAAGTTTATTTATTTATTTTGAGAGAGACAGAGGTGGCGCGAGTGGGAGAGGGGCAGAGAGAGGGAGAGAGAGAATCCCTAGCAGGCTCCACACTCAGCACAGAGCCGGATGTGGAGCTTGAACCCCCGGACTGTGAGATCACGACCTGAGCCGAAACCAAGAGCCGGATGCTTAAATGACTGAGCCACCCAGGCGCCCATACTCTATTTTTGATAAAGCGTACCTATGAGGTGAAGAGGAGCTTGACTCGGCATCGCAATTTTTCTGACGCTCAGAGTTTTGCGCAGTTTGCCAGGTAGCACGGAGTCCGCATGTCGGGGCCAGGACTCACCCCCCCCCAGAGCTCCTCTGGGGAACCCTGGGCGCATTCTCCTGCCTCCTGCTGTCAAGTCCTCTAGCACGGGTGGGCTACAGGCCAGGTTTTGTTCTGTCACCGGTGTTGTTGCTGCCCCGACTGTTAACCTCGATTCTGTCTCCTCCCCTTCCGGATTAGTGTCATTCCCCATTTGCAGGAAGTCCGCTCAAGAACTGCCTAGTCCTTCATCACTAACCTGGAGCTGCCCTTCTGGGATGGGTTGAGATTCAGTCTGTAATCAGACTGTAACATCAGGTGATGAAAAGAAAAAAATATATATTGGAAACGAATAAAGTTTATCATCTTCTTACTAAACCCGACTCACGTTAACGACACACAGATGTACAAAACCCCTACAAGCACTACCTAAATCATGATTTTCAGGCATAAGCAACTGGTATGTATTATGGGTGGAATTGTACCCACCCCAACGAACTATGCTGAAACCCTCACATGTAGGATTAGCCTGTAGGAACTACCTTGGGGCACGATCTTATTTTGAAGTAGGGACATCACAGATGGGATTACTTAACACGGGCTCACACTGGAGTGGGGTGAACCCCTAACCCAATATCACTAATCTCCTCATAAGAGGGGACATTTGGACACAGACACAGGCGCAGAAGGAACATCCTGTGAAGATAAAGACAGAGGTTAGGGCGAAGCTTCGACAAGCCAAGAACGCCGAGGATTGCCAGCCAGCCACCGATGCCACCAGAGAGGCTGGCACAGACTTCTCCATCACAATCCCAGAAGGAACCAGCCATGCCAACGACCTTGATCTTGGACTTCTGGCCTCCGGAACTGTGTGACAGGACGAATTTTGTTTGCTTAAGCCTCCTCCCCGCCCCCCGTCCACAGGTTTGTCCGGCCACCCAGCAGCTGACACGGAGTGCTCACGCGTGTGTGCCATCGTTATTGAAAATGGCACGATTCCAGTTGAGTGTGTCCAACTGCGCCCCTCCTCCTTCTCCCAAGTCCCACAGAAATAGCGGCGAATATGTACATAGGGAATTCATCCATAATTATGCTAGGAACGTTGCAAGAAGACTCGTTACTGGGTCGGGGACTGTTTTAGAAAACCACATTTTTAGAAAACCAAAAAGGAGCCATTTTGAGACTCAGCATCACGGGAGGGGAGGCTGCACCCGAGGACACACCTACAAGTCTGTGGGGCACACGCTTCCTTGCTAACCAGAGAACCAGCGTTGTCCTGTGAGCAGCTTCTAGGCTCGGAAGGGCTTAAAAATCTGCAACGCGGAGAGAAGCTGTGTGTGCCCAACATCAAATAGCAGCGCCTGTCATAGCCAGGAAGTGGCTTAAGACGCAGAGGCTGAATGACAACGTGGACTAGTGTTGGAAGGCAGCCCTTTCCGCCACCTGCACGGCCCTGCCCCGCGCACCCCGCCCCCCAGGTGATTTCTCTCTGCAGTGACTGCTAGAATGTCTGAAGGTACCGTCTGTAGATGCTCGGAGAGGAAGACACACCGAGGTGGGGTGGCGCCGACTGAGTGGGGACCGCCTCCTCCCTTGACTGCCTCCCCCTCAAACTTGGCGTCAGCCAGAGAGAGGCAGGGTCTTCACCCGGAACACATCATCTCAAGGAGTGAAAACGTGGCCACAGGCGTCGCATCTCTGGCGGTACCTACGATACCTACCGTGTCACCAAAACCAGCATTGCCAGACGTGTTTTTCCCTCTTGTGGACGTGAGGAGGGCAACTCTTCAAGCGTACGATTCTAGTTGAGTTCATTTCAAATGTTTCTACGTTGTTCTACAACGTTAGCTGACATGAACGAAAGGGGCGGCTCTCAGTTTCGTCTGGATCTCAGCTTCCAAGCCCGGGGCCCAGAATTTTCAGGAAATAGCCAATGAGCGAGGGACCTTGGTGAGAGTCTTCTGCCGAGGAAAATCGGCAAAATCGGCAGGATAGCCCAAGTTATGTTGTGATGATAAACCAAAAAAACAAGCAAAAGAAAACAAACAAAAAGCCCAGATTCGCGGGGGCTGGAACAGCAAGGTCTGTCTCCCCCCTCGTCACATCAGCCAGGGCCACTACCCCACACGTCACTCCAGGCCCCCAGCGTCCCGCCGGTCGACACGAACTGGCATCCTCCTGCACATCATTGGCTGAAACTAGTCACACGGCCCCAGGTGACCACAGAGATCCAGGAAGGAAGTCTTTCACCGAGAGGTCCAAAGCTGCACACGTACTAAGAAACATTCACAACTAACACATGGTTTAGATCATTCTTATTTCATGAAATGAAAAGTTGTGATGAACACCCACATCGTGTAATACTAATAAGCAGGTGAGATTATATAAAGCCGTTTATTTCCATGCAAACATTATCATTCTCCCTCTCTCTCTCTCTCTTTTATAATTTTCCCCCAAAACTGAACACAGTTTCTATAGCAAGCGTCTACTTGGCCCAATGGCAGAAACTGACGATTAGACAATTGGGTCAATTTAGTCAAATAGATGCGTCTTTTTTTTAGCTCAGGGTTTTGTGTACATTACAACGAGGAATCGGCTTCCGTGGCCAAAGGCTAGGACTTCGTCTGGAAGCTACGCCTGGCCACATATCTATTCCCTGAAATGTGCGCCGTACTCCCTGGCTGGAGGTCTCGAGTCGACGCGCCTGGCCGTCGCTGGAGTGTAGGAGCCCTCATCCCGGTTGGGTCGTCCGGGTCGGGCGTCCTTCTCAGCCGCATGGAAGGGAAGGCCAACTGAAATCCGTCTTTGGTAAACAGGACGTGCTCCCGAAGGCCGGCGGTGGTGTGAGCCTCTCTGCCCAGCCTCGCTTCCCTGTGGCACTCACTCTTCGCTGGTTCTTACGGGAGGCGTTTTGCACCTCGCTGACTCTCAGCCTCTTTGATGGGGCGAGGGGTCTGGGGAGTGAGCTGGGAGTGAGTGGGTGGCTCAGATCCGCTGGCAGTGGTGACGCTAACTCAGCAAGGGTCCACACAGGCGTAGCCTGCACACGGAAATGCCAAGAGGTGGCCGCTCACGTTCCTTTTCCACATTTCTTTTTTATAGCCACTCTACTCTGAAGACACTAGAGGTTAATATCTAATTTAAACGGAGAGGGTGGTGAGGCCAAAAGGCATCGCATCGATGCGTCGATCAATATTTTAAAATACTGCCAAGACACCCATGTAGACTTGTCCAGGTAAACGTGCCACCTCAATAGACGTTGTCCCAGTGTGACAATTGCCAACTCCTGGGTTTCTCTAGACCTAAGATCACATCTCTCTCTAGCTGTTTACCAGTTGTTTCAGATTAGGCAAAACAGTTCACCTGTGTGAGCCTTATTTTCCTCGAATGTTTGGTGTAGACCAGTGTTGGCATAGAATAGACACTCGGTAAACGGTAGTCCTCGCTACTGCTATTAAATTCATTATTGTGGGGCGCCTGGGTGGCTCAGTCAGTTGAGCGTCCGACTTCGGCTCAGGTCATGATCTCGCGGTCCGTGAGTTCGAGCCCATGTCGGGCTCTGTGCCGACAGCTCGGAGTCTGGAGCCTGTTTCAGATTCTGTGTCTCCCCCTCTCTCTGACCCTCCCCCGTTCGTGCTCTGTCTCTCTCTGTCTCAAAAATAAATAAACGTTAAGAAAAAAAAAATTTTTTTAATTCATTATTAATTAATGGTAGGAGGCTCTAGAAGCAATCCTGTACAATGAAGGATGGGAAATTGAGTTGTATCTCATCCGTGCTTTATGAGTGAAATGTAACATAGATTAATTCAGGAAAATCAGTGGTCATAAAGTTTTTCTATATTAATATAATCATATCTACAGAAAATTATTGGCGCGATATGATACCTGGGATTTGTTTCAAAAACTCCAGTAGATCAGTTATTAATGTAACACGATGGCCGGGAAGTATTGATTGTCAAAATGGGATAATGGAAACCTGGGCTCATCGTGTTCTATTTTCATATATGTTTGAAATTTTCTACTATATATTTTTTAATCGTTGGTATGCATAACATATCTGAAGCCACCCAGACAAGGTGATTTTACATTTATGGGTATGCTGAATCAAATCACTTTTATAAAAAGATACCCCTTTAATTAACCGTCCCCTTCCCACATGGTGACATCTCATGAAATTTCCATAGAATTTGAAGGTCCCCCAAGGGAAAAATATATTAAAGGTGACCTCATTAGATAAGATACAGGACAATGATCAGTTTAAAAAGATTATTTGTTTGTTAAAGTCTAATGGATTTTAGACTCACATATGATATTAGATTTATTAGATTTATAATTCAAAAAATATAATGTACCGCATTCGTTAGACATATTTAGTAGAATATAGCTGTTCCATTAGAATGTGTCTTGAACCCCTAACAGGCTAGTCGTTCTATGAAATTCTTGATGGACATTATCTCGTACTGTTCCACAATGTTCTTCCATGGGTAGAATGGAGACGTCCCCATTTTACTGGTAAGTAAACCAAGGCACAGAAAAGTGAAGTAACCTGCTTGAGGAAATTCAGCGAGTAAATGAAGTCACCGTAGCCAGGTCTCTCTGGCCCAAAGCCCTCGATTCTCTTGTGCACTCTTACTTGGCCAACACTGCTGTTCATTTAACACCTAGAAGGCGTCCTTCAATATAAAGCCATGAATGAGATCATCCAATTAGGTCAACACTGAGAATAACGCCTCAAAATCAGATTCTGCCTGTTACGGGGAGAGTGTGATGTCTGGCTGGTGTCCGAGGCTGCCAGGCCCGGGGGTGTGACATCAGTGGGCAGTGCCTGGGGCTCATTTGAAGTCCCCCCCCCCATTCTGGCCTGAGGGCACCTGCTTCCAGGCGAAGGTGAGGCCCAAGCCCAAGGGCTCTTGACCCTCGAAGCTGTCCACACTGGGGTTTTGTGCAAAAGCCACCTCGCCTGTGCTCAGAGAGGCCTGCAGTGACAGCTCAACCCCAGAGGGTTTCCTGCTGACCTCAGTGACCAACCTGTTTGCCCTTCGGAGGGAGCGTTAACTCTTGGACTTTGCCCCTCTGCAATCGCATTTATCACTCGTGTTTATGTGTTTATACAACTGCTTACATTGATTGCTGGGTTTGTGGCCCCTCTGTTTACGCAGCTCTGGGGAGGCCGGAGCCCAGCCCCATGAATCCCAATGCTCCCTGCACCCTGGCGATGCCTATCAGAGGGTTGGTGCTCAGCAAAACAAACGTTTGCTGCATCCGATCCTTGTGTCTCTCCTCTGTGTTAAACCCCTTCGGCTCATCTACCTAAACTGTGTGTAATCCTATTGGTTGGAGCCAAAGCTCATTAATAAATGCACCAACTATTTTGTTTTTAAGTGGTGCTGTTTACGCAGTCGGTCCGAGGAAGGAACGCATCTGGCGAACGTAGAGTGTGCGTTTGCGTGTGCACCGTACTCTCCCGAAGTTTGGGAGGCCTTGCTCTGCTCCAGGTCAACCACCAGCTCACTCTGCAGCCCCCGGCTAATCACAGAGCAGCACAGGGCCCCAGCCTCCTTATCTGCGGTTATTTGCCTGCAGAGATTAAGAGCTCAGCCTCTGCACCGAGGAAGACGAATCTGAGTTTGCACAGAGGCTACGCGAACTGCTTAGCTTTGGGGCAGGATATTTAGATTCCCTCCGCCTCAGTTTCCTTATCTGTGAAAAGGGACTGGCAGTGCCTGTCTCAGCAGGTTCTCCTGAGGATTAGAGAAGACGATGCCCACAGAGCACGCGCTTCGCCCAATGCCTGGAGCGTAATCACTGTTTTCCAAGTGTGGGTTTTTCTCACTACTCTGATCCCAAGCCTTGCAGAAGCTCGAACGAGACGATGCAGGTGTTCCTGAGTCTTAAAAGGGAAAAGGTATTCATATACATGGAAAGAGTCTTCCTCCCCGGCCCCCACATACTCCATCTTAGCTGGGCCTAAGGTCCTGCCGTGATGGGGCTGGCACCGGTCTTTTCCAGAAGAACAGAGTGGCTGAAGCAATCCATCAGCTTGACAAAGGACGATGACGCTCGCCCAGTGACTGGGGAAAGAAGTGATGGGTCATCTTTTCACACACACACACACACACACACACACCATTTTGAAGTCTTTTGTGTTGATATTTGAGTCTTACAACTCACTTCCCACTACCCCCGCCCCCGGGGTGGGGGTGGGGGGGGCGAGGACCTTCAATCCTTGCATATTTTATAGCATTTCTCCTTCATAGGCATCAAGAGGAGATCCCCGTTCACGGCAGGAACGGTCGGGTCAGTCCAGGAACCCAGAGACGTAAAGCAGCAACACAGGGGGAAACGAATATCAAATCAGTAAAACGCAAAGGGAAATTGAGGGCAGGAGTCGCCCTGCGAGAAGCCCGGGCGGTAATTGTGTCTTAAGTCCTCCTCCTGGGCTTCATTATCGCCATCAGCAGAGATGATGGCTCTGGTTTCACCGAAGGTGGGTGCCAGGGCCCCTGACGGATCAGCTACCAATCATTAACTAAGTCCTTTTCTTCCTTCTCTCCTAAAGGACCAGGGCGGATTTGAGAGCGGTGATCTCAGAACAATAAAAGGGCTTTAGAGGTGGAGAAGACATTATGAAAGAGAGAAAACAGCCGCTCCTGGGGATCTCCTATGTGGGATCTGGCCGAGCCCAGCTTAGAGCCTTTGCCACCACATAGCCTTGGGCACTTTCTCTGTATCTCCAAGCCATTCTGAAATTGAAAACGGGGGCAGAGGCATTTGAATGGGCCCTGAGGACCCCTGGCCTGCCAAAGTCCTCTGCTTTGTCATGATTTTCAGACTCAGTGAGAGGCATGCATAAGAAAGCTGAGGGTAAGGGGAAGGGCCTTTGGGCTGACTTCCTCCAAAACACTAATCTTCTAGAAGGCTTAAGGATTCCAGGGGCTCGTGGACATATTAGCATACTGCAGACACTTGCAAGGGGCTTTGAAATGTCACTAAACATGTCGGCAAGTCGCCTTTCTGTGTTTTTCACAGCAAATAAGAAGCAAAAGGAAATCTTTGGCCAAACAGGTCATCTCTGATACTGATGCCGAGACCTTGGAATAGAACGTTAACATGTCAGACCCTTCACTTGTCACCTCCTCTGCCCTAATGGGGATAAGACAGGGTGTCTCGAGATTCAGATAAAAAATATATATACGCCAGATTTTTTCTAAGCCTTTTGGTACTGTATAAACAAAGAATATATCACTCCTTATAGCCGAAGACCTGATGTAACTTGCACTGCCCTCTTCTCTGTGTAGAAGTCACACTTACTGCCTGCAGCAAGTTAAGAAAATAAAGATAAGCCTTAAAAGGTGAAAACAGGGTGGAATTCCTCTGTCCAGCGTTCACCATTATAAATACATTGTTCACGCCCTTTCGGCGTTTAAGTGAACTCGACATTAGATCGCGTGTGGCGTTTTTCATCATTTTACTTTATTTTCATCATTATTTTAAATCCCAGGCATTTACACATTGCCTGAGAATGTACCACGTGCTGGAGACTGTCCCAGGCTTCACACAAAGCCAGACATTTAACACAGCAACGGGACGGCTATTGTCACCGGCCTGTTTACATGAGGAGACTGAGGCACGAAGGTAAGTAACTCACCCAAGGGGGCTTAGCCAGGGGGTAACAGAGGCGAGACTGAACACCGGGCCTTTGGAATCCACAACGTGTGCCACTATCCACCAGGCTACACGGCCTCCTCTCTCTCTGGACGAGTGGCCCCGTTGACGGGGAATAGTAGGTTTGGCCACGAACTACTATCAACGTCTTCTCCGCTGCTCTTGGCGAGGCCCGTTGCTAAGCGTCTTGCGTATACACGACCTCCTGCCCAGTGGCTCTCTGTCCAGCTGCACTCAGACGAAGTGAGACCTCCCCCCCAGAAAAGACCGGTCACGCACGCACGGGCCCTTCCCGCACACCACTGGACCCTTCCCATGCTTCCGGGCCCGGTCTACACCTTGCGGCGCTCTGGCTCCCAGATGGCCCCACCCACAGGCACCTCTGTTTCCTGAAACCCACACGGCGCAGGTCACATTTGAAAAATTCATTCTTCGTTGGGGCGCCTGGGTGGCGCAGTCGGTTAAGCGTCCGACTTCAGCCAGGTCACGATCTCGCGGTCCGGGAGTTCGAGCCCCGCGTCAGGCTCTGGGCTGACGGCTCAGAGCCTGGAGCCTGTTTCCGATTCTGTGTCTCCCTCTCTCTCTGCCCCTCCCCCGTTCATGCTCTGTCTCTCTCTGTCCCAAAAATAAATAAAAAAACGTTGAAAAAAAATTAAAAAAAAAAATTCATTCTTCGTTTTCATGATATGCACACACACGGTCGTAAAGGGAAGAAGGATTAGGCTTTTATAGCCGGGTCCCATGTTTTCCCCTGTTGGTCCACTGCGTTCTCCACGGGTAGTGCAAAGCAGCACCCCGAGTAGAACCCGTGTGTCCCCGTGTGTTCCTGGATGGGGGACAGCTCCCTGGAAGAGAACCTGTCAGCTGTCCTGCAGAACGTTCTGGTTACGTGCAGCTTACCCAAAGCTTGAATTGATTTAAGCTAAACATTTTGGAGAAGAACACACTATGGGTGGTCATTTGATCTCCTAAGTTACGTTCTTTTAAGTCCTCTTAACATTAGTAAGTTCGTATAACGCCCCAGAAGATTATGGCTCAAAAAAGAAATCGGGGGGGGGGGCCTGGGTGGCTCAGTCGGTTGAGCGTCCGACTTCGGCTCAGGTCATGATCTCACACTTTGTGGGTTCGGGTCATGATCTCACACTTTGTGGGTTCGAGCCCCGCGTCGGGCTCTGTGCCGACAGCTCAGAGCCTGGAGCCTGCTTCCGATTCTGTGTCTCCCTCTCTCTGTCCCCACTCATGCTGTTTCTCTCTCTCTCATAAGTGAGCTTAAAACAATAAAAATAAACCGTGATTGTTCTTGTGTATAACTCGCAGCATCTCCCACGCGTCAGCGTGGCTGGCGGCTTTGTTTACGAAGCCAGCGAGTGGACTGGTGCCCTTGGGTGACGGATCCAGGTAGGCGCTGCACCTGCCCAGCAGACCGTCGTCGCCACAGCTCTTTGGAAGTGACGTTCCAGAACATCCGTGTTTCCGGAGGTGTCTCCAGGGTCTATTTGCCTGCCTGGATGCCGCTCATGGCTCGCATTGTCCACTATTAATAACTCCCCTGTTCTGGGATGTTTACAGATAAGCTTTCACGCGCCTTTCGAAGAACGGTTTCCTGTTCTGAGAAGCTCACGGTGTCACGTGCCCTGCCGGGCGCCGTGGGAAGCCACCCTCCGCGGAGAGAGAAGAACTGGCATTGGCTGGTCCCCCCCACCCCCCGTGCCGGGCACCCCTGTCCTGTCCGCACTCGCGGCCCCGTCTGTTACCCACGGTGTTCAGATGAGAACGCTGAAGAGCAGAGAGGTTAGTTAAGTTTTCTAAAGTCACACAGCTCCTGAGCAGCGGAACCGGGATTCACGCCCCGCCTTCTGGTGAGTTCCAAGTGCCTGCTGCAACTGTCCACACCTGAGGATGTTGGCCGAAGCTGCCAGCTTGAGTCAAAAGTGCTGCCATTTACTACTTTTTATTTCGTTCTTAGAAATGACTTGATCCGACTGCAAGGACCCCCCAGCTGCCCCCAGCAAGGGCTCCTTCTCTCCTTGAAGCCCCCTCCTGCCGCTTTCCTCCATCCTGTGTGCTCCTGTCCTCCTCCCTCGGGGTCTGGGATGCCCTGCGGCCCCTGGGCACAGCAGGCCTGGGACACGCCATCGCATCGGAGGGGCAGCTCCCGCCCACCACGGGGACGCTCTGTTGGTGCCCCTGCCACGCAGCTGCTTGACTCCCAAAGCCTTTCCTGTGCCCTCTGATAGATGAGAACCGTGCACAGTTTCTGCAGCTCAGAGGACGCCCCGTGGGAGCTGAGCTCCGCGGCTGTTTGTGGGGGACAGGTTCGTGCACACATCGCCCACGCTTCCTGTGCCCTCGGGTCCTTCCCCTGGGCAGGGCCTGTCTGTGCCGAGAGCCTCCCCGGTGCCCCTTCCTCCGCCGGTCAGGGCCAGCTTGCCTTCCTGGGTGAACCCACGGCTCAAAATCAACAGCGTCCTTTCCTAGTCACACGGTATCTGGACCTTCTCCATGTCCTCGGGGGTGAACAGGGGATAATGGCATCGCTAACTTTAGGGGCTTGGAAAGGAAAACCCAAACACTAGCAGAGCACCTGACAATAGTGAGCCCCGTCTTCTGTGTTCGTGTGCACGTGCCTGTGTGCGCACGCGGGTCTGGTGAGGCTGGACGTCCCCAAAGCTCATCGGCCCGATGGAAACACTTTCTTCCTGCTCCGAACCCGCCAGTTCCCCAGGTGAGGAAGTCCCCTGGGAGTCGCAGGTGCCAGGCCAGTCGCCGTGCGCTTCCAACACTGTGGTGGCCAAGTGTGCCTTCGCTGGCTCCCCTCCGCACGCGTTCCAAAGGGTGAAGGTGCGCGTGAGTTCCCGAGGGCCGTGTCCACGTCTGGTCTGCTCTGTGTTCTCTCCCAGAGAGCGGGGTCGGGACGCCTTCCGTGACCATCATCGACCTGTGTTGAAATAAACCAATGGATACGTGAGTGTCTAATCTCCCCAGACCCCTTTGAATTATGATTTTTGATATGCCAAGCCACCTCCAGAAAATATTTACTCAGCGACTGATCTAGGGCCACACAGAGCAGGGCGGCGGGTGCCCCAGGAAGCTAGAAATTCAGGTCTTGCCCTCCAGCTCACCACGGGAGGGTTGACCACCCCCCCCCACCCCAATTCTGCTTTCCCTGGGAAATGAACCAGACAGCGCCCGGCTCTGTTCATTCGGAGCGTTTGTTGGCCAAGCTGAGCGTTGTGCACCCGGGACGGCCCTGGAGACCCGTCCTGAGCTTTCCAGCGCCCCCTTGGTGAGCGCTGCCTTCTGCTAAGTTCCCAGTTGTGGCTGGTTGTGGCTGCACCCCACCGCGACGGGCTCCCGTGAGGCCACATCACACCCAGAGAGACAGAGAGATGAAACGGGGACTGTCAGAGTTTCCTGATGCCTCGGTCCCCCGGGGCTGTCCCTCAGCAGTGGGAATTAAATAGACCCATCAGTCCTAATGAAAAGTCACAATTTTTCTTTCCGTAGCATAGAATGGATTCCCTGGAAAATTAAAGCCTTTGTATTTTGCCCTTGTTTACTGAGCAAAGCATTAAATATACAAGCCAATCCCTCAAGCTAATCTTCCTCTTTATCCACAGAAACAGAAAGTAGATTAGTGGTTGCCAGGGATGGGGGGGGGCGACTGCTACTGGGGATGGGGTTTCTTGGGGTGATGAAAACATTCTAGCAGTAGCTGTTGGCACAACTCCGTGAAAAGCACTGGATTGTAGATTTGAAAAGCCGGCATGTTACAATATGTTAATTATTCTGCAAAAAAAAAAAAAAAAAAAAAAAAAAAGAGCTGTTATTTAAAAGCCACAACGGCAGAGTAAACCTTCACCACTTTTCCACTTTTCCACCGCCCCCCCCCCCCCGCCCCCCGGGCTCCACTCCCGCCCTTCTGCCTTCTGGGAACTTCCAGCAGGAGGAAGGGCAAAGACACAGTGCTTGGGAAAACCCAGGCTGCTGGGACCAGGAGGGAAGATTCCTAACCAGCAATTAGGCAAGGGCTGGAGGCAGGGAAGGGCACATTTGTGACAGCTCCCTAGGCCAGATAACGAAGGCATTTGCTTCCTTTGTGTTGTGTCTCCATCAATTAGAAGGTGTAGCCACAGGATAAAGTACAGGATGTTTGCCCTTTAAAGCCCCTGAGCACACCTTGAAACTTGAGCCCGGAGGCTGTTGGAAACAGACCACTTGCCCAGGGAAGCCAGGAAGCTCTTTTTCCCAAGGACTCACATGCTTTGTGCCGGAGGGAGGACAGGGCTGGCCTAGAACTCATGCCACGCACTCCTTTTGGTTAAATGCTGGAAATGTTCACTAAGAGAGTCCCATCAAGGGTCGAGAGATTAGCAACCCAAACGTGTCCAGAAAAATACCAACTGTGTGCTCGGAGATGCGGAGCGCTGAAGGAGAAGTCCCAGAAAGGAAAATTCTTTGCTCAGAAGCCAGCAGACCTGGGGGAGAAATCGGGCCTCTGTCTCCGTGTGTGAAAGATGCGGTCCTGGTCCTGAAGGGATCAACCCAGTTCTCTCCGAGGGGTCTTCACCTCCCGCTGCTCGTGGGCTCCTGAACGGGGCAAAGCTGGTGCTTCCTGCCTTCCTGAGAGCCGAGGTGGAGCAGAGCCGTCTGAGGGCCTCCCCTCCCCCCGCCTGGGATGGGGCAGGGACAGGGCACGAAGCAGTAAAGTGGGAGGGGTGGGGGGGGTCAATGAATGGGCTGCCTGTGCCCCTCCAAAAGATAAATTCAAGTCCTAACCCTCCAGTGCTTGAAACAGGGTCTTTGTAGACGTGGAGCTAAGAGGAGATCTTTGGGGGGGGGGGAGTCCCAATTCAATATGGCTCCTGTCCCTGTGAAAACAAACTCAGATGCAGGGAGAAGGTGCCCATGAAGACCGAGGTCCGGACAACGCTTCTACAAGACAAGGCAAGGACTGTCCGAGACTTCCAGCAAAGCCCGAGAAGCTGAGGCAGAGACTCGGGACGGCATCTCCCTGACGGGCTCAGGGGCCCCACGCTGACGGACCGGGTAACTCCGGCTTCTGCCTCCGGAACCCTCGGAGACAGTACATTGTCTGTCCAGCCCGTGATGCTTTGCAACGGCGGCCGCAGCAAATTGACATAGGACATCCTGTCCTGTCCTCGAAAGATGAGGGGTTCTCCAGGGAAAGGAAGGGTAAAGGACCTCCGTGCCCAAGCTGTGCAGGTGTTCAAGCCGTAGACTTGGGAAGGTGCTGGCTCGGCGTGGCTCGGGAGCAAGGGACAGAAGCAGACGAGCCCGGAAAGACGGGCCAGAACTGAGGGCACCTTCAGGAATGGCTTGATCTGGGAGACAACGGGGAACCTGTGTAAGCAGGGACTGGAAACGACGACAGAAAGAAAGACACACAATCCTGCAAGAATAGAGAAGCCCCTGGGAGCCTCCCACGGGGTCTGGGAATCCGAGAGGGGCCGGGAGGGGTGCTGTGAAGCCCGAGCAGCAGGCCGGTCCGTGGGCAGAATGAAAACTGGTGCTTCTGTAATAATCCGAGAGGCTTATTTGTCCACCCACCTGCCTCACTGCCCCCGCAGCCTGTACCTGGGACTTCAGGACATGCTGCCCTGGGCTCGGGGGCCCCCGGGGAGGGGTCGCCTGTTCTTCGCGGCAGCTCCGGAGAGGAGAGCGTCCGACTGCCACGTGGCCCCCACGAAGGTAAGTGGAGACCCGTGGCTCTGGGACTAGCGGTTCCCCGTCACCCCTGGGTCCAGCTGGAAGTGAGCCAGCCCCGGTTACTCTGGGACTCGGTCGCACTGCAAGCTTGCAGCGTTTTGCACCCCAAACGTGAACCCCAGCTTCCTCGTGTCACCAAGGCCCGTCCGGCCAGCAGACGCGTGTGGCTTCTTGTCTTTGCTGCCCCGCGTGGTCTTTTCCTGGTGAAGGAGGCCCCCACGTACGTCCATGCTGTGGCTCTTGTCAGAGGTCGGGAGGGGCCCGGGACTTACGTAATCACTTCACTCCAGTCACCCGAACTCCTTGTCAGTATGTCCCGCTGCTACCGAAACTGGGTATCGGGGGGCCTGCGGGCGCCGGAGGAGGGCCCCCTGCTCACTCCCTGGGGGGAACACACAGACGGGGATCCTATAAGGGGAGTGTCAGGTGCCCCCGGCCTGGCCTCCAGCGGCCTTTCTCTGGGGGCAGTGGCTTCTGCCTGCAGCGTCCTGTGCCCTCTTCTTTTCTTTTTTTTTTTTTTTTATGTTTATTTATTTATTTTGAGAGAGAGAGAGAGGGAGAGAGTGTTGGGAGGGGCAGAGAGAGAGAGAGGATCCCAAGCAGGGTCTGCACTGTCAGCGTGGAGCCCTATGCGGGGCTCGAACCCACGAACCAAGAGGCCACGGGTCCAGATGCTTAACTGAATGAACCACCCAGACGCCTCACCCTTTTGTTGACTTGTACACATTTTTTTTTCTTTTCGTGTCTCGAGGACAAGAAAATAAGAGGACCGACTGGACCCCCTGCATTTTCAGGATTCTCCAAAGCCTTTGCTCGGACAACCAGACTAGGGACTTTCTTCTGCAGATTTGAGATGAAAACGCCCCCTGCCTGGCCTGAGTGCCTCTCACTTCTTTCCCGGGCGTGCGTGCGCCCACGGGGGTTAGGAAGCCCACTCAAAAAGCTGTTTCTCTGACCTGCACCGACGGCTGCGTCTCTGGTGAACTTGTAGGGAATGTAAAGTGAGTTCACTTAGTTATTTATTTGTTTCCTTTTGTGCACGTTAAAGTGGCCACTTTGCAAAAAACAGTCCGGGCATCTGTTTGCTTTCCGTGCAACCTGTGAAACAGCATCGCGATTGAAAGAGAGAGAGGGGTTGGACACCCGTGACAATCCCTGTGGAAGAGGCACTCACGGCAGAACGGCTGACAATCACTATTCCTTGGGCGGTACAACCGTGTGGCGCTTGACGTTGAAAGGAAGAGGTTCCCGTCACAGGGACATCTCTTTCCAGGGGCAGGAAAGGGCCTTGGTGCAGGTGCACGTGATAGAGTCACGGCTACAGAAACGATGGCACGCTGACGTTGGGCGGTGGAGCTCAGACTTCCACAGCTGCTCCGTGTGGCATCCCCCGCACGTTTACCCAAACTGAGCCTAGCTAAAAAGTCAGCGTATACTGGGGCGCCTGGGTGGCTCCGTCGGTTAAGCGTCCGACTTCGGCTCAGGTCATGATCTCCCGGTTTGCGGGTTCGAGCCCCGCATCGGGATCTGTGCTGATGGCTCGGAGCCTGGAGCCTGGAGCCTGCTTCGGATTCTGTGTCTCCCTCTCTCTCTGCCCCTCCCCTGCTCGTGTTCTGTCTCTCTCTCTCTCTCTCTCAAAAATAAAGAAACATGAAAAAATTTTTTTGTTTAAAGAAATGTGGTCCATGGGGCGTTTTGCTGTCCTGGTGGCCGATTTTGAGATAAGAAGGAAAGGGCAGTTGTTTACATCTTCTCTTCAAAAAGGATATGCCCTATATGCCTTCTATTGGAATGTTTTGGGGCTTTTAAGATTTATTCAAGGTAATGGCCCACGTTTTCTCAGAGCGTGATATGGACGTTGCACAATTAGCTTTTGTCAAACAATATGGCGAATGGATTTCCAGCGACAAGCGAAAACCAAACCTGCGTAAAATCATCAGCACGATGTGGAGACTCGAAGTAGGTTCATTGCCTTCTCAATTTCACTTTAGAAACCCAGCCAGGCTCGTCAAGTAAACTGCTGAAGGTGGTCAGAAGCACTGGGCTTATTACCGAAGAGTCCTTGAGGACACGTTTGTGAAAGAATGTGTCATTCCTCGTGGTGGTTTTCGACCACCGTCAGAAAAGCCATTTCTGTAACGGGCTGTAGTCATTTATCTGTAAAGAAAACTCGTCGCATTCTCATTCTTGCTTAATTTTGTGTATTTGATTTCAAAACAAACCCACTCATTCAGTCGTTCATTCATTCGTTTATTCCTTCGTTGAGGGAGCTGCAGGTGGGCAAGCGTCCACAAGAGGCGGCAAAGCCACAGTAGATGCCCGACGGGCACAGGTGCGAGTCCCTGCGCAGGGTGGGTAGCACGCAGGAGGGCCGGGAGGAGTCCCACCAGGGAGTCAGGGCCACACGGATGCTCAGGGAAGGCTGAGGGGAAAGCTGGGACTTAGCCGAGTATTAACGATTGAGAAGCAAGGGCGCCTGGGGGCTCGGGCAGTTAAGGGTCCGACTCCTGGTTTCGGCGCAGATGCTGATCTCACGGTTCGTGGGATCGAGCCTCACGTCAGGCTCTGTGCTGACCGCCTGGAGCCCGCTTGGGATTGTGTCTCTGTCCCTCTCTCTTTCTCCCTCTCTGCCCCTCCCTCACTCATGCTGTCTCTCTCAAAAGAAATAAATACACGTTAAAAAATTAAAGACTGAGAAGCATTGTGGTCAGGTCACCTCTGTGCAATTGAGGAGAGGCCTCTCCGACCGTCAGGGCGGTTTGCAGGTTCACATGCACCTGCTGCCAGAAACTGTTCGAGCCACAGCTTCTTGGGTCAGTGGGGGTGACAGCCGACTCCCAGGGCTGCGGTGTGGACTGGAGTAGGAGTGGGCCGGCCGGGGCCTGTTCGGCCCCGCCTACAGTCATCCAAGGGGAGCTGTTGACTCTCTCTGCAACATTCTCTATGAATCGAGACGTATTTCTTTCTTTTTCTGGCCGTTCCTTCCTCTGCCCTTTCTAGGAAATTCTCAAGCTTTGAGAAAGGCCAAAACAAACCAGGCTCTGCTCTCCACCCCTTACACACCCTTGCACGCCTCTGGGGATGAACAGAAAGTGACCGGGTGCCAGAAGGCGAATGTTACCATCGAAGGGAACGTCCGTTTGCTAGGGCTCAGTCTCGTCCCCAAATCAGGCAGCTTTCGCTCGCCTTGGACAGTGGGATCTGAACGTTAGCATGAGCTGCCTCTGAAATACTCCTCACTACTGCGTTTGAACAAAAAATTCGACCTTGTTTTGTTCAATGTTTGTCTCATATTCCAACATAGTCTACTAGTCAATATTTATGAAGAAACCTGAAGACTTTGTATTATTTTTTTTTATTTTTTTTAATGTTTTATTTATTTTTAAGACAGAGAGACAGAGCATGAGTGGGGAGGGGCAGAGAGAGAGGGAGACACAGAATCTGAAGTGGGCTCCAGGCTCTGAGCTGTCAGCCCAGAGCCCGACGCGGGGCTCGAACTCACGAACCGCGAGATCGTGACCTGAGCTGAAGTTGGACGCTTAACCGACTGAGCCACCCAGGTGCTCCTGAAGACTTTGTATTATTTAAAACATCAGAGAAAGTCAATGTTTAGGAGTATATATACATAGAGCAAAGAATCAGTTATTAAGTTCAGAATTCATGTTAAATCACGTGGGATGTGTCACCAATTGAAATACAAAATACAAAGAATTCTTTGGCTTGGTTCTCTTAGCCGTCCGTCCCTCAATCTCCAGCATATTGTCACAAATCAGTATGTGCTCCAGGCACTGTGACTCGAAGCTGTGACAGGTGAAAATCTTCCTTCTCGTGGCAAGTGTCCAACTGATATTTTTTTCAGAATATTTCTCTCCAGCCAGGAGCATGTGACAGAACCCAGTACACAGGCTGGCATGAATCAGTCCCGTGGCCTGTGATTTCCAGAGCCCTCCGCGTGCCCCGGGCTCCTCTCTGGGACGGTGGGGGCAGGTTAGCCTGGTGACACTGACGAGGACACTCTTGATCCGTTTGAGCAAACCAAAGATGCCCACAGCACCACTCTCCACCCACGTTCCCCATGCTTCTCCTTGAGGTCAAGTCCCTAAAGTGGGGGCTCTGTGCACCCCCAACGGCTTCAAAGTATTGAGTCCATGGTAGGTCGACTAAGGGAGGCGAAGGCAGTAGGGGTAGTGTGCTTGCCTTCAAGGAGCTTAAAGACAGTTAACCCAGGGGGTGGTTTGGGAGCTGAGTTGATTCAGACGAAAGACTTTTCAATCTGTATTATCAAGAGGCTTGAAAACCCTAAATGATTTTTCTTTCAAAGAGCTGAGAGGTTAGCCAGTTTCAAAACCACTTCATGCTGCAAGTTCACAAGCATGTAAACATAGTCCTTTTCTTGGAAAAGGGCGTAGCAGTTGGAATCAAGGTGGTTACCTTGGATCCTTGGTTTTACGGTCACACGGGAAGTTTGACAATTTACCATTAAAAAGAAGGTGTCTTCAGAGCTTGGCTCCCACCTCCAGTGTAGACAGGAAGGCTGTTTTCCTCGTGCCTCCCACAGCAGTCTGCTGAGCTCCAGGCTTCCCCAGGGCGGCTCTCGCTCCCGAGCCGTCCCAGGAACACTGAACAAACGTCCCCACTTTAATCTGCCATTAGAGCTGGCCTCCTGACTCCCACACTGTCAGCACATCATTTTGCCTCTTTCACCGAACTCCGGAACCATAAGGGAAACACTGTGTCCGCCGGTGGTCCCAGAGACGGCCCCCACTCCCACCTCCTTCAATGCAGGCGGGGCCCCTCTGTCCCCCTGCCTGGGGTCCATCCCACCCGTCCGGACGCCGTGGTGGCCCCACTCTCTCTCTTAAGCTCGTTTTCCAAAATCTTCAACCATTCCCTATACGCTGGCTCCTTCCTGACCTCAAGGAAGTATCTGGAACATCTCCAAACTTAAAAGAAGATAGACACCCCCTTGGACTCATTCTCCTCGTGGGTACCATGTTCTCTCCCGTCCCCGCACCTGAGTTTTTACACGCATCCCACGCTGCGTTTCTGTGTCCCCGCCTGCCCGGTCCTGGTGTGTCCTTTCTCTCCACGCACTGAATCTGCTCTTGCCAAAATCCGGAGATTCCTCTGTGTATCTGAACCCAACAGGTGCTTTTACGTTCATTTTTCTTGGCTGCTGTGAGCATCTGAACTGTTTCCCTGTGTCCGACTTTCGCTTGCCTTCCTTGCCAGTACGTTTTCCTGACTCTCCAGTCTTATCCACCCCTTTCTCCTCAGGCTCCTTTATTCCTTTTTCGGTTTCTGCTCAGTCTTGAGAAGCAGTTTTCCTTAACCTTTGGCCCCCAGGGTTCTCTTCTGTTCCCATTGTGCACAGGCTCCCGGGGCCATCCTGTTCCTCCACGAGGCCACCTGGTCCGCACGTCCACTCGGGGCCTGCACTTCTGTCTGTGCTCTGGGGTTCCAGAGGGTCCTTCTGATTGCCTCTGCTCTCGGATTCCTCAAACGCATCCCCAGACCAACCTATTCAACGTTGAGCTCATCATCAAGCCCTGTGTCCTCTGCAAAGTCGCCTTGGCTTTCTATCTCCTGGCCTCCCTCCGGGGCCCCAGCCACCTCGTTGCCCAAGGCGGGAGCCTGAGTGGCCAGAAGGCCCTGGGAGCAAACGTCCCACCCAGGTCCCCCTTCGAGAGAACCTGCTCGTGCAGTGGTTCTCGGACGCCCATCAGCTGCCGTATCTCCACGCCTGCTGGGGGGTGCAGGGGGAGGCCACACCGTCCCGGTGGCTCCCTGCCCTGCCTGTCCCACGCAGCCCTCTTTGCGAAGGCTCCGTTTCCTCCGCGACTCGCCGTGGGCCCTGCCAGGGCCACTTAGAGGTGCACCGCAACCCCAGGCCTCCTCTCTTCCCCGTGCCCTGCCACGGGGGTGGGCTCGCCTCATGCACACCTGCGCCCTCCCCTTGTCTTTCCCTCTGCACCCCATCTGTGTTCAGGTTACAGATGCCTCTCTCCTGCAGTATCACAGCAACCCCTGACTCTGTTCTTCTCCTGCAGAGTGATGTACAGGGGCGAATACCCATTCCCCTTGGTCCACGCTCCTGAGCGAGGTCCGCGGGAGTCTTCCTGCCTTTGCGGAGGGTCCACTGGGTCTGGAGTCACCTCCATATGTAGCCTCGCTGCCGCCATCTTGAACCCGTCCAGTTACACAGCAGCTGAGGATGGGAATTTGCTATTTCGACCAACTAACTCCTAAGGTGTCCCTGTCCTCCAAGGTCTAGATTATTTGTCTGTTTCTTTATTTTTATTTTCTTAAGTTTACTTATTTTGAGACAGAGAGAGAGAGAGAGAGAGAATCCCAAGCAAACTCTGTGCTCTCGGCCCACAGCCTGATTCACGAAATGTGAGATCGTGACCTGAGCCGAAATCAGGAGTTGGACGCTCAACCAGACTGAGCCCCCCCCCCCGCCCCAGGTGGCCCTGTGTCTTCAGAAATATCCAATGCGCTTCGTCCCGCGCCCTGCCCCCCTCCCCACCCCACCGGGCGGGGTGCTCCTGTGTTGCCTTTCTGTAGCACCCTGCTCTTGTCTTTTATTTTTACGGTTTGTCTTGGCCCTGGCACGTGGGCTCACCTCTTGCGGACAAGCGGTTGGCCCACCTCCCGTAACTAAGCGTGAGCTCGGAGCAGGTCCACGACTGTGGTGCATGACGTGCTTGCTCCCCGCACGCAGTGCAGGCCTGGCTCGGGGAAGGTCCCTTACGTCAACGATCGAGGGAACCAGCGAACATCTGCCTGAAGGAAGGACAAGTGGAGAAAAGACTCGTTTCCCAGGGAACCACGAAGGCAACGAACACAAGAGGGAAAGGAGGAGGCCAAAATCGGAGATTCCCAGCCTTGGCCCAGTAACAGATCCTGTGGCCGGATCTTCACCCCGTGGGCTCAGAGGAGGCGGAGAGAGGGAGACAGAGACCTCCCTCCTCCCGGGTTTATGTGTTCCGGCCTCTGAAACAGAGACTCCCTTCCGGAGATGGAGAGTAGGTCACTTGGTTGTGACTGGAAAGTACCCATACCACCTGACACGTTCAGGTTCAGGGAGTAAAGTGGCCGCACGACAGCCTATCTGTGGTTGGTCTCCTTCATCTGGTACCACGTCCATGGACACGGGGTGCCGTCTGCCCCGCGTGCACGGAGTTTCTGAGCCAGAGCGGCTCCCTTCCCATTTGCTCGGCAGGGTTGGGGTGGGTGCTGGGAGGGCGGGGAAGATTGCACTTGCTCTGGAGGGGGGCGGCTGGGAGGGCAGGGAGGATCGCATTTGCTCTGGGGGGGCTGCTGGGAGGGCAGGGAGGATCGCATTTGCTCTGGGGGGGTTGCTGGGAGGGCAGGGAGGATCGCATTTGCTCTTGAGGGAGGGAGGGGTGCTGGGAGGGCAGGGAGGATTGCACTTGCTCTGGAGGGGGGCGGCTGGGAGGGCAGGGAGGATCGCATTTGCTCCAGGAGTGGGGTGGGGAGGGGCCGTGAGGGCGGTGACCTCGCAAAGCTGGAGAGGCAAGGTGCGGAGCCCGGTGGACAAGACCCTTGGTTCGCGCTGGCTGGTCAGTTGCAGTAAATCAAGTTAAGTTGCACAAAAACACCGGCTTTCTTTCCCAAACCCAACCCTCCTGGTCGCCCGGGCCAAAACGAGAGGAGAGGCGTTTCTTCCTCCTCGCGGACAGGGCTTAGGCTCTTGTGTGCCAGCCGAGCGTGGCTCTTCATCTCTATCCTTGGCGGATTCGCGCAAAGCTTTCTCTCCTCCAACAGACTGTTGTATTTTATTTCTCTGATTCGGGCAAACATACACGGGCGCGCCACATCGCACTGTTAACGGTAAAATGACCACTGGTGATTCGAAATGTGAGCCGCGACGGGGCCGTGTGGGGTCACCAGGTACGCCTCGTGCCCTGGACGACGGCGCGGGAGGGGCACCTCCATGTCCGGGCGCACACGGGGACTTTGCAGGTGTCCTCAGCCTCCCGCCACTCCACGCTGTTGAGACACTGGGGCTTTGTGACTCGTCTCCGGGTCCCGGGGTCCCGGGGTCCCGGGCGGGCTCCTCCCACACCAGCTCCTCCTTGGGAAGGCTGCGTAAGAACCGCCTGGTCTGGGTGCCTGTCCAACCTTCGTCCTCCTCACCTGCTGTTGGCGGAATTCGTGGGGGGTCCGCGCATTTCAGTGAGTGTCCTGTGTCCGCCACTTACATTAGCTTCCCTGACCCGCTCGGGGGGTGGGGGGGGGGGGAGAAACCAGCCTCCTGGCCCCAGGGCCCTTGGTGAGGACAGGGAGAGAGCCACCGTGTGCCAAGAGCCCCTGCTGCGGTCCAGCCCCTGCCCTGCAACCCCGTGGATGCACCCACAACACCCCTGACTCTCCCACGTGCGGATAAGCAGGCTGCTCGGGGTGCTCTCTGAGCATCAGGGGGACAGATCCCTCCTACACCTCTCTCAGTGCCCCTCCGGCCGCCTCCCCGTGCCCTCCGGAGGTGTCACAAGAAATGCCCATCACCGTGGCAGGAGCCAAGACGAGTCTTCCGGAAAAGAGGAGGCGCCCAGGGCCTCTGAAAGGTGCGAAGAGGTTTGGGCTGCGGGAGATTCAGGAGTCACGCAGGAGCCACGGCCAAGGGAAGGAGGGGGGAGCAGAGAAGGCGGAGGTGGGGGCTAGCTGGGCTCCTGGCACACCGTGGCCCTCTCCCCGTCCTCACCAAGGGCCCTGGGGCCAGGAGGCTGGTTTCTCCCCCCCCCTCCCCCCACCCCGAGCGGGTCAGGGAAGCTGATGTAAGTGGTGGACACATGACACTCACTGAAACGCGCAGACCCCCCCCCCCCACGCTTCAGGACGTGGGCACAGGGTGACGGACACCCGTAGCTGGGCCTGCCCGGGAGCGCGGCCGTCGGGGCACCTGACGTCAGAAGCCCCTCGGGGGGGCAGCCTCGCGGTCTGGTTGAGCTGGGCTTTGGGGCCGGATGCCGCTGGCACTCCGGCCGACGTTTCTGCGCCTTGGTTGTCGCATCTGTAAAATGGGCAGCGTTTGTTCCCACCGGTCTCGCTCCGAGGGAGCATTAGACACGGCGACGCCCGGAGCGCTGTGCAGCAAGGTGCTGGCCGAGCCCGTCGCCCTCTGTGTGTCCCTGGGGTGATGCCCGTGGCATTTGTCACGTGGACGCGGGCGGCCGGGAGGTCATGGGTGCCCATGGCTGCCTCCAGGGCACGACGGGCTCTGAAACCAGGGTGTGATCGGAGGCGGGCTGAAACACGAAACATAGACTCCTTCTTTAGAATGTTCCAGGCTCACTGGTTCCAGACGTGGGACCCGCCCACGTGGGCTTCTCCCCAGGGAGGTCCCTCCCTGCCCCCCCACCCCACCCCCGCCACGAAGGGTGCCCTCAAGTTAGTGGCCCTGCTGCCTAGGAGCTCATGTACACTAGACCTCCCTGCGGCCCTAATTTTGGAGACCTCACGACGGAGCAGAAGGCCGGGCCCGGAAACACCTCGTGGGACTTGGGGCGCCCAGAAACCGAAGGGAGGTGTCCAAGAGGAAGAGCCTCCACCCTCAGACTGTGTGGCATCCCATCATCCACTCTGGGGGCAGAATGAACAACTGAAACCCACCGAAAGGCGCGGGGACCCGGAGTGCCGTCCCATGAACGTCTCAGGTCGCAGGAGAGCCCCCTGCACCTGTACCCTTTCGCCTACTGGTTTCAAATCTCAGGCATTTACTAGCGGTGCTTAAACTTCCCCACCTTCCACACAAGGGGACTAAAGACGCCTCGCTCGCTCCTTGGACTCCCAAATCGGCTGGAAGCTTCAGCGTAGAACGCCCCGGCCATCCGGGCGCACCGGGGATTTCTTTTGCTTGTTTCCTTTCCTTGGAGGTTGGGGAGGAGAGAGGATTTTGTCACAACCGAATTCGGAGTTCTCCTCACCTTTGGTTAACCTTAAAGTTATTCAAATGCAGGAAATTACCATATTTTTGATTAACTTAACAAACTTCTAACACACCTGAAAAAGGAAAGGAAAAAAAAACACACCCTCAAAAACAAAAACAGAAAGGCAGGGTACAAAGGGCCGGCTTTGAAGGCATCTTCTGAAGGCCAGCGAACGTGCCCTGGTTGGATCTGAGTGGCAAGAGAATTTCAAAGAAATGAGCGTTTTCATGGGGGGTGGCCGACACCCCACCCTGCTGGAAGCTCACGGCCTCATGGGTCGGGAGTAGAGGAACCTGAGCCCAGAGCTGCTGGGGAAGAAGCCGGAGGTGAGGGAGGGCCAGGAGGGAGGCCAAGGGCCGGGAGGGAGGCCGAGCTGCATGGGGGCAGGAGGAAGGGGGAAGGCTTCTTCCCTTGAGAATCTCACACAGAGGGCCATTTCCAACAGAGGTGGGGACACTGGCAGAAAAGAGTTAAGAAACCGCCTGTCCCCCCCCCCCAAAAAAAGACGCATTTAATACTAGAAAGAAGCAAGGCATGATCTTAGAGCCGAGCTCTGCCATGCAGGTGGGCACAGGTGGCTCTAGGACACATTCACCATATTGCTTTCTAGATTTGTCTGAATGCCTGAGAACCTCACCCTGAGCAGGGAGGGGAGGACACCCCCGCTGGCTTCCCTGCGCTCTCGGGGGGCCCGTCCGAGAGCAGCTGGGCCTGGCACTCAGTAACTGTATTGGAACCGCAGGGATGGCTCTCTGGGGGCTGGGACCCCCGCCCTCTCCGGACCTTTCTCTGCTCTCCCGCAGAGCCGTTGGAAAAGCACGGCCAGCATCCCAGTCGGCCCCGCTGAACGTTTTTCCGGGGACTTCCAGTGCTGAGCCCGGATGGAGACACTGGGCACCTTCAATTAGCACTCTCAGTTTCAGACAAACTCAGAGACGCCAGGCAGATTGGCTGAGGCAGCACAGCGCCGAAGGGCCCCATCCGGAGCAACAAAACGGTCTCCACACTCCCGGCTGGAGGCTTTGCCCACGGGTTCCACTTTGGCAATTGCACATTCAAGGGAGGTTTTCAAGGTCAGCTATGAGCCCGTGTTACGGGGCCGCCGCAGGTGTCGCTGAAGCAGCCAGGAGCGTAAGTGAGCTCACACTCGCGTGTGCGGGAGGGGCTGAGCCCCAAATCGGGGCACCTGTTTTGCAAAAGCTGTACCCTCCCTCGGCCCCTGGGGCCCATTCGTAGTTTTACAAACCTGAGACTCCGACTGCGATGCATTTGGGGCGAAGACGCCCGGAGGTCTGGGCTGGCTCCGCGCAGGGTCTCGGCCTTCACCTCCCGCAGACGACAGTGACCTTCCCGCACCCGCCTGGGCTGTCCACTGGGCCCTGGTCCAGCCGCCTCCTCTGTCGTCTCTCCTCCCGCACAGTCAGGTGAGCTGGTTCCCAGGGAGAAGGAGCAGCGTGTCAGCATCCTCACCAACTCCGGGCGCCCCGTCCACACCGCCGGGGATCGGGCTTGTCTTTCCCTCCCATCCACACCTGCATCTAGCTCGATCCTTGTGCCCTCACACACGCGGCTTCCTCTCCCTTCCTGAATACACAGTCAGGGACAGTGGGGACAGGAGTCAGAGACAGCAGGGACAGGAGCAAGGGACAGTGGGGACAGGAGTCAGGGACAGAGGGGACAGGAGTCAGGGACACCAGGATAGGAGTCAGGGGCAGAGGGGACAGGAGTCAGGGACAGTGGGGACAGGAGCAAAGGACAGCAGGGACAGGAGTCAGAGGCAGAGGGGACAGGACTCGGGGACAGTGGGGACAGAAGCAAGGGCATCCCGCTCTTCACACCTTTTCTCCAGCCCTGCCAGCCTGGCTGTTGGGTCGTTCACAGCACAGCTTCTAGAACGTGCTGTCTGTGGGAGCAGCTCCTACGCTTCCCTCCTGCCAGGCCACCCCCCTACCTTTGCCACGCGATTCCTTGGCCACGGCTCCAAAGTCACCGAACCCAAAGAATTCCTCCCCGGCCACCATTCCGGCCTGCGGCTTCCACGGCCTCCCCGACTCGGGGGGGCCCCCACCGCAGAGCCGGGCCAGGCGAAGCGTGACATCCGGTTCCACACTCTCTCGCTCGCTCTGTCGGCAAGTCCCACTCGCTGCCCTTCAAATATATATTCTGAAATCTCAACAAGCGTTACCTGGCCCAAGAGACCATGACCTCCTGCCCGGATTGTTCTGGGAGCTTCTCCACCGAGCCTCGCACGGCAGCCGAAGTGCCCTGACAAAACTCAAGCCACATCAGTCACTCTTCTGGTTGAAACCCCTTTGCCTCCTCGAAAGCCAGAGCCCGCGGGACGCCCTCGGTCCCCCGCCCTCCGTCCCTGTTACATCTCGGACCTCTCGACTCAACGACGTTGGTCTTGCTCCGTTGCTTCTGGCCTCACTGGCCTCTTGTTGTGCGCTCCTCGGACGTGCCGGCCTCACAGGCCCCTCGGGGACTTTTCCTCTCCATCCCTTCTGCCTGGGACTCATTCTCCAGGGATCTCCTGCCCTGCCCCCTTCTCCTCTCCCTCCCACCGGTTTGCAAACTCCGTAACTACCCGGGTTTCTGTGGGCTTTGTCCATGTAAGCCCAGAACCTAGAACGGGGCCTGGCACGTAGTAGGTGCCCAGTTAATATGCGTGAGATGAATTCGTGAAAACATTTCCATGGACTCTAAAAGGGGCCAGTGGCGAGTGGCTCAGATCGGTGCCCGAGAGCCCAGACGCCGAGTGTGCGGGGTCTGGCAACAGGGCCATGGTGTGAGATCCCAGAGCGGGGGGAGCGATGAGAACCTGTCCCCCGCCTGCTGAAGATCCTTGCAGTCTCTGTCCTTTGCTCTCGGAGGAGTAACCACGGTAACCACCTTGGGCCAAGGAGGTGAAGCCACTTATTTATTTATTTATTTTTCTGAGTTTACCTGTAGACGTCGATCCTGTCCAGCAGCAGAGCCCACGTCCTGGACATTTTCGGAGAATAACTCTCTTCGTCTGATGCTCGAGTCAGAGCGAGGCAAGCCTGTCCTGTCGAATTTTCTTTCTCATAAGGCCCGGGTCCTTCAGGTGCCCAGCAAAGCAGGCAGGCTGGCTGCGACGTCCTCAGTGTGCCTGCCAGATATCGCTGGTCCGGAGGGACTTCTTTGGCCCTCTTAGTATGCCAACCCCATCCAAATTCTTTGCTTGGGGCACCCCTGCCCCCCTAAACAGAGGTCGAAATTGCTCTACAAGTACCATGACATCTTAGCTTTGCCTCTAAATGTTGGGGTGCCAGGCTTAAAACCAAACATTCGGTAGACTTTAGACATTTTGGCCACAAGAAGAGGCTACTTTTTTCAAAACATTTAAAATGTTTATTCATCTTTGAGAAAGGGAGCACGAGCAGAGGAGGAGCAGAGAGAGAGGGAGGCACGGAATCCGAAGCAGGTTCCAGGCTCCGAGCCGTCAGCACAGAGCTCGACGCGGGGCTCGAACCCAGGAACTGTGAGATCGTGACCTGAGCGGAAGTCAAGAGTCGGACGCTTAACCGCCTGAGCCCCCCAGGACCCCTGTGATTATGTTGCTGGACACAAACTCGTGGACGGTAGGGGCTTTTGGCCTCTTGGCTCCGGGCCCCCAGAGTGAGGGGATTTACCAGCAGGCATCCCCGACTGTCCCTGGTCTCGGGCCGCTGGGGGGCTGGGGGCGCTCCCTCAGCTGGAAACCCAGCTCCTCTGGGTTTGCTCGCCCTGTGCCTCCCAGCAGGTTATTTCACTTCTCGGAGATTCAGTGGCCGGCAGAATCTAGAATCCGTTCCAAAAATGTTCCCGAGGAACAGACACGATGCAAATGATGTATCTGGTTTGCAGTAACACTAACAATTATCACGCACTTGCGGAAAAGCATTTTGTTTCCATAGGAAAGGCAATTATTTTCATTTCAACATGGTGTAATTTAAAAACCCAGGCACTATTAGACTTGCCCTTCTTGCCAGCTGTCCCATTAGCGTGTGTCACCTACACAAGCCACCTGCTTCTGGAGCCTCAGATTTCTCCCCTCTGTAATGGGGACACTACTCCCCTGCCTGATTGGCGGGCTGACTGCGGGAATCCGGGGAGGAAAGTGGAGGTGAGCGCATCATCGTGGGGGTGATCAGTCCTCGTCTTGGCAGAAGCGAGATTTATTTACTAGACCGCTGGGAACCAATGTCCACTCGAAGAAGATGCTTTTGTTCGACCCTGCGGTTGTTTTCCCAGCGTCCAGCTGCTCCCTAGCTGGAATGAGAGCCCCGGGGCAAGAAAAAGTCGTCCAGTTATCAAGTACCTGTCAAGGCGAGGCGTCTCCAGCGTGGGCCACACGGGCCCATTTGGGGAAGGAGTATCAGGCCTCCTTGGAGGACAGAAACTCCCCCCATCGGTCCTGCCTGGAGTTGGACTTCATTAGGGCTGTCAGAAGACAAACCCCCGTTGCCCGGAACCCCAGCAGCGCTGAAGCAATCCCGGGGCAGGGGACGGTGATGGGGTCCCTGTGCTCTTTGGCCAGAGGGAGGAAGGAGCACTTCCTCTCTGCCTCCCCCCCCCCCCCCCCGGAGCGGGCTGGAGCCCAGCGTCCCAGGGGAAGACAGAGGCTCAGAGGATCAGGGCATCACTTCAGACCCTAGGATGCGTCTGGACACCAGGAGGGGAGGCCACGTCTCCGACTCCAAATCTCCCCACTAGGAAAACTAAACGTTTGGAATTGGCTGTCTGCAGTAACAAAAGGAAAAGCTTCATCAGCCATTTTGGGCGCATCACGAAGCCGGGGACGTGGTTTCCGCCCGGTAAGAACGATGCACGAAGGGAACGGAAAGACCTGGTCTGGGGAGCTGTGCTCCTTGCAGACGTGAGGGTGCTCCCCTCAGGGGCTCGCTGGTCTCGTTTGGACAGAGAGTCCTACGGCCCTTTCCTTTTGCTTGGACAGCCAGTTATCTTGCAGGTAAGTCTAGGGGAAGGAACTTTCTGTGGGAAGAGATTTCAGAAGAAGGGGCATCTGGTAAGGGTTTTGAAGGATGCACGGGAGGTCACTGGTCAGAGAAGGGGAGTCACAGAGTGTCTCAGGTATGGCGGCACGGGTGTCTGGTGTTCCGGAAAGGCAGGTAAGTGAGGCAGGTGAGCACTGGAGGGGGCAGCAGGGGCCTCAGCTAGATGTTTCTGCAGGCCCAGAGTTCATTCCGATACCAGTTTGCCGTAGAAGAGTCTGAAATGGAACGTTTTCTTCCCCTCCCACTTTATACTGAAGATCCTCAAAGGACCACGAGGTCCCTGAATCAAAAAGGTGTGAGGCGACATGAAGCCTTTAGTCCAGGGCACGACGTGCTGTGCGTCCCACAGAGGCACAGGGCTGGGCCTTGTCCCTCACGGCCTCCCCGACGCGAGGCTAAAGCTCGGGGCGGACTGGCCCGTGGGACCGTGTGGAAAGAAGCTGCTGGGGGCACCGTGGGGGAGGCTCCCAGCCAGGCCGAGGGGCGGGGGAGAGGGGGCAGCCAGGCAGCACGGGTCCCTGGGCACACGGACGCCTCCCTGCAGCCCTGAGCCCGGGAGCCCATCGCTCCCAGGCGCACAGCCCAGGACCTTCAGAAAACACTGGGCAGGAGCAGCTTCGGAAGTCCCGCTCTTTCCTCCGTCTCCATCCGCGACTTTGACTGTGTTTCCCGGCACCTCTCAAGAGTCACTTTGAAGCCTTGAAATTAGAAACGGAAAGACCAAGAGAAAGATTGGACAGGCGACTAGAATCGTTTCTGGCAGACTGTAAAAAGACCACACAAGCCTCATGACACGGCTTTTTTTTTTTTTTTAATTATTGACGGGTTTTGGGAAGAGAATCCGATTGAGATGTCACATCTTGTATCTGAGTTTGTCCCAGGATGAGGGAGGCCCACGCAGGAAATGTTCATCTTTCCGTCTCCATCAATCACCCCGTAAATTAAAATGCAAAATCATCTGGGTTAAGTACTCTTCTCTTGGCTAGTTCAGAAGATTTAACCTCCTTCTTCCAGAGGATAGAGGCAATTTATGTGAAGTCAGCAAAGGGAAAAATAACAGAGTTAAGAGGGTTTTTTTTTTAAATAACTTGCCACTCGGGGCGCCTGGGTGGCTCCGTCAGTTGAGCGTCCGACTTTGGCTCAGGTCATGATCTCACGGTCTGTGGGTTCGAGCCCCGCGTCGGGCTCTGTGCTCACAGCTCGGAGCCTGGAGCTGCTTCGGATTCTGGGTCTCCCTCTCTCTCTGCCCCTCCCCTGCTCACACTCTGTGTCTCTCTGTCTCTCAAAAATAAATAAATGTAAAAAAAAAAAATTAAATAACTTGCCACCCACTTTCGCTTGGATGGAGAGCTGGGTGTAAAAGGTATTTGACGCAAACAGGTGGGGGAAGCCGACCCAGCTCAGGCAAGTCAAATTCTATGATTGAGGATTAATTTAGGAGATACAAAAAATGAACACACAGCAGCCCATCTTAGCGCCTCTGTGTGGTACCGACTTCCCCACTGCCAAATTTAGATATTACCTATTAGTAATCGATAATATCTAAGATGGTGATACACAGGGGCGCATGGGTGGCTCAGTCGGTGAAGCGTCCGACTCCCGATTTTGGCTCAGGTCATGACCTCATGGTTCACGGATTCAAGCCCCGCAACGGGCTCTGCGCTGACCATGTGGAGCCTGCTTGGGATTCTCTCTCCCTTTCTCTCTCTCTCTCCCATTCCCCTGTTTGCACTCTCTTTCTCTGTCTCAAAATAAATAAACATTAAAAAAAAGTGGTGAGGGGTGCCTGGGTGGCGCAGTCGGTTGAGCGTCCGACTTCAGCCAGGTCACGATCTCGCGGTCCGTGAGTTCGAGCCCCGCGTCGGGCTCTGGGCTGATGGCTCAGAGCCTGGAGCCTGTTTCCGATTCTGTGTCTCCCTCTCTCTCTCTCTGCCCCTCCCCCGTTCATGCTCTGTCTCTCTCTGTCCCAAAAATAAATAAATGTTGAAAAAAAAAATTTTTAAATAAAAAAAAAATGGTGATTCGCAGACAACCAGATGCCATCAAAACAAAATTTTTTTTCAAATGCCGCCTCCTTTTCTCTCCTGCTTCTTGGGTGTTCGGGCAGGGATTTCCTGGGACACTTTGTGCATCTCCAGTGGTTTTGAGTCGAGGTGGTCTGCCCTCTTGGAAAGCAGTCTGGGGAAATGGAGCCCAGGCCAGCAGGAAGGCAGGGCGTCAGAGTTCATGGCTGCTGAAATTAGCGCGGTGACCTTCGCGAAGTCATTTAGGACTTTAGGATTGTTGGGAAGCAAGCAAGTCCTGGGCAGGAGCCAGAAGACCTGAATTCAAGCTGCGAGTCTGCCAAGAACATTCCAGAGCTGTGAACCTGGGGTAGGTCCTTGAGCCTTTCTGTCAGGGCCCTGATGGGGTCGAGGTGACCTGGCTCCCTAACAGGCTTCTCATGGGGTCAAGAAGACAAGGCACTTGAAGGTCAACGGTGAGCTCTAAGATGCTCTACGTGCACTTTGTCATATCTGTCACTCGAGGGCTCGGTGCCCTCATCGCCAGTACGTTCGTTCCGTAAATTGACCGGTATCTATGAAGCAGCTTCTCCTTGATGCACGCCTAGGTATGAACAAATCACGGAAAACCCTCCCTGCATGGAGCTTGCCCCCTAACGGGAGAAGGCACACAGCGAACAAACAAAACTCTACGTGTAGCGAGAAAGGGGAGGGGGGCTGCGGGACGTGGGAAAGCAGAGTCCCGCGAAAGCTGGAGACCAGCCAGGCGTGAGGTGACAGGCTCGCGGTTTCCAGGGGTGCTCAGCGATCCCAGACTTGCGGGAGTGCCACCGGCCAACGCCCGCCGAGAATTGGAGGCTAAGAGAAGAGGCGGCCAGCTGCCCGGCTGTCTGGCTGCTTGAAGGCCAAGGACACGAGCGAAAGGGCTTGTTCTTTTTTTTTTTTTTTTTTTTAATTTTTTTTTTCAACGTTTATTTATTTTTGGGACAGAGAGAGACAGAGCATGAACGGGGGAGGGGCAGAGAGAGAGGGAGACACAGAATCGGAAGCAGGCTCCAGGCTCTGAGCCATCAGCCCAGAGCCTGACGCGGGGCTCGAACTCACGGACCACGAGATCGTGACCTGGCTGAAGTCGGACGCTTAACCGACTGTGCCACCCAGGCGCCCCCGAAAGGGCTTGTTCTAAGTGAAAGGCTGGCAGGCCCGTCATCTGACCTGAGTCAGAGGCCAGCTCCTTGTTCTCACGAACCTGGCTGAGGTGGGGCAGGGGGCTGCACGCGAAGCAGGTGGGACGACTCCCCTGCAAAATACCGGCGACGCTCGGCTGTGGTTCTCTGGGCCTCCACAGAGAGTGAGCCCGTGACGCGGGAGCTCCAGGGGGACGCCTGGGGGCCAGCACCTCTGGAAGCAGTTTCCTAGGACCGTGGCAGATGCCCCGGGTGGCGGAGGCTGGCAGAAACTCATTGCCAGGGGCCAGGAGACAAGAGGGCGGCCGCTGCTGTGGGTCTGGGCAGGTGTGTAGGAAGCCACACGAGACACTGTGTTGGGGACCACGTCGGATTTGGAGTCCACAGGTCCTCAGAGGGCTGGGACATAGCCGGGGCCCGCAGTGTCCCTCCTGATCCTGTGACCCAGAGCATCTCGGTCATGAAAACTGGGGCTCACTGCGTCTTTGAAGGGGTTTCCATGAGTCATCACAACAGGTGTGCATCATACAGCTTACAGATATCCACTTTAGACTAACGCACGCGATATTATAACACCAAGGAGGACCGAGAAAGAACGTGGGATTCTGGACTCAGACTCTTCTCGTCCAACCGCGACCTCTTCTGAAGTCACTTCTTGAGCGAGGTAGGAGAACACCACTCTCCAGTGAAACTAGGCACTCACAGGAGATGCTCAGGCAAACATTTTATTTAACTTACTAGCTATGCAAGTTAATTATTAACCTTGCTGCTGTTGGGAATGATACTAATTCTTTAAATAGAACCTTCTACACGGTGAATCTTTTTAAAGGCATCACATTCCATCACGAGTGTTGACCCGTAGCTGGATCTAATCACCCAACCCTTCGTCTCATCTCCGAGTCTACTTTCTTGTCAGAGCAGTCGAGGACACCGATGGGCCTCCCGTCACCAGCATGAGAAGCTCAGCGGAGCGTCCTACATCCTCCAACGTCCTATCCAAGTCGCCATCATCCTCGTCCCTAGAATCTCCTCTTGCCTCTCCCTCTCGGGGCCACCGCTCTGGCTCATGGTCTGCCCATATCCTGTTTGCACTCTTTCAGAGTCAATTTGTCCCAGCCTCCTCTTGCGGTCAGAGTGGTTGTGTGGAGGTGGAGAGTATCTGTGTCTCCGGAACCCTCTGCGGATCCTCTGTTTCCTGTCCTCGGGAGGCTCCCTGGTTGCTCAGGACTCCTCGCCTCTTACTTCGGGTCCTGGAGTTTCTGAGGCCTGCAGCTCCCTTCACTTTTCCTTCTTCCTCTAGAAGAAACATGCATGCCCCAGTTCTCTCCTTCCTGGTCCCGACTCATCAGGGGGCTGCTCTTGACCGCAAGACTTTTCTGGAACTCTCCCTCTGGTGGTCCCGGACACCGCCTCTTCCGGGGAGACGTTTGATGGAAACGTCATCTTCCAATCTCTCCCTTTCCAGTCAGACCACAGACTCCCTCCTCGAGGGCAGAGGCTACGTTTTATTCGTCCCCCCTGTAGGTGCCCGGTGAAGGTCTGGGTCATGGGCGCCATCTGCTAAAGTGCCACTACACGGAGCTCCGCACCAGAGGCACAGCCCTGTCACTGCAGGAGTCCGCGGGCTCTGACTCAAACATGGGTGTGAAACTTACTCACCCTCGACTATTGTCAACAGACTGAAGGACCGTGCTTGTTGATTAAATAAATACATGAGTGATTCTGTATCTTCATTACTTCTTCAGTTTGGTTCCCCAATTTTAGGTTGCTTTTTAGGTATTGTTGAACCAGTTTAATATTACGTTAGGATTATTATTTTGTATTGTGGTCATTTTTTAAGTATAAGAATGCTCAGGGTTTAAATGTTTTTTTTTTCTTTAAACAAGTGTAACTACATGTTGAAGATATGTAATAATATAATATAATTCTCTATATAATGCATATTACATAATACATAATCTATAATGTCTCACGTCTCATATCTCATATATCATGACTGTGAAATAAAATGCAAACAGATTTTCTTCTTCTTCAATAAAATGAAATAAGGGCGCCTGGGTGGCACAGTCGGTTAAGCGTCCGACTTCAGCCAGGTCACGATCTCGCGGTCCGTGAGTTCGAGCCCCGCGTCGGGCTCTGGGCTGATGGCTCAGAGCCTGGAGCCTGTTTCCGATTCTGTGTCTCCCTCTCTCTCTGCCCCTCCCCCGTTCATGCTCTGTCTCTCTCTGTCCAAAAAATAAATAAACGTTGAAAAAAAAATTAAAAAAAAAAATAAAATGAAATAAGACCTGAACACAGGATGCAGGGCATCTGGGTTTTTTTCTCTACCCTGGCTCTGTCCAGCTTTGTGGCTGGTCAACCTTTCCGTGCCTCAGTTTGCTCAACTGTAAAACGAGGGGATTAAACTAAATTGTTAATGTTATTTCCTACTTTAAAATGCCGTTTTTCTCTTTGTGGTGTTTTTTTTTTTTCCAATTTTAGCTTGATTTCTCATGTTCTTCATAGCACATGGGGATGCTTTCAAACCCACTGCACTATGAAAAATCATGTGGAACTTTTACTCAAGGCCAAAAACATCTTAATTACCTGCTGTCTTTTAGAATATTCTTCCCAGTGGACACATATTGGCAGGGGGTTGCCGGAGGTAAGAAGCCAAAGAGAAGGATGAGCAGACAGTTTTTCTAGAACCCCACATCTGAGATGCAATTATTTTCTGTTGGTTCATGCAATTTTATTCCCCAAACCTGTTTCCCTAATTAAGCAGAGAAGCCTTTTGGCAAATATGGAGCACATAGAAATGAAAAATAATCAGCATAAAATTGCGTAGGAAACACCAGTCCAAATCTAGAGTCCACACTGCAAGATGGCTGCCCCAGAAGGACTGGGAAAACATTCCCAGCTCTGTCTTTCTGGTCAATCTGGGAGGATGCGCGCTCCAGCTAGAGAGAGGGGCTTTCCGGGTGTTGGAGTAAAAACACACAGAACAACTGATGGGCATTTATTTTTCAGCAAACAAGAGTCTAATTGACTTTATTGCTTTCCTCGGAAGGCCCCGTAAATCACAGAAAGTTAGCCGCGAGTAAAAACCCAGCAAGGAAAGGAAGACATATAATAATGTCTTTGGTTGCCCAAAGTTATTCCTGACTATTGAAGTTATAGCTTTTTTTTTAAGAGAATAATACTTAAAAAAAAAAAAAAGCAAGGGGAGCCTGGGTGGCTCCGTTGGTTAAGCATCCAACTCTTGGTTTCAGTTCAGGTCATGATGTCTCGGTTTCCGGAGTTCGAGCCCCACATCGGGCTCTGCGCTGACAGCGTGGAGTCTGCTTGGGATTCTCTCTCTCCCTCTCTCTCTGCCCCTCGCCCACTCACACTGTCTCTGTCTCTCTCAAAATGAATAAATAAACTTAAAGACATAAAGAACAATAATAGTCACATTTTTTTGTTGTGGGAAATCTCGTAGATGGTTACTTGGTCTCCCCACTGTGGTTTTCCCTCCATTTCATACTCTATCCCACTTTGGGTCCAATCTTTGTTATTTTTATTTTTTCTCATTGCGGCAAAATATACCTAATAGAAAATTTACCATTGTAACTGTTTTCAAGTGTACCGTTCAGTGAATTCACGCACATCCGTACTGTGCAATGGCCAATACCATCCGTCGGTCCAATCATTTCACAACTTTTTGAAATTCAGAAGCCTACAGTGATCTCATGCTGACTCCTTTGCTGCCCCATCACCTGCTGGATGAGAAAGTCCAGTGAGGCAGCCACTGGACCTCGACACGGTCCAGTTGTGCCCTCTGCATTCCAGTCTGTGTCGTCATATGTGTTTGCAGGGATCCTATGGGGCAAAACGCAGGGGCTCTGGAGTTAGGCAGCCCCAGGCGTCTAACTTGTCCCCCATGCACACCCCCATACTTTGGGCACGACCCGTTACCTCCACCAGCGCGAGAGCCAAAGCGTATCAAGAGATCTGGCATCTCCCGGAAGGTGGAGAACGGTTGGGTGTTGTAAATTGCTCACAAACACTGTTTCCTCTTTGTGTTTTGTGGAAGCCGGGGAAAATAAGGCCAAAAATAATGGTGGCAGTGGTGGTGATGATGAACAATAACAGTAACCGCAATAATAATAATACAGCTGAGTTGGGAGTGAGGAAGTATGACAACTGTCAGCCTAGGTTGGAGCCTTAAGGGTCTGCTCTTGGCTTTGTCCCCACCCATGTGGGCGGAACTCCATGCTTCTACCTGAGCCAGCTCAAAATGGTTAGGAAATGGGCAGGATCACTCCAGGCACATTGCTGACCCCACACTGGAGTGCTATATATTCCTGTTATAACAGTAGATTTAGATTTAACTTTAATTTGTCACAGTGATTAGAAAATGGAATTTGAATTCCTTCCATTTTTCTCCTTCAGTACAAGTATTTGGGGTTCTTACCAGTATGTAACATTTAAAACAGCCAGAGGCTGTGCGAACCATGAGGTAGAATATTTTAGCTGATAAATGCAGGTTGGTAATCTGTACACAAAATCACTTACCGAGTTTTGATACCTTTAAATTAAAAAGTATTCTTCTATTTAAATCATCATTCCATTTAAAAGCAAAGAATGTGGGGTGCCTGGTTGGCTCAGTTGGTTATGTGACCCACTTCGGCTCAGGTGGTGATGTCGAGGTCTGTGAGTTCAAGCCCCACGTTGGTCTCTGTGCTAACAGCTCAGAGCCTGAAGCCTGCTTCAGATTCTGTGTCTCCCCCTCTCTGCCCCTATCCTGCTCACGCTCTCTCTCTCTCTCAAAGAATAAACCAACACTAAAAAAAAAAATTAAAATAAATAAAAAAAAGCAAAGAATGCATCAAGAAAACAATGATCATTACTGAATGTTGTTATGTGATTAACACCGAAAATAATTTTGTCACATCAAAGAGAGGAGTGTTAAAAATGACATCCTTCCTGGGTGTGGAATATGCGGGGTCACCCACCGCTGGGCAGAGCGGGATGATCAAAGTGATTTTCCTTCCAACTCTGGCTTGCAGTCACCATTATTCCAGGAACTTCCTGCCGGTGTAGACTTCTCAGAGCGCTCCCTAAGGATTCAGTGCATTCCCTTTACTCCCCAGTCCCTTTAGACTAAATGCTTTTGCTTATTTTTTTACCTGATCGAAGACGCTCCCTCCCTGCTGCTTAAATCTGTCCCGTTCTTCAATAAGCAAACCAGAGAAGAAGAAAAGCAGTGAAGACGGAGAATATTTGAATTTACATGGAGGTGGGCTTGATTCTAGTTGTGTAATACTAGGGTAGGTCCTCTCTTTAAACGTGTTTCGCCTCTTGTAAAACGAAGCAGATGAGACCAGCCTATTAGGATTTGGTACGGACGAGGGATTTATCACACGGAAAGGACAGAGCTTGGTGTGAGGCACAGGATGAACAGTCTAGGGACTCACCATCTTCCTTGATCCCTTTTACCTCCAGACATGCCTCAGACCAGCTCTCAGCGCCAGCACACCACCCACTAGCAACATCTCTCTGCCCGTCACTGTCGGTACGCACGGCCAGCGTTCACACACACCTATATCCCCGTCTGCCTCTGCAGACACACACGCGTAGATGCACAGTGAATGTTTGCGCATACCTCTGAATCCACACCCGCGTTCGCATACAAAGATCTGATTATATGCAATTGTATGATCTAATCCTACAATTTTCCAAAATCAGGCCACATTATTTTTCAAGTAAACATTGCAATATAGGGGCTTAATGTATAATATAGATCAAGATAAATGATTAGTTCACCAACCCAGAGTAAAAGCATGTACGCTCACTACGGTCTTGTTTTCTTTCGACACATGCTTTCTATCAGGAGACTGCTTCTTGCCAAACATTTTTATTTTAAACTTGGCTTTTCATGACGCCAAACAATTTAAACATTTGGCCAGTGGGATCGGTGCATATTTTCCACCATGTAATAAAATAATAGTTCGGTTGAAAACTTTATTAATTCCAAATTGAGTAGAGTCTGGCTAGTGAGCATTTGGCCCCCAGTGGTCTTTGCTCTGTGTCTGACTAGAGGGAAGAGAAGCTGGTAGAAACAGCTGGTTTTGCTTTCACGTGTGAAAGAAAAGGTAATGATGTTTAAGAGATAGCTTGTCAGAAAAGGATGGGATATAAGACAGAACACCCATCATCTGAAGAGGAAAAGGGACTTTGGTTTGCTTCTCGGTTGCGTGTGAAGACGACCACTCCTCTCCCACGTGTGTGATTAGAAACCTGCGCGGACAACCCTACATTTCCCACACGGAAGCATCGGCAGCATTTCCCGCTGGATGTAGATGTTACGGTGATTTGGGCTGTGTTTATATGTTCTAATTTGAATTTCTTTTCAAATGTCCAGCTATAAACAAGTTTTCTTTGGGTAAACAGAAAAAATAAATAAATCAACAACCCCCTTTTCAGAAGAATGGCTTGTCACGGGCAGAGGTTGAGCTCAGAATTCAGAGTTCTCTATCCTCCTCTCAGGTGCTGTTAACTAGTGTATCGTCTTGGGCAGTTCTAGAAAGTCTTTGGGGAAGTCTAAGCACAATGTGGAACGAGCAGCGATGGGACGGGTGAATTCTCACATTCCTTCCAGCGTTATGATTTCTGATTTTACATGAAAAGAACAATGAGCATCATTTCATTAAAGATGGGGAAAGAAAGCCCCCAAACACTACTGAACACACAGCATATGTCTGGTTCTGAGCTCTGGGTTGTCACTGTTTCATGCATTTTTAAATTATTTTTTAACATTCGCTTATTTTTGAGAGAGACACAGCGAGAGAGAGGAAAGGGCAGAGAGAGAGGGAGACACAATCCGAAGCGGGCTCCAGGTCCTGAGCTGTCAGCACAGAGCCTGACATGGGGCTCGAACCCATGAACTGCGATATCATGACCTGAGCTGAAGTCGACGCTCAACTGACGGAGCCCCCCGGGCGCCCCGGTTTCATGCATTCTTTGGAAATAACACAGGTTATCTCAATTTGTCCTTCCAACAACCCCCCTGCACCCCTGGAGGTGCTCATTCCTACCCCTCTCACAGAGATCAGGAAACTGATCTCATGTAGAATAGACGATGGCCTAAGAATTCCAACTCAAACCTGTCCGGCCCCATAGCCCACACTTCCTCATTATGGTTTTCAAGACCTCTGCACCCTTGACGCGAAACATTTTGCAGGAAGGGACGGAGTTATTCTTCCACAAAACAACAATAGGGTTAGGGACCTATGAAGATGTTTCTAATGTTATCACGAAGTCATCAGCACATCTGGCTTCTTCCTAACTCGTTAGGAATGTTCCCGGTTGCCGAGGGAATGTTCCCTTCACTGGGGGCTCCGGCGGGAATGTTTACTTTGTTGAGTAATCCATTTCTTCCTTCTCTACCCAAACCGCTAAATAAACTCGCTCCATTTTTGTCCTTTTAGGAAAAGTAATTGAGAAGAATCCAAGACAAATGAACTTATAACTGGCTCTCCGACGGCTTTGCTTTCTGGTTGTCTTCCTGTCCGTGAGTAGCTCGCAGCCCCCTGTCCCCAAGGGAAGGCTCATCGCACCAGACGGTTCCGCATCGACCTGCGCCCACAGCCGCCCAGGGGAGAAAACTCGTTTAATTGGACTGCAGCCACACAAATGTGTGTGTCCGTAGAAACCCAGGTTTGATGTTACTCTCCCTACGGCTTAGAACTGTGGTTTATTGTTAACCACTTTCCTCTCTCTCCCTCTCTTCAAGGTAGATTTATTAGTACAAATATGCCGTGCAAAGGATGATTTATGGGGGCACCAGAGTCCCCGAGAAAACATATTGATTTAGGGGAACTCGCATTCCCTGCTACCACGGCCTGTTAAGGGACCTCCGGGTGACGGGACTCCCAGCGAAGCTGAATTCATCAACCCACCAAAAACTTGAGTTTCCTGAGGTTTTGTGCGGCCGCGTTACCGGGTACCAGCCCTGCCTCTGAAACCTTGGCTTTTCTACGTCATGGCTGCTGCCCCCATTCTGAATTTCCTGCATCCTTTCATCGGCTCTGAGAATTACGCCATTTATCTCGGTAGCCGCTCACACGGGCAGATGGATGGGGAGACAGGTGCCCGCTCCTAAGCGAGGAGCAAACGTGGAGGAGGCTAGCAAGTCGTCTGGTGTCTCCCGATTCTGTCCCGATGCCCGGGAGAAACGACTTCTACCCGATTGATCCTCATGGGACTCATCCACATTCCTGGCCACGCACTCGGCATGAGGTAAGAAGGATGCAGGGGTGGGGGGGGCCCCTCTCAGGCGCCCTTGCCTTTGCAACTGGGACGGTCACCTCTCCAGAAGGGACCGCAGTGAAGGAAGGGGTGTGCCCGGGCTCTGTGAAAGGGAGCCAGAAAGAAGAGCACCGGGCAGGAAGCAAACAGAATCGTGCAAGTAGATTTAATTGCAGAAGGCGTCCAGGCCGTGCACTTCAGGACATCGGTGAAAGGAGCTCTGTTTTTCTCTGGGCTCGGTCGTGGTGATTAGGGACGGGATATGATGGGCGGCATTGATCCCTTTCTTCACTCACATGACATCTGCCCGTGTTTCTCTGATCGTTTCACTTTGGAAGTGGGAAAAATGGAGGTATGTGATCCTCTGGGCCCAAGCCCACCGCCCTATCGACAACCCCCATTAATCTTTGAGAGTCTTGCCCCATTTACTAAATAGCAGGACTCACTTGGAGTCACACACCCATCAGTGGCCCAGTTAATTGCAATCAATAGCTGCTAACATTTTTCCTGCCCCCCCGCACCCCGACAGTAACTCTTACCTCCTCCGGAAGACAGGCATTCGAGGGCATCATCGCTCCTTCGTAGGAGGTGGAGACTTGACGTGGGGCCGGAGGAAGTCTCCGTACGTCGTCTTCGAAAGCTATTTTATAGCGAAGAGATTTTGGCTTTGAAGTTTCAGATTTGAACATGGCCAGTCTCTTTCTGGTCTTTTTGGTGGCTTTCTGTTTATTCGTCAAATGTTTCAAACACATTCTCCCGGGTTGTAAAGTACTACAAAGCTCATTAAGGAAAATTGTTAAAAAACACACAGTGACTAAGGAGAAAAATGATCTCAGTACCAATAGAGAACCCGGGTTAACCTTTCGGTGTCCTGTTTTGTTTTTTGGGTTTTTTTTTTGTTTTTCTTCTTCTTTTATTTTTCTCTAACCAAACATATAGGGAAAGTCCACCTTTGCCGGTTGGTACCGTATCTACTGATCTGTTTCACAAGACACGAGAGAAACCTCTCTGTCTCTGTCTCTGTCTCTGTCTCCCAAGTTCCACTGGTGTTCAAGTTGGAAGAAAGGTCATGCCGATGATAGATGTCTTTGCAGAGTTATTGTCATTTAGTTTATTTGTTGTTGGTAGTCTCTGCCCCCTTTTGTCCCTTGTTTTTACATGGAGATTTTAGCAAGAATTTGGCCAGAGCTTTAATAAGAGCCGCGAGCCAAACACTCTGAGACTTCCCCTAACTCCTGTTTTAAATAGTTTTCCAGACCCAAATTGCCAAGCAGTGTCCGAGTTCGTATGGTTAGCGACACGTGTCCCCTGCCCTCAGGAGCTCATCTCTCACACCGGACAAGCAGGTACCCCAGGGTCTTAGCCGATGGGACGGAAGTGTGCATGAGATGCCATGGGGTACCTTTGGGAGTGTGCAGTAAGGAAGCTCCTGCGGGAGGAGACACTGAGTTGAGCCACAGGAAGGAAGTCAGAACTCGTTATGTGGTCAAGGGGAACTGGGAAGAAGGTTTCTCCAACCAGAGAGGGGAGTTTAAGTGACAGCCAGTGGGGTGGAGAATGAGGAGTCTTAGAGGCGTACTGCTGGAGATGGTGAGCACACACACGGCTCTCGGCTGAGCGAGGGTAGTCGGGATGGCAAAATATAAATAAATGTTGTTGATGTAAGGAATGTGTGATAATAGAGGGAGGTGGACGGGAACCTGCAAATATTCCCATAAACATTCTAGAAGAAGAGAAGAACCAATAAAATGTCACAGCAAAAGCCACTGGAAGGAGTTCTGGAAGAAGGGAATGATCCACAGTGTCAAGGGCAGAAAGACCAAGGAAGGGAAGGACTGAGAAGTTGGGGTCATTGGAGGCCTGGGCAAGTTTGTATGAGTAAAGCATGCATGCAGGGGGGCAATGAGGGCCAAGGAGAGAGAGGGGAGGGGATGGCCTCTCAGGCAGCCTCGGACCAGTAACGTATGGACTTGGGTAGCCAACATCTGGGGGGTAGCCAACATCTGGGGGGGCATGAGGGAAGGTGGGGATCTGGGGGCATGGGAATTGAGGTAGGGAGATAAGGACTGAGGACAGAAACAGTCCACTCTCCCCGCTCTCCGGCCAGGGCTTCCGAGTATCCCACTATTTATCTTGGGAATCGCAACACACATCCTACTTAGAAAAGCGTCTGCTAAAATCAGTTTGTTTCAAAGTCAATTAAAACTTCATGAGGCACCTGGATGGTTCAGTTGGTTAAGCCTCCGACTCTTGATTTCGACTCAAGTCATGTTCTCACAGTTCATGAGACTGAGCCTCACGTCGGGCTCTGCGCTGAGCACGGAGGCTACTTGGGATTCTCTCTCTCTCTCTCTCTCTCTCTCTCTCTCTTCCTCACATAAATCAACATTTCAAAAAATCATGTAGGTGGGAAATGGGAAAAAAGTGTAAAAGTTTTCCAGGAAACATTTCTTCTTAGAAAATACGTGAGTGAACGTAACGGAGCAAAGAGCTCTGAAAACAAGACAGCTCTGTTTCTGTTTCCCCATTTCATTTCAGCTTCATTTGGACCAACAAAATGTCCTTCGCATTTTCGCAGAGAAGGAAATCCAGGTGCCCGTTCTCCAGCAGTAACCAAGGACAGGATGGAAGGCCGGACGGCACACCCGAGCTGCTCTCAGCTCTCCTCTTGGACCAGGCAACTGGAACTGGCAATTCCAGAATTATTGTTTAAAAATTCCGACAACAAGAGTGACAACAACAGTGAAAATTTCATCCGTGCGAATTTTTACGTTTTCACCTTTGGAGGTAATAAGAGCCATATGCAATTTTTGAAGATACTTGTAGAAACCGGATCGTATATCCCTGGCTTTAGGAATCCCTTCTGCAGCATCGTTGGCCAAAAGTCACCCATTGCGTCTGCACGGTCTCCGCACGTAGGGTTCCAATTACTTCCTCCAGCAGCGGGACCCGCTACGGGACACGTTTGCCTGACAGGCTTCACGTCAAGCTAAAATATGCCTCCCTGCATCCAATTTTTGACAATGCAAAACATATCTAAAACCCCTTTCTCATGAGGGCAACACTCAATTACTAGTTGATGATAATTATAACAATAATTCCATCTTGCTGTTATGGATGTATTTCAACTGAAATCTAACAGTAACATTTTCTTTTTTTTCTCAAGCCATGTTTGAGGACAGGCAGGGCTTGGGTCCCACTTTTCAGGATGCTTCTTTTTTTATTTTTAAATTTATTTTATTGTATTTTTTAATTTATTTTTGAGAGAGACAGAGAGAGAGAGCATAAGAGGACCTGAGAAAGAGGGAGACACAGGATCTGAAGCAGGCTCCAGGGTCCAAGCTGTCAGCACAGAGCCTGACGTGGGGCTTGGACCCATGAATGGTGACATCATGACCTGAGCGGAAGTCAGACGCTGAACCAAATGAGCCACCCAGGTACTCCACCAGTGGCATTCATTTCAATTCATCTTGTATAATCGGGGAGTGAATGGTGTAATCTGAGTGAAGACCTCAGACCCCACAGCTGTATGCAGCGCTCACTGGTCCCCTGGTACCCGGCCACACTGTGGCGTCCCCTAGAAAAAGAGAGCTCGGGATGCGTCTAAAACACTAGGACTCACATGCACCCAACACTTTGTAAATCCAGGTAAAAGCTAGGATGATCCCGGAAATAAGCCTGTGAGGGCTTTTCCCGTCCACGTTTCACGTTTTCAGAAAGCCAAGAGCCAGAGGTGTGAGGTCCGTGGAGAACTGGGATCCAATCTGAGATTTTCCTGAGTCCAAGTCCAGTGACTTTCCCACCCTGTTTCCTTGCTCGTGGAAAAGCCAGTGTGCCGGACTTTGGGGCACGTGGGTGACGGAAGTGGGAGACAGGGACAGTGGAACTGGAATTAAGAGACTGAGCTCCAGGCGCCCCAGGGTGCCTCAGTCAGTTAAGCGTCCAACTCTTGATGTCGGCTCAGGTCATGATCTCGCAGTTGCGAGATCGAACCCTACATCGGGCTGAGCACACAGCCTGCTTGAGATTCTCCCTCCCTCTCTTTCTCTGCTTCTCCCTCACTTGTGCTCTCTCTCTCAAAATAAAATACATAGACATTAAAAAATATAATAATAATAATAATAAAGACAGGGCTCCATTCGTCTGGAGGCTACACCCAGTTTCCGGGAAGATGAATCCATGGCCAGACTAGAACACAAGAGTCAACCATGTGTGTTTAGTAATGTTTATCTGTAATATTAGAGAAAGCTGCAAATGTGAAGATTGATATTTAGGCCCTAATGCAACAGTAGAACAAGTTATTTAGTCTCTCCTTGGATCAAGTAAAACCTTCCTTTTAAAATGAAATGGTCGGGGCGCCTGGGTGGCGCAGTCGGTTAAGCGGCCGACTTCAGCCAGGTCACGATCTCGCGGTCCGCGAGTTCGAGCCCCGCGTCGGGCTCTGGGCTGATGGCTCAGAGCCTGGAGCCTGTTTCCGATTCTGTGTCTCCCTCTCTCTCTGCCCCTCCCCCGTTCATGCTCTGTCTCTCTCTGTCCCAAAAATAAATAAACGTGGGAAAAAAAAATTAAAAAAAAAAATAAAATAAAATGAAATGGTCTTTGGGGCTCCTGGGTGGCTCAGTCGGTTAAGCGTCCGACTTCAGCTCAGGTCACGATCTCGCAGTCCGTGAGTTCAAGCCCCGCGTCGGGCTCTGGGCTGATGGCTCAGAGCCTGGAGCCTGTTTCCGATTCTGTGTCTCCCTCTCTCTCTGCCCCTCCCCCGTTCATGCTCTGTCTCTCTCTGTCCCAAAAATAAATAAACGTGGGAAAAAAAATTAAAAAAAAAATTAATAAAATAAAATGAAATGGTCTTTGGGGCTCCTGGGTGGCTCAGTCGGTTAAGCGTCCGACTTCAGCCAGGTCACGATCTCGCAGTCCGTGAGTTCAAGCCCCGCGTCGGGCTCTGGGCTGATGGCTCAGAGCCTGGAGCCTGCTTCTGATTCTGTGTCTCCCTCTCTCTCTGCCCCTCCCCCGTTCATGCTCTGTCTCTCTCTGTCTCAAAAATAAATTAAAAAAACGTTAAAAAAATTAAAAAAAAATAAAATGAAATGGTCTTTGAAAAGCAAATCAAAATGGCAAAATGCTTTGCAAAGGTAAGAGGTTTACTGTTAAGATCCTCGAGATCAGTTACTTCCCAGGGATGCCTGTAGTTCCTACAGTGTAGAAATTCGTCATTTTACTTTTCCCAGTGCACAGTAGGTGCCTCGTACCTATTTCCTCAAAGAACGAACGTTGAACTTTTCCCTCTCCATACATGTGAATCTGGCTCTAGAAATCTAGCTCCAGGAAAACGTCACTTAGCTCGTGAGGGGGCCTGGCCATCTGCTGAGCATCTGGGCTTGAACGCATCCAGAAGAATGCTGGGGAAGTGAACAAAACACTGTTTCTTTACGACAAATGCGGCCCAGAAGAAACGTACATGCTCGTCTGGATAGAAAGAATGAAGGAAGCGCGGAGAGGGGACCTGAGATATGAGAGCTCTTTATTTCAGAAGCAGGAAGGTGTTAGGTATATTCAGTGCGGAGCGTCAGGCCTGATGACTCTGCCAGGCCCACGACCCAAACAGGTTCGCCATATGCTTCTACAGGAAATCAAAAGCCATTTTCACATCTTTTAGAACCTGCTCCCATCAGTATAAAACCTGCTTCTCTGTGGGAGGTAAACCCTCAGGGGAAGTCGAGAGACTAGCTCCTGGGGAGAGAAAGTTGTGTTACTTGTGCCACTGTGGACAGAAAGGAGATTCAGGGGAGACCTGGGGCCACACGCCCCGTCCACCGTTCAACCCCGGGCAGCCTGCCGCTCGGACACTTGTGAGGTTTTGTCTTTGAAAATGTGAATAAGCTGTAAGTCACTGCCCTAAGGGACCCTCCCCCAGGCTGAGCTGCTGGCTGGAGAGAATCATATTTTCAGCCCCTTATGGGAAGAAGAAACTTCTACTCAAAACCCACATCAAGGGAAGAAATGCCACCTGGGTGGCTCAGCCGGTGAAGCGTCCGAATCTTGATTTGGGCTCAGGTCATGATCTCACAGTTGTGAGATCGAGCTCCGAGTCGGGTTCTGTGTCAACAGTGCAGAGTCTGCTTGAAATTCTCTCTCTCCCTCTCTCTCTCTGCCCTTCCCCTGCTTGTTCTCTCTCTCTCTCTCTCTCTCTCTCTCAAAATAAAAAAAAAAAACTTAAAAAGAATGTTTAAGAAAGGGAGGAGATAATGGTCGTCAGAGATGTGGGCAAAGTAGATCCTATTTCCACTTCACGGTCCTGTGTGGCACCCGGGTGCACGAAGCAGCGGGAGTCAGGCATCTGAATACTTAGAGCCTCCCAGAAACCCTTGGGTCCACATACCCATTTTCTCTTTTCTCTATTTCAGCTAAGCTGTGGCCAACTGTTCTGAGGCCGCACCGTGTATGGTTTATACGCTGTGACATATTCACGCAAAGGACATAACTTGGTGTCACAGCTTTACGAATTTTCAGCCAGCTAATAGAATAAAGTTGTGAAGAAGTAACAATTTTCTTCCCTTAGTGTTTATTGTGTTTCACGGGAGAAATTACATTCCAAAGTGATGTGTGCATATTCAGAAATTTGTGAGATCTTTTGTCTGGAATACATCATCGTTACGATATTGAAATGATTTATATTTTACTTTTCCTGTTTGACCACAATAAGTATACAACTGACTTTCCGAATTGTCACAGTTTTGAAGGTAATGAGGACTCTTGAAATGTCATACTTATTCAGACAATAAGGTCTGAGGGTCGCCATCTTTCGTAACCAGCAAGGGAGGTTCAAAGAGATGGGAGGGATTGCCTCGACCCCTTGGAAGTGATAGACGAGATGAAGAATTCAGCTGATCGCGGGGTGTGCTTTGATGGTCTGTGCATCCTCTGAAATCGTGGGCAACGATGCCCATGTCCCTGTTTATTTTTTCTGGGGAGAGGACAGTAGAGTTCCCGTGATTCTCACAGAAGAAAAGAATCACCACACAGAGTCTCGTCCACGTCCCCAGACTGCTTTCTCGTGCACCGGGGGACCCCCCGGGAGCACATGGAAAGGGGTCAAGAGAGAGAAGTTGTACCGGGATGCTCTCAGGCCCCCTCGGAGCGTCAGGTGGGCGCTACCCAGGGTGGACCGCCAAGGCGTGACCCAGCCACGGGGGAGCAGGGCCGGCTGCCTCCACCTCCTCCAGCCCCTTCCTTGGTTTGGGATGAGAAATGCGTCCCACCAGCTGCCTCACTGACCCTTAGGTTAATTAGACTCAAACTAGCCTTGGCCTCCATTAGCACGTAAGTCCCCAGCTAAATTTGATGGGTTTAATGATGAGCCTCTCTGTCTTCTGATTCTGATCCCATTTCGTTGTTTACTTTTCCTATCAGGCAAGGTCTTCTGTAGCGTGAAACCCATCCTGTTTCCATTCCTGTTCACTTCCCTACGTATTTTATAAAACTGTTGAGAAAATTCTACCTGGGCAAAAAACACACTTACGTGCCATGCTCTAGAATGTTCCCCTACACTGATTTCTGCAATCTGGGTGCTTCCAAAGTCATCCCCCTCACGCCCCCACCCCGCCCACTGCACTGGCTCCTGTTGGGGAGATGTGGCTCAGGGGGTTAAGAGGCTGGGGCCTCAGCTGTTGGTGCGAGAGCTTGAACCCAGAGTCAGGTCTTGCAACATCAGCTCCTTTCCCTGGTCCTCTGTGACAGGTGGTTTTAGTTCTTTTTGAGCTTATTTTGGGGGAGGATCAGTCTAGCAGACGTATCTAGCAGTGGGAATTGGGAAGTCTGGGCCCACTCCTTGACGACGCTGTTGAGTCAGGGTGGGACTGGACAGGTCTCTAATGTTTTCAGACACCTTGCCTTCTTAACTGTGGGCTTGGGACTTGTGGCAGAGGGCTCCCTCCCTTTGCTCCAGAGAAACTGGAGCTGTTATTCCAGAAGGAAGCATGAAGAGGGCTGCTCCCAGAGCCCACGACAGGCCCCGCACATCTCCAGACCCGGCAGCCTAGCCTACCACCACTCAGAAACCCTGAGCTTTCACGGATCACTGTTTCTCAATCTTGAGTATAGGAGCCTGCCCTAGGGCCCACGGCTTGCTGGGCCCCACTGCAAACGTACGGAGTCCTCGGATCTGTGGGAGGACTGGCCATTCTGCCTTCTGAAGGAGCTCTTGGCCACTGCCCGCCACTGGTCCAGTGCCGTGAAGCACAGCTGAGGGCCACTTGACAGGACGACAGTGTCTTCTTAGTCCCTTCCTATGTCCGCAATCCATCACTGCATTTTGGGTCACAATCTTCAGAGTTGTGTGCTTGCACTTGGGCATTCTGGGCGTCTCTGTCTGACCCTGGCAGTGCAAAAACCTCCTTCTGGGTGTGAATGATGCTCGACGCAGGGGGGCTTAGCCACATCCCCTTGTCACGTCACTATAGATTATCAGCCCCCATTTTATTACAAAGACCCTAACATTTAAAAGAGTCTAATATGCTTCTAATAATGTTGATTTTCAATGTCTGTAAGGCACATCTCAATTTATATGAAACAAAAGCTTATGTAGAACAATTTTGATTCAAACATTTCTCTTGGAGTAGACAGGACAGGTGTCATTACCCTAATATTATACCGCAGCAAACCAAAGTCGATAGAGTCTCCTTTGCATCCTGGGTTAGTCGCTTAGGCTGCTATGAGAGGACCCTAGACTGAGTGGCTTATAGACAACAGACATTTATTTCTCATAGACCTGGAGACTGCAAGTTCAAGATCACCACGCCAGCAAAGTTGGGTTCTGGCAAGAGCTCCTACCTGGTTCATATGGTAGAAGGGACAAGGGAGCTTTCCGGGGTCACTTTTATAAGGGCCCTAATCCCGTTCGTGAGGACCCCACCCTCATGACCTCATCACCTCCCAGAGGCCCCACCTCCAAATACCACCACCGCACCAGGGGGCTAGGCTCCAGTGTATGAATTCTGGGGGACACAAATACTCGGTCTACAGCATACCCCCGTTTGGAATTTCAATAGGAATCCCCAGTTCACACGCATGTTCTCACTTAATCCGGGCACCAAATATCAACCATTTTATTTTATTTATTTTATTTTACTTTACTGTATCTTATTTCATCTTGGGAGGAACACTTGACATCTACTCCCTTCATAGACTTTAAGAGCACAGCACGGAATCTCGGATGGTAGGTAGTGTTGCACGGCGGCTTTCCAGAGCTGAGTCGTCTTGCTTGCCGGATACTTCGTGCCCATGACTGGTCACCAACTCCCCACTTCTTCCTCCTCCCTGCCCCTGGCAATCGCCATTTCACTCTTGGTTTTTATGCATTTGACTCTTTTAGAGACTTCAGAAAGTGGAATCAAGACAGAATGAATTTCTGCCTGTGACTGGCTTGGTTCACTTAGCACAATGTCCTCGATGGTCATTGTGATGTGGGACATGGCAGGATTTTCTCCTTTTCGACGGCTGAATAATATTCCACTGCGTGTATACATGTCTTTTCTTTATCCGTCCGTCTGTTGGACAGGCAGGCTCTTGTGCATAGCGCCGCGGTGAACGTGGGAAGGCTAACAGTTCTTGGAGATGCTGATTTCAGTTCTTTTGGATAAAGATAGAAAGCGGGTTTGCCAGATCTCAAGATAGTTCTCTTTTCAGTGTTTGGAGGAACTTCCATCGTGTTTCCCCTAGTGGCTGCAGCATTTTATGTAAATCTCTACCAATCGTGCACAAGAGCTGCAATTTCTCCATGCCTTCCAATACCTGTCCTTTTTCCTTCTTTGGTCACAGCCATCCTGACAGGTGGGAGGGGACGGCTCATTGTGGCTATGATTTGCATTTCCCCGATTAGAGACTCTGAACATTTTCTCATATACCTGTTGGCTATTTGATGTCTTCTTTAGAGAAATGTCTTATGAAGCCCTTAGCCCATTTTTAAATCGGGTTATTGCTTTTCACTTGTTTGTTTTTGTCTTTACTATCGAGTTGTAGGAATTCCCAACATAATTTTTTTCATGTTTATTTATTTATTTTGAAGGAGAAAGAGAGAACGAGCTGGGGAGGGGCAGAGACAAAGGGCCGACAGACGATCTGAGTTGGGCTCCGTGCTGACAGCAGAAAGCCCAATGTGAGGCTCTACGTCACAAACCGTGAGATCATGACCTGAGCGGAAGTTGGACAATTAACCGACTGAGCCACCTGGGTTCCCCCCAACATCAATTTTTAATATAAGGCCTGGGTCACATGTATCTTCCTAATGAACATAGCATTTGCTTTACCACTAATGTCATCACTTTCTTCCTCATTTCTTTCTACTTTCAGTATATCTGGGGTTAAAACGAAGCTTCTTGGGGAAAGAGGAGGATCCTGGGACACATAATTTTCTGATTAATTAAGGATTCGCCAGAAAGCGAATTATGTGCTTTGACCTCGGAAGAAAGGGTCTCTACACAGTTTATGTTCACCCCTGGATACGCTGCATCTAAAATGACAGCTAAATCTGAGGACAGAGACAGAGGATCTTAAAACGTCTCAGAACATCTTTATAAAGAGCAGATCAGGACAGAGTCCTATGCATATGGAAGAGGCAGGAAATGACCTTCTCCTTTACCAAGCCAACCCATCACGTCTATATACATCACCTTTTTCTTATGACTCACTTCCTTCTTCGAAAATAGAGAACTGCCTCCTAATAGCTTGTTTGGGGTTTCCAATCAGCTACTTTTCTGGTGAAGCAAGATTTTCCTGTTTTATAATGTACCTTCCAGGCAAAAGGACATTCACACCCATGAGGTTCCAACCTGAGCATCATAAAACTGCTACAGTGGACCCATTCCAATGTTTGGATAGTTTTTCTTTGTGGCAGCAACCTCAGCTTTCTTTGAATGTCCTTTTTCCTCACACGTGACTTCATTCTCCCTATTTACTCTTTCTAGTCATTACAAAAAAAAAAAAAAAAAATCTGAAATCCAAGTACTTAAGCATCTTTGCTGCAGTACATTTGCCCCTAAGAGGGTTATTATGTTCTGTAAGGTAACAATTAAGTGTGTTAGGCAGAGTGAGAAAGAGAGTCCTGTAAATACTTCAACAGAAAATTAGTAATCTTCTGAAATAGCACCTGGAAGCCAGAAAATGGGCTGAATGACCTCAGAAGGACCCTTCCCTGGGTGTGTCTGAAAATGATCAGGAGGGTAATCTTTTTAGAGCTTGTCCCTTCAGTGTGAGAACCACGATGCTGTAAACAGAGTCAGATCTACTTCTGAATGGGTCCTTGAGGCTCACATTACTCACGTAGTTTGTGCTAACTGTACAACTAGGCACTTGGATGGATACTTTTTGTGACATTCTATTGACGTACTCAGGTCCAATAGTGGTTTCCATTTCATCTGTACTTTTTATTCGAGTTCATGAAGGGAACAGAGTAAATAATCAGGAGGTTTGTTCTTGCTGTCTTTCTGGCAGCCATTTTCTCCCTCTCAGATACCGGAAGAATTCCTTGGGGAGAAGAAAGACTTCTAGTTTTATCCAAAAAGGGAGGGGGGGAGGGGATTTGATTTTTAATATTGCTTGTGCTAGCTAGAAGGGACTTGAGAGACCATCTAACCCAAGCTCCTAAATTTACTTTTTACTTAAGCTCCAGGAAGTGAAGTTTCCTGGGTTGGTAGACCAAGTCCAAAGACCCAAGTCTATGACTCCAGCCACCTTTATGCTTTGCCTCCCCCAATTCTACCCCACAGGGTGTTGAAATGTCATTGCAAAATTTTGGGTGGTCTAGAAGGGGGAAAAAAAGGGCACTCACAATCTTGTTATTTCATTTCCAAACTTTTGGTTCGTATGTGCATTTGCATCACATTAGTCGTGGTGTCCATTCATTCCATGGCTATCTGTTGAGCTTCTGCGTTACATCAGGTGCTGTGCTGGGTACTGGAGACACAGCGATTCAGTCAGCCTCCACGTAGAACAACAGCAAAGACAAACAGGCAAGAATCTGTTTTTGTTGTTTGTTTGTTTGTTTGTTTGTTTGTTTTTAGGAAGAGCTACAGAAGCCGGAATTGGGTATTTTGGAAACTTTCAGAGAGATGGCGAGGGTGATCAGGCAAGTCAAGTGAAGATCCACATTCACACCCCAAAGTATTTCGTCCTTCTCCTCTGTAAAGAAATAAAGCATGTTAACCTTGCATGCAAAGGTCAAATGACCTCCCACATGGAGAAAAGAGAAAAAGACTTCGCAGTCAGGTATCTGGATTTCAGATTCTGCTACCTTCCTTGTGACCTTGACCGGTTGAATGGCTCTCTTTGTGCTTCAGTGTCCGTATCTGTAAAGTTGGGATGATACTACATGTCATTGATTAGAAAAAGCCACTAATGGTGGGAGATGTTGTAAATTTAATGGTAGCTTGTCGGAATAAAGGAACGTGGCATGCCACACAGGCTTTCAACCAACAGGGATTGTATCGAAAACATGCCAGGCCACACCTCCTCCGACAGCACTGTAATCAAAATCTGAATCTTACCTTTCTTCATATCCAGTGTGGGGACGTTTCAGAATTATTTTTACTATAGGGAGTTATTCGTGATGATGTGATAAACTCTTATGATCATCATGATGTTCTTTTCTTTAGTACATTTGTATTGATAGTTTATTTTTGAGGTGGAGTAAAGAATCCCGGGATTTTGCCTACAGTTTTTTTTTTACACGTACACGTTAAACTTTCCTCTTAATGAGATTATGTATTACAAACAAACAGCTGCTCGTAAAAGTCAGCTAGAGAAGACTTCCAGACTCGCCCTGGTAAAATGAGCAGGATCAACAAATTCCCTCTTATGCCCCGATCCACAGAAACGGTATGAAGATCCCAATGGGATACTACTTGGCAACAAGAAAGGAAGAAACCCTGCCATTTGCAGCAACGTGGGTGGAACTGGAGGGTGTTATGCTGAGTGAAGTCAGTCAGAGAAAGACAGATAGACGTTTTCACTCACATGTGGATCTTGAGAAACTTATCAGAAGACCAGGGGGCAAGGGAAGGGGAAAAAAAATAGTTCCCCTACAAACAGAGAAGGAGGGAGGCAAACCATAAGAGATCTTAAATACAGAGAACAAACTGAGGGTTCATGGCAGGGGGAGAGGGGGGAAATGGGTGACGGACATTGAGGGGGGCACTTGTTGGGGTGAGCACTGGGTGCTGTATGGAAGTGATGGACCACGGGAATCTACCCCCAAAACCAAGAGCACACTTTACACACTGTATGATAGCCAATTTGACAATAAATTATATTGAAAAAATAGAATTTGGTTTACAATTAAAAAAAAAAAAAAGAAAGAAAGGAACAGTATGAAGAAAGCCAACACCATTAAAGGGACAAAACACACTCAAAAGAGGAAAGAACTCCGACCAAAGAGAAAACTAAAAAGTACTTGAAAGCAAGTATAAATAGAGAAATAGAGGGAAAAATACATGCCAAAGAGTTAGCCATGGGAGAAGATTTGGAAGAAATAAAACAAAAATAGGCACTTATGAGGAAACAAATCCTATCAGGGAACTATTAGAGGGGAACAAGTCATTCTAGACTTTTAGAAGTTAGTGCCACTAAACTGGTTTTTAAAATACCAGGTACAATGTTCATGGCAAATATTTATGAATAACAACTACAAGAAGAAAAACAAACAGAGGGCATTTCATTCAAATCCATAGAGGAAGAGAACATGGAAAAAAGAAAAAAAAAAAGCTTAAGCAGACCAAAGAATATAGAAAAAGAAATAATAATCATGGTAAATAAAAACGTGCAGCCGTCAGAAATGAGTCCTGATAAATCAGAACCGTGATAAATATGAGAGGATTCAAGTCATCTAAATGTCAAGAAGAAGCGTTTGTAACAAAATTTCCAAAAGGCTAAAAATTAGAGAATATAGAAAAATATATACTATTCATATGCTAAGAAAAATACAACCTATGCAGGCAGGGTCATCAAAAGAGAATTCAATGCAAAAATCCTTTAACGGAACAAAGAAGAATGCTTATTTGGAAAGTTAAAATAGATACGAGCTTTCTATTACGGGCAATGCAGCTTCAAAATACAGAAAACAAATTATTGGAGATACAATGCAGCTCAGAAACCAACAAAGCAGAAAATAATTCATTAGAGCTGCAGGAGACTTGATTAACGCAATTACTGAGCTTGATTTTTTTAAATCCATGTTCATATTTGATATACATTTGAATACACATTGCAAGTTAGTTTATATGGTTGCAAATCTGACATGAATGTGGATAAAGACATAAAACGTGGGGAAATGCATCCTCTCTAAACAGGGTATATTTATCGTTTCTGAACACTAATGTGACGTGTGCAAAAGTTTACCGATTGTTAGTCCACTGGAAATTCTAGAAAAATATCCATCAAGGACTTCAATGAGAAACATTAGAAATTTTCACGACAAATATGTCCACACTGCCAATGCCAAAAGTGAATAGTTATGGGGACCTTTTAAAACCGGTTATCTGGTAGTTGAGTGCCAGGTCAAGTTCAAGCTTTGAAATTCCTAGGACTTAATCCGAACCATGGGGCCACTCTGCCACCTTTAATTGCATATGACATGAAATATTCCACACGTACCATGCCTTTCTATATCCAACACCAGAACAAGGTATGATATTTTGATGACATTTCAGGTGACATTTCAAGTTTCAAATTTCAGGGAAAATTGGTCTATTCCTATCAGTGGAAATATCAGAACTGAAATAATCATTGGTTGAATAATTTACTCTTAAAGTTGGCAAAACTCATATGTGAAAGCAAGGAGGGCTAAGTGTGTCTTTGAATCAGGGAATCCATTAATCCCCACTTTCCTGGGTGGCACGAGGGGTATAATGTACATAAAGCCACTGGTATTCCTGGCACCAGATCTCTGCTCGGCCCACGCATGCAGTGGGAAGCCATTGTTGGACACCCGAGAGAGATTTCAATGCCTCTTCGTCCACGAGCAGAGCCAGCCTCACACGGGAGGAACAACACTTTCAAGAAGCTTCCTGAGGACAGGAACCACAGGGGACACGGACCTTCCCAGTGGATGGAATTGCTGGCTCATTCTCTGTGACCGCCACGGTAAGCGGAC